>NC_141166.1:92700000-93950000 GCF_055505025.1 Bos grunniens | reverse complement strand
CAGTTGTGTCTGACTCTGCAATCCCGTGGTCTGTAGCCTGCCAGGCTCCTCTGTCCATGGAATTTTCCAGACAAGAATACTGGAGTGAGTTTCCAGTTCCTCCTCCAGAGGATCTTCCTGACCCAGGGATCAAACTCATGTCTCCTGCATTGGCAGGTGGTTTCTTTACCACTGTGCCACCTGGGAAGTCCCAAAAGTTGGGTTAGTTTAGGACAAATAAGTGGAGATCTGTTGCTCTTCTATGTACTTGGAACTGAAACAATGACAGAGATGAGTCTCATATTTGGGAATTCTGGGCTTCTATTCCACCATTTGTAGCATAGATGCAGCCATTCAAGTTCATCATACTCCTTTGAGAGGCACTTAATATTAGTTCAAATTGTTGCAAGTTTAATACCCTCCCTGGAGACAACCACAAATTCCATCAGTGTACTTGGACACTGATGATTACCCCTGGATTTCCTTTCTTAACTGAATTTCTATTCTCTACTCTGGGTCTTAAAGTATTTATTTCCATATGGACATCAGTCCAAATGTGGAAAGTAATTATTACCCATTGATTCCCACCCAAAATAATTCTATATAAAACATAATTGTATGTAGTAGCAGAACTATTATTGAAGATCTGTAAACCTCAGAGAAGTTAAAGACATTACATCACTCAATAAACAACTTAAAATAGCCTTTTAGATAGACAATCCTGTTTTTTCTTGTATTTATTAAATACAAAAATATGTCATGCTCTTATAAAAGATTTATACCATACACAAAGATATATAGTAAGAACTAAAATTCATACCACATATCTTCATACTTTCTTGCTTATCTTTCCCAAAAGGTGTCCTGAATATTGTGGCATATTCTATTCATTGCCAACCCAAAAGCCATGCCCTCCCTCTACAAAACATCTTTGGCTCAGGGCAGCTCTACTCTCAACTCCAGGGTGCAATCATGATGCATTTCAGCTACTCATGTCAATTGCTTTTTTCTGTGTTAGATATTCATTTTCTGGACATCCTTTACAGTGAGTGGTGAACTATTTGACATCAATCAGAGCAATGAATCAGCTATGGTGTGTAATAGCATGCTGTGCAGGGCATAGGACTGGCCTCTAACCCAGGAAAATGCATGTGCCTAATTAGTGAACATACATACACATTCACACAAAGATTCATTCACATTTATATACTCTTCCATTCACACTTGTTCTCAATCTTTTTCTCACCCTCTCAGGTTCACAATATATCAAACCCTTCCTTCCACATTCCCTCTCTCTGCTTCTCTCTCTCTCTCCCCTTCCATATTCTCTGGTGTATCCACGCTTTATCTCTCACACATACTCTTTGTTGAACACTCACCTATACTTTCTCCCTTTTGCACTCTTTCTTATATACCCTTTCTCTGCATGCACCCTCTTCCTCTTACACTCTCACACTCTACAAACATATTTTCACAAAGTCTCACACCCACTCTCATACACTTAACACTCTCTTAAGTACTGTTTTACACACCCAACTCTCATATACAATCTTTTACTGTCTTATACTTTTCCCATATACACAGGTGCTACATATCGTGGTCGATTTTCCTACTTTTACATAAATGTTTTGTGAAATAGTTAAACAGAAAAAAGGAAATCACGAGAGTAACATGTCTGGAAGTGGATTTGACCAGGTTTAAACTACATTCTGATTCTAAAACATACATAAACTACATTCTGATTTTAAAACATAACCAGGAGTTAAGTGATACTGAGTGTTACAGAAATTTTCTAGAAGGAATGTAATCTCCAATCTCTCATACAATTATGAAACAGAAAGAGACTAAAAAAAATCACCACTTTGACAAATCCTCTTACAATAAATGAAGAATCTGAGAAACAGCCAGGTTAAGTGATTTCTCATGATTTAAATGGTTAGTTAAACAAGGCACTATGGAAATTGGTCTTGGGCCACAGTTCAAGTTAATTATATATCACAGTGATTAAGAGTTTGGCTCATGGAATCAAACTGCATTGGAACCCCTGCCCTGTCACCCATAAACCTATTGCCTATAGGCAAAATCACTTTCCTAAACTTTAATTTGTCCATCTCTAAGAATAGTATAAGTATCTATACGTAAGTTTGCTGTAAAGAATAAACTAGGTAATCCATGGAATGTCCTTAGTCTAGTTCTTGGTTCATAAAAAATGTTCAGGAAATATTAACTATATTGCCTACAAAATTTGTGTACCTATTTTCAGAATGCTGCTTTAAATTATATCACTCTTAGTTTATAACAGTCAGGAAAGTAAGGGGGAAGGGAATGTATTCTATCTAAAGTTTCTGTTCCCAGAAATTGCACAAGACTAATAAAACCTATCCTTCCAGGAAAAAAAAATACAAATCTCTCTGGGCGGGGAATGAGAGCCACTGGGACCATTTCAGGTTCTTCAAGGTACCATCTATAGTAATCTACACTATAAATACTGAACATTCTAGAAATGAATACATGACCCCACCTTCTTGAAGACAGACATGTAACATCCTTCCTGACTTTTGAATCAGACTCAGAAGGTCTGATTTAGGAGGGTGCACCAAAAGGCATGTCAGATCAGATTTTTGGAGAACTTGGAAGAAATGAGGAGGTAAGAGAAGAGGGAGGTCAATATTGGCCCACTAAGTTAAAGCAATAGAAAATAAAATTCTTGATTGTGAGATAAAAGCAAGTAGAGAAAGGATAATATATATACCTTAGAATTTCATTATAGGACTTCCCTGGTGGCTCAGACGGTTAAGTGTCTGTTTACAATGTGGGAGATCGGGGTTCGATCCCTGGGTCGGGAAGTTCCCCGGAGAAGGAAATGGCAATCCACTCCAGTACTATTGCCGGAAAATCCCACGGACAGAGGAACCTGGTACGCTACAGTCCATGGGGTCGCAAAGAGTCAGACACGACTGAGTGATCTTCACCGTAATCACCATAAATTGCTAAATAGAAGTCTCTTGATAATATGCATCTTTCACTTTGAATGAACAATTAGAAAACAAAAAATAGAAAGTTTTTTAAAAAAATCTTGTCATTCCCTCCACTCTGACTAAAGTAATCCTCATAAAGAAAGTAGGCAGAGAAAAGGTCACCCCATGGAATCCCAATATTTGTAATGACTTGTCTGTTTTGAGTGATGTGAAGAAAATGGAGACTTAGGCCTGAAGATTCAGCTACTTCTATCTTGTGAGCCACAAACTGCATCCCAATAGGAAGAGTCATTCAGTAAATGGGTGATGTCACAGCAGTCTTAGTAGGGCAAGAACATGATGGTGACCAGAGCCCATCTTGTGCAGAGTACACTATTCTGTGAAATCACATAGAAATAATGGGCTACATTTCACTGTGCAATTTAGAATAAAACCTCACATTTTGTGTTTTAAAATAAATTGAGTCCATGTAGATGGACTAAAAGAGAGTTGGTTCAAGATAAAGGGCTACAGAGTCAGCATGTGCCTTGCCTGCCATGTAAAGTCACCTTTGAAAAACAAAAGAATATCCTAAAAAGTGTCCTCAAAAAGTCTTTGCTTAGAAGCCTCTACTAAATCAACCTAAAAGCCCAACCAGTATCTGTGTACTCAGTTGCTCAGTTGTATCCAACTCTTTGTGACCCCATGAACCGAACTGTAGCCCATCAGGCTCCTCTGTCCACAGGATTAGCCCAGCAGGAATATTGGAGCGGGTTGCCATTTCCTCCTCCAGGGGATCTTCCCACCCAAAGACTGAACCTGCGTCTCCTGCAGCTCCTGCATTGGCAGGCGGATTCTTTATCCCTGAGCCACCTGGGAAGCCCATAACCAATATAATCCCGCCCATAATTACCAACAGTAAAGAAGTAGGTGTGTGTGGAGGAAAGATATTAGGATGCAGGTAAATTTACTTTTCAGCCTTCCTTTCCCTGCAGTTCTGTCTTTCAGACACATTGTCAGAATAGACAAGCAGCCACCCTTCCACCTCCATTCCATAGGAAATAAGTACTTAAGATAATTCAAACTGACAACAGATCCACCAAGCTGCACAATCCAAGGTGAGGTCTCCTGTGCTACAGCACCAGCCATAGCAAGCTCTTCAAAGAGCAAGATTATTCCCACTTCAGGGACACATATGGGGACAGGCAGATGCAGGACCAGATGGAGTTGTGCGATTCTGTCTTAACAGAATTAGGAAAACAGGGGAATTTCAGGGGAAATTACTAATGAGAAAAGATCTGTTCAGTCTCCAGCAGGAACATAAGGAAGACTATAATGGAAAGTTGTAATTAACTTTTGCGTCTTGAGCCACGAAAAGAAATGTGATCTCACTAACAGTATGATCACCCCCCAGTAAGCCTCTGGATTCAATTCTGTTTTTGTGGAGATGGGTCCTCTCAGAATAAATAAAATCCTATCCCAACTTCCCTACAAGACTGCTCCTTGTGCTGATCTGTCTCCTTTATGACCCTACAATCCAATCTGACTACATCTACTAACATTTATTTTTACAATTAAATGGAAGGAAACATTCTCGTGAAAACGTAAAACAACTTTGCTAAATCTGGCATCTGAGTTTTTCCAGTCCTCAAAATTATAAAACTTTGTCCTTTGAATGTTTTTATTGCCATTAAACAAGCATTTCCAGAGCTTTTGCTGTATTTTAGGAGATAGATTCTGAAATTCCAATGATAAATAAGTTAGTTTCTGCCTTCAAGAAGAACACAGTCTTAATTTCCATGTTCAGTTGATTGATAATGGTTTTTCTAAGGTACCACTTCTCCATTGTACTTGTTCCCTATTTAAAGGGGTTTCCATAGAGCATAATAGCCACTAATGGTCTATGCTGAACTGTGCAAATTCATCACATTTCCCCAGCCTATTTCCAATTCTCCTGACCACTAACTTTATTATTAGTTCTTACATTCCGAGCCCTACCTCCATCAGGTCTTTGAACAAACTGCTGTGATTATGGTATTATTCTTCTCAATTACAAGTATTGTCCTCCACGCTGGCATCACTGCATTCTCCGCTTGTCTTAGGTATGCCCTTGCTAGTTCAGAATAGAACTGGCAGAGTTCTAATATACCTGACTTCAACCTCAAGGATACAACCCAGAGACTAGGAAATCAACCATCAACTCCAAAGTCGTCTTTGTTTCTCTCAGTCCAGGCTGTCTCTAGAGTATGTGAGTCCTCCTATTTATGCTAAGCAATTTTAAACAGATTATAAAATCCTTGAGTCCATGTGAAGTATGATATTTATCAAAAAAATATTTTGAAACATGGGTAGAGAAATCCTTAAATATTTGTTTATTGCCCAGAGATGATTCTTCTGGCAACATCTATTCTTATTCAGGTCTAGGAACCACCTTGTCATGTTCTTTACTATCAAATGTGTCATTCCTGTCCAATTTCACATCTCCCCCTGTGAGACAAAGGTAATAGTGCTGTCATTACCTACAAGACTATGGTCTTCAGAACATGTTTGGAAACAACATAGATCTTGTTGCCTCTACGGTGCGCTGATAACTATTTATTTAGTTCTTAGGAACCCATTCCAGACCAGAGGACCCTTGGGATAATGCTGGAGGATCAAATCCAAGAACATTTCTGAGCATCTGGTCTATAGTCTATATAACCTTAAAGGAGGACTGAGAGTGTCCCAAAGAGGAAAAATAGGGACCAGGACTTACAAACATTTCTGGGCATCTTATCTGGAAAATGCTCATTGGCAGCCTTGTTCAGAGGCTTTGAAAGAGAACTTAGAAAATTTTATATAAAGGTTCTACTCAAAGTCTAGGGTCTCTGGTCTATTCCTAAGGGATAGAGACCATACTTGCTTAAAAGGCAGTACTGTTAAATGGGATCAGAGCACGCAAATAAAATTATTAATGATTTACTTCATCATCCCAAGGTTTCTGAGGGAGGCAAAATCTACAATCACTATAGCCTCACTTTATTACCCTCAATCTAGCAAAGAACAATGGGCCTGAGGAACTAAAAAGTTAAGAAGGCAAAAAGGGGAGCCAGGTAATGGGAACTTGATAATAAGCTGTGAATCTACGAACAAACAATGGAAAAGGAAGAGATCAGTAACTTTTTTTTAATTTATTTATTTTAATTAGAGGCTACTTTACAATATTGTGTTGGTTTTGCCATACATCAACATGCATCCACCACAGGTGTACACGTGTTCTTCATCTTGAACCCCCCTCCCACCTCCCTCCCTGTACTATCCCTCTGGGTCATCCCAGTGCACCAGCCCCAAGCATCCTGTATCTTGCATCAAACCTGGACTGGCGATTCGTTTCTTATATGATATTATACATGTTTCAATGCCATTCTGCCATATCATCCCCCTCCTCCCTCTCCCACAGAGTCCAAAAGACTGTTCTATACATCTGTGTCTCTTTTGCTGTCTCGTATACAGGGTTGTCGTTACCATCTTTCTAAATTCCATATATATGCATTAGTATACTGTGTTGGTGTTTTTCTTTCTGGTTTACTTCACTCTGTATAATCGGCTCCAGTTTCATCTACCTCATTAGAACTGATTCAAATGTATTCTTTTTAATGGCTGAGTAATACTCCATTGTGTATATGTAACACAGCTTTCTTATGAGATCAGTAACTTATAAACATGATAGAGATAACAAATACTACACTAGAAAAAGATATCCCCCCCATAACCCAATATCTTTTTTCATTGTTCCAGTTCCTTTCCACTTCCTAAGCAAATTTATTACTTTAAAAGTATTATGTCAAATTTTGAGAGACACAAACATTCATTCCCTAACAAACCATAAGTTGTAAAAGACATTTACAAAAATACTGGGATGACCCTGAGGGATGGGATGGGATGGGGAGGGAGGTTCAGGATGGGGAACCCATGTATTCCCATGACTGATTCATGTCAATGTATGGCAAAAAAACCCCACTACAATATTGTAAAGTAATTAGCCTCCAATTAAAATAAATTAATAATTTAAAAAATAAAAATAAAATGATAAAAAAAACCCACAGGCAATAACTTGAAGTCTTGGGTATATTTGAAGAACTTATTATCAATTATGTCATGAGTGTGGGACCTTCATGAATAGGATTAGTGTCCTTATCAAAGAGACCTTTTCTTGTCCTTTCCACTATATGAGAACACAGCAAGAAGTCTGCAGCTCAGAAGAGGGTTTTCACCCTGGTCTTAGACTTTCAGCCTCCAGAACTGAGAAACATTTCTGCTGCTCAAATAAATTAATTAGCTATTACTTTGAAAGTTAACTTTAGATATAGTGTTGCCTTGAATAGATTTTTTTTTTAGTCATACCAAAAGGAAAATCTTCTGGAGTTGGACAGAGTTGGACATACCTACTTCAAGCAGTTGTTACCATCATCTATGCATCTTTCATGGACAGAGAATTACATTTTGAATATTGAAAAACAATTTTTTAAATTTCTCTTATTACACTAAAAATTTAACTCATTTAAGAATATTACTTAATCTGCCCTTGAAATTACTTAAATATCATTATTATTTAATGTTTTCAATTTTAAATGTTATAAGTGTATTAAAGTTCTATACTTACCACTGCAGTCAGACTACCTAATAATACCATCATCTTTATATTATAAAAGATCACTCAAATGCCCACAAAAAGAGGTAAAATTACAGTTTCTCAAAATTTAAAGTAAAATATCATACGTTAAATTTACATTTCTAGATCAGTGTGAAGAAATTACTATTTTATGACTGAGCAACAAGCAAATTGCAAAATTAATATGTGAAGAAACAGCAATATTCCTACAATTTTCCTCCTTATCTGTAATCAATATTTCAACAAAAGTTTCTGGATTTATCTTAGATATTATGATTTTAGCCACTGAGATGGATATGACATTGTCTCTTTTAATAAATGTATAAAATGTATACCTGCACAAGACAGTAGAGATCATACAGCCCAAATCCACTCTGTCCAAGGGAAAACCAAAGTTCCAAGAGATTTCTTGCCTTTCTCTTCCCAGGAGAAAGAAATTGAATAGAGATCCTGATTCCAAGACTAGCATGCTTCTTTTTAATCTACCAAATAAGAGACAGACATGTTGTGGATATAGAAATGTCAAAAGTATCTACAAACTAAAAAAGGTAGCAAATGAATTTAATATGAGTGCCAACTTAAAATTTACATGAAAATTGATTTATTTCTCCAAGATGGAATTTTGACTGAGATTGTGTTGAATCAATAGAGTAATTTGAGAAAAACAGATATATACATAAAAACTATTGAGTCTTGCAATCAAAATACATGATGTATCACTCCTTTTATTTAGGTCTTTGATTTCTTTGAACAGTGTTTTGTAGTTTTTAAGTATAGATCTTATATATCTCTTATTTTATTTATTCCTAAGCATCCAGAAAATGAAGATCATGGCATCTGGTCCCATCACTTCATGGGAAATAGATGGGGAAACAGTGGAAACAGTGTCAGACTTTATTTTTGGGGGGCTCCAAAATCACTGCAGATGGTGACTGCAGCCATGAAATTAAAAGATGCTTACTTCTTGGGAGAAACGTTATCACCAAACTAGATAGCATATTGAAAAGCAGAGACATTACTTTGCCAAGAAAGGTCCGTCTAGTCAAGGCTATGGTTTTTCCAGTGGTCATGTATGGATGTGAGAGTTGGACTGTGAAGAAAGCTGAGAGCCGAAGACTTGATGCTTTTGAACTGTGGTGTTGGAGAAGACTCTTGAGAGTCCCTTGGACTGCAAGGAGATCCAACCAGTCCATTCTGAAAGAGATCAGCCCTGGGATTTCTTTGGAAGGAATGATGCTAAAGCTGAAACTCTGGTACTTTGGCCACCTCATGCGAAGAGTTGACTCATTGGAAAAGACTCTGATGCTGGGAGGGATTGAGGGCAGAAGGAAAAGGGGACGACAAAGGATGAGATGGCTGGATGGCATCACTGACTTGATGGACATGAATCTGAGTGAACTCTGGCAGTTGGTGATGGACAGGGAGGCCTGGCGTGCTGAGATTCATGGGGTTTCAAAGAGTCGGACACGACTGAGTGACTGAACTGAACTGAACTGAAGCATTTGATATTTTCTGATCTTGTGTTAAATAATATTTCAAAAGTTTTATTTTTCATTGCCTTCTGTTAGCATATAGAAATACTTAACTTTTGAATGTTGATTTGTATACAGCATATTTGTTAAATTCTGTTGCTAATTATTTCAGTTTGTTGCAGATAGTTTTGGATTCTTTTATATTTACACTAGTACCACCTACATTTCATGGCAGTTTTGCTCCCTCTTTCCAATTTTTATTAATTTCCAATTTTTCTTACTGCAATGACTAAAATATCTAAGATACTATAATTATAAACAGTCATGATGAACATCATTTTATTCCCAACTTCAGGAAGAAAATTTTACTATTTCACCACTAAATATGCGTTCTATGTAGATTTTTTGGTACATACTTCTTTATAAAATTAAGAAAGTTTTCTTTTATTATTATTTTGCTGTTTAAAACAATGAATGACAATTTAGCAAATGCTTTTTATACATCAGTTGTGTTATTATGGTGAATTACACTGATTTGGTTTCAAATATTAATCTCTCATTTCTGGAATAAACTCTACTTGGTCACAATTTATTTTTCTTTCTTCATATATTGCTAAATTTGATTTGTTAATCTTTCATTTAGCATTTTTGTATATAAGTTTACAGATATTGACATAATTTTCTTTTCTTGTAATGTACGTATAGAGTTGAGGATGAGATGGTTGGATAGCATCAATGATTCAATGGACATAAACTTGGGCAAACTCTAGGAGATAATGAGGGACAGGGAGGCCTGGTATGCTGCAATCCACAGGGTCACAAAGAGTTGGACATAATGACTGAAAAACAACAACATACAGAATTTGGGGATCAGGATATTTTGTCCAAAAAACTAATAGGGGAATGTCCTTTTTTCTGTATTTTCAAATGTTTGTGTGAGATTGCTGTTATTTTTTCCTCTTTAAACATCTGAAAGATTTCAGCAGTGATATCATATAAGCCAAGAAATTTTCTTTTGTAGGAATGTTGTTTAAATTCAGATTCAATTTATTTAACAGAAATAACACCATTCATAATATAAACTTATTTTTTACATCCCTGTAGGATCTATAGTAGTAGTGTCTTCTTTCTTGCTATTGAACAGTTGTTTTATTTTCTTAGCCCATTTTTATAGAAGTCTGTCTATTTTATTAATATTTTCAAAGAACTCATTGCTAGCATTTACAATTTTTCTGTTTCATTGAGGTTTTCTCTTTATCATTTCTTCCCTTCTTCTTTCTTTGTATTTTATTTGCATTTCTTTTTCTAGTTTCTGGATATGGAAGCTTAGATAACTGATTCTTAATCTTTATTCTTTTCTATTTACACTTTAAAGCTATAAACTTTCCCCAAGTCCTGCTTTAGCAGCATCCCACAGGTTTTAACACGTCATATATTCATTACTAATGAGTCCAATATTTTTTCTAATTTTTTTTCAATATTTATGCTTTTGTGTTTCTTATCTTACCACATGGTACAAGATCGAATAGAATCAGGGTAAGTACACATGCTCAACTTGTCTTTAATATTGCTATAACTTGAATATAATTTCTGCTTACATCTCTCAGGGTCAATGCCATCCGCCTAAGACCCTCCCTTTATCACTTCCACAAAGGCAAAACATCACGGTCGTGGGCAGTGGGGCCTCTGGCCATTTCATGTAGACTCTTGACTTTAGGGCCAGCACCTAGGTCAGGGATCAAACCAAACTTCTCAGGCCCTAACTGTTCATCAACAGGGTCCAGAGCCACATCGTGGGGTCCTAGGTAGATGGAGGAGAAACATGGAAGTCAAGAAGCTATCTGGTATCTCTCAAGCCCTCTGACCAGAGTCAGTTTCCTTGCACATCTATCTGTGAGTCTACCCTAGAAAGAAATGTTTCATCTTTACCTGGTTCTTGATGGTATCTTTTTCCTTTTTTGAAGTATACAGACCACTGGACCAACGTTGGTGGTGGTTTAGTCACTAAGTCGTGTCCAGCTCTTACAACCCCACGGACTGTAGCCCACCAGGCTTCTCTCTCCATGGGATTTTCCAAGCAAGAATGCTGGAGTGGGTTGCCATTTCCTTCTACAGGGGATCTTCCCAACCCAGGAATTGAACCTGGGTCTCCTGCACTGAAGGCAGATTCCTTACCAACTGAGCTAATGAGGGAAGCCTTTTTGAAGTAATATTGTTTACAATATTGTGTTAGTTTCAGGTACACAATAAAGAGATTCAGATGTGTGTGTGTCTGTGTGTGTGTATCTGTGTGCATTTTTTAGATTCTTTTCCATTACAGTATAATAAGATAATATAATTTCTTGTACTATAGAGTAAATCCTTGTTTATACATAGTGATGTGTTTCTGTTAATCTCCTATAAGTGAAAATTGCAGTTGTGTCCAACTATTTGCAACCCCATGGACTGGAATTTTCCAGGCCAGAATACTGGAGTGGACAGTCTTTCCCTTCTCCAAGGCATCTTCCCAACCCAGGGATTGAACCCAGGTCTCCCACATTCTAGGCAGATTCTTTACCAGCTGAGTCACAAGGGAAGCCCACTTTCTCCTTTGCTAACTATAAATTTGCTTTCTGTGTTTGTGAGTCAGTTTCTGTTTTGTAAATAAAATCATTTTTATCAGCTTTTTTAGACTTCACATATTAGTGATAGCATATAATATTTGTATTTCTCTGTCTTCATTCCGTATGATAATCTCTAGGTCCTTCAATGTTGCTACAAAAGGCATTATTTCATTCTTTTTAATTGCTGAATAATAGCCCATTGTTTATATATACCATATTTTTTCCTAATTTTAATTGTTATTTATTTTCCAAGATTATTTAGAAACCTGATAGTTTTTGATCATTTATAAATGTCCTAGTTATTGTTCTGTTGTTGGTTTCTTGATTAATTCCACTGAAGTTAGAGGCTATATTTGTATGATTGCAAACCTTTGAAATTTGTTGACACATCCTGTGCTGTTTAGCATGAGGTTTGATTTGGACTTAGAGTTGATGCTGAAATAAGACTTTGGAGAATGTTGGGATGGTTTGAATGTACTTTGCATGTGGGAAAGACATGTTTTTTGGAGGACCAGAGGGTTGACTGTTGTGTGTTCAATTGTGCTCCCCCACAAAAGAATATTACACAGAGATAATAAATTAAATTGAGGTCATTAGGGTAGGATCAATCCAATATAATTACTTTCCTTATAAAAAGAGAAAACTAGTACACAGAGGGAGGCACTATGTAAAGGCAGCCATGGGATGACACAGGCAGAGATTGGATTGATGCAGTTGCAGTCCAGGGAATGTCAAGAAGTGCTAGCAACAACCAATAACTAGGAAAAGGCAAGGAAGAGCTCTCTGCAGAGTTTCAGAGGGAACAGGGCCCTGCCAATACCTTGATTTCAGTTTTCTAGCTTCATAACAGAGACAATAAATTTTGTTCCTTTTTTTCAGCCATTCATTTTACTGTATTGAGACTTTGTTATGATAGCCCTAACATACTTGTACTATAGTCCAGTTAATTGTTCATCCCAATGGAGTTATTTGCCCACTCAAGTCAAAATCATGTACTGAAATTACAAAGTAGAAAACTGACTCAAAATCAGAGACTGATTCAACTAGAAAAATTAACATTCTGATATCTTAAGCCCATTCCAACTAGACCAAATTCCCATCTCTAGTAAGTGGGAGCAAAGATTCCACCTCAGCTGCCTCCTGATAAACAGTTTCCTTTTCCACTCAGCTCCTACATTGAGGCCTTTTCTATAGATAAACATATTAGGTAAGCATTTCTGTGAAAACAAAGGGTTTCCAGATGGCGCTAGTGGTAAAAATCCTGCCTATCAATGTAGGAGACATAAGAGACACAGGTTCGATTCCTGGGTCAGGAAGATCCCCTGGAGGAGGGCACAGCAACCCATTCTAGTATTCTTGCCTGGAGAATCCTACAGATAGAGGAGCCTGGAAGACTACATTCCATAGGGTTGCACAGTATCAAACATGACTGAAGCAAATAAGCATGCAAGCACACATGTGAATACAGGTGAGGTTTTAATGTTTGGGTCTGGGATGTCAAGAAAGTTGAAGAACATTTTCTTCATGATGGAGGGATGAAACACCTAGGAAGGATTCAACTACCCTTGAGGTTTCCTCTCCTCTCATATTCCCTGGGCTATCCCAACTCCCCAGAGCTGGCCAAGTTGATCTCCCCACATCAAGGCTCTGTCCCCCTCCCACATCCTATACAAACTATCACTTGATTTCATCAGACTCAGAAAAATGCATTGTGATGTCAAGTCACTCTCATTTCTGGGCTCAACCAGGACAGAGCATTACAAGGGGCAATCATCACTCTGATTGCTAACTCTCAGTTCCCCCCAGAGTAACCAGTCTTCTGCCTGGGTTAATGCACCATGCAGGCAGTGTGCCCCATCTACTCTGGCCTTCAGAAGAGAAAAGCATAATCTTATGACTCATGTCAAAGTCATCTACTAGTCTGGTCTGTGTTTGGTACTTTGTAGATGTGACTTGAAATGCTCACAGGAGCCCTCGTATACAATTTATTATCCCTGTTCTTTACAGGAGTCAACTAAAGCTCACAAGGCTTAAATTATCTTAGCCATGCAGTTAGCAAATCAAGGACTGTCTGTAAGGTTCAGAGAAGCGTAAAGAAAATATGCAATCCTTGGTTTTAATAGCCTCTTTGGGATGCTTAGTCTTTCAGATCTCCTCACCTTCTCCCTTGTCTTCCCAAGGTGTCATCTGGGAATGGCTCACTGAATCCTTTGTTAGCATAAGAAGAGAGTATCGTATTGTACAATACTCAGTGCCCTGTGCAGTTCTATTTGCTCTTAATCAACTCGTATTTCCTTGGCTGCCTTGTCACTAGTGACCCCACTGGCACCCATTACTGATAACTAGACTAGAAAATAAACTCATAACCTGTTCTCCTTTTAGGGCTCAATGGTTCTCTCTACTGGCTTGAATTCAGCTCTCAGTGGTGTTATAAACACACTTTGGGCTGGCTGTGACTCCTAGGTAGTTTGACAAAAAGTCCTTAGGTACTGCATTCACTACCCTTTTGTACTTACAGTCACTACTTTTACTGGCAAGCTCCTCACCCAAATTCTTGGCTAACTTTCTGTCTTTTTACCTCAGAGGAATCCTGGGATTTAGAATCCCTAGTTCTACTACATGAAAAACAAAGGTGGTTCAGAGGAGCTACACTAAGGCTCTCCCTCTGACAGGACCGCTCCTCTAATACAGACACAATCACCCACCTGTTGAGTCTAGGCTCTCTACAAAACAGTTTAGGCTAGAATATCTAATATCAATCAGTGCAAAAAAATGCTCTGCTTTGCAGTTTCTATATGTCCAGGGCTTCAGTTAATCAACAGTGGTTCAGACTTCATCTTTGCTCCTCTATTCCCATAATTCCTTGCACTAGAATCGTATGTTTCCCCCTCCTTTTTCAAATAAATTCCCTGCATGTTATACCCTCCTTATTCCTGTATGAACTTTTTCTACATCTCCTTAATGGTAGAAGAGCTATATTCTCTATATTATAGACATAATTGTTACCTAGACGGTCAGGCCTGGCTTTTGATGGCCAATTATCAGCCAGAATGCCTTCAGCTGCAGTTAACAGACAATGTCAACTCAATTTGACTTAGACAGTAATGGAATAGCATTATCTAACATAATTATACCCAAGGTAGGTCTGTTCCAGGTTGGTTAATTTAGTGCACGACCATGTAATCAAAGACAAGTTCCCTGCATTTTTCTGCTCTGCCATCTTGAGCCAGTTGACAGCCACCACTATTTAAGTGTCACTGGAAAGTACAAAACCATCCAGCAGCTGAAGATAACTGCTTTTTCCTCTGTCAGATTCTTTCATTTATTGTTTGTAATTTTTTTTAAGTATAAAATACATCAGCAGCACATAAGAGTTGCTGTTGCCAAACGTTCTTGTCAATAGTTGTATTGTCACTTATTTTTAATTACCCATTCTAGTGAGTAACTTACTGTGGGCTGGGTTTTATTCTTGGCATACTGAATAATAATTAGTTATTTATTGCTAATTAAATTAATGCACAGTGCTTCCTCTAGAATTATTTCATATACTACATACCTATTCAAACTTACTCTCACTAACAACCACATGATATAACCATTACGCCAATTCAAGCATTCAATTAGCTGCCAAAACAACATTAGTATAACAAGGAAAATCTTGATTGGAAATATCCTCAACATCTCACTTCTCAGAAGTGCATCATGTGCCTAGACCTAAAACTACTCTTTGGCAAAGGAAAGGAGAACAGCATGATTGGCTCAGACCAGTAATGATTCAGCCCTGGGCTGGTGCAGGCAGCCTTCCCTAAGACTCGTGACCCAGTGCAGTAATTGAACCAAGTCAGTTTCTGTCAGAGCAGAAAAGGAAAAGGTACTGGTTATTGACTAGGCAAACAACAGTGTACACTAAAATGCTAAAGGAATTATTATAATCATTTTATCTCTTGAAAAATTCTAGGTTTCATAATTATTTTCTCTACTTAAAACCTTATTTTGTTACACTAAAGCTAAATGACTGCTTTATTAGACAAATGGACGAATCAGACTGACTAGTCAGAAGATTGTGTACATGAAAATCCAAGAGAGAAAAAAATATTAATATATCTCAAGCACAGTTTCCCCACTGACTGAAAATCAGCCTGTCACCAAAATGTTATGAGCTATAGTCTGAATTTCAAATGAGGTAACATTTGTTAGATAATGTTGACTTCAGTCCTTGTTGCAGTTGGCTAATGACCAACATATATTTGGAAGTCAGACTGTCTGTGTTTAGCTATCTAATGCAACATTTGGCTGGTAGCAGTGTTATTCAACTTACAATGAGAGGTTTTTGTTTTTTTTTTTTTTTTCTGTATAACATTTTGATTCTTAGCCAGCTGTGTAAGTTAAATAGCTGTGTATTTTGCTATTGAGTATCAAAAATCACCAGTTCCAGATTTTGACTGTAACACATATGTTTACACAACCATGTATTTTTCTTTTTATGACTACCAGAAGTTCAAAGAATTACAAAATCCCTCGTCAGAGATTGAATCTTCATTCCCCAATAAATAATAAAGTCATAGAATCCCAATAAGATATGATTTTCTTCTGACAATACTTTTCCATTAAAAAAAATAACTAACTCAAAAATCTTTTTGATATATTATTTATTAAAGTAATACCTTCAGGATTTAAAAAGATTAGATTTGAAATTTAAAGAACACATTAGTTTTATTCTATCATTTCTGTTTTTTATGAAAAAGATCCTAATTTAGCCTTGTTGTAATGATGTAGTCTTCTAAGAATTTAATCACCATTTCCTTAAATCTTCACAGTAAATTTGATAGGATTTTACAAATTAAATAACAATTGTAATTACCCTTACTAGCTAATTAAATTGGTTTTACTTAAACATTAAAATTAGTTGGAAACAAATACGCTATTCAAATCTAATTTTGGATAAGGGCATTCACACAATTTTTTTTCTTTTTTTTTCTTTTTTTTTATTTGAGCCCCTCACCCATTGGCTGGATTAGGCCCCGCCCTCCTCCGAGGAAGCCAGTCACCGCGCAGTGTCACAATTTTTTTTCTAGATGTGAAAAAGTAGAACTACACATGCTGATGGGGTCAAGGACCAGATCTTTCCAAATTTCTCTTTCCACATATGTCAGCAAACAGCTGGATGCTAACAATAGTAGAGGTTACGCTTTTGACCCCTTTAAAAATTTTTTTAAAAAAGGTTATACTTTGAGAAGGCAAAGAAAGTAATGCGTTAAGATTTAAACACTTTATCTGTTTCAGGTTCCTCCCGAGCAGTTGGTAATAGTTACTTCCTCTTGGGAACTCAGTCCCAGCCAAGTCCTGGTCCAATGCAGTTAGGTTGGTGCTTCTTTCTGTGTCTTGCTTTACCACATGGAAGCATACCTCCATGAACAGTGTCCTGGGTCCCCAAATGATCAGGGAGCTACATCCCTCCTAATCAACCCCCACCACACACAGAGGACCCCAGAGCCTATTTTGGCTTAACTTTCTACCCTGGACAGTTATGGTCCTGACCCTTCCTCCTATATCCTGTAGATACCTTTTCTCCAGGGCTGGACCATGCTTTCAGATCCTTCACCTCATTTTAGTCAGGCATTCCTTCCACCCTCACACTCTAGATACAACACCCACAAGAATCATGGCCATCCTAAAGCCTCTCATTGACTACATGAGCAGAAACCTCTCAAACTGTAATCTCACTTAGACATAATCTGATTTTGACACTCTACTTTAGATTATATTTTAGACTGTTTGCCTTCCACTAATGGCCAATTTTCCTCAGCCTCCACCAATTAATTACTAATTCTGTCCTGTCCTCAGCTCAAGTTTGTTGCCCTAGAAGGAAACTGTATTATACATGGGCTGGGCTAATCACAAATGGGGAGAGTGCATATCAGAACACTTGGAGTTAGTTAAATAGCTGGTGCAAGGAAAGCTAATAACTATATCTTCCTTCATTAACATAACTGGATTTTTTTTTTAACTACAGTTCTAACTTTGTTGCTAGAGAGCAAACAGCTTGTAGGGGGACTATAATAAGAAAGGAGGCTTAAAGAAAGCTGTGATTTTTACAGCTTCTAATAAATGTGTGATATAGCCAATCTGGAAGCACAGGAAAAGAACTGAGCGTGAATGAAATGCTATACTTAGGGGGTACTGAGGTCTCCACTACAATAACACAGTCTGAAGTTTTTCACTGTGGAGCACCAGTGATAATAATGAGTTAGGTCAGGTTTATTAAGTAGGCACTTCACATGTACTAGCTAATTCTCAAAATGTAATTCTCACAATCATTGGAGGTAAGTATTTTTTATACTTATTAGAATAAAAGTACTTATAGTATTAGTATAAGTATTTTTATACTTATTAGTATAAAAGTATTTTAGAAATGTGATATAGAATAGAAAGTGTGATATACTAAAATAGTATTAGTATAAGTATTTTTATACTTATTAGTATAAAAGTATTTTATACTTATAGTATTTTTATGAAGAAACTAAATCACAGAAAATGTAAGAATGTTACTCAAGGTTACACAGGCAATTAAATGACAGAGTAAAAATTCAAACCAAGGTAGTCTGATTCCAGGGTGATCTTAGTCAACAGAAGTCGAAGTTAAGTCTCATGGAGAAATGAATGCACAAATTCCTACATGCCCTGTTTCACATTCAAATATTTCCAAAGGAATTTAGGAATAGTCTCCATTCTGTGGCTAGATAAAAAACAAATTTTGGAAATTTCCTGTCCCTCATTAAATGATCAACTTAAGGTAGCATTTGAGTGAAACATAGCCTCTTGCTTTCTTCTACCATTCTATCCTTAAATATTTGAGTACTATCAGCACTGTTCATTGGGTCTCCAAAGATAGAGATTCTAGAAACCTGAAAGTCCCTAAATCTTTGACCAACCACTTAGCATAGCTAATTCTTGAAGGGTCAAAGTATAATAGATATTCTAAGAAAAAGAAACACTTTTTGGAACTTGGAACTTGGTTTCCCACCCTGGTGACATTGGCTTTACCACTTATGACTTGGGAACCCCTTATTCCATGTTAGAGACAGGCCAAATGTCCTCTTTGGTCCTTTGCTGCTGAAACCCATCCTGACCTTGCTTTTGAAATCTTTCCTCTACAAAGGAAAGGAGGAACATGCGAAAACTAGCTCATAGAAGGAGACTCTTCTAGGGGCTTGAGCAGGGCACTTCATCTGTCCTTCCCCTTGAACTCTGTCCTAACCCTCAGAAGTCTTTCCAGATCAGAGTCCCAAGAATACCCAGCTCACACTATTCCACTGCATCAGACTCTGTTTATAGAAGACACAGAAGCAGAGCAATATGTGAAGTAATCACCAAAGGAAGAAAATACAATGAGGGAAGTATCTGAGAATCTGCCACTTGAAAGACATTTTTAAAACTCTACACAGCAGTTTGACCCAGTTACGTCTGACATAATTATTATCCTCAGAAAGACAAGGTTATGCTTTAGTGATCTAAAATCTCAATGACTTATAAGAATAAATGTTTATTTTTTCTGTTGGCTTAAATAGTAAAGAATCTGCAAGCAATGTAGGAGACCTGAGTTCAATCCCTGGGTCAGGAAGATCTGGAGAAGGGAATGGCTACCCACTCCAGTATTCTCGCCTGGAGAATTCCATGGAGGAACCTGGCAGGCTACAGTCCATGGGGTTGCAAAAAGTCAGATGCAACTGAGCAACTAACACTTTCATATGTTCAATGTAGGTCAGACATAGGTAAAGAAAGGAAAAAGAGACATAGCCAACCTCAAGCTGGCTCTCAAAGTTTCTGCTTCCAACCACATTCTGTAAGCCAAAGATAATCAGATTGTCACTCCTGAGGTTCAAAGGGCAGGAATGTATTCTTTCTGCTGGGATGGGTATACATACCACACGATGCCAATGGAACAGGGAAGTATAATTTGCCCCACAGAAGCAAAATTTGAGCAAAATTACAATATACCACAGGTTGTGTTTTTTTTGCCTATTGATATGTTATTTTCTATGCTGCATAATGAATTACCACAACTTTAGCACCTTGAGACAATATACATTTGACTCTCATAGTTTATGTGAGTCAGGAGTCTGGGCACAACTTACCTAAATTTTCTGCTTTTGAGTTTCCTAGGCTGAAATCAAGGTGTCAATCAGAGCTTTAGTCTTCAGAGCCTTGGGGTTCTAATCAAGCTTACGTGGTTGCTGGTAGAATTCAGTTTCTTGTCACTCACTGTCGGTCTGAGGCCCTCAGCCTCCCCAGACCATGATCAGTTCCTTGCCAGGTGAGTCCCCTCATAAAGACAGCCCACAATGGGGCAATTTGCCTCTTGTAAGAGAGTCTTGAGAGCAAGTCTGCAAGGAAGACAGTCCTGCAGAGCATAATGTCATCACGGGAATGGCATACCATCACCTCTGCCATCTTCTACTGCTTAGAAGTAAGCCACCAATTCCACGCACAAGTAGGGGACAGGAACTGCACAGCAGTGTGGGTAGCAGGGGATGGAGGTAGGGTCAGCTGAAAAATCTGCTCACCACAGGAGGTGGGGTGAGAAGTGAGTGGGAAGTCTTAAGACTCCCTTTGGAAGATAGAGGACCCTTGTTAATGTGTACTTCAAAGACCTGACCAAGAATATTCCAAGTATTACCAAAAACATACCCATACATGTAAAATTACTTTATTTAGACATTGATAGCACCAGTTTTATTTTAATCCCAGCATATTTCCCCTGCCCTGAGGCTGCTATTTTTTTATTTAAGAACATAGCTGATCATGATATTGATGAAAACCATCTTTCATTCTTCACTTCCAGCTCTCTTTCTAGAAGAGGATTATATTTCTCTTAATATGTACTGACCTAAATAAAGCCACATGGTAAGGTCTTCTTCATCTGTTCCCTGTGAACTGTCGATTAGCATTTCCACATCAGTCACAGACGATGTGTGTCACTAGAATAGCTAATAAATACAACCGATGCAATGCTGCTTCTATCAAAATAAGAGAGAATGCCAAGCTCCTGCTTTCCACAATTATCGTACATTATGTGTTTATAAGCCAAGCAGCTCAAATAAAAGGCACTGCCAGAAAACAGACTGAATGAAAATGTTTGCTTACCAAAAAGAAATTTCTACATGTTAATTATGACCAAAGTGCTTTTTCCTAAGACCAAAATAATTCTGCAAAAGACTTTCAAATGTAAGTTGGCAACACTAAATCTGGCCATTTGTAGCAGTTTATGGTATATATATTGTGAGGAATGTTTTGACTAAAATTCATTTCAAAGGAAAATGCAAACATTTTATAGAGCATAGACTATTTTATTATAGTATTAATCAAATGCCTGTTAGATGAGAAGTATAATGCTCCTCTCACACTATAATAATAAAAGTACTCTTGTCTTTCAACAGTTTCATAACAAAATATTACTCTATTTATACACCGGAGAAGGCAATGGCACCCCACTCCAGTACTCTTGCCTGGAAAATCCCATGGACGGAGGAGCCTGGTAAGCTGTAGTCCATGGGGTTGCGAAGAGTCGTACACAACTGCTCGACTTCACTTTCACTTTTCACTTTCATGCATTGGAGAAGGAAATGGCAACCCACTCCAGTGTTCTTGCCTGGAGAATCCCAGGGACGGGGGAGCCTGGTGGGCTGCCGTCTCTGGGGTCGCACAGAGTCGGACACGACTGAAGCGACTTAGCAGCCGCAGCAGCATATTTATACACAGGTGCTAGATATCACTGACAACACAAATGACAATATGGTTCATGACCCCAAAGGGTGCATGATGTTCTTGTTTTCAAAGACACTAGAAAGTAGCATGACAAGTCCAACAAAAACTAGGCTTATAAGCAGATCAGCAGATCCTCCACTTGACTCATAACTAAGGACTAACCCAAACCCTGGGACAACTTTTCATCTAATATAGGGTCAAAGATCAAAGTGTTTGAAAGTACTGTGTGGGCCATGGTATAGAGAAACAGGTATTCTTATATTTGGTTAATGAGACTAGAAATTGGGCCATCCTTTGGCAGGCAAATTGGTGACAGCCATCAAAAAATTAAAATACATACAAGCATTGACCTAGGAGTTCTGCCTAGCTTTATGTTTACATAATAACATGAAGACATTTTCTCAAGGATAACGTACAAAAAATATTACATTGTTTAAAAAAACAAAAACAAAGCACAGATGTGCGTATATAACATGGTCCCACTTATTTAAAGAAAGCAGAGAGAAGACATATACATATGTTTGTTTATATATACTTTTTTTTCCTGGAAGGATAAACAAGGACCTGTTAGTACTGGTTATCTCTGGCAAAGGAAGATGAATTACGAGGTAGAATTGTATATTACTTTTTTATTGTATAACTTCTAGCACTACCTGAAATTTTACCATTTTACTGTTTCAAAGGCAAATAGAATAAATAAGTAACAAAATGAAACCTACTTCCTCTGAATGAATCAGGTATACCGGAAGTGATTTCCAGTTAAAAGTATGGAGTTATATTTTGGTTTCTTGGCCTGCCCATATTTTAAGTGTCCTTAAGTGGCAAAATGAAAGACAGGATAGTCGCCACTCAGAATGCTAATTCCTTTCTCTGGCATTGTGAGTGGTACTGATGCTTCATAGACTTATTCCAGGCTAGCATGACCTCAAAAAAATTCGTCTTGTTAGTTTCAGGGTCATCCTCTAAAGGTGAAAAAGGTTGAGGTTCTGAGATTGAGAGCATGGTCACCAGTGCACCTATCACATCACTGCAGAGTTAAGAAGTCATTTGTTGAGGAAGGAGTCAAGAACCCTCTTAAAATATGACTAGGAAACACTGATTAGAGAAGTTTCTTTATGCCCAAAGGATAAGACAGTCCCAAAATTGAATTCTCAGAGTATGAAATCCACAACCACCACCCCGCTCCGCCCGCACCCCCCCTCGCCCCCCAAACCCCGCAACGCACATTCTCAAACCCACCTCAGTTTGGTCTTCCCGCTTACTCTTAAATCAGATTCAGACTGCCCCCTGGTGGTTAACTTGAGAAGAGACATTCCTTTCTGTTCAACTCTGTGGTCCTTGATTCAGAAAAGCAGGACTTGATTTCCTACGAAGACCATCAAATTTCCAAGAAATGAAAAACACAATTATCTACCAGGTAGGGAACAATATCCCTGTATGGCAGTATGAGTGGAGGATGAGATGGATAAGATAATAATTGGCAGGAAATATTTATGGTTTAGATAAAATGTTTTTAATGTTTCCCTGCTTTACAAAGGCCCTTTTTTCTAGTCTCATTCCCTTTTCAAATGCCACGATTTTTATTCTACTCAGTGCTGTATGCTCCAGCTTCTCTGAACTGCAGCTGATTCACTGGCCCAATTTGTACTCACGAGGGTTGATAACATGACACCTTGGTGTACTCTAAGTCACCAAACATACATAAGCACTACCTCATCTTCTAAATGGAGAAGGCAATGGTACCCCACTCCAGTACTCTTGCTTGGAAAATCCCGTGGACGGAGGAGCTTGGTGGGCTACAGTCCACAGGGTTGCTGAGGGTCGGACACGACTGAGCGACTTCACTTTCATTTTTCACTTTCATGCATTGGAGAAGGAAATGGCAACCCACTCCAGTGTTCTTGCCTGGAGAATCCCAGGGACAGGGAAGCCTGGTGGGCTGCCGTCTATAGGGTCGCACAGAGTAGGACACGACTGAAGCAACTTAGCAGCAGCAGCAGCAGCATCTTCTAAATTACCCGACACCCTTAGGAAGAATTTGAATCTGTGGGGAGGACCAATCCACTTTTTGTCTCAGCAGAGTTGATGTCCTCTGAATTGAGTGTCAGTATAAGCATTGGTGTCTGAACACTGTTACTGGAATACATATCAAGATATCTATGGCCTTCTAAGTAGCATGTGTTAATAGAAGGATGAAGAAATATATGTTTGCAGATTCTTCCAAATGTTCAACTATTTGTTCTGCTTTTACTATGTTTTAGTGAACCTGTGACACTACCTAAAGGCCCGACTTCTTGAAGTTGCTTTTCCTCATGTGATGCTGGAATGAGAAATACGTTTTGACATCATTGGAAAATCCCTACGGAGTTAGAAGGTGAAGGAGGGAATCTCCCATGTTTTCAGGATTTAAGATAAGCGCCTCAGAACTTCCTCCTTTGTCCTAGTGCTTCCCTATCCTCATTTAAAAATATTAAAATGTAGTTATAATTTTTTATCTTTTTATTGAAGTAGTATAACTAGTTTCAGGTATAAAACATAGTGATTTGATATTTTTATACACTATGAAATGATCACCATAATGTCTAGATACTGTCTGTCATACAAAGTCATTACATTATTATTGACTGCATTAATTATGCTCTACATTATACCCTGGTAACTGATTTATTTTATAACTGGAAGCCTGTTTATCAATTCCCTTCACCTATTTTCCCCATATCTTGACCTTTTCCCCCTCTGGCAACCAGTTTGTTCTCTGTATCTATGAGTCTGTTCCTGTTTTGCTTGTTCATTGCTTTGCTTATTTTTTTAGATTCCACACATAAGTGAATCTTTGTCTTTCTCTGCCTGACTTATTTAATTTAGCATAATACACTCTGGGTCCATGTTGTTACAAATGGTAGGATGTCTTTTTTATGGCTAACAGCCCATCGTGTTATCCATTTATCCATTCATCTATCAGTGAACTCTTAATTGATTCCATATCTTGGTTATTATAAAATAATGCTGTAGTAAACTTTGGGGTGCATATATATTTTAAAATTGGCATTTTCTTTTCTCCCAGATAAAATCCAGAAATGTAATTGCTGCATTATATATTAGTTCTATTTTTAATTTTTGAGGAAAATTCATACTGTTTTCTACAGGATCTGCATGATTTACTTTCCCATCAATAGTGCACAAGGGTTCCCTTTTCTCCACATCTTTACCAACACTTGACTGTCTTTTTTGATAAAAGCATTCTAACAGGTATAAGGTGATATCTCACTGTGGTTTGATTTGCATTTTCGTGATATTAATGGTTTTGAACATTTTTTTTTCATGTACTTGTCAACCATCTGTATGTTTTCTTTGGAAAATTGTCTGTTCTTTTGCCCATTTTTTAATCAAACAGGGTTAGGGGTTTTTTTTGTTTGTTTGTTTTGTTTTGTTTTGTTTTTTTCCTGTTAAACTGTATGAGTTTTTATAGTAAATCTTTTAGATATAAGATCTTCACCAGATATTTGATTTGTGAATATTTTCTTCTATTTGGTAGGTTGTCTTTTTGTTTTATTGATGTTTTCTTATGCTGTGCAGAAGCTTTTTTGCTGCTGCTGCTGCTGCTAAGTCGCCTCAGTCGTGTCTGACTCTGTGCAACCCCATAGATGGCAGCCCACCAGGCTCCCCCATCCCTGGGATTCTCCAGGCAAGAACACTGGAGTGCGTTGCCATTTCTAGACTGATAAAAGAAACTGTAGACAGCATAATTAAATGAAAAGATATACTGTACTTGTAGATTGGAAGAATTAATATTGTTAAAATGACCATACTGCACAAGGCAATCTACAACTTCAATGTAATCCCTATCAAAATATCAGGGGCATTATTCACAGAATTAGAACAAATATTTCTAAAGTGAAAGTGAAGTCGCTCAGTCGTGTCTGACTCTTTGCGACCCTGTGGACTGTAGCCCACCAGGCTCCTCAGTCCATGGGATTCTCCAGGCAAGAATACTGGAGTGGGTCACCATTTCCTTCTCCAGGGGATCTTCCCGACCCAGGGATCGAACCCAGGTCTCCAGCATTGCAGGCAGACACTTTAACCTCTGAGCCGCCAGGGAAGCTCAATAATTCTAAAATTTGTATGGAAATACAAAAAAAACCCTGAATAGCCAAAACAGTCTTGAAAAAGAACAAAGCTGGAGGTACATGCTCCCTGATTTCAAATCATACTACAAAGCTGTAGTAACCAAACCAGATTAAGATGAAGATGAAGTAGATTAAGAGGTACAAACCTCCAGTTATAAAATACATAAGCCACTAAGATGTAAAATGAGGAGGGCATAGCAACCCTCTCCAGTACCCTTTCCTGGAGAATCCCAGGACAGAGGAGCCTGGCAGGCCAAAGTCCATAGGGTCACAAAGAGTCAGACATGACTGAAGTGACTTAGAATACATGCAACGATGTAAAATATAGCATAAGGAATATGGCCAATAATATTGTAATAACTTTGTATGGGGACAGATAATTACTAGACTTTTATGGTGACTGTTTCATATTAATAAGATATAAAGGTCAATTCACTATATAGTATACCTGAAAATAACATAATATTGTATGTCAACTATATTTCACTAAAAAGTATGGGTATATGAAAAAAAAAAAAAAAAGAACTTATGGTTCAGTTCAGCTCAGTCGCTCAGTCATGTCTGACTTTTTTTGACCCCATGGAATGCAGCATGCCAGGCTTCCCTGTCCATCACCAACTCCCGAAGCTTGCTCAAATTCACATCCATCGAGTCAGTGATGCCTTTCAACCATCTCATCTTCTTTAGTCCCCTTCTCTTCTTGCCTTCAATCTTTCCCAGCATCAGGGTCTTTTTAAATAAGTCAGTTCTTTGCATCAGGTGGCCAAAGTATTGGAGCTTCAGTTTCAGCATCAGTCCTTCCAATGAATATTCAGCACTGATTTCCTTTAGGATTGATTGGTTGGATCTCCTTGCAGTCCAGGGGACTCTCAAGAATCTTCTCCAACATCACAGTTCAAATGCATCAATTCTTTGGTGCTCAGCTTTCTTTATGGTCCAACTCTCACATCCATATGTGACTACTGGAAAAGTCATAGCTTTGGCTAGACAGACCTTTGTCGGTAAAGTAATGTCTCTGCTTTTAAATATGCTGTCTAGGTTGGTCATAACTTTTCTTCCAAGGAACAAGTGTCTTCTTTTAATTTTGTGGCTGTAGTCACCATCAGCAGTGATATTGGAGCCCAAGAAAATGAAGTCTGTCACTGTTTCCATTGTTCCCCATCTATTTTCCATGAAGTGATGGGGCCTGATGACTTGATCTTAGTTTTTTGAATGTTAAGTTTTAAATCAGCTTTTTCACTCTCCTTTTTCATCTTCATCAAGAGGCTCTTTGGTTCCTCTTTACTTTCCGACATAAGGGTGATGTCATCTGCATATCTGAGGTTATTGATATTTCTCCCATCAATCTTGATTCCAGCTTGTGCTTTGTCAATGAAATAGAATACAGAGCTGAGAAACAAACCTACGCTTATAGTCAACTAATCTATGACAAAGGAGACAAGAATATACAATAGGAAAAAGACAGCCTTTTCAATAAATGGTGCTGGGAAGACTGAAGCTATATGATAAAGGATCAAGCTAGTCTACTTTCTTATACCATTTATTAAAATAAACTCAAAATGGATTAAAGACTTATATAACAATAATAATCCTAGAAAAAAACCTAGGCAGTAAGCTCTTTGACACTGGTCTTGGCAATATTTTCTTGGATCTATCTTCCTGGGTAGTTGTGATTTTTTTAATAATAAAATAGATTAAAATATAACATAAAAAGGCTTGACAGAAAAACAGCAAAATTCTGTAAAGCAATTATCCTTCAAAAAAAATAAATTAATTAAAAAATAGATATAACATTATAAAAATGGATGGAAAATTTTAAAACTAACAGCTAAAATTAAAACTATTCATAGTAAAATAATTTAAAGAATAACGCTTGACTAAGTGATGACTTTTTGATGTATTTAAATAGCTAAAAGGTGATTTGCATTAGTCTGCACTGTGAATGTAGGATACTCTGATTGACAGAGTCTCTTGTGGAGCTCCTGGTCTGGGAGCTTCTGCATCATCTCCCTTCACCTCATGCAAAAGGTTCATGCCTACAGAAAAAGGGTACATTCATACATTCAGATGGCACAACCAACCACAAACCAATAATCAAACACTAATAATCAACCTCAGCATTCTTCAGGCCAGTCATCAACTTATGGAAAACACAAATCGTCTTTCCTACTACAACTCTTTCCATCTTCTTAGAAAGTCGAAAACTGTTAACTGACCCTTATTAGGCATTGAAACAAGTTCAACTGATGACTGGTTGCATACTGTCACCATCCATAGCCACGGCAAGTACAGGAACTGAAAAGTCTTACTAAGACCTACAAAACTCTACAAAATCTGAACTGAACAAAGTCCCTCTCTCCCCTCAGTTCTTGTTAATCCTTCCCTCTTGCTCTGTTCCCATTAAACTTCCCTTCTTGCTTATCTTCTCACACGTCAGACACACTCTTGTCTTAGCATCTCCACATGCTTTCTCTGCTTGGAATTTCCTTTTGAAGTATCCTCTTGGCTACGCTTTCTCCTTTAAATCTGGCTCAAATGCCACCTTAGCATCACCATCCCCTCTGTTAGCACTCCCGAGCCCTCATCTTAATCTGTTCTTACTTAATACTTACCAGCTTCTCAAATACTATATAGTTTGGCTGTTATGTTTATATAGCCCAATATACCCCAATTCCCCCAACCCCTCTCACATATTTTATAATGTAATTTTCACAAGGGCAAGAGTTTCATCTGTTTTCTTCACTGATGTATTCTAAGTGTCTAGAAGAGTGTCTGACACACAAGAAATACTCAGTAAAGAGTGTCTGACATGATAAATACTCAGTTAATTCAATGTTGTTGAAAGAATGAATGAAGACATTAACATCATTCAGCAGATGGGTTCCTTTACTATGCAGTGCAAGAGCAAGTCAAGGGAAAGGTGACACAGCCCTAGGTCCAGAGCTGCCAAGCGCTGCAAAGATGATATACAGAGTGGCGGAAGTGAACCGGGTCAAAAAGCCAGTGTAGCAGAACTTTCTGGAGTTTTGTGTACTATTTTTTAGAATAAGTCTAAGATAGGTGTCATTTGTCTACTGTTGTCTGAAGGATTTTATGGTTTTTAAATCCAGAATATCACTAGTCTACCTGCTAGTCTAGTCACCCCATCCTACACAAACGCTGCCTCTGGCTTAAAGAGCTTTCAGTCATTCTCTGAGTATAATCCCTCATTTTCCATTTCTCCAGGAAGTAATAATGCCTTCTCTGAAAGAATAGAGGACCCTGAGGGTAAATCTAAATAACCCGCTAACTTGATAGTTGGTTCCATTCATTCTCATCAGCACTTCCGACCTCAGAGGACACCACTCTGATATTAGCCAGAGGACCTGCGTCATTTATATTTAGTTGATAAGGTCGGGAAACAGTCTTAATTGCTCTTTTCCATCCTCTCAGAATTACTCTGGGACATATCTAGAATGCCTACCTTTGTAGTGACTTTTCTGCTATGGATATCTGCCTCCCTCTCTTGTTTACACACAAGGTAAAAGAATAAATCTGTGTTGTCACCTTTTCCTTGCATCACTCATAGGTTCCTGACTTGGATTCAACTGGTAATCAAAAACAGTGTGCTTGAATGCTAAATTTTCTTGGCAGCTGAGCATAATGAAGTATTCTGTACATGAAGATAGAAAACAAAAGGGAAGACTAATGTTTACTGAGCAAATACAGTGTGTTACATACTTTATAGCTGTTACTTTATTTCAACTTTACAAAGAATTTTCACAGGAAACGAAGCATGTTTTACCCGATCAGTTAATGAGATTATAAGCTCCTTTGAATCAGTGACCATGCTGATCTTGCACATCACTCATCACTGTATCCATACATTGAAGATGTCTGTCTCTTAACAGGTGCTTAGTAAATAGTTTTGAATAAATGAATGAATAAAATTATATCCTGGCAGTCTCTCTTACCTATAAATCGGGTCAAACCCCAGTTATATATCCTACTTCAGTAGCTGTATTTTACTTATAAAGCTGAGCTTCACAAGATGGTATGTTCTTTTCACAACCCAAGACCATTTCTTAATGTAAACACAGTGATCACAAGAAACTCAGTTAATATACAGGACTATCAGGCTGTCTCCATGGGATTTAATTTGATTCTGACATAGAATCTTTAGTAAAACATCCATTATTTCAAATACCATATTGGCCTGTTTTTGGACAGCTCACTGAAGCGGCCTAGGATGAAATAAAATTTCATACAACAAAGTATTTTCATAAATATATCATGTTCTTAAACCATGAGCTTTCTTCAAGACACCTTCTGTCAAGTTATAAGTCCTGGAAACAGCAAAGAAGTTTATGGATTCATTTTCATTCCCCAGCACTCCATTAGGTGTGAATTAGACAACAGATTTGAATCTGTTTCTCAGCTTGAATCTTTTTGTAAGATGTTATTGACACAGAGTTAAGCAGCTAGGAAAAGACTAATTTTTTATAGTTTGCTTGACTATTTATGGATGATCATTTTTCCACTGCTTCACTATTTTTAGCTATAATAAATATTTTATTGGTCATATTTATTATGGTCAATAGACTCTATTCATAGACTCACAGAAAAATAATTTCAACTTCAATTTCATTATTTTATTATTGAAACTAACTGATGTCACTTCACAACTTTAAAAGTTTTTATAGTAAAATAATTTAAAAAATAATAAAATCCAATAACCATTATTTTGTAGCAAACATACCAGACCCCTGTTCTCATAAAATCCTATGAATAAAACTTTAAGGGTAGTTTGACTTCAGTTCAGTTCAGTTCAGTCGCTCAGTCGTGTCCGACTCTCTGCGACCCCACAAATCACAGCACGCCAGGCCTCCCTGTCCATCACCAACTCCCAGAGTTCACTCAAACTCACGTCCATCGAGTTGGTGATGCCATCCAGCCATCTCATCCTCTGTCGTCCCCTTCTCCTCCTGCCCCCAATCCCTCCCAGCATCAGAGTCTTTTCCAATGAGTCAACTCTTCACATGAGGTGGCCAAAGGACTGGAGTTTCAGCTTTAGCATCAGTCCTTCCAAAGAACACCCAGGGCTAATCTCCTTTAGAATGGACTAGTTGGATCTCCTTGCAGTCCAAGGGACTCTCAAGAGTCTTTGACTTACATAGAAGTAATTCAACCAGGAAAAAAACCATGAAAGATGACACTAATACACTGAGCTAGGAAAAAGTACTGTGTGGACTAACTTTTAAAAAGAGTTGTGAATTGCTATTAAAATAAAGCTTAACTATTCAGAAAAGTATTGCTAGTATCAGCAATCACATAAGTAGATGATTAATGAGCATTTTTCTCTTTGATTTTTCTTTTCTGACATTTTCCATTTTATGAACTTTCTTTTCCAGATAAATTTTAGAACCAGGGTACATAAGGAGTCCCATTGGGATGTTTATTATAATTATTACATTAAATTTGTAAATTCACTCAAAAACTATTTGATGTTTTTACAATATTGAATATGGACTTCCCTGGTGGCTCAGACAGTAAAGCGTCTGCCTACAACACGGGAGATCAGGGTTCAATCCCTGGGTCGTTAAGATCCCCTGGAGAAGGAAATACATTGAATTTATAAATTCACTCAAAAATTATTTGATGTTTTTACAATATTGAATATGGCTTCCCTGATGGCTCAGTCAGTAAATAATCTGCCTGCAATGCAGGAGACTGCCTGTAATGCAGGAGACATGGGTTCAATCTCTGAGTCAAGAAGATCCCCTGGAGAAGGAAATGGCAACCCACTCCAGTATTCCTGCCTGGGAAATCCCGTGGACAGAGGAGCCTGACAGGCTATATAGTTCATGGGGTTGCAAGAGTGGTAAACATCAAAGTATTTGATGCTTTTACAACATTGAATAATCTGTATCAGTGAAGTGAGTGAAATGTCTGACTCTTTGTGACCCCATGGACTGTGGTCCACCAGGGTACTCTATCCATGGAATTCTTCAGGCAAAACTACTGGAGTAGGTTGCCCTTTCCTTCTCCAGGGTATCTTCCCAATCCAGGGATTGAACCTATGTCTCCTGCATTGTAGGCAGATTCTTTACTGTCTGAGTCACCAGGGAAGCCCATCTATATCAGGCCCATGTTATACTTCTCTGTTTTCAGTATTTTCTGTATCTTCCAGTACAAGTTCATATTCTTTGGAAAGTAGGTACCTTGAACATTTTTTGTTGAATATATTTGTAGGTATGTAAAAGGTTTTGGTGTTTTAGTGAAAGAGCTCTTCCTGCAAATACATAGAGATATAAGACACTGAGCAAATTGCATTTGAACTCTAATGTTCTTAGACCTGATTATCAATGTGACTCATCAGGTCAAGTCACAATCCAGGAGTAGTTTCTCAAGCTCATCATTTTAACTGCATTAGAACATGATGATCCCAAGAAAATAGTCAAGGACTTCCTGATCAGAAACATATGTGCAATCTAATAATGTTTATATTTATCTTGAAACAAGCAGTTGTAAGACAGAAAAATGAGAAATAACCTGAGATAACTTCATAGAATATCCAATTACACAGAGTCCACTGTAATGCACTAGTTTTCAGAGCCAAGGCAAAAGGATGGAAGGACAGCTTTACTCCAGCAACAGCTGCCAAAAATTTTATGAGGCACATGCAGAGATAGCAGCTTTGAAATTACAGTTTTATTCACCTCCCCAAATCCTGTGCTAAATACCTGTGGACTGGGGAGTTTCATAATTGCAAATGATAAACTGCAATTGTAATCTCAAGAGGATTACTAAAGAAATAGATAGATGACTTTTATTAAAAATAAGGTTTATGGATTGGGAACACAATTGTGTTTATTAAAAAAAAACTATTTGCTGAGCTTTCATAGACACAGAGTCATTTGCTAGACATTTTTTCTCCATATGCTGTATGTTTCTGTTTCTTTCTCATTTAGATTTACAAGTCACATCTTCCACCTATTGAGTTCACTGAGCAGCCCAGTCTTCTCCAACTCTTGTGAGATGAAGCAAGCACTTTATAGAGCTCCAAGAATAGTTTGTTCTATTTAAGAAACACCAGATGGGATAGTTAATACCATGCCTTGCCCTGTCTATACCGTTAATGTGGCACAACTTTTACTTTCTATCAAAATCAGAAAAGTCTTTTCTGTTACACAAAAAGTGAGAAGCATCTTTAGATTTTCATCTTTTAACAGTTGCATCATGCCCTGAACCCTTACCCAGGATCAGTTTCTACAACAATATCGTCAGGATTGGTAATTATTAAATGAGAAAAATTTTAAGCAGGGGTTTGGATAATGGTGTTGGGCTGGTATCGACATTTCAGTACTAAGTTATCTATCAGCTCTAAAAGAAGGGGAATTTGTGTGTGTGCTCAGTCGTGTCTTCCTCTTTGCAGCCCCAAGGACTGTAGCCCACCAGGCTTCTCTGTCCATGGGATTTCCCAGGCGAGAATACTGGAGCAGGTTACCATTTCCTTCTCCAGGGGATCTTCCCAACCCACGGATGGAACCCACGTCTCTCAAGTCTTCTACATTGGCAGTCAGGTTCTTTACCACGAGCGCCACCTGGGAAGCCCTAAAAGAAGGGGAAAGTGACATCAGATCAGATCAGTTGCTCAGTTGTGTCCGACTCTTTGCAACCCCATGAATCACAGCACGCCAGGCCTCCCTGTCCATCACCAACTCCCGGAGTTCACTCAGACTCACGTCCATCGAGTCAGTGATGCCATCCAGCCATCTCATCCTCTGTCATCCCCTTCTCCTCCTGCCCCCAATCCCTCCCAGCATCAGAGTCTTTTCCAATGAGTCAACTCTTTGCATGAGGTGGCCAAAGGACTGGAGTTTCAGCTTTAGCATCAGTCCTTCCAAAGAAATCCCAGGGCTGATCTCCTTCAGAATGGACTGGTTGGATCTCCTTGCAGTCCAAGGGACTCTCAACAGTCTTCTCCAACACCACAGTTCAAAAGCATCAATTCTTCGGCGCTCAGCCTTCTTCACAGTCCAACTCTCACATCCATACATGACTACTGGAAAAACCATAGCCTTGACTAGACGAACCTTTGTTGGCAAAGTAATGTCTCTGCTTTTCAATATGCTATCTAGGTTGGTCATAACTTTCCTTCCAAGGAGTAAGCGTCTTTTAATTTCATGGCTGCAGTCACCATCTGCAGTGATTTTGGAGCCCAGAAAAATGAAGTCTGACACCGTTTCCACTGTTTCCCCATCTATTACCCATGAAGTGGTGGGACCGGATGCCATGATCTTCGTTTTCTGAATGTTGAGCTTTAAGCCAACTTTTTCACTCTCCACTTTCACTTTCATCAAGAGGCTTTTGAGTTCCTCTTCACTTTCTGCCATAAGGGTGGTGTCATCTGCATATCTGAGGTTATTGATATTTCTCCTGGATATCTTGATTCCAGCTTGTGCTTCCTCCAGCCCAGCATGTCTCATGATGTACTCTGCATATAAGTTAAATAAACAGGGTGACAATAAACAGCCTTGACGAACTCCTTTTCCTATTTGGAACCAGTCTGTTGTTCCATGTCCAGTTCTAACTGTTGCTTCCTGACCTGCATACAAATTTCTCAAGAGGCAGATCAGGTGGTCTGGTATTTCCATCTCTTTCAGAATTTTCCACAGTTTATTGTGATCCACACAGTCAAAGGCTTTGGCATCATCAATACTAATCTATTAACAGAATCAGAAATGCTGAGTTTTCTGATGGCAGCTACCCTTTAGAAGGAAAAGTGAAAAATCGAACCAATAATTGTTGGATTACTCTCAAAATACTAGTTTCCCCTTTTTCTGAATGTATAAATCATATATTTTCATTCAACTTCTACCAGTGTTTGAGGAAGATATGATCAAAGTTTACTTTCACTGGAGATATATGTGCTGAGGGAGGATGTATTTAAAATATATAAATGACTATATGTTAGAGAGAAACCTTGAATAGAGATTATGTTAAACCAGAAGTCCAGTTCTATGTGTTCCTGCTCTAGAGTTGATTAAAAGACAGATGGAATTAATAAAAGAAAGTGCTGAGAATAAAAGCCTTTAATGTAGATTTTCCCTAAGAAATCCTGATATTTTCAGTTGAACTTAATGTTTTATCTGGCCATCTCCAAGTCAGCTACCACTGTCACGTATGCCGTTTATGATGTTTCCCTGGGGAGAAATTGTTCCCCTGAGTCAGTCATTTGCACAATCAGCATTTTATAATCAGGAGGATAGTCATCAAATTACAAGGAAATCAAATGTTATTCTTTATCAGGAAAATTTTGAAGAGTTCCCTATTACAGTCTTCTGTATATCTAACAAGGGCAAAGTGTCAGTTACCGAGTTTTAGTAAAGCTCTCCTCCAGAAACTAGAGTTGATTTCATATGCCTCACCTGTAAAATGAAAATAAATTAGACCTACTCCACTCAGAATACAGCAGTTGGCCAACCTCTTAAATGTGCTTATTAATGGAACAAAAGTACCACAAATTTCTCCTACTAAGGCCATCTTCTGAAATCAAAGGTGTTGAGGAATCAAATGAGTAAAGGAATATAATACTTCAGACTTCCCTTTGAAGTTATTTGAAGTGGAAGAGACTAGTTTAATTCACAGTTTGGGTCTTCTTCATAGATATGCTGATTAGAATGAAATTGACAAGAGATCATGGACCATATGGAGACAAAAGGCATCTTGAACCATGAATCCTTTGTAAATTAAATGAGGAGGCCCCTGTACCACCAAATTCAATTATAATCCCAAAGACATTATCTTCAGGCAAAACTGCCGTTCTTGATGCTATTTTTATGCTAGGTGACGGGTTTTAGAAACAATATTTTGTAAAATTTGATTTCTTTTGTCATCTATTAACTCTTCATATGTAGGTATAAGACATGGAGTATACTGTGCTAACAGCTAAAATTTAAAGGAGGTCAGATATCACATAGATGATGAAAAATATTATATTGGTGAAATATAATATCAGATATTATATAGATGGTGAAATATAATATCAGATATCACATAGATGGTGAAATATATTGTCCTGAAATTATATTCAGGACAAGATAGCCTATGCTGTGATAACAATACACCCTAAAACATGGGTAGCTTAACAGAACAGAGATTTATTTGTTGTCTACATCACACACATGTGTGTTGGAAGGCTCACCTTAGTGACTGTCATAAATTGCAACTCAGAATTCTTCTATCTTGAGACACTGATATTTTCAAAACACATGAACTTTTCACTCACAATGGAAGGGGAAGAAAGAAACAGGATAAGGAACAAAGATTATCCTTTTAAAAAAAGCTTTATTGAAGTATAGTTGATTTACAAAGTTGTGCTAATTTCTTCTGTACAGCAAAGTGATTCAGTAATACACATATATATTCTTTTCATATACTTTTCCAATATGGTTTATCATAGGCTATTGAATATAGTTCCCTGTGATGTACCTTGTTGCTTATCCATCTTGTACATTCTAGTTTGCATCTGCTAATCCCAAACTCCCAATCCTTCCCTTCCCCACACCCCTCCCCCTTGGCAACCATAAGTCTGTTCTCTGTGTCTATGAGTCTGTTTCCGTTTCATATTTGTGTCACATTTTAGATTCCACATGTAAGTTATACCATACAGTATTTGTCTTTCTCATTCTGACTTAACTTCACTCAGTATGCCAATCTCTAGGTCCTTCCATGTTGCTGTAAATGGTATTATTTCATTCTTTTCTATGGCTGAGTAACATTCCATTGTATACATATACTGCTGCTACTGCTGCTGCTAAGTCACTTCAGTCGTGTCCGACTCTGTGCGACCCCATAGATGGCAGCCCACCAGGCTTCACTGTCCCTGGGATTCTCCAGGCAAGAACACTGGAGTGAGTTGCCATTTCCTTCTCCAATGCATGAAAGTGAAAAGTGAAAGGGAAGTCGCTCAGTCATGTGCGACTCTTAGCGACCCCATGGACTGCAGCCTACCAGGCTCCTCCGTCCATGGGATTTTCCAGGCAAGAGTACTGGAGTGTCCGCCATTGCCTTCTCCAATACATATACTACATCCTGTTTATTCATTCATCTGTCAGGGGACATTTAGGTTGTTTCCATGTTTTGGCTGTTGTAAATAGTACTATTGTGAATATAGCGGTGCATGTATCTTTGCAATTTAGAGTTTCTTCTGGGTATGTACCCAGGATTGGGATTGCTGGATCATATGGCAGCTCTATTTTAAGTTTTTTGAGGAACCTCCATACTGTTTTCCATAGTGGCTGCACTAATTTACATGTCCACTAACAGTGTAAGAGGGTTCCCTATTTTCTCCACACCCTCTCCAACATTATTTGTCAACTTTTTTAATGATGGTCATTCTGATTGGTGTAAGGGGGTACCTCATTGTAGTTTTGATTTGCATTTCTCTAACAATTACCACTGATGAGCATCTTTCCATATTGGCCATCTGTATGTCTTCTTTGGAGAAATGTCTATTTAGGCCTTCTTCCCATTTCTTGATTTGGTTGTTTGTTTTATGTATTGAGTTGTATGGGCTGCTTCTATATTTTGGAAATTAAAATTTCCAAATTGTCAGTTGCATCATTTACAAATATTTTCTTCCAGTCTGTAGGTTGTCTTTTCATTATGTTTATGGATTCCTCTGCTGTGCAAGATTTTGTAAGTTTGATAAGGTCCCATTTGTTTATTTTTGCTTTTGTCTCTATTGCCTTGGGAGAATGATCCAAGAAAGCATTATTATGATTTTATGTCAGAAACTGTTTTGCCTATGTTCTTTTCTAGGAGTTTATGGTGCCATGTCTTATACTTAAGTCATGAGGCATTTTGAGCTTATTTTTGTGTACTGTATGAGAGCATGTTCTAATTTCATTGACTTACACATGGCTGTGCAACTTTCCAACACCACTCACTGAAGAGACTGTCGTTTCCCCATTATATGTACTTGCCTCCATTGATGAAGATTAATTGTCCATAGGCATGTGAGTTTATTTCTGGGCTCTCTATTCTGTTCCATTGATCCATATGTCTGTTCAAGGAACAAAAATCCTTAACTGATTCAGGCAGAAGTCACACAAATGACCACTACTCCCAATGCACTGGCCAGAACATAGTCTCATAGCAAAAAGCCTGAGAAATGCAGTTTTCTTGATGCCCAGAAAAAAAGAAAGTACACACAAATCACTGTCTATACTTCAAGAGGCATGGACTTTGGAGTCAAACAGCTGAGGGATTGGTTCCTATAGCATTTGGGACAAGTTGCCTAACTTTCTTCACCTTAGTTTCACCATCAGTCATGTAGGAATAGGAGGAGTTTTCCTTGCAAGACAGTTATGATGGATGATTAAATCACTTATCTGCCTAGATTACCTAATTTAATGCTCAGCATATGACAGCCATTGTTACTATTATTTAAATTTGCTCCTGGTTTTTATAACTGGTCCTAAGATTCTAGCAGATTTCAAGTACAGCACCATCATATCCTAAGACTGTTCTAGCCTGTAAAATCATCCTGTGTAGATCTGAGCTAGTGAACTTTCAAGCTTACTTCACCAGATGAAACTCTTCACACAAATATCCACCTTTCATTGACTACAGCCCTGTCCTCTCTGCTTATTAAGAATGTGTGTGTGTTAAGTTAGTCACTCAGTCGTGTCTGATTCTTTGTGACCCCATGGACTGTAGCCCTCTGGCCTCCCCTGTCCATGAAATTCTCCAGGAAAGAATACTGGAGTGGGTTGCCATTTCCTTCTCCAATCTGAAAAATTTCTGAAGCTTTTAACCTGATTGTTAGTGTCTGGAGTTCTGGCATTTGTTTTTTTATTCCCTTTTTTGTGTCTTTCTTTTTTTTTTTTTCTTCTTATTTTGTTGTTGGAACAACAGATTGAAACCCTTAGAGATAACGTTCTGTTGATCAAATGCCTCTTTCTTATTGAAGGTTTACTATGTTTTCAGAAACTAGTCAAAAAAAAAAAAGTTCAGAACCCCTGAATGTCTTAATAAGCAATTGGACCTAAATGACTGCATTTTAATTTCTTCCCTTTCTAACTTTGCCTTCCTTCATTAAAGTGCTCTAAATGAGCTCTAAATGCAAGTAAATGAACATGCTTTCCACATTAAGCAGTCTAGATGCAGACACAGAAAAGGGATGTCTATCTTCCATCTTTCTAACTCCTTATTTCGAAACAACTAAATAAGAGTCTTAAAAAAAAAGAACTCGGATAAGAGCTCTGGCATTGCTTTTGCTCATTATGCCTTTAAGATTAGATTCATACTACAGAGATCTGTCAGCACAATCATTCAGGTGGTAAGAGAGACAGCAGCTACTGCCTAACTAGGAAACCGACATTATTCCTGGAGTATGTGCCATCCTGCAGAGCTTGGATTAACTCAAGATGGATACCTTCTCTCCGACACTTTGTTACAAATCACTTCTGGTAGTATCAAAGGTACTGCAGAGAAGCATTCAACACCCACAAGGAGTTATTTAAGATGAAATATGAAGCATTCTGATTGCTTCTGGATTATCTTTTCTGTTTCTTAATGAATTTTTTAAAAGTAGCAGCTTTTCTTCTATTAGCGTTCCTGAAATGTGCGTGTGCATATATCAACCATGGTCAAGATGAAACTGTTGAAATATTACCTTAGTAAATAGAAATCTATCCACTAGACATAGTTCTTCTTATACATTTAGTATAAGTATTAGTATTGTCTTGTCACAACGCTGAAAATTCTGACTCTAGCATGTTTGACTTCCACAGTGTATCCTGGGGTCCTCCAGTACTTGGTAGAGCGCCAAACTCCCAGCTACTGCTACTGCAACAGCATCCCTCTCTTTCCCCTCCCCCCTCCCACCACCTAGGTCCTCACTCACGCACATACATGCACTTGCTCAACTATACACATGTGCACACACACACACACACACACCCCTGGGAAAAGCAGTTCAAAAAACTCTACATACCCTCTGACAATTGCGGGCAGTGAAGCCAACAAAAATAACTCAAGGACCTGGTTTCCAATAGAGCAAGGGCAGTGAAATTATATCCAAATTCTCCTACAGATCCACTATCTATAGCTTCTCCAATTCCTGAAATCATACTGCACCTTAAATTTTGCCTTTATGTAACGTAACTGCTGAATCTCTAGGAGCTGCTCCTTATTATCATAACTGATCTCAGAACATCTAAGCAAAGAGGCAAAAAAAAAATCTCATCTCCCTGTGAAGGGACTGTGAGGTGACAATTCTCCAGAAATTATTGAATCTTCTCCTCTCTACTGTTTCCCTCCTTTAGAGCCTCTTTATACTCATGTGAACAATAAGAAAGAAACAAGAAACAGGAATCCTTTAACTTTGCTATGTGTTAAGAAAGCACTTTGAGAATGAATTTAAATCCTGAGTAGATTTTGTAATGCCAGCTGCCCCTCGCTCCTCCGAGCATGGAAAATTTACATCTAGTTCTGATCACATGCAAACTGATTCTGTCATTTGCCTGTAAATAGTGTTCTATTATGATCAGATTGAGAAGGAAATGACAACCCACTCCAGTATTCTTGCCTGAAGAATCCCACGGATAGAGGAACCTGGCGGACTACAGAGTCAGACACGACTGAGTGACTGAGCACATGATCAGATCCTGAAACTCAAGATAATAAGCATAACAAGCAAGAGCTACCCTCACCATGTACCAGCTATTTTTTTTATGGCCCAGAAAAGAAAGAGGTCTATTTAGCTGTGTGAGACAACTCATTTCTCTCTGAATCTTAGTTCTTTAGCCACAAAATGAGATACTCCGAACTATTTTTCAGAGTAGATTAGGTATGAATTAATGGTTTTCTGTATTATATTCTGCTACCTTGTTTCCAGGATAAAGTGAAAATAGAAAGGAATAAAGGAGGGGAGTGTTAATGAAGTTCATTCCAGATATAAGGTAGAGACAATTACTGGACAAAAGTACAGAAGAAGAACTCCATGAGTTACAACAATTGACAGGCTCCATGTGTTGGCCAGGGATGACCCAACACATGGAACATGAAGAAAAACCATGGAACCAAAATGCCCAAATGCACCTCTTGCATCAGGCTGTCCCTGGTACCTCAATTGAGGTCTTGAGTATTTTAAATATCTAAGCATACCTGAACAAGATAAGTTAGATAGAAATGCCTTGGCTTTAATAAGCTTATCAGAATATCCGACCCTTTCAGAACTCATGAACTGGTTCAAGGAGACTTTACAGTAGAGAAAGCAGGACCCTTGCCCCAGAGGAAATGTGTAGCTCCTAAAGGAACTAATGACAGGGGTGTGGTTTTGGTGGGAAGAAGAAATAGGATAACTTACTGGAAAACTCGATGTAAAGGAGGGACCAGATCACAAAGATACACAACAAAATTCAGATACTATTAACAGAGGAGAAGGACAGGACCTCCAGAGAGATAGAGAGCCATCAATCTACTGGTCTAAGATTCCTAAATACAAGAACTTCTAAGGACACAAGTGATCCTAAAATCTGTTGTTGTTCATTCACTCAGTCGTGTTCGGCTCTTTGTGACCCCATGGGCTGCAGCACACTAGGCTTCCCTGTCCTTCACTATTTCCTGCAGTTTGCTCAGATTCACGTCCATTGAGTCAGTGATGCTATCTAACCATCTCATCCTCTGCCGCTCTCTTCTTCTTTTGCCTTCAATCTTTCGCAGCATCAGGATCTTTTCCAATGAATTGGTTCTTCACATCAGGTGGCCAAAGTATTGGAGCTTCAGCATCAGCATCAGTCCTTCCAATGAATATTTAGGGTTGATTTTCTTTAGGATTGACTGGCTTGATCTCCTTGCAGTCCAAAGAACTCTCAAGAGTCTTCTCCAACACCACAATTCAAAAGCATCGATTCTTTGGCGCTCAGTATTTATGATCCAACTCTCATATCCAATCATGACTGGATAAAAAAATTGTAACTTTGACTGTATGAGCCTTTGTTGGCAAAGTGATGTCTCTACTTTTTTAATACACTGTCTAGGTTCTGACAGGCTCCTCTGTCCATGGAATTATCCAATCATGAATACTGGAGTGGGTAGCCATTCCCTTCTTCAGGGGATCTTCCTGACCCAGGGATCAAACCCGGATCTCCTGATTTCAGACAGATTCTTTACCATCTAAGCCAGTAGAAAAGCCCCTTAAAATCTGCATGAGGCTTAAATGTACAGTTGGTGGTTCAATGGCCCTAGTTATAACAGAGTACTTCAAACTCAGGGAGTTAAATAGGTAATTGCCACCTCTTCACCTAAGGCTTCCTCTATTAGAGAAAACTAGAGCTTGAAAGTGGCTCCCTATGTCACCAGTTATTTTCACCCTCTTTTTTCATTCAACACCTCATCACCTTCTGTGATTCTATAAGGATTTGGGGCTAGATTTCTGAAAATCAAAGCCCATCTCAGTTGTAGCCTTATCTTTTCATAGCAAAAGGCCAATTGCAGAGAATTAAAGTTAATGTTTAAAACCAATGCTCTGAACATACCAGAATGAGGAACGAAAGGAAAATCACTCCTCAACCAGTCTGTTTTGGATCTTTCTGTATCTGAAATAGTAGTTAAGTACTTTCAGCCAAGATTGTTTTTTAGTTCTTTCATGCACGTGGGAAATTGCCCCATGTTGCAAAGCCTTGGGTAAACAGACTGTCAGTGGGTTAGAGCAGTTCTGTCCATAATCAAGACAGCCTCACAGAACTCATCTGAGTTCTGGACTCACTATAGGTCTAATAATAAATAAAGACAGTAGCTAGATTTTGTGATGTGTATTAGTCGCTCAGTTTGTCCAACTCTTTGCAACCTCATGGACTGTAACCTGCCAGGCTCCTCTGTCTATGGGTTTCTCCAGACAAGAATATTGGAGTGGGTTGCCATTTCCTTCTACAGAGGATCTTCCCAGCCCAGGAATCAAACACAGGTTTCCTGCATTGTAGGCAGATTCTTTACCATTTGAGTTAGCTTGGAAGCCCCTTAATGGGGCACTTATTATATGTTAAGTGATCTTCTAAATGCTTTATATTTACTGATTTAATCCTCATTTAAGCCCTAACTAAAGACTACTGGAGTAGCACTATTTATAACTTCAGATAAAAACTGAGGCACGGATACTTCAAACCTGCCCAAGAACACAGAACTAGTATGTGGTAAAGCTGTGATCTGAAAAGAGACAGACTGACCCCAAAGCTATACCCCTTTGCTGCTCTACCTCCCATGGCTTCCACCTGCTGCTAAGTTGCCTTTAAATGACTTAGAAGGAACTTCTTCTTTGGCCAAAAAAGCTCCAGTGAAAGCTGGAGCTAATGTTGAATATCCTTGGGTACCATTTTCCAAAAAGTATCCTTCAGAACTGTATTCTCAAGGCCATCAATTAGCATGTTATGAAAAAGGAATGCTTGTTGAAATAAGTTTGGAAATGCTGAGTACTATATCCTCTTGCAGAGAGTTCTAATTGATATGAGCATTTAAAAGGTGATGAAAAGCCCTGCAGTAAACAAATCTGATTAACTTTGTTTAATCCAACATGTGTCAGCCATGAGGTTTCCCCAGTGGCTCAGTGGTAAAGAATCCACCTGCACTGCAGGAGACGCAGGAGATGTGAGTTCGATTCCTGAGTCAGGAAGATCCCCTGGATGAAAGCATGGCAACCCACTCCAGTATTCTTGCAAGGAAAATCCCATGGACAGAGGAATGTGGTGGGCTACGGTCCATGGGGTTGCAAAGAGTCAGACATGACTGAAGTGACTGACCACGCACATGTCAGGCGTATTTGACATTGGGAGTCATTGCTGTTAACCATGCACCAGTTAACATTCTAGAGAAAGTTTATGGGACATCTGCTTGGGGAAAGCTGTTCTAGAGCCACGATGACATATTCAAACTATTCTAATCATGGCTTATGAGATAAGTGGACCCTGATCCTTGAATGAAAACTGAGAAACTACTCCTTCCTATGTGACTTTAGAGGTGCCCAAAGAGTAGGATGCATGGACTTATAGAAGCGATTCTCATCTGGAGATGATTTGGACCCCAAGAGACATTTGGTAACGTCTGGAATCCATTTGTTGGTACTGCCATCTAGTAAGTAGTAAACAGAAATGCTGGTAAACATCAGATAAAGCAAAGTACAACTCCACACAGCAAAAATTGCAGGGTCCAAAATGTTGATAGGGCCACTATTGAGAAAGTAGGCCAGAAGGAAATAACTTCTTCTATCCGTAATCTAGAGTTAAGGAAAGGACCTAGCCTTCTCCACTAGACTATAAATCCTATAAGCAAATAGTCAAATTTTTAAGACATAGAACATTTATATAATAAACACTCTGAATATTTGTTGATTGTCTTGGCTAAAAGATCCTTTTCTAGCCTCCTCAGGGTCTTTTTTACTAGAATCTCAGAGATAAGGGAACTTCTCACTAAAGGAAACCCCTGAGACAAGGCTCTCTGAATCAGGGAGACTGGTTGAATTGAATCTTGGAGGGCAACTAGAGGAGATGCTAGCTAGATTCAGGGTCAGTGAGCACATTTCTGAGATACATCTCACAGGAGAAATGTTTGAGAATCTGTGCATACTACTGAGTGCAAGGCTGGTCAAAATGGTCAACTAGAATTTCTTTGTTCTGGAAAACAGTGATTTTCTCTCTGACATTAAGGTTCTTAGGGAGAGTTTCTCCAACCAGAATAAATAGGAGAATCTGCCCCCACCCCTCAGGTTTGGAAGAAACTGATTAAAACCTGTTATTAAGGCATTTGGCAAATAAATGAACTGAATGGAAATAAATTGGACTGTGTCCTCAGAGCCCCCAAGAATAAGGTTCCATTCTCTTCGGAAACCAAATAGAGGCCTAGGACAGATAGATTTTGATACTTTGAGGTCATGCTAGTCCACATATCCTCCTTCAGGATTAGGTACACAACACTGCTCTTGATGGCCAGATCCCCCCAAACTCAGTACACATATGCTCGTAATGGATTAGGTTTCAGCCTCTGAGCATTTAGCTTCTTACACATTCCAAGTTTGGAGTAAGTGCATGGGGAGCCATCTGCCACTAAGCGTCTGGTTGGATCTGGACCTAATCCATCTTTGTCAGGTGCCTGATAGTCACACACACTGAGAACCCCAATGCAAAACTACATGTGAATCAAGGACCTGAAGTCCCAAAATGATCCAATTAAGAAATACTTTTATAACTGAGCTTAATTTTTCTAAGGCTTGAACTTTAAGGACTATTATTATTATTACATAAATAGCAATCTTTGAAATGAAATCCAATTGCATGTACTTTTTAAACTAGAGCACTTCTCACCATGGTTTAGTAATTTTGTTAATGTAATTAAAATATAGTTAGCCATGTGCTTAGTTGCTCAGTTATGTTCGGCTCTTTGCAACCCCATGGACTGTAGCCTGTGGGGCTCCTGCTCCTCTGTCCATGGGGATTCTCCAGTCAAGGACTGGATTGCCATGCCCTCCTCCAGAAGATCTTCCCAACCCAGGATCGAACTAAGGTCTCCCACATTGCAGGTGGATTCTTTACCTCTGAGCCATCAGGGAAGCCCAAGAATACTGGAGTGGGTAGCCTATCCCTTCTCCTGGGGAACTTCCCAACCATCAATCAAACTGGGGTCTCCTGCATTGCAGGTGGATTCTTTACCAGCTGAGCTACCCAGGAAGCCCATGGTTAGCCATACATTTTTCATAATATAATTTTTAAACATATCTTTCATCATAACAGTATTCATAAGTCTTTGGCTAAAATTAGTCAATAACTGGGAAATACTACTTTGTTGTATTTTGTTCCAATGACAAAATACAAGAACTACAGCCTTGAATACGGTGTCTTTTTAAATTGCTATCCAATAACACAAAATCTGCAAGCCCTACACCCAGCAACATAAGAGGTGACCATTTTGTCTCAAATAGGATTTTAAGTTTTTTGAGAAATAAAACAATTCCTTGCACTTCTTTATATGTATACTATGCTATAATAGGAGAAGGCAATGGCACCCCACTCCAGTACTCTTGCCTGGAAAATCCCATGGATGGAGGAGCCTGGAAGCCTGCAGTCTATGAGGTCGCTAAGAATCGGACACGACTAAGCAACTTCACTTTCACTTTCCACTTTCATGCATTGGAGAAGGGAATGGCAACCCACTCCAGTGTTCTTGCCTGGAGAATCCCAGGGACAGGGGAGCTTGGTGGGCTGCTGTCTATGGGGTCACACAGAGTTGGACACGACTGAAGCGACTTAGCAGCAGCAGCATGCTGTAATAAGTATTTATTAAATAATTCATAAATTAAACCTAAATTTCATCACCCTATGACCTTACTAATACAAATGGGAATGATAGCTAATGCACATTGTGAACTTTCCATTTGCCAGACTTTGCATTAAGCACATTTTGCATACATAATTTTCACATTAATCACCTGAGATTAATTTTGACATATCCCCATTTTACAAATAAGGCAACTGAGGCTTAGAGAGGGTAGTAAATTTTCCTAAAGACACAAAGTTAGTAAATGGCAAACTGGAGTCACAAACTCAGATCTGTCTGACTTATTATAAGTACCATATGGCAACCAATTATGCTACTAGAGCTCCTAGATATGTCTGACTTCAGGGCTCATTACCTTAATTATTGTTTTTCCCCATCCATGAATGCATATTTCTGCTGGTCTTTTGTTAGCAATAGGCCTTGTGGTGGAGAATTGCTATACATTCGAGAATTTCAGGAGGGGGCCAAAATGGCAGAGTAGAAAGATGTTGAACTAGTGAGTTCAACATCTTTAGTTGAACAATTTACTGTGTCCTCCCATGGACACACTAAAATTACAACTACTTACAGAGCAACAATCTATGAGGATGCCCTGAAGACTAGCAGAAAATAGTTTCTACATCTAAAGATGTAAAGAAGAAACCATAACTGGAATGATAGAAGAGGCAGAGATGGAGTAGGTCAAGATCCACAGTCCTGGGCTGGGAACCCTTAAATGCGAGGGATATCACAACTATGACAGTCTTTCCCAAGGAGAGAGGAGTTCAAGTCCCATCTCAGGCTCCCCAGTTTGGGAAATCTGTACGAGGAAGACAAGTCCCCAGAACATCAGAATTTGAAAACCAGTGGAGCTTATGTTCTGAAAAGCCAGAGGGCTGCAGGAAACAAACACTTTGCAGTTAAGGGGTACACAAAATTTCACATACTACAAGTCCGAGCCCAGAGCCAGGGTTTGAAAGGATCCTGTTAAGACTCTTGCTGATTCTGGCAAGCTTCCTAGAAAGGCAGGAGGCAACTTGGACCCCCTTGGGACAGAGACAACATTGGTAACCACTTTGGGGATCTTGTTCTACTATGATGACACCTATACTGGCAAGTTCTATTTGAGAATCTTCCTTCAAGCCTAAAGCACTGGGAACCTAATTCTACCTGCAAGAAGACCAGCACCAGCTCCAAGCCCCACATTGAGTGATACAGCAGTTGTATTTGGGCCTGTTCTGCCCACCAGCAGGTCATCACCCAGCTTTATACCACTTGAAGCCATGCAGCCAACCACACAACAAGCCCACTCCATGTTCCAGCAGGTCCGTAGCTACCATGTATGGCATGGCCTCATAGCCAAATCGCTGGTGGCCAGCTTAACCTACCGGTGCACTCAAAGTAGTTGACCTTGCTATAGATGGGTACACATAGCCAACACAAGGGGCACCACTACAGCATACAGCTCTGATGACCGGAGGGGAACATACTTCTGGGTCCCATAAGATACCTCCTACATAAGGCCACATCTCCAAGACTGGGAAATGTAACTAATCTACCTAACACATAGAATCAGAGACTTAGGCAAAATGATGATAGAGGGATATATTGAAAACAAAGGAACACGACACAACCTCAAAAGTAGAACTAAATGAAGTGGAGATAAGCAATCTACCCAATAAAGAGTTCAAGGTAATGATCATAAAGAAGTTCACCAAATTTGGAAGAAAATGATTGAACATGGTGAGAATATCAACAGAGTTAGAAAATATAAATAAGAATCAAAATGAGCTAAAGAATACAATACTTAGAATTAAAAGTACACTAGAAAGAATATATAAGTACACATAGGTTAGATGATACAGAGAAAATGATCAGCAGACTGGAAGACAGTGTAGCAGAAATAATCCAACCTAAACAGAAAAAAAGGGGAAAAAAAGAATTTTTAAAAATGAGTATAGTTTAACAGACCTCTTGGACAACATCAACTGCATTAGTATTCTCATTATAGGGGTCAGAGGAGAAGAGAAAGAAAGGGACAGAAAACTTACTTGAAAAAATAATAGCTGAAAACTTTCTTAACCTGAGGAAGGACACATGCAACCTCCAATTAACCCAAAGAGGCCTACATCAAGACACATTATAATTAATATCAGATCAGATCAGATCAGATCAGTCGCTCAGTCGTGTCTGACTCTTTGCGACCCCATGAATCACAGCACGCCAGGCCTCCCTGTCCATCACCAAATCCCAGAGTTCACCCAGACTCATGTCCATCGTGTCCAGACTCAAGTCCCTTCCGTGTTTTTTAAAATGAGGAAGTTATCAGGCTTTTCTGACCTCTCTACTACCCTGATTATATTGTTAGTCATAGTTGGCCTGACAGCCTCCTAGAGCATGATCTTCTAGAGAGCAGGGGTCACATCCCTCCATCCTTTTTTTAAATTTATTTTTAAATTGTGATATATAGTAGGATCTGGAGAAGGCAATAGCAACCCACTCCAGTACTCTTGCCTGGAAAATCCCATGGACGGAGGAGCCTGGGAGGCTTCAGTCCATGGGGTCGCAATGAGTCGGACACAACTGAGCGACTTCACTTTCACTTTTCACTTTCATGCACTGGAGAAGGAAATGGCAACCCACTCCAGTGTTCTTGCCTCAAGAATCCCAGGGACGGTAGAGCGGGGTGGGCTTCCATCTATGGGGTCCCACAGAGTCGGACATGACTTAAGTGACTTAGCAGCATGTCCATCGAGTCAGTGATGCCATCCAGCCATCTCATCCTCTGTTGTCCCCTTCTCCTCCTGCCCCCAATCCCTCCCAGCATCAGAGTCTTTTCCAATGAGTCAACTCTTCGCATGAGGTGGCCAAAGTACTGGAGTTTCAGCTTCAGCATCATTCCTTCCAAAGAAATCCCAGGGCTGATCTCCTTCAGAATGGACTGGTTGGATCTCCCTGCAGTCCAAGGGACTCTCAAGAGTCTTCTCCAACACCACAGTTCAAAACCATCAATTCTTAGGCACTCAGCCTTCTTCACAGTCCAGTTCTCACATCCATACATGACCACAGGAAAAACCATAGCCTTGACTAGATGAACCTTTGTTGGCAAAGTAATGTCTCTGCTTTGGAATATGCTATCTAGGTTGGTCATAACTTTCCTTCCAAGGAGTAAGCGTCTTTTAATTTCATGGCTGCAGTCACCATCTGCAGTAATTTTGGAGCCCAGAAAAATAAAGTGTGACACTGTTTCCACTGTTTCCCCATCTATTTCCCATGAAGTGGTGGGACCGGATGCCATGATCTTCGTTTCTGAATGTTGAGCTTTAAGCCAACTTTTTCACTCTCCACTTTCACCTTCATCAAGAGGCTTTTGAGTTCCTCTTCACTTTCTGCCATAAGGGTGGTGTCATCTGCGTATCTGAGGTTATTGATATTTTTCCCGGCAATCTTGATTCCAGCTTGTGTTTCTTCCAGTCCAGCATTTCTCAAGATGTACTCTGCATATAAGTTAAATAAACAGGGTGGCAATATACAACCTTGACGAACTCCTTTTCCTATTTGGAACCAGTCTGTTGTTCCATGTCCAGTTCTAACTGTTGCTTCCTGACCTGCATACAAATTTCTCAAGAGGCAGATCAGGTGGTCTGGTATTCCCATCTCTTTCAGATTTTTCCACAGTTTATTGTGATCCACACAGTCAAAGGCTTTGGCATAGTCAATAAAGCAGAAATAGAAGTTTTTCTGGAACTCTCTTGCTTTTTCCATGATCCAGCGGATGTTGGCAATTTGATCTCTGGTTCCTCTGCATTTTCTAAAACCAGCTTGAACATCAGGAAGTTCACGGTTCACATATTGCTGAAGCCTGGCTAGGAGAATTTTGAGCATTACTTTACTAGTGTGTGAGATGAGTGCAATTGTGCGGTAGTTTGAGCATTCTTTGGCATTGCCTTTCTTTGAGATTGGAATGAAAACTGACCTTTTCCAGTCCTGTGGCCACTGCTGAGTTTTCCAAATTTGCTGGCATATTGAGTGCAGCACTTTCACAGCATCATCTTTCAGGATTTGGAATAGCTCAACTGGAATTCCATCACCTCCACTAGCTTTGTTCGTAGTGATGCTTTCTAAGGCCCACTTGACTTCACATTCCAGGATGTCTGGCTCTAGGTCAGTGATCACACCATCATGATTATCTGGGTCGTGAAGATCTTTTTTGTACAGTTCTTCTGTGTATTCTTACCATCTCTTCTTAATATCTTCTGCTTCTGTTAGGTCCATACCATTTCTGTCCTTTATTGAGCCCATCTTTGCATGAAATGTTCCTTTGGTATCTCTGATTTTCTTGAAGAGATCCCTAGCCTTTCCCATTCTGTTGTTTTCCTCTATTTCTTTGCATTGATCTCTGAAGAAGGCTTTCTTATCTCTTCTTGCTATTCTTTGGAACTCTGCATTCAGATGTTTATATCTTTCCTTTTCTCCTTTGCACAGCTATTTGTACGGCCTCCCCAGACAGCCATTTTGCTTTTTTGCATTTTTTTTCCATGGGGATGGTCTTGATCCCTGTCTCCTGTACAATGTCACGAACCTCATTCCGTAGCTCATCAGGCACTCTATCTATCAGATCTAGTCCCTTAAATCTATTTCTCACTTCCACTGTATAATCATAAGGGATTTGATTTAGGTCATACCTGAATGGTCTAGTGGTTTTCCCTACTTTCTTCAATTTAAGTCTGAATTTGGCAATCAGGAGTTCATGGTCTGAGCCACAGTCAGCTCCTGGTCTTGTTTTTGCTGACTGTATAGAGCTTCTCCATCTTTGGCTGCAAAGAATATAATCAATCTGATTTCAGTGTTGACCATCTGGTGATGTCCATGTATAGAGTCTTCTCTTATGTTGTTGGAAGAGGGTGTTTGTTATGACCAGTGCATTTTCTTGGCAAAACTCCATTAGTCTTTGCCCTGCTTCATTCCGTATTCCAAGGCCAAATTTGCCTGTTACTTCAGGTGTTTCTTGACTTCCTACTTTTGCGTTCCAGTCCCCTGTAATGAAAAGGACATCTTTTTTAAGTGTTAGTTCTAAAAGGTCTTGTAGGTCTTCATAGAACCGTTCAACTTCAGCTTCTTCAGCATTACTGGTTGGAGCATAGACTTAGATTACTGTGATATTAAATGGTTTGCCTTGGAAATGAACAGAGATCATTCTCTTGTTTTTGAGATTGCATCCAAGTACTGCATTTCAGACTCTTTTGTTGCCCATGATGGCTACTCCATTTCTTCTGAGGGATTCCTGCCCGCAGTAGTAGATATAATGGTCATCTGAGTTAAATTCACCCATTCCAGTCCATTTCAGTTCGCTGATTCCTAGAATGTCGACATTCACTCTTACCATCTTTTGTTTGACTACTTCCAATTTGCCTTGATTCATGGACCTGACATTCCAGGTTCCTATGCAATATTGCTCTTTACAGAATCAGACCTTGCTTCTATCACCAGTCACATCCACAGCTGGGTATTGTTTTTGCTTTGGCTCCATCCCTTCATTCTTTCTGGAGTTATTTCTCCACTGATCTCCAGTAGCATATTGGGCACCTACTGACCTGGGGAGTTTCTCTTTCAGTGTCCTATCATTTTGCCTTTTCATACTGTTCATGGGGTTCTCAAGGCAAGAATACTGAAGTGGTTTGCCATTCCCTTCTCCAGTGGACCACATCCTGTCAGATCTCTCCACCATGACCCATACATCTTGGGTTGCCCCTTGGGCATGGCTTAGTTTCACTGAGGTAGACAAGGCTGTGGTCCTAGTGTGATCAGATTGACTAGTTTTCTGTGAGTATGGTTTCAGTGTGTCTGCCCTCTGATGCCCTATTGCAACGCCTACCGTCTTACTTGGGTTTCTCTTACCTTGGGCGTGGGGTATCTCTTCACGGCTGCTCCAGCAAAGCGCAGCCAATGCTCCTTACCTTGGACGAGGCATATCTCCTCACCGCCGCCTTTCCTGACCTTCAACGTGGGATAGCTCCTCTAAGCCCTCCTATGCCCGTGCAGCGATGGCGTGGGCTTGGTCCTCCCGGCCACCGCCCCTGGCCTCGGCGTGGGGTTGCTCCTCCCGGCCACCGCCCCCAGCCTCGGGCGTGGGGGCGTAGGGTAGCTCCTCCCGCCCGCCGCCCCTGACCTCGGACGCGGGGTAACTCCTCTCGTTGCTGCCCCTGACCTCCGACGTCAGGTAGCTCCTCTCAGCCATTCCTGCGCCATCGCAGTCTGGTACTCCCGGCCACTGCCCCAGACCTCAGACGTGGGGTAACTCCTCTTGGCCTCTGCCTTTCGGGCATGGGGTCCTCCCGGCTTCTGCCCCTGACCTCAGACATGGGGTAGCTCCTCTTGGCATATAGCAAAAATTAAAAACAAGAGAATCTTAAAAGCAGCAAACAAATGGAAAGATATACTGTGCTCACAGTTTAGAACAATGAATACTGTTAAAATGACCATAGTATTCAAGGCCACCTACAGATTCAGTGCAATCCTTATCAAAATAACAATGGAATTTTTCACAGAACTAGAAGAAAATAATTCTAAAATGCATATGGAAACACAAAAAACTCTGAATAGCAAAAACAATTTTGAAAAAGAACAGAGGCTGGAGGTACCATGCTCCTTGATTTCAAACTATACTACAAAGCTACAGTAATCAAAACAAAAATAGACACATTTTTGTTCAATGGAAGGCTAGAAAGCCCAGAAATGAACCCACTCTTCATATGGGCAATTAATCTATGACAAAGGGGAGTAAGAATATACAATTGGGAAGAGACAATCTCTTCAGTAAATGGTATTGGGAAAACTGGATAGCTATTACAAAAGAGTTAGACTGGACTACTTTCTTACCTTATACAGAAAAATAAACTCAAAATTAAAGATTTAAACGTAAGACTTGAAACCATACTTGAGGAAGATAACATAAGCAGTAAGCTCTTTGACACTGCTCTTAGTGATATTTTTTCAGCTCTATCTCCTGTGGCAAGAGCCAAAAAAGCAAACACACATGTACATACACACATGCAAATGGGACAACTTCAAACTAAAAATATGAGCACAGCAAGGGAAACAACAAAACAAAAAGACTATCTACTGAAGGCAAGAAGATATTTGCAAATGATATATCTGATAAAGGGTTAATATTAAAAATATGCAAACAATTCATACAACTCAACATCAGAAAAATAACATAAGTGAAAAATGGGCAGAGGACCTAAATAGACAGTTTTCCAAGGAAGCCATACAGATGGCCCATAGTCACATCAAAAGATGCTCAATATCACTAATCATTAGGGAAATGCAAATTAAAACCATAATGAGATACTACCTTACATCTGTCAGAATGGCTATCATCAAAAAGACAACAAATAACAGTTGTTAGCAAGGATATGGAGAAAAGGGAATCTTTGTGCACTGTTGGTGAGATTGTAAATTGGTTCAGCCACTATAAAACACAGTACAGAAATTTCCTCAAGAAATTAAAAACGGACTGTCACATGATCCAGTAATTTCATTTCTGGGTATTTATCCAAAGTAAACAAAAACATTAAGTCAAAAACATATATGAACCCCCACATTCACTGTATTATTTGTGGTAGCCAAAATATGGAAGCAGCCTCAGCGTCCACTGATTGATGAATGGATAGAGAAGGTATATACATATATGTATATATGTGTGTGTGTGTATATATATATATATATGTGTGTGTGTATATATATATATATATATACATACATACCATGAAACATTACCCAGCCATAAAAAGGAAGTCTTGCCATTTTTGACAACATGAGTGGATCTAGAGAATATTATGCTAAGTGAAATACATTGGAGAGGGAAAGACAAATATCATATGATCTCACAGGTGGGATCTAAAAAAACAAATGAAAACAGACTCATAGACACAGAAAACAAAGGTGGTTACCAGAGGGGATATGCATGGGAGTGTGGGATAGGTAAAAGAGATTAAGAGCTATTAGCCTCTAGATATACAATAAATCAGGTATGAGGATGTAATACATAGCATAAGGAATATGGTCAATAGTAATACAATAACTCTGTATGGAAATAGATGGCTATAAGACTTATTGTGTTACTTATTTCATAGTGTATATACAAAGGTCAAATCACTATGTAGTACACCTGAAACTAGCACAGTATGTATATCAACATTTCAATTAAAAAAATAATTCTAGGCAATGAGCTAATGTTTTAAACTGTATATTTCAGGTGCTTCCTGGAACACCAATTCTTTTATCTATTTTCTGCCTTGGTATGCCACATCAACTTCTCTCCCTTAATGAAAAACTTGAATTATCAAATGTTTAAGTATTCATACCAGGCTCTCTGCATTCTCTACAAAGTCAGAGGAGCCACTTACCTAGTGAAATACTAGGATAGCCCTAAGACACTAAAAGAAAGGAACACAAAGGTAAAAACAAGTGTTCACAGAATATTCAAAAACCGTCTTAAATATCAACTTCAATACTTATTCTGCATATATGTGTTCATGAGGAGAATGGGCTGCTCAGAACTTAAACAGGTAATTAGTGACTGGATTAGACTGGATACCCATTCTACTATCAGGATCTATTTCCATTACATCATCTTCCCTCTCCTTGAATCACTCTAAGACAAACAAATACCAGTATTTTAGGCAGGGTGATCCAAGGATTTTTCCAATGACCCTTCCTCCCATGGAACTTTCTAAAATTGGAGAAAGGAATTATTTATAGCTCTTATGTCAAGGTGCTTTTCAAATATCTAATTATCCAATGACCCACAGGAGCACTAGAGATGGCAAAAGGACAGTGGATGTGGATGTGTATTTTGTAATCATTCATGTGATGACTGAAACTCCAGTGCTTAGACAATGACTGCCCAGGGTGAGGATGCTAGGAAGTGAAAGCAAACATCTGTGCCTGTCACTTAAAGATATGCTGAGGGCAGGAAAAAAACCTTTGCAATGCTTTTAACCCACTAGAGGTAAGTAACAAAATGATCTCTAAATGACATCAGCAAACTTAGCAACAGTTATCTGGGGCAGATTTTCTGTTCCATTTCATTTTTTAAAATGCTCTTTTGAGCCTTCTAAATGATATCGTACAGGAGAATACAGTTCTGAGTCATATAAGAGTTTCAACTAACAGCATTTGTAATATAGTCCATGAGTCTTAGAAATGTTTTCACCTACCAAATTAGACTATTTCCATCTGTCAGACATTACTACTTGTCTTTGGAGATGAACTGAGTTAAAACAACCATGGCTGCTTTTCAAGGCTTTAATTCAATGTAGGCAGCATTCTCATGCCCAGGTCTAACTAGGTTTCATTGCTCTGATATTACAGCATTTCAGTTATTTTAGCCCAAAGAGAAAGGTTAACTGCTCTGGAGGAGCCAGACAAGACAGACTTATAATCACAGATCCTGGGATCTGACTTCAGGTGTTAACAGGCGTAACCAGAGTTCTTGTAAAAGAATGGATAGAAGGAAGCATAAAGAAAAACCATCAGAGATGCACAGAAATCATTAGAGTGCAAAATGTTTCCTTTTTTCCGCCATCTTAGCCATTTTTTTTCAAAAGAGAATATAATCAGAGAAATACACTTGACTTGTCCTGTGCTTGAGACACCATCAAGGCTGGGATTATCCACCAGAAATAATGAAAATGCCAGTTCTCCTTGTTGATGTAGTTCTGGGATCAGACACTTGGGTTCTTTTTTAGCCACTAAAGTTTCCTTTGATCATTTCTGCAGTTACCTTTCCATTCACACCCCTGAAGCTCCTCTTCACTGCTTTATCTTTCCTCAGAAATTGCCCCTTTCTGAGCTATTGCTCCACATACTATAAAACTAAAACATACTAAGTACTATTTAAGGATCTGAAAAATTGACTGTACAGCATATCTTGGTCATAAAGGCCAATAGTTTAGGTGCAAAGTTTGATAATTCTGCAATTTCTAAGACATTCATTTTATTCTATAATAGCAAAATTTAAAAAAAAATCCTCTATGATATCTCTCAACCCACCCATAATAGCCTTTAACATCTTCTTGACAAGTTCTTTTTTTCTAAATATGTACTGCTTGATTTTAGGGGTCCATTAATTTAGTTAACAAATATTATTAAGCACTTGCCACAAAGCAAGGAATGGTGTCAAATGTCTGGATTTAAAGCCTGGCTCTGATATTTGCTACCTTACTCATAGGTGGTTCTAAGGTTTAACAGAGATAATAGGCTCAGAAGCTAAATGTAAAGGGACAGGAAAGACAAGCTAAGACCAGCTGCCCCAGCCCAGTGAAGTCAGGGTGTCATTCCAAGAAAAGTGAGTCACTGTCTCCATGCACACACAGCTCTGAAGCAGTGTACAGAGATTTTTTTTCAGAGGCAAGAGGCAGACATAAAACAGAAATATCTGGTTATTTCTCCAGGAGAAAAGTTTCTATATTATTTTAAATGTCCAATATTCAACAGAAACATAGACTGTATGCAAAAAATAGGAAACCGTGACTTACATATAGGAAACCGTGACTTACATATAAGAAACAAAAGCAAGGAACAGAAATTACCTTTGAATGATCCCACATGTTAGACATAGTAGACAAAGACTTCAAAACAGCTATTATAAATATGTTCAAAGAACCAAAAGAATCCTTGCTTAAAGAAGTAAAGGAAAATGTGATGACAGTGTCTTATCAAATAGAAAATATCATCAATACAGAAATAAATTATTTAAAAAATGGAAATTTTGAAGTTGAAAAATACAACTGAGATGAAAATTTCATTGAAGGGGTCAACAATAGATTTAAACTAGCAGAAGAAAGCATCAGTGAACTTCACTACAGATCAATAGAGATGATGCAATCTGAAGGAGAGAGATTAAAAAATGAGTAACATCAGAGAAACAAGGGACACCAGTAAGTGCAACAACATATGCATAACAAGAGATAAAACAGGAAGAGAAGAAAGGAGAGGAGAGGAGAGGAAAGAAAAAAAAGCAGAAAAATTATCAAGTAATAATGATAGCAACATTCTAAATTTAATGGAAAGTACTAATTAACATACCCAAGAGCTCAATGAACTCCAGGTTAGGTAAACACAAAGAAATCCCCACCCAAACATATCATAATAAAAATGTTGAAAAAACAAAGACAAAAGCTTTAAAGCAGCAAGAAAAACATGTACCAACATTTAAAGGAGAATTAATAGTACGCTTCACAATCTCTTCCCCAAAACAGAAGAGCAAGGAACACTGCCCAGCTTATTATATGAGGCTACTATTACTATTACTCTAATACCAAAGCCAGACAAATATATCACTGCTATAAACCATACTGTGTCCTCCCCAAATTCTCTACCCCTAAGTTTTGGAAACTGGACCTTTAAGAGGTAATTAAGGTTAAATGAAGTCTCTCTCTCTCCCCCTCCATTCTCCTTTCTCTCCCCTCCACACACTCAGAGGAAAGGCCATGTGAAGACAAACTGGTAATCTGCAAGCCAGGAAGACAGCTCTCATCAGTAATTGAATCAGTCAGCTTGATTTTGGACTTCTCAACCTATAGAACTCTGAAAAACAAATTTCTATTTAAGCCACATAGTCTGTGGTATTTTGTTATGATAACCCAACAGACTAAGATAATCACCCAAAGAATATAAAACTACAGACCATCAGGGACATGAATGCAAAAATCCTCAAGATATTATTATCAAGCCAAATCTAAACATAAAGATATGATTATACACTATACCAAATGGAACGATTGCAAGAATCCAAGGTTAATTTAATATTCAAAAATCAATTAATATAACACACATATCAATATAATAAAGTACAAAAGCCATAGTATAATAAAGTACAAGAGATCTAATAGATGAAGAAAAAAATTTTTTTCAAAATTCAATAGTTTCATAATTAATGAAAAAAATAAAAATTACACAACCAACCAGGAATAGACATAAAGTTCCTCAGCCTCATCTACAAAAGACACCTACAATAAATAAATCCACAGCTAACATTATACAGAATGGTGAAACACTGAATGCATCCTCCTTAAGATCAGGAGAAAAATGAAGTTGCTTCTCTACCCACTTCTATTCCACATTTTAATGGAGGTTCTAGCCAGGGCAATGAGACATGAAAAAAAAAACAAAAAACTATCCACTCTAAGATATGTAAATATATGTTCACATAAAAACTTGCAGGGATGTTCATATAAGCATTATTCATATCAAACAAAAAGTAGAAACAAGTCAAATTTATTAATTAGATGAATGAATAAATAATACATTGTATATCCATACTATGGAATATTATTCAGCAATAAAAATAAAATGAAGTACTCATGCCAGTTACAACTTGGATAAACATTGAAAATATTATGCTAGGTGAAAGAATCCAGTCACAAAAGACCACATATTTCATGATTTTATCTATTTGAAATGTCTGGAATAGGGAAATCTGTAGATAAAGAAATTAGTGGTCGCCTGTGGTGCACAGCGTGGTAGGATAGGGAGTGATTGCTAATGGGTTTAGGATTTGGAATGGAGGGCTGATGAAAATTCTAAAATTGGATTGTGATTATGATTGCACAACTCTACGAATACACACTATAAATTCAGGGCTTCCCAGGGGGTCCTAGTGGTAAAGAATCCACCTGCCAATGCAGGAGACACAGAGATGCAGTTTTGATCCTTGGGTCAGAAAGATTCCCCTGGAGTAGGAAATGGCACTCCCCTCGGTATTCTTACCTGGAAAATTCCATGGGCTATATACTAAAAACCATATTAAATGAGTGGGTGATATTTCAATCAAGGCATTTAAAAAAAACATTATACATGATCTGCACTGTGTTCTGTGAAGGCTATATTCTTTTTCTTTTCTTTCACTGAATTTGATAAGAATGCAAAAATGTAGAGAACAAGATGGCAGAGGAGTAGGTGGATGTGGAGTACGTCTCTCTCTACGGATACATCAGGAATACACCTTCAGATACATATGTGCATGCAGAACACCAGCTGAGAGCAGACAGGAGTAACTGACCAGTGGGAAAGAATATATAAAGCCACCCAAAACTTGGTAGGATGAAGGAACTAGGGGGAAAACAGAAGTGTTAGTAGGACTGGACCTGCCCTTGGCGGGTGGGGGAACTGAAGCAGGGGTCCGATCCTCACACTGGGGCAATTGTCTGAGTCAGAGGAGAAACATTTAAGGCTGAGTAAAACAGCTGATCTGTGGCAGCCTAAACGGAATGAGAATCAGACAGTCCTTGCTGCAGCCATACATACCCCAGACAGGGACACAAGTTCCCTGAAAGGCACAACGGCTGGGAGCTGGAGTTTAGGGATTGTGGAGGAATCCCAGGGTGAGGGCTGCTGTTGACTGCAGAGAGATGGATCAAGGGGAGGTAAAGGAGGAGATTGTGGTGGGAAACGACTGTGGAGGAAAGCTGGGCAGCCACGGAAGCAAGGTGATACTGCTGGGTCATGCATAGGGGGTGGAGCCATCACCATAGCCTCTCTCTCCCCACTTGCCAGCATAGGCAGCTGAACAATAGACAGGCTAGCCTATCAAATGCCTGATGCACTGAACTACAGAGTAGGATCACACCCAGGCTGTCCCTTTAAGGGCCTGACACACCTATCTACAGAATAGGACTCCAGCCAGGGGGGCCCCTCCATGTGCCTGACACCTGAACAACAGAGAAGGACCCCAGGCAAGGGAGCCCTCTAAGTGCCTGAATGGGCACAGCTATGGAGAAAGACTGGGCAAAGAGGCCTTCTGATCTCCAGCTACAAGAGGCTCGAAAAAAGACTCTGATAGGGCCATAACTCCTGCAGTGGAGGCAGTCCGTGTCCCTGCACCCTTGGCACCACAAGAGTCCCTGCAAGCCGAGCAGCTGTGCCACCTTCATACTCAACTCTCACCAGGGCAGAGCTGCCACAGGCAAAAAATAGTCTTGCACGCAGGGTCACTTCAGTCATATCAAACTCTTTGCGACCATGTAGACTCTGGCCTGCCAGGCTTCTCTGTCAGAGAAGGGGTTCTCCAGGCAAGAATACTGCAGCGTATTGCCCAATACTGGTTGCCATAACCTTCTAGAGTACTATATTTCCTCCTGCCCTAGCCACCAACTCCCCTGAGTACCTGTTGCTACCAGTATCCCTGCAACCCAAGCAGCTGCACCACCTCCACACCTGGCCCTCACTGGGGAAGACCCAAGTCCTCCAGAGAAGCCTCAGGAGCAAACCCCAGTGGATGACCCACATGCAGAGGTGGAAATAAAACCACAGTTGAAACCCAGGGGCAGTGTGGCTAAGGAAGAAAACCCAAAACCTTCCCACCAGCTGTACAAGCTGCAGATTAAATCCACCTGATCAACTAGGCAGACTCTGTGTTTATGGAATATATATAAGGACATTGAAATATATAAAAGGACATTCTCCCACAAAAGAAAACACACTAGTTCTGATAGCTGTGGACAATGGAGGCAAGAACACACAGGGGTAGGACCAGATTAGAATCTGAGCTGCCACCACAGCAGGTCCAGACACCAGCACAGTGTTGGAGGGCATCCTAGGGAGGTGAAGAGGTCTATGACTCCCAGCAAGAGAAAAAACTCTAACAGCAGTGACTCAAGAAAAAGATTTATTATTCTTATGTTTTGACTTGTTCTGTAGATTCTTCTGGATTTTTTTTCCTCCCTCCACCCTTTCCCCCCTCTGTTATAGTTGTCGATTTTATTGGCACTATGAAATCTAATTAAGTTTTGAGCATTCTTTTTTTCTCTTAGTCACATTTTTTATTGTTTTTATAAACCTCTGCCTCTATGTTGGGCTTTTGCAATTCTGTGGAGTTTTCTTTCTTTCTTTCTTTCTTTTTCCTTTTTTTTCTCTTTACTCTTTTTTTAATATTAGTTTTAATTTTTTTAAATTTAATTTTTTAAAATTTAATTTTTTAAAACCATTATTATTTTTTCTACATTTATTCCTTCAGTTGCTTTTCCTACTGTTTTTTTTCCCCTTGCAGTTAATCTTTAATGTATTTAAATCTTCTTTATCTATCTCTATTTAACTTTGCTCTTCTTTCTTTCCTTTCTTTCTTTCCTTTCCTTTCAACATATTTGCTAGTTTTATTTTCATTATTTTATTCCCCAATTGGCACCTTGCTTTAGTTTTGTTTGCCACTTTCTGCTTTAGTTAGTTTTGCTCTTAACTGATAAATATAATTTTTGGTTTCCTCTGTTCACCAGGTCAATCTATTGTACTTTATTTTAGTTGGACTGTTTTGATTTTGCTTATGGGTGTATATGTATATGTGTATATTCAGTCACACTTTTTATTGTTGTTATAAACCTCTGCCTCTACATTGGGCTTTTGCAGTTCTGTGAAGTTTTCCTTTTTTTTCTTCTTCTTCCTTTTTTTAATTTTAATTTTTTAAACCTATTATATTTTTTCTACATTTATTCCTTTGTTTGCCTTTTCTACTATTCTTTTCCCCTTGCAGTTAATCTTTAATGTATATAAATCTTCATCTATTTATATTTAATTTTGCATATCTATTCTTTCTTTTCTTTCTTTCCTTTCCTCTCAACATATTTGTTATTTTTGTTTTCATTGCTTTATTCCCCACTTGGCACCTCACTTTAGTTTTGTTTTCCAGTTTCTGATTAAGTTAGTTTTGTTTTTAACTGGTAAATATAATTTTTGATTTCCTTTGTTTGCTGGGTCAATCTATTGTACTTTATTTTTCTTCTACTGTTTTGATTATGCTTATGGGTATATATGTATATGCTCATAATCCATTATTTTAATTTTTATTTGCCTCATTTTGTAACTGCCATTTGTCAGTGGTTCACCTTTGGTTTCTCATTTTTGGGTGTTTCTTTTAAGCTCACTTAATGCCATAACAAACCACTTGTGGAATCTTCATTCCTGACCAGAGATCCAGCCCTAAGCCTTTGGAGTGGGAGCATGAACTCCAAGACTATAGAGTACTAGAGAACTAACCCTGGAGAGTATCAAATAGTGAGAATTCACACAAAGGATACTACTTGAATATAAGATCCTGCATCACCCAACCACCAGTAGCACCTTGTGCAGGATACCTCATCTAAACAACAAACAAAACAAAAATACAAACCCAATCATCAGCAGACAGGAATACCACCTCATTCAGCCTTGCCCATCAGAGGAAAAGCAAACAAACAAACAAACAAAAACTCAGCACAAATCTCACCATATATGAAGCTTACACAAACCACTGGACCATCCTTGCTACTGCTGCTGCTAAGTGGCTTCAGTCGTGTCCAAATCTGTGCGACCACATAGATGGCAGCCCACCAGGCTCCCCCATACCTGGGATTCTCCAGGCAAGAACACTGGAGTGGGTTGCCATTTCCTTCTCCAATGCATGAAAGTGAAAAGTGAAAGGGAAGTCACTCAGTCATATCCGACTCTAGTGACCCCATGGACTGCAGCCCACCAAGCTCCTCTGTCCATGGGATTTTCCAGGCAAAAGTACTGGAATGGGATGCCATTGCCTTCTCCGTGACCAACCTTAGGAGGGCAGAAATCAAAAAGAAGAAAGAATTCAACCTTGAAGCCAGGGCAAAGGAAACCTCAAACACAATAAGTTAAAAAAAATAATAATGCAAAGGCAGATAAATACTAAACAAATGAAGGAACAAACTAGAAACTCAGAAATCCAAATAAATGAAGAGGAAACAGGCAAACTACCTGAAAAAGAATTCAGAATAATGATAGTAAAGATGATCAAAAACCTTGAAAACAAAATGGAGAAAATGCAATAATCAATTAACAAAGACCTAGAAGAATTAAAAAATAAACATACAGAGACAAACACACAATTACTGAAATTAAAAATACTCTAGAAGGAATCAATAGCAGAATATCTGAAGCAGAAGAATGAATCAGTGAGCTGGAAGATAAAACGGTGGAGACAACTTCTGAAGAGTAGAATTAAGTAAAAAAACATGCAAAGAACTGAGGATAGTCTCAGAGATCTCTGGGAAAATATCAGATGCACCAACATTTGAATTATAGGGGTCCAAGAAGAGAAAAAGAATGGGTATGAGAAAATTTTTGAAGAGGTTGAAAATTTCCCCGACATGGAAAAGGAAATATTCAGTCAAGTCCAAGAGGCACAAAGAGTCTCATACAAGATAAACCTAAGGAGAAACATGCTAAGACACATACTAATCAAACTAACAAAGACTACACACAAAGAAAGAATATTAAAAGCAGCAAGGGAGAAGCAACAAGTAACACACAAGGGAAACCCCATACGCTTAATAGCTAATCGTTCAGCAGAAACTCTGCAGGCCAGAAGGGAATGGCAGGATATATTTAAAGTTCTGAAACAGAATAATAACCAAGATTACTGTGCCCAGAAAGGATCTCATTCAAAATTGATGAAGAAATAAAAAGTTTTCAGACAAGCAAAAGTTAACAGAATTCATTACCACCAAACCAGCTTTACAATAAATGTTAAAGGGGCTTATATAGTCAAGAAATAGAAGAGAAGACAAAAGATCTACAAAATCAACCCCAAACAATTAATAAAATGGCAACAGGAACATATATATCAATAATTACTTTAAATGTAAATGGATTAAATGTGCCAACCAAACGACAGACTGGCTGAATGAATACAAAAACAAGACCCATATATATACTGTCTACAAGAAACACACTCCAGACCAAAGAAACATACAGCCTGAAAGTCAGAGGATGGAAAAATTTATTCCATGCAAATGGGAAGCAAAATAAAGCTGGAGTAGCAATCCTCATAACAGACGAAACAGACTTTAAAATAAAGAACACTACAAAAGATAAGGAAAGACACTACATAATGATCAAGGGATCAATCCAAGAGGAAGACATAACAATTGTAAATACCTATGCACCCAACATAGGAGCACCTCAATACATAAGACAAACATTAACAGACAGACATAAAAGGAGAAACTGACAGTAACACAATAACAGTAGGAGACTTTAACACCCCACTCACACCAATGGACAGATCATCAAAACAGAACACTAATAAGGAAACACAAGTCTTAAAGGATACATTAGATGAGATGGATCTCATTGATATCTTCAGGACATTCCATCCAAACGCAGAAGAATGCACCTTCTTCTCAAGTGCACATGGAACATTCTCCAGGATAGCCACATCTTGGGTCACAAATCAAACCTCACTAAATTTAAGAAAATTGAAATGGTATCAAGCATCTTCTCCAACTACAATGCTGTAAGGCTAGATTTCAGTTACAAGAAAAAAACTGTAAGAAACACAAACACATGGAGTTTAAACATGTTTCTACATAGCCAACAGGTTACTGAAGAAATCAAAAGGGAAATCAAAAAATTTCTAGAAACAAATGACAGTGAAAACAGGACAACTCAAAACCTATTGGATGCAGCAAAAGCAGTGCTAAGAGTGAAGTTTGTAGCAATACAATCCTACCTCAAGAAACAAGAAAAACATTGAATAGACGACCTAACTTTACATCTAAAACAACTGGAAACAGAAGATCAAATAAAAACCCAAAATTAGTAGAAGGAAAGAAATCATAAATATCCAAGCAGAAATAAATGAAGAAGAAATGAAAGAAACAATAGTAAAGATTAATAAAACTAAAAGCTGGTTCTTTGAGAACATAAATACAATTGACAAGGCTTTAGCCAGACTCATCAAAAAAAAAGAGAGAAGAATCAAATCAACAAAATTAGAAATGAAAAAGGAGCAGTTACAACAGACAATGCAGAAATACAAAGCATCATAAGAGTATATTATGAACAACTATATGGCAATAAAATGGATAACCTGGAAGAAATGGACAGATTCTTAGAAAAGCTCAATCTTCCAAGACCGAACCAGGAAGAAATTGAAATTATGAATGACCCAATTACAAGCACTGAAGTTGAAGCTGTGATCAAAAATCTCACAAAAAAACAAAAGCCCAGGACCAGATGGCTTCACAGGAGAATTCTATCAAACATTTAGAGAAGAGCTAATGCCTACCCCTTTAAAACTCTTTCCAAAAATTGCAGAGGAAGGAACGCTACCAAACTCATTCTACAAGGCCACCATCATCCTAATACCAAAACCAGACAAAGACAACACAAAAAAGAAAACTACAGGCTGTTATCACTGATGAACATAGATGCAAAAATCCTCAACAAAATTTTAGCTAACAGAATTCAGCAACACATCAAAAAGCTTATACACCATGATCAAGTTTGGTTTTTTCCAGGAATGCAAGGATTCTTCAATATACGCAAATCAATCAATGTGATACACCATATTAACAAAGTGAAGGAAAAAACCATATGATAATCTCAATAGACGCATAAAAAGACTTTGACAAAATTCAGCACCCATTTATGAATAAAACTGTTTAAAAAATGGGCATAGAAGTAACCTACCTCAACATAGTAAAGGCCACATATGATAAGCCCTCAGCAAACATTATTCTCAAGTGAAAAACTGAAAACATTCGCCCTAAGATCAGGAACAAGACAAGGGTATCCACTTTCACCACTATTATTTGACATAGTTCTGGAAGTCCTAGATACATCAATCAGAGAAGAAAAATAAATAAAAGGAACCCAGATCTGAAAAGAAGTAAAGCTCTCCTCGTTTGCAGATGCCATGATATTGTATATAGAAAACCCTAAAGATAGTATCAGAAAATTGCTAGAGCTAATCAGTGAATTTAGCAAGGTTGCAGGATACAAAATCAATACACAGACATACTTGCATTTCTATATACTAACAATGAAAAATCAGAAATAGAAATTAAGGAATCAATGCCATTCACCATTGCAACAAAAATAATTAAATATCTAGGAATAAACTTACCTAAGGAGCCAAAACAACTGTACACAGAAAATTATAAGGCACTGATGAAAGAAATCAAAGATGACATAAACAGATGGAGAGATATTCCATGTTCCTGGGTAGGAAGAATTAATATTGTGAAAATGATTATACTACCAAACACAATCTACAGATTCAATGTGATCCCTATCAAATTACCAATGGCAGTTTTCACAGAACTAGAACAAAAAATTTCACAATTCATATGGAAACACAAAAGACCCCAAATAGCCAAAGCAGTCTTGAGAAAGAAGAATGGAGCTGGAGAAATCAACCTTCCTGATTTCAGATTATACTACAAAGCTACAGTCATCAAGACAGTATGGTATTGGCACAAAAACAGAAATATAGATCAATGGAACAAGATAGAAAACCCAGAAACAAACCCAGGCACCTGTGGGTACCTTATTTTTGACAAAGGAGGCAAGAACATACAGTGGGACAAAAACAGCCTCTTCAATAATTGGTGCTGGGAAAACTGGACAGCTACATGTAAAAGAATGAAATTAGAACACTTCCTAACACCATACACAAAGATAAACTCAAAATGGATTAAAGACCTAAATGTAAGATCAGAAAATATAAAACTCTTAGAGGAAAACATAGGCAGAACAGTCAATGACATAAATCAAAGCGAGATCCTCAATGACCCACCTCCTAGAGTAATGGAAATAAAAACAAAAGTAAACAAGTGGGACCTGATTAAACTTAAAAGCTTTTTCACAGCAAAGGAAACTATAAGCAAGGTGAAAGACAACCCTCAGAATAGGAGAAAATAATAGTAAATGAAACAACTGACAAAAATTAATTTTCAAAATATACAAGCAGCTCATCCAACTCAATACCAGAAAAACAAATAACCCAATCAAAAAGTGGGAAAAACACCTAAAGAGACATTTCTCCAAAAAAGACACACAGATGGCTAAGAAACATGAAAAGATGCTCAACATCACTCATTATTTTAGAAATGCAAATCAAAATGACAATATCACTTCACACCAGTCAGAATGGCCATCATCAAAAAGTCTGCAAACAATAAATGCTAGAGAGGGTGTGGAGAAATGAAATGCTTTTGCACTGTTGCTGGGAATATAAATTGATACAGCCACTATGGATGAGAGTATGGAGATTCCTTTAAAAACTAGAAATAAAACCACCATATGATCCAGCAATCCCATTCCTAGGCATATACCCTGAGAAAACCAGGGTTGAAAAAGACACATATATCCTGGTGTTCGTTGCAGCACTATTTACAATAGCTAGAACATGGAAGCAACCTAGATGTCCAAATGGTTAAATAAGTTGTGGTACATATTGTTACTGTACATATAGTACTGTATATATTGTACATATAGCCATAAATAGGAACACATTTGAGTCAGTTCTAATGAGCTGGATGAACCTAGAGCCTATTATACAAAGTGAAGTAAGTCAGAAAGAAAAAGATAAATATTGTATTCTAATGCATATATATATATATATATATATATATATATATAATCTAGATAAATGGCACTGAAGAATTTATTTACAGGGCAACAGTGGAGAAATAGACATAGAGAATAGACTTATGGACATGGGGAGAGGGGAGGAGAGGGTGAAATGTGTTGGAAACTTACATTACATATGTAAAATAGATAGCCAACAGGAATTTGCTGTATGGCTCAGGAAATTCAAACAGGGGCTCTGTATCAACCTAGAGGGGTGTGATGGGGTGGGAATTGGGAGGGAGATTCAAAAGGCATGGGATATATGTATACCTATGGCTGATTCGTGTTGAGGTTTGACAGAAAGCAACAAAATTCTTTAAGCAATTATCCTTCAATTTGGGAGAATGGCATTGAAGATGTATAATATCATGTATGAAACGAGTCGCCAGTCCAGGTTCGATGCATGATACTGGATGCTTGGGGCTAGTGCACTGGGACGACCCAGAGGGATGTATGGGGAGGGAGGAGGGAGGAGGGTTCAGGATGGGGAACACATGTATACTTGTGGCGGATTCATTTTGATATTTGGCAAAACTAATACAATTTGTAAAGTTTAAAAATAAAATAAAATTAAAAAATAAATAAATAAATACAGGTTTAAAAATAATGCAAAATGTAGACACGATTCTTGCTAGGATTTCTGTCTTCCCTAGGTAGGCTAAAAGTTCCTTGAAAGCCAGTTTCTCACTGTTAACACAGAGTTGGCCTTGTGTTTCCACATATCCCTCACCTCTGGAAAATGGATCCATGGTTGGTTGAATCCATGGAGTATAAATTGTGGATATGGAGAGCTAACTATACTACATCACATTACACATATAAGGGATTTGACCGTCTGTAGATTTCAGTATCCTCAGTGGGTCTTGGAACCAAGCCCCTGCAGGTACTCAGTAATTACTGTATTTCATAAAAAAAGACAGTCATTTTATGTATGAATGTATAGCACTGTAATTCATTGGAAGGACTGATGCTGAAGCTGAAACTCCAATACTTTGGCCACCTCATGTGAATAGTTGATTCATTGGAAAAGACCCTGATGCTGGGAGGGATTGGGGGCAGGAGGAGAAGGGGACGACAGAAGATGAGATGGCTGGATGGCATCACCGACTCAATGGACATGAGTTTGGGTGAACTCCGGGAGTTGGTGATGGACAGGGAGGCCTGGCGTGCTGTGATTCATAGGGTCGCAAAGAGTCAGACTCGACTGAGCAACTGAACTGAACTGAACTGATAGCACTGTAAAATAAGGATTAACAGCATGGATTCTGGAGCCTTAAAACCTGGATTCAAGTCCTAGGATACAGACCTCAAAGTTAGATCTGCTCAATGTATTAGACCTTCTCAAGTATCAGAATCCAAGCTTTAATACTTAACAGCTGTGTGAATTATTAGTCTCTCTCACCTTTGGTTTCTTTACCTTTAACAGAAATACATTTAAATACCTATTTTTGCTCACATTCTTTCTATTAGACGTCCTGTTTTTCTTTGTAGGCAACTTTTGGAATCCTTCCTTTCTCTAAAGGTCTGTCTTGTTCATGAGGTTTCTAACAATTCAACCTTCCAGGCCAGTTATTTTATAGGGTTCTTGTGGAGGTTGGACATGTAATAACATGGATGAAGCACCAAGAATTGGGCTTGACTCACACTACGCACTTTAAAAATGTTAGCTATAATGTTATTTATCATTGTTATTTCCTTCAATGATAGTGAAAGTGAAGTCACTCAGTCGTGTCCGACTCTTTGCGACCCCATGGACTGCAGCTTCCCAGGCTCCTCCTTTCATGGGATTTTCCAGGCAAGAGTACTGGAGTGTGTTGCCATTTCCTTCTTCAGGGGATCTTCCCGACTCAGGATTGAACCTGGGTCTCCCGCATTGCGGGAGGATGCTTTACCCTCCAAGCCACCAGGGAAGCCCTTCAATGATAACTAGCTCTCAACTGGGTGAGTGTTCACTTCAAAACTGGCATAACAAATCTTTTTGAGGAAGTTGATAATAGGATTGCCACATCATCAAATGCCAGATCTGATGTCCTCTCTGTGGACTTTCCCTCTCTGTTGCTCTTAAGAGCTGATGGAAAAAGAAAGAGGAATTATAGATTCAAGCAAATGAATAGTTAATAATCTCTTCTAAGCATGATCTCATCACTCCTATTTACTAGAAACCTCCAAAATTAAGAATGATAATAATTACAGCCAACTATTAACTGTTCTATGTCCTGTGTTGTATACAATGAGCTCATATACATTAGTCAATTAAGCAATTGCTCCTTTTGCCTACAAAGTCCACACTAAAAGCATCCCAAGAACTTCTGTAGTTATTATCGAATGTCTTCCCATCTGTTTCAGTGCAGCACTCATATCCTCCTGTGCCTAACGCATATGGGGACTGACCATGCTCTCAGAAGACTTGACCCTTTGCACTTTGTCAATTTTCTAATGTGGCTTTGCTTTTGTTGTTCTCTCAGCATGAACTGTCCTTCCCACCCATCTCTATCTGTTCATATCCTAGTTGTCTCTCAAGGATGTGTTCATATGCCACCTCTTCTAAGACGTCTCTCCCTATCTTTCCATCCATTCTTTCCATCCCATCCTAAATAGTCCTTTCTTTTTTTGCCTCTCAGCAGGCTTTTGCATTTCCATTGTAAACTTTTTAGTATTCTACTTTGTAGCCCTTCTGGACACTTCTTGAAATCAGGAACCTCATCTTCTGAAATGTAGCATCATGCCTGCATATATTAGGTGCTCAAAAATTCCTGAAATGAATATAAAAGAATGTCATGAAGACTTTCTTGGTTTCATATCTGTGAGAAGCAAATTCTCGTTTTTATCTAGGGACTAACAGAATGTGCTGTGTGAAATGGCTCTAGAATAATCCTGAAGCACCACCATTTCATTTCAGAAAATGTCCAAAATAGTACTTTACCCTTCAGAAATCTCACATTGGCTGCCAAATCATACAAAACAAGATGAAATGAAAAATATATGAAATAACATGAAATGAAGATCATGTGCCTTCTGTTGAATTTAATTTTGTGACTTAAAGGAAAAAGCATTTGGAATAAAACATTTGTGAATTCTAAATAAATCTGTAAAAAGGGGACAGACCAAAGATTTTCATATCCTCAGCTATTTCCAGGAAAAGTGATATATTGGATATGCAGAGAAGAGTGAGGAGGCTTCATCCATATGCCTCAACTCATCTGCACAACTAATCATATTTAGGCTGTGCTGGCAAAACCATTAACTCTTAATCAAAGTTTATAGGAGAGCCACTTTGTCAAGTAACTGACAAAGCTATGTGAATGTGTACTTGGGGTGGAGAGTGTCAGGGCAGAGGCAAATAAGATAGATATTTATTAAAAAGAATTACCTAATTCAAAATACAGTAAAGATAATGTCTAGAATTTAGGCTAATCTGACAATTTTGTGACCACCTGAATTCATGACAGTCAAAATGTCTGATTTGATTAAATGTTCAGCATTTTCTATCATTCTAAAGAGAAATATCTTTCATATGTGATATGACATATTGGTAACAGAAAGAAAAAAAAAAAAAGAACACAGGAATCCCAAAGATTCACACTGGAAAACTTGGCCTTGGATGTCATGTGGCAATATTATTATCCTGCCTTTTATGGTATCCTTTCTCCCATGATACTCATAGCCTTTAACCACCTGGTATAAGTATGTGTCTCAGGTTACAGGTCAACAAACTTAGATGTACAGAGTGAAGCCAAGTTTCAAATCAGTGACAGAGCTTAAAATGGAATCCTCATCTTAATTCTGGGTACTACTTATTAGAATACATATACCACACACAGTTAACATAAGGGTAGTAATAAATAGTGTACACTCTGGAAACAGAATTTGAAAATTTGAATCCAGACTCATCTGTGGCCTTCTGCAACTTACTTTACCTCTCTCTGCCTTGGTTTCCTTGTCCATAAACAAGGATAATGATAGGACCTGTCTCAGAGTGTTTTTAGGATGATTAGAAAAGTAATGGCACCCACTCCAGTACTCTTGCCTGGAAAATCCCATGGACGGAGGAGCCTGGTAGGCTGCAGTCCATGGGGTCGCTAAGAGTCGGACACGACTGAGCCACTTCACTTTCACTTTTCACTTTCATGCATTGGAGAAGGAAATGGCAACCCACTCCAGTGTTCTTGCCTGGAGAATCCCAGGAATGAGGGAGCCTGGTGGGCTGCCATCTATGGGGTTGCACAGAGTCGGACATGACTGAAGCGACTTAGCAGCAGAAGATAAGTAAACATTTGAAAAAGTTCAGTGAATGGTACATACTAAGTACTATGTAAGGGTCTGTTAAATAAATACACATAGTCGTGAAACACAAAGAGAATAAAAACCCCTAGAAATGCATATTGGAATCAAGAAGTTTTGATTAAAGAGTCTTTTACCCTAAAGGGTGAGAGACTAGCATCATCACCATTCCAGTTTGTCCAGGACTGAACAGTTTCAGGCACCTGAGATTTTCCATGCTAAAACCCAGGGAGTCCAAGACTTTCAGTGCAAATATGGATGACTGCTCAACTAAAAGGGATTCAAGTAGGTAATAGTGATAGACCTCGTTTGGTTTTTTAAAACTTCTATCAAGTACTACTCAGTATATAACACATATTTCCTCATTTACTCTTCCTAAGAACTCTGCAAGTAAGGTAATTTTATTCTCACTGCTTGGGAAAGAAAACTCAGATATAAAACAATAATTTTCCAAAGATACATAATTCTAAGAATGATCACAGATGGCTCTCTCATTTGCCAGGGTTCAAAGTCTATGCTTTTAGATGTTTTGTTCTACATTGTAAGATGACCTCCTCTGGGAAGGAGTACCCGAGCAAGTTCAGGTCCACTTGACAGGCCTGAAGTAGTGAGCTTGTCAAGACGGACCCTTTAAAGCTCAAAAGCTATCAGTCTGGCCACACTGTGCCTGACTTTCCTGATTATATGTGCCTCCCTGGGGGTCTTTCATAAAGCTACCTGTCAACCCCCCAGCTGGATGTACAGAAAAGAAAAAGTCAACCTCTTGCCATTTTGTTGGAACTTAATAAAAACATCAGAGTAAGTTTTTCTATTGCTTACCACTTTTCATTCACTCTTTACTAATTTTTCCCTTTTAAAAATTCAGCCCTCTTTCAGCCTAAAATCTTAAAATTTATCTACCCTAGTCATCCCTTTCCTCCATTCCTGATATTATTTGGCTAGTATAAGGAATAAAATAAACACAGCCAGATCCATTTAAATTTCTTTTCTCTGAAACTTCATCTCCTAGCGTATTTTTAGAACTCTTCCATTTTATGACACATTAGCAGTGGGATGAACTATAAATATACCTGGGAGAGGGTCTCACTTGACAACAGCATCCTCAGCACAGGCAGGTGCAGCTCTGTCTGTTTGTAGAAGCCACTGAAACCCACCTCATTGTTCCTTACTCTTCCAGTCCACAGACATAAGTGTGTGGATGGTGTGAATGCCAGAGTTTGAACAAGGAGTAAAACAATACCAACAAAATTGCCCACACACTCTCTATTTTGGGAACTTGCTTTAATTTATTTGAAATGTTCAAGAATACATATCTTCATCCTTCCATGCAAAAGAGGATTAAAAAAATGATGGAACATAGTCTCGGTTATGGAAGTTTTTAATAATAACTCTGGTAATTAAAAACTCACTTCTGCAAAATCTACTTCTTAAAGTACATGTTTTATTTATTTTAGCTGACTAGCTGGAAAATATTTCCACACCTCGCCTTGCTGGTAAGAGGGTTGGTTATGTTTTGCAGTAACTGCTCACTCCCCTTTCCTAGGAATAGCTGCAGCCCACACTCTCAGTCATGTTTCTATTCCTCTCCCATTCCTGAGTCTGAGCTGACCAAATCTGGAGGATGATCAGACACAAGGAAGCATATGCACGGGCCAAGCAAATTCTCTCAGGATTTTCAAGTAAGAAATACGCAGAGGGTACTCTGTTGATAGTCATCTTTGAAATAAGCACATCTGCACCTCCAAATCCACATTTTCAAAATGAGACTATATGAAGTAATGTTTGCAAAAGTGAATGTCATCTCTAAACTAAGCTACTGTATAAAGACAATGGACTTTTCATTGTTTTGGTTTTTGTTTTTATTTTCTTGTGTGGGTCCAACCAATACAGGTATTCATCATTTGCAGCTTCTGAGGAGTTTTCTGAACTTACTTTTGTTCAGTCACTCAGTCATGTCCAACCTTTGTGATCCCAGGAACTGCAGGATGCCAGGCTTCACTGTCTCCTGGAGTTCGCTCAATCTCATGTTCATTGAATCATTAATGCTATCTAACCATCTCATCCACTGTTGCTCCCTTCTCCTTTTGTCTTCAATCTTTCCCAGCATCAGGATCTTTCTAATGAGTCAGCTCTTCCCATCAGGTGGCCAAAGTATTGGAGCTTTAGCATCAGCATCAATCCTTCCAATGAATATTCAGGGTTGATTTCTTGTAGGATTGACTGGTTTTATCTCCTTACTGTCCAAAAGACTCTCAAGAGTATTCTCTAGCACCACAGTAAATAATGACAGTAAACATATGGTTTAGTTGAGAATGACCAAATACTTACTCTATATACAATGCACATGTATAATATATAAATATATGCTACATATACAGTGCATGCATGTATAGATAAAGATTCACAGAGCATTTCCACATTACAGGTAATAAGTAGTGTGATGGTAGTGTTAGAGTGAAGTATCACTAAACTATTGGTGAGATCCTTAGTCCTATATCCTGTGTTTCCACTGCTATAACACATAATAAATGTTAATAATGCTACAGCACACTGGAGTAAGCTGCCAGTCAGATCAACATGTGGGGCATGCTGCTACTGGAAAAGTCTTATCCTAACCCTAACTCTTCTAATTCTGTGCTTCTATTGATCGTTTCTTTTTCTTCTCATTTTCTCAGTCCCCGGGTCTGTCTATCTCAAACTGGTTACCTTGTTTTATCAGGGCACTTTGTTTTATTAACTTCAGCAAATTCTAAATCCCCTTGAACCAGCTCAGAGATACTTTTTATACATTTTAAAAATTTTATTATTATAATTGTTTTACCATGTTGTTAGTTTCTGATGTACTGCAATGTGAATCAGGCATATGTATACATATGTCCCCTCCCTCTGGAACCTCCCTCCCACGCTCCCACTTAACCCTCTAGGTCATCACAGAGCACCGAGCTGAGCTCCCTGTGCTATGAGCAGCTTCCCACTAGCTCTCTGTTTTACACATGACAGTGTATGTATGTCAGTGCTACTCTCTGAATTCATCCCACCCTCCCCTTCTCCCCACTGTGTCCATATGTCTGTTCTCTACGTTTGTGTCTCTCTATTCCTGCCCTGCAAATCGGTTCATCAGTACCTTTTTTCTAGATTCCACAGATATACGTGTGTGTGCGTGTGCATCAGTCATGTTCGACTCTTTGCCACCCAATGGACTGTAGTGCTCCTGGCTCCTCTGTCCGTGGGATTCTCCAGGCAAAAACACTGGAGTAGGTTGCCATGCTCTCCTCCAGGGGATCTTCCCAACCCAAAGATCAAACCCACATCTTCTGTGGCTCCTGCATTGCAAGCAGATTCTTTACTGCTGAGCCACCAGGGAAGTCCTCCATATATACATATACTAATATACGTTATTTTTTTTTCTCTGACTCAGATACATTTCAGAGTCTATCAACTTTTGTCGAATAGTGCAATTTAGTGCCATTTCTAGTTTATTACTAAACATATTCCTGCAGACCTACTTAAGGAAGATCACACTCTAGCCACCCTCCCTCTTTTCCATATTGCTGGAGGTGGACATGCTGCTTTGTCCCTGGTCAGCAAACACAGCAGTTCATTCAAACCGTAGGCCTTCATCCTAGCTGTGCCCTTCAGTAGCTCTGTTTTCTTTGCATGACTGACTCTTCGTCATACATGGTTTGCCTTCAAGCTGAATGCTTTTCTTTAACCACTCAGTCTGAAGCAGCAATCCAGGTACTCTCTCATCAGCCCTATTATTGTCATCTAAGGCAATGGCACCCCACTCCAGTACTCTTGCCTGAAAAATCCCATGGACGGAGGAGTGTGGTAGGCTGCAGTCCATGGGTTCGCTAAGAGTCAGACTGAGCGACTTCACTTTCACTTTGTACTTTCATGCATTGGAGAAGGAAATGGCAACCCACTTCTGTGTTCTTGCCTGGAGAATCCCAGGGACAGGGGAGCCTGATGGGCTGCCATCTATTGGGTCACACAGAGTCGGACACGATTTATGTGACTTAGCAGCAGCAGCAGCAGCAGCAGCAGTGCCATATTTATTTGGAGAAGGCAATGGCAACCCACTCCAGTACTCTTGCCTGGAAAATCCCATGGACAGAGGAGCCTGGTAGGCTGCATTCCATGGGGTCGCTAAGAGTCGGGCAAGACTGAGCGACATCACTTTCACTTTTCACTTTCATGCATTGGAGAAGGAAATGGCACCCCACTCCAGTGTTCTTGCCTGGAGAATCTCAGGGACAGAGGAGCCTAGTGGGCTGCCATCTATGGGGTCGCACAGAATCAGACACAACTGAAGCGACTTAGCAGCAGCAGCAGCAGCAGCCATATTTATTGTATTTGTTTATTGCCTTTCTGCCCCCCACTCCGTGTGAGTTCCTGCAGGACAAAAGCTTGTCAGTCATGTTCTCATGTGCTCCCTAGAACCTAGAACAGTGCTGGCATTTAGTCAGCCCTCAAATATATCCCAATAAGGGATGTTCAATAAATTATTCTCCTGCAACTGCCTCCTACCTAGAAAATATTTATAAACTCAGGTTTTAACAAGAGAAAGTTTCCATGAAGGACATCTGAAAACATCTGTCCCATCATATAGATGTTATTGATTATTCCTGAGTCACATTAATAAATATATTCCTGGATTAATTAATAAAAAGTCACTTGGAGTTAGTACTTTATTTCATGTTATGTTTTATGTGAGGATTTTAAAAGCATTTTATATACAATGTCATTTGCAAAATTTTGAGTTTTTATAATTATCTATGGTCAGAGAAGGACACCACCTATGCATGTTTTAAAAATATCCCTAGGTCCCCTTACTCAAATACATCCTATCAAATACCAGGCTACTCATGACCTTAAGTTATGCTATTCAAATCAAATAGCATAACTGTTAAAATCAAATTTATAATGAAGTCCTGTTCAGGTCTAAAGGCAATTCCTAAGGTAAAAAAATCACACATAGACGAAATTACCCTTAAAACTCCCTTAAGTCACCCATGAAGCACATATGCTATTTCTGAGCAAATCAAGCATAATTAGTTTTTTTCCTTCCCCAATATCTTTGGAACAGAAAGCAATATCTTCAACTGAGCATCAGATGAAGTATTTGTGCATACTGAGGGAAATTTACATATATTTAAATTTTAGAATAAAATTTAGCTCAACAAAGCATTCATATACTGAAAACAGAAATTGAGACTTACAAAGGAGAAACATTTATAAATATATACTGTCTTGTTCATTCCCAATCATCCATAAGATGGAGTAGAATCAATGCTATAGACTGAATTGTGAGTGCCCCACTGCATTTCATATGTTGAAGCTCTAATCCAGTGTGACTGTATTTAGAAATAGGGCCTTTGGAGTATATGCAGGTCAGGAAGCAACAGTTAGAACTGGACATGGAACAACAGACTGGTTCCAAATAGGAAAAGGAGTACGTCAAGGCTGTATATTGTCACCCTGCTTATTTAACTTCTATGCAGAGTACATCATGAGAAACATTGGGCTGGAAGAAGCACAGCTGGAATCAAGATTGCCAGGAGAAATATCAATAACCTCAGATATGCAGATGACACCACCCTTATGGCAGAAAGTGAAGAGGAACTAAAAAGCCTCTTCATGAAAGTGAAAGAGGAGAGTGAAAAAGTTGGCTTAAAGCTTAACATTCAGAAGACAAAGATCATGGCATCTGGTCCCATCACTTCATGGGAAATAGATGGGGAAACAGTGTCAGACTTTATTTTTGGGGGGTCCAAAATCCCTGCAGATGGTGATTGCAGCCATGAAATTAAAAGACGCTTACTCCTTGGAAGGAAAGTTATGAACAACCTAGATAGCATATTGAAAAGCAGAGACATTACTTTGCCAACAAAGGTCCATCTAGTCAAGGCTATGGTTTTTCCAGTGGTCATGTATGGATGTGAGAGTTGGACTGTGAAGAAAGCTGAGCACCGAAGAATTGATGCTTTTGAACTGTGGTGTTGGAGAAGACTCTTGAGAGTCCCTTGGACTGCAAGGAGATCCAACCAGTCCATTCTGAAGGAGATCAGCCCTGGGATTTCTTTGGAAGGAATGATGCTAAAGCTGAAACTCCAATACTTTGGCCACCTCATGCGAAGAGTTGACTGATTGGACTGATTGGAAAAGACTCTGATGCTGGGAGGGATTGGGGGCAGGAGGAGAAGGGGACGACAGAGGATGAGATGGCTGGATGGCATCACAGACTCAATGGACGTGAGTTTGAGTGAACTCTGGGAGTTGGTGATGGACAGGGAGGCCTGGCGTTCTGCAATTCATGGGGTCGCAAAGAGTCAGACATGACTGAGCAACTGAACTGAAATGAGCTGAACTGAAGGTTGTAAGGATAGAGTTCTCATTAAATAGGATTCATGGCCTTATAAAACAAGGAAGAGAGAAACCTCTCTATAAGCTAGATGAGGACACAAACAGTAGGCATCAGCAATCTAAAAAGCCAATTCTCAGCAGAACTGGACCATGCTGTTACTCTAATCTGACTTCCAATTTCCACAACTATAACTACAAGTAAATGTCTGTTGCTTGAACCAGTCTATGGTACTTTGTTACAGCAGCTTGGGCTAACTAGTCCAGTAGGGAACACATGATAATTCATCCTTTCTCTTCTGTTCCTTAATACCCAAACCCTGTGCTCAAGCTCGATTTACTTAACTGGGCATATGACACAACTCTTCTGTTAACACATTGAATTATAATTGGTTATCACTACCCTGAATGGAGGAGTTGATTGAATTTGTTAGCCAGTTATCCAACAACATGTGACAGGATGGGATACATGAGATCCAGTTAGAACTAAGTGAAGAGTCAAGAAAATTCAGGTACAAAATTTCTATCAAAGGAATACTGAAGCATATGCCAACAGGTAGGCTGAGGCTTGGGCATCTAAGGGGTGGCAGAAAGGCTGGGCACTAAGTTCTAGAAGTTTGGAAAGGAGACTAACAAAGGAGATAAATAAAACAAAGATATGTTGGTAGCAAACATCTTTCTCGGTTTTGCCTAAGGCTCTTCCTGCTCATAAATGTAATAACTGTGAGAATTGCTCAGTGTGTTATTAATCTTCCAGGAGACAGATAAACAGCCCCACTTACCAGCTCTTCATACGCCCTCCATTCATCCTCTCAAAGGACGAACGGAGAAAATTCACTTCCAGAAATAACAAAGGGGAAGATTACCTATTCTTACTCACACCTATACAAAATTTTAAGTACACTTACACAGAAAGGTAGGCGAATCATCTACAAAGTGAAATGGTTTTTGTGATCTTCAGGAGGGAAAAAAAAGAGCCACCTCATTTATGCTTTAACAAAACAGGAAATTATAAGTTAGAGACTTTGAATGCTGAGAATTTGAGATAACTTTTAACTGACTAATGGATTCTTTTTAAAGAGACTCTGTCCTTTATGGTCTTTTTGAATTTTCAATTTCCTCCATCTTAACTGTCAAAATGGAAGTGGTGCTCTGCCTATTACAGTAATTAGTCGAAATGAGGAGAGAGCTATGAAAGGAATTCAGAAACCACAGAATGTTAGTATTAATGCTGTTTGTGTTTCAAGTATGAACAATGGGCAGAAATATGCATTCCAAATGACTGAAGCACCTAGACCTGACGTTCTGTCAATAACATTCTGTGACACCTATTGTGTGCAGAGCACCATGCCTGGCTGCTGTTTGGAGAAAGAAAATAAACTCAGGACATCCCTTATCTTCCAGTTTACAAGGCTGCAGGTCTCAATAGACCAAGACACTTTGGGAAGCCATTCTCACAAGAAGAGGCCATTTTGTCAGAACTGATGACAACTGTTAAAGACAAATTGTATCTCTGTTAAAGACAAATGTAAAGTTGTGTGGCCCTAAATTTAAAGAGAACAATTAACTTCAAGAGACTGTAATTCTCATTTTTCTCAGGGAAGTCTCAATTTTGTCTATTACTTGATGTAGCTCAAAAAAAAATTAATATAGCTCATTAAAAGCAGTGGAAATTCTACTCAGTACTCTGTGATGACTCAAATGGGAAGAAAATCCAAAAAAGAGGGGACATGTGTAAGCATACAGCCAATTCATTTTGCTGTACAGCAGAAACTAACACAACATTGAAACGACACTGCAACTATATCCCAATAAAAATTAAAATTTTTTTAAAATGTAACTAAACCCAATGAAAGCAGTTCCCTTAGTGCCTTTAGCACTGGTAATTGCCACAGATCAAATCAGCTTGAGATATTCTCCATGTGACTATGAGAGATTTTAGAAAGTGAGCTGTGAGCCTGCTACTTGTGGACTGTCCTACTCACAGGAATTGGATTTACTACAATCCTGAGTAAATCCCTGAGCAATCCCTGAGCAAAGACTTTCTTGACAGGCTCTCTTATTAAAGACTGAAAAAATTAATCCATTTTAATAATTCCAAGCAGATTTAAAAATAAAGTTTATGTGAAATTTCAGCACCAACAGAAGATGTGCTTGACTTGCTACAGAAATATTTTCAGTTTGACATGAGAATTGGTATCATACAAATCAAGGCAGAGCTGTGAAGGAGAAACACGTAACAAGCATGACTCATGGGACAGAATTGTAAACAACTTCACTTTTTATCTCCCACTGTCTCTTCAAATTTATTCTGTTGGGTTAATATTTCAACTGTCTCCAGATGAAAATTTGGGCAGTCCACATTACCTTTTCTGGGTACTCTTAAGTAATAAGAAGTTCTAGAGTCACTTTAAACCACAAAACAATGTTTTATGTCACTAGTAAATCAAAAGTCTAAACCTAATTTAAAGCCAAAGATACTCCCTCCCCACAGATGAAGACTGTAGGAGAGAAACATGGAGTTGGAGAAGAACCAGTGGGCTTCTCTTTTGTTATTGGGTTAGTTAAAAAGTTCGTTCAGATTTTCTATAGCATCTTATGGAAAAATCTGAACAAACTTTTTGACCAACCCAATACTTTGTGGTTCTACCCATCTACCCCCATCTTTAACTGGAAAATCTGAAAGACAGGAGGTTCAAAAAGACCTTACTTGACTGATACACTTGTGAGCTGGTTTTGGTCCTCCTCAGGTTTGTCAAATGTTTAAAAGGTGAATTCTTTTGTGGGTTCTTCTAAAATTACCCACACATACAAAGCTGGACAGTTCTAGGCTACAGTGCCCTTAAAATGAAAGATGGATTCTTCATATTAATGGCTAATGCTCCTTCCTCATCTTTAATGTGTGATTAATCCCTCTATGTCCCTCTGTTGTTGCAGGCCACTTTTCTAAGCATCTTTTTGAATACAATTTAAGATAATCTCAGACCAGATTTCTCTTAGAGCAAGGAGCCTACATCTATTCCATAGAAAATATTCAACCCATCAATTTATTCACCCTCCAAATGGTTACTGAGATCCTATTAGGTATCAAGCACTCTTAAAAATATCATATGCTGAAATATAAATGAGTAATCTGCCTCAAAGTATACCTTTTCCAAGGGTTATTGGTATCTTTAAAAAAAATGCTTTAAACCACATGATTAAATTGCACAATCCTAATAACACAGACAGACTTATTCAATAGAGTCCCATAAGCTTCTTCAGAAGGCCCAACATGAAACCTGTACATGCAGATGCTCCCAAAACAACAATGTGCTCTGAGCATGAAGCCAGGGGCCATACACGTTTAACGTGCAGAGAGATCACTGCTTTTTCTTAAATTGTGTGGTTATTTGGGGTTATTTGAGGATGACAGACATTACAGGGAATGGAGGGGTTAAATCTCTTTAACCTATTCATTGATTCTGTTTTTATATCATTAATATTTATAATTCTGTGTTAGTACTAATTTTTAATAACAGAATCATAGAATATCTGTGATGGAAGAGACCTTAGAAACTCTGTTCAAAGCATCTCAGTACATGATTTTTCTATGTATGTGAGATTACATGCATGCATCTCTAGGGACTTAGTTAGATAAGAATGTGCTCTAAGCATGTATGCAGAAAATTCATCAATACTAGCTTTGATTTCTTTGGGCAGATGTTGGAACTGCACAAATATTTATCTTGCACCCTCAGCTCACCAGAGTGAATGCTAAATTATCAAATGACAGATATATTTATATATGAGGGAAGTCTAATCTGGCATAGCTTGGGGAGTTTGAGATGGGAAAAATTAGAAGAGTCTAATCAAGGTCCTTCTACTCATAATTTTCTAAGGGGTCTCTGTGCAGGATGCTTGACATTTAAAAAAATATATAAATTTATTTATTTTTATTGGAGTCTAATTACTTTACAATATTGTATTGGTTTTGCCATACATCAACATGAATCCATCACGGGTGTACACGTGTTCCTCATTCTGAACACCCCTCCCACCTCCCTCCCCATACCATCCCTCTGGGTCATCCCAGTGCACCAGCCCCAAGCATCCTGTATCCTGCATCGAACCTGGACTGGCGATTCATTTCATATATGATATTATACATGTTTCAATGCCATTCTCCCAAATCATTCCACCCTCTCCCTCTCCCACAGAGTCCAAAAGACTGTTCTATACATCTGTGTCTCTTTTGCTGTCTCGCATACAGGGTTATCATTACCATCTTTCTAAATTCCATATATATGCATTAGTATACTTTATTGGTGTTTTTGTTTCTGGCTTATTTCACTTTGTATAATAGGCTCCAGTTTCATCCACCTCATTAGAACTGATTCAAATGTATTCTTTTTAGTGGCTGAGTAATACTCCATTGTGTATATGTACCACAGCTTTCATATATATATATATATATATATATATATATATATATATATATATAGAACCTGAAGGAGGCTCACTGGAGGGCATATCAACCAACACAAAAATTATCTGGTGTGTTCAGGAAACAGCCAGGATGTCTGTATGTCCAGAAGATATTAAGGAAAAGGGAAAAAAGAAGGTAAGAGAAGGGGGCAAGGAGCAAAGAAGGTGAGAGCAGATTATAGAGGACAGTAATTCTCAACCCTGGATGTCCACTAGGATCACTTGAAGACCTTCTAGCAAATAGCGCTGCCTCAATCATAAAACCAATAAACTCAATATTGTGGGGAATCAGACTTCAACATGAATATTTCTTTAAAGCTCACCAGACTGTGTCTAATGTGAACCAAGTTGAAGAATCTCTTGTAGGACATTATAGGTAACTTGACTCTAACTTGGAGTAAATGAGAAACCACTAGAATAGGGGTTTTGAACAGAGGAACGTCTGATCTTGCTTAGGTTTTCAAAAGGTCCCTCTGGCTATTGTGTTGAGAATAGATCCTAAGGGGACTGGAACCAGAACTAGTTTTAGAATGCCTTTGCAATAATCTAGATAACAGTGGTTTGGTCTAGCCTGGAGCACTAGTCGTGTGAAAAGTGGTTGAATTCCACATACATTTGAAGAGAGAACTGACAGCATTTGCAGATGTATTTGCAGTTGGGAGATGGGAGAGAAAAACAGAAGTCAAAGATGCTGACCCAAGTACATTTTTTCCTCTACAAGTTCCAGAAGTGCCTGTCATTTTTGTACTCACTTTTTGAAGCTTCTCCCTTTCCGTGCATTTCATTCCTTCCACGTGGTTTTCCTTCCCCTCCATGTTTCCTTCTCAAAATCCTGCTCTTTGGAGAGCTCTTAAAAATGTATCTGTTGAGACATAAATGAGTGTTGAGATTTAAAGTGTACTTTTCCCAAAGAACATTTGCATTGTAGAGGAACAGTTGTATGTGAATAATGTGCCTTTTAAACTTTATGAATAAATATTTCCTGTAATCCTAAATACACATATTGATTTATTCTATGGAGCAAGTTCTAAGAGCAATAGACACAGAATTTCTGCTTTGAGGAGGCTTTAGAGACAGCAGTGACATGAGGTAAGGGAACAGTCAGGGAGCTTGTCTTGAAACTGAGCTTGCACAAAACCCCATCATTTTTCTTTTGGATCATAAGCTTATTTGAAGCATTTTATAGGTGATTAATGGAATGGCAGGTGGAGAGGAAGGAAAGGATTAAAATCCCAACCATACCTTAGCACCACTACTATCTTCACACATGTTTCTTTTCTATTATTATTAAACGATAAAACAGAATAACTGTGATAGAAGAGATCTCAGAAAGCATCTATTTCATATCTGTGTGTGTGCGTGTGTATGTGTGTGCGCGCACGTGCGTGCATACTCAGTCACAGTTGTGTCTGACTCTTTGTGACCCCATGGACTGCAGCCTACCAGGCTCCTCTGTTCATGGGATTTCCTAGGCAAGAATGTTACCAAGTTCAAGCTCAATTTGCTCACCACATGAAAGGCCAGTGAATCAGAGAGCCAGCTGACCAAGAAGATGGTAGACTAATGTCTCAAAATAACCATTTTATGGGGTCTGGATGACAGGTTCTTTTATAGATCAGAAATGGGAGGTAGGGAGGTGAGGAAACAAAGTAAAAAGGCCATTAATCTTGCAAATATCTCCTAGAATGGCAAACCTCAGGCAGGGGATGTGTTCATTTCTTCCTTCCTGGCATCTCCAAGGTTCTGAGCAAAGGCACTTTAGTTTAATAGCCAGGCAGAGGGGCAGGATTCTCTGAGGCAGGCCATTCTGTATGATTATAACAAGAAAAGCAATGAAAAGCAAGTCAAACAAACAATTCCAACATGGAGTCAGATTTGGATTTTCCTTGCAATAAGAATACTGGCATGGGTTGCCATTTCCTCCTCCAGGAGATCTTCTCAACCCAGGGATCAAGCCCACATCTCTAGCATCTCTTTCATTGGCAGGCATATTCTTTACCACTGAATATGGCAAGACCATATCATATCTCTAGGATTCCAGAAATGGAGATTGAGCCTTGGAGAGGCTGTGTTTCTCACACAAGTATCCAAAGCTACATCAGATGGAGTCTTTCAGTATTCCAACAAAACTCAAGCTTTTTCACTCAAACTTTAAGCATCAGTGATCATTTAACTAGAAATATAGTCTTTAAATTTTTATTTTTAATACTATTGCAATAAAAAGGAAGGAAAAAAAAGAGAGAAATTAGTTTTCCTTCCTCCTGAGAACAAAGAAAAAAAGAGAACAGTGAACAGGCTTGAACAATCCTAGATTTTTTACTTCTAACTCTTCATGTCTGTAACTAAGTTTGCTTTTCTGCCTCCCACCTCTACAGGAGCTACATTTTGTACCTAATATCCTTTGACTCTATGCTAAATACCTCTTGTATCTGGTGCTTACACTTACAACACTCTCTTCCCCTTGTAGCGCTTCTTTTTTACATATTAAAAAGAAGCCCACAGAGCCACTGAACTTCAGACTCAATTACTGGGTTACTGATGCCAGCCTATGACTGTTTTAAAAATAATCCAAGAGGAAGAAGACAAGATCCTAATACCTCTGTTTTCCTCATCACTGACTCAAAACTGTGAGCCTTCATCTTATATAAGCCCCTATAGGGCTTATATAGACTCTTCATGGAGGAGGTGGGGCACAGTTCTTGAGACACGCACCTACTGTGTTCCCCTCTCCACCCGCTGAGAACGAAAGCCACCTTTCTATTTCCTACAAACTCTGTCTAGTATTTTCTTATTCAGCTACAATGGGCAGAGGAAACCAAGATTTTGGCCAGCAACAGTACTTTATTAAAAATAATGTGTATTATTATAACTAATCAGATAATCTAAGGTTGTATTGAGAGCAAGTTACTGATTTCCTTACCTCCTCCATTCCTACTCTGAAATACGTTTCTCTACTCTCATACATGCATTTGCATATATATACATCCACATATATATGATTATGTGTTGTTTTTAACAAAAAAAGGGTGATATCATAAATGTGTGCACATATGTGTATACTTTACAGCATCGGACCTTGCTTCTATCACCAGTCACATCTGCAACTGGGTGTTATTTTTGCTTTGGCTCCACCTCTTCATTCTTTCTGGAGTTATTTCTCCACTGATCTCCAGTAGCATATTAGGCACCTACCGACCTGGGGAGTTAATCTTTCAGTGTCCTATCATTTTGTCTTTTCATACTGTTCATGGGGTTCTCAAGGCAAGAATACTGAAGTGGTTTGCCATTCCCTTCTCCAGTGGACCACATTCTGTCAGACCTCTCCACCATGACCCGACTGTCTTAGGTGGCCCCACACAGCATGGCTTAGTCTCACTAAGTTAGACAAGGCTGTGGTTGATGTGATTAGATTGTTAGTTTTCTGTGATGGTGGTTTTCAGTCTGTCTGCCCTCTGATGCCCTCTCTCAGCACCTACTGTCTTTACCATGTAAAGAGCAATATTGCATAGGAACCTGGAATGTTAGTTCCATAAATCAAGGCAAATTAGAAGTGGTCAAACAGGAGATGGCAAGAGTAATATAATATATAATATATTATATATAGTAATATATATAGTAATTATATTATATATAGTATTATATAATATATATAATAATATAGAGTAAATGTAAATATTTTAGGAATTGGTGAACTAAAATCGACAGGTGTGGGTGAATTTAACTCAGATGACCATTATATCTACTACTATGGGCAAGAATCCCTTAGAAGAAATAGGGTAGCCATCATAGTTAACAAAAGAGTCCAAAATGCAGAACTTGGATGCAATTTCAAAAACAACAGAATGATCTCTGTTCGTTTCCAAGGTATCAATATGACAGTAATCCAAGTCTATGTCCTGACCACTAATGCTGAAGAAGCTGAAGTTGAATGGTTTTAAGAAGATCTAAAAGATCTTTTTAGAACTAACACCCAAAAAAGATGTCCTCTTCATTATAGGGGACTGGAATGAAAAAATAGGAAGTCAAGAAACACCTGGAGTAATAGGCAAATTTGGCCCTGGAGTACAGAATGAAGCAAAGCAAAGGCTAATAGAGTTTTGCCAAGAGAATGCACTGGTCATAGCAAACACACTCTTCCAACAACACAAGAGAGCACTCTACACATGAACATCACCAGATGATCAACACTGAAATCAGACTGATTATATTCTTTGCAGCCAAAGATGGAGAAGCTCTATACAGTCAGCAAAAACAAGACCGGGAGCTGACTGTGGCTCAGATTATGAATACCTTATTGCCAAATTCAGATGTAAATTGAAGAAAGCAGGGTAAAACACTAGACTATTCAGGTATGACCTAAATTAAATCCCTTATGATTATACAGTGGAAGTGAGAAATAGATTTAAGGGATGAGAGCTGATAGACAGAGTGCCTGATGAACTATGGATGGAAGTTCATGGCATTGTATAGGAGACAGGGATCAAGAACATCCCCAAGAAAAAGAAATATAAAAAAACAAAATGGCTGTCTGAGGAGGCCTTACAAAGAGCTGTGAAAAGAAAAGAAGCAAAAAGCAAAGGAGAAAAGGAAAGATATATTTATTTGAATGCAGAGTTCCAAAGAATAGCAAGGAGAGATAAGAAAGCCTTCCTCAGTAATCAGTGGAAAGAAATAGAAGAAAATAATAGAATGGGAAAGACTAGAGATCTCTTCAAGAAAATTAGAGATATCAAGGGAACACTTCATGCAAAGATGGGCTTAATAAAAGACAGAAATGGTATGGACCTAAGAGAAGCAGAAGATATAAGAAAAGTGGGAAGAATACTGTACAAAAAAGATCTTCAAGACCCAGATAATCACGATGGTGTGATTACTCACCTAGAGCCAGACATCCTGGAATGTGAAGTCAAGTGGGCCTTAGAAAGCATCACTATGAACAAAGCTAGTGGAGGTGATGGAATTCCAGTTGAGCTATTTCAAATCCTAAAAGATAATGCTATGAAAGTGCTTCACTCAATATGCCAGCAAATTTGAAAACCTTAGCAGTGGCCACAACTGGAAAAGGTCAGTTTTCATTCCAATCCCAAAGAAAGGCATACCAAAGAATGCTCAAACTACCACACAATTGCACTCATCTCACACGCTAGTAAAGTAATGCTCAAAATTCTCCAAACCAGGCTTCAGCAATACATGAACCATGAACTTCCAGATGTTCAAACTGGATTTAGAAAAGGCAGAGGAACCAGAGATCAAATTGCAAACATTCATTGGATCATCAAAAAAGCAAGAGAGTTCCAGAAAAATATCTACTTCTGCTTTATTGACTATGCCAAAGCCTTGGACTGTGTGGATCACAATAAACTGTGGAAAATTCTTCAAGACATGGGAATATCATACCACCTGACCTGCTTCTTGGGAAATTGTGTCAAGGCTGTATATTGTCACCCTGCTTATTTAACTTATATGCAGAGTACATCATGAGAAATGCTGGGCTGGATGAAGCACAAGCTGGAATCAAGATTGCCAGGAGAAATATCAATAACCTCAGATATGCAGACGACACCACCCTTTGGCAAACAGTAAAGAGGAACTAAGAGCCTCTTGATGAAAGTGAAAGAGGAGAGTGAAAAAGTTGGCTTAAAGCTCAACATTCAGAAAAGTAAGATCATGGCATCTGGTCCCATCACTTCATGGGAAATAGATGGGGAAACAGTGGAAAGAGTGGCTGATTTTATTTTTGGGGGCTCCAAAATCACTGCAGATGGTGATTTCAGCCATGAAATTAAAAGATGCTTACTCCTTTGAAGGAAACTTATGACCAACCTAGATAGCATATTAAAAAGCACAGACATTATTTTGCCAAAAAGGTCCATCTTGTCAAGGCTATGGTTTTTCCAGTTGTCAAATATGGATGTGAGAGCTGGACTATAAAGAAACCTGAACGCTGAAGAATTGATGCTTTTAAACTGTTGTGTTGGCAAAGACTCTTGAGAGTCACCTGGACTGCAAGGAGATCAAACCAGTCCATCCTAAAGGAAATCAGTCCTGAATATTCATTGGAAGGACTGGTGCTGAAGCTGAAACTCCAATCCTTTGGCCACCTGATGCGAAGAGCTGACTCATTTGGAAAGACCCTGATGCTGGGAAAGATTGAGGGCAGGAGGAGAAGGGTACAACAGAGGATGAGACGATTGGACGGCATCACCGACTCGATGGATATGAATTTGGGTAAACTCTGGGAGTTGGTGATGGACAGGGAGGCCTGGCGTGCTGCAGTCCCCAGGGTCACAAAAAGTCATACACGACTGAGGGACTGAACTGAACTGATGTACATACTGTCGTCTTAAAAAATAGTTACAACCTAAAAGTTAAGAGTTGTATTTATTGGCAGAAATTTTTAGGACTTAAGCTCAGGAGGCAGCATCTCAGGTAACCCCGAGGAAACTACTCCAAGGAGAAGGGAGAAGCCAGATTATATAGAAGTTTTGCAACAAAGGGCAGATAGTCTATCAAAATGAAATGAAAGTCAGTCAGTTGTGTCTGACTCTTTGTGACACCATGGACAGGGATGAGTAGCCTTTCCCTTCTCCAGGGGATCTTCCCAACCCAGGGAATGTACCCTGGTCTCCCACATTGCAAGTGGATTCTTTATACCAGCTGAGCCACAAGGGAAGCCCAGTCTATCAAAAGATTATTGTTAATTAAGGAAAACCAGATATCCCAAATCGAGGATATTAGCACTTTTCTATGTATGGGAAGAAAAGAGAGTCTGGGCTTACTGAAATCATTCCTTCCATGAGCATCTCAGCTATCTGGGGCATTTTTCACATCCTGCGTGCCTCAGGACTCCCAGTAGGGAGTGGCTTCAGCCTAATGGCTGCCAGATCACAGAGATATTATATTCCTTCCTGAGTGCCCTTAGGGCTCAGGAATTCACATTTGGAAGGCTGGAATCTCTGATGACTGTGACATCCTTGTTTACCCATATGACAGGAAATAGTCCATTTCTCAGAATAAAGTGTCTATGTGTGTATATAGGTATAGATAGATACATATACAATCACACTACAACTTATTTTCTTACTTCTTATTTCATGCATCTCTATCCAAGGAAATAAATACAGAATTATTTTTTAGTACCTATGCTATAGTGAAGTGAGTGAAGTCTCTCAGTCGTGTCCGACTCTTTGCGACCCCATGGACTGTAGCCTATCAGGCTCCTCCATCCATGGGATTTTCCAGGCAAGAGTGCTGGAGTGGATTGCCATTTCCTTCTCCAGGGGATCTTCCCAACCCAGGAATCAAACCCAGGTCTCCCGCATTGCGGGCAGACACTTTACCATCTGAGCCATATTCAATCATTCTAATGCTCCATAAGCACTTCTGGGGTGACTGCCTCTAGAAACACTGAAAATTGCTGTACATTTATTGTAACTTGATGCTTTTATTATTAAAGGATTTATTGTAAGTCATAAATAAAGTTTCTTCTAATCTGCTTTCTATTATTCCACTCTAAACTCTCAAATTTGGCCTTCAACTTGTTCCTTTTATTAATTTATTCACTATATATATATATATATATATATATATATATACACACACACACATATACATACTGCTGCTAATATACCTGGTCCTCAGACTCTTTCCTGGATCCTATTTTTTTACTTGCTATTGAAACATTAAAATGGTTCCTGATAAACCATTATTCTCCACACATACCTATAATCCAATTTACCTCTCATTGCCTACTACAGCAGCTAAAACATTACATAGGCATTGTATGCCTGAATCTGTAGAAAGGAATGAATCTTTTCTAAAAGTCTACTTTGCCTTGGGTCATGACTTTCATTTGGCCAGAGGAAACACCTGTGGAAGAGACACTAAGACATTTTAAGTGGAAGGACCTTGATTAGCCTCTTGTTTATCTTCCTAAAATCAAACACTGAAGAAAGATCAGACTGCATTTTTCCTCATATGTAGTAGAACCACATTTGAAAATTCAGTCTTCACCCTAGTGAGCTAAAGGTGCAAGATATATGGCTATACAGGCTAAACAATATCCAGGGGTAATCAGAGGCAATATTGGTGGATTTCCTATGAATGGCTGAGAGCACATGCCTATGTAAGAAACTGTCATAGACACTCTGCATAAACTCTCACACAGGACGGATAGTGATACAGACAGCTGCCTTTCACACAAAAATAGGACATTATTTTCTACTTGTAACAAGGATGTATTCTCTGCAATGGTTGGAAGGCACAACCCCAACTTCAATTTCCCCATTAATCTTTTGACCAGGTAGAAATATATTGGATTACATTCAAAAAGTATTACACAAAATACCAAAAGGCCTAAGAAAAACAGTCATGAGATACAATAAAGAGAGCATAGATGAAAAAGGTGGCGAAGTTCAGCATAGAATACAGAAAGCTCAGAATAGAATAAAGACCCAGAGATAGCCCAGAAGACTTATTTCTAGTCTATATTGTGAATCTGAGAGTCAAAATAAATAGAAGAAAAGAAGTACAAGTGAAAATATAAATCAAAAAGATTGATGAGTCTGGAGTTTGGATATCACTAAGATTATGGTCTCCAAATTACTCTGGAGATAAGAACAAGTAACGAGAATGGTGGGCTGCCCAGGTGTTGCTAGTGGTAAAGAACCTGTCTGCCAAAACAGGAAATGTAAGAGACACGGATTTGATCCCTGGGTTGGGAAGATCTCCTGGAGGAGGGCATGGCAACCCACTCCAGTATTCTCACCTGGAGAATCTCATGGCCAGAGGACCCTGTCGGGCTACAGGCCATAGGATCGCAAAGAGTCAGACACGACTGAAGCAACTTAGCACACATATGCATGCAACAAGAATAGTATTGACATGTCTGAATGTTTTATGTGTGGTGGGAATGGGGGAGACTTATGAGAGGATTGTGAAAAAAGAGATGAATTAGAGGAGAAACACCACAGTCATGTACTTTTGTAACTTCAACTTTATATGAGAATTTCACTCATCAGAAACATATGGATGCAGGAGGCTACACAGCTACATTGAAACAGTTAATTCAAATAAATCTGGTACTCAAATGCCTAGAATTCCTCAGCTCAGGATGCCAAAGGGAGAAATCTATGTTCAGGGCCTCTATTGTAAAGTCTAATGGTTATTCAGAATGGAGGATAAAATCGTAGGCTTACTTAGATTACAATGTACTGGGTTACCATTAAAAACTAAAATAATAATAAAAAGACAATTCTCCCCTATCCACACCAACAAAAATCAAACACTGACACAGATAACTCAAAGACTCTTGTGTAGCTTTTATTTTCTTCAGAGATCACATTTTGTATCCTTTTAATTTCTGGTTCAAACCTTGGCTGCTAAGAGGTTCTCCAGTTTCTCTCAGCTCCCTTAGCACTCTTCACATCTATCTTGAGGGCCTTGGGTCAGTCAGCCAGTCGGCAAAAAATTATGGGATATATCCTGTGCACAGGCTCAGGGCAGTGGGGCTGGTACAACTTTAACTCAACTGCAACAGAGTTCTAATAAAATATGCAGAGAGACACACCACACTGACTAGAGATGAGATTGGCCAGAGAATTCTAAATGGAAAAAGTGATTTCCATTCCTCCTTCTTTAGCCTTTCTAAATAAGTCATTTTCAGTCTTTGAGAGGTTCAAATGCTAAATTCCGAGAAATAAGACTTTAGAGTGTCTGGTAAATAAATCCTGGTTTTATTTCAGCACAGGCTCTATTTTTGCAATGTGTATACAGTCCTCAACAGAACAGCATCAGAAATCTAGAGGTATTATGGCACAGTACAAAGATTTTGGGGCCTGAAACCAGAAAATAGATGTTGAGATCAGGCTGTGCCACATTATCTCAGTGTGACTTTAGGCAAATTGTGTTTCTTTAATACTGTTTTCAGGATGATTTTAGATATTTGGGGAGATAATATTTTATTAAAAGTAGAGCATTATTCAGTCATATATTATTGCTAAATATAAGAAAGTTATTTTTACTTTAATATCAGTGAATTTTCCTTAAGATCATCATATTACCCTCCACCATAAGAAGAAACCCCTAACATTTAGGTGAGTTCAAAGATACCTCTCATACTTCATTTGATTATTTGCTTCCAAGGACAAAATTATTGAAATTTTGTCTATTGAGCTTCTGAAAAATAACAGTGTTTCATTAAAGCCCTAAAATACAAAGCATTTCCAGGTGGTGGGTCACACTGGAATAAATGTGCTGGAATGAGCAAAGACACAAAATCCAATGGCATTTATTAAAACTCCTTAATCACTGAGCATTCCTTTTTTTTCTTTTGCTTCACCAGTCTGTTATTTTCTCATTTCACTTATTATCCTCAAAGATGATACTCTATGTAAACCCTTTATCAATCAGAGTAGATTATGTAAATTATCCATGTAAATGTACTTAAACAATTAAAGCCAAGTAGATATTCAAAGTTAAAGAACAAATGCAAAGAAATACTAATTCTAATTAAAGAGGAATCACCCACAGACATAAGGTCTCCTGGTACAATTTAGCAAGGGGCTTTTTTTATACCTACTGTGCATATTTATGTATTTCACATAATCACTTTAATTCTTATATACTTGCATATGTTAAATGTAATCATAAAAGCTTAACAGTGATTCAGATTTTTTTTTCCTGCAAATTCTTTAAAGTGTGTCTGCATACTTAAATCGTTATAGTAATGCAATCCAGTCAGAAACTAACATCATCTAGTCCTGCTCATTACTATTGGAACATCAGGATATGCAGCCGCCTTGCATTAATGTTATCAGACTGGACTTTCACTTGCAGAATGAGACCCATTGATTGTGTCAAAGAACATCGCTTTTGTTCTTTAATAACCCATGAGCTCCTTTCAAAAGCAGTTCAGCAATGGTTGCTACAAGACATTAAAACTTCAAACACAGACAACCTTAAGATGAGGTTCTAAAGCACCACTTTCATCAGCATCACAGGGTCATGTGGAAAGAATAACGTTGGCTTGGTAACCAGACATCCAGCTGCTAGCGCAGACTCTGTTACTAACTCGTTGCATGATCTTAGACATCGGGTTGCCATAAAAATACAGGATACCCAGTTAGATTTCAATTTCAATTCAACAACAAATTATTTTGTAGTATAATCACATCCCAGATATCACATGGGATATACTTATGATAAAAAATAATTCATTGGTTTATCTGAATTTCAAATTCACCTGGGCATTCTGTAATTTTATTTGCTACATCTGGCAACCCTGGGAGAAGGCAATGGCACCCCACTCCAGTACTCTTGCCTGGAAGGTCCCATGGACGGAGGAGCCTGGTAGGCTGCAGCCCATGGGGTTGCTAAGAGTCGGACACGACTGAGCAACTTCACTTTCACTTTTCACTTTCATGCATTGGAGGAGGAAATGGCAACCCACTCCAGTGTTCTTGCCTGGAGAATCCCAGGGACGGGGGAGCCTGGTGGGCTGCCGTCTATGGGGTCACATGGAGTCGGACACGACTGAAGCGACTTAGCAGCAGCAGGCAACCCTACCTGGGCAAGCTAATGATGGCTTCATCATTTGATAAGTACAGGGGTTGGACAGAATGACCTCTAGGTAAGACATCATAAAAATATTAGGTTCATAAATAAAGTGAAAGTGAAGTCGCTCAGTTATGTCCAACTCTTTGCAACCCCATGGCCTATAGCCTACCAGGCTTCTCGGTCCATGGGATTTCCTAGGCAAGAGTACTGGAGTGAGTTACCATTTCCTTCTCCAGGAGATCTTCACAACCCAGGGATTGAACCCAGGTGTCCCACATTGTAGGCAGACGCTTTACTGTCTGAACCACCAGGGAATAAATAAGCAAGAGGCAAAACTCACCATATTTGTCTTCCTTAATTATTAAGCAGAAATTCATATAGTCATTCATATGTATAACCAAGCAAGCTTAGCTTCAGGGTGGAAATGGATACAATATCTCTATAAAATTCCAATATGGACATGCTCAGGCATTTTAATAGCTATTGAATTTGCTATCTGTTGCTGCATAATAAATTACCCCAAAACTTTAGTGGCTCAAAATAACATTATCTCACATTTGTGTGGGTTAGAAATCTATGAACAGCTTAACTGGATCCTCTGGCTCAGAATCTTGCAAGACTATAATAAAGGTTTTAGCTACAGATATAGCCATCTCACCCTACTCCAGTACTTTTGCCTAGAAAATCCCATGGGCGGAGGAGCCTGGTAGGCTGCAGTCCATGGGGTCGCAAAGAGTCGGACACGACTGCGAGACTTCACTTTCACTTTTCACTTTCATGCATTGGAGAAGGAAATGGCAACCCATTCCAGTATTCTTGCCTGGAGAATCCCAGGGACGGGTGAGCCTGGTGGGCTGCCGTCTATGGGGTCGCACAGAGTCGGACACGACTGAAGCGACTTAGCAGCAGCAGCATAGCCATCTCAAGGATCACATAAAGGAAGACACTGTTTCAAACGTGTACACGTGGTTGTTGATAGGGTTCGCTATCTTGGGGGTTGTTGGACTGAGGGCCTCAGTTCCTTGCTGGCTATTGCCTGAAGCCACCTTCATTTCCTTGCCACATGAGCCTCCCCATAAGGTGGCTCACAACATAGCAGCTTGCTTTCTAAGAGAAAAGCAAGCAAGAAAAGCCAAACAAAGCAAGCAAGTCAGAAGTCACAGCCTTTTATAACCTAATCTCAGAAATAATATGCCATCACATTTACTATTTGTTAAAAGCAAGTAAGTAAGTTCAGCCCACAATCAAGGGGAGAAGATCATATTGTAAAAAATTAGTATGCAGAAATCTCAATTAAATGTAGTCAGGAGAACAGAAGGGGGAACTCTCACATCTTATGATGATAACACAGCTCGACAGGAAGAAAAGTCCTTTTTTTCCTGGCAAGGACTCAGCCAATGAAAAGCCATGGACTCTTGGTTTCCTACAGCCCTCCCAACTTCCTTTTCCTCCCTATAAAAGAGCTTCACTTCCTTTGCCATTCAGGGGACTTGCAGGTGGCTTGCCATGGTTGCAAACCCCAAATTGCAATTCTTCACTTATTTTAAGTAAATACGATTTTTGTCAGAGAAATAATTGGAAATCTATTTTTTTTAGGTCAATAGTATAAAATGTAAATAAATACCAGGAGGTGGGGATCACTGGGAATCATTTTAGACACTATCTACCATACTGAAAAAAAATTTTTTTTCTGGAAAAATTAACAAGCAGAAATCTTAGTTAAATATAGTTTATTATTAGTTGAAATGAAGCCTCTGTATTTGGGCCCTTAAGAAATTAGTGGCCAGTATTAAAGGCATAAGACTTTGGATCAATATGAAATTGAATCATTATTGGAAGTATCTCCCACAGAGAGAGAAAGCTTTCTTTTTTCTAAAGATATCAAACATATATGTTTCTTTTTCCATATGAAACATGCAGATAGAAATTTGGTTTATTCTTTTTTTCAAAAGGTGGAGTCATAACTCAGACATACCAAAATCTAACTATATTGATCCAAACTTACCACGCTTGTTGTTCAGTCGCTAAGTCATGTCCAACACTTTGTGACCCCGTGAACCACAGCACACCAGGATTCCCTGTCCTTTACTATCTCCCAGAGCTAGTTATATTTTGGAATGTCTGAGTTATGACTTCATACCATGTTTATTAATCCTTATTTCCATTGATGATATAGCATCTTTAGTCTTGCCCTTTACTTGATAGTTTCTGGCTTTAAATTAATATTTTTGGGTTAAGAATCAGTCATCTTAGGATTTAAAATTAGGGCAAATTTAACTAGTGGTTCTCAGATTTGATCATGAAGAAAATTTATCTTGATGTTTATATTTGTTCCCTGGGGCTTCCATAAAAAGGTTTACAAACTAAATGGCATAAAACAGAAATGTACTCTCTCAGAGTTCTGGAGGCTAGAAGGTTGAATCAAGGAGTTGGAAGGGCCATGCTCTCCTTGTAGGCTCTGGATGAGGTCCTTCCTTGCCTCTTCCCAACTTCTGGTGGTTGCCACTAACGCTTGGCATTCCCTGGGGTGTAGATGCATCACTTACCCCTGCCTCTGTGTTCAATGTTGTTCATCACTCTTCCTTTTGTACTTTCTCATGGTGTTCTTTCTGTGTCACCTCTGTATACAAAGTTCCCTCTCTTTACTAAGATACCATTCATTAAATTAGGGCTCACCCTAATCCAGGAGGAACCATTTTACCTTGATTACATCTGCAAAGACTTTATCTCCAAATAATGTCATTCACAAATCCTAACTCCATACCAGGAGCTAGGATTTCAGCACATCATTTTGGGGGACACAACTCAACATGCAAGTGTTCTTGGCAAAGATGTCCATTCCCATCTGGCAAGAATTTTGGATCCCCTTGGGATTTTGATTTTATAGGTCCTGGAAGGAATGACAAGCTCTGTGTGTTCTCTGGGAGTGGTGCATAGATAACACTTTGGCAAACTCTGCTGAAACTAACCAATTATACTTTTCTACAAACTGTTGTTGGGCAAACAACAGTTAAAAGCCTCTGGACTTTGTCTTCAAGATTCTCTTAATGAGAAAATTTAGATGAGGGACAGTGTGGCAAAAATGAATAAAACCCGAAGGTTAGCATCAAAGGACACTAGTCTGAATATTGGCTCCACACCAGCCGTGTCATTGTAATTCAACCCCTGAATCTCTGCTTCTTTAACTACATCACTGAATTTCTCTTAGAATTAAATGAAATGGCATTTGCAGAAGTATCTGGCCAGTTCAAAATAATACTACACTATCAGGGTTGAAAATGGCAATAAAATGTATCAGTGCCATTTAATCTAGTAATTCCCCTTCATTCATCATTTATTTAACAAAAATTTATAAAATACACACCATATGCCAGACATTGAGCTTAGCATTGAGGATGCAACTGTGAAAAATAAATACAATCCATACTTCATGTTCTGGAGGAACCATAACTTAAGGAAATAATCTAAAATATTAAAAGATATCATCAACATAAAACTTTTCATGGCAACATCAAGACAATAAAATGAAAGCAGCAATAAATATCTAACAGAAAATTTCTTTGTCCATTGAATGCAACACTCTGCAGGCATGGAATGAAGACTGTGTAAGAATCTGGAAAATTCTTTCCATGTTACATAAAAATTAGGGTACATGCACACCATGATTACAAATACATAAATATATAACTGTATTATAGGAGGGAAGGTCTTCCCAGATTGAACTGATGGTAAAGAACCCACTTGCCCATGCAGGTAGACTTAAGAGACACAAGGTCAATCCCTGGGTCTGGAAGATCCCCTGGAGGAGGGCATGGCAACCCACTCCAGTATTCTTGCCTGGAGAATCTCATGGACAGAGGAGCCTGGCAGGCCGCAGTACACAGGGTCACACAGTCAGACACGACAGAAGCAACTTAGCATGCACACATGCATGAGGGAAAAATGTACTAAAAGTGACCAAAATGAAAAATTAAACAGTGGTTAAGATAATGAAACAGAATTACTAGTCTTTTTTTTTTTTTTTTTTTGTACTTACTGGATGGAAGCATTAGCTTCTTTATCTAACTGAGTTTGTTTTTTCTTTGGGGGATTTTTTAAAATTTTCTACAGAGGAATTGTTTTTGAAATCAAGTAAAATTTGTTGAATACTATCTGGTTACAGTGCCTAACAGACAGTAAATTAGCAAATATTGGGGAGCTCTGGCATGCTCTGAGTTCATGAGGTCTTCCTCGGGGCACACAGACATTGGGCCCAAACCAATCTCTCACAGAGCCAGATGCACTGGGATTGTATCCAGCACACCATCGTGCTTCCCTCCTGTCCCCAAATATCTCCCTGAAGGGGCCCAGTATTTTGCTGGTCTTTCTACCTGCAGCAGCGCCTAAATTAACAACAGGTACTCAGCTTGTGTCTGTAGAAGTGAATTGAAATGCTCTAAATGACTCCGTGATTCCTTTTCCTAATTATAACTGACACTTTGGAGCTTATCACACAATAAATTATAGAGTTTGAATTATTTCCCTCAGGTATATTACTTTTGGCTTCACTCACAATGACAGGCAGCATTCTCTCTGCCTTGCACCATGAGCTTGGCGAGGCAGAGAAAGAGGTTCTACCCCCAATATTCTGACCACCAAGGACCCTCTCCCTCTCACTCCAGCTTTAACTCCAAGCTTCAAAGACACTCATTTACAAAATTGCTTTTATTAAATAACTAGCCTCCCCTTTTATTAAAGATAAAAGTCAAGTTTTAATCATAACTTTAGACAAATATAAGATAGTAAAATTCTGAGAACAAGTATATTTGACATTTTGCTTATCCTGGACAATGATTTTTGTGGGGAAATATATGTTTTCCAATGGGATTTTAAAAATTTTAAAAATAACTATTGTATTTCCATTCCATCACCCTCGATAGCTAAGGATCCCAAATAGAAAAGGTTTTGCCCAAATCTCACTCATGACCCAGTGATTCACTCAGAGAGAAGTTTGAAAGGCCCAAATAAATTGTTTCCTAGCTGTAGTCACTTCAAACTTTGGTAGACAAAAGGCAGTTCTTCTCACTGACAAGTCTTGCATTTGGTGTCTGAGGAGAGCATTTTCCTGGCTTCCCTGGTGGCTCAGATGAGAATCTGCCTGCGATTCAGAAGACCAGGGTTTGATCCCTGGGTCGGGAGGATCCCCTGGAGGAGGGCATGGCAACCCACTCCAATATTCTTTCTTGGAGAATTCCATGGACAGGGGAGACTGGTGGGGTCACAAAGAGTCTGACATGACTGAGCTACTAACACATAATGGAAAGAATCTGTCACATAAAGAGGAGAAGTCCTTATTTGTGTTGAGGTTGTTGATCTTCTTGGTTTCAGGAGAATTGTAATAGTAAACCAGGCAGAGTATCAGAGGCCCGGAGCAGAGCTCAAACTGAGTTTATAATCAGGGATTATAAAAAATATTCCCCAAAGTGCTTTAACTCTTTTTTTAATACATTAACACATTTAATGCCTTTTCTATTCTATATTTTGCAACCAAGGTAATAATAATGAACATCTTTGTCTGAGCTGAATTCTCCCAGAAACAGATTCCAAGAAAAGTATTCCAAGGAAAATAATTTTTAATATATAAGAAATATGTAGGAAATAGAAATATAATATTTTAAAATACAGAAAAAAATGATATAGGGAAGGGAAGTTAGAAAATAAAGCCATTATTAAAACATCTACCCCTGGGGCAACAGAAGCAGCTCCCTCAGAGGAATTCTGCAAATATGACACTGTCATTTTTATCATTTTTCAAACTATACTGCATTTAAATTATGATATATTGCGGTCATAGTAAATAAATTTTGTTTTCTATTCTCAGATATATGCTAGAAACTGCCTTTGGATAAATAAATCTCTAACTATTTAATCTTTTTTTAATTGCTTTTTCTCCCAAAAAGCAAAGATGGAAAAAAAAACAAACAAATTTTTATTTCTGGCTTTGGGCTACACTAAGAGGTGATAAGATATAGTTGTTAAGAATCCCATGTCTGGAGTTCAATACTATGCTCAGTCACACTTACTGCTGTACACATTAAATAAGTTGCTTAACTTCTCTGTGCTTCAATGTCCTCAACTATAACATGAAAATAATTTTACCTGCTTAAACTGGAGACATCAAGGGAACATTTCATGCACCGATGGGCATGAAAAAGGACAGAAACAGTGAGAACCTAGCAGAAGTAGAAGACCTTAAAAAAAGAGGGCAAGAATACTAAAGGTATTAACGAAGAACTATACAAAGCTATGGAGAAGGCAATGGCACCCCACTCCAGTACTCTTGCCTGGAAAATCCCATGGATGGAGGAGCCTGGTAGGCTGCAGTCCTTGGGGTCACTAAAAGTCAGTCATAACTGAATGACTTCACTTTCACTTTTCGCTTTCATGCACTGGAGAAGGACATGGCAACCCACTCTAGTATTCTTGCCTGGAGAATCCCAGGGATGAGTGAGCCTGGTGGGCTGCGTTCTATTCGGTCGCACAGCGTCGAACACAACTGAAGAAGTGACTTAGCAGAAGCAGCAGCATACAAAACTATTTGACTATAAAAAAAAAAAAAAGGTCTTAATGACTGGGATAACCATGATGGTGTGGTCACTCACCCTAGAGCCAGAGATCCTGGAATGTGAAGTCAAGGGGGGCTTAGGAAGCATCACTACAAACAAAGCTAGTTGAGGTGATGAAATTCCAGTTGAGCTATTTCAAATCCTAAAGGGTGATGCTGTGGAAATGCTGTACTCAGTATGCCAGCAAATTTGGAAAATGCAACAGTGGCCACAGGACTGAAAATGTCAGTTTTCATCCCAATGCCAAAGAAGGGCAGTGCCAAAGAATGTTCAAACTACTTCACAATTGCATCATTTCACAACTAGTAAAGTTATGCTCAAAATCCTTCAAACTAGGCTTCAGCAGTGCATGAACTGACAACTTCCAGATGTAGAAGCTGTGTTTAGAAAAGGCAGAGGAATCAGAGATCAAATTGCCAGCATTCGCTGGATCATAGAGAAAGCAAGGGAATTCCAGAAAAAAAACATCTACTTCATTGACTATAGTAAAGACTTTGACTGTGGGGATTACAACAAACTGTGGAAAATTCTTAAGGAGATGGGAATACCAGACCACCTTACCTGTCTCCCAAGAAACCTGTATACAGGTCAAGAAGGAAGAGTTAGAATCAGACATGGAACAACAGACCCGTTCCAAATTGGTAAAGGAGTACCTCAAGGCTATATATGGTCACCCTGTTTATTCAATTTATATGCAGAGTACATCATGCAAAATGCTGGGCTGGATTACTCACAAGCTGGAAACAAGATTGCTGGGAGAAATATCAACAACCTCTGATATGCAGATGATAACACCCTAACGGCAGAAAGTGAAGAGAAAGTAAGGAGATTCTTAATGAGGATGAAAAAAGGGAGTGAAAAAGCTGGCTTAAAACTCCACATTCAAAAAATTAATATCATAGCTTCTGGTCCCATCACTTTAAGACAAATAAAAGGGGAAAAAAATAGAAGCAATGACAAACTTTTTTTTCTTGGGCTCCAAAATCACTGCGGATGGTGACTACAGCCATGAAATTAAAAGACACTTGCTCCTTGGAAGAAAAGCTATGACAAACCTAGACAGCACATTTAAAAGCAAAGACATCACTTTGCCAACAAAGGTCCGTATCGTCAAAGCTGTGGATTTCCAGTAGTTATATATGGATGTGAGAGTCAAATCATAAAGAAGGCTGAGTGCCACAAAGAAGAATTCATGCTTTTGAATTGTGGTGCTAGAGAAAACCCTTGGACAGAAATGAGATCAAATCAGTCAATTCTAAAGGAAATCGGCCCTGAATATTCATTGGGAGGACTGATGCTGAAGCTGAAGCTACAACTCTTTGGCCACCTGGTGTGAAGAGCTGTCACATGGGAAAGCTCTGATGCTGGGAAAGATTAACTGCAAAAGGGGAAGAGGGTGGCAAAGAAAGAAATGGTTAGATAGCATCAGGGACTCAATGGGCATGAATTTGAGCAAACTCTGGGAGGTAGTGAAGGATAGGGAAGCCTAGCATGCTGCAGTCCATGGGGTTGCAAAGAGTCAGATAGGACTTACCAACTGAACAATAGTGCTGTGGTTAAATTTGCATAAGTTAATATAAATAGCCTAGAACAGTGCCTGGCTCATAATGAGACCCATATAAGTGTTAGCTGTTATTTAATTTTTCACTCAACAACCATGTAAGCAGCCTATACTCTGTGCCAGGGGCTTTATTTGACCCTCTATTTATTCGTATCAATGATACATGACAGCTCTCTAGTACCTCAACAGTTTAGTTAAACAGCCTAATGACAATAATAGATAGGCAAATTAAACAGATTGTAAGAAACTTTTAAAGTATGACTGAAATGCAGAGTGTTGTGTGGGATGAAGTGTTGGGTTATAATGAGGGAGTAAATGTGTCTGCACACCAGGTGAAGGTTATTGACTTTTCTTCTCTAAAGAAGAACACAGAAGTGATGTTTTTTGTTTTACTTTTGCAGAAAGTGACATCTCAAATTTGCTTCTTAGAAAAAGATTTCAGTCATTAATGTGAAGGATTGATTGAAATAAATGATGCAAAACCTCTGCTGTGGCTACGGTCTAAGTCAGAAGCTAGGCAGGTGGGGCTTTCCCTAGGGCAGGGACAATGGGTACAACAGCAATAGTAGGTGGAAGGAAACTTTTGTAGGTGGTGACTAATTTGGAGAAGTCTAGGCAGAGAAGGGGTTTCCCAGGTGGCATAGTGGAAAAGAATCTACCTGTCAATGCAAAAGATGTAGGAGACACAGATTAGATCGCCGGGTTGGGAAGATCCCCTGGAGGAGGAAATCCCCACTCCAGTGTTCTTGCCTGGAAAACTCCATGGACAGAGGAGCCTGGCGGGCTAGAGTCCATGGGGTCGCAAAGAGTTGGACACAACCAAGCACACATGCACACACACATGTAGAGATGAGGGAGGGGTTAAGAAGGACATTATGAGTTCCAGCTCTTGGAACTTGGCTGGCCACAATATTAATAGGCATAAGGGATATAGAAACATCAGTTTTTATCCAGGGGTTAGGGGACCATGATGAGGTTGGATAATGACAAGCAAGTTTGAGTAGCCTATAGGACATCCAGGCAAAGATGTCTATTTGGGTATTTTGGATTCGGGAGATAGCAACATGTGAGTATGTAAGTAGATTATCTCACCCAGAAGTTATATGGTATTTGGGAAAAAATTAGATGAATGGTATTTGAGGAAAAAATTAGATGATATTCTGGTGCCTCAGTCACACCAAAATAAACAAATCAGTTGGATATACTTACTAAGCTGAGTATCATTGGAAAAGACCCTGATGCTGGGAAAGATTGAAGGCAGCAGGAAAAGGGGGTGACAGACGATGAGATGGTTGGATGGTATCATTGACTCAATGGACATGAGTTTGAGTGGACTCCAGGGCACAGTGAAGGACAGGGAAACCTGGCACGCTGCGGTCCCAGGTCACAAAGAGTCAGACACAACTGAGCAACTGAACAATTCCCAACTGGTCAATGGCTGAATCTTATACAGAAATCACTGAATAACATCTCTTTCATGTTTCCAGTAAGTTAGGTGCCCATTTTATTTTATGATAGTTCTCCAATATATCCACTCTAAAACTGAGAGGATAAATTAAATCTTGATTCAGAATACATGAGCCATAATTATTATGCAGTTGGATGTTAATCTATCAGTTATCACTTGATTTCCAAGACTGCACAAAGTGATTGATTCTTTCTCTCTTGTTACTGTATATGTATTAATATTTATCCCAAGGCTGTGCCACTGACAAAGAATTTCCTAGATAAAGGAGGCCTGTGTTTCAAGTAAGGATCCCATCTTTAACTGTGCTGCTCTGCTAGAATGCTAAAATAACAAGGCTCATTTTTCTTTAAAAAAAGAAAACAGCACACGTGTACCCCAATGTTTCCACCTTCAATGCAGTGGTCATTTAGAAGGCTATACTTTTTTTTTTTCCAACGATGCTGCCATTTCTCAGCATCTCAAAACACCATTAGAATTCTTTAAGAATAATCATCAAAGACTGCCACTCTTATTTTAATGTTCTCAATAACAGCACATCCTTTGTATTTAAAGTTGGATTTGATTTTTATGACCAACCGAACATTTGACTCCAAACATTTGCAGTCACATGTTTAAGGTAAACAAGCAAGTTCAAGAGTGAAGCATAATCATAAAATAATGAGGTTAATTTTTTTTGTTTTCCTAATGCTACAGGCAAATCCCAAATACAAAGTCTAAATGGGATGGTATTCTTAGACTAAATGACTATTTAGAAGGAAATACATATTAAATGATACATTCCAATCTGTTCATTAAAAAAGAAAGATCAATCTCATTACTTTGTTATGAAATTTTGCTATTTCAATACTCTTTTAGATTTCCTAATAAAAAACTTCAAGACTTCCCAAAGAAATTAATTTTAGACAAATTTGAAGAGATGCTGAAGCTTTTAAAAATGCTATATGCTTAAGTTAGTCCTTTGCACAATCATTAAGGTTGTGATTAATGACCCAATCACATTAACCCAACACAGACTGGCTTATTACTAATTTAAATCTCCTTGTCCTTTATATATAATGTAGCAGTTTGCTATTTTTTAGTTTATTCCCTAAAACTACAACCTTAATTTAACCACACATCAATGTTTTAGATAAGACAGCTGAAATGCTAATGAACAAGTCTAAAAAATACCACTGGGCAATTTTTTATTAAAAATAAAATACCCCCGGGAAAGAGTCACACAGATTGATCACAACAGAATGCTGTTCCCTTAAGGCAAAGCAATGACTTCAGCTTAACTGGTTCACATAAAAGGAGTCTTATTAGGCAAATCTGACAGAAACTTTTGGCTGAATGTCATTTTATCTTTAGATTTTTCAACTACTTTCAGAAATACATAATTATAGACCAATGCTTAATTATATGAATAATTATATACAAGCAGGCCATTTGCTTTTTAATACCTATTATGTTCTAGGCATGACGCTATGTAGTAAAGACACAGTGGGAAATAGGAGACATGGGCATATCCTTATCCTCACTGTGTAATATCTTAAAATGTACAATGAATAATTTCTGATCCTACTAGATTTTTAATTCTCCCTCTGTGCATTAAAAGGAATACTTACAATGATCAAACATCATATATATTTCATTTTGATGAAAGCTTGGAGACTAATCACCAAAATCAATTGAATATGAGAAAATCTGGAGTAGTCTTGACTTAAAAGAAGCACGTGCAAGCCTGATGGCAATACATGCTGATGTGTCTTACCAGCACTTTTCTTCCAAGGATAATAAACATTTCAGGATAATAAACAGATGTTCTCCATTTGTGATTCACTGTTACCTTGACTGGTTCACTCCTCCTTTCCTGGGTAACTGCCCTATATATAGCTATATATAGAAAATTTCCAAGTTTATTTGAAATGTGGAACAAACAAAAATAAAGAGCAGAGAGGGATGACAGAAGCATATCCCAAGATATGACAACTGCCCCTTAATATTTCATAAAAGTTTGATGAAACATTTGGACAGCTATTTTGACGTACAATCCCTTAACTATACTTCTTTTTTGAATACTCGCTATGAAGCAAGCATTCTTCCTAGCACTTTACATATGTTATTTCATTTAATAACCACAGGCATTCTCCAAAGTAGGTGTTATTGTCCTTATTTCATAGACAAAGAGTCTAAGACTCACAGAAGTAAAATAATTTTCCCAAAATCACCCAGAATAGATTTGTCTGAAATTAGATTTAAACTCAGATCTGTCCAATTCTAAAGCCCAATTTTTAATGGCTATCTTATACTGCTTCATAACAATAGGAAGGAGGAGGATGAGGAGAAAGAAGTGAAAGATTAAGAGAAGAAATAATCATTTTTGAAATTTATAGGTAAATGTAGTTTTTGCAATTCTAGTTAAACTTACTTCCAAACAGTTAAAGCAAAAAGATTGTGGAAAAATAGTTATCCATGTGGCACTGAATAGGGGCCTATTGGGCCATTCCTGGGACAAACCCCTTACCCCAACTCCGCTCATATTCTCTGCTTTAGCCTCTCTCTGGAGAGCGTTGGTAACAGTACCTGAAGCACATTTCCTTAACACAGATGCTCAAACCCTTACCAAATTGAAGAAGTTAACTATCTGATGACCATGAGCACATAGTCTCCAGACCGCCTGGTGCCTAAGAATTGATAATGTTAACCCCGTAACATATTAACACTTCCCTATTACCTCACCATCAACCAGTCACAGAATTGAGCACAAACTGATCATATACCCTGGGATGCCCCTCCCTCATCTTGCCTTTAAAAATGCTTTGCTGAATCCTACTGGGGAGTTCAGACTTTGGGAGCTTTAGTTGTCCTGGACTCCTCGTGCCTCACCTTACAATAAGTGTTGCACTTTCCTTCACCACAACCCAGTGTCAGTAGGTTGGCTTTACTGCTCATGGGCAAGCAGACCCAAACTTGGTTCAGTGACACATGTTTGACCTATATCCTAGATAAAACTAAGAAGAAATATACTTTGTAATCCCAGGTAGGTTGTGGGTTCCTATTAGCTAGTCATTTCAATTGTTATCTCTTTTCCATATTGAGTTGTCAAAAGCAATTTTGATATCAAACTCTCACTGGTAGCAGTTCTTAGATGTATTCGCATTTTTCTACACACTAGGATCCAAAGCTATTACTATCTCTTTGAAGTAGATATCAAATTGATCCAGGATGAGCAGGATAATTATTTTAGTCAATAGTTCCTACTCTCAATCTCTTCAATCTTTCTCTCAGAGTGCTATCAGACAGAATTGACTGACTTCTTACCTAGCCAAGGTGTAAGGCCACAGTGCAAGAACTAGGACTGGGAGTGCAACTGTGGGCTGGCTGCACCCCCACTGGTTCTTATAAGAAAAGAACCTCCACAGTAAGAGAAAAAACAGTGAAGTCACAGACCCAGGGAGGAGTTGATTAACAAACAACAATGTGGAACTATAATACAATTTGAGCAAATCCTAACATATTTTGTACGGCTAGAAAAGCATCATCTCCAAGTTCAGACTAGGGCAATGTTACCATCAGTCCATAGTATTAATGCCGGCTTCCCTGATAGCTCAGCTGGTAAAGAATCCACCTGCAATGCAGGAGACCTGGGTTCAATCCCTGGGTTGGGAAGATCCCCTGGAGAAGGGAAAGGCTACGCACTCCAGTATCCTGGCCAGGAGAATTCCATGGACTGTATAGTCTACAGGGTCGCAAAGAGTCGGACACGACTGAGCAACTTTCACTCACTCATTGTATTAATGCACAAGATACTTGGATGCAGGGGAAGGGAGACAGAGCAGCAGTGAAGCCCCAGGATTCAAACTATTGGGTTGAAAATTCGTTTGGTTTTTTGGTCAGAGTTTATGAAAAAAATCTGAAAGAATTTTTTGGCTAACCCAAATAATTGGCTGAGATAAGGACAATGTCAGATGACAGAGAAGAGATTAAAAGGGGATAAGACAATCACATGAGCCAGACTTTCTCAGGAAGATCTCTCCAGAAATTATAGAACTCTTATGCCATTCTTGCCAGTCGGTGAACTTAGAGTCAGGAAACTAGATCACCAGATTTACAAATAACCACTGAATAAACCAGGTGGTACTAGTGGTAAAGAACCTGCCTGCCAATGCAGGAGATGCAAAAGATGCAGGTTCGATCCCTGGGTTGGGAAGATCCCCTGGAGGAGGGCATAGCAACCCACTCCAGCATTGTTGCCTAAAGAATCCCCATGGACAGAGGAGCCTGGCAGGCTACAGTCCATAGGGTTGCACAGAGTCAGACACAACTGAAGTGACTCAGCAGGCAAACAAACCAGACCATTTGAACAGTAGGGCTTAAATGGGCCTCCAAATCTGATGTATGCCAATCTTACCCCTTTGAAACAGTTCATAGCACAAAGGAAGCTCACACAAATCCATAGCAAAGTCCCAACTTGGTGAAGATGTTGAGATCTGGAAAGACCCCAGACATTATTTTCTGACAGTTTCTGGGATGATGATGGTATCTGGGAGTATTTACTATGTCCCAAATATGTATGCTAAGAACTATATACAGAGAGATGAGTTTGATGGTTCTCAAACAGGTTCACTTTGGTATTTATGAGAGCATTTTGAGTTGTAATAATGAGTGGGGTCAGGATGGCATTTAGCAAGTATGAGCCAAGGATCCAAACAGTCCCATACAATGAAGAATCAATGAAATTGAAAATTCCAAGAGCGTCCCTTTTGACACAAATCTGATCTAGATCAATCCTACTTACTCCTTTGAAATAGCTCTGTGAGTTAGTTCAGTTGAACTTGATGATATAAAAATCATCTTCTTCACTTATTAAAGGAGAAAACTGAGGTTTAGAAAGGTTAAGCAACTTATCTTTGATGGTTGGTCACATGGCTTACCAATGGCAGAACCAGGAAAATAATCCAGAAAGTCTAGCTCATTGTTCTGCATGCTTAAGTGTTGAAATCCTATCTACAAAATGACTCATGGGGGCTGAGTTAGGAAAAGTTACAAAGGTAAGACAAGTAACAAGTGAAGTTTTCTATTTCAATTTTTGTCAATACACAAACACTATTTCACTTTTTACTTTATGCTTGTCCAGCGTTGTCTTAAATTGAGATAAGTAAAAATGGTACGATATGCAAACTTTGGCAAGATACTCACCCTGGCCAAAACAACCTCTAAATAGCTATTCCTTTCCTTCCTATTTAATGCAATATAATGAAAAGTACACAGGACTGACTGTGTACTAAGTCTCTAATTTTGGATGGCCACTAACAAATTTGGGCAAGTCACACTGCCTATTTCTCAGTTTTTTTTCCAAATATAAAATGAGAGATCTTAATGATGCCCCAGATCTTTTCAAGACCTATGGGTATTCTTTGTTTTACTTTCAATGGCATGTGAAGCTGGACATGTATACAACATATTTGGCTTTGATAAATATTCATATCTTTTAGAAGAAGGCTGATTACCTAGGGATAATGCTAAAAATGAGCTGCCCTAAAGATAATACAAAAAATTACCATCAAAAACTCCATGAGTGTCCGTGGAGTACTGTGGGCGCCCTATGTTCACAGGGCTCAGTTTTGCCTATATGAACACTAATATTTCACATGAACCTCCCTAAAAGTTGTGAGAACCTTGGAGTACAAGATTAAGAAATGATCCTATTTGATGGATTTAAGCTGTAAAATTTTAGCAACTCACTGCTTACAGGAAAAGCATAAAAAAATGTAGTTGCTTTTGCTAAGGTTTTGCAATACTGTTGATGCTTATGATGTGGAATCCTGTGTGAAGGGACAGAGCATTAAAGTAAACACTTCCGGACACAGAGAGTTAGAAATTGTCTTCCTGCCTAGATGACAAAATACATTCTGAGTCTGTCCTGTATCCTATCAGGAAATAATGGGGAATAAGGTCAACATTCTACGAACCAAACATGCAAAATTTTTTCCAGAACAGAATGCTACACTAACCTCCTCAACAGATAGTCTCTTAAAATAGATAAGTGCAAAAATACATTTTAAAATTCATAATTGGATTAACTCAAAGTGAACATACATATTGACATTATTCTCCCACATCTCTTTCTTTCTACTCTGAAATTTCTTAACTGAATTTTGATCTGAATGAACCTATATTTTAGTGAAGCATCTCTTTCCTAGGGACTTCTCCACTAGCTCAGTTGGTAAAGAATCCACCTACAGTGCAGGAGACCCTGGTTTGATTCCTGGGTCAGGAAGATTCCCTGGAGAAGGGATAGGCTACTCACTTCAGTATTCTTGGGCTTTCCTTGTGGATCAGCTGGTAAAGAATCCACCTGCAATGCGGGAGACCTGGGTTCAATCCCTGGGTTGGGAAGATCCTCTGGAGAAAGGAAAGGCTACCCACTCCAGTATTCTGTCCTGGAGAAGTCCATGGACTGTATAGTTAATGGGGTTGCAAAGAATCAGACAAGACTTAGTGACTTTCACTTTACTTCTCCTCCCTGGACAAGGAGAAGTATATGATTGGAGATTATACTACTGGAGATTATATGATTGGAGTCAAAGTGAGAACAAGCTCTTAGATTTTGACACATTGTTCTCTGTATATTTTCCCCATGCTCTCTTGTATAGATTAAAGCTAAACCACAGCTACAAACAGCTTAACAGTGAATAATAGCCCACTTAAAAACTTGGTGGTGAGAACTAGTCTGCTTACTATTATACTGAAAAATAAAAGGCTGCTATCTTTAAGAGAGGAGGTTAACATCTCAGATGAGGAAGAAGGAATGTGTTTTATAATTAAAAACACAAATCTAAGCTTAATTCAAAACTCTTTAATTTCTGAAATCTTGGAGCTTGTTTATTATAACAAAACATTAGCCTGGACAGTACATTAGCCTGGAACAGAAGCATAACATGGTCAGAATCTACTTACTTATTTTTGGTATTCAATAGAGGCTAATTAATATTCTTTTCTACATTATGGACTCAAGAAATAAATGAGATGGCTTGTGTCACTTATTACTAAAATACCTGACTAGGTGGATATGGTTTGTATGAGTGGAAGAGAGTGTTTCCTAAATACTGAACCCAGATTAAACTAAGGTTCCCTATGGGCTCCGATGGTTGAGAATCTGCCTGCAATGCAGGAGATCTGGATTCAATCCCTGGGTTGGGAATATCCCCTGAAGGAGGGCATGGCAATGCACTCCAGTATTCTTGCCTGGAGAATTCCATGGACAGAGGAGCCTGGTTGGTTACAGCTCATGGGATCACAAAGAGTAGGACACAACTGAGCACCTAAGCAAGCAAGCACCCATCCATAGGAAGTGCTGGGTAGGACAAGGTTCTCCCTCCGCACTCAGCCAACAAAGGATAGACCCTTCACTGGAGAGGAATAGAGCACAAACTCCCTGCAGACAATTGGCTCTCAAGAAGAACAAAGGAAAGTGTAGATCCAAGCACAACCAGTTTGCTCTAGCCAAACTCAACAGTCATTACTCAGTTTCCCTGGGAACAGCTGAGCAAAGAAGCAGAGGAAATAGGCTAGGAATGTTACACCCTGCCCCTCCACATGGAAGGAAACATAGGAATGGGGAAGAGGTATTATTCCCAGTGCTGCAAATATCACTTGATTTGGGGATGGAAGCGTAGAGAGCAAATTTATATCCCTATTGCCTAGTATAATCCTTTAAACAGATATTAGGAAAATGTCCTATGTAAATTACCACTTAAAATCTTAAGGATTAGATTTCTTATAATTCAATAGTCAACTATCCCAGAGGTAGATAACACAGGGGCATTTATTTGGGGGCAGAACTTTACAACTATCTGTTCTAGCAACTGACCTAATAGGAGGAACAGAAGGAGGGACAGGTCAAATTTCAGGAAAAAGGATAGTATTATGATTATGAAAAGAAAAATGTTTTATGAAAGCCTCCTAAATTACTTTCTTCTTCCCATGATACCCATGAGAGTTGTGAGAAGGTTTACCTAAACAATACCCAAATCAAGATGAGAATTATTCATATTGGCAATCTAGATACCAAACTATTTCCATGTCTAGTGATGTTGTTTTTTTTAATCACGTATTTCCATCCTGTTAGCTCTCCAAATTGCTCCTCTCACACTGAGTGAATTTCTCTATTTTAAAATCATTTAGACTTAAATTATTCATACCCCCTTTGTCGCCTATAAATATAGCTTAAAATCTGAACTATAAGACTTTGTACAGAATAAGATATGGAATCTCCAGTTAAAAGTATTCTCAGCATTATTAAATGTGTTTTTTTAACATGGAAACAAATTTTATTTTTGCTTGCATTCCAGTGTTTCAGATTTGTTTTTGTTTCTCAAAGATGTTTAAAGGAATTACTATTTTTTTTATTGTTTAACATCCCTTAATGATTGTATTCGTAGAAGGCGATGGCACTCCACTCCAGTACTCTTGCCTGGAAAGTCCCATGGACAGAGGAGCCTGGTAGGCTGCAGTCCATAGGGTCGCTAAGAGTCGGACACGACTGAGCAACTTCACTTTGACTTTTCACTTTCATGCACTGGAGAAGGAAATGGCAACCCACTCCAGTGTTCTTGCCTGGAGAATCCCAGGGACAGGGGAGCCTGATGGCCTGCCATCTATGGGGTCGCACAGAGTCGGACACGACTGAAGCGACTTAGCAGCAGTAGCAGCAGCAATGATTGTATTAAGAAAATAAGAGTATGATCTTCTGAAGGAGAGATTCTTTAAATCCATGATATGACATGCATAGCTTTAACAATGATAAATTTAATTTTGGAAACCTCTATTGAATTGTGACAACTAGATAATTTGTGCCATTACAAAGATGATTCATATTAATCTACTTCTCTTTGCTATTAATGTCTAATTGTGGAGATGAAGTGGAAATGGACAAGGACTGGCATATTATGATAGTCATTTTACAAACATCTATGGGCTCATTTCAATCTCAAAGTCACTTGCATTCATAACCAATTTGTTTTATCCTCCCTCATACCTCATGGAAGACTCCTGTGTAGCAAAAGGCATGTGATTTCCTCTAAGACTCCAACTGAGCCTACACAAGATTCAGTATGTACAATGGTCTCACCTCCTCTCCCCAGAAATAGCTTAAAGGTAGAAAGAGAGCAATGATACATCTGATGACAGCAAAGCATCTTGCCCCACCTCCTCATTTTGCCCTTCAACCATAATCCCATAAGTAATCCTATAATGTCAAGACTGTACTGGTAGTGAGCACTCTGGGCCCCCATCTGGAAGCTGGGAAAGATGAGGTCTTAGTCGTTAGCGCTCCTGCCTGAAGTCACATCCTGTGAGAGAAAGAGTCGGAGCTATAAACAAGAGTTCCTGATCCAAGCCCAATGTCCCTTTCTTTATCAAACCTGGGGCAAGAACTGAAGCTTAAATAGTAGAAACATAGGGGGAAACAGTGAAGTTTTATACCTTAAACTCTACAAAGAGAAGAGATTTTCCAAAAAGACTCCTTTACGAAGCATTTTAAGCTTAATGTTTGGAGGATGATTGTTGGTTACCTGAAAATGTCCATAGTAAGGTTTGGTTTTTTCCAGCCTCAATAAAACAGATCTATACTTAAATCTTTTACAACAAAATTCTGTCTCTACTACAAAGCTTATCAAAGATCAAAAGTGGGAAATGTGGGGCCAAGGGACAGGAATGGGAGGTGGAAGGCTACATTCAATTACTTGCTACTCATATTTTGGTACATTTTAAAGAAATTCCAGATCAGTTTATTGACAGGATTTATGGGATGACTTGGGTTTCCTCAGAAGGTATGTTCTTCATGAATGTATATTAACCCAAACAAGGTAATTCAGTCCTCATTTACAACCATCTGCTGAAAATGGATTTTTATGAGCTGTCTTCTCAACAAAGAGAGAAAACAGATGTACATTTAACCCCAAATCACAGAATAACTCAGCCTGTTCTAAAGTTTGATAAGATGTCTAGGATGTCATATATACAAATTAAAAATCAGCCTGTTTACTTTGTGCTTTTATAGCATAATACTTCATATAGAACAAAAGTCCATAAAGGAAACTGTTTAATTTTAAAACTCAATATAGCACAGGTCACCCTGCTTTCTCTTTACTCACATCATCACTGAGCCTTTCTTTTTAACACTTTAAAAGAATCAAAATTGATTTGAGCTTACTGAAAATGTCAGATTATTGTCCTGAAATGACAGTGAACAGAAGGGTCTACAGGAGAGGAACAGAACTGGCAGAAGTGAAGATTCACTGACCTTCAGAGGACAGATCAGTAATGCAGGCATGGTACAACTTTCAGTCTGCAAATTTCCAGCTACTTTACACGAGCTCAGCTGCAGCAAGAAGCATTAGGCTGTTTCTTATTCATCGTTAAACAATGGAAGGTCTTTCTGCAAGAGTGGATAGAACTATCAACGTTTAAAGAAAGAGACTTTTCTATTGATTCTATTTTTCTGAAATGATCTGCTCTGTTTTCCAAAAATTGTCTGTATATTCCTTCAAAGCAGGGTTAGATTTTATAGTGCTTTGCTTCTACTGTGTCCAACAAATTCTTGGAGCCCACAAAATACTTGTCAATTGTGATAAGGGTAATTAAATGTCATATTAAAGCTCCTTCCAAAACACTGGGCAGAGAGTCAGAGGACCTGCTTTCAACCCTTAGTTTGATCGTTCTGTTATACACATGCACATTATATGCCTGAATTTCATTTTCTTATCTTTAGAATTAATTATTCAGTCTATGATATATATGAATTAACAAAATTGCATGATATTTAAGGGGCATAAAACAAAACGATAGATCTACTAGGGAGCAGTTTTACAACATGTCAATCTAGAAACCCCTAGTATCTCTTGGACATGAAAACCCCGCTATAACCATTTAGTTATTTTATCCTTACCAGCGCCTCCCAAACTATACTTGCTTCAGTTGACACTCCAGATATATTTTCAACATCTTTGTATCTGCATTTATAATTTATCCCAAATCTCAACTCTCATATATAACAGTCTGTTCAATGAAATGTCTTTATATGAGCACATGGCTAAAAATCATATTCTCAGCCTAGAGCATCCACAGATGAAACAGAAAGGAAACATATAATATCCCCATGGTTAGTTAGCAAATTAGTAGTAATCTTGATTGTTAAGCACTACAGAGAATACCAGTTTTAGAATTGGAAGATGTTGGATTCTAGGACTGCTTTTTTACTTTGGGGACTTACTTAATATCTCTGGGACTCAAGTTCCTCATCCATTACCCATTAAGAGTATCTTCAGGTGATTAGATAGATCTTCACTGCCCTCTCACAGAGTTAGGGAAGAATCACTAACATGAGATAAATGTATTTGTAGATGTATATTGTCATGCTCTTTATAGAATTAAGTAATTAATAACAGAAGAAAAATTGAATCAATATCTTCACTCTTCCTTTCCCAAGCGTTGTTTTGTTTGGTTTTGCTTTGACAAATAGGTATAGTTTAAATGACTGCAATCTTAGAGATGGGAAGAAAGGTAAAAAGTTGAGTAATAATTGTCATAAAGGACACAAATTGCTCACCATGTTCACATCAGCACCCTCCGTCCCCCCTGCAATGCACACAGCATATAATTCAGGGTGCACTGCTATGAAGTGACTACCACATGAGAAAATACTTGTTCCATAAGCATCCGTCATATTCCACTTATTACAGTTGTATCAAAAGGAAATTTGCTAAGAGCCACCTGTGAGGATGCTTTTTCAGTAATGGTGTTATAGAGAGTGTTTAACCAAGAAACAGTTACCACCTAATTAGCTATATTTGGATTGTTCACTTTGTGTGTTTTCTCTGACAAACTTTAAAAACCAAACTAGTTTTCCTTTGTCATCGCCCTACAATGTGAGGAGCTATTTCTCCCCACCCACACACATTCTCCAGTGTGTATTTTGGAAATGAAAACCTATTTATTATTATCCAAAGCAAAATTAAGTTATGACTATAAATCTGCTGCCAGAACACAGTCAGGACATCTTCCAAAGGCAAATATAAATGATTTGAGGTCATTCGTTTTTACTCTCTTCTCTCTTCCTCTCCAGGAAGAGAATCTACTTTATTCTTTGCTTCAATTACCCTTTCCTTTTAGTTTCCCTTCTTTTCTGCCACTTGCAATCTGCACTGTTTGTTAAAATTGGTACAATGATGATCTGAAATCTGAAGTGAACTGAAAAGTCACCAAAGGACCATGTTTTAAAAATTGAGATTCACAGGTCCTTCCCCCAGAGACGCTAATCACTGGAAACATACGTGTTAAGGATCACTGCAGTAATTTCTCTGACACATATGGAAGACCACTGGTTTCACACAGATCAAAATGGACCCACACTCGATTTCCCACATGCAGTCATTCACTTGGCTGTTGTCTTAACCCTCCGACTCCGAGTGTTTTTAGTATCTGGATATTAACAGTGAGGACCTTTCATTTCAAAGCATCTCAAGCAATCCAGCTGTACTTTATTTTTGACCTTATTTTAGTCCTGGATATAAATATTGCAAGGCCACCAAGTTTCCCAAATTAAGATAAACAGGCACACAAAGAGCGCTTCTAAATGTGACCTACTTAAAATTAGCAGGGTCTTTAATTTTGAAAAACTGTTTACCTACTTTAGCTTCTCTTTTATAAAACATGGGTTACTTATCGAACCCTTAGCTGGGGCAATTTACTTGTCTAAGTATTTCATCAGATTTTCAAACCAATTAGGATAATTATCAGCACAATTTAAACAGATTTCTTAATTATAGCTACAAGTCTCTCTCTCTCAGAGAAAACAAGTCCCAGAGCTTTTAACAAAAAGAGTTTTCTGTAAATAGTAGGTGAGTACTAATTTCCATGCCTCACATAAGTGGAAGAAATATTTCTTCTAGCATCCATTTGCAGGTCATAAAGAAAGCCTTCCTCCTCACTCCTAACACTGTAGGCTCATACCTACATTTCTTGGTGACTAATATTTGCGTACACATCACTTCACACTGACACTGGTTGGAAAACAACAGCTCTGACCATCTCATTATTTAAAAAGTGTGAAGCTGTCTTGGCTATCCTTCCACACTTAGCCTGGAATAGCTCATTTTTATTCCTTGTTAAGGAAACACTTGCCTAAGAAGCAAGAAGGTCTTGTGCTTGTTGTGCTATGATTTAGCTTCTCTCTGCTTTTATAAAGAGTCATGATCGAAAGCGCACCACTCACTCGTGTCTGACATGGATTCACGTGGGGAGAGGGTAGGCTTGAACAAATCCTTTAAAGAAGAGTTCAAGCAGGTTAAGTTCAGTGAAAGGCCTTAATCCGCCCTGCGCACATGCCAACTGATGCATGTTCTAAGATATGCCAACTACACAGGGAGCAAACAATGCATAATTCATTACCGGTTTTTGAAAGCCAAAAGTACATGTTGCCATCAACTTTCCCCTTTCATTTAAAAACCTAGGTATGCTGAGGGAAATGTAACCACACAGGTCATCTTTGTCAAATGTAATTTTGGGGAGAGTTATTTGAATAGTGACATGAAAGTGAAAGTTGCTCAGTCATGTCCAACTCTGTGACCCCATGGACTATACATGCCTTTCCCTTTCCCAGGGGATCTTCCTAACCCAAGGATTGAACCCAGGTCTCCCTCATTGCAGGTGGATTCTTTACCAGCTGAGCCACAAGGGAAGCCTTATTTGAATAATGTATTTAATTCAAATGATACTTTTGAATGTTCATGGGGGGATTAGAAAATATCAAACAGGTGTCCAAATGTGAACAAACAACAGAGACTTATCAGCTCTATGTATACCAAGGTTAACAATTGAAATCAACATATAAAGAAGGCACCAATTTTTTTTTTCCAAAAAAAATCATAGGGACATTGTATCAAGATGGCAGAGTTGGAGAACATGAAGCTCACCTCTCCCCAGGCACACATTAAGAATATGCCTACATGTGGAACAATTCCTCTGGAAAACCAACTGAAAACTGGCAAAGAACTCCTATACAACCAAAGCTGCAAGAAAGATTTCCATGTAACTCAGTAGGACAGAAAAAAGATATAGAGTTGGGACCTCTGCCCACAGGAGAGATGTGAAAGGAAGAGAAAACTTGCATGGGCAGACCCTCACCCTGGGGAGTTCAAGCCACAAACTGGGCATACCAGTCCTGGGGTCCAAGAAGAGGAGACCTTGGTTGCTGGGAGAACGGCTGGGACAGATGAATGCACTGGAAAAGCCTAGACTCTACTTGAGGAGAGTGTGTGAATGCTGGCTTGTCAATGAAGAGGGTGGAAAGAGCTCTGCATTGGTGGCTGCTGTCTTGCCACTCTGCCTAGTTTGAGCAGGTGAACATTCCAGCCCCACTCATTCCACACCACAGCTTGATGTGGGATCCAAGCCAGTCAGGCCCTGGGAAAAGACTCAGTCTAGCTACACAGTGACAGACCAGAGGCCTGGAGTGTGGTCCGGGTAGGGCAATGATGGCCATTTTCAGTGCTTAGTCAAGTGGTGCCAGGAACAAGCATGCCTCAGTCCCACTCCCAGCAGATTACTCTGGCCCCATCTGCTCCATGCCACATCTTGGCACTGGATCTGGAGCAGATAAATTTCTAGAAACATACAGCCTGCCAAGACTGAGTTAAGAAAAACAGACAACCTGAAAAGACTGATCACTAGAAGTGAAACAGAATCTGTTATATATATATATATATATATATATAAATTCCTTCAACAAAAAGTCCAGGACCAGATGGCCTCACTGAAGAATGCCACCAAACATGTAAATAAGTTCTACCTATTCTTCTCAAACCATTCCAAAAATCGAAGGGGAGGAAACATTCCCTAATTCATTCTACAGGGCCAACATCACCCTGATACTAAAACCTGACAAAGATACTACGAAAAAATAAAATTACACATCAATATTTTTGATGTATATAGATGCAAAAATCATCAACAGAATACTAGCAAACTGAATCTAACAAATATATAAAAAGGCTCATTCACTATGATTAAGCTGGATTTATTCCAGGGTCACAAGGATGGTTCAGATCAGATCAGATCAGATCAGTCGCTCGGTCGTGTCCGACTCTTTGCAACCCCATGAATCGCAGCATGCCAGGCCTCCCTGTCTATCACCAACTCCCGGAGTTCACTCAGACTCACATCCATTGAGTCAGTGATGCCATCCAGCCATCTCATCCTCTGTCGTTCCCTTCTCCTCTTTCCCCCAATCCCTCCCAGCATCAGAGTCTTTTCCAATGAGTCAACTCTTGGCATCAGGTGGCCAAAGTACTGGAGTTTCAGCTTTACCATCATTCCCTCCAAAGAAATCCCAGGGCTGATCTCCTTCAGAATGGACTGGTTGGAACTCCTTGCAGTCCAAGGGACTCTCAAGAGTCTTCTCCAACACCACAGTTCAAAAGCATCAATTCTTCGGTGCTCAGCTTTCTTCACAGTCCAACTCTCACATCTATACATGACCACAGGAAAAACCATAGCCTTGACTAGACGAACCTTTGTTGGCAAAGTATTGTCTCTGCTTTTCAATATGCTATCTAGGTTGGTCATAACTTTCCTTCCAAGGAGTAAGTGTCTTTTAATTTCATGGCTGCAGTCACCATCTGCAGTGATTTTGGAGCCCAGAAAAATAAAGTCTGACACTGTTTCCACTGTTTCCCCATCTATTTCCCATGATATGATGGGACCGGATGCCATGATCTTCATTTTCTGAATGTTGAGCTTTAAGCCCACTTTTTCACTCTCCACTTTCACTTTCATCAAGAGGCTTTTGAGTTCCTCTTCACTTTCTGCCATAAGGGTGGTGTCATCTGCATATCTGAGGTTATTGATATTTCTCCCGGCAATCTTGATTCCAGCTTGTATTTCTTCCAGTCCAGCGTTTCTCATGATGTACTCTGCATATAAGTTAAATAAACAGGGTGACAATATACGGCCTTGACGTACTCCTTTTCCTATTTGGAACCAGCCTGTTGTTCCATGTCCAGTTCTAACCATTGCTTCCTTACCTGCATACAAATAGGTTAGATATATGCAAATCAATGTGATATACCACAATAACAAAAGGAACAACAACAATAAAAACCCATATGATCCTATCAATAGACATGGGGAAAGCATTTGACAAAATTCAACATCCATTTATAAGACGAGCTTTCAAAGTGGGTTTCAGTTCAGTCCAGTTTAGTTACTCAGTTGTGTCTGACTCTGTGTGACCAAATGGACTGCAGCACACCAGGCTTCCCTGTCCATCACCAGCTCCTGAAGCTTGCTCTAACTCATGTCCATCAAGTCGGTGATGCCAACCAACTATCTCAACCTCTGTCATCCCCTTCTCCTCCCGCCTTCAATCTTTCCCAGCATCAGGGTCTTTTCCAATGAGTCAGTTCTTCATATCAGGTGGCCAAAGTATTGGAGCTTCAGCTTCAGCATCCACTGAATATTCAGCTTCCAATGAATATTCAGGACTGACTTCCTTTAAGATGGACTGGTTTGATCTCCTTGCAGTCCAAGGGACACTCAAGAGTCTTCTCCAACATCACAGTTCAAAAGCATCAACTCTTTGGCGCTCAGCTTTCTTCATGGTCCAACTCTCACATCCATACATGACTACTGGAAAAACCATATCTTTGACTAGACAGACCATTGTTGGCAAAATAATGTCTCTGATTTTTAATATGCTGTCTAGTTTGGTCATAGCTTTTCTTCAAAGGAGCAAGTATCTTTTAATTTCATGGCTGCAATGACCATCTACAGTGATTTTGTAGCCCAAGAAAATAAAGTCTGTCACTATTTCCATTGTTTCCCCATCTATCTGGAATGAAATGATGGAACAGGGTGCCATGATCTTTGGTTTTTGAATGTTGAGTTTTAAGCTAGCTTTTTCACTCGCACTTTCATCAAGAGGCTCTTTAGTTATTCTTTGCTTTTTGCCATAAGGTTGGCATATCTGAAGTTATGGATATTTCTCCTGGCAATCTTGAATCCATCTTGTGCTTCATCCAGCCCAGCATTTAACTTATAAGTTAAATAAGCGGGGTGTCAATTTACAGCCTTGATGTACTCCTTTCCCGATTTGGAACCAGTCTGTTGTTTCATGTCTGGTTCTACCTGTTGCTTCTTGATCTGCTTACAGGTTTCTCAGGAGACAGCTCAGGTGGTCTGGTAGTCCATCTCTTGAAGAATTTTCCACAGTTTGTTGTGATCCACACAGTCAAAGGCTTTAGCACAGTCAATGAAGCAGAAGTAGATGTTTTCTTGCAATACTCTTTCTTTGTCTGTATTCCAATGGATGTTGGCAATTTGATCTCTGGTTCCTCTGCCTTTTCTAAATCCAGCTTGAACATCTGGAAGTTCTCTGTTCACATACTGTTGAAGCATAGCTTGGAAAAAAAGGTAATTACTACTGGATCATCATTAAAGTAACATACATATTATAGAAGTGGAATAAAACTGGACTTTCAAACTCCTATATATAAAGAGTCTAAGCATGTACTGCAAACAAATGAGGCAAAACAAGAGAGTCTTATGGGAAGCCAGAGCTCGCATGCATGTTTAGCATTTGTTGTCATGAGAGTATGTGAACCCAGGGATGCCAGATTGTCCTATTTTTTTAGGAAAGACAAAAGTTCAAAAAAATTTATAAAACTTAATTTTTTAAATTGTATCAGCTAATTCAAAATTAAAAAAAAAAACATTATGAGAGCCAAATAAAACATATCTGCAGCCCACATTTAGATGGTGAGCTGCCAGTCTCTAAGTAGACAGGCAGTTTCTAAGTAGAGCACATCTGGGAGAAGAACGTATAAGGGATGAAACAGATCAGAAACAAGAGTTTTTAAAAGAAAAACTGTTACTTCCATCTGACACAAAGTATATACAACTCAAAAAGTTCACAATTCAAAATTTAAAAGCACCAATTAATAGAAAATTAGGACTGCTTTAATTGGATAAATTGGGCTTCCCGGGTGGCTCAGTGGTAAAGAATCTGCCTGCCAGGTAGGAGACATGCTTTCTATCCCTGGGAAGATCCTCTGGAAAAGACAGTGGCAACCCACTCCAATCTTCTTGCCTGAAAAGTCCCATAGACAGAGGAGTCTGGTGGGCTACAGTCCTTGGGGTCCCAAAAGAGTCAGACATGAATAGTGAGTAAACAGCAACAAACTGAATAAATTAATGCACTAATAGTAAAGTTGTACAAGGCATTGTGCTAAAGCATTGTAAAGGAAATAATGATGAGCAGGACATCATTCTTGTCCTTTAGAAGTTTACTCTTTAGTGTAGAGAATAGGAAGTTAACAGAATAGTGGGAATACAGGAAGAATATGAGGTCATTAGAGGGTAAGTACAAAGTTTCTTTCAAAGAACTGAGAACTTATATTTGGATTGCAAGCTCAAAAACATTTCCAGAAGACTGAGTGAACCAAAAAGCAGTGGAGACCAGGTTATTCAGTCAATCAACAGATGACAAATACCTACTGATGCCTCCCAGACATAATCTGGATGTACAGGTTACAACAATGAATAAGACTAGAGATTCTGAACTCAAGGAACTTACAGTTTAGAGTCAGGTAACAAATAATACAGCTGATCATTGAACAACATGGACTTCAACAGCATGGGACACTTACATGTGGGTTTTTCTGATATTTTTATTGTACAGATCTTTAAGTTAACTAAGTACAGGAAAATGTTTGCATTTGATAAAAGATCACAGTATTTAGAATCAAAAGAACTAGAGTTTGAATTCTGATCCCATTCAAATTGTTTCAGCTTCCTGTCCTTGGGTAAGTCATTTATCACTTTCTTTCTTTTTGAGGCAGAGAACATAGTTACATGGATTTTTAACCATGCTGGATGGGAGGAGTTAGTGTCCCAACTCCCACATTGTTCAAGAGTCAACTGTATATGAGAAAGCAAACCTAGAAAAGATTACTTGAAGTACTGAGAAGTGTTGAGAAGAAAATCACCAAGGATCAAGATAGACATGCCTCCTCCATTTACAGAGGTGGTATTATTCTCGCTGTACATTCAAATGGAAACTCAGGGGCCCTGAACTGCCAAACCTAAGTCTGAAAACAGAATGTGCTTATTTCCTTAAAATACCATATTTGTCACCTCTAAAGAAATACACCTCTTCAAGCTGTCTGTTGCTGTCTTCCATCACACATACACTAATGAGATAAAGAGTAACTGAAGCTTAGTAGGGTAGACAGGGAAAGTGTCTCTGGAGAGGTTACATGTAAGTTGGGAAGCAGGATGTGAGTGGTTCTGAGGCATGTCCCATGCAGAAGGAACAGTAGGAAGGAGACCCAAGAAAGGATTGAGCTTGATATTCTTCAAGAACCGAAAGGAGACCAGCGTGACAGGAATAGTGAACAAGATGTAGTATAGAAAGGTTGGGGTCAGTGAGGTTGGCAGTGGCGAGTACTGTGGCCATGGTATGAGATTGATGTTTTTTCTGGATGCAGAGTGATGTCACCGGAGGATTTTAAACGGGAAAGTAATATGATCAATTTAGGCCTAATAAAGGTCAACCTAGTCTGTCTTTGAAAGAGGTGGTGGTAAGGGTGCAATAAGGGAGTAGGGAGCAAGTGTGGAGGTGGGGGTATCACTTGGAAGGCTCTATCAGCATTTAATACCCTGGACTGTATTTTAGTAAACATGCCATTCCTCTTACCAATATGCCACACCTCTTATCTGTTATCTAACAGAAGTTATAGCCAACACCATATCTATCATATGATTAATTCAGTTGAGTGAAACCTTTGATGAACATTCCCATGATGATATTGGCAAAATTACATTTTCTTATTGATTAGCATGTGATGACGCAACAATGAAGGGGTTTTGATACACCATGCGACTTAGCATACCAAGAGATAAGGAATTTATCTAGCTGGGGGTTAACTTGAAGTTAATTTAACTTGAATAATGTAGAAAACACCTATTTTGGGGAATGGTGTGGAGAAAGAACAAGATTTACATTGTATTATATGCCACCTCAACTACTATAAACATTAAATAATATTGCCTAAAATGGGCTTCCCTGGTGGTTCAGCAGTAAAGAATTCACCTGCAATGCAGGAAATGCAGGAGATGCAGTTTTGATCCCTGGATTGGGAAGATCCCCTGGAGGAGGAAATGGCCACCCACTCCAGTATTCTTGCCTGGAAAATCCCATGGACAGAGGAGCCTGGTGGGCTATGGTCCATGCGATTGCAAAGTGTTGGACATGACTGAGAGACTGAGCATGCATGCACTCATTGCCTAAAATGCACAGCAATTCACATTACACTATCACATTTCCACTATGTTCTTTTTGTAATGGTGATTATATTTGCCTCCAAGGAAATAAACATTTAACTCTTAAACTTAAAATTAGAAAACCTTAATATAGTAAATGTTTCTTCCCCAATGGATAATAATCATTCAACAGAATAATTTAACTTCAGATGTGGACCCTTAAGTAATTACAAAGATACTTATGAGATTAAAAAATTCATAAGATATACAATAAAGCCAATAAATCTGAAAAATCAAGAAAGAATAAGAGATTTTTCTAGAGTTATATTCTATATCTATCTAGAGACAAGGAGAGAGACATAGAGAGAAACAGAGGTGGAGAGAGACAGGGAGAGACAGAATAGATCCAAGATGAAATGAATATTGAATTAGATGAATTATTAAGGACATTAATGTGGTTTTCAAGATTCTCCTATAGTGATCAAAAAACACTTTTACTGTTTAATTTTAGCAAATTTCTAAGGAATAGATGACCTCTACCATATACAACTGTTCCTGAAGAAAAATTTTATCACTTATATAAAGACTGGAAAGAATAGGTTCTGTTGCAAGTGATGGAAAATCCAAAGAATCAGATTGTAGTTTTTGTTTTGGGTTTTTTCTTTTCCATCTTGTAAAATTGAGTTTTGCCTCTCGACCTGGGTTAATTGTGAACTGACAATCAGAAATTCAGGTTTATTGTTCTTTCACTGCATGGTTCAACATGCATACTCTAGCACTAGCCATCATTTCTGCATTCCATCCAAAAAAGAGATGATAAGAGGTTGTATTTCCCTTTAAATACAATAACCCTGTGTACGAGACAGCAAAAGAGACACTGATGTATAGATCAGTCTTATGGACTCTGTGGGAGAGGGAGAGGGTGGGGAGATTTGGGAGAATGGCATTGAAACATGTATAATATCATGTATGAAACGAGTCGCCAGTCCAGGTTCGATGCACGATGCTGGATGCTTGGGGCTGGTGCACTGGGATGACCCAGAGGGAGGGTATGGGGAGGGAGGAGGGAGGATGGTTGAGGATGGGGAACACAGGTATACCTGTGGCGGATTCATTTCGATATTTGGCAAAACTAATACAATATTGTAAAGTTTAAAAATAAAATAAAATTTAAAAAAAAAAGGAAAAGACTCTGATGCTGGGAGGGATTGGGGGCAGGAGAAGAAGGGGACGACAGAGGATGAGATGGCTGGATGGCATCACCAACTCAATGGACATGAGTTTGAGTGAACTCTGAGAGATGGTGATGGACAGGGAGGCCTGGCGTGCTGTGATTCATGGGGTCACAAAGAGTCGGACACGACTGAGCGACTGAACTGAGCTGAACTGAACAGCCACTATGGAGAGCAGTGTGGAGATTCCTTAAAACAAATAGAATTGCCATATGACCCAGCAATCCCACTCCTGAGCATACACACCGAGGAAACCAGAATTGAAAGACACATGTGTACCCCAATGTTCATTGCAGCACTGTTTACAATAGCCAGGACATGGAAGCAACCTAGATGTCCATCAGCAGATGAATGGATAAGAATGCTGTGGTACATATACACAATGGAACATTACTCAACTATTAAAAAGAATTCATTTGAATCAGTTCTAATGAGGTGGATGAAACTGGAGCCTATTATACAGAGTGAAGGAAGTCAGAAAGAAAAACACCAATACAATATATTAATAAATATATATATGGAATTTAGAAAAATGGTAACGATAACCCTATATGTGAGACAGCAAAAGAAACACAGATGTAAAGAACAGACTTTTGGACTCTGTGGGAGAAGGCAAGGGTGGGATGATTTGAGATAATAGCATTGAAACATGTATATTATTATATGTGAAATAGATCGCCATCTAGGTTTGATGCATGAGACAGGGCACTCAGGGCTGGTGCAATGGGATGACCCTGAGGAATGGGATGGGGAGGGAGGTGGCAGGGGGTTCAGGATGGGGAACACATGTACACCCATGGGTGATTCATGTGAATGTATGGCAAAAACCATCACAATATTGTAAAGTAATTAACCTCCAGTTAAAATAAATTAATTAAAAAAAATAAAAGCAAAAGAAAAAAAAATAAATACAGTTGTCTGAAACTGCATAGATTCCTTTTGATTACATCCCCATGATTAATACTTAGTAATGGCCACACATAACTCTAAGAAAAGCCTGGGAAATGTTGGCTTTATCCTGCATAACTATATGCCCAGTTAAAACACAGGGCTATCCTCAAAGGAAAAAGGATATTAGATGACAAATACTGGTTTCTGTCACAGAAAGACTTTAAATATTGTCATTATTTGGATTATTGTCTGAGGAAATTAGCAAAAGAAAAAGTTACAAAAACCAGTGAAAAATTAATACAGTTACTGGACTTCCCTGATAGCTCAGTTGGTAAAGAATCTGCCTGCAGTCCAGGAGACCCCAGTTCAATTTCTAGGTTGGGAAGATAACCTGGAGAAGGGAAAGGCTACCCACTCCAATATTCCATCCTGGAGAATTCCATGGACTGTATAGTCCATGGGGTCGCAAAGAGTTGGAACAACAGTGACTTTTCTTCACAGAGCTAGAACAAATAATTTCACAATTTGTATGGAAATACAAAAAACCTCGAATAGCCAAAGCTATCTTGAGAAAGAAGAATGGAACTGGAGGAATCAACCTACCTGACTTCAGACTCTATTACAAAGCCACAGTTATCAAGACAGTATGGTACTGGCACAAAGACAGAAATATTGATCAATGGAACAAAATAGAAAGCCCAGAGATAAATCCACGCACCTATGGACACCTTATCTTTAACAAAGCAGGCAGGAATATACAATGGATTAAAGACAATCTCTTTAACAAGTGGTGCTGGGAAAACTGGTCAACCACTTGTAAAAGAATGAAACTAGAACACTTTCTAACACCATACACAAAAATAAACTCAAAATGGATTAAAGATCTCAATGTAAGACCAGAAACTATAAAACTCCTAGAGGAGAACATAGGCAAAACACTCTCTGACATACATCACAGCAGGATCCTCTATGACCCACCTCCCAGAGTATTGGAAATAAAAGCAAAAATAAACAAATGGGACCTAATTCAACTTAAAAGCTTCTGCACAACAAAGGAAACTATTAGCAAGGTGAAAAGGCAGCCTTCAGAATGGGAGAAAATAATAGCAAATGAAGCAACGGACAAACAACTAATCTCAAAAATATACAAGCAACTCCTACAGCTCAACTCCAGAAAAATAAATGACCCAATCAAAAAATGGGCCAAAGAACTAAATAGACATTTCTCCAAAGAAGACATACAGATAGCTAACAAACACATGAAAAGATGCTCAACATCACTCATTATCAGAGAAATGCAAATCAAAACCACTATGAGGTACCATTTCACGCCAGTCAGAATGGCGTGAATGCCATCCAAAAGTCTACAAGCAATAAATGCTGGAGAGGGTGTGGAGAAAAGGGAACTCTCTTACACTGTTGGTGGGAATGCAAACTAGTACAGCCACTATGGAGAACAGTGTGGAGATTCCTTCAAAAACTGGAAATAGAACTGCCTTCTGATCCAGCAATCCCACTGCTGGGCATACACACTGAGGAAACCAGAAGGGAAAGAGACACGTGTACCCCAATGTTCATCGCAGCACTGTTTATAATAGCCAGGACATGGAAGCAACCTAGATGCCCATCAGCAGATGAATGGATAAGAAAGCTATGGTATATATACACAATGGAGTATTACTCAGCCATTAAAAAGAATACATTTGAATCAGTTCTAATGAGATGGATGAAACTGGAATCTATTATACAGAGTGAAGTAAGCCAGAAAGAAAAACACCAATACAGTATACTAACACATATATATAGAATTTAGAAAGATGGTAACAATAACCCTGTGTACGAGACAGCAAAAGAGACACCGATGCATAGATCAGTCTTATGGACTCTGTGGGAGAGGGAGAGGGTGGAGAGATTTGGGAGAATGGCATTGAAACATGTATAATATCATGTATGAAACGAGTCGCCAGTCCAGGTTCGATGCACGGTACTAGATGCTTGGGGCTGGTGCACTGGGATGACCCAGAGGGAGGGTAGGGGAGGGAGGAGGGAGGTGGGTTCAGGATGGGGAACGCGGGTATACCTGTGGCAGATTCATTTCGATATTTGGCAAAACTAATACAATATTGTAAAGTTTAAAAATAAAATAAAATTTAAAAAAAAAAGTGACTTTCTACTGGATACAAAGTGAACAATCAAAAGTAAATAGCATTTTGTTTAGGCCAGTAATACCTGGTTTAGCTCAGTTCAGTTCAGTTGCTCAGTCGTGTCTGACTCTTAGTGACCCCATGAACCACAGCGTGCCTGGCCTCCCTGTCCATCACCAACTCCAAGAGTTCACCCAAACTCATGTCTGTGGAGTCGGTGATGCCATTCCACCATCTCATCCTCTGTCGTCCCCTTCTTCTCCTGCCCTCAATCTTCCCAGCATAAAGGTCCTTTCCAATCAGTCAGCTCTTCACATCAGGTAGACAAAGTATTGGTTTCAGCTTCAACATCAGTCCTTCCAATGAACACCAAGGACTGATCTCTTTTAGGATGGACTGGTTGGATCTCCTTGCAGTCCAAGGGACTCAACAGTCATCTCCAACACCACAGTTCAAAAGCATCAGTTCTTCAGTGCTCAGCCTTCTTTACAGTCCAACTCTCACATCCATACATGACCACTGGAAAAACCATAGCTTTGACTAGATAGACGTTTGATGACAAAGTAATGTCTCTGCTTTTTAATATGCTGTCTAGGTTGGTCATAACTTTCCTTCCAAGGAGTAAGTGTCTTTTAATTTCATGGCTGCGATCACCATCTGAGTAATTTTGAAGCCCCCCAAAATAAAGTCTGACACTGTTTCCACTGTTTCCCCACCTATTTGCCATGAAGTGATGGGACTGGATGCCATGATCTTAGTTTTCTGAATGTTGAGCTTTAAGACAACGTTTTCTCTCTCCTCTTTCACTTTCATCAAGAGGCTCTTCAGTTTTTCTTCACTTTCTGCCATAAGGGCGGTATCATCTGCATATCTAAGGTTATTGATATTTCTCCCAGAAATCTTGATTCCAACTTGTGCTTCTTCCAGCACAGCATTTCACATGATGTACTCTGCATATAAGTTAAATAAGTAGGGTGACAATATACAGCCTTGACGTACTTCTTTTCCTATTTGAAACCAGTCTGTTGCCCCATGTCCAGTTATAACTGTTGCTTCCTGACCTGCATACAGGTTTCTCAAGAGGCAGATCAGATGGTCTGGTATTCCCATCTCCTTCAAAATTTTCCACAGTTTATTGTGATCCACACAGTCAAAGGCTTTGGCATAGTCAATAAAGCAGAAATAGATGCTTTTCTGCAACTCTCTTGTTTTTTTGATGATCTAACAGATGTTGGCAATTTGATCTCTGGTTGGTGTGCCTTTTCTAAAACAAGCTTGAACATCTGAAAGTTCACAGTTCACGTATTGCTGAAGCCTGGCTTGGAGAACTTTGAGTATTACTTTGCTGGTGTGTGAGATGAGTGCAATTGTGTGCTAGTTTGAGCATTCTTTGGCATTGCCTTCCTTAGGGATTGAAATGAAAACTGATCTTTTCCAGGCTGTAGCCACTGCTGAGTTTTCCAAATTTGCTGGCATATTGAGTGCAGCACTTTCACAGCATTATCTTTCAGGATTTGAAATAGCTCAACTGGAATTCCATCACCTCCACTAGCTTTGTTCGTAGTGATGCTTCCTAAGGCCCATTTGACTTCACATTCCAGGATGTCTGGCTCTAGGTGTGATCACACCATCGTGATTATTTGGGTCATGAAAATCTTTTTTGTACAGTTCTTCTGTGTATTCTTGCCACCTTTTCTTAATATCTTCTGCTTCTGTTAGGTCCATACCATTTCTGTCCTTTATTGAGCCCATCTTTGCATGAAATATTCCCTTGATATCTCTAACTTTCTTAAAGAGATATCTAGTCTTTCCCATTCTATTCTTTTCCTCTATTTCTTTGCATTGATCACTGAGGAAAGTTTTCTTATCTCTCCTTGCTATTCTTTGGAACGCTGCATTCAGATGCTTATATCTTTCCTTTTCTCCTTTGCTTTTTGCTTCTCTTCTTTTCACAGCTGTTTGTAAGGCCTCCTCAGACAGCCATTTTGCTTTTTTGCATTTCTCTTTCTTGTGGATGATCTTGATCCCTGTCTCCTGTACAATGTCATGAACCTCCATCCATAGTTCTGGCACTCTGTCTTTCAGATCTAGTCCCTTGAATCTATTTGTCACTTCCACTGTATAATAATCATAAGGGATTTGATTTAGGTCATACCTGAATGGTCTAGTGGTTTTCCCCATTTCTTCAATTCAAGTCTGAATTTGACAATAAGGAGTTCATGATCTGAGCCACAGTCAGCTCCCGGTCTTGTTTTTGCTTACTGTATAGAGCTTCTCCATCTTTGGCTGCAAAGAATATAATCAATCTGATTGCAGTGTTGACCATCTGGTGATGTCCATGTGTAGAGTCTTCTCTTATGTTGTTGGAAGAGTGTGTTTGCTATGACCAGTGTGTTCTCTTGGCAAAACTCTATTAGCCTTTGCCCTGCTTCATTCTGTACTCCAAGGCCAAATTTGCCTGTTACTCCAGGTGTTTCTTGACTTCCTACTTTTGCATTCCAGTCCCCTATAATGAAAGGGATATCTTTTGGGGTGTTAGTTCTAAAAGGTCTTGTAGGTCTTCATAGAACCGTTCAACTTCAGCTTCTTCAGTGTTACTGGTTGGGGCATAGACTTGGATTACTGTGATATTGAATGGTTTGCCTTGGAAACAAACAGAGATCATTCTGTCGTTTTTGAGATTGCACCCAAGTACTGCATTTCAGACTCTTGTTGACTATGATGTCTACTCCATTTCTTCTAAGGGATTCTTGGCCACAGTAGTAGATATAATGGTCATCTGAGTTAAATTCATCCACACCAGTCCATTTTAGTTCACTGATTCCTAGAATTTCGACGTTTATTCTTGCCATCTCCTGTTTGACCACTTCCAATTCACCTCGATTCATGAAACTAACATTCCAAGTTCCTATGCAATATTGCTCTTTACAGCATTGGACCTTGCTTCTATCACCAGTCACATCCACAACTGGGTATTGTTTTTGCTTTGGCTCCATCTCTTCATTCTTTCTGGAGTTATTTCTCCACTGATCTCCAGTACCATATCAGGCACCTACTGACCTGGGGAGTTCATCTTTCAGTGTCCTGTCTTTTTGCCTTTTCATACTGTTCATGGGGTTCTCAAGGCAAGAATACTGAAGTGGTTTGCCATTCCCTTCTCCAGTGGACCACATTCTGTCAGACCTCTCCACCACAACCCATCTGTCTTGGGTGGCCCCACATAGCATGGCTTAGTCTCACTGAGTTAGACAAGGCTGTGGTCCATGTGATCAGATTTGCTAGTTGTCTGTGATTGTGGTTTTAGTCTGAAGGCTCTCTGATGCCCTCTCTCAGTGCCTACTGCCTTACTTGGGTTTCTTTTACCTTGGATGTGGGGTATCTCAGCCACTGCTCCTTACCTGGGACATGGTGTTAGGGAAAAGCAAAAGAAAAAAGATTCCATATATAGAAGCAGCACCTTTTAAGTCTATGAAGAATTCTAACTCTAAAATATATATGAGACATTTTAGACAAAATCATGAAACTCTTTGAAAGTCATATAAGACCTGAGTGATTGGAAGTCTCAGTGTAGTAAAAATGCCTTCTCCCAAAATTGATCTAAAATTTCATGCAACTTCCAATAAAATTGGAATGACATTTTCACAGGACTTAGACTGAATCTGAAATTCACATGTAAAGTAAAAAAAAAAAAAAGCTAAAGCAATCTTAAAAAAAAGAGTTCTTGCTTACGAAAATGTAGAGCCATACTAGCTGATACAGTATTGGTACCATGGTTATCAAACAAAACAGTGGTTGTCAAACAAATCAATGGACCACAAGAGAGCCCAGAAACTGACCCATAAACATAGAACATGGTGCATAATATATGCAATATATGTATCAGTGAGAAAAATACAGAGTTTATAACAAGTTGTGTTATCAAAAGCAATCCTAAGAAAATTAATTTACTACTTCATAAACAAAAACCAGTACTAGGTGTATTAAATTTCTAAATGTGAGAAACTTCTAAAATTTGGGAAAATATGTTTATGACATAATTAAATGACCCATCAAGAACACTTAATTCAAAATTTTAAGTACATAATTATAATTATGAAGTTAAAATATTAGCCAGAGAATAGAAAGTTTTTACAATGCAATATCCAACAAAGAAGTAATATCATGAATATATAAGGAAATTCAATTAATCAATGAGAAAGACAAAAGTCACATTTATAAAATTGGCAAAATTTAAGAACAAGCTGTTTCCAGAATAGTAACTCAAAAGACAAATGAGAAAATATGCTAACCTCTCTTGAAAAAAGTGAAAAGTGAAAGTATTAGTCGCTCAGTGTTACTGACTCTTTGCGATCCTACAGAGAGTAGTCTGCCAGTCTCCTCTGTCCATGGAATTCTCCAGGCAAGAATTATTGGAGTGGGTAGCTATTCACTGCTTCAGGGGATCTTCTTGACCCAGGGATCAGACCCAGGGATCAAACCCAGTTCTCCTGCATTGCAGATTCTTTACCATCTGTGCCACCAGGGAAGTCCAATCTCTTTTAGTATCAGGAAAATACAAATTAACTGACATTTTCCTTCCACAACACTAGCAAATTGTTTAAATTTTTTATTAGAAGATAACTGTTTTACAATATTGTGGTGGTTTTTGCCATACATCAACATATACCAGCCACAGGTATACATATGTCCATTCCTTCTTGAACCTCCCTCCCATCTCCCACCCAATCCCACCCCTCTAGGTTGGCACAGAGCACTGAATTGAACTCTCTCTGCAACACAGCAAATTCCTATTGGCTATCTATTTTACATATGGTAATGTATTCACTACCCAGATAATCATGATGGTATGATCACTCATCTAGAGCCAGACATTCTGGAATGTGAAGTCAAGTGGGCCTTAGAAAGCATCACTACGAACAGCTAGTGGAGGTGATAGAATTTCAGTTGAGCTATTTCAAATCCTAAAAGATGATACCCTGGAAGGGCTACACTCAGTATGCCAGCAAATTTGGAAAATTCAGCAGTGGCCACAGGACTGGAAAAGGTCAGTTTTCATGCCAATCCCAAAGAAAGGCAATGCCAAAGAATGTTCAAACTACCATACAATTGCACTCATCTCACATGCTAGTAAAGTAATACTCAAAATTCTCCAAGCCAGGCTTCAGCAATACGTGAACTGTGAATTTCCAGATGTTCAAGCTGGTTTTAGAAAAGCCAGAACAACCAGAGATCAAATTGCCAACATCTGCTGGATCATTGAAAAAGCAAGAGAGTTGCAGAAAAGCATCTATTTCTGCATCTCTCTCTTTATTGTCTATGCCAAAGCCTTTGACTGTGTGGATCACAATAAACTGTGGAAAATTCTGAAAGAGATGGGAATACCAGACCACCTGACCTGCCTATTGAGAAACCTGTATGCGGGTCAGGAAGCAACAGTTAGAACTGGACATGAAAAAACAGACTGGTTCCAAATAGGAAAAGGAATATGTGAAGGCTATATATTGTCACCCTGCTTAATCAACTTATATGCAGAGTACATCATGTGAAATGCTGTGCTGGAAGAAGCACAAGCTAGAATCAAGATTTCTGGGAGAAATATCAATAACCTTAGATATGCAGATGATACCACCCTTATGGCAGAAACCAAAGAAGAACTAAAGAGCCTCTTGATGAAAGTGAAAGAGGAGAGTGAAAAAGTTGGCTTAAAACTCAACATTCAGAAAACTAAGATCGTGGCATCTGGTCCCATCACTTCATGGCAAATAGATAAGGGGAAACAGTGGAAACAGTGACAGACTTTTTTTTTGGAGGCTCCAAAAACACTGCAGATGGTGATTGCAGCCATGAAATTAAAAGACACTTTCTCCTTGGAAGAAAAGTCGTGACCAACCTAGACAGCATATTAGAAAGCAGAGACATTGCGTTGCCAACAAAGGTCCATGTAGCCAAAGCTATGGTTTTTCCAGTAGTCAGGTATGGATGTGAGAGTTGGACTATAAAGAAAGCTGAGCACCAAAGAATTGATGCTTTTGAACTGTGGTGTTGGACAAGACTCATGAGCGTCCCTTGGACTGCAAGGAGATCCAACCAGTCAATCCTAAAGGAAATCAGTCCCAAATATTCATTGGAAGGACTGATGTTGAAGCTGAAACTCCAATACTTTGGCCACCTGATGTGAAGAGCTGACTTCTTGGAAAAGAACCTGATTAATGATACACCTATTAAAACAAATGAAATTGAATATGTATTATTATTCATTCATACAAATTAGTAAACATAAATGCATATAATAAAGTACGATATTATTTATGGACATATAGCATTTATATGTGTGTATTTATTTATGTATGGTGTACATGTATGTATACAGATGTCACAAATACCAATATGTTTGGAAAAGTATACGACTGAAGAGTGCTCACTAAATTCCTGATAATGGTTACCTCTGATACTGAAAAAAGAGAATGAGATTTAGGGATTGAGGTAAACTCCAGCTCTTTTAGTTTATATGTATATGAAAGATATTAGCAGTTGTAATTCTAAATGAACATATATGTTTGTCAGAATCTTCTTTTTTGTTTTTTTACATCTCAAATAAGAAAAGTAGCTGGGTAGGTCAATTTTGAAAAAAATGTATTTATTAAGTGAGAAGTAACCAGTTGTTAAAATTCACAAATCATCTTCATTCTGGATCACCTAAGGCTTTAAGACTTTTTAAAAGCAAAACAAAAACAGAGTGCAGTATATTACAGTTAAGATAATGGAGGACAAGAGGGGTGACACCTAAAAACTGCAAAACCCAGATCCCTTCTCCAGCAGTAAAGAAACCATGACAGATGATAAACAGTGTGAATGCTCTGATGTTGCCTGGCTATAGTCAACCTTGAAGGTCCTTTCTACTTCTGCCAAGCCCATAAAAGTAGGAATCCCAGATCCAACGTGTGCAAATACAGTGTGTTTTCCAATAGCAAATACACCGATGCTCTTTTCACTTCTAAGCCAACAGTCTAGGAGAGGTACACTTGAGAATATGTGAGCATACGGTTAAATAATGCTCCTCTCTGCCCACTAAAATAATTCACCAATATTAGATGCACACAAAAACAAAGTGATTGTGTCCCTGGAGTGATTCTTAATAAACCTATACCTTGCATATCATCATGAATAAAAAGAATGTTTTCCTAAAGTGTGTTCCTTGAAAAACTGATCTTAAAAAATATAGCATACAAAAAAATATATATATAGCATACAGGTGGGAAATTGTAGTGGTCAATTAGGCTTGCATGAGTGCATGCTCAGTTGCTTCAGTAGTGTCCGATTCTTTGTGACTCTATGGAGTGTAGCCTGCCTGGCTCCTCTGTCCATGGGATTTGCCAGGTAAGAATGATAGAGTGGGTGGCCATTCCCTCCTCCAGGGGAATATTCCTGACCCAGGGCTCGAACATGGGTCTCCTGCATGGCAGGCAGATTCTTTACCATCTGATCCATCAGGCAAGCCCAATTAAGTTTAGGATATGCCAGTCCATCCTAAAGGACATCAGTCCTAAGTGTTCATTGGAAGGACTGATGTTGAAGCTGAAACTCCAATACTTTGGCCACCTGATGTGAAGAACTGACTCATTTGAAAAGACCCTGGTGCTGGGAAAAATTGAGGGCAGGAGGAGAAGGGGATGACAGAGGATGAGATGGTTGGATGGCATCACTGACTTGATGGACATGAGTTTGAGTAAACTCCAGGAGTTGGTGATGGACAGGGAGGCCTGGGGTGCTGCAGTCCATGGGCTCACAAAGAGTCGGACATGACTGAGCGACTGAACTGAACTGAGGCTAATTTTAAAACTGCCTCTTGAATACTTATAATATTTTATCATTTTAAGGTTCTGAGAAGTCTTATAGTTGAAAAACTACTTTGTTGAACTCATGAATGCACATTTATTTAAGTAGCATTTTTTTTAAAGAAGTAATAGATCACAACAAACTGGAAAATTATTAAAGAGATGGGAATATCAGACCACCTTACCTGCCTCCTGTGAAACCTGTATGCAGGTCAAGAAGCAACAGTTAGAACCAGACATGGAAAAACTGACTGGTTCAAAATTGGGGAAGGAATTCATCAAGGCTGTATATTGTCACCCTGCTTATTTAACTTATATGCAGAGTACATCATGTGAAATGCCAGGCTGGATGAAGCACATGCTGGAATCAAGATTTCCAGAAGAAATATGAATAACCTCAGATATGCAGATGACATTGCCCATAAGGAAGAACGCAAAGAGGAACTAAAGTCTCTTGATGAAAGTGAAAAAGGTGAGTGAAAAAGCTGGCTTAAAATGCAACATTTAAAAAATGAAGATCAAGGCATCTGGTCCCATCACTTCATGGCAAATTGATGGGGAGACAATGGAAACAGTGACAGACTTTATTTTTGGGGACTCCAAAAATCACTGTAGATGGTGACTTCAGCCATGAAAGTAAAAGACGCTTACTCCTTGGAAGGAAAGTTACGACCAACCTAGATAGCATATTAAAAAGCAGAGACATTACTTTGCCAACAAAGGTCCATCTAGTCAAAGCTATGATTTTTCCAGTAGTCACATACATATGTGAGAGTTGGACCATAAAGAAAGCTGAGCCCCGAAGAATTGATGCTTTTGAACTGTGGTGTTGGACAAGACTCTTGAGACTTGGACTGCAGAGAGATCAAACCAGTCAATCCTAAAGGAAATCAGTCCTGAATATCTATTGGAAGGACTGATGCTGAAGCTGAAACTTCAATACTTTGGCCACCTGACATGAAGAGCCAACTCATTTGAAAAGACCCTGATGCTGGGAAAGATGGAAGTCAGGAGGAGCAGGGAATGACAGAGGACTAGATGGTTGGGTGGCATCACCGACTCAATGGACATGAGCTTGAGCAAGCTCCAGGAGATGGTGATGGACGGGGAGGCCAGGTGTGCTATAATCCATGGAGTTGCAAAGAGTCAGACACAATTGAGCAACTGAACAACAATAGATAACTATTAATATTACTGCCTGTGAAATTAAGCATGCTATAGACCTCGGTGTGGACAGTGCTGATTATTTATTTCAGTTCAGTTCAGTCACTTAGTCATGTCCAACTCTTTGTGACCCTATGGACTGCAGCACACCAGGCCTCCCTGTCCCTCACCATCTCCTGGAGCTTGCTCAAACTCATGTCCATTGAGTCAGTGATATATTTATTTGGATGCATATAATTTACAATATACCCAATAAGCAACCCAAGGTAAACCATCCCTGCTGCTCATAGTGCCCATAACACAACAGCCAACAAAGGTGGGGCGAGACTCACAGAGAACAAGGTCAGAGTGACACAAATCAGATTTGTTTTCTCTAAGCTTTCATAGCACCTTCTCTGCAAGAGCACCACCTTATCTCACATTCTTCCTGCTGTGATTCTCAGGCTCCTCTGTGCCCTGTGACCAAGGCCCTTTAGCTGATGCCTTAGTGACTTATGAGTTTTCAGTTTTCCTCACCTTCATCTCCAGCAAACTGTAGTGATGCTTCTGTATCTGCTGATACCCAAGTGAGTAGTTGCACTGCCTTGAAATGGTATTGCTGCTACCACTAACCTAGGAAACTGCCTCTGCTGATGACACCCAGGACTGTGGAATCAAGAATGCTCAGTCTTTTGGACTTTGTGGGAGAGGGAGAGGGTGGGATGATTTGAGAGAATGGCATTGAAACATGTATAATATCATATATGAAACGAGTTGCCAGTCCAGGTTCGATGCATGATACTGGATGCTTGAGGCTGGTGCACTGAGACGACCCAGAGGGATGGTACGGGGAGGGAGGAGGGTTCAGGATGGGGAACATGTTGTATACCTGTGGCAGATTCATGTTGATATATGGCAAAGCCAATACAATATTGTAAAGTTAAAAAATACAATAAAAAATATGTGGATATACTTCTATTATTAAAAAAAAAGAATGCTTAGGGCACCATGGGCATGAACCACAGTGATGCCTCTACCCGTCACTGGCCCCCCATGGTGCCCTCAGCACTCACAAAACCTTGGCCCTCTCTCCTTTCATCCCTGCCTGCCTCGGTGAGTGCCTGGGGCAGGGCTGGTGAACAATCTGAGTGACAGATACAGAGCTGGTCTCAGAATTGGTATATGCATGTCATATTTCTTTTCCTTGGAATGTCTTACCAGTCTTTCAAACATATCCAAAACCTGAGACAAAATGAAGCTCATCCTTTTTGTTTATTAGTCACTTTTGGAAGGAACACTGTGAAATGATTCTATGATCATTAGTGAAGATGTTCTTGCAACTTTCCGTGTACTTTCATTACCCTAAAGAGTTTATTTTTTCCAGCCCCTTTCTCTGGTGAGATGAACAAAGACCATAGAAGGACTTGGTCTTTCTGGATATGAACGTGTGTATGCATTTAAGGGGTCTATTTGATCTGGGTAAATTGGTTATTTGAAATTGTGGTCAATCACATTCAAACCCTATCCTCAGCATTGGCTCCTTCAAACCCACACTTTCCAGCTCTCTAAGCCCTCCACAGTCTAGACTCACTCCACAGCTCCAGTCATAAATCTCTTTGTCACAGAGCAATTGTGCATTTAAACATTACTGCTACTGCTAAGTCACTTCAGTCGTGTCTGACTCTGTGCGACCCCATAGACGGCAGCCCATCAGGCTTCCCCGTCCTTGGGATTCTCCAGGCAAGAACACTGGAGTGGGTTGCCATTTCCTTCTCCAATGCATGGAAGTGAAAAGTGAAAGTGAAGTCGCTAAGTCATATCTGACCCTCAGCGACCCCATGGACTGCAGCCTTCCAGGCTCCTCCATCCATGGGATTTTCTAGGCAAGAGTACTGGAGTAGGGTGCCATTGTCTTCTCCATTTAAACATTGGACGATACTTATTAATCACTTACTCTATGGAAATCAGGGTGGGCCCTAAGATAAATTAGACATAGTTCCTGTTTTTGTAGAGCTTTCATGGAGTTTTCTTCATTTATTTTATTTATTTTGGACTGTCTGGGTCTTCCCTGCTACATGGGCTCTTCTCTGGTTGCAGGGAGCAGGGGCTTCTCTCTAGTAGTGGTGCCCGGGCTTCTCTCTAGTAGTGTTGCCCAGGCTTCTCGCTGCTGTGGCTTCTCTTGTTGCAAAGCACAGGCCCTAGGGTGTGTGCTACCGAATAGCTGTGGCATGAGTGCTCAGCAGTTGCAGCTCACGGGCTCTAGATCGCAGGCTCAGTAGCTGTGGCATATTGGGCTTAGCAGTTCCGTGATATATGGGATCCTCTCAGACTAGAGATCAAACCCATGCCTCCTGCATTGGCAGGTAGATTCTTTACCACTGAGCTGCCAGGGAGGCCCTAGAGTTTTCTTCTGCCACATGATTTTCCTTGGGGTTTTATGAGCACTCAGTATTCAATTCTCCCACCATGCCTTTGTTAATTCTCTTTCCTTAGCTCATGATCGTTTTTGTCATTCCAACTTAAACACTGTTATATAAGGCAAAGCTAGGGTTGCCAGGTACAATGCAGGACATAGTTAAGTTTGAATTTCAGATAAATGACAAAAATCTTTTTTAGTCAAAGGATCTCCCAATGTTTGTGTTCTGTTCATGATACTGCACAAGGGATACTTATACTAAAAGACTAAGTTCTTAAGGGAAGAGTAGTCAATGCCAAGATATGTATGAGGGATCACATAGGTTAATGGAGATAAATAGATTTGGAGAAATAAAATAACCTGGTTCGAGTAGGATTCTTCATCATATGAGTTCTACTTTTAACAAATCACATCACTTCATTGTTTTATTTTTCTCCAAAAACCTGCTGTTTACTAATATACCACTGGTGAGTAATTAAAATGCATCTTTATATGCTTTCATGGGTTGTTGATGGAATATATGATTACTGACATTATATATTTTACAGAAATATAGTTGTTATATTATAAATATATATCAACATGAATTATAAACATGCATGTAGGTTAGATATTATTACAAGATACTTGAGATCTTTGTATCTATCCTTCACATTTTTCAGTGAAGAAAAACATTCATATACTTAAATATTGAAGGTCAAATAGAATGAAGGTGAGAAAAAGCATACTCATTTTCAGTACAACATGAAATAATGAGACTAATAATCCTACAAGAGTCACAACCCCAAAAGTCCCATTTAAATTGCTTCTTCCAGAACAATTTCTGCCAAGTAATATTGTTTAAAAGTCCCCAAATTGACACAGTAGGCTTCTCGGCAAGATACTAAATAGAAATTCATTTCCATGGAGTGCTAAATGTACAGGCACACCTTCTTTATTGCACTTCCTTTTCTGTGCTTTGAAGATATTGCATTTTCTAAAAATCGAATGTTTGTAGCAACCTTATTGAGCAAGTCTATCAGCACCATTTTTCTAACACTTTCTCACTTTGCATCTCAGTCACATTCTGCTAATTCTCTCAATATTACAAACTTTTGTTATTATTCTGTTTGTTATGCTCATTGGTGATCAGTTATCTTCACTGTTAACTATTGTAATTATTTGGGGACACCACAAACTGCACTTGTATAAGCTGGCAGGCTTAATTAATAAATGTATGTGTTCTGACTGCTCTATCAACCAACTGTTCCCCATCTCCCTCCCCAACCTCTCAGACTTTCCGATTCCTTGAGACACAATATTGAAATTAGGCCAACTGATACTACTACAAAGGCTTTTAAGTGTTCAAGTGAAAGGAAGAGTCACAGGTCTTTGACTTTGAGTTAAAAGCTGGAATGATTAATAGTGAGGAAGACATATCAGAAGCTAAGATAGGCAGAAATCTAGGCTTCTTGTCCCAAACTGTTAGTCACGTTGTGAATGCAAAGAAAAAGCTCTGAAAGGAGATTAAAAGTGTTCCTCCTGTAAATACATGAATGAAAAAAAAGCTAACAGCCTTACTGCTGATATGGAAAAAGGTTTAGTGGACTAGCTAGGAGATCAAACCACCCACAACATTCCCTTAAACATTCCCCAGCTCTTCAATTCTGTGTAGCTTGAGAGAAGTGAGGAAGCTGCCAAAACTAGCAGAGGTTCATTCCTGAGTTTTAAGGATAGAAGCCATTTCCGTAACACCAAAGTGCAAAGTGAATCAGCAAGTGTTAATATAGAAGCAGCAGCAAATTATTCAGAAGTTCTAGCTAAGATAATTAATGAAGGTGGCTACTGGAAACAAGAAATTTTCAATACAGAAGTGAAAGTGAAAGTCATTCAGTTGTCTCCAACTCTTTGCAACTCCATGGACTATACAGTCCATGGAATTCTCCAGGCCAGAATACTGGAGTGGGTGTCACTACAGAAGAAATGGGCTAATATAGGAAGAAGATACCATCTAGAATTTTCAAAGCTGGAAAGGAGAAGTCAATACCCGGCCTTAAAACTTCAAAGAACAGGCTGCCTATCTTGCTGGAGGCTAATGCAGCTGGTGATTTGAAGATGAAGCCAATGATCATTTACCATTCTGAAAATCCTAGGGCCCTTAAGAATTATGCTACATCTGCTCTGTCTGTGCTCTGTACATGGAACAACAAAGCCTGGATAATAGCACACCCATTTACAACATGGCTTACTGAATATTTTCAGCCCACTGTTGAAACCTACTGCTTAGGAAACAAGACTCCTTTCAAAACACTACTGCTCATTGACAGTGGTGCATCTGGTCACCCAAGAGCTCTGAGGGAGATGGACAGTGAGATTCTTGTTGTTTACATACTGCACATCACATCCATGCTGCAGCCCATGGGTTAAAGAATAAGATTTGAAAGTCTTATTCTTAAAAATACATATTTTGTAAGGCTACAGCTACCATAGATAATGGTTCCTCTGATAGATCTGGGCAAACCAATTTGAAAATCTTCTGAAAAGTATTCATCATTCTAGATGCCATTAAGAAAATTTGTGATTCATGGGAAGAAGTCAAAATGTAACGTTAACAGGAGTTTGGAAGAAGTCGATTCCAACCTTTCATAGATGACTTGAAGTGGTTCAAGACATCAGTGAAGGAAGTAACTGCAGATATAGTAGAAAGGTCACGATAACTAGAATTAGCAGTCAATTCTGAAGATGGAACGGAACTGCTGCAACCTCAGGATAACACTGTCATGGATGAGGAGTTGTTTCCCACAGATGAGCAAAAAGAGTGATTTGTTGAGATGGAATCTACTCCTGGTGAGGATGCTGTGAAGATTGTTGAAATGGCAAAGGATTTAGAATATTACATAGACTTAGTTGATAAAGCAGCATCAGGGTTTGGGAAGATTGACTCCCATTTTGAAAAAAAGTTCCCCTTAGTTAAAATGGGTTCCAACAGCACTGCCTGCTAAAGAGAAATCAATTGTGAAAGGAGTCAATCAATGTGGTAAACTTTACTGTTGTCATATTTTAAGAAATTGCCACAGCCACCTCCACCTCCAGCATTCACCACCTTGATCACTCAGTAGCCATCAACATCAAGGGAAGACATTATGATTCCCTGAAGGTTCAGATGATGATTAGAATAAGGTGCTTTTTACTTAAGGTATGTACATTTTTTAGGCATAATGCTATTGCACACTTAATAGACTACAATATAGCCTAAAGATAACTTTTATATACACTGTGAAACTAAAAATTCTTGTGATACACTTCATTATCATACTTGCTTTATTGTGGTCTGGAATCCAACTGGCAGTATTGCCAAGGTATGCTTCTAATTTCATCTGCTGTTGTTTCTGATCTGATAAGGGAGTGCTTTCCTTGTTGTAACTCTTTACAGCTTCTGTGGACAAGAGCCACAGCAATTCCATGACATGTGCTCATTAGCTAGAAAAATCCAAATATCAGATTCTGCTATTTTTTGTAGAGTCTGGAGGGTTTCTCTTTTGATGTTTGTTTTTTGGGTTAAATTCACCTACTGTTTTCAAGTTCATTGAACTTTAGATTCAAAGCATCATTGAGATATAAGGACATATTTTGAGAAGCCACCTGATGCTTTCAAATAATTTCTTCTGAATTTTCCACATATTGAATACACTATTAAATATACTTGTACTAAATAAAGATCAAAGGAGAATTATAGCAATAATTTATCTAAATATTGCTGATGAATAGCTTGATATTTAAAGTTTTACTCTCTTAAAAATTCGTACCCATGTTTCTCAGGGTGGAATTGGCAGAAGTGGATTTCTAGAGTCATAGTACATGGCTTTTTCCCAATCCCTGGTTTTATACAAAATAGGCAAGAGGGTACAAAAACATGTTTTATCATCTTAGTCATAATTACTGAGATACCTTCTAAATGGCTTTCAATTCTCCTCAGAAATATTTACAAAATGCAACTCTAACACTAGTCACATCTACTATTTTGATTCCAGACTTGCACACTGTGTGGGAAATTGAAGCATTCATTCAATACATTAATAAACTTCCTACTGCATAACATGTATTATACAAAATGATAAAAGGAAAATAAGAGAATAGACATTATATCCACTGTATAAGAACTGGTAACTTAGATAACATAGGAAATAAGCCGACAACACCAAACATTGCATATTGGAGTTTGCCTAATTTTCCCACATCTTTGGATGGTAAGGCATTTTACCTAGTGTAAAACATTTAGCCATTAAAATCTTTCCCTTAAGCATAATAATTTCAATTGTAACATTTTAATGAAAATCTTTCTAAAATGTACTCTGTATTTATCTGCCTTTATAAAATGCACAATACCAAATCAGCCTCATAATGATTTCTAGAATGCACAATACCAAATCGGCCTCATAATGATTCAGATTTAACACAATATAAATATTGTGTATTTCTATAAAACAGTGATACTCTAGAGCACATTTGAGCTGTGTGTAGTACAAGTTATTGCATGGCATGAAGTTTGAGACTTCTTGAGATTTTGCACAAGTACCAGTCATCTTTCAATCTATTCCTTTATTGTCAAAACATCACAGAAAGAACAGTAACATGACAAAAAGAAAGAAATTAAAAGATCAGGAATCCACACCCCCTTGCTTACTAACCAGCAATGGAATTTCAACTCCATCACTGTTAACCAATCAGAAATTCATTTTATCATATTTAAAAGAACTGAAAAAGATGTTTTATAAGTCTCCTTGCAATTCTAAGAGTCTGTCTTACACACTGCTATATAAATTGATATGATCACTTCAGAAAATTTTTATCTAATCAAGTTACATATACTCCATGACTCTAGAAATTTACTCCAGTTAATTCTACCCTGAGAAATGTGTGCAGGCATGTTTAAAGCAGCAAAAATATAAACAGCTAAATATCCATCAATACTATAATGGATAAATTATCATACATTAACCATATAGAATAATATAGGCAATGAAAATGAATTACATCCACATACAATGATGTAGATGTATTAAACTTTAAAATGTTATTAAACTTTAAAATGTCAGAAAAAGAATATATACTGCATGGTTTCATTTCTATGAAGTTTTATAAATTGTGGGTTTTTTTAATCTAAAATATGTGTGGGAACATATACTAAGGTGGTAAAACTATAAAGATAAGACCTAATCAGATGACAGCGATTGATTTTAGAGAAGAAAGTTGTGCTCAGGAACATAGGTATTTGCTCTACTGAAATTCATTTAGCTGCAAGCCAAATACTTTATATCCAATCAAGTTGGTCTTCAAAGATAAAGGCCACACACTGTTATGAATAAATAGGAGTTCAGGGAATACAATTGCTAAGAGCCCTTTATGAAGAAGCTTAGAGAAAAAACTTCAGATAATCAAAATGACCACACAAACATTGATATAAAGACAGATGCTGATATCACACATACCTGAAACACTAAGAACTAAAACTAAATGATGACTATAAAAGAAACTGTACGTTAAGTAATGGCTAGATAGTCTGACAATGCAGGAGAGTGCAACTACCTTAAACTAGGGAAGAATGGAGAGATTATGCAAAAAGTAAATAAATTCACTAATTATCTGATAGAACTTAGCTGGTAAAATGTATCAGCATACACCTAATCATTTGAACAATTTGAACATTTCTGTATAACCAAAAACAAGAGAAAGGAGATTTCAGTTCAGTTCAGTCACTCAGTCATGTCCGACTCAAGGAGATTTCAGTTCAGTTCAGTCATTCAGTCATGTCTGACTCTTTGCGACCCCATGAATTGCAGCACACCAGGCCTCCCTGTCCATCACCATCTCCCGGAGTACACCCAAACCAATGTCCATCAAGTCAGTGATGCCATCCAGCCATCTCATCCTCTGTCGTCCCCTTTTCCTCCTGCCCTCAACCCCTCCCAGCATCAGGGTCTTTTCCAATGAGTCAACTCTTCGCATGAGGTGGCCAAAGTATTGGAGTTTCAGTTTCAGCATCAGTCCTTCCAATGAACACCCAGGACTGATCTTTAGGGTGGACTGGTTGGATCTCCTTGCAGTCCAAGGGACTCTCAAGACTTCTCCAACACCACAGTTCAAAAGCATCAATTCTTTGATGCTCAGCTTTCTTTATAGTCCAGCTCTCACATCCATACATGACCACAGGAAAAACCATAGCCTTGACTAGACAGACCTTTGTTGGCAAAGTAATGTCTCTTTTTTAATATGCTATCTAGGTTGGTCATAACTTTCCTCCGAGGAGTAAGGGTCTTTTAATTTCATGGCTGCAATCACCATCTGCAGTGATTTTGGAGCCCAAAAAAATAAAGTCAGCCACTGTTTCCAGTGTTTCCCCATCTATTTCCCATGAAGTGATGGGATCAGATGCCATGTTCTTAGTTTTCTGAATGTTGAGCTTTAACCCAACTTTTTCACTCTCCTTTCACTTTCATCAAGAGGCTTTTTAGTTCCTCTTCACTTTCTGCCATAAGGGTGGTGTCATCTGCATATCTGAGGTTATTGATATTTCTCCCGGCAATCTTGATTCCAGTTTGTGCTTCCTTCAGCCCAGCGTTTCTCATGATGTACACTGCAAAGAAGTTAAATAAGCAGGGAGAAAATATACAGCCTTTAAGAACTCCTTTCCTATTTGGAACCAGTCTGTTGTTCCATGTCCAGTTCTAACTGTTGCTTCCTGACCTGTGTATAGGTTTCTCAAGAGGCAGGTCAGGTGGTCTGGTGTTCTCATCTCTTTCAGAATTTTCCAAAGTTTATTATGATCCACACAGTCAAAGGCTTTGGCATAGTCAATAAAGCAGAAATAGATATTTTTCTGGAACTCTCTTGCTTTTTTGATGATCCAGCGGATGTTGGCAATTTGATCTCTGGTTCCTCTGCCTTTTCTAAAACCAGCTTGAACATCTGGAAGTTCATGGTTCATGTATTGCTGAAGCCTGGCTTGCAGAATTTTGAGCATTACTTTACTAGCGTGTGCTATGATTGAAACTGTGCGGTAGTTTAAGCATTCTTTAGCATTGCCTTTCTTTGGGATTGGAAGGAAAACTGACCTTTTCCAGTCCTGTGGCCACTGCTGAGTTTTCCAAATTTGCTGGCATATTTGAGTGCAGCACTTTCACAGCATCATCTTTCAAGATTTGAAATAGCTCAACTTGAATTTCATCACCCCTACTAGCTTTGTTCATAGTGATGCTTTCTAAGGCCCAATTGACTTCACATTCCAGGATGTCTGGCTCTTGACTTCACATTCCAGGATAATCACACCATCATGATTATCTGGGCCATGAAGATCTTTTTTGTACAGTTCTTCTGTGTATTCTTGCCATCTCTTCTTAATATCTTCTGCTTCTGTTAGGTCCATACCATTTCTATCCTTTATCAAGCCCATCTTTGCATGAAATGTTCCTTTGGTATCTCTACTTTTCTTGAAGAGATCTCTAGTCTTTCCCATTCTGTTATTTTCCTCTATTTTTTGCATTGATCGCTGAGGAAGGCTTTCTTATCTCTCCTTGCTATTCTTTGGAACTCTGCATTCAAATGGGTATATCTTTCCTTTTCTCCTTTGCTTTTCACTTCCCTTCTTTTCACAACCATTTGTAAGGGTTAGGGTTAGTGATATACCAATAAATATCAAAGGGAAAAAAAATATGACATTTAATGGAATATACACATGCATGTGTAAACCAATATGAAATTAAAACCAATATATTCCAAATTATCTAAACTAGTAAAATATAACTCTATGCTGTACACAAGATATACATCTAAATTTTTAAATGGGAGATATTCAAAAATTTTTTAAAGGATGAAGAATGAGTAACAAGAAAATGCAAATAAACTCAATGCAGTTACCACAATGTTCATATTTGAAAAGGAAGAATTCAGAACAAAAATCATTAAAGGAGAAAAAGGAATCTAAAATGCTGAAGTGAAGAGTCACAATGAGAACATAACAATGATTAAAATTTTGGTTCCCAGGAACACAGCAAAATCTTTCATAAAGTAGATATTACAGACTATTTTTTTTTATTAATTTTATTTTATTTTCAAACTCCACATAATTGTATTAGCTTTGCCAAACATCAGAATGAATCCACCACAGGTATACATGTGTTCCCCATCCTGAACCCTCCTCCCTCCTCCCTCCCCATACCATCCCTCTGGGTCGTCCCAGTGTGCTAGCCCCAAGCATCCAGTATCGTGCATTGAACCTGGACTGGCATCTCGTTTCATACATGATATTTTACATGTTTCAATGCCATTCTCCCAATTCTTCCCACCCTCTCCCTCTCCCACAAAGTCCATAAGACTGGTTTATACGTCAGTATCTCTTTTGCTGTCTCGTATACAGGGTTATCGTTACCATCTTTCTAAATTCCATATATATGCTATTTTTTAAAATAGGTAAAAAATATCCATCAAATTTAGGATTTAATATAGCTCTCTAAATCTAAGATCAAGTAGACAAAATATTTCTAGGAACGTACAAGACCGCAGCAGAAGATATTAATAAGAGGTGGCAAGAATACACAGAAAAACTGTACAAAAAAGATTATCATGACCCAGATAATCACAATGGTGTGATCACTCAACCTAGAGCCAGACATCCTGGAATGTGAAGTCAAGTGGGCCTTAGAAAGCATCACTACAAACAAAACTAGAGGAGGTGATGAAATTTCAATTGAGTTATTTCAAATCCTGAAAGATGATGCTGTAAAAGTGCTGCACTCAAATATGCCAGCAAATTTGGAAAACTCAGCAGTGGCCACAGGACTGGAAAAGGTCAGTTTTCCTTCCAATCCCAAAGAAAGGCACTGCTAAAGAATGCTCAAACTACCACACAATTTCAATCATAGCACACGCTAGTAAAGTAATGCTCAAAATTCTGCAAGCCAGGCTTCAGCAATACATGAACCATGAACTTCCAGATGTTCAAGCTGGTTTTAGAAAAGGCAGAGGAACCAGAGTTCAAATTGCCAACATCCGCTGGATCATCAAAAAAGCAAGAGAGTTCCAGAAAAATATCTATTTCTGCTTTATTGACTATGCCAAAGCCTTTGACTGTGTGGATCATAATAAACTTTGGAAAATTCTGAAAGAGATGAGAACACCAGACCACCTGACCTGCCTCTTGAGAAACCTATACACAGGTCAGGAAGCAACAGTTAGAACTGGACATGGAACAACAGACTGGTTCCAAATAGGAAAGGAGTTCTTAAAGGCTGTATATTTTCTCCCTGCTTATTTAACTTCTTTGCAGTGTACATCATGAGAAACGCTGGGCTGAAGGAAGCACAAACTGGAATCAAGATTGCCGGGAGAAATATCAATAACCTCAGATATGCAGATGACACCACCCTTATGGCAGAAAGTGAAGAGGAACTAAAAAGCCTCTTGATGAAAGTGAAAGGAGAGTGAAAAAGTTGGGTTAAAGCTCAACATTCAGAAAACTAAGAACATGGCATCTGATCCCATCACTTCATGGGAAATAGATGGGGAAACACTGGAAACAGTGGCTGACTTTATTTTTTTGGGCTCCAAAATCACTGCAGATGGTGATTGCAGCCATGAAATTAAAAGACCCTTACTCCTCGGAGGAAAGTTATGACCAACCTAGATAGCATATTAAAAAAGAGACATTACTTTGCCAACAAAGGTCTGTCTAGTCAAGGCTATGGTTTTTCCTGTGGTCATGTATGGATGTGAGAGTTGGACTGTGAAGAAATCTGAGTGCTGAAAAATTGATGCTTTTGAACTGTGGTGTTGGAGAAGACTCTTGAGAGTCCCTTGGACTGCAAGGAGATCCAACCACTCCATCCTAATGGAGATCAGTCCTGGGTGCTCTCTGGAAGGAATGATGCTAAAGGTGAAACTCCAGTACTTTGGCCACCTCATGCGAAGAGTTGACTCATTGGAAAAGACCCTGATGCTGGGAGGGATTGGGGGCAGGAGGAGAAAGGGATGACAGAGGATGAGATGGCTGGATGGCATCACCAACTTAATGCACATTTGTCTGGGTGAACTCCAGGAATTGGTGATGGACAGGGAGGCCTGGCGTGCTGCGATTCATGGGGTCACAAAGAGTCGGACAAGACTGAGCGACTGAACTGAACTGACTGACAAGACCTAAACAACAAAAATAAGAGGACCTAATGAATACATATCAAACTCCAACCTCCAGTAAAGAATATATCTTCTTTGTAAGGATAAGCAAAACACCTATGAAAAGTACAGTATTTGTGGTCACAAGAAATAATCAATTAATACCAAAGTTACAATATATCATTCTATGACCAAAATGTTTTAAAAAAAAAAGGACTTTCCCCCTGAAATTTAAAAATATGCTATGAAAGAACTAACCCTAACCCTAAAGACTCCACCAGAAAATTACTAGAGCTAATCAGTGAATATAGTAAAGTTGCAGGATATAAAATTAACACACAAATATCCCTTGCATTCCTATACACTAACAATGATAAAACAGAAAGAGAAATTAAGGGTACAGTCCCATTCACCATTGCAAAGAAAAGAATAAAATACTTAGGAATATATCTACCTAAAGTAACAAAAAACCTATATATAGAAAACTATAAAACGCTGATGAAAGAAATCAAAGAGAACATAAATAGATGGAGAAATATACCATGTTCATGGATTGGAAGAATCAGTATATTAAAATGAGTATACTAACCAAAGCAATCTATAGATTCAATGCAATCCCTATCAAGCTACCAACAGTATTTTCCACAGAACTAGAACAAATTATTTCACAATTTGTATGGAAATACAAAAAACCTCGAACAGCCAAAGCAATCTTGAGAAAGAAGAATGGAACTGTAGGAATCAACCTGCCTGACTTCAGGCTCTACTACAAAGCTACAGTCATCAAGACAGTATGGTACTGGCACAAAGACAGAAATATAGATCAATGGAACAAAATAGAAAGCCCAGAGATAAATCCATGCACATATGGACACCTTATCTTTGACAAAGCAGGCAAGAATATACAATGGAGAAAAGACAATCTCTTTAGCTAGTGGTGCTGGGAAAACTGGTCAACCACTTGTAAAAGAATGAAACTAGAACACTTTCTAACACCATACACAAAAATAAACTCAAAATGGATTAAAGATCTCAATGTAAGACCAGAAACTATAAAACTCCTAGAGGAGAATATAGGCAAAACACTCTCCAACATAAATCACAGCAGGATCCTCTATGACCCACCATCCAGAGTATTGGAAATAAAAGCAAAAATAAACAAATGGGACCTAATTAAACTTAAAAGATTATGCACAACAAAGGAAATTATAAGCAAGGTGAAAAGACAGCCTTCAGAATGGGAGAAAATAATAGCAAATGAAGCAACTGACAAAGAATTAATCTCAAAAATATACAAGCAACTCCTGCAGCTCAATTCCAGAAAAATAAATGACCCAATCAAAAAATGGGCCAAGGAACTAAACAGACATTTCTCCAAAGACATACAGATGGCTAACAAACACATGAAGAAATGCTCAACATCACTCATTATCAGAGAAATGCAAATCAAAACCACAATAAGGTACCATTTCACGCCAGTCAGAATGGCTGCTATCTAAAAGTCTACAAGCAATAAATGCTGAAGAGGGTGTGGAGAAAAGGGAACCCTCTTACACTGCTGGTATGAAAGCCAACTAGTACAGCCACTATGGAGAACAGTGTGGAGATTCCTTAAAAACACTGGAAATAGAACTGCCATTATGGACGGACTCTCTCTCTCCTACGTGCGTGCGCTCTTTCTGTCTCTCCCTCTCTCTCTCTCTGTCTCTCCCCCCCACCCCCCTGCGCACTCCTCCACTTTCTTCTCTTCAAGTCTTTGGGTTGGCATGCCCTCACACTTTGAGGATGGATTTTCCGGCTATCTTCTAAATAAAATAGAGCTGTAACACTAAAAAAAAAAAAAAAAAAGAACTGCCATTATGACCCAGCAATCCCACTTCTGGGCATACACCCCAAGGAAATAAGAATTGAAAGAGACACATGTACCCCAATGTTCATCACAGTAGTGTTTATAACACCCAGGACATGGAAGCAACCTAGATGTCCATCAGCAGATGAATGGATAACAAAGTTGTGGTAAATATACACAATGGAATATTACTCAGCCATTAAAAAGAAAACATTTGAATCAGTTCTAATGAGGTGGATGAAACTGGAGCCTATTATATAGCGTGAAGTAAGCCAGAAAGAAAAACACCAATATAGTATACTAACGCATATATATAAAATTTAGAAAAATGGTAACGATAACCCTATACACGAGACAGCAAAAGAGACACAGATATGTAGAACAGTCTTTTGGAGTCTGTGGGAAAAGGTGAGGGTGGGATGATTTGGGAGAATGGCATTGAAACATATATATTATCATATGTGAAATGAATCACCAGTCCAGGTTTGATGCATGAGACAGGGTGCTCAGGGCTGGTGCACTGGGATGACCCAGAAGGATGGGATGGGGAGGGAGGTGGGATGGTGAACACATGTATACCCATGGCGGATTCATGTCAATGTATGGCAAAATCATTATAATATTATAAAGTAATTAGCCTCCAATTAAAATAAATTTATATTAAAAAATAAATAAATAATAAAAGAGAAATATAAAACCACAGAATTTCTTATTAGTAACCATGAATATACAACATACATGAGACTGTAAGATAGGGGTAAAATATTATCAGAGGAAAATTAATGGCATAAATAAATACATCAATCAAATTGAAAGCTAATTAAACCTTCTCAGGGTTAGCCATAGTTCATCAGGCATTCTGTCAATCTGATCTACTCCCTTAAATCTATTTCTCACTTCCACTGTATAATCATTAGGGATTTAATTTAGGTCATACCTGAATGGTCTATAGGTTTTCCCTACTTGATGAGCTATGGATGGAGGTTTGTAACATTGTACAAGAAAAAGAAATGAAAAAAAGCAAAATGGCTGTCTAAGGAGGCCTTACAAATACCTGTGAAAAGAAGAAAAGTGAAAAGAAAGGAGAAAAGGAACAATAGACTCATTTGAATGTAGAGTTCCAAAGAATATCAAGGAGAGATAAGAAAGCTTTCCTCAGTGATCAGTACAAAGAAATAGAGGAAAACAATAGAATGGGAATGACTAGAGATCTCTTCAAGAAAATTAGAGATACCAAGGGAACATTTCATGCAAAGATGGGCTCAATAAAGGACAGACTTGGTATGGACCTAACAGAAGCAGAAGATATTAAGAAACGGTGGCAAGCATACACAGAAGAACTGCAAAAAAAAGATCTTCACAACCCAGATAATCACAATGGTGTGATCTCTCACCTAGAGTCAGACATCCTGGAATGTGAAGTCAAATGGGCCTTAGGAAGCATCACTGCAAACAAAGCTAGTGGAGGTGATGGAATTCTAGTTGAGCTATTTCAAATCCTGAAAGATGATGCTGTGAAAGTGCTGCACTCAATATATCAGCAAATTTGGAAAACTCAGCAGTGGCCACAGGACTGGAAAAAGTCAGTTTTCATTCCAATTCCAAAGAAAGGCAATGCCAAAGAATATTCTAACTACCACACAATTGCATTCATTTCACACACTAATAAAGCAATGCTCAAAATTCTCCAAGACAGACTTCAACAATACGTGAACCGTGAACTTCCAGACGTTCAAGCTGGTTTTAGAAAAGGCAGAGGAACCAGAGATCAAATTGTCAACATCCACTGGATAGTAGAAAAAGCAAGAGAGTTCCAGAAAAACATCTATTTCTGCTTTATTGACTATGCCAAAGCCTTTGACTGTGGCTCACAATAAACTGTGGAAAATTCTAAAAGAGATGGGAATACCACACCACCTGAGCTCTTGAGAAATCTGTATGCAGGTCAGGAAGCAACAGTTAGAATTGGACATGGAACAACATACTGGTTCCAAATAGGAAAAGGAGAATGTCAAAGCTGTATATTGTCACTGTGCTTATTTAACTTATATGCAGAGTACATCATGAAAAACACTGGACTGGAAGAAACACAAGCTGGAATCAAGATTGCCGGGAGAAATATCAATAACCTCAGATATGCAGATGACACCACCCTTATGGCAGAAAGTAAAAACTAAAGAGCTTCTTCATGAAAGTGAAAGAGGAGAGTGAAAAAGTTGGCTTAAAACTCAACATTCAGAAAACAAAGATCATGGCATCTGGTCCCATCACTTCATGGCAAATAAATGGAAAAACAGTTAAAACAGTGACAGACTATATTTTATGGCTCCAAAATCACTGCAGATGGTGACTGCAGCCATGAAATTAAAAGATGCTTACTCCTTGGCAGAAATTTTATGACCAAGCTAGACAGCATGTTAAAAAGAAGAGACATTACTTTGCCAACAAAGGTCTGTCTAGTCAAGGCAATGGTTTTTCCAGTAGTCGTGTATGGATGTGTGAGTTGGACTATAAAAAAAGCTGAGTGCCAACGAATTGATGCCTTTAAACTGTGGTGTTGGACAAGACTCTTGAGAGTCCCTTGGACTGCAAGGAGATCCAACCAGTCCATCCTAAAGGAAATCAGTCTTAAATATTCATTAGAAGGACTGATGTTGAAGCCGAAACTCCAATACTTTGGCCACCTGATGCAAACAGATGACTCTTTTGAAAATACCCTGATGCTGGGAAAGATTGAAGGTGGGAGAAGAAGGGGATGACAGAAGATGAGATCGTTGGATGGCATTACTGAATCAATGGGTATGAGTTTGAGTAAACCCCGGGAGTTGGTGATGGACAGGGAGGCCTGGCATGCTGCAATCAATGGGGTCGCAAAAATTCAGACATGACTGAGCCACTGAACTGAACTGAGGGTTATCCAGTTGTTAGAATTGGCTGACTGGCTCAAATCATGAGGTCCTTATTGCAACATTCAGGCTGAAATGGAATAAAGTAGGGAAAACCACTAGACCATTCAGGTATGACCTAAATCAAATCCCTTATGATTATATAGTAGAGATCTGGTAGACAGAGTGCCTGAAGAACTATTGATGGAGATTAGTACCATCATATAGGAGGCATTAAGTGATCCAAACCATCCCAAAGAAAAATAAATGTAAGAAGGCAAAGTGGTTGTCTAAGGAGGGCTTACAAATAGCTGTGGAAAGAAGAGAATCAAAAGGCAAGGGAGAAAGGGAAAGATACCCAACTGAACACAGAATTCCAAAAAATAGCAAGGAGAGATAAGAAGGCTTTCTTAAAGGAATCATGCAAAGAAATAGAGGAAAACAATAGAATGGAAAAGACAAGAGATCTCTTCAAGGAAACTGGAGATATCAAGGGAACATGTCATGCAAGGATAGGCATGATAAAGGATAGAAATGGCTTCCCTGATAGCTCAGTTGGTAAAGAATCCACCTGCAAGGAAGGAGACCCTGGTTCACTTTCTGGGTCAGGAAGATCCACTGGAGAAGGGAAATAATTCATTGTTTAGAAAAATATTAAGTTAAAAGAGCGCATTAAGTGTTTACCTCAGAGTAGATAAATATATTTCAGAGTAGCTTATATATAATGTACTGTTGATTCTCTTTACAGAAATATTTCCACAAATAAGGAAGGAATGGTATATGAGAATACCACCATTTTATAGTCCCTAATGAGTTAATGGATTTCAGCAATGATTACCATCTGCTAACATCACAAAACAGAGAAGGCAATGGCACCCCACTCCAGTACTCCTGCCTGGAAAATCCCATGGACGGAGGAGCCTGGAAGGCTGCAGTCCATGGGGTCGCTGAGGGTCGGACACGACTGAAGCGACTTCACTTTCACTTTTCACTTTCATGCATTGCAGAAGGAAATGGCAACCCACTCCAGTGTTCTTGCCTGGAGAATCCCAGGGACGGGGGAGCCTGGTGGGCTGCCATCTATGGGGTCACACAGAGTCAGACACAACTGAAGTGACTTAGCAACTTAAATTCTTGATAGAAGGACATAATATCACTTAAACACTATTGATAAAAATGTTTGAACCTGAATCTGATAAGCCTCTAGATATAACTGTCAAATTACAAAAATACAAGGAACAAAGAAACATGGTAAAGGATATAGATAATGGGATGAAGCTAGCAAAGTTTACAGGATAGAATCCAAAATCACATGACCCAGCTTCTTCAGAAGAAAAAATTGCAAGGAGAGAGAGAGAAGAGAGAGCATAATTTATTAATAAAAAGTGATTTAAGGGCTTCCCAGGTGACTCAGATGGTAAAGAATCTGCCTTCAATACAGGAGACTCAGGTTCGATCCTGGGGTCAGGAAGATACTCTGGAGAAGCAAAGGACAACTTTCCAGTATTTCCACTCTACCATTCTTGCCTGGGAAATCCCATGGACAGAGGATCCTGGCGGGCTGCAGTCTATGTGGTCACAAAAGAGTTGGACCATGACTTAGCGACTAAACAACATCAATGAGCAATGTGTAAATCAATTACACTGTACTGATTTTATTCAGATCCTGAAGCAAACTAACCTTGAAATAAATTGTGCACAACTAGGGAAACTCAATCATTAACTGATGATTGATGATACTGAAGACAATTGATGATACTGAAGACCTGCTGAATTTTTGGACAATAACGCAATTGTCATTTTGTTTTAAAAATGAGCCCTCATCTGGATGAGAAGAAAAGAAACCTCTTACACTGTTGATGGTAATTGAAAATTAGCACAGCCAACATGGAAAACAATATAGAGGTTCCTTAAAAACCTAAAAATAGAACTACCATATGCAATTCCACTCCTGGGTATACATCCAAAAAAAAAAAGAAAACTCTAATTCAAAAAGATACATGCACTCCAGTGTTCATAGCAGCACTATTTACAATAGCAAAGACATGAAAATAATCCAAGTACCCCTCAACAGATGATTGGTTTAAGATGATAATATATATACAATGGAATATTATTATTCAGCCATAAAAAAATGGAATATTGACATTTGCAGCAACATAAATGGACCTAGTGAAGTAAGACAGAAAAAGGAAAACACTGTAGTATGCAGAATCTAAAAATAATGAAAAATAACTTATTTACAAAATAGAAACACAAATATTTATTTACAAAAATAGAAACACAGATATAGAAAACAAACTTATAGTTACCAAAGGGAGAAGGAAGGAGGAAGGGAAGGACTGATTAGCAGTATGGGACTCCAGATACAAACTGTTATACGTAAAGAGATAAGCAAAAGGACTTATTGTATAACACAGGGAATTTTATTCAATATACTATAATAATATATAATGGTGGTGGTAGTGGTGTAGTCACTAAGTCATGTCTGACTTTTGTGACCCACCCCATGGACTGTCAGGCTTGACAGGCTTCTCTGTCCATAGGATTTTTCCAGGCCAGAATACTGGAGTGGGTTGTCATTTCTTCTCCAGGGGATCTTCTCGACCCAGGGATCAAATCCACGTCTCCTGCTTTGCAGGTGGATTCTGTACCAATAAGCCACCCACCAGGCAAGTCCCATCTATAATAGAATATAATCTAAAATTATATAACTAACTCACTTTCCTGTACTGACACAATATTGTAAATTAATGATGCTTCAATTTAAAAAAATCCCTCATCTTCTAAAAAGATATGTTGAATATTCACAGAAACTCATTATGATGTCTAAAACTTTCTTCAAATTGATCCAGGACAGGTGGGGTATTGTTGTCGTTCAGGTGCTTGAAAGTGAAAGTGAAGTCGCTCAGTCGTGGTCGACTCTTTGCTACCCCATGGACTATAGCCCACCAGGCTCCTCTGTCCATGGGATTTTCCAGGCAAGAATACTAGAGTGGGTTGCCATTTCCTTCTCCAGGGGATCTTCCCAACCCAGGGATCGAACCCAGGTCTGCCATACTGCAGGCAGATGCTTTAACCTCTGAGCCACCAGGGAAGTTCAGGTGCTTGGTTGCGTATAACTCTTTTGCAACCCCATGGACTGCAGCAGGCCAGGTTTCCCTTCCTTCACTACCTCCTGGAGTTTGCCCAAACTCATGTCCATTGAGTCACTGATGCTTTTTCACTCTCCTCTTTCACCTTCATCAAGAGGATTTTTAGTTCCTCTTTGCTTTTTTCCATTAGGGTGATGTTCAACAATGTGCTGATGTGCTCAGTCATGATCAACTCTTTGCGACCACATAGACTAGCCCCCAGGTTCCTCTGTCCATGGAATTTTCCAGGAAAGAATACTGGAGTGGGTTGCCATTTTCTTCTCCAATGTTCAACAATACATGAACTGAGAACTTCCAGAAGTACAAGCTGGATTTAGAAAAAATTGCCAACATCCACTGAATTATAGAAAAAGCAAGAGAATTCCAGAAAAAGTATCTACTTCTGCTTCACTGACTACGCTAAAGCTTTTGACTGTGTGGATCACAACAAACTGTGGAAAATTCTTTAAGAGACAGGAATGCCAGACCAACCTACCTGCCTCCTGATAAACTTGTATGCAGGTCAAGAAGCAACAGAACCGGGCATGGAACAATGGACTGGTTCAAAATTGGGAAAGGAGTACGTCAAAGCTGTATATTGTCACCTGCTTATTTAACTTATATGCAGAGTACATCATATGAAAAGACAAGCTGGATGAAGTACAAGCTGGAATCAAGATTGCTGGGTAGGGTATAGATGGTCAAAAAAATTGACCATCAGTTGATAAGAATTGAAGTTTAATGGCAGATTACAGGGATCATTTTTTAATTCTCTCTACATTTACGTTTGATATTTTGCATATTAACAAGCTAAAGAAGAAATATATACACAGCTTTTACTGATTTTATTTTCAAGATTTATTCCTGTCTTCTGCTACACCATTCTGCTACACCATAATAAGTTCTACTACCAGATGGTTTGTAGAACTTATTAAAAATAACTTTTACTTTTATTCTGTTTATTATTAATTTTATTGCACTGAAGATAGAAATATAGTGAACATCCATTTTTCTTCAGAGCAATACAACAAATGTGATGGAAACCATAAAATAGGAGGAGTCACTACCCCTTTCCTTGAGAACTTTGAAATTTACTAAGAAAATTAAGTACACATATAATAACCTAAACGGGAAAAGAATTTGAGAAAGAATACTTATATGTATACATATAACTGAATCACATTGCTGTACACCTGAATCTATCACAACATTATAAATCCACTGTATTCCAATGTAAAATAAAATTTGTTTAAAAGTAAAGTTCAGTTCAGTTCAGTCTCTCGGTCATGTCCGATTGTTTATGACCCCATGGACTGCAGCATGCCAGGCTTCCCTGTCCATCACCAACACCCAGAGCTTTCTCAAACTCATGTCCATCGAGTTGGTGATTCCATCCAACCATCTCATCCCCTGTCATCCCATTCTCCTCTGGCCTTCATTCTTTCCCAGCATCAGGGTCTTTTCCAAGACCCTGTATAAGAAGTATTTAAACATTTTAGGAAACTGATCCATGACCTTACTAACCATGTCCTCAATTTTGCACAGTATACTGTATTTCAAAATGTGTGACCTATTTACAATCTACTGCATTAGGACTACAGTGAAAATTAAATGAGAATGTGTTAAAAGCACACAGCATTGTACCTAGCACATAATAAATGCTGGATAAATGGTGGGTAAAAAAACCACCAATCCTTAATCTATGGGTGCTATCAAAACATGCAAACGTGCTACCATATTAACATGAAATTTTAAGAAATGGAAAGATATACAGTAGAATAAAGAGAATAGAGCAAACTGTTATGCTATTTAAACAGCAAATAGTCCCTGGTTCTTCCAGGGTTTTATACAAAGATAGGGTTTTATACAAAGGATGGATGCAGATTGCAGGAAAAGGACATCACTAACTGGGGTATTACAATAGTCAAGATATAGAAACCAGCTGTAACAAGTCATTTAATATAGTTATGTATACTAAAGTAAAGGAAAATAATAAGAGATTAAACTGGAGAGACAAACTGGGGCAAAAAAAGGGAAGAATGATATGCCTTGCAGACTATGTTCAGGAAAAGGTCAGTTTTCATTTCAGTTCCAAAGAAGGGCGATGCCAAAGAATGTTCAAACTACTGTACAAATGCACTCATTTCACAGGCTAGTAAGGTTATGTTCAAAATCCTTCCACCAAGGCTTCAGCAGTATGTGAACCAAGAACTTCCAGGTGTACAAGAGGGATTATGATAAGGCAGAGGAAACAGAGATCAAATCTCCAACATTCTTTGGAACATGGATAAAGCAAGAAAATTCCAGAAAAACATCTACTTCTGCTTCATTTACTATGCTAAAGCCTTTGACCAGGGCGATCACAACAAACTGTAAAAAATTCTTAAAGAAATGGGAATACCAGAGCACCTTCCCTATCTCTTGACAAACCTGTAGGTGGGTCAAGAAGCAACAGTTAGAACCAGACATGGAAAAACTGACTGGTTCAAAATTGGAAAAGGAGTATGATAAGGCTATATATTTTCACCCTGCTTATTTAACTTGTATGCAGAGTACATCATGTAAAACACCAAGCTGGATGAATCACAAGCTGAAATCAAGATTGTCAGGAGAAATATCAACAACCTCAGATATGCAGATGATACCACTCTAATGGCATAAAGTGAAGAGGAACTAAAGAGCCTCTTGATGAGGGTGAAAGAGAAGAGTAAAAATGTTGGTTTGAAACTCAATATTAACCTAAAATCAATAGAAGGGGAAAAATTGGAAGCAGTGACAGATTTTATTTTCTTGGGCTCCACAATCACTGTGGACAGTGATTACAGCCATGAAATGAAAAGACACTTACTCTTTGGAAAGAAAGCTATGACAAACTTAGACAGCATATTAAAAAGCAGAGACATCACTTTGGCAACAAAGGTCCGTACAATCAAACCTATAGTTTTCCCAGCAGTCATGTACAGATGTGAGAGTTGGACCATAAAGAAGGCTGACCACAGAAGAATTTATGCTTTCGAATTGTGGTGCTGGAGAAGACTCTTGAGAGTCCCTTGCAACTACAAGGAGATCAAACTAGTCAATTATGAAGGAAATCAACCCTGAATATTCATTGGAAGGACTGCTGCTGAATCAGAAGCTCCACTCCTTTGGCCACCAGATGTGAAGAGTCAACTCACTGGAAAAGACTGATGCTCAGAAAGATTGAAGGCAAAAGGAAAAGGGTGCCACAGAGGATGAGATAGTTACCAACTCAACAGACATGAATTGGAGGATTCATGCAGGAGACACTAGAAGGCAGAGGAGCCTGGCATGCTACAGTGAGGTCATAAGGAGTCAGGCACGACTTAGCAACTAAACAACAACAACACTTTTGGGAGAAGTACTTCGTTCTTACCCCTGAGATTTTCTCAACATGAATCTTAGGCATGCATTTGACCACTGGTTTCTCTCTACTCATTTATTCATTTTCTTCTTTTTGGAGGAATATTGCCCTCTGAGATAGGTAAACTTAAGAATTAATTGGGAATTCTCAGTGCAAACTCTGTCTTTTTTATCCCCCTTTCTTCAAGGCTATGGTTTTTCCTGTGGTCATGTATGGATGTGAGAGTTGGACTGTGAAGTAGGCTGAGCGCCAAATAATTGATGCTTTTGAACTGTGGTGTTGGAGAAGACTCTTGAGAGTCCCTTGGACTGCAAGGAGATCCAACCAGTCCATTCTGAAGGAGATCAGCCCTGGGATTTCTTTGGAAGGAATGATGCTAAAGCTGAAACTCTAGTACTTTGGCCACCTCATGTGAAGAGTTGACTCATTGGAAAAGACTCTGATGCTGGGAGGGATTGGGGGCAGGAGGAGAAGGGGACGACAGAGGATGAGATGGCTGGATGGCATCACTGACTCGATGGACATGAGTCTGGGTGAACTCCGGGAGTTGGTGATGGACAGGAAGGCCTGGCGTGCTGCGATTCATGGGGTCACAAACAGTCGGACACGACTAAGAGTGACTGATCTGATCTGATCCTTCAAGAAGCTGCCTACAGGGCTCCATGCTGTCCTGCACTCTTCACATGGAGAGTCTGGCCCTAGCCGCACTGCTGACTGCTACACCCTCAAAAGTAGATGTCAGCAGTGATGAAGGTGATATTTGACCTTCAGCTACCATCCTTTGTCTTAGTTAAGATTTGTTCAGGATGTGAATTGAGAAGAGGATGGCTAATTAATTGGCCAACTCAAAGACTTCATTAGTAATATGAGCAATAGGAACACACTAAATAGAAGAGTTTTTAAAAAGCTTCAAGTAAATTATCTCTGCCATTTGTGTGGAAGGAATAGAGATAAGAGCTAATTAAATTAATCTAGTTATAGGAAGCAAGGACTGAACCTGTAAGTTTCTATTTTCTAAGCTAGAGGCTGGCAAGTCAGTTCAAAGGCCAGATGAAAATATTTTAGGCTTTCTGGGTCATTTAACAGTTTTTGTGCAATTTTTTAACCCTTTAAAATTTCAAAATCTATTCTTAGCTTGTGGGATGTGCAAAAAAAGGCCTTTGGTATACACAAAGCAGACTGTGGGCCAGATTTAATTCATGAGCCATAGTCTGTCCAACCTCTAACAAGGGGTAATTCCTTTGGCCAAGAGATTATGCCCTTGCAAAAATTATAAAAATAAATTCCAATAAACAAAGATTAGCCAGTTTTCATCAATGAAATTGCTTAGTTAAAAACACTCTGGAGCTTTGGCCCTTAGTTAGTAATAGAGTCAATCTCTCAGATATTGCTTTCAAAATCCCTATATTCCTACAATCACACTGGTTATTGATCAATGAAACCAACCATTTTGGAGGCTTGCTTATGTGCAATGCTATGCTAGGAAAGCTTCATTCTTTTCTTTGTTGACTAATGCTGACCATCACCTTATGCAACATTGTGCTGCTAGAGAATTTTAGTGTATCTATTGGTTCAAATTAAAAGAGACTAGAAGATGGCGGAGGAGTAGGACGGGGAGAACACTTTCTCCCCCACAAATTCATCAAAAGAGCATTTAAACGTCGAGTAAATTCCACAAAAACAACTTCTGAATGCCGGCAGAGGACATCAGGCACCCAGAAAAGCAACCCAACTCTTCGAAAGGAGGTAGGAAAAAATATTAAAAACAAAAAAAAAGAGACAAAAGAGGGAGGGACGGAGTTCCGTCCCGGGAAGGGAATCTTAAAAAGAGAGAAGTTTCCAAACATCAGGAAACCTTCTCACTGCCGAATCTGTGCCGAGCTTTGGAAGCACAGAGGGCAACATAACAGGGAGAAAAAATAAATAAACAATTTAAAACTCGCAGATTGCGAGCCCTACAGTAACTCCCCCAGCAGAGAAGCAGTGCAGACGCCTGCATCCGCCATTAGCAAACCGGGGCTGGGCAGGGAGGTGCGGCGTGGGCTGCATCGCTGAGAGTAAGAATCTGGCCTGAATACCCTGAGCGCTATCTGAGCGAAATAATTTGGGCTAGCAAACCAGACTGTGGGATACCTACCACGCGAAAAGCCAGCCCTAACCTAAGACCGCCAGGCCCGCGCACGAAACAAAGGACTGAACAGAGATAGCCGGCTGCAGACCTTCCCCCTCCGGTGACAGGCAGCCAGAGCCGGAAGGGGGCAATCGCAGCCCCAGAGAGACATTATCTATAAAACAGTAAGCGGGCTTCTTTGCTAACTAAAACTTCTTGGGGGTCTGGACGATCAACATCTGCCTGAGAAGGTGCGCCGGTTTTACATCCAGATAACCGAGTGGTGGGAGGCGCTAAGTCGCAGCATTGGCGCTCGCCTGGGAAGAGCAAATTGGCGCTCGGACCTGGGAAGAGCACAAAACGCAGGCCCAACTGAGTCTGCGCCTCTGAGGACTACCCGAGTGCCTGAACCTGAGCGGCTTGGACCTGGGAGGTGCATGCAGCCCAGGGCCAGCCTCGGATTGTTCCTGGCAGAACAACCTAGAGTCCAAGCAGTGTGGACAGGGAGGCTACACGCGCCGTGAGCGGGGGCAGACCCAGGGTGGCTGAGGCACTGCGAGCCCACGCCAGTGTTATTTGCAGCATTCCTCCCTCCCTCCACACAGCGCGACTGAACAAGTAAGCCTAAAAAAAAAAAAAAAAAAAGTGTCCTCCACTGTGCCCTTTGAGTCAGGGCGGAAACCAGATACTGAAGAGACTAGCAAACAGAAGAAGATATAACAGAGGGAAACGCCTTGGAAGCTACAGGCAATAGATCAAAACCCTGTGGTTACTACGGACTACATAGGAAGGGGCCTATAGATCTTGAGAAATAGAAATCTGACCAAGGAACTAGCCAAAAATGAACTGAACCCACAACACCCACAAAAAAAAAAAAAAAAAAAAAGTCCTAGATATATTTTTATTATTTTTACGATCATTCTTTCTATTTTTTTTTAATTAAAAAAAAATTTTTTTAAGTCCTCTATTGTTCCTTTAATTTTCACTTTTATAACCTATTACTTTGCAAAAAAAAAAAAAAGACCCTATTTTTTTCTTCTTCAGCAAACTTCATATATATATATTTTATAATTTTTTGACCTTGGTTTTTTTTTGTTTTGTTTTTGTTTTTTTCTTCTTTTCTTTAGCATTGTATTTTTGAAATTCCAAACTCTACTCTAGATTTTTAATTTTCGCTTTTTGGTATATGTTATAAATTTTGTACCTATAGTTTTTTTTATATAATTTCTGTGACTTTTTTTTTTTTTTCTTCTTCTCTGTTTCTTTCTCTTCTTCTTTTATATAACATTGTATATCTGAAATTCCAAACTTTACTCTAGATTTTTAATTTATGCTTTTTGGTATTTGATATCAATTTTGTACCTGTATTTTCTTTATAATTTTTGTGACATTGTTCGTATTTGTTTGTTTGTTTTCTCTCTTTATTTTTCTTCTTCTTTTTTTTTTTTTTAACATTGTATTTTTGAAATTCCAAACTCTACTCTAGATTTTTAATTTTTGCTTTCTGGTATTAGTTATCAATTTTGTACCTGTACTTTCTTTATAATTTTCGCGACCTTGTTTGTTTTTGTTTGTTCGTTTTTTCTCTCTTTCTTTTCCTTCTTCTCTTCTTTAACATCGTATTTTTGAAATTCCAAACTCTACTCTAGATTTTTAATTTTCGCTTTCTGGTATTAGTTATCAATTGTGTACCTGTACTTTCTTTATAATTTTCGCGACCTTGTTTGTTTTTGTTTGTTCGTTCTTTCTCTCTTTCTTTTCCTTCTTCTTTTCTTTAACGTCGTATTTTTGAAACTCCAAACTCTACTCTAGATTTTTAATTTTTGCTTTTATGTATTTGTCACCAATTTTGTACCTTTAAGGACCCAATCTTCAGGACCCATTTTTCACTAGGGAGTGAGATTACTGGCTTGACTGCTCTCTCTCCCTTTGGACCCTCCTTTTTCTCCACCAGGTCGCCTGTGTCTCCTCCCTAACCCCTCTCTACTCTACCCAACTCTGTGAATTTCTGTGTGTTCCAGACGGTGGAGAACACTTAGGGAACTGATTACTGGCTGGATCTGTCTCCCTCCTTTTCATTCCCCCCTTTTATCCTTCTGGCCACCTCTGTTACCTTCCTCCTTCTTCTCTTCTCTGTATAACCCCGTGAACATCTCTGAGTGGTCCAGTTGTGGAGTGCACATAAGGAAGTGACTACTGGCTAGCCCACTCTCTCCACTATTGATTCACCTCATCTCATTTGGGTCACCTCTAACTCCCTCCTCCCTCTTCTCTTCTCCATGTAACCCTGTGAACCTCTCTGAGTGACCCTCACTGTAGAGAAACTTATCATCTTTAATGTAGATGTTTTGTCAATGGTGTTGTATAGAAGGAGAAGTTTTGAAACTACTGTAAAAATAAGACCGATAATCGGAAGCAGGAGACTTAGGTCCAAACCCTGACTCCAGGGAACTCCTGACTCCAAGGAACATTCATTGACAGGAGCTCATCAAATGCCTCCATACCGACACTGAAACCAAGCACCACACAAGGGCCAATAAGTTCCAGGGCAAGACATACCAAGCAAATTCTCCAGCAACAAAGGAACACAGACCTGAGCTTCAAGATACAGGCTGCCCAAAGTCACCCCAAAACTATAGACATCTCATAACTCATTACTGGACATTTCATTGCACTCCAGAGAGAAGAAATACAGCTCCACCCACCAGAACGCCGACACAAGCTTCCCTAACCAGGAAACCTTGACAAGCCACCTGTACAAACCCACACACAGTGAGGAAACGCCACAATAAAGAGAACTCCACAAACTGCCAGAATACAGAAAGGACACCCCAAACTCAGCAATTTAAACAAGATGAAGAGACAGAGGAATACTCAGCAGATAAAGGAACAGGATAAATGCCCACCAAACCAAACAAAAGAGGAAGAGATAGGGAATCTACCTGATAAAGAATTCCGAATAATGATAGTGAAATTGATCCAAAATCTTGAAACTAAAATGGAATCACAGATAAATAGCTTGGAGACAAGGATTGAGAAGATGCAAGAAAGGTTTAACAAGGACCTAGAAGAAATAAAAAAGAGTCAATATATAATGAATAATGCAATAAGTGAAATTAAAAACACTCTGGAGGCAACAAATAGTAGAATAACAGAGGCAGAAGACAGGATTAGTGAATTAGAAGATAGAATGGTAGAAATAAATGAATCAGAGAGGATAAAAGAAAAACGAATTAAAAGAAATGAGGACAATCTCAGAGACCTCCAGGACAATATTAAACGCTACAACATTCGAATCATAGGGGTTCCAGAAGAAGAAGACAAAAGAAAGACCATGAGAAAATACTTGAGGAGATAATAGTGGAAAACTTCCCTAAAATGGGGAAGGAAATAATCACCCAAGTCCAAGAAACCCAGAGAGTACCAAACAGGATAAACCCAAGGAGAAACACCCCAAGACACATATTAATCAAATTAACAAAGAACAAACACAAAGAACAAATATTAAAAGCAGCAAGGGAAAAACAACAAATAACACACAAGGGAATTCCCATTAGGATAACAGCTGATCTTTCAATAGAAACTCTTCAAGCCAGGAAGGAATGGCAAGACATACTTAAAATGATGAAAGAAAATAACCTACAGCCCAGATTATTGTACCCAGCAAGGATCTCATTCAAGTATGAAGGAGAAATCAAAAGCTTTTCAGACAAGCAAAAGCTGAGAGAATTTTGCACCACCAAACCAGCTCTCCAACAAATACTAAAGGATATTCTCTAGACAGGAAACACAAAAACGGTGTATAAACTCGAACCCAAAACAATAAAGTAAATGGCAACGGGAACATACTTATCAGTAATTACCTTAAATGTAAATGGGTTGAATGCCCCAACCAAAAGACAAAGACTGGCTGAATGGATACAAAAACAAGACCCCTACATATGTTGTCTACAAGAGACCCACCTCAAAACAGGGGACACATACAGACTGAAAGTGAAGGGCTGGAAAAAGATTTTCCATGCAAATAGGGACCAAAAGAAAGCAGGAGTAGCAATACTCATATCAGATAAAATAGATTTTAAAACAAAGGCTGTGAAAAAAGACAAAGAAGGTCACTACATAATGATCAAAGGATCAATCCAAGAAGAAGATATAACAATTATAAATATATATGCACCCAACACGGGAGCACCACAGTACGTAAGACAAATGCTAACAAGTATGAAAGGAGAAATTAACAATAACACAATAATAGTGGGAGACTTTAATACCCCACTTACACCTATGGATAGATCAACTAAACAGAAAATTAACAAGGAAACACAAACTTTAAACGATACAATAGACCAGTTAGACCTAATTGATATCTATAGGTCATTTCATCCCAAAACAATGAATTTCACCTTTTTCTCAAGCGCACATGGAACCTTCTCCAGGATAGATCACATGCTGGGCCATAAAGCTAGCCTTGGTAAATTCAAAAAAATAGAAATCATTCCAAGCATCTTTTCTGACCACAATGCAGTAAGATTAGATCTCAATTACAGGAGAAAAACTATTAAAAATTCCAACATATGGAGGCTGAACAACACGCTGCTGAATAACCAACAAATCACAGAAGAAATCAAAAAAGAAATCAAAATTTGCATAGAAACGAATGAAAATGAAAACACAACAATCCAAAACCTGTGGGACACGGTAAAAGCAGTCCTAAGGGGAAAGTTCATAGCAATACAGGCACACCTCAAGAAACAAGAAAAAAGTCAAATAAATAACCTAACTCTACACCTAAAGCAACTAGAAAAGGAAGAAATGAAGAACCCCAGGGTTAGTAGAAGGAAAGAAATCTTAAAAATTAGAGCAGAAATAAATGCAAAAGAAACAAAAGAGACCATAGCAAAAATCAACAAAACCAAAAGCTGGTTCTTTGAAAGGATAAATAAAATTGACAAACCATTAGCCAGACTCATCAAGAAACAAAGGGAGAAAAATCAAATCAACAAAATTAGAAACGAAAATGGAGAGATCACAACAGACAACACAGAAATACAAAGGATCATAAGAGACTACTATCAACAATTATATGCCAATAAAATGGACAACGTGGAAGAAATGGACAAATTCTTAGAAAAGTACAACTTTCCAAAACTGGACCAGGAAGAAATAGAAAATCTTAACAGACCCATCACAAGCATGGAAATTGAAACTGTAATCAAAAATCTTCCAGCAAACAAAAGCCCCGGTCCAGACGGCTTCACAGCTGAATTCTACCAAAAATTTAGAGAAGAGCTGACACCTATCCTGCTCAAACTCTTCCAGAAAATTGCAGAGGAAGGTAAACTTCCAAACTCATTCTATGAGGCCACCATCACCCTAATACCAAAACCTGACAAAGATCCCACAAAAAAAGAAAACTACAGGCCAATATCACTGATGAACATAGATGCAAAAATCCTTAACAAAATTCTAGCAATCAGAATCCAACAACACATTAAAAAGATCATACACCATGATCAAGTGGGCTTTATCCCAGGGATGCAAGGATTCTTCAATATCCGCAAATCAATCAATGTAATACACCACATTAACAAATTGAAAAATAAAAACCATATGATTATCTCAATAGATGCAGAGAAAGCCTTTGACAAAATTCAACATCCATTTATGATAAAAACTCTCCAGAAAGCAGGAATAGAAGGAACATACCTCAACATAATAAAAGCTATATATGACAAACCCACAGCAAACATTATCCTCAGTGGTGAAAAATTGAAAGCATTTCCTCTAAAGTCAGGAACAAGACAAGGGTGCCCACTTTCACCATTACTATTCAACATAGTTTTGGAAGTTTTGGCCACAGCAATCAGAGCAGAAAAAGAAATAAAAGGAATCCAAATTGGAAAAGAAGAAGTAAAACTCTCACTATTTGCAGATGACATGATCCTCTACATAGAAAACCTTAAAGAATCCACCAGAAAATTACTAGAAATAATCAATGACTACAGTAAAGTTGCAGGATATAAAATCAACACACAGAAATCCCTTGCATTCCTATACACTAATAATGAGAAAACAGAAAGAGAAATTAAGGAAACAATTCCATTCACCATTGCAACGGAAAGAATAAAATACTTAGGAATATATCTACCTAAAGAAACTAAAGACCTATATATAGAAAACTATAAAACACTGGTGAAAGAAATCAAAGAGGACACTAATAGATGGAGAAATATACCATGTTCATGGATTGGAAGAATCAATATAGTGAAAATGAGTATACTACCCAAAGCAATTTATAGATTCAACGCAATCCCTATCAAGCTACCAACAGTATTCTTCACAGAGCTAGAACAAATAATTTCACAATTTGTATGGAAATACAAAAAACCTCGAATAGCCAAAGCGATCTGGAGAAAGAAGAATGGAACTGGAGGAATCAACCTACCTGACTTCAGGCTCTACTACAAAGCCACAGTTATCAAGACAGTATGGTACTGGCACAAAGACAGAAATATTGATCAATGGAATAAAATAGAAAGCCCAGAGATAAATCCACGCACATATGGACACCTTATCTTCGACAAAGGAGGCAAGAATATACAATGGATTAAAGACAATCTCTTTAACAAGTGGTGCTGGGAAATCTGGTCAACCACTTGTAAAAGAATGAAACTGGACCACTTTCTAACACCATACACAAAAATAAACTCAAAATGGATTAAAGATCTAAACGTAAGACCAGAAACTATAAAACTCCTAGAGGAGAACATAGGCAAAACACTCTCCGACATACATCACAGCAGGATCCTCTATGACCCACCTCCCAGAATATTGGAAATAAAAGCAAAAATAAACAAATGGGACCTAATTAACCTTAAAAGCTTCTGCACATCAAAGGAAACTATTAGCAAGGTGAAAAGACAGCCTTCAGAATGGGAGAAAATAATAGCAAATGAAGCAACCGACAAACAACTAATCTCAAAAATATACAAGCAACTCCTACAGCTCAACTCCAGAAAAATAAACGACCCAATCAAAAAATGGGCCAAAGAACTAAATAGACATTTCTCCAAAAAAGACATACAGATGGCTAACAAACACATGAAAAAATGCTCAACATCACTCATTATCAGAGAAATGCAAATCAAAACCACTATGAGGTACCATTTCACACCAGTCAGAATGGCTGCAATCCAAAAGTCTACAAATAATAAATGCTGGAGAGGGTGTGGAGAAAAGGGAACCCTTTTACACTGTTGGTGGGAATGCAAACTGGTACAGCCACTATGGAGAACAGTGTGGAGATTCCTTAAAAAACTGGAAATAGAACTGCCTTATGATCCAGCAACCCCACTGCTGGGCATACACACTGAGGAAACCAGAAGGGAAAGAGACACGTGTACCCCAATGTTCATCGCAGCACTGTTTATAATAGCCAAGACATGGAAGCAACCTAGATGTCCATCAGCAGATGAATGGATAAGAAAGCTGTGGTACATATACACAATGGAGTATTACTCAGCCATTAAAAAGAATACATTTGAATCAGTTCTAATGAGGTGGATGAAACTGGAGCCTATTATACAGAGTGAAGTAAGCCAGAAGGAAAAACATAAATACAGTATACTAACGCATATATATGGAATTTAGAAAGATGGTAACAATAACCCGGTGTACGAGACAGCAAAAGAGACACTGATGTATAGAACAGTCTTATGGACTCTGTGGGAGAGGGAGAGGGTGGGAAGATTTGGGAGAATGGCATTGAAACATGTTAAATATCATGTAGGAAACGAGTTGCCAGTCCAGGTTCGATGCATGATGCTGGATGCTTGGGGCTGGTGCACTGGGACGGCCCAGAGGGATGGTATGGGGAGGGAGGAGGGAGGAGGGTTCGGGATGGGGAACACATGTATACCTGTGGCGGATTCATTTTGATATTTGGCAAAACTAATACAATTATGTAAAGTTTAAAAATAAAATAAAATTAGAGGAAAAAAAAAATAAAAGAGACTAAATATGACATAAGAAATAAAGATGCATAAAGGCATATATTTTCTAGTATTATTTTCTTCTGCCAAAAGTGTCTTTAGTACAGATGAAACATATCAAACTGGATATAAAACATGCCATTTCTTGTATTTTAATTCACATAAATTTTGAAAATAGTCTCTTTTCTTTCACAGCTATAGTTACTGAATCTAAAAGAAGTTTCTGATACCAAAGAATCAAACCAAACATGCTCCAGAGGGGGTAATCTTTTTTAAACTGTAGTCTTTCTAAGGGACTTGCACCCTGCAAAACTGGATTTTAGCTGCAGTTGTTTATGAATTATGAGTGCTAAAATGCCTATGGGCTAAATACAAGAAAATAACTTCAGTGTTTTTTATTATTCTCTCACTCTCGTAACTCATATTTGAAAACATTGAATCTCACATTCCCTTAAAAATTTACCCTTCAGCCAAGACCAAGATTAGAGAAATTTCAGATTTAAGAAAAGGAAACTGTTCAGAAGGTTTAGAGAAATGGACAAAGAAGGTCCCAACACAAAGCTTTGTAACCTTGATAAACATATACATAGAGAGACTTGTATGTCATATCCCTAAGGGATGGACACCCTTTGCAGAGAAGAGCCTCCTAGAACTTCTAGCTTCTCCATATGTACCATGCAGAACAAGGAACACCACCTTTTTTTAGTTAATAGGCTTTTTTGAGCAGTTTTATATTTATAGAAACATTAAGCATAGGGAATTTCCATACACTTTCTCTCCTTCCCTCAAAACACATAGTTTCCCCTATTATTACCTTGCATTCATGTGGGACATCTATAACAGTTAAAAAACAATATTGATATATAATTAGCCAAAGTCCATAGTTTACAATAAAGTCCACTCTGTGTGTTGTATAGTTCTATCAGTTCTAAGACAGGCAGTGTCATGTATCCACCATTACTGTGTCATACAGAAGTAGTCTCCAGGCCCTAAATATTCCCTGGGCTTCACCTGTTCCCTTCCTCTGCCTCCTCCTCCCTGGGCTGGCAGGTGAACCCCTGCCAACCACTGACCTTTTCACTGTCTCTATAGTTTTGCTTTTCCACAATGCTGCATAGTTCGAATCATACATTATGTAGCCCTTTCAGACTTGTGTCCTTCACATAGCAGCATTCATTTAAGGTTCCTCCATGTCTTTTCATGGCTTAATAGGTCACTGCTTTTTACTACTAGCTCTTTTTAGGACAGAAACAGTAATTCTCAAGGAACTTAAGAGTCATTCAGTTGTGTCCAACTCTTTGCGACCCCATGTCTATAAGCCTACCAGGCTCCTCTGTCCATGGGATTTTCCAGGCAACAGTCCTGGAGTGGATTGCCATTTCCTTTTCCAGAGGATCTTCCCAACCCAGGGATCGAACCCAGGTCTCCCACATTGTAGATAGACACTTTACCGTCTGAGCCACCAGGGAAGTCTAGGGAACTTAAGGGCTTACCAAAAAGACATTCATTTAAGGATGTAAAATAATTCTAGGTGAATAGGTAGAGTTTACCAGCAGGGTACACATTTACCTGCCAAAAGTTGTTTTCACAGGTTCTTCATACAAGTAGTTAGTTGATACATAATTTTGTTAGAAAGAATTTCCAAATATAATAGCCTCTCTCAAACAATGTAAATGGCAGAAGTATACTTAATACACATTGTCTTTCACTCCCGCTTCTGATCAAAATCAAGGACCACCAAAGCAGAAAGACTTAAAGGAGATACGTGTGCCTATTTGCAGACACGTGTCCATTTGCAAACAGATATAAAAAGGCTCAGGAAATAGGAAAATAACCCATTTTTAAATTATGTCTTTGCTATTGTAGAATCCCTGCTATCATGTAAACACGCTCCATGTTGGGCAGTTTGAATCTCAACAAATATTGCTAGGAAAATCACAGTTCCTGTTCTGACACTTACTAGCTCTGATTTCAACAAGTCACTTCTCCTCTGTGAGCTCCAGGACCTTCATCTGTAACATGGAGAAAATAGTGGTCCCCTCCTGACTCAGAGCTATTGTGAGGATCAAAGAAGACTGAGATGAATGGAGGAGATAAAAGTGATGCAGGGACAACACTGACAAACCTCTAAAAGGTTTAGTCTGTTGCTGTTGTAATAATAATGTTAATGATACTGTTATTGGACTCCCCATCCTGACCCCTCTTCTACTCTCTGGCACTCATCCCAGATAAGATGTTGTCAAGGACATTACAAAGAAACCTGCTTAAGCATGGAGACAAAAGACCCTGTAACTCACAAAGTAAATTAGCATCATAGGAAAGGACAATAATTTATGCAGCAGAAAAGAAAGTGTTGAAACCTTTCTAACAGGAAAATCATTATGGTTGCAATGTGTGGACCGGAGGTGCACCACTAAGCTTCCAAGATAGCAGACCAGTCAGAAAGGCAGAACACACCTCCTGGTGGCTGAAGGGCAAAGACATAGCATAACCTAAGTGTCTTCTGCAGAGTTAGGGGTAGGGTTCTGCAGGATAGTTCACAGAAGCAAGAAAAGGGGATCATCCTGAGTGCTGAAATGTGGTTAAACCTGGCTTGTTCCCGTCACTCTAGCCATAGATTTGCATGGCTCTAATTAGTCCAACAGAGAGACAGCTATTGAAAGCACAACTCTCACTAAGTGAGATTGACTCAGATAATCCAAGATGATCACATAAACTAAAAGCAAATCAATTCCTTTCTTTTGACTTATTTGGTAGGGGAGGGATAGAAAGTATTACTAACAAAATGACAACAAAAGAATAGCAAATTGTTTAGAACCCCCACAACCCTCTAAAAAACAAAATCACTGTTAGGCCAGAAAGAAGATTTATCTTTGGCATCTTGATCTATGATACTTAGAAATGAACCGAGAAATCAAAGCCTTAGCAAATCTAGGAAAGACCCCAACAGGCATCAGGCACATCAAGTCAACATAGTATTTGGTGTATGTCTGCACCAAAAAGATATAACTTTATTCTCAAATGCATGTAAACCAAACCAAATACTGAAGGTAAATACTGACAGTCTATAAACAGCTTCTAAAACAAAGGTAAGAGTTCTAGTCGAAATGGTATAAATTCACACTTGAATAAGCCATCTGTATTCCAAACACAGAGAAATAGAGTATTAAAATAAAGAAAAGAGATAGACAAACACCTCTTTCTAGGGAAAGCAGAACAAAAACAAAAAGCAATAAAAACAAGGAGACCCTAACCCTACTGAGTTCTGGCCACAGTGACTGCTCCAAGTTCAGCCCCTATCATTTAAGAAGGTTAAAATACTCCCTATGAAAAGGGGAGCCTCAGCCTGCCTCATTGTCTGGGGAGAGAAGCTGGAAGCGCCGTATAAACACAGTCTTCAAAAAGGGAGCAAAATAGAAACCGTGGCTTTGGCTTTGAGCAAGCTGTGGGATGGAGAAGTCACAGACTTCTAAAGATCAGGAAACAAATCAAGCCACCTGCGGATTCTGTGACTAGATCTGAAATATCTTATCACATGATACAAGGAGCCCTGAAATGACAATAAAAAAAAAAAAAAGATTCTAGGCTAGCAACACAGGGAATAAGAGAAAATGAGAAGGAGTAGGAAAAATGTGCCACAAAAGTTAAAACAAAACCAAACCAAACACAGTGTTGAAGCATAGGAACAGGGCCTCACTACACAATTTTACGAAACAGTCTATAAAAGGCTTGGAACTTGATAGCCTCAGGATGCTCAAAAAAACAAAGGAATATATTCCATTTTAAAAAAAAGTTAAAATGGGGAAAGAAAGCAAGTAGGGAAGGAAATGAAAAGATATTTTCAAAGGGAAAAAATGGTCAGTGAAATAAAAATATTATTAGACATGATAAAGTTTAGAAGGCCTAGCAAAAGATGAGACAGATATAGAGAGTGTGAGCAGACCAGAGTAATTTACCAGAATCAGGATCACTGAGAGAGGCTCCAAATAGAAATTTCAGAAGAGAAGGAAAGCTGTGGGCAGAGAAGCAATATTCAAAGTGATAGTAAAGAAGTAATTACAAGAATCAAAGACTATTTCATTCAAAATTGTGTTTCAAGAACCAAGCAGAAGGAGAAAAGTAAATTCACATCCAAATACACCATAAAGGAAATGCAAAATATCAAGGGAAAAAAAGTTTACAAGTAACTGTGCAAAAGTTACTACAAAGACAATATGCCTAATTATAAACTAGTATAAACTGTGTAAACTAATCCTCCAACCCTAAAATCCTAAAGACTATTCTTAGGCATGTGTCAACAATGGGAACTCAACCTGAGACTCTCCCATTAATCCAGGGGTACAAGAAGGAGACTGAAGTGGCCTTAAATTGCCTGTGCCCCCATATCCCAGCAAGAAGGAACACACATCCCCTCCTGAGGAAAATATCCTCAAGTTAACCCCCAGGATGTTCACAGATCAGTTTCAAACAAACATGAACTCACAATTAAAATTCATCAAACCAACAAGGAAACAAGTCAGATGGGCAAGTATCTGTTAAAATAATCTCCAGAAATTTTATGTATTTACATATCAGAATAAAATTTACAAAATTATAGGAATAAAATATTTACAAAATAAAAAATGTAATCACAAAAATAAGCTATCAATATCACCAAAAGTAACCAGGCAGTCTTGAAAAAGAATCCAGTAAATTTTTTAGAAACAGTTTTAATTTATTATTTAAATTAAAATAAATAAAAAATTAAATTAAAAAAAACCAGTGGGTGGTTCAAACAGTAAGAAATTTGAAGAAGTTACCTACATGTGGCTTGGAGAGATAAGTAGATGGAAAATATGAAAGGAAGTATAGAAATGAGCAGGATTGAATAAGTTCTAACTGAAGTTCAGAAGGACATTTAGTACTTTAATTCATAGAGAATCAGACATCTATATTATCTGATTCAGCTGTGAATATCTGCACCATTTTCAACTTAGCCCTTCAATGAACAACTTAAATTTCATCTCCACTATGAAGTCTTTTTTCCTCACTCATCACATCTGTCTCTCTTTTAAAAAGCTAATTGTCCAAACCCAGTAATCACATACTGGGTCATACATTCTCTGCTTTTCCATATTACCTCTTGGATAGCTGGTTAAGCATATTTCATGAATTCATCTTATTGGAAAATATTACAACTGAATAGGTCTCTTATTATTAAAGTTCCAGTGGGTAGAAAGGAAAAATAAGCAGAGAGGGGATAGATAGGGGGTTAGGAGTCTATCAATAAAAAGTCAATCATAACAAACATTGTCCTATGATGGGTAAGGAAATGAACACCTCTAAAAATAACTTACTAAAAGATCCAGAAGACAAGAGAATATGCTAGAAAAGAAAACAGGGCAGAGGAAAGGTGATAAAGTTCTACAAAGAAATATAAAATGTAGCAACTAAATGTAATTGACTCCATGGAAAATAAATAAAATTAGAGATGTGGAAGTAAAAATTGAGAACCTTTCTTAGAATGTGTGAGAAAAGATTTTTAAAAATAAAAATGGAAAGATAGTACCCAGACAACAGAAGGGACACTAATGATGGGAATAGAGGAACAGGAAAATAGAAACTTTCTTGGTTGAAAAAAAATGAAATGTGCAAATTAAAGTACTCATTTCTTTCCAGGCAAAATCAATCTGGGCTCTCACTGGACTAAAATCAATGTGTCCAAAGGTTGTGTTCCTTTTGGGAGGCTCTATGGAAGAAAGTTTCCTTGCCATTTTCAGCTTCTAGAATTCATGTATATTCATTAGCTTGTGCAAGAGCAAACTAAGTCCTTGTGTTTAGTCCTTGTGTTTAACACAAGTGTTCTTAAAAGTGGAAGACAGAGGCAGAAGGGAAGTCAGAGTGACATGCTGAGGTGGGAGAAGGCAAAACTAATACAATTTGTAAAGTTTAAAAATAAAATAAAATTTAAAATAAATAAATAAATGGAAAAAGGCAAAAAAATAAATAAATAATAAAAGAACACTTGTGATGATATCGGGCCCACCTGGAACATCTAGGCTAATGTGAAAACTTATGATGATACTGATCCCATCTGGACCATCCAAACTATCTCCCTATATTTTCCAGAGGTTTGCTGTGTGTGCTCAGTGATTCAGTCATGTCTGACTCTTTGCAATGCCACGGACCATAGCCCACCAGGCTCCTCTGCCCATGGAATTTTCCAGGCAAGAATACTGGAGAGGGTTTCCATGCCCTCCTCCAGAGGATCTTCCCAACCCAGGGATTGAACTCGTGCTTCTTGTGTCTCCTGCAGTGGCAGTCAGATTCTTTACCACTAGAACCACCTATTTGCGATGATACTGGTCCCATCTAGACCATCCAGACTACTTCCCTATTCTACTTCGTGGGTTGTGGAATTTAGAGTTTGTTTCACTGTGCCTCAGAATCTGTACTCATGCTGCACCTGATTTAATTTATCTGATACTCTCCTAAACATCTGAACTATTTCCTGTTTAGTCCTACAACATCCACCTTAAAATTCTTCCCTTCAATGAAACATTTCTTGACACTTCCACAATCCTATTTCTTTTTAAATTTATGATCTAAACCAAATATTCATGTTTTGAACAATAATTCTTCAATTCAATGTGTTATTTTAATGTCTTTTTCATGTGTACTGATCCCCCAAATAAACTTTAATCTCCAAGGAGAAAAATGTGTTCACAAAGCACTTATATAAGAATCCCTCATTTTATTGTGGCAACCCTGCAACAGCAAGTCCATCTGCACCATTTTTCCAATGGCATTTGCTCATTTCTTGTCTCTGTGTCACATTTTAGTAATTCAATACTATTTCAAACTTTTTCATTATTATATTTGTTATGGTTATCTGTGATCAGTGATCTTTGATGTGACTGCTGTAATTGTTTTGGGGAACTATGAACCACATTCTTATGACACAGCAAACAATAGATAAGTTTTATATGTGAGTTCTGACTGCTCCATCAACAAGCTATTCCCTATCTCTCTTCCTCTCCCCTAGCTTCCCCACTCCCTGAGACACAACAACACTGAAATTAGGCCAATTAATTTCCCTACAATGGCCTCTAAGTGTCCAACTAGAAAAAGTTTCAAACTTCTCACTTTCAATCAAAAGCTAGAAATAATTAAGCTTAGTGAGGAGCTATGTCAAAGGCCAAGATAGGCTGAAAGCTAGGCCTCTTGTTGCAAACAGGAGCCAAGTTATGAATGCAAATAAAACATACTTGAAGGAAAGTAAAAGTGCTATTCCAATGAACATTTGGATGACATGAAAGCAAAACTTTTTGCTGATATGGAGAAAGTATTCAGTTCAGTTCAGTCGCTCAGTCATTTCCAACTCTTTGCGACCCCATGGACTGCATTAGTAGTCTAGAATGAAAGTCAAACCAACCACAACATGCCCTTCAATCAAAGCCTAATCCACAGCAAAGTCCTAACTCTCTCTATTGTATGAAGGTTGACAGAAATGAAGAACACACAGGAGAGTTTGAAGCTGGCAGAGGTTGGCTCATGAGGTTTAAGGATAGATTCTATCTCTATAACTTCAAAGACTAAGGTGAAGCAGCAAATGCTGATGTGGAAGTGGCAGAAATTTTCCAGAAGATCTAAGATAATTAATGAAGGTGGCCACACAAAACAGATTTTCAATATAGACAAACAGTCTTACATTAGTGGAAGAAGATGCCATCTAAGATTTTCATAGTCAAGAGAGGTGAAGTCAATGCTTGGCTTCAAAGCTTCAAAGAACCAGCTGACTCTTGTTAGAAACCAATGCAACTGGTGACTTTAAGTTGAAATCAATGCTTATATACCATTCTGATAATCCTAGGACCCTTAAGAATTATGCTGTCTACTCTGTCTGTGGAACACAAGGTCTAGATAACAACACATATATGATTACAGAATATTTTCAGACCACTGCTGAGACCTACTGCTCAGGAAAAAAAAAACAAAAAACACGATTCCTTTAAAAATACCACTGCTGACAATGCACTTAGTTACCCAAGAGCTCTGAGGGAGAAATGCATGCTAACATCACATCCATGCTGCAGCCCATGGATTAAAAAGTAATTCAATTTCAAGTCTTATTCTTAAGAAACATATTTCCTAAGTCTAGGGCTTCCCTATGGCTCAGACGGTAAGAAATCCACCTGCAATGCAGAAGACCTGGGTTCAATTTCTGGATCAGGAAGTCCCCTGGAGAAGAGAATGGCTACCCACTCCAGTAATCTTGCCTAAAGAATTCCATGGACAGAGGAGCCTGGTGGGTTATAGTCCATGGAGTTACAAAGAGCTGGACACGACTGAGCGACACATTTTCACTACTTTTTATATGGCTGCCATAAATAATGGCAGATCCTCAGATCCTCTGATGGATCTTGGCAAGCCAAACTGAAAATCTTCTGAAAAGTATTTATCACTCTAAATGCCATTAAGAACATTTGTGATTCATGGGAAGACATCAAAAGGTTAACATTAATAGGAGTTTGGAAGTAGCTGATTCTAACCTTCATGAATGACTTGGAGGATTTTAAGACTTCAGTGGAGGAGGTAACTTTATATGTAGTGGAGATAGCAAGAGAACCAGAACTAGCAGTGTAGCCTGAAGACATTACTGAACTGACTCTGGTGGCAAAGAACCTGCCTGGCAATTCAGGAGATTTAAGAGGTGTGAGTTCAAGCCCTAGGTCAAGATCCCCTGGAGGAGGGCATGGCAACCCACTCCAGTATCCACGCCTGGAGAATCCCACAGAGGAGCCTGGTGAGCTATGGTCCATAGGATTTCATAGAGTCGGACACAACTGAAGCAACTTAGCCTACACCATGCATGATAAAACTGCATGAAGAGTCACTTCTAATAGTTGAGTAAAGAAAGTGGTTTTTTGAGTTCTATTCCAGGTGAAGGCAGTGAAGATTTTGCAATGACAACAAAGGATTTAGAACATTACATAAACTTAGTTGACAAAGCAGCAAGTTTTGAGAGGATTGACTCTGATTTTGAAAGACATTCTATCGTGGATAAAATGCTATCCAACAGTATTGCATGCTTCAGAGAAATCCTTCATGAAAGACAGAATCAATCAATGTGGCAAATTTCACTGTTGTCTTATTTTAAGAAATTGTCACACCCCAACCATTAGCAACCTGACCGGTCAGCAGCCATCAAGAACCTCCACCAGCAAAAGCGTTATGACTCACTGAAGGATCAGATGATGTTAGCGATTTTTATTGATCAAGTATTTTTTACTTAAAGTATGTATGTTATTTGTTTCGACATAACACTATTGCATACTTGCTTCTGGTGCTAAGTCGCTTCAGTTGTGTCTGACTCTGTGCGACCCCATAGACAGCAGCCCACCAGGCCCTGCCGTCCCTGGGATTCTCTAGGCAAGAACACTAGAGTGGGTTGCCATTTCCTCCTCCAATGCATGAAAATGAAAAGTGAAAGTGTCGTCGCTCAGTCGTGTCCGACTCTTAGCAACCCCATGGACTGCAGCCTACCAGGCTCCTCCATCCATGTTATTTTCCAGGCAAGAGTACTGGAGTGGGGTGCCATTGCCTTCTCCGACATACTACTAAGTATGTCTACAATATAATGTAAAGACATACTAAGTAAAGACATACTAAGTATCACTACAATATAATGTAAAGATAACCTTTTTATGCACTAAAGAACAAAAAAAATTCATGCGACTTGCTTTACTGTGATAGTCACTTTATTGTCATCTGGAACTGAACCTGAAATATCTTTGAGGTATGCTTGTAGTAATATGAGTAAATTATTATAAAATGGTATAAGTTTTTTTTTTACAAAAAAAAAGCAAAATTGAATATGCAATATCATATAATCATTGATGAAAACTCAGAGAAATATGATAGGAATGTTAACAAAACTACCTCATAGAGAAGACTCTTGAGAGTCCCTTGGACTGCAAGGAGATCCAACCAGTTCATCATAAACGGAGATTAGCCCTGGGTGTTCACTGGAAGGACTGATGTTGAAGCTGAAACTCCAATACTTTGGCCACCTGATATGAAGAGCTGACTCATTTGAAAAGACCCTGATGCTGGGAAAGATTGAGGGCAGGACAAGAAGGCGACGACCGAGGGTGAGATGGTTGGATGGCATCACTGACTCAATGGACATGGGTTTGGGTGCACTCCAGGAGTTGGTAATGGACAGGGAGGTCTGGCGTACTACGGCTCATGGGGTCGCAAAGAGTCAGACATGACTGAGCGACTGAACTGAACTGAACCTCATAGAAATGGAAGTAAGGTATTTTTAATATCTCTTTTTATAATGCTTAGTGTTCTCAGTGTTCTGCATTGTAGCAGGTGAGGCTCATATCCTTTCTGCCCACTTCTGAGTTCACATGCAGCTACAGTAGATAATTCCCAAACTGCTGACAGATCTCAACCTCAAGACCTCAAACTTCTGCCCAAGGCTTTCTTTGGCTTCCTTACAACTTTCTTAACCACAGGCAAAACCTTCTAGACAGGCCAGGGCATTGGTGTTGGACAACCCACAAGCAAAGTGAGATAAGAATGGGTGATGAAGACTTCAGCTTCTCTGTCCCATAGCACATTTACACAGTTCCCCAGAGGCCTCCCTTCCACAGGAAGTGAGCCACAGTTGCCAGCAGCAGTAACCCATTTGTTCATGAACACACTTCCTTTGTTCTTCACTCTTCCATGTTTCCTTTTCCCCATTTCATTACTTTTTATACCTAGAGTCTCTTTCTAAGCTGTAGAAAAACAGCCTAGCTGTGGCACCTGGCAATCTTGCAGGTATCCTTACAGGCAAAGGCTTGAACTGCAACACACCCATCTCAGTAGAGAACTTTGTATGCCACCTAGCACACTAGCAGATAGGAGGTCTTGTAAGGGGCTGATATGAGGCTATCTGGGACTCACCTCCCTATTGACTATGCTAAGTCGCTTCAGTCGTGTCCAACTCTGTGCGACCCCATAGACGGCAGCCCACCAGGCTTCCCCATCCCTGGGATTCTCCAGGCAAGAACACTGGAGTGGGTTGCCATTTCCTTCTCCAATCATGAAAGTAAAAAGTGAAAGTGAAGTCGCTCAGTCGTGTCCGACTCTTAGCTACCCCATGGACTACAGCCTACCAGGCTCCTCCATCCATGGATTTTCCAGGCAAGAGTACTGGAGTGGGGTGCCATTGCCTTCTCCCCTATTGACTATGGTAAGGATGATTTCCCACCACTTCCCACATTTTCATGAGGCATGGGACCTTCTGCTTTGTTCTGTCCCCATCAGAATGCAGCTGCAGAATATAAATCCACTAGCAGCAGTCTAGGCGTAGGTCTCCACTTGTGTTACAGTCTTCTAGGTTCTTCTGCTTCAGTGTGAGGGACAGGGACCAAGGGGAGTGGACTCCTCTGTCTTATTCTTCAAGTTGCTGGGTCTGTAAATAACTCTCTGATATAAAAGTAGCTCGTTGTGTCTCTACCATGTGACTTGTCAGTCCTTGGCTTTGCTGTCTGTCCTATGTGTGAGCTTGACACCCACATCCCAGTTCTTGTCTCAGGGTCTACATTTGGAGGAACTGAAATCAAGATAAGCAAACAGCACTTTTATAATTGGTCACAATACAATTTTAAAAAATCTGAATACAAACATAGCATATGGATTTGGATTTGTAAATAGTGTATATAAATGTGTAAAACAAAAAAAGGCCAAAAGGAAAAAATTCACCAAAATGTAAACAATAATTATATCTAGGAAGGAGGATTATTATGACTTTTGTTTTTGTCTCTCTACTTTTCATAGTTTCTAAACTTTGCATCATGAACATTACTGCTTTTATAATGAAAAAAACTATTTTTTAAAAAATTGGGAAGAATATTTGAAATATACTTGTCAAGAGTTTTTATCTCTTACATATAGATGTTTTCATATGCCACCATGTAAAATGTAAACATTCTAAAATAAAGTGGACAAAGGACCTGAACGAGCTTATCACTAAAGAAATGTAGATGCTAATGAACATGCACATGGACATTCAACCAAACCAAACTATCGTTAATCAAATAGACAAAAATTTTAAATGAGACGAAATTGTTTGTTATTAAATTGGTAAATTAAATGATCGTATCCAATGTTAGCATGGATACAGTGGAATACACACTCTCATATACTATTGTTAGGAGTGTAATTCCAAATTCCTGGAAGTATTTTCCAAATGTTTATTTTCTTAACATGGGGACATTATGCAAAAGAAATTTTCCTCTGAAAAAATCAGAGATATTCACAAAAAGTTCTGCACAACAGTCTTGTTTCTGAGTGATAGGATTATTATGCATAATTTTTATTTTAATCATTACATTTGTCTGTAGTTTTCAAACATTTTCACTAAATAGGTACAGCCATTATAAGCAGAAAAACAAAGTAAAAGTTATTTTCTATTTTAAAAGATAAGACATGAACCAGCAATTAAACTCCACAGAAAAAGCATCACTCTTTGCTTTTCCTACTTTCATTCTACTAATGTGTACAAGGATGATACAACTAATTTGCCACCGCAAGGCAGGGGCAGAAAGAGAATAGAACTCCCTATTTGTTTCTCTGCTCTGACATGAAATCAACATGTTTTGTTTTGTTTTTTATAAAATCAGAAGATGGAATGACTTGGCGATCAGATCAGATCAGATCAGTCACTCAGTCGTGTCTGACTCTTTGCGACCCCATGAATCGCAGCATGCCAGGCCTCCCTGTCCATCACCAACACCCGGAGTTCACTGAGACTCACGTCCATAGAGTCAGTGATGCCATCCAGCCATCTCATCCTCTGTCATCCCCTTCTCCTCCTGCCCCCAATGCCTCCCAGCATCAGAGTCTTTTCCAATGAATCAACTCTTCGCATGAGGTGGCCAAAGTACTGGAGTTTCAGCTTTAGCATCATTCCTTCCAAAGAAATCCCAGGGCTGATCTCCTTCAGAATGGACTGGTTGGATCTCCTTGCAGTCCAAGGGACTCTCAAGAGTCTTCTCCACCACCACAGTTCAAAAGCATCAATTCTTCAGCGCTCAGCCTTCTTCACAGTCCAACTCTCACATCCATACATGACCATGGGAAAAACCATAGCCTTGACTAGACGGACCTTTGTTGGCAAAGTAATGTCTCTGCTTTTCAATATGCTATCTAGGTTGGTCATAACTTTCCTTCCAAGGAGTAAGTGTCTTTTAATTTCATGGCTGCAGTCACCATCTGCAGTGATTTTGGAGCCCAGAAAAATAAAGTCTGACACTGTTTCCACTGTTTCCCCATCTATTTCCCATGAAGTGATGGGACCGGATGCCATGATCTTCGTTTTCCGAATGTTGAGCTTTAAGCCAACTTTTTCACTCTCCACTTTCACTTTCATCAAGAGGCTTTTGAGTTCCTCTTCACTTTCTGCCATAAGGGTGGTGTCATCTGCATATCTGAGGTTATTGATATTCCTCCCAGCACCCTTGATTCCAGCTTGTGTTTCTTCCAGTCCAGCGTTTCTCATGATGTCCTCTGCAGTTAAATAAACAGGGTGACAATATACAGCCTTGACTGTACTCCTTTTCCTATTTGGAACCAGTCTGTTGTTCCATGTCCAGTTCTAACTGTTGCTTCCTGACCTGCATACAAATTTATCAAGAGGCAGATCAGATGGTCTGGTATTCCCATCTCTTTCAGAATTTTCCACAGTTTATTGTGATCCACAGTCAAAGGCTTTTTGGCATAGTCAATAAAGCAGAAATAGATGTTTTTCTGGAACTCTCTTGCTTTTTCCATGATCCACCGGATGTTGGCAATTTGATCTCCGGTTCCTCTGCCTTTTCTAAAACCAGCTTGAACATTAGTAAGTTCATGGTTCATGTATTGCTGAAGCCTGACTTGGAGAATTTTGAGCATTACTTTACTAGAGTGTGAGATGAGTGCAATTGTGTGGTAGTTTGAACATTCTTTGGCATTGCCTATCTTTGGGATTGGAAGGAAAACTGACCTTTTCCAGTCCTGTGGCCACTGCTGAGTTTTCCAAATTTGCTGGCATATTGAGTGCAGCACTTTCACAGCATCATCTTTCAGGATTTGGAATAGCTCAACTGGAATTCTATCACCTCCACTAGCTTTGTTCGTAGTGATGCTTTCTAAGGCCCACTTGACTTCACATTCCAGGATGTCTGGCTCTAGGTCAGTGATCACACCATCATGATTATCTAGGTCTTGAAGATCTTTTTTGTACAGTTCTTCTGTGTATTCTTGCCATCTCTTCTTAATATCTTCTGCTTCTGTTAGATCCATACCATTCTGTCCTTTATTGAGCCCATCTTTGCATAAAATGTTCCTTTGTTATCTCTTATTTTCTTGAAGAGATCTCTAGTCTTTCCCATTCTGTTGTTTTCCTCTATTTCTTTGCATTGATCCCTGAAGAAGGCTTTCTTATCTCTTCTTGCTATTCTTTGGAACTCTGCATTCAGATGTTTATATCTTTCCTTTTCTCCTTTGCTTTTCGCTTCTCTTCTTTTCACAGCTATTTGTAAGGCCTCCCCAGACAGCCATTTGCTTTTTTCCATTTCTTTTCCATGGGGATGGTCTTGATCCCTGTCTCCTGCACAATGTCAGGAACCGTATTCCATAGTTCATCAGGCACTCTATCTATCAGAAATCTCACTTCCACTGTATAATCATAAGGGATTTGATTTAGGTCATACCTGAATGGTCTAGTGATTTTCCCTACTTTCTTCAATTTAAGTCTGAATTTGGCAAAAAGGAGTTCATGGTCTGAGCCATAGTCAACTCCTGGTCTTGTTTTTGCTGACTGTATAGAGTTTCTCCATCTTTGGCTGCAAAGAATATAATCAATCTTATTTCAGTGTTGACCATCTGGTCATGTCCATGTATAGAGTCTTCTCTTGTGTTGTTGGAAGAGGGTGTTTGTTATGACCAGTGCATTTTCTTGGCAAAACTCTATCAGTCTTTGCCCTGCTTCATTCTGTATTCCAAGGCCAAATTTGCCTGTTACTCCAGGTATTTCTTGACTTCCTACTTTTGCAATAGATAGCATATTAAAAAGCAGAGACATTGCTTTGCCAACAAAAGTCTGTCTAGTCAAGGTTATGGTTTTTCCAGTAGTCATATATGGATGTGAGAGTTGGACTGTGGAGAAAGCTGAGTGCCGAAGAATTGATGCTTTTGAACTGTGGTGGTGGAGAAGACTCTTGAGAGTCCCTTGGACTGTAAGGAGATCCAACCAGTCCATTCTGAAGGAAATCAGCCCTGGGATTTCTCTGGAAGGAATGATGCTAAAGCTGAAACTCCAGTACTTTGGCCACCTCATGCGAAGAGTTGACTCATTGGAAAAGACTCTGATGCTGGGAGGGAATGGGGGCAGGAGGAGAAGGGGATGACAGAGGATGAGATGGCTGGATGGCATCACTGACTCGATGGACATGAGTTTGAGTGAACTCCAGGAGTTGGTGATGGACAGGGAGGCCTGGCGTGCTGCAATTCATGGGGTCGCAAAGAGTTGGACATGACTGAGTGAGTGAACTGAACTGAACTGAACTGAAGGCAATTTTCTCTCTCTCTGGGTTTTAATACTCAGTTACATTTCAGATGTCACCTGCAGACTCTTTCTGCATTAACAACTGCTTATTTACCATCACTAAAACATATAATGGAGATTGCCAATTACTACAAGAAATAGATTAGCACATGCTTCATTTTTCACACAATGAATGTTAACACTGAAGCTATGATGAGGAGAAAAATAATGATATTTTATTCTCAGAACAGGATAGTTTTGACATTAAGAACTAGACCCTTTTAATGTCAACTCCCTTCTTTTGATAGATTGGTCCTTTTTTGTTCTTACTAACACAGTACTTAGATACTTTGAATTAATGTTAAGATATTCAATTCATGGAATAGGAAGGGGCTTCCTTGCATTTTCTAATAATAAAAAAATAATCCCATAGTGTCCTAGACAAATCAGTAATTTCTCATACTTTAAAGTGCCATATTTCATCAACTTGAAGATGCCATAACTTGTTAAGATGCACAATTATTTAGGTACCATAGAAAAATGCCCCAAAGTAAATGATGAGAAAGTGCATATCTTAATTACAAGAGGCACACCGATTTCAGAGGTGTTCAAAAATAGGGGTGGGGGAGGTGAGTGCATTTGACAATCAAACTAAGCAGGGTTCAGTTGTTTCAACTACAGCCTGGAGACAGGGCTCATTCTTCTAGTTTTCTGTATGCTGATTTCTGAAGGGGTCTGACAAGTTTATAAACACATTAAAAGCTTAACTATTCAAAACCTAGCTGTAGGAAGTGAGATTTACGCTCCCTACATAAGGTGTTTTACCTAAATCAGGGCTGTGCTAGAGCCAGACTCAGAGCAGGATAAATAAACAGATTGTTAAATTGTCAAGACTCTTCTGAGCCAGTTGTTTTAGCCAACTATTAAAAATTAAATTATATTAACTTGAAATGAAATACACTATATTAAAATCAAGGTAGTAAATCCCAGAAAGTATCACCTCCTAATTATTTTACTGCATTTTACTGTATCTCTTCCCTGAAGATTATTTATGTATAATGTATCTGTACAGCAGAAACATTAAACAGAGGTGAGCCATTGCACATCTCTTTCCAATTCTGCATTTAGTGAGGTCCTTAATAGCTTGAAATAAGCCAGGTGGGAGTATTTGCACCATGGAAATCAGCAAATATTACAAATCAGGCATTCCCTACCCCCAGAAAGTCCATTATTAAGCATGTACTAGCATATCACTGCTTATGATAACAAAAAAATAAAAAGTTTGGTTCTAAAATGTATATACTAGCTACATATTCAGTTCAGTTCAGTCACTCAGTCATGTCCAACCCTTTGCGACCCCATGGACTACAGCATGCCAGGCCTCCCTGTCCATCACCAACTCCCAGAGTTTACTCAAACTCATGTCCATTGAGTCAGTGATCCCATTCATCCTCTGTCATCCCCTTCTTCTCCTGTCTTTAATCTTTCCCAGCCATCAGGGTTTCTTCAAATGAGTCAGTTCTTTGCATCAGGTGGCCAAAGGATTGGAGTTTCAGCTTCAACATCAGTCCTTCCAATGAATATTCAGGACTGATTTCCTTTAGGATGGACAGGTTGGATCTCCTTGTTGTCCAAGGGACTCTCAAGAGTCTTCTCCAACACCACAGTTCAAAAGCATCAATTCTTCGGCACTCAGCTTTCTTTATAGTCCAACTCTCGCATCCATGCACGACTACTGGAAAATCCATAGCTTTGATTATACAGATTTTTGTCGGCAAATTAATGCCTTTGCTTTTTAATATTCTGTCTAGGTTTGTTATAGTTTTTCTTCCAAGAAGCAAGTGTCTTTCAATTTCATGGCTGCAGTCACTGTCTGCAATGATTTTGGAGCCCAAGAAAATAAAGTCTGTCACTGTTTCCACTGTTTCCCCATCTATTTCCCATGAAGTAATGGGACCGGAGGCCATGATCTTTGTTTTCTGAATGTTACATTTTAAGCCAGCTTTTTCATTCTCCTCTTTCATGCTCATCAAGAGGCTCTTTAGTTCCTTTTTGCTTTCTGCCATAAGGGCAGTGTCATCTCCATGTGTGAGGTTATTGATGTTTCTCCTGGCAATCTTAAGTAACCTAAATGTTCATTGACACAGGAATGGATAAAGAAAATATGGTGCATATGTCCAGTGGAATGTTGCTCAGCCATAGAAAAAACAAAATAATGCCATTTGCAGCAACATGAATGGACATGGAGTTTATCATATTAAGTGAAATAAGTTAGACAGTGCAAATACTATATGATATCACTTAATGGGGAATCTAAAAAAAAATGGTACAAATGAACTTACTTACAAAACAGTAACAGATTCAGAAGACAAACTTATGGCTACCAAAGAGGAAAGGTAGAGGGGGATAAATTAGGAGATTAGGATTAACAAATACACAGTACTATATACAAAACAGATAATCAAGGACCTATCATATAACAGGAAACTCTACTCAATACTCTATAATAACTTATATGTGAAAATAATCTTAAAAATAATAGATATATGTATAACTAAACCACTTTTCAGTACACCTGAAACTAACACATCATTGTAAATCAACTATATTATAAAATAATTTTTTTAAATGACAGCAGTGGGTCATAGAAAGAATTAGAGACAAGAAAGCTAAAGAGAAAATAAAAAAAACTAAACACTGACCTTAAAACACATTAGAAAAACACTCAAACATACACATACAATATATATGGGCTTCCCAGGTGGCTCAGTGGTAAAGAATTAGCCTGCCAATGCAGGAGATACAGGGCACACAGGTTTGATCCCTGGGTCAGGAAGATCCCCTGGAGGAAAAAATGGCAACCCACTCCAATATGCTTGCTTAAAAAACCCAGTGGACCGAGGAGCCTGGCAGGCTACGTTACATGGGGTCGCAAAGAATTAGACATGACTGAGCGACAAATCACGAACACCATTAGTGACTGAGCATAAGTGATATATATAATATATACGATTTGTATTATCTGAATTATTCAGGGGGAAAAAAGTTTATTTCAGTTTTCAGTGTTAAAATTTCAATATTCAAATGTCTGAGTGACTTTCTTACCTTGACTTCTTAATAAAATGCAGAATGTTACATATTGCAATTTTGTACCATAAGGAACCTCTAATTTGAGTGGGATTCCAATTTACCCAAAGTTTCCCAATAAATGAGAGACAATATTACTATCATTTTTCACTGACAATAACTTGGCATGAATTTGACTATATAATGCTGCCCTCTGAATGACCCCCTTTTCTACAAAGCAGTGAAATCCAACTGGGTAAAAAAAAAAATTTGTATGCTGAACACTGATGGCTGAAGCACCAATCTTTTAAAATTTTCTATCACTTCACAAAGAGTGATATTAAGTGATTTCTGTATAAAATAGTTTTTTAAAATGATCTTATAAAATGTCAAAGACTGAAGTTCACTGTCCTCTGCCTCCTATCTGAGGACTAGGGTAACCTGAGGAGGTTTATTTATGAGAATTCATGTAAATCCCATTAGGCTTTTCTTAATACCCTATGGCACTTTAGCAAGAATATATTTTATTTTATTTGCATTTACATAATACAATTTGATAGTCTCATACTGTATAATCTCATTTCACTCAGTTCACTTTTTAAGAAAAACGAATTGCTTCCAGCTTTTCTACAAAAGAAACCCTATGTGAACTATATCCAAATAACTTGCAGTAAACTGGTTGCCATGGCTATACAGGAAGAGTGAGACACAATTACTAATAATTTTGAAAATTCTGATTTCCAAACTAGATTGATGACACTAGATTTTTGATCATATAATTAATGAAGTCAATGCATTATCCAACTTTTACCCAAAGAACTAGGGGAAGATACTTCTTTTGATAATTTTTAATAAAGAGTATATGAACATTTATAACTAAACTGTTAAATAAGTTAGAGATAACAATGTCACCTGCATTTGACTCTGTCTTCATTCCCTAACAGTGTTCCTTTCTCCTTATTATTGTAGCTCAAGTTTTCACTACAGATTACTTCTGATCCTAAATTACTAAGTGCTGGATTTGTCAGTTTTGAACAGAGAAATGAAAGAGTGACTGAGCATGACTCATTCAGGAAATGTCAGAAAGCCTTTGTTACTGGGAAACATCATAAAGGGTCATGAATGTGTTGTGGTGAGAAGTTTGGCATTCTCTTGTGAGGCAACCAAGAGTCATCAAATGTTATTCTTTAAATAGGGCACAATTTTTTTTAATACAGTAGAGGCATCAGTTTGGCAGCTGAGCAAAAATGTTTTAGAGAGAAAAATTTGTCTGAGTTAAGGATACTAACTTCTGAAGACACAATTGAACTACAGTTACCTAAATGAGAAACAGAAAGAGCTTGCACAGTGAAGAAGACTTCAGAATCATAACATATATGTCTATCTTAATCTCTCAGTTTGAACCATCCTCTCCTTCCCCCACTGTGCCCACATGTCTGCTCTCTGTGTCTTTAATCCTGCCTTGGAAATAGGCTCATCTGTAGCATTTTTCTAGATTCCACATATACACGCTAATATATGATACTTGTTTTTCTCTTTCTAACTTACTTCACTCTCTATGACAAACTCTAGGTCCATCCACACAGCAGAAACTAATGCAACACTGTAAAGCAATTTATTCCAAATTAAAAAATAAAATAATCAAAACATAAACACTTCTGTTTTCCATTTTAAAAGCCCAGACATACTTGTGGTAAGAGCTCTGTAGTTTTACCAAACTTTAAAGACATGTAAGTCTCCAATTGAACAATGAGCAGAAGACCTAATAGACATTCTCCAAAGAAGACAGCAGATCAGATCAGATCAGATCAGTCGCTCACTCGTGTCCGACTCTTTGTGACCCCATGAATCGCAGCACACCAGGCCTCCCGTCCATCACCAACTCCCGGAGTTCACTGAGACTCATGTCCGTCGAGTCAGTGATGCCATCCAGCCATCTCATCCTCTGTCATCCCCTTCTCCTCTTGCCCGCAATCCCTCCCAGAATCAGAGTCTTTTCCAAAGAGTAAACTCTTCACATGAGGTGGCCAAAGTACTGGAGTTTCAGCTTTAGCATCATTCCTTCCAAAGAAATCCCAGGGCTGATCTCCTTCAGAATGGACTGGTTGGATCTCCTTGCAGTCCAAGGGACTCTCAAGAGTCTTCTCCAACACCACAGTTCAAAAGCATCAATTCTTCAGTGCTCAGCCTTCTTCACAGTCCAACTCTCACATCCATACATGACCACAGGAAAAACCATAGCCTTGACTAGATGGACCTTTGTTGGCAAAGTAATGTCTCTGCTTTTCAATATGCTATCTAGGTTGGTCATAACTTTCCTTCCAAGGAGTAAGCGTCTTTTAATTTCATGGCTGCAGTCACCATCTGCAGTGATTTTGGAGCCCCCAAAAATAAAGTCTGACACTGTTTCCACTGTTTTCCCATCTTTTTCCCATGAAGTGATGGGACCGGATGCCATGATCTTCGTTTTCTGAATGTTGAGCTTTAAGCCAACTTTTTCACTCTCCACTTTCACTTTCATCAAGAGGCTTTTGAGTTCCTCTTCACTTTCTGCCATAAGGGTGGTGTCATCTGCATATCTGAGGTTATTGATATTTCTCCCAGCACTCTTGATTTCAGCTTGCATTTCTTCCAGTCCAGCGTTTCTCATGATGTACTCTGCATAGAAGTTAAATAAACAGGGTGACAATATACAGCCTTGACGTACTCCTTTTCCTATTTGGAACCAGTCTGTTGTTCCATGTCCAGTTCTAACTGTTGCTTCCTGACCTGCATACAAATTTCTCAAGAGGCAGATAAGGTGTTCTGATATTCCCATCTCCTTCAGAATTTTCCACAGTTTAATGTGATCCACACAGTCAAAGGTTTTGGTGTAGTCAATAAAGCAGAAATAGATGTTTTTCTGGAACTCTCTTGCTTTTTCCATGATCCAGAGGATGTTGGCAATTTGATCTCTGGTTCCTCTGTCTTTTCTAAAACCAGCTGGAACATCAGGAAGTTCACGGTTCACATATTGCTGAAGCCTGGCTTGGAGAATTTTGAGCATTACTTTATTAGCGTGTGAGATGAGTGCAATTGTGCGGTAGTTTGAGCATTCTTTGGCATTGCCTTTCTTTGGGGTTGGAAGGAAAACTGACCTTTTCCAGTCCTGTGGCCACTGCTGAGTTTTCCAAATTTGCTGGCATATTGAGCGCAGCACTGTAACAGCATCATTTTTCAGGAGACATACAGATGGCTAAAAGAAGATGCTCAACCTCACTAATTATTAGAGAAATGCAAAAAAAAAAAAAAAACAACTACAAGGTACCACCTCCTATCAGTTAGAAGGGCCATCATTAAAAAGTCTACAAATAACAAATGCCAGAAAGGGTGTGGAGAAAAAAGGAACCCTCTTACACTGTTGATGGCAATGTAAAGTGTTACAGTCACTATGAAAAACAGTATGGAGGTTTCTCAAAAAACTAAATATAGAGTTACCACATGATCCACCAATTCCACTCCTGGGTATATATCTGGACAAAACTATAATTCCAAAGATACATATACCCTTATATTCACAGCAACACTATTCACAATTTCCCAGACATGGAAACAACCTAAATCTCCATCAGTAGATGAATGGATACAAATGGATGCAGCCATTTGCAGCAATATGGATGGACCTAGAGATTATCATACTAAGTGAGCCAAGTCAGAGAAACACAAATATTATATGATATCATTTATATGTGGACTCTAAACTATGACACAAATGAAGTTATCAGCAAAATAGAAGCTGACTCATAGACACTGAGAACAGACACATGGTTGCCAAGGGCATTGAGGACTGGGGAGGGAGGGACTGGGAGCTTTGGATTAGTAGATGGCAATCCATCATACATACAATGGGTAAACAAGGTCCTACTATATAGCACAGGGAACAATATTCAGTGTGCTGTGAAAAAACATAATGACAAGAATATTAAAAACAGTATATATGTGTACAACTGAGTCACATTGTACATTGTATACAGCAGAAATTAATACAACATTGTGAATCAACTATACTTCAATGCAAAATAAAGTAAAATAATTTTAAAATAAAGAGTTACAGGTCTCTAAGTCACTGCCTCTCCACCTCATGCACCTCTAGAAGCTTCTCTCTCACCACACACACCTCTGCAGGATGTAGATGCTAGTGCTCCCTCCTGCATCTCAAGTATTTATTTCTTGATAATCAGCCCAGTCAAGCCAGTCTGCTCTTTCCAGCCCCTGGAATTCTGGAGAATAATATTTTCCCTATATTCTTACATATACATTTGTATTTCTATTCTCTGGGTATAACTGGCAAAAGCCTATTTTGAATCTTTAGTTTTGACAAATTTTGTGGCCTTGAAATAGTACACAGTTAAAAAAATATATCTACCTTATTTGCATATATATATATATATAATATACATCTGTAGCACCCTGAGGAAATAATAAAAGTGTTTTTTCTTTTTTCTTTTGTGATGGCAGGGAGGCACACAGAGGGATCTCACTATAGAGAAATTTTTCAGATTTATGTTTTGAAGAGTTTTCTTAAGAACTGTATATAAACTAATGAGAAAACACTGACTCGAGTGAAAGAAAACAGTGTTTCTACAAGAAGAGATCAGATTTCCTTCTGATTCTTTATTGGAACTAGATTCTGGAGTTAGAAAGAAAAAGAATGAATGTAAACCGTCAAAATCTTGTTAGAATAGGTGACCTTCAATGGGAATTATTTTCAATCTTGTTTATACTCTCCTCACGTCAAAGTAATACCAAATACTATTATCAGCAGTAACGATGGGCTCATTAAAGTAAGAATTCTTATTTGCAGGATCTGGCTTTGGTTGGGGTGCTTCATATTACAATCTAGGGATGGGAGGAGAAATGAATAGATGTGTGTTATTGGAAAAAGCTTCCAGGTAAAGCAGATACAACTTTCCAGCCCCCTCCGTCCATACCATTCACCTCCACCCCTACCATAAATACTTGTCCACTTCCTTGCTCTGAGTTAATGTCCATTTTAAGTCAGGTCCACCATAAGTTGTGATCGTCAGATCTGTATTCATTATGACCTATATTGATAATTTCATTGTACTCCTCTGAGATGAACTGAATTCTTTCTCAGTTAAAGACAAACAAGTAGACTAAAGCTGAATTCAATGAGAGTCAGTCAGTGTAGGCCTACACATTGATTTTTTAAATGTGTGTTTGGTTGTCTTCAGAGAGAGCGTAACTTTGTCCAGTTTTCCTTAATTACCTCTATTCACTCTTACACCAAGTTTCTCCATATATTTGTTTCCTATTTGGTCCCTAGAGGGATTTAGTTTGTGACTTCCTGGTTAGAACAAGCTAGTTTATAAAGCTGTAACATACTTTAAAAAGCAAAGGTTAATTGAGTGCCAATAAAGAAAAATCTTAAAAAAAAAAAAAAAAAAAAAGCAAAGGCTTTCTAACCGAAAGACAAATACCAGGGACAGAAGAGTTTTCTCACGACATGTTTGTTTTGTTTTTTTTTTTTTTCTACTTCACCATCTTCTCATCAAAGAACGTGCTCCAATTTAAAATAACTAAATTTGGAGGAGAACAAGATAGCAGAGGAGTAGGTGGACAGTGGAGTACATCTCTCTCCATGGATACATCAGGAATACACCTTCAGACACAGAAGTGCAGGCAGAACACCAGCTGAGAGTGGACAGAAGGACCTGACCAGTGGGAAAGAATATATAGAACTGTGCAAAATTCGGTAGGGTGGAGGAACTAGGGGGAAAACAGAACTGTTACCAGGACTGGACCTGCCCTGTGAGGGGGAAACTGAAGCAGGGGTCCAATCCCGTCAGTGGGGCGATTGTCTGAGTCAATTTAAGACTAAGAGTGAAACAGCTGATCTGTGGTAGCCTAAATGGAATGAGAATCAGACAGTCCTCGCCACAGCCATACATATCCCGGACAGGAACACTGGTCTCCTGGAAGGGGCAGTGGCTGGGAGCTGGAGTTTAGGGATTGCAGAGCAATTCCAGGGCGAGGGCTGCTGTTGACTGTGGAGAGACGGATGGAAGGGACATGAGGGAGGAGATCGTGGTGGGAAATGCCAGTGGAGGAAAACCAGGCAGCCACTGATGAGTCATGCATAGGGGTGGAGCCATCACCATAGCCTCTCTCTCCCACAGGCCAGCATCAGCAGCTGAACAATAGAGAGGCTGGCCAATCAAATGCCTGATGCACTGGACTACAAAGTAGAACCACACCCAGGTTGCTCCTTTCAGTGACTGACCCACCGATCTACAGAGTAGGATCCCAGCCAGGGGGGCCCTTCGATGTGCCAGACGCACGAAACAACAGAAAAGGACCCTAGGCAAGGGAGCACTCTAAGTGCCTAAACGGGAGAGCTTTGGAGAAAGACTTGACCAAAGAGGCCTTATGATCTCCAGCTACAAGAGGCTTGAAAAAAGACTCTGATAGGGCCATAACTCCTTCAGTGGAGGCAGTCCATGTCCCTGCACACTTGGTGCCACCAGGGTCCCCGCAAGCCAAGCAGCTGAGCCACCTTCATGCTCAACTCTCACTGGGGCAGAGCTGCCACAGGCAAAAGAAAAGTCTTGCATCTATGCACGCAGGGTCTCTTTGGTTGTGTCCAACTCTTTGCAACCCTGTAGACTGTGGCCTACAAAGCTTCTCTGTCAGAAAGGGGATTCTCCAGGCAAGAATATTGAAGTGTATTGACCAATACTGATTGCCATACCCTTCTACATTATATTTCCTGCTGCCCTAGCTGCCAACTCCCCTGAGTACCTGGTCCTGCCAGAACCCCTGCAACCCAAGCAGCTGCACCACCTCTACACCTGGCCCCCACAGGGGCAAACCCAAGCCCTCTAGGGCAGCCTCAGGAGCTAAACCCCAGTGGATGACCCATGTGTAGACGTGGAAATAAAAACCACAATTGAAACCCAGGGGCAGTGTGGCTAAGGAAGAAGACCCAAAACATTCCCACCAGCTATACAAGCTACAGATTAAATCCACGCAATTAAGTGGACTCTGTGTCAATGGAAATATAAAAGTCCATTGATGGCTCCCACAAAATAAAACTGACTAGCGCTGATAGCTGCGGACATTGGAGGCAAGAACACACAGGAGTAGGACCAGATTAGAATCTGAGCTGCCCCCACCGCAGGTCCAAAGATCAGCACAGTGCTGGAGGGCATTCTAGGGAGGTGAGGTGAACAGTGATTCCCAGTGATGGAAAGGACTCTGACAGCAGTGACTCAAGAAAAACATTTATTATTCTTACGTTTTGACTTGTTCTGTAGATTCTTTTGGGTTTTTTTGCTTTTTCTTTTTCCCCACTCTGTTGTAGTTGTTGATTTTATTGGCATTAAGAAATCCAATTAAGCTTTTCAGCTTTTTTTTTTCCCTCAGTCACATTTTTTATGGTTGTCATAAACCTCTGCCTCTACCTTGGGCTTTTGCAGTTCTATGGAGTTCTCCTCTTTTTATTCTTTTTTTAATTTTAATTTTTAAAATGTATTATTATTTTTTCTACATTTACTCCTTTGTTCACCTTTCCTACTGTTCTTTTCCCCTTGCAGTTAATCTTTAACATATGTAAATCTTCTTTATCTACCTATATTTAACTTTGCATATCTGTTCTTTTTTTCTTTTCTTTCTTTCCTTTCCTCTCACCATATTTCTTAGTTTTGTTTTCGTTGTTTTATCCCTCACTTGGCACCTTGCTTTAGTTTTGTTTTCCAGTTTGTGCTTAAGTTAGTTTTGTTCTTAACTGGCAAATATAATTTTTATTTCCTTTGTTTGCCAGGTCAATCTACTATACCTTATTTTTGTTGGACTGTTTTCACTTTGCTCATGGGTGTATATGTATAAGTGTATATTCCATTATTTTAAGTATTATTTGCCTGATTTTGTAACTGCCATTTGTCTGGGGTTCATCTTTGGTTTCTTGTTTTTGGATATTTATGTTAATCTCACTTAATGCCATAACAAACTACTTGTGGAACCTTTGATCCTGACCAGAGATCAAGCCCTGAGCCTTTGGAGTAGGAGCACTGACTTTAAAACCCTAGACTACCAGAGAACTAACTCTAGAGAAAATAGTGAGAACTCACACAAAGGATACTACTTGAATACAAGGCCCTGCATCACCCAACCACAAATAGTACCCTGTGCAGGATGCCTTATCTAAACGACAAACAAAACAAAAATACAAACCCAATAATCTGCACACATGATTACCACCTCTCTCAGCCATGCCCATCAGAGGAAAAACAAACAAACAAAAACTCAGCACAAATCTCACACAAACCACTGTATCAGTCTTAGGAGGGAAGAAACCAAAAGGAAGAAAAAATTCAACCTTCATCAAGGAAAGAATTCAACTTTCCTTAAAGCCTGAGAAAGGAGACCTCAAACACAATAACTTTAAAAAAATAAATAAATAAATAAATAATGAAAAGGCAGGGAAAACTGCACAAATGAAGGAACAAACTAGAAACACAGAAATACAAATAAATCAAGAGGAAAGAGGTAAGTTCCCTGAAAAAGAATTCAGAATAATGGGAGTAAAAATGATCAAAAATCTTGAAAACAAAATGGAGACAATGAAAGAAGCAATTAACAATTAACAAAGCAAAACAAGAAGAATTAATGAATAAACATACAGAGACAAACAATACAATTACTGAAATTAAAAATACAATAGAAGGAATTAATAGCAGAATATCTGAAGCGAAGAACAAATCAGTGAGCTGCAACATAAAATGGTGGAAACAACTTCTGAAGAGTAGAATAAAGTAAAAAGAATGAAAAGAGTTGAGGACAGCATCAGAGACCTTTGGGACCATATCAAATGTACCAACATTCAAATTATAGGGGGTCCCAGAAGAAGAGGAGAAAAAGAAAGGGTATGAGAAAATTTTTGAAGAGATTATAGTTGAAAATTTCCCAACATTGAAAAGAGAATAGTCAATGAAGTCCAAGAGGCACAAAGAATCCCATACAGGATAAAGCCAAGGAGAAACATGCCAAGACACAAACTAATCAAAATGACAAAGACTCAACAAAAAGAAAGAATATGAAAAGCAGCAAGCGAGAAGCAACAAGTAACACACAAGGGAAACCCCACATGCTTAACAGCTTGTTTTTCAGTGGAAACTCTGCAGGCCACAAGGGAATGACAGGATATATTTAGAGTACTGAAATGGAAAAATCTAAACCAAGATTACTGTACCCAGCAAAGATCTCATTCAAAATTGATGGAGAAATAAAAAGCTTTTCAGACAAGCAAAAGTTAACAAAATTCATTACCACCAAACCAGGTTTACAACAAATGTTAAAGGAATTTACATAGTCAAGAAATAGAAAAGAAGAAAAAGATGTACAAAATCAGCCAAAAACAATTAAGAAAATGGCAATAGGAACATATATATCAATAATTACTTTAAATGTAAATAGATTAAATGCTCCAACCAAAAGGCACAGACTGGCTGAATGGATACAAAAACAAGACCCATATATATGCTGTCTACAAGAAACCCACTTCAGACCTCAAGACACATATAGACTGAAAGTGAGAGGATGGAAAAATATATTTCATGCAAATGGGAAGCAAAAGTAAGCTGGAGTAGCAATCCTCATATCAGACAAAATAGACCTTAAAATAAAGAAGATTATAAGAGACAAGGAAGGACACTACATAATGATCAAGGGATCAATCCAAGAGGAAGACATAACAATTGTAAATATCTATGCACCCAACATAGGAGCACCTCAATACATAAGACAAACACTAACAGACATAAAAGGAGACATTGACAGTAACACAATAACAGTAGGAGACCTTAACACCCCACTCACACCAATGGACAGATCATCAAAACAGAACACTAATAAGGAAACACAAGTCTTAAAGGATACATTAGATGAGATGGATCTCATTGATATTTTCAGGACATTCCATCCAAACGCAGAAGAATACACCTTCTTCTCAAGTGCACATGGAACATTCTCCAGGATAGACCACATCTTGGGTCACAAATCAAACCTCACTAAATTTAAGAAAATTGAAATTGTATCAAGCATTTTCTCCAATCACAATGCTATGAGACTAGATTTCAATTACAAGAAAAAAACTGTAAGAAACACAAACACATGGAGCTTAAACAACACATTTCTAAATAACCAACAGATTACTGGAGAAATCAAAAGGGAAATCAAAAAATTTCTAGCAACAAATGACAATGAAAACATGACAACTCAAAACCTATGGGATGCAGCAAAAGCAGTTTTAAGAGGGAAGCTTATAGCAGTACAATCCTACCTCAAGAAACAAGAATAGACAACCTAACTTTACACCTAAAACAACTGGGAAAAGAAAAAAAAAAATCCCCCAAAATTAGGAGAAAGAAAGAAATCATAAAGATCCAAACAGAAATAAATGAAAAAGAAATGAAAGAAACAATAGTAAAGATTAATAAAACTAAAAGCTGGTTCTTTGAGAAGATAAAATTGACAAGCCTTTAGCCAGAATCATCAAGAAAAAAAGAGAGAAGAATCAAATTAACAAAATTAGAAATGAAAAAGGAGAGATTACAACAGACAATGCAGAAATACAAATGATTATAAGATGCTATTATGAACAACTATATGGTAATAAAATGGATGACCTGGAAGAAATGGACAGATTCTTAGAAAAGTTCAATCTTCCAAGACTGAACCAGGAAGAAATAGAAATTACGAACCACCCAATTCAATTACTGAAATTGAAACTGTGATCAAAAAATCTCCCAAAAAACAAAAGCCCAGGACCAGATGGCTTCACAGGAGAATTCTGTCAAACATTTAGAGAAGAGGTAATACCTATCCTTCTGAAACTCTTTCAAAATATTGCAGAGGAAGGAACACTTCCAAACTCATTCTATGAGGCCACCATCACCCTGATACCAAAACCAGACAAAGACAACACAAAAAAGAAAACTACAGGCTGTTGTGACTGATTAACATAGATGCAAAAATCCTCAACAAAATTTTAGCTAACAGAATTCAGCAACACATCAAAGCTCATATACCATGATCAAACTGGGTTTATTCCAGGGATGCAAGGATTCTTCAATATATGCAAATCAATCAGTGTGATACACCATATTAACAAATTGAAAGATAAACACCATATGATAATCTCAATAGATGCAGAAAAAGACTTGAGAAAATTCAGTACCCATTTATGACTAAAACTCTTCAAAAAATAGGCACAGAAAGAACCACCTCAACATAGTAAAGGCCATGCATGATAAGCCTACAGCAAACTTTATTCTCAATGGTGAAAAACTGAAAGCACTCCCCCTAAGGTCAGGAACAAGACAAGGGTGTTCACTTTCACCACTATCATTCAACATAGTTCTGGAAGTCCTATCTATAGCAAGCAGAGAAGAAAAAGAAATACAAGGAATCCAGATCAGAAAGGAAGAAGTAAAGCTCTCACTGTTTGCAGATGACATGATACCGTACATCAGTTCAGTTCAGTTCAGTTCAGTCACTCAGTCGTGTCTGACTCTTTGCGACCCCATGAATTGTAGCATGCCAGGCCTCCCTGTCCATCACCAACTCCCGGAGTTTACCCAAACTCATGTCCATCAAGTCGGTGATGCCATTCAATCATCTCATCCTCTGTCGTCCCCTTCTCCTCCTGCCCCCAATCCCTCCCAGCATCAGGGTCTTTTCCAATGAGTCAATTCTTCACATGAAGTGGCCAAAGTATTGGAGTTTCAGCTTCAGCATCAGTCCTTCCAATGAACACCCAGAACTGATCTCCTTTAGGATGGACTGGTTGGATCTCCTTGCAGTCCAAGGGACCCTCAAGAATCTTCCCCAACACCACAGTTCAAAAGGATCAATTCTTCAGTGCTCAGCTTTCTTCGCAGTCCAACTCTCACATCCATACATGACCACTGGAAAAACCATAGCCTTGACTATACAGTACATAGGAAACCCTAAAGATTGCTCAAACTACTGCACAATTGCACTCAGCTCACATGCTAGTAAAGTAATGCTCAAAATTCTCCAAGCCAGGCTTCAGCAATATGTGAACCGTGAACTTCCTGATGTTCAAGCTGGTTTTAGAAAAGGCAGAGGAACCAGAGATCAAATTGCCAACATCCGCTGGATCATGGAAAAAGCAAGAGAGCTCCACAAAAAAACATCTATTTCTGCTTTATTGACTATGTCAAAGTCTTTGACTGTGTGGATCACAATAAACTGTGGAAAATTCTGAAAGAGATGGGAATACCAGAACACCTGATCTGCCTCTTGAGAAATTTGTATGCAGGTCGGGAAGCAACAGTTAGAACTGGACATGAAACAACAGACTGGTTCCAAATAGGAAAAGGAGTACGTCAAGGCTGTATATTGTCACCCTGCTTATTTAACTTATATGCAGAGTACATCATGAGAAACGCTAGACTGGAAGAAACACAAGCTGGAATCAAGATTGCCGGGAGAAATATCAATAACCTCAGATATGCAGATGACACCACCCTTATGGCAGAAAGTGAAGAGGAACTCAAAAGCCTCTTGATGAAAGTGAAAGTGGAGAGTGAAAAAGTTGGCTTAAAGCTCAACATTCAGAAAATGAAGATCATGGCATCCGGTCCCACCACTTCATGGGAAAAAGATGGGGAAACAGTGGAAACAGTGTCAGACTTTATTTTTGGGGGCTCCAAAATCACTGCAGATGGTGACTGCAGCCATGAAATTAAAAGACGCTTACTCCTTGGAAGGACAGTTATGACCAACCTAGATAGCACATTGAAAAGAAGAGACATTACTTCGCCAACAAAGGTTCATCTAGTCCAGGCTATGGTTTTTCCTGTGGTCATGTATGGATGTGAGAGTTGGACTGTGAAGAAGGCTGAGTGCCTAAGAATTGATGCTTTTGAACTGTGGTGTGGGAGAAGACTCTTGAGAGTCCCTTGGACTGCAGGGAGATCCAACCAGTCCATTCTGAAGGAGATCAGCCCTGGGATTTCTTTGGCAGGAATAATACTAAAGCTGAAACTCCAGTACTTTGGCCACCTCATGTGAAGAGTTGACTCATTGGAAAAGACTCTGATGCTGGGAGAGATTGGGGGCAGGAAGAGAAGGGGACGACAGAGGATGAGATGGCTGGATGGCATCACTGACTCGATGGACGTGAGTCTGGGTGAACTCTGGAGTTGGTGATGGACAGGGAGGCCTGGCGTGCTGCGATTCATGGGGTCACAAAGAGTCGGACATGACTGAGCGACTGAACTGAACTGAACTGAACTGAAAGATAGTATCAGAAGATACCAGAGCTAATCAGTGAATTTAGCAAGGAGTCAGACACAACTGAAGCGACTTAGCATGCATGCATGCATTGGAAAAGGAAATGGCAACCCACTCCAGTATTCTTGCCTGGAGAATCCCAGGGATGGAGGAGCCTGGTGTGCTGCCGTCTATAGGGTCACACAGAGTCAGACATGACTGAAGTGACTTAGAAGCAGCAGCAGGATACAAAATCTATACACAGAAATCACTTGCATTTCTATATACTAACAATGAAAATCAGAAATAGAAATTAAGGAATCAACCCCCTACACCATTGCACAAAAAGAACTAAATATCTAGGTATAAACTTACCTAAGGAGACAAAAGAACTGTTCACAGAAAATTATAAGACACTGATGAAAGAAATCAAAGATGACATAAACAGATGGAGAGATATTCCATGTTCCTGGGTAGGAAGAATCAATATTGTAAAAATGACTATACTACCAAATGCAGTCTACAGATTTAATGCAATCTCTATCAAATTACCAAAGGCATTTTTCACAGAACTAGAACAAATTTCACAATTAATACAGAAACACAAAAGACCCTGAATAGCCAAAGCAATCTTGAGAAAGAAGAATGGAACAAGAGGAATCAAACTTCCTGTCTTCAGATTATACCACAAAGCCACAGTCAGAAAGAAAGTATGGTACTGGCACAAAAACAGAAATATAGACCAATGGAACAAGATAGAAAACCCAGAAATAAACCCATGCACCTATGGGTACCTTATTTCAACAAAGGAGGCAAGAATATACAATGGGGCAAAGATAGCCTTTAATAACAGTACTGGGCCTTCAATAAATGGTGCTGGGAAAAGTGGACAGCTACATGTAAAAGAATGAAATTAGAACACTTCTTAACACCATACACAAAGATAAACTCACATGGATTAAAGACCTAAATGAAAGACCAGAAAATATAAAACTCTTAGAGGAAAACATAGGCAGAACACTCAATGACATAAATCAAAGCAACATCCTCTATGATCTACCTCCTTGAGTAATGGAAATAAAAACAAAAGTAAATAAGTGGGACCTGGTTAAACTTAAAAGCTTTTGCACAGCAAAGGAAACTGTAACAAAGGTGAAAAGAGAATCCTAAGAATGGGATAAAATAATAGCAAATGAAACAACTTACAAAGGATTAATTTCTAAAATATACAAGCAGCTTGTCCAACTCAATACCAGAAAAACAAACAACCCAATCAAAAAGTTAGAAAAACACCTAAAAAGACATTTCTCCAAAAAAGAGATACAGATGGCTAAGAAACACATGAAAAGATGCTCAACATCACTCATTATTTTAGAAATGCAAATCAAAACGACAATGAAATATCACCTACACCATCATCAGAGTGGCCATCAGTCAGAATGGCCATCATCAAAAAGTCTACAACCAATAAATGCTGGAAAGGATGTGGAGAAAAGGAACACTCTTACACTGTTGGTGGGAAGGTAAATTGATACAGCCACTATGGATGACTGTATGGAGATTCTTTTAAAAAACTAGGAATAAAACCACCATATGATCCAGCAATCCAACTCCTAGGCATATACCCTGAGGAAACCAAAATTGAAAGAGACACATGTATTCCATTGTTCATTGCAGTACTATTTACAATAGCTAGAACACATAAGCAACCTAGATGTCCATCAACAGATGAATGGATAAAGAAGTTTTGGTACATATACACAATGGAATATTACTCAGCAATAAAGAGGAAGACATTTGAGTCAGTTATAATGAGGTGGATGAACCTAGAACCTATTATACAGAGTGAAGTGAGTCAGAAAAAGAAAGATAAATTCTGGATTCTAATGCATAAATATGGAATCTGGAAAAATGGTACTGAAGAATTTACTTACAGGGCAACAGTGGAGAAACAGACATAGAAAATAGACATATGGACATGGGGAGAGGGGAGGAGAGGGTGAGATGTATGGAAAGAGTAACATGGAAACCTACATTACCATATGTAAAACAGATAGCCAACGGGAATTTGCTGTATGGCTCAGGAAACTCAAACAGGGGCTCTGTATCAACCTAGAGGGGTGGGATGGGGAGGGGGAGATGGGAGGGAGGTTCAAAAGGGAGGGGATATATGTATACCTATGGCTGATTCATGTTGAGGTTTGACAGAAAATAGCAAAATTCTGTAATGCAATTATCCTTCAATAAAATATAAATAAATTATTTTAAAAATAAAAATAAATAAATTTTAAAATTCATTTTTTTCAAATGTACTTCTTTATTAAGTATAACCACTGAGTACTGTAATGAATGCAAATTTTTCTTCACTGTACCCAAGTATATGAAATATGATTATTTTTTATAACTTTACCTAATCTCATTTAGCCCCAATTTCAGTCAATTTGGAGGACTCCCTCCTCTTTTTTTACATCTCATGGGTGGGGAGAAGTTAGAGACTGCCAGGCAGATCATCCACTGGCATGCACCACAGAATGTTTTCAAACTGTGGGTTTTAATCTATGACATCAATTTAGTAGATCACACCAGACGATCTTACAATAAAAAAAATAGAATAGGAAAGAAAACACAAACCAACATCATAAATAAAAATATTGTTTTATGAATATTTTCTGGTCCTGGAACACAATGTAAAATGTCTTTCCTATTGCAGCTCATGGGTCAAAATTTTTGAAAAACACATAAGATATTAAGGTGACTACTGCATCTCTTGACATGAGGTTAAAACATGGCCCACATCTTCCTTAAACTACCCTCAAGGTCTCTGTAGTCCCAGATGTTTTTCATTTACTCCAGGCCTAATTGTGGGATGCACAAAAAGATATGGTCACTCCCCTCACCATGCCGCTTGAGAACAGCAGAGAACTTGCCAAGGTGTCTAAAGTCCTCTCTGCCTTAGATGTGCCACCTGGATATCTCTATTCCACATGGCCTGAGTTTTTAGGAAATCAAAAATGCTTCTCTTCATAGCTGGCTGTCTCCCTGGGCTTCATCCCTGAAGTAGGCTTCAATAGCCACTGACCTTGAATACCAAAAAACTGTCTCGGGGATTTAATTTCTACTCCCTCTCTGGTCCCAACCTCAGGGATCAGAGTACACACCTACTGATCAGGGAGACATACTTAAAACTCATTTCCTTCCTTTAGGCTCTCCTCTTAGTTCCTGAGATTTTATGTAGTCAGGAAGATGGAAAACTGTCTTTGGCAGTACTTTTCATATCTGTTGTTCATGGCGTAACTGTGTTCCCAAGTACTTCAAAATTCTGTTTTTTCAAGCCAATGCAAATGTTCAGAGTCTTCAAACTCAAACGCATTTTTTTCTCTCAAAACTGTTGTTTCTCCCTTGCATTTATAAGCCTATTGATGGCTTATAAATAGGGCAGGAATAAAGACACAGATGTAAAGAAGAGACTTATGAACACAGAGAGGGAAGGAGAGAGTGGTGCAAATTGAGAGCGTAGCATTGAAACATATACATTATCGTGTGTAAAGTAGATAACTAATGGGAAGTTGCAATGTAACACAGTGAGCTCAGCCTGGTGCTCTGTGATGATCTAGACGGGTGGGCTAGGGGAGTGGAGGGAGTCTCAAGATGGAGGGGATATTTGTATACTTATAGCTGATTCACATTGTTGTACAGCACAAACCAACACAACATTGTAAAGCAATTATTCTCCAATTAAAAATAACTTCTTTAAAGAAAAAAAGTTAAAGCCAAAAATTGACTGATTTTTCTATTCCTCTTTCCCTCAGGCAATGGATACCTGAGTCTTCTGTTTAAGCTTTAATAGGAAACAGGTTCAGACTGCAGACTTGAATAACACTTTAATTAATACTTCAACACTATTTCTAATTATTAAACTTAAAAGGATAATAAGTTAATGCAAAATGCAAAGATGTGTGTGTGTATTTGTATGATACTCTCACCCTAGTATCACAGTTACCAAATGCTGTTTTATCAAATCCTATATTTATTCAAAGCTTGAATAGAATTCTTTTAAACTTTCTTTGAAAATTACATAATTAAAAAAAAAAAAAAAACCTCTGAGTACACATATGCCCCTTAACTTCAGATTAGTTGTTTTGAAACTTTTTGCTGTGACTTGGGTTTTCATTTTATGTTAAACTATGCAAATTTGATATGATGCAAAATAATACCGTACTAAATTCTCACTTCAGGTATAAAATTTGAAAAAAAGAATCATTTAATCTTCCAATTTGTATAAGCTCACCAAGAATTTTATGACTTCTGAGCTGGCAAGCCAACTTCATTGCACATTGTGTATAGGCTATTGCCAAATAGATGAGCCTCTCATATGAACTATAAATACCCAACCAATCTTTCTTCTGTAGCACAGTCTTATTTTGTTTACTTCATCAAAATTGCACAAGAAATTTTTCATTGACTATTATCATACTTGAATTTTTCTCATATGTAAAGTAGGCTGTATATTATTGATCAGGCAGTAGGGCTACTGACAGTTTAGGAATAAGCCAAAATCAATAACTGGAGGATGTGATAAATGACCATGAAGGAGGACAATCAATTCCCATGACACTGTGTACTAATAAAACAAGTTGTAGACTTATTCAGGCTTATGGAAAGTTTAGTCTTGAGTCATATGCATTTTGAATTATAGCTGGCCTTCAAAAAAGCATCCTTTGCATAAAAATGCAAATGCCTAGTACTTGAGCTCCTTATAACTGTTGCAGAGGTGGGAATTATTCTGATGACTGTTATTTTCCTCAAACTAGTATCAAAATGACTCAAATCACCATATCTTTGACTCCATTTTTTTTTAAAACTCCTTCCTGACAACATGACGTATTAGTCATTGAGAAAGTGATTGCAATTATTTAATGTGACTACACATTGTTTATGAAAGGCCTGTAACTTTTTGCACCATTTAGAAAGATGATGCATAACTGCTTTGTAAGGTTGCTTTTCCCACTCAAAAATTTGTTAAGAACACATCAGTCACTGCCCTATTTTCTTGATTTATACTTATAGAGTCTTACTGCAACTTTATCAGATATTTATGTCAGTCAAGGTCCAATCAGGAAAACAGAAACCTTTCTAAGAATTTAAAACAAAGGTAATTTGATACTGGAATGAAGATGGCAAGAGTAATCAGAGAGGTAGCCAGAAGTTGTAACCACAAATAGCAGGAACTGTGACCACCCAAGAGCTAGAGGACATAGGGAGAGTTATGGATTACTGAAGGGCTTCCCATGTGGCGCTAGAGGTAAAGAATCCACCTGCCAATGCAGGAGACTCAAGAGATGAGGGTTCAAACCCTGGGTCAGGAAGATCCCCTGGAGGAGAAAATAGCAACCCCCTCCACTATTCTTGCCTGAAAATTCCACAAACAGATGAGCCTGGCAGGCTATAGTCCATGGGGTCAAAAAGAGTCAGACACTACTGAGTGGCTGAGCATGCACATGTTCGTGGATTAGTGAAGCCTATGGTCTGAGCCATCCTGGCAGAAGCTGGACTCATGGTGAGGCTGCCTAGGAGTTATGGAGTCCTAGAAGAAACAAGCAATGCCAGAAATGTGACTAAGGAAAAGAAAGAGGGAGGGAAGTACTCAAGTATCTCCCTTCCTCCAGGGCTCCAATCTCCTGCCAATTCTTACCCCAGGATGGAAGCCCAGAAAAAGCATGGGCAGAGGGTCCTGGGAGGGTTGAGTGTCTTCCCTGTCAAATGAAGAGAGAGCGCCAAGCTGGGGGAAAAAGGACAAGAAAGAAGAAATAAATCTTAAAAACCAGCATAGCATGACCTCCCCCTTCTCTTCAGACAGAGAAACCACTCCACTTCCAGTCAATGGTTGAGCTATGTGCATATGAAACAAAATTTGCATTCAGTCCCTTCCATGAGGAATCATTACATATAATCTCAGAAGACTGTTTGCTGGAAGACCTGGAGTTGCAAATCTCATCTATACCAGAATATAATTTTAGAAATGTGAACAGGATTTTAAATCTTTTCCTACACATATATAAGGTTATTTCATCCTATAAGACTCAGACCTAAACTGTTCTAAAATGTAGTTTAAAATACCTTATCTAGCAATATAATAAATTCAGTATAATTACTTCCTTTTGAATAAAAACCATATACCACTTGGTATTAAATGGCAGCAGGAACAATGAGCATCATAAATTTTAATCATATTAACCTTTTAGGCAGTCTTATGTAGGTGACTTTGGTCTCCAGATGTCTGGATTTATTTTTATATGGTTTATAAATGTAATTCTTAAAGTGCATAAGATAGTACAAACTCAGTTCCCGCTTTTATACTATCAATATTCTAATTACACATATATTTTCTGACTTTCCTCTGTGCCATTAACATGACCAAGCCTGCTGGAATTCAAGGAGCATGTGAATGACTTTCTGCAGCTAACTGACAATCTCAGCAAATGTACAAATCAATTTCACTAATCTTCAGCAAACTATAAATTAAGAAGTGAGGCTATGACACGCTTATTGATTCCTTGCCAACAACTTTCTCTAATATGCTGCTTCTATTCCATAAATTAAAATGTTTTCACTGTGTCCTCTAAAGCTCATATCTAATTATTAACAATCTTCCCTACAACCTCAACTGTTTGCTACATGTTGCTTTGTTTCCCTAAGAGAAAACCAGCTCCCCTACTGAGGACCTCACTCTGCCTGTAGGTCTTTCAAGGGAAGGCTGTTCATTTTCCTACACCCCATTTATTATATGGTCTAAATCAGGGCACCCTCATCTCCTCACTGCTGCTCCAGCACCATGCAACTCCTGATTCTCTTCTGCAAGCCTCCCTTTGAGGCTCACTTGTGTCATTGGCTGTATTATCCTACACTCCTGTTTATCAGTGGGGACAAGCAGGGCCTGGTTAGTCTCCCTCATCTATTGAAGACTTTGACACATCATGTTAACTTCTTTCCCCATCCTAGTTTTCTACCACATCCATGGAGAGAACAATTCTCTGAAATCTCGGTACTCGAACTCATCATCTCCCATGACCTTCTCCTTCATTCACTTCAACTATCTACTCCCATGGTAACCTTGGCATTATCACCCAGAATTGTTCTATCCTTGACATCATAATTTTAGAGCTTTTGTTCTCTACTAAAATATCTTGCTCTTCTTGTTTTCTGGTTCATTTAGCCCCAGTACACCAGTTTTATCAATTCTTTAGAATCTCTGATTCTCAACTTTTTATTTGCCAGGATCTTTCTCTCTTCTCTTTCCTTCCACTCTTTATATTCAAGGCTCAACATTTCAATGGCTCATCATTAACCTTAATTCACCATCCTGAAATTCTAGCCCAGGAAAACACCAACTTTGGATTTTCAAATATCTACCTTCTCTGCAGATGCACATGGGAAATTGAGCTATTCAGTATAAAGTCAAAAAAACTGGTAGATTTCTGTCATATAAATTTAAGATCATTGATCTCATCTGAAGTTCAGCATTATCCCAAAATACCACTATGCTCTCTTAATCAAGCCTCTGCCTTGCTTAGCACGAAACATACACTGTCTGCAGACAGGTTGCTTTGTTGCCTCTCCATTTGCTCTTGAACAGATGACCTCTCTTTCAACTTCGTGAAAATAAGAAAAGCTAAATAGAATGATGCACCTTTAGTATCCATGTTTTACAGAAGTGGTTTTCAAAGTTTAGTTTCCAAGCAAGCAACATCAGGAAACCTATTGGAAATGCAAATTCAAGTCTACAGAACTAAAAATTCTGGGTCTAATGATCTGTAGTTTAGCTAGCCCTCCAGGTGATTCTGATGCATGCCTGTTTAAAAACAAAAATTGTCTCAGGCTAGTCCTTCTCTTTGTGCTCTGCCCCTCCCAATATCATATTCTCAGAAGGTTGGAGCAATGACACCAAAATTTGCCCACCTTCCACTACCTCATCTAATACCTGGTTATTACAACAGCCTTCTAGCTCATTCCTCTACTTCATACTTGTTCTCCTGCAATCTATTCTCCACCTTGTAGCCAAAGTAATGCTTTTGAGTCATAAATTTGTTGTGTATGTCAGCTGTTCAGTCATGTCTGACTCTATGACCACATGGACTGTAGCCTGCCAGGCTTCTCTGTCCATGGAATTCTCCAGGCAAGAATACTGGAATGGGTTGCCATTTCCTTCTCCAGGGGATCTTCCTGACCCAGGGATTGAATCCGGGTCTCCTGCATTGCAGTCAGATTGCAGGATACAGGATGCTTGGGGCTGGTGCACTGGGATGACCCAGAGGGATGGTATGGGGAGGGAGGTGGGAGGGGGGTTCAGGATTGGAAACACATGTACACCCGTGGCAGATTCATGTTGATGTATGACAAAAGCAATACAATATTGTAAAGTAATTAGCCTCCAATTAAAATAAATAAATTAAAAAAAAAAAGATTCTTTACCACTGAGCCACCAGGAAAGCCATAAATTTGTTAGTGTCATTTTAGCTCTGAAAACCTGTCGAATCTTTCCTTCACCATTCACATACTACCCAGACTTTCACCTTTCTTACGGGCCTTTCCAGTTCCGGTGTCCATCTTCCAAGCTTCAATCTGTGCAATCCAATTTTTTGAATTTTAATATTTCAGGCATCCCGAAATCCTTATCTGTGCCTTTCATGCCATATCTTTCCTACTCTCTGCTCCTTCATGGATGTTGATTCCTCGTCTTGGAACACTCTCCGTACTGTCTATTCTGTCTAAGTCTAGTTGTCCTTCATGTCTCAAATGAGAACCACTGAGGAGTGCTGGCCTGGCCTTCAGACTAGACTGAAGTTTACTCCTGTATGATTTCTTATTTCTGTCCTCATCTCCTGTCATAATTCCCACCTTTTTCTAACGCTTGTTGTCTGTGCTAGACTAGAAGCTACTTGAGGGCAGGGACTATGCTCACTTCTTTCACACCATATACTCTGTACCTAACATAAAACCCATGTCTGCTATAAGGTAGGTCTTCAATAAATATCTGTTAAATAAATAAATGAATGAAATTCAAAATATATGCTGTTTTGAGTCTTCAGTCTCACTTATTTCAAAGATAGCCTTTTTATTAAATGTCCTTTTTCCCCCATAACTCCTTCCACTATTCTATTACATAGAAAAAGACTTGGTTTTGAACTCGCTGTAAGGCCAATGGGGCATGAGATATAAACAGGACTTTAAGACAAGGACCCTGCTGACAATGTGCAAAAGAGACTGAAAGGGGCAAGAGGAAACTGAAGACAAGTAGTTTCTCCCAGCAGCATTCCTCAAAAACTAAAACTTGAGGTCAGACTACAACTTGGAGTCTTTGGCTATAACTCAAATTTCTTCCTGTACTTTTAGAATGCCCTCCTGTCAATACCCTGATTAGCCACTGTTAATCCTTCTTCCCAGAAAAAGGTTAAAGAATCTTCTGTCTACACTTGAAGACCCATAGGCAAGAAAGGCTAACCCCAGTAAGATTCATGCTGAGGTTGACCAGAGCACAATTTCATCCAAGTTAAGTTTTCCTTAGCTCAGTGTCTTCTCCTGAAAAGGTTCTGGTGCAAGGAAAACCAGACCTCCTGGAGGTTACGGCCTCCTCACATTATCTCCCTTGGGCAGAAGCATCCCTAGGAATCTGGTCCTACTAATTGCTTCTGTAGGTTACAATCAGCTGCTAATAGTTTTTCACTGGACAAAAACCAACTCTCTTCCCACAGTTTTACACATCGATGCCTCCAGAAAGAGCACTGTGACAAGGACCCCTGCTGAGCTTGTTTTAGTGGAAAGAGCCCTGGGTTGAGGTCCAGGAGGACAAAATCATAAAGCCTGTTCTGCAACTCACTAGCTGTGAGGTCTTAGGCACAAGCCAACATATAGCCTCTGTGAGCTTTGTCAGATGAGTTGGTTAAATTAGACACTCTCTAGGGCTTCTTCCAGATTTAACTTTTTTTTATTTCATGGCATGCTAATTAAAATGAGATCCAAATTGCACTTATCCAATAGGCAAAAAAGAAAAGAATACTATTATTGACTGTTGGCAAGACCTCTTACAATACAGATGAGAGATCAAATTGGTAAGAAAAACAAGGTGAACACATGCCATTATATAGAAAACACATATTCTCAGGATTCCCCTTCTCCCATTGCCAGAATCACTGATTTCAAGGACATCTCCAGCATGTATGCAACAATACAACTGTATTCGAGTACAACATAATGATTTTTTAAAGTTTTTAATAACAATAAAAACTTAGAAATAATACAAATACCCACTGGCAAGCCATAAATTATACTAAATCCATGGAATTGTATAAAATAAAACAAGTAAAAATGTACAGAAATGTTTAATGAAGTTGAAAAGTTTATTAATTATTAATTAACAAATGGGAGTGATTTACTTACTATTTCATTGTCATTCAGTATAATCAAGTTTTTTATATATAGGTACATATTTATACCAATAATTCACCAGTTTACCTGCCTGTGATTGCTAAATAAAGTCACACTGCTTTTAACAGCCATATGATAATTTATGTAAACTTTTATTCTGCAGATGTCCCTGCTTCTATCAGAGTCCTCATTCAGGAAGGTCTAGGTCTCTTAAACAAACCCTTACTTCCTCCACAAATCAACTGCTGGTCTGAGTGCTAAAAGTGGGTCTATCCTACAATATAATTGATATGGAGGCTCCACCTCTCTCCTAATACAATTGGCTCAAGTGCAAAATCTATATAAATTTGCAGAATAATTTTTTCAAAACCCAAACCTGATCATCTTCATCTCTCTTAAAACTTATGACTTGCCATTACTCTAAGCACAAGCATAAACCTATTAAAAAGTCTGTAAGCTTTTACCATGTGATGTTACAATCCCAATTCTGGGCACCTGTCTGTAGAAAAACATGAGACTAAAGGATACATGCACCCAAATGTTCATTGCAGGACTGTTTACAATAGCCAAGAAGTGGAAGCAACCTAAAGGTCCATCAGCAGAGGAATGAATAAAGATGTGGTACATATACACAATGGAATATTACTCAACCATTAAATGAAAGAAATAACGCCATTTGCCCCAACATGGGTGGACCTAGAAATGGTCATACTGAATGAAGTCAGAAAGAGAAGGAGAATACCACATGACATCCCTTAAATCTGGAATCTAAAAATAAATGATACAAATGAACTTACTTACAAAAGAGAAAGAGACTCAGATTTGGACAACAAACTTATGGTTGCCAGTGGGTAGGGGAAGGGATAGTTGGGGGGAGTTTGGGTCGGATATGTATATACTAGTATGTTTAAGATGGATAGCCAACAAGGAACTACTGTATAGCAAGTGGAACTGTGTTCTATGTTGGGTGGCAGCCTGGATGGGAGGGAAGTATGGAGGATAATGGATACATGTGTATTATGACTGGGTCCCTTCGCTGTTCACCTGAAACTCTCACATCATTGTTTGTTAATTGGCTATACCCCAACACAAAATAAAAGCTTTAAAAAAAAAAAGAAGCCTATAAGCTCTTAAAGTTTTGCATGGTATACCTACTATGTGCCTTCCAGCGGCACTTTTCACTTACTATTTAATTCTCTTCCTATAAAGTTCTCCAAAGATGGAGAAGCTCTATACTGTCAGCAAAAATAAGACCAGGAGCTGACTGTGGCTTAGATCATGAACTCCTTATTGTAAAATTCAGACTTAAATTAAACAAGTAGGGAAAGCCATGAGGCCATTCAGGTATGACCTAAATCAAACCCCTTATCATTATACAGTGGAGGTGACAAATAGATTTGAGGGATTAGATCTGATAGACAAGAGTGCCTGAAGAACTATGGATGGAGGTTCGTAACACTGTATAGGAGGTGGTGATCAAAACCATCCCAAGAAAAAGAAATGCAAAAAGACAAAATGGTTGTCTGAGGAGGCCTTGCAAATATGAGAAAAGCAAAAGGCAAAGGAGAAAAGGAAAGATATACCCATTTGATTGCAGAGTTCCAAAGAATAGCAAGGAGAGATAAGAAAGCCTTCCTTAGTGAACAATGCAAAGAAATAGAGTATAACAATAGAATGGGAAAGACTACAGATCTCTTCAAGCAAATTAGAGACACCAAGGGAACATTTCATGCAAACATGGGTAAAACAAGGGACAGAAATGGTATGGACCTAACAGAAGCAGAAGATATTAAAAAGAGGTGGCAAAAATACACAAAAGAACTATAAAAAAAAAAAAACCTTAATGACCTGAATAACCATGATGGTGTGATCATTGTGGATTACATAGAGCCAGACATCCTGGAGTGTGAAGTCAAATGGGCCTTAGGAAGCATTTCTAACAACAAAGCTAGTGGAGGTGATAGACTTCCAGCTGAGCTATTTCAAATTCTAAAAGATGATGCTATGAAAGTGCTGTAGTCAATATGCCAGCAAATATGGAAAACTCAGCAGTAGCCACAGGACTGAAAAAGGTCAGTTTTCCTTCCAATCCCAAAGAAGGGCAATGCCAAAAAATGTTCAAACTATGACACAGTTGCACTCATTTCACATGCTAGATAATATTCAAAATCCTTCAAGCTAGGCTTTAACAGTATGTGAACTGAGAAATTCCAGATGTATAAGCTGGTTTTAGAAAAGGAAGAGGAACCAGAGATCAAATTGCCAACATCTGCTGGATCATAGAAAAAGCAAGAGAATTCCAGAAAAATATCTACTTCTGCTTTCTTGACTACTCTAAAGGCTTTGACTGTGTGGATCACAACAAACTGTGGGAAATTCTTCAAGAGATGGGAATACCAGACCACCTTACCTGCCTCCTCAGAAACCTGTATTCAGGTCAAGAAGTAATAGTTAGAACCAGACATGGAACAATGAACTGATTCAAAATTGGGAAAGGAGTACATCAAGGCTATATACTGTCACCCTGCTTATTTAACTTATATGCAGAGTACATCATGCGAAATGTCAGGCTAGATGAAGCACAAGCTGGAATCAAGATTACTGGGAGAAATATCAATAACCTCCAATATGCAGATGACACCACCCTTATGGAATAAAATGAAAAGGAACTAGAGCCTCTGGATGAAAATGAAAAAGGAGAGTGAAAAAACTGGCTTAAACTCAACATTTGAAAAATGAAGATCATGGCATCCAGTCCCATCACTTCATGGCAAACAGATGGGGAAACAATGGAAACAGTGACAGACTTTATTTTCTTGGGCTCCAAAATCACTGCGGATGGTGACTGCAGCCATGAAACCAAGATGCTTTCTCCTTGGAAGAAAAGCTATGACCAACCTAGACAGTGTATTAAAAAGCAGAGACATTACTTTGCCAACAAAGATCTGATATAATCAAGGCTATAGTTTTTCCAGTAGTCATGTATTGATGTGAGAGTTGGACCATAAAGAAGATGGAGTGATGAAGAATTGATGCTTTTGAACTGTGGTGTTGGAGAAGACTCTTGAGAGTCTCTTGAACTGCAAGGAGATCCAACCAGTCAATCCTAAAGGAAATCAGTCCTGAATATTCATTGGAAGGACTGCTGCCAAAGATGAAGCTTCAATACTTTGGTCTCCTGATGTGAAAAGCCAACTCATTTGAAAAGACCCTGATGCTGGGAAAGATTGAAGGCAGGAGGAGAAGGGGACAACAGAGGACAAAATGGTTGGATGGCATCACCAACTCAATGGACATGAGTTTGCTCAAACTCTGGGAGATGGTGAAGGACAGGGAAGCCTGGCATGCTTCAGTCAACGGGGTCACAAAGAGTCAGACACAACTGAGCGACTGAACAATACAGTGTTCTTGCCCCGCTGTTTCATCTAGTTAATTCTTACTCAAGCTTTAGTTCTTAGTTTTTCATTTTCTCAGAGAAGGCTCCTGGAAGCTACTGAGTTTGGTAAATTACCCATATTGTACTTTCTAATAGGATCATATATTAATATCTTTCCATTACAGCACTTTACCACAGTTGCAAAGTTATATTTTAATCATATGACTTGATTAATAAAGAGTACTGGTATTTATTTTGTCTTCCTTTTCCTCTGTTGTCATTGTCCTCCTCCTCCTCCCCTCCATTCCTCATCTTCTCCTTTTCCTTCTGCTTCTACTTCTATTTCTTCTGACTCTACATTTCATTTATACCTAGCACAATGCCTGGTATATATTTTTTGGATGACTAATCAGTATAAGGTCAACATTCACAAAACAAGATCATGGCATCTGGTCCCATCACTTCATGGCAAATAGATGGGGAAACAATGGAAACAGTGGCAGAGTTTATTTTGGGGGGCTCCAAAATCACTGCAGATGGTGACTGCAGCCATGAAATTAAAAGACACTTACTCCTTGAAAGAAAAGTTATGACCAACCTAGACAGCATATTAAAAAGCAGAGACATTACTTTGCTAATAAAGGTCTGTCTAGTCAAGGCTATTGTTTTTCCAGTAGTCATGTATGGATGTGCAAGTTGGACTATAAAGAAAGCTGAATGCCAAAGAATTGATGCTTTTGAACTGTGGTGTTGGAGAAAACTCTTGAGAGTCTCTTGGACTGCAAAGAGATCCAACCAGTCCAGCCTAAAGGAGATCAGTCCTGGGTGTTCATTGGAAAGACTGATGTTGAAGCTGAAACTCCAATACTTTGGCCACCTGATGCGAAGAGCTGACTCATTTGAAAAGACCCTTATGCTGGGAAAGATTGAGGGCAGGGGGGAGAAGGGGACAGCAGAGGATGAGAGATTGGATGGCATCACCGACTCAGTGAACATGGGTTTGGGTGGACTCCAGGAGTTGGTGATGGACAGGGAGGCCTGGCATGCTACAGTCCATGGGGTCACAAAGAGTTGGACACGACTGAGTGACTGAACTGAACTGAATCAGTGTAATTCAGGATTCCTTCTGTTGGAGGTGAGTGATAACCCACACAATTCACAATACTCACTTATTCCCACACCTCAAGCCCTAATTCTCTTTTCACCCCAGAGAAAAGAAAAGGTCTCTACTCACTCCAGATGAGTTCTACCTGATAGACACAGCAATTATTTAAAGAAAGTGCAAACCTCTATCCTTAAGGTGTGGCCTGAACTCCAAGGTCCAGAGGAGCCAGGACAATGTTTTCTTTCTCAAAGCATAGCATAGTATTTCCCTCTCAAAGCATATATATATATATATATACACACACACATATATATAGTACTTTATCAAAGTGTAGATTGTTCACACTTAAATACTATTCTAGATGAAATACCACTAGTCTGGACTCAACTTATTGCACAATCTTCCCTCCAGAGTTGGTGAAGCCTCATGATCTCCTTCAGAGAAAGCTCCTGAGAACAAGAAGTATTTTTAGCCATAGGACAGCCTAAATCCAGGTGTAGAAAAAGACAAATTATCTAATTCTTCTTGCTGTTGTTGTCCTGTCAAGTCATGTCTGACTCTTTGTGACCCCGTGGACTGCAGCACGCCAGGCTTCCCTATCCTTCACCATCTCCCAGAGCTTACTCAAACTCATGTCCATAGAGTTGGTGATGACATCTAACCATCTCATCCTCTGTTACCCACTTCTCCTCCTGCCCTCACTCTTTCCATCTCCAGGGTATTTTCCAATGAGCCAGCTCTTTGCATCAGGTGACCAAAGTACTGGAGCTTCATCTTTAGCTGCAGTTCTTCCAATGAATATTCAGGATTGATTTCCTTTAGGATTGACTGATTTGATCTTGCAGTCCAAGGGGCTTTCAAGACTCTTCTCCAGCACCACAGTTTGAAGGCATCAATTCTTCAGTGCTCAGCCTTCTTTAGGGTCCAACTCTGACATCCATAAATGACTAATGAAAAAACCATAGCTTTGACTATATGGACCTTTGTCGGCAAAGTGGTGTCCTTGCTTTATAATATGCTGTCTAGGCTTGTCATAGGTTTCCTTCCAAAGACCAAGTGTCTTTTAATTTCATGGCTCTGGTCATCATCTGCAGTGATTTTGGAGCCCAAGAAAAAAAATCTGTTAGTGCTTCCATTTTTTTCCCTATTTGCCATGAAGTGATGGCAAATCTAATTCTATAACAAGCCCAAAAACTAAGCAGAAAGAAGTGATGGTGGGTGATCATCCATAACTGGCAATGCGCCCTGCACCCAGCCCCTGTGCCCAGGTTAATAACCTGTGACGTTTTTCAGTTTGGCTACGTGAAGGAGAGAGTTTCCCAGACTCTGAGAGAGAAGAGGGCTGAAGCAACTGTTTCTCTGGGCCATTCTAACATATATTGACTGAATAAAGGGAATGTTTCAGCTTCCCTAGATATCTTTATTTCATTGCAGAAAGACAAACTTATTTAAACTTTCTGGGTTTGTGGCAGAAATTTTGTAATATACTTTAAAACTTTTTAAAGTAAAATTGAAAATTTCCTCAAAGAAAAAAGAATCAGGTAGCCCAAGGGGCTCAACTATCAATGAGTAATTAATGAGTATCTCTTTTTTTAACTTTGATACTTAGGTGATGGTTAGCAAAATGTTGAAAGATTGAGGTTACTTTTTTTAAAAGAGTATTTTAAAGGGGAGAAAGCTTAAATCAGTGCAAAAAGTCTATATTTCCATAATAATAATAATAGCTCAGCTACTGCTGCTGCTAAGTTGCTTCAGTCATGTCCGACTCTGTGCGACTCCATAGACGGGAGCCTACCAGGCTCCCCCGTACCTGGGATTCTTCAGGCAAGAATACTGGAGTGGGTTGCCATTTCCTTCTCCAATGCATGAAAGTGAAAAGTGAAAGTGAAGTTGCTCAGTCCTGTCTGACTCTTAGCGACCCCATGGACTGCAGCCTACCAAGCTCCTCCATCCATGGGATTTTCCAGGCAAGAGTACTGGAGTGGGGTGCCATTGCCTTCTCCAAATAGCACAGCATCATATTTCAAATTTTGGTTAATACCATAATACTATACTTAAAAGAATTTTGTGGTGAAGTAGATATAATTATAAAGGATCACCTAGACAATCCAGAGTTGGAAGGTGAACCTCCTCTTTCCAGGGCTAATATCTGCTCTCTTTCCACTAGAAGAGGATTAAACTGTTTAATATATTTCTAGAAAACAACCACTCACAAGATATACTATGGGCCTTTATAATCCGGCAATCTTACCAGAGATGCAGCAGATATTCCCCTGTACATACACCCCTGCTGTGTATGTCCCTCTTAGTTCTAGAGGGATTTGAGAATTTGTGTAAAAACTTTAAACCTTCACTCTGAGCACATAACTACCATTCTGTATGCAGAAGTGTTTCCACTGTTAATGAAAAACATCTTAATTTCCCTCAAGAAGGCATACATCCTTCTAAATGGTGAGAATAACAAAATCCAAACAGGTAATTGCTTACTGCAAATTATAACTAGGAGAGACATTGCATAGCAAATGAATTTTTGCTAACACAAATGAATAGAGATTCACTAAGAAAGCAAGTCTGAAGAAAATGAATTCTTACACAAACTTCAAAACACAAAGAACTGAATGTTGCTCACTGAAAATCCCCAATAGCACTAAAGTATACACTGCCAGTTTAGCATTAATCTATGAAATTGATCCCTATAGAATCACAGAACCGGATTTGTCTTTTATAAACTCTGTAGACACATACATTAAAAACATAGGCAATTGCTTAAAACAAACTCTATCTTCTTTCAAAACTTTTGACAGAAATAAAATTCTATAATAACAATAATTTTACAGCTATCCTAGAAATTTCACACAGTGGCAATCATTTAGTACTTAGACATATGGCTGTCAAATTTGTATAAAGATTCTACTATCCCCATGCCCACAGGATATTTTCCTTTGTCATGTGGTATAAAGAGGGATGGTATGGGGAGGGAGGTGGGACGGGGGTTCAGGATTGGGAACACGTGTACACCCATGGCAGATTCATGTTGATGTATGGCAAAACCAATACAATATTGTAAAGTAATTAGCCCCTAATTAAAATAAATAAATTTTTGTAAAAAAGTTAAAAAAAAAAAAAGAGTCAAATATATTTCCTAATATCCTCTTATGGTTATCAGATAGTCCAAATAACTAGTTAGTAGTTTGAAATAATAATTCCATTACTGGACCTCTTTGAAATAATTTTGAGCACTATTATGTTCAAGACACCATACTGAGAGTACTGCAGGATAGAGTATAAATAAAAAATCAGCCAATGTTAGCCTTTCAATAAAGCCTCTAACAGAGGAAAGATGTTGCGTTAGATCAGGACTGAATCATAAATAGATAAGTTCTGAACAGAGTAATGTAAGATATTTACCTTTGGAAAGGTTGGAAGGATTTGAGAAAAGAAGAAATGCTATGGCTTTAAAAGAAGAAAAGAAGAAATAAATGGTTTTAAAGGCCTAGCCTAGATTATGGTAACTGCAGTGGAAATTGAAAAGGGACTATTACCAAAAAGCTAAAATGAGAAAAAGAAATTCAAATGGCCAGCCAACATTTGGAAAGATGCTAAATTTCACTCTTTATTAAGAGATTCAGACTAGAATAACAAGGAGATCCTCAGATAGGCAAATGTGAAAAATATTGACAATATGCAAGTATTAGCAAAAACATAAAACATGGGAATTCCCTACAGTGTCAGAGGAAACTCTAAATTGATTAAAAAAAAAAAAAAACAACAATCCTCTCTGGTAATAACTATCCAAACTTAAGGTGTACATCCTCTACCAGTCACTGGAAAACTTGGAGACAGTCAATGGCAGGAAACTGATGATTAATTAATAAATTATGGTATATGCATTCAGAACAATTGTGCACAACCCTGCTGCTGCTGCGTCACTTCAGTCGTGTCCGACTCTGTGCAACCCCATAGACGGCAGCCCACCAGGCTCCCCCATCCCTGGGATTCTCCAGGCAAGAACACTGGAGTGGGTTGCCATTTCCTTCAATGCGTGAAAGTGAAGTCGCTCAGTCGTGTCCGACCCTCAGCGACCCCGTGGACTGCAGCCTACCAGGCTCCTCCGTCCATGGGATTCTCCAGGCAAGAGTACTGGAGAAAGAAATTATGTAACATGATAGAGGTATTAGCTATTGCTACTGTGTTAATCATATTGCAGTATATAAATATATTAAATCACCACACTGTGCACCTTAAACTTTCACAAAGTTATCTGTCAATTATATCTCCATAAAAGTTAATTAGCTAAATTTTCCCAGGAAAAATAGAGAATTACCCTCTATAACATCAGAACGAAGTCTCAACCCTTTTATTTAAGGTAGGATTTCTAATTTCAAATCAAGAATTGGTTATCAACTTAAGCATACTTTTACCTACATTCTGTGCTCATTTTTGGCAGTACCATTGTTCATAACGTGTTATAAGAGATAAGCAGAATATTTATCTTCTGTGCCTCTGTAATGAAGAAAGTACAACTAGAGCAAGTGGAAGACAAGAAAGAAAACCAATGATGAAAACTATGTCAGAAGCAGTTATTGGTAAATGTCAGATTCATGTCTTGATATTACAGCTCATATTTTCAAAAAGAAGATATATAATTACTTCCCACAAAGCTACCTGAAAAAACTTAATCTGTATCATAAAATTTTACGAATTCAGACTAATCATGCAGAAGACTGGTCCAAACCAGCTAAAAATTAGGAGAGTAAATTTATAATGTATTCAAATTTGAAAGAAATTCAAATTATAAAATGTCAATGTTCTTGCATTTATTAGATTTTAAATTCAGTTTGTTTCCAGCAAAGCTCAATTGGAGAATAAATCCCAGACAAAAGATATCATATGGTGGGAAGACTGCTTAAAAGTTTAGTTTCAAGGTAGACCTTGGGAAAATCATCTTCTTTAAAACAGAAGTTAGGTCCCTCACAGCCTCATCATCGTTGAATTGTTCCTAAAAACAATATATTCTCTTATTCAAAATAAGTATACATGTTACAATACTATTTACACTATTGATTGGCTTGGACTGTGATACAAAGTTAAGGGTCAATAAAACTTAAAATGGACTACAAAAATTTCTAAATTTATGTGTTTCTGACCCACTTTGAATTGTATATGCATCAACAAATTAATGGGCAGAAACTCTCCATTGAACAACCAAAGTTATAGACTAAAACAAGAACTGATATATTCTTTCCATGATCAGATGGTACAAAATATAAACTAATTCACATAGAAAAAAGGAAATAGAATAAGTTAAAACTATTGAAGAAAGATAACTCTGTAATGGATTCCACAGCAACATATCAAAATTTCACATAATTTTATTCTAAAGCATACATTTACCCAACCTTAGTGTAAAATGATTCTGAATTATATCCATGAATGACTTTTGGAACATCTAAGTAATATTATTCACTGATCCCACACTTTGCATTCCTGAAGAAGAGTTGAATGTTAAATATTCACCTTCACCTTGGAATCTGAATCCCTAAAGGACAACTCTAGACTCCAGGCTATATCCCTTTATGCAGGGAGGTAACATTAATTATAGAAGTCAGAATTTTCTGCATCTCTTAACATAGCTAATAAAAATTAACACTGACTAAACACTCATTGTGTACCAAGATTGTTGCCATGCAGTTCACAGGCATTATAGCACTGAATCCTTCCAATAGTCTTTTAGGTTGGTATTCATTATTTCCATTTTAAGTAAAACTGGGAATTACAGAGGTTAATCTACCCAAGGTCACAAAACTAGGAATTGACAAAATAATATCGAAAACCAAAATTCTTGGCTCCAAAATCCACAGTCTTAGTGCTATATTGAATCAGTATATATGAAATTATTTCCCCAAATTTTCAAAAAAAAAAAAATAGTGCAAAAATAGAATAGGTGAAATTTGTCTGAAAATTTATAAATAATGAAATAAAATTTAATAAAATATATTTCATCGTTTTTTCTTGAAATTTAGTTCAAGTTTGAGGAATTAGATTAAAAATCATTTGGATGAGATAAAAATATTAATTACGGAAAAGTAAAACCTAAAGATTTAATAAAAATTTAGTCTTCACAGTTCATTCTGTGGCAAATCCTGTTGCCTGGCTACCATGAGGCAGAAAGAACTAATCTCATAAGAATTATCACAACTATATTAAAAACAATTACTATTTCTTATCTCCCTGTTCTACTCTTAAATACTGAATTATAGAATGGTTATACCATTTATACATGTTAACCATTAGTTTAACAGGTAAACTAATGCTTTCTTCATTCTTTGTTGTTTTTGAACCTTCTAGGTATAAAAGTGATAAATATATATTTAGTTTCAGGGAGAAAAATACCTTATAGCATCAGACCAGTGAGTCATCCAATCTGTTCTGTTCTATTGCTCACCTGTTTCTGATTATCACCATGGAGATAAGAAATGAATTGAGTAATGTACAGTCAAGATAAGGAACATATAAATTGAACATCTGTTGTTTTTGCTGTCTGAAGCACCTTACATTTTTTCTAGTAACAAAACCCCTACTATTTGGGAGAATCCATTTCTTGTCATTCAGGCAGAGTTGAACTTGATACACCCCAGACCATAGAGGTGGGCATAGGACTCCTAACTGAACAAAGTTCTTGGCACAGCAACTGGGGACATTAGCCAAGAATTCTAATCATACTTTTCAGTGATGTTTACTATATATACAGTAAGAAAGAGCTTTGGAGTCTCTCCTGTGGACTGTGATCTGTAAGGATATAAGCTTGGGTTTGCAGTAGCTGTATTTCCCACCATTTGGGGAGATCTTATCTAATAATAAAATCAATAAACAGAAGAAGCAGAGGTGAGTGATAAAGTGGTATCATGTAGAGCCAACTCTTACTTTGTCCTTTACAGTCACATGAGCCAACAAACTTCCTTTTTTCCTAAGCCAATTTGATTTGAGTTTCACTTGCAAGAAAAAAAAAATTGACAGATACAATTCTCTCAACCATGGAGCTACTTAATTTCCTCTGGAATATAGTTACATTTAGGAATCTAAGATTTAAAGATGAGCTCTTCTACAGAAAAATAAGTTTGAAGTGCATTAAAGACCTAAATGTGAAACCAGACATGATAAAACTCCTAGAGGAAAACATAGGCAGAAGACTCTCTGACATAAATCACAGCAATAACTTTTTCAAGCCATCTCCCAGAAAATGGAAATAAAAACAAAAATAAACAAATGTGACCTACTTAAAGCTTTTGCACAGCAAAGGAAACAATGAACAAAATGAAAAGACAACCTACAGATTGGGAGAAAATATTTGGAAATGATGTGACCAGCAAGGGATTAGTCTCCAAAATCTACAAACAGCTCATGAAGCTCAACATCAACAAAACAAACAACTCAATCCAAAAACGCACAGACCTAAATAGGCATTTCTCTCAAGGAGACATACAGATGGCTAAGAGGCACATGAAAAGATGTTCAAAATCACTAATTATTAGAGAAATACAAATCAAAACTACAATGAGGTACCCCCTCACACCAGTCAAAATGACTACCATCAAAAAATCCACAAACAACAAATGCTGGAGAGAGTGTGGAGAGAAGGAAACTCTCCTGCACTCTTGGTGAGAATGTAAATTGGTACAGTCCCTATGGAGAATAATATGGAGGCTCCTTGAAACACTAAAAATAGAGCTATCATATGACCCTGCAATCCCAGTCCTGGGCATATGTCTGGAGAAAAGCATGGCCAAAAGGATACACATACCCTGTTCATTGCAGCACTATTTACAACAGCCAAGACATAGAAGCAACCTAAATGGCCACAGACAGAGGAATGGATATAAAAGATGTGGTACATATATACAATGGAGTATTAGCCAATTAAAAGAACGAAATAATGTAATTTGTAGCAACACAGATGGACCCAGAGATTGTCGTACTGAGTGAAGTAAGTCAAACAGAGAAGCAGAAACATCATGTGACATACCTCACGTGGAATCTAAAAAGACATGATACCAACAGCTGCTGCTAAGTCAGTTCAGTCATATCCGACTCTGTGCAATCCCATAGATGGCAGCCCACCACGCTCCCCTGTCCCTGGGATTCTCCAGGCAAGAACACAAAACAGAAACAGACACACAGACTTGGAGAACAAACTTACGATTGCTGGGGGGAAGGGGAGGGGAAGGGATAATTACAGAGTTTGGGATGGACATGTACACACTACTATATTTTAAATAGACAAGCAACAAAGACCTATTGTATAGCACAGGGAGGGCTTCCCTGGTGGCTCGGGGTGAACAATCTATCTGCAGTGCAGGAGCCACAGGAGACACGGGTTCGATCCCTGCATAAGGAAGATCCCCTGGAGGAGGGCATGGCAACCCACTCTGGTGTTCTTGCCTGGAGAATCCCATAGATAGAGGAGCCTGGCCAGGCTACAGTCCATAGAGTCACAAAGAGTCAGACACCAATAAAGCGAGTTAGCACACACTCAAATAGCACTGGGAACTCAGCTCAGTGTTATGTGAAATCCTGGATGGGAGAGAGTTTGGGGGAGAAGGGATGTATGTATACATATGGCTGATTTCTTTGCTATCCACCTGAAACTATCACAACATTGTTAATCAGCTTTGCGTGTGTGTTTCAGTTGTTCAGTTGTGTCTGCCTCTTTGTGATGCCACGGACCTTAGCCCGCCAGGATTCTCTGTCTATGGAATTCTCCAGACAAGAATACTGGAGTGGATTGCCATTCCCTTCCCCACAGGATCTTCCCAACCCAGGGATTGAACCCTGGTCTCCTACACCACAGGCAGATTCTTTACCATTTGAGCTAAGCTTTATTCCAATACAAAATTAAAAGTTTAAAAAAGAATAAAGATGAGTTCTTCAAGATTACTACCAGTTATGAGAAGTTATATATCTTTTTATTTGGCTTTAAAGCATCTCAAGTGTTCAGTAGTGGTAGTATATGGAATTCTGTGAATAAACACATCCATGGTTGTATCTATATAGGTAATAACAATTGGGGAGAATGATAATGAAAAAATAAATAAATAAAACCTCTTCCCCAAAATACCTCATTTCACTATCACAAGCCCTTAAATTCCATCACCAGAGGTTTATTTCCTAATTTTAAGCCTTGCCATTTCTCTCCAGTTCTCTTAGAGAAATAAATAACATTGAGGCACTTACATCTTAGTGTGAATTACTGAGACAATTTTTCTCCATGACAGGAAAAAAGTAGGTGCCAAAAAGTTTCGAAAAGAAGGTTAAAAAGTAAAAGGATCAAGAGAATCAGAAGAAAGGGCACTGAAGGAAACTATTTCCAAAAGACATATCTGATAAAGGACTATTATCCAAAATATACAAAGAAATCTTACAATTTAATGGTTAAAAAAAGCAAACCACCTGATTAAAATATGGACAAAAGACTGGAACAAACACCTCACCAAAGAAGATATATAGACCTCAAATAAGCAAATGCAAAGACAGTCAATGTCATATGTCATTGCTGTGTGTTAAGTCGCTTCAGTCACGTCCAACTCTTTGTGACCCTATATGGACTGCAGCCCACCAGGCTCTTCTGCTCATGTAATTTTCCATGTAAAAATACTGGAGTGGGTTGCCATGCCCTCCTCCGGGGGATCTTCCCAACCCAGGTATCAAACACACATCTCCTATGTCTCCTGCATTGGCAGGCAGGTTCTTTACCACTAGCGCCACCCGGGAGGTCCATCATATGTCATTAGGGACTTGCAAATTAAAATGAGATATCATTATACATCTATTAAGATAACCAAATTTCAAAACACTGGCAACACCCAAATGCTGGCAAGGAAGTGGAGCAACAGGAGTTTTCATTCACAGGTGGTGGAAATAAAAATGCTACAGCCACTTTGGAAGACAGTTTGGCAGTTTCTTACAAAATTAAGCATGCTGCTGCTGCTAAGTCACTTCAGTCATGTCCGACTCTGTGCGACCCCATAGACGGCAGCCCACCAGGCCTCCCAGTCCCTGGGATTCTCCAGGCAAGAACACTGGAGTGGGTTGCCATTTCCTTCTCCAAGGCATGAAACTGAAAAGTGAAAGTGAAGTCGCTCAGTCGTGTCCGACTCTTAGCAACCCCATGGACTGCAGCCCACCAGGCTCCTTCAACCATGGGATTTTCCAGGCAAGAGTATGGAGTGGGGTGCCATTGCCTTCTACAAACCATCAAATGCACTCCCTGATCGTCATTCCAACAGATTGAAAACTTATGTACATGCAAAAATCTGCACAGGAATGTTTCTGGCAGCTTTCTTCATAACTGCCAGAATTTGGAAGCAACCAAAATGTCCTTCAATAGGTAAATGGATAAATAACTGTGATACACCCAGACAATGAAATATTATTCAATGCTAAAACGAAATAAACTACCAAGCCACAAAAAACATAGAGGAACAATAAATGCATATTGCTAGGTCAAAGAAGCCAGTTTCAAGAAGCTAAATACTATATAAATTCAAGCACATGAAGAAGCAAAATTACAAAGACAGTAAAAAGACTACTGGTTGCCAAGGGTTTGTGGGGAGAGAGGGAGAAATAAGTGGAGCACAGAGAATATTTAGGGCAGTGAGACTATTCTGTTATGTACTATAAAGGTCATTATGATACATCTGTCATCACACATTTGTCAAAACTCATAGAAAATATGACACAAAAAGTAAACTGTAATGTTAACCATGGACTTTCCTCAATAGTGATTTGTCATTGGTGTTTCATTCATTATACCAAATGTGCCACACTGGTGCAGTGGTATGGGATGTTAATCGTAGAAAAGAATTTGCATGTGTCGAGAGGGGTAGTATAGGAACTCTTTGTACTTTCTGCCCAATTTGCTGTGAAGCTAAAAAGTACTCTAAAAGTGAATTCTATAATTTGTTTAAGTAAAATCAATGAAACAGATGATCACCAAGAGTCAACAAATGGTACACATCACAATTACATTATCCCCATTACTCTTCAACATAGGATTTAGGGACTACTATTCAAATAACAAATATTTATTGAAAACCTACTATGTATCTAGTTCTGTGCTTGGTACCTTGGAAAATAAAATACAAATACTCATTTTCCATATGCAGCTTATAGTCTATAAGAAAAGAGTAATACAACAAAGAAATAAATATATAATTACAGGATTATAATAAGGGGGCACTAGATAATATTTACAAATTGGTGAGGCAGCTTCAGTTTTAAAAAAAAATCTAAACTGCAAGACAAAGAGAGATGGTAAATTAAGGACACCACGATGGTATGAAAGGATGGAATCCAGAATATAGATGGGAGCTCTGCTCTTTGATAAGAGGGGAATTTCTCCATTATAGAGAAGAAGAGGTATATAAAGAGAAGAATATTTGTAGGCACCCTATTCCCATCAGGTGAAGAGAAATCTCCTTTAGTGGTATGTGTGGTGGAAGCAAAGATAGAAAAAAATCAAAATAACTTTTGAAATTTAATTTTAAATTTGATCAAATTTATTATATAATTATATTTAAATTTTAAAATTCAACATTCAAAAAACTAAGATCATCACATTTGGTCCCGTCACTTCACTGCAAATAGATGGGGAAAAACGTAAACAGTGACAGACTTTATTTTCTTGGGCCCCAAAATCACTGCAGACAGTGACTGCAGCCACAAAATTACAAGATGATTGCTCTTTGAAAGAAAAGCTATGACAAACTTAGTGTATTAAAAAGTAGAGATATAACTTTGTTGACAAAGGTCCATTGAGTCAAAGCTATAGTTTTTCCAGTAGTCATGTACAAGTGTGAGAGTTGGACCATAAAGAAGAGTGAGCACCAAACAACTGATGCTTTCAAATAGTGGTACTAAAGAAGACTCTTTAGAGTCCCCTGGACAACAAGGAAATCAAATCAGTTGATCCTAAAAGAAATCAAACCAGAATATTCATTGGAAGGACGGATGCTAAAATTGAAGCTCCAATATTTGGCCACCTGCTACAAAGAGCTGACTCATTAGAAAAGACTCTGATGCTAGGAAAGATTGAGGACGGAAGGAGGAGAAGGGAGCAACGTAGGATGAGATGGTTGGATGGATCACTGATTCAATGGGCATGAATTTGAGCAAACTCCAGGAGACAGTGAAGGACATGGAAGCCTGGCACTCTGCAGTTTATGGGGTCACTAAGAGTCGGACATGACTGAGCGACTGAACAGCAACAAACATGATATGACTTTTCTGAGATTCTTCCAGTGCATGTTTGATTGGGAGTAAACAGGGGATAAATCTTAAAAGATGATGCTATGAAAGTGCTACACTCTATATGCCAGAAAATTTGGAAAACTCAGCAGTGGCTACAGGACTGGAAAAGGTCAGTTTTCATTCCAATCCCAAAGAAAGGCAATGCCAAAGAATGCTCAAACTACTGCACAGTTTCACTCATCTCACACGCTAGTAAAGTAATGCTCAAAATTCTCCAAGCCAGGCTTCAGCAATACATGAACCGTGAAATTCCAGATGTTCAAGCTGGTTTTAGAAAAGGCAGAGGAACCAGAGTTCAAATTGCCAACATCTGCTGGATCATGGAAAAAGCAAGGGAGTTCCAGAAAAAAACATCTATTTCTGCTTTATTGACTATGCCAAAGCCTTTGACTGTGTGGATTACAATAAACTGTGGAAAATTCTGAAAGAGATGGGAATACCAGACCACTTATCTGCCTCTTGAGAAATCTGTATGCAGGTCAGGAAGCAACAGTTAGAACTGGACATGGAACAACAGACTGGTTCCAAATAGGAAAAAGAATATGTCAAGGCTGTATATTGTCACCCTGCTTATTTAACTTATATGCAGAGTACATCATGAGAAATGTTGGGCTGGATGAAGCACAAGCTGGAATCAAGATTGCCAGGAGAAATATCAGTAACCTCAGATATGCAGATGACACCACTCTTATGTCAGAAAGTGAAGAACTAAAGAGCCTCTTGATGAAAGTGAAAGAGGAGAGTGAAAAAGTTGGCTTAAAGCTCAACATTCATGGCATCCAGTCCCATCACTTTGTGGGAAAAAGATGGGGAAACAATGGAAACAGTGTCAGACTTTATTTGGGGGGGCTCCAAAGTCACTGCAGATGGTGACTGCAGCCATGAAATTAAAAGACGCTTACTCCTTGGAAGGAAAGTTATGATCAACTTAGACCTTATATTAAAAACCAGAGACATTACTTTGCTAACAAAAGTCCATCTAGTCAAAGCTATGGTTTTTCCAGTATTCATGTATGGATGTGCGAGTTGGACCATGAAGAAAGCTGAGCACCGAAGAATTGATAGCAGTACTGAGTGCTCATTGGAAGGACTGATGTTGAAGCTGAAACTCCAATACTTTGGCCACCTGATGTGAAGAACTGACACATTGAAAAGACCCTGATGCTGGGAAAAATTGAAGGCAGGAGGAGAAGGGGACAACAGAGGAAGAGATGGTTGGATGGCATCACCGACTCAATGGACATGAGCTTGGGTATTGTGGTCCTTTAATGGACCAGTGGTGTTGGATAAGACTCTTGAGAGTCCCTTGGACTGCAAGAAGATCCAACCAGTCCATTCTAAAGGGGATCAGCCCTGGGATTTCTTTGGAACGAATGATGCTAAAGCTGAAACTCCAGTACTTTGGCCACCTCATGTGAAGAGTTGACTCATGGGAAAAGACTCTGATGCTGGGAGGGATTGGGGGCAGGAGGAGAAGGGGACGACAGAGGATGAGATGGCTGGATGGCATTACTGACTCAATAGACGTGAGTCTGAGTGAACTCCAGGAGTTGGTGATGGACAGAGAGGCCTGGCATGCTGTGATTCATGGGGTCGCAAAGAGTCAGACACGACTGAGCGACAGAACTGAACTGAACTGAATGGACCAGAACCTGGTGGTCTGGAGTCAATGATAAGAAAGTGAAAGAAGGAAAGAGGCTAATATTCCGATTTACTCAGAGAACCAATAAAGGCCTAGAACAGGGCTTGTACCGCTCATGAAGGCACAGTGCATCCTCTTGAGGAGGTCTTGAAAGCCCAGGCAGAAAAGTGAGCTTGGCAGGTTTCCACACTCCAGAGAATTAGCCAGAGGGAGAGAGAGAGAAAGAGAGAGAGAGAGAGAGAAAGGGGGACACAGGCACCCAGTTTCTGATGGAAAAAGGGTGCTTTATTCAACTCTGTGTGAGTATATATACTGTTTTACAAGATAGCTTCTTCAGATAAAGGTCAAAAAACCAGATTTTACAAGTTACCAAGGAAACACGGAGTAATAGAGGTCATAAAACCAGAATACAATCCATATCAAAAGAAAGAGGGTCGTAAATAATCACTTTCACCATAAGGAAAATCTAATGAAGGAAATCCAGAATGCATTCTGTCTCATGACCTCAGTCCTGGGAGCAGTGTGCTGCTCCACTCACTTCTGTTACCAGGAACTGATAAGGAACAGAGGGTTCATGAGAGACAGGAAACAGCATACAGGAATCCTACTGTTAAACATTCCCTGACACTTTGGTAAACTCCTGGAGTTGGTGATGGACAGGGCGGCCTGGCGTGCTGCAGTCCATGGAGTCGCAAAGAGTCGGACACAACTGAGCGACTGAACTGAACTGAACTGAACTGAAACAGGATAAAGGAAGCATTTAGGGGGGTGACTAGCATTAGTTCACCCTAGAGGATTACTTTAGCCTAGGGGATATGGGTTACCCGGACTGGAAGGAGAAAACAACAGATGATGCAGTCAAAAAAAGGCTGACTGAGAAAAACCTTGTCACAACTGGATCACAAAAATATAAGGAAACTTCTTTGGTGAGAATTTTAAAAGGAGATGATATGAAACTATTCTTATGACAAATATCAGTATGACACTGCAGTATAATATAGGTTGCTGGAAAGCATTAAGAATATATTGAAGAAAGAAAAGTTCTATTTTGAGCCTTGCTTCTGCCATTTATTCAAAAACAGAGAGATTACTTTGCCAACAAAGGTTCGTCTAGTCAAGGCTATGGTTTTTCCAGTGGTCATGTATGGATATGAGAGTTGGACTGTGAAGAAGGCTGAGTGCCGAAGAATTGATGCTTTTGAACTGTGGTGTTGGAGAAGACTCTTGAGAGTCCCTTGGACTGCAAGGAGATCCAACCAGTCCATTCTGAAGGAGATCAGCCCTGGGATTTCTTTGGAAGGAATGATGCTAAAGCTGAAACTCCAGTACTTTGGCCACCTCATGCGAAGAGTTGACTCATTGGAAAAGACTCTGATGCTGGGAGGGATTGCGGGCAGGAGGAGAAGGGGACAACAGAGGATGAGATGGCTGGATGGCATCACTGACTCGATGGACGTTCGTCTGAGTGAACTCCGGGAGTTGGTGATGGACAGGGAGGCCTGGTGTGCTGTGATTCATGGGGTTGCAAAGAGTCGGACACGACTGAGCGACCGATCTGATCTGATCTGGCATTTATTAGCTGTATATGTTTTACAATACCCTTACGCCTCTGAACCCGAGTTCCTCTGATGGTAAAATAGGGATAGTAAACCCAATAATATAAGGCTGCAGAAAGGATTAAATGAGATTACATAAGTAAAGCTCTTTATACACATTTAATCCTTTTAAAAATATTTGTTTCTTTTCTGCTCTCATAGCTTTAAGAATTCTTAAGCTTTACTAAGCTGTAGTAGCTTTTATTTTCAGGTCAATACTAATCTGAGAGTTTTTTCCTGGGTAAAGTGATAACATTAGGTGGAATACAAAATCAACATACAAAAATCAGTAGTATTTTTATACACTAACAATAAATTACATGAAAAAGAAGATTTAAAAAGGATCCCACTTACAAAAGCATCAAAAACAATAAAATACTCTGGAATAAATTTAACCAAGTAGATGAAAGATCTTTACACTGAAAACTACATTGCTAAAAAAATCAAAGAAGACACAAATTAATGTAAAAGTATCCCATTTTCATGGGCTGGAAGAATTAATATTTTTTAAAGGTCTATATTACCCAAATCTATCTGTTATTGTTGTTTAGGCACTAAATCATGTCATTTTTTTTTTTTTTTTTTGCAATTCCATAGGCTATAACCTGCAGGTTTCTCTGTCCGTGGGATTTCTCAGGCAGGAATGTTGGAGTGGGTTGCCATTTCCTTCTCCAGTGGATCTTTCCAACCCAGGGATTGAACCTGCACCTCCTGCATTGATTGCAGGCAGATTCTTTACCACTGAGTCATCAGGGAAACTCATGAATTTGTTGAAATCCCTATCAAGATTCCAATGGCATTCTATAGAAACAGAAAAAAAATTCTAAAATTCATATGAAACCACAAAAGACCTCCAAATAGCAAAAGTAATCTTGAGAAAGAAGAGTAAAGTTGGAGGTATTTTACTTCCTGATTTCATATTATATTATGAAGCTCTTGTATATTATAAAGCTCTTGTATAGTCTTTGAGAGCCCATAAATAAATCCATGCAAATATGGTTAAACAATGTTTGACAAGAGAACCAAGAATCTTCAATAGAGGAAAGATGGGTCTCTTTAGTAAACGGTGCTGGGAAAATTGGATATTCACAAGTTAAAGAATGAAACTAAACCTCTATTTCATACCACTTACAAAAATTAACTTGAAATGGATTAAAGACTTAAATGTAAGACCTGAAACCATAAAATTCCTAGAAGAAAATAAGAAAAAAGTCTCCTTGACATGAGTCTTGGCAATATTTTTTTTATTGAAGTGTAGTTGACTTAGGTCTTCCCTGGTAGCTCAGTTGATAAAGAATCCACCTGTAATGCAGGAGACCCCAGTTTGATTCCTGGGTCAGGAAGATCCACTGGAGAAGGGATAGGGTAGCCACTCCAGTGTTCTTGGGCTTCTCTGATAGCTCAGAAAGTAAAGAATCAGCCTGCAATTTGGGAGACTTGGGTTAGATTCCTGAGTTGGGATATATGGCTGGAGAAGGAGACTATGGAGAAGGGAATGGCAACATACTCCAGTATTCTGGCCAGGAGAATTCCATGGTCAGAGGAGCCTGGCAAGCTATATAGTCCATGGGGTCACAAAGAGACATGACTGAGCAACTTTCACTTCACTTTCATAGTTGATTTATACTATTTCATTACTTTCAAGTGTACAACATAGTGATTTAATATTTTTATAGATTATACTTCACTTAAAATTGTTACAAAACAATGGCTATGTTTCCCTGAGCAATAATTTTTTGTACATGACAACAAAAGCATAAGGAATAAAATCAAAGATAAGAAGTGGGACTACATCAAACTAAAAAGCTTCTACACAATAAAAGAAATGACTGACAAAAAGAAAAGGCAACCTATCAAATAGGAGAAAATATTTGCAAAGCATATATCTCATCAACATATATAAAGAACTCATACAACTCAATAACAAATTAACAAATAATCCAATTTTAAAATGGATAAAGGACCTAAAGGGCAAAGGACATTTATCTAAAAATTATATGTAAATGGCCAACAGGTACATTAAAAAGTGCTCAACATCACTAATCATTAGAGAAATGCAGATCAAAATCACAATGAGATATCACCTCATTCCTGTTAGAGTGACTATCATCATAAAGATGAGAGATAAAGGCTAGTGAGGATTTGGAGAAAAAGGAACTCTCATGCACTGGTGGTGGGATTATAACTTTGTGCAACCACTATGGAAAACAGTATGGAGGTGCTTCAAAAAATTAAAAGTAGAATTACTATATGATCTAGCAACTTCACTTCTGGGTATGAAAAGAAATGAAATCAGTAAGTGAAAGAGCTATCTGCACCCCCATGTTCACAGCAGCACTATTTACAATCACTAAAACATGTAAACAACCTAAGTGTTCATCAACAGATGAATGGATAAAGAAAATGTGGTAAATAGATATCAATGAAATACCATTCAGTTATTTTAAAAAGAAGGAAGTCTTCTATTTGGGACAATGTGGGTGGACCTTGTGAAATAAGTTAGAGAAAGACAAATACTGTGTGTTCTCACTTACGTGAAATCTTAAAAAATCCAACTCATAGAAAAAGGGATCACATCTGTGGTTCAGATGAGAAGCAGGGCATGGAGGTGGTGCAACTGGATGAAGATTGTCAGAAGGTACAAAGATAAGATTTATAAGATAGGTAAATCCTGGGGATGTGAAGTGCAACATGATAACTGTAGTTAACACTACTATATGGATTATTTGAAAGTTGCCAAGAGAGTAAATTCTAAAAACTCTCATCACAAGGGAAAAATATTTTTTGTATATCTGAGAGATGATGAATGATAATTAAAGTTACTGCAGTAATCATTTCACAATAAGTATAAGACAAGCCATCATGCTGTACATCCTAAACTTATACAGTGCTATATGTCAACTATATTCCAGTAAAACTGAGAGGAAATAAAAGGAATTAGGAGGAAAATGTTAACATTTGGACAACTACTTCCTAAATTCCTTTAGGCACTTTGAACATTGAAAACTGTTCAGGGTATATACAATTCTTGCATCAGTAACTAACCACAACACCCAGATTATACTTTTTATTCAAGTATTCAAGTTGGTCTTAGGACCTCTAAAATTATAAGGTATCAAACCAATTTCATTGAGATTTATTTCTACCTAGAAGACAGTCTTTCCAGTATAACAAAAAAAAATGTCATTTAAAATATTCCTATCTGGCTTCCAGTTCAAGATGGCAGAATAGAAGGAGAGAGTCATCTCCTCCTGTAAGAGCACCATAATTGCAACTAGTTGTTGAACAGCCATGGACAAGAAGACATGAGAGCACACCAAAAAAAGATACCCCACGTCCAGAGACAAAGAAGAAGCCACAGCGAGATGGTAGGAAGGGCACAATCACAATAAAATCAAATTCCATACCTGCCAGGTGGATGACCCACAGACTGGAGAATAAAAATACCAAAGAAGATCTTGTACTATTGTGAAGATTCTAAGCTCCACGTCAGGATTCCCAGCCAGGGGATCTGACAAAGGGACTGGGATCCCCAGGGAATCTAGCCTTGAGGGCCAGCAGGGTTTGATTATAGGCCTTCCAGAGGCCTGGGGAAAATAGAAACTCCAGTTTTGGAGGACACAAACAAAATTTTGCACACACCAAGACCTAGAGGAGAGGAGCAGTGACCCCACAGGAGACTGAACCAAAACTATCTGCCAGTTTGGAGGGCCTCCTGTGGAAGTGTGGGTTGGCAGGGGCTCAACACAGGGACACAGGCACTGGAAGGTCCCCCTGGACTAAACACTCTTGGAGTTCACCATTAACCCTACCATAAAGCCCTTAGACCACAGGGCTAGATCACCTCAGGCCAAACTACCAGGGAGGGAGTGCAACCCCACCCATCAGCAGATAATTGAATTAAAGCTTTACTGAGCAAGGCCCTGCCCACTAGAACAAGACCCAGTTTTTCCCATTGCCAGCCCCATCAAGAAGCTTACACAAGCCTCATACGCACAGTCATCAGAGTCAACAGAAGAAGCAAGAAGAAGCACAATCTCACAGTGGTTAAAACAAAAAGCATATTACAGAAAATTAATCACGATGAAAAAACAGAAAGTTATGTCCCAGATGAAGGGACAAGATAAAATTCCAGAAAAACAACTAAATGAAGTGGAGATAGGCAACTTTCCAGAAAAATAATTTAGAATAATGATAGTGAAGATGGTCCAGAATCTCAGGAAAAGAATGGAGGCAAAGATTGAGAAAATGCAAGAAATGTTTACCAAAGACCTACAAGAACTAAAGAACAAACAAATAGATGAATAATACACTAGAAGGAATCCATAGCAGAATAACTGAGGCAGAAGAATGGATAAATGACCTGGAAGACAAATTGTGGAAATCACTGCCACAGAACAGAATATAGAAAAAAGAATGAAAAGAAATGAAGACAGACTAAGAGACCTCAGAGACAACATTAAACACACCAACTTATGCATTATAGGAGTCCCAGAAGGAAAAGAGAGAGAGAAAGGACTTGAGGAAAATATTTAAAGAGATAATAGCTGAAAACTTTCCAAGCGTGGGAAAGGAAATAGTCAACCAAGTCCAGGAAGCACAGAGAGTCCCAGGAAGGATAAACCCAAGGAGAAACACACTGAAACACATAGTAATCAAACTGACAAAAATTAAAGAGAGAGATAAAATGTTAAAAGCAACAAGGGAAAAATGACAACATGCAAGGTAACTCCCATCAGGCTATCAGCTGATTTCTCAACAGAAACTCTACAAGCTAGAGGGAACGGCATGATATATTTTAAGAGATGAAAATAAAGAACCTACAACCAAGAATAACTCGACCCAGCAACACTCTCTTTCAGATTCGATGGAGAAACCAAAAGCTTTCCAGACAAGCAAAAGTTAAGAGAATTGAGCACCACAAAACCAGCTTTATAACAAATGCTAAAGGAACTTCTCTAGGCAAGAAATACAAGAGAAGGCAAAGACCTACAGAAAATACACCCAAAACAATTAAGAAAACAGTAATAGGATCATATATATCTATAATTACCTTAAATGTTAATGGATTAAACCTGCCAACCAAAGACACAGATTGGCTGGGTGGATGAAAACATGTGAATGTATGCACTTCCACTTACCACATCACTGTGCTTGACCTTCCCAAATTGTATGCAATTATTTTATATTAAATTAATCATGCTCCCATTGTGGCTTACAATTGTAATTTTTTTTTTTTTGGTATAGCTATTGATTATGAAAACTGATGAACATTTTTTACTAATGTGATTATGTAACTATTACTCATGTAACACCATTGTATCATTATAGGTCAACAGAAAAATAAAAGAACTCTATATCCCCAAAACTAGGATCTAATAGAAAAACCTGTAATCACTTTTTAAAATCCAGATGCATATCAGAATTGTCTTCAAATTTTTGGAAAAATACAAATGCTCAGGTATTGTTTTTTTCTTCAGAGCTCCAGATATGTTTCTAATAAGTGTAAGGTTTAAAAATAATTGGACTATATGATGATCTTTTTACTTTTATCTAGTTTGTTTTACTTTTTCTATTTCATAGTCAGTGCTCCCACGCCATTTAGTTTCTGTTCTCCAGTTTCTCTGTCTCTTCATTTTTTGTTTGATGTTCTTTCTCAAGCCTTTACCAACTGTAGTAGAAAAACTTTTGCATCAGATCAGATCAGTCGCTCAGTCGTATCCAATTCTTTGCGACCCCATGAATCGCAGCACGCCAGGCCTCCCTGTCCATCACCAACTCCCGGAGTTCACTCAGACTCACGTGCATCGAGTCAGTGATGCCATCCACCCATCTCATCCTCTGTTGTCCCCTTCTCCTCCTGCCCCCAATCCCTCCCAGCATCAGAGTCTTTTCCAATGAGTCAACTCTTTGCATGAGGTGGCCAAAGTACTGGAGTTTCAGCTTTAGCATCATTCCTTCCAAAGAACACCCAGGGCTGATCTCCTTTAGAATGGACTGGTTGGATCTCCTTGCAGTCCAAGGGACTCTCAAGAGTCTTCTCCAACACCGCAGTTCAAAAGCATCAATTCTTCGGCGCTCAGCCTTCTTCACAGTCCAACTCTCACATCCATACATGACCACTGGAAAAACCATAGCCTTGACTAGATGAACCTTTGTTGGCAAAGTAATGTCTCTGCTTTTGAATATGCTATCTAGGTTGGTCATAACTATTTTAGAAAACATATAAGTTTTGGCCTAACTAAAAAAAATTATGACATTTTGATTCTACTTGTTTGACTTAGTATGAATAGAAAGCTATATTTCTAATTAAAAAAATAGATATGCAACAACCAACAAAGGTTTACTGTATAGCACAGGGAACTACAGTTAGTTTCTTGTAATAACCTGTGATGGAAAATAATCTCAAAAATAATATATGTGTATTCGTATAACTGAATCACCTTGCTGTGCACCTGAAACACTGTAAGTATAGTCATACTTCAGTAAAATATGTATATTTAAATAACAAAAAAATAAAATATATATTCAAAAGGAAAAAAGATACTAGGACCATGAAACAGAACAGAAATGGAATACTGTACCTAAAACACTGTCTCTTGTGATTACATAAATTGCTCCTCACTATGCTAAAGATAAATCAAGAATACTCACATACTGGATATAATATATGTGTATTTGTATAACCTTGCTGTGCATCTGAAACATCGTAAGTCAACTATACATCACTAAAATATATTTTTTTAAAATCCATATCTACATATTATTCTTATGTTTTTAATATGCCATTGGTAAACTACTCATGAAAATGCAATTTTGAAAGAATGTTTTTATTTGAAATAAACAACAACAGAAAAAAGGGGCTTTAGATTTCAAGTGGGGTTTTGTATTTATTTGTTTTCTGGGTTATTTAAAATTCCACCATGTTGCACCAAGTTCTAATACTTTCATGTACATCAGAATCAGCTTGAATGCACTTTAATAATTAAAGTTCTAAGATCTTAGCCCCAGAATATCTGATTCTTCAGGTTTAAGTGATGCCAAGGAATATGCATTTTTTACTAACATCTCAGGTAATACTTCAGATGGTCTTCAATGCCCATTTTGAGGAACACTTAGAACCTAGGCCAAATGCACATTTGCATTGGAAAAATTGTTTTCATCATGTGGAAAATCTAAAGAAATACATATTTACTTTCATATATATATATCACACTCAATTCACTTTTGGAACAAAAGAAAAAGTCCTCATTTAATTTGAATTTTTGTTCATTTTGAGTGTTATACATTATGAATTCTGATGCTGGCAAAGACTCTTGAGAGTCCCTTGACTAGCAAGGAGATCAAACCGGTCATTCCTAAAGGAAATCAGCCCTGAATATTCATTGGAAGGACAGATGCTAAAGCTGAACCTCTAATACTTTTGCTACCTGATGTGAAGAGCGAACGCATTGGAAAAGACCCTGATGTTAGGAAAGACTGAGGGCAAGAGGAGAAGGGAGTGACATAGGATGAGATGGTTGGATGGCATCACTGGCTCAGTAGACATGACCTTGAGCAAACTTCCAGAAATAATGAAGGACAAGGAAGCCTAGTGTGCTGCAGTTCATGGAGTTGCAAAGAATCAGACATGACTTAGGAACTAAACAAGAACAACTTTATGAATACATTAGACACTGAGTTTGAAATGTTCCGTTCAGTTCAGTCACTCAGTCGTGTCCAAGTCTTTGCAACCTCATGAATCACAGCATGCCAGGCCTCCCTGTCCATCACCCACAGTTCACTCAGACTCACGTCCATCGAGTCAGTGATGCTATCCAGCCATCTTATCCTCTGTCGTTCCCTTCTCCTCCTGCCCCCAATACCTCCCAGCATCAGAGTCTTTTCCAATGAGTCAACTCTTCGCATGAGGTGGCCAAAGTACTGGAGTTTCAGCTTTAGCATCATTCCTTCCAAAGTAATCCCAGGGCTGATCTCCTTCAGAATGGACTGGTTGGATCTCCTTGCAGTCCAAGGGACTCTCAAGAGTCTTCTCCAACACCACAGTTCAAAAGCATCAATTCTTCAGTGCACAACATTCTTCACAGTCCAACTCTCACATCCATACATGACCACTGGAAACACCATAGCCTTGACTAGACGGACCTTTGTTGGCAAAGTAATGTCTCTGCTTTTCAATATGCTATCTAGGTTGGTCACTACTTTATATGCAGAGTACATCATGAGAAACACTGGGCTGGAAGAAACACAAGCTGGAATCAAGATTGCCGGGAGAAATATCAATAACCTCAGATATGCAGATGACACCACCCTTATGGCAGAAAGTGAAGAGGAACTAAAAAGCCTCTTGATGAAAGTGAAAGTGGAGAGTGAAAAAGTTGGCTTAAAGCTCAACATTCAGAAAACAAAGATCATGGCATCTGGTCCCATCACTTCATGGGAAATAGATGGGGAAACAGTGGAAACAGTGTCAGACTTTATTTTTCTGGGCTCCAAAATCACTGCAGATGGTGACTGCAGCCATGAAAATAAAAGATGCTTACTCCTTGGAAGAGTTTGAAATGTTAGTTCTACAATATTTTTCATGATAAAGGTCCCATATGACTCATATATTTGTTTCATATATAAAAAGGCTTTGACAGCTGTTTAAATTATCATTTGCTAATGTAAGAGTAATATTTTTAATTTTTCCTTTGTCAATGAAAATATTTATCTTAAAGCCCCCAAAATTACCAAAACTCTCCTACCTTTAGGATCTTTCCATGCAAAAAGAAAGATTTCCTAACATTTTCTTAGGAGTTTCCCTCAAGGATATTTACTAACTACATCTTGTTTAATCCATTCAACTGCTCCTAAAGAAGTCATATTCTTTACACATAGTAACAAACAACATTACAAACACAAACTTGCAAGTTTATGTAAATTCAAGCCAGATAAAACTTGGAAAACAACTATATGTATTTCAGAGGATTGCCTTTCAGAAGCACTGAAAATACATATTTCAGATACCAAATAGGAGATAAATGATATGCTTTCCAAGATGGAACATAAGGTCTTAGTCTATTTTAAGAGAAAAAAAAAAAAAAGATTGGAAAATATCCCAGAAATGTCATTGTGGGAGCAGGTTGAACAATCCACTAGTATAAAAAGAATTTTTCTTTTAAAAAAGCAATCACATCGCTCATTTATTAAATTTAGGGAGGACAATAAAATGAAAAGTGTTGGATTTCCTTAGGAAAAATATTCAAGTGAAACTAAGTTAGTCCTGAACTATAATTGAATATTGCAGTCTAGATGGTGTTCAGAAGCATGGACCAGAAGGGACTATGGACATTCATTGAATCATTGCCTGCCTTCAGTTGAGTCCTACCACTAAATCACCTAAGATTAATAAATAGTCTGTCTCAGTTTGAATGCCTGCAGAGTAAGAAGTTTTATAAATCCTTTATTTATCTCTTCAATAAGCAATGCACCAGTTGATTTCATTCAAATAAATTATTTTCTTTTGTTTGATCCAAAAATATTAAGACCCAGTAAGTGTTGATTTACAAACTGGTCCCCATAAACAGAGGGCAAAGAGAGATTAAAGAAAGAGGCAGATCACTCCAGATTGATAGGTGGTAGGTTTAATAAGCAAGGGGATTTACACAACTTGTCTTGGGCTGTTGAAAGACTAATCAATCTCCATACTCACCCAACAGAATTTAAAAACACGTTCAGGCACATATACCATTCAGATGATCTCAACAACACATTGTTCTCTCAAGGCAACATTCTTCAAAATGCCTCCCACATGGGAACCATGTACATTCCAAACAAAGGGGAGGCAAGTGAGGAGCCTCCAGTGGCTCTGGAGTCAAACAGCTCACAGGTCAAACAGTGGTCATGTCCTCTAAATTACCTTCTCCAAACTATGCATGTGGCATGGGACTAGAGCTTAGCAGTAGATCATTTGACTGCAACACTATGCACAAGAGACATTATTGTCAAAACCTCCATCCAAAGCCTGAGAGATTTGGCTAAACACAAGACATTTTAGATACCTAAAATCAAAGAGCTATTCCACCGAGGTAGACACTGTGCAAAACTATGAACTCTAACTGTTGGCCTGCACTACCCTTTCTCCTTTCAATATCCAACCATCTATAAACCCCAAATCACAGCGTAAACATTGATGGAAACTTAAAGTGTACTGCTCAAGAATCCTCGAATACTTGCTTCATTTGCGACCTCTGAACATTTAACTTGTTGATATTTGACAGGCCAGTGATATTCACAAATCTATAATCTGTAGATGTTATTGGCATGTATTTATATCCCATTAGAAATGGCATGCATATCATTAGAGCAGAGGAAAGCATTCAAACTTCTAGGGGGCCTCCTCAACACCTTATTCAGGTAGGAGAAAATAATAGGTGGGATATAAATTACAAAATGAATAATCACAATCTGTACTTCCTAGAAGACTGAATTTTTGGAGGAAAGGATTTATGGATAGAATGGAGGAAGAAGTGGCCATTCTACCAGCTTTTGAGTTATGCTCTTTTTTAAAAAATTTTATTTATTTTAATTGGAGGCTAATTACTTTACAATATTGTAGTGGCTTTTGCCAAACATTGATGCAAATCATCCAGGGGCACACATGTGTTCCCCATCCAGAGCCCCCCTCCCACCCCCTCCATCCCATCCCCCAGGGTCATCCCAGTGCACCAGCCCTGAGCACCCTGTCTCATGCATAGAACCTGGACCAGCAATCCCTCTTATAAGTGGAATATTTGTCCTGTATTACAAGTTCATGCATGATTGATAAGCATTTGGAGCTCCTCCATAGTTTAATAGCAGAATCCAGTTCCTATGCTTATCTCCAACTCTGCCTTTTCTAATATGATTCTGGAATAAAAGGATGTGGTTCTCCAAATACAATATGTTTACCTGGCCTGGTATTCTCATTCTATCACACACTTTTAAATGATATGTCTTCATCATGTTTTCCAGTGTCAAATGATCCATGGTCTGTATTTTTCATTCAGAACCTTGTCTGAAGTATTCAAAGAAAAAGTAATTATTTGATTATCAAATGATGATATTGTTTATTAAGAAAATTTACTTACTTTACACACACACAAATAGTTTTTGTTTTTGTACTTACTTGGTCTTCTTAGGCATTCTTACTGATCCTCTTTGTTTCACCTTTCTTATATCCAGTCACCACTGCAGCAAGTTCATTATAGAGTCTGACTAGCTTCACACAGTACCTCCACCCCACTCCATGTGCCTCTTTGCTCCAGTCCCAAGCTTCAGTATAGATATACCAACACCTATATAACCTTAAAGGTAATTCTCCATGGGGAAAAGTTGGCCAATGGGGAACAGAATCCAGTGAATCAATGCTTCTCCTTTCTTCCTCCCACTCACAGAGGGTCCTGAGATACATTTTACATGGCTTCTCAGATAAAGTACTCAGGCCCCCTTTGTAGTAATCAACTCATTTTCTTGTTTCATTTTTTTCCCCTTTCCTAATCTCTAGGTCTGTTACCCAATAAAATACTTATATAGGCTTCCCAAGTGGCTCAATGGTGAAGAATCTTCCTGCAAATTCAGGAGATGCAAGAGACATGGATTTAATCCCTGAGTCTGGAAGATTCACTGGAGAAGAAAATGGAAATCCATCCCAGTATTCTTGCCTGGGAAATCCCATGGACCGAGAAACCTGGTGAGCTACAGTCCATGGGGTCACAAAGAACTGGACATTTTTTAGTGACTGAGCATGCATGCAAAGTACTTATACAAAAGTTTTCAACTTGGGTTCTGCTTTTTAGGGGAACCCAAGTAAGATAGGCAAAGATTTTCATTTTTATGCTGGTTTCCTAGTTATAAGTCAGTGGGGAAAAGAGGATAGTGCCAATAGAAAATACATTTAGAATGGTTTCCCTCAACTAAAACTCCAAATATAGACATATACATGCTTTATAAACAGATATCAGTTCAGTTCAGTTCAGTTCAGTCGCTCAGTCGTATCCAACTCTTTGCAACCCCATGAATCGCAGCACGCCAGGCCTCCCTGTCCATCACCAACTCCTGGAGTTTACCCAAACTCATATCCATCGAGTTGGTGATGCTATCCAGCCATCTCATCCTCTGTCATCCCCTTCTGCTCCTGCCCCCAATCCCTTCCAGCATCAGGGTCCTTTCCAATGAGTCAACTCTTCGCATGACGTGGCATATAGATATATTCAATGTGATTTCATTACTTCTTAAAGTTATTTTGCTCCTCATAAAACTACATCTCTCTTAGAAGATAAATTCCTTTAAAAATAGCAATCTGTGTCAAAATATTCAATTAACTCACCTTTCAAGAAGCCCATTTAAAGTTTAATTGACATAACATATGTCTTTTTTTAAAGTATTCTCTCCACTCCCATTTCTGGCAATCCTTTTCTTTCCTTCTTCACTTCCCCAAGATCAGCTGTAATATTCTACTTTGGGGGCTTCCCCAGTGGCTCAGAGGTAAAGAATCTGCCTGCAATGCAAGAGCCAGAGAAGACAAGGGTTCAATCCCTGGGCTGGGAAGATCCCCTGAAGGAGAGCATGGCAACCCACTCCAGTATTATTGCCTGGAGAATCCCATGGACAGAGGAGCCTAGCAGACTACAGCTCACAGGGTCACAAACAGTTGGTCAGGACTGAAGCAACCTAACACACACACACACACACACACACTCTATTTTTAAAAGAAACTTAAATATTTGATAAATATTAGGAATTTGGTTACTTTTTCCCAAGTACAGTACTGATGAACAGAATAGCCACCCTTAGCCTGATTAACACTGCATAAGCAAAGTTGTGCTTTTCTCCAATTTAATATCTAGAAAATTCAGGGGAAAATAATACCTTTCCAATAATACAGAGACTGAACTGATATAAACCAGTCTCACTATAAAAACAGGGAAAGGATTGATAAAGTATAACTCACTTTTCATACATAAAAATGAACTGTTACACACAAAAGCCAATGTATCAGGTGCCTAATGATGTAATTCCTGAATATAAGCCCTGAGGACTTCAGAGCTGGGGCTTCAAATACCAAGCAATATCAGATATGCCTTGAGCCTATATAAGGCAAAGGGCTGGAGTCAAGTTTCTTGCAAAGTAGAATGCTTTGAACTGACACAACTCCATAAAAATGAGAATGGAATGGATTCACCAAGCAATTCAGAAAGAAGCAAGGAAACACTGTGTGCCTAGAATTCAGTGGAAATTAAAAGAATCTCATTAAATTTGAAACACTAAGGTTACATCTGTGCCTCAGTAAGGAGTCTAGATTTATACTACTCACATGGTGCTGAAATCTAAAGCCTAGAATTTAACATAAAAATTAGTGAAATCCTAAAACTTTGGCAGAAACAAACTCAAAAATCTTTTGTAGAAACACTGTCTATATTGAGTGTACAGGGAATTCTCACAGAAAGAATACTCATTGAAAATGAGCTTATAAGAAAAAAAATTTTAAGCATAAAAAGAATTAATACACCATGACAAATCATAATTATTGTTGTTTAGTCACTAAATCTAAACGTGGGATTTCCCAGGCAAGAATACTGGAGTGGGTTGCCATTTCCTACTCCAGGGGATTTTCCCAACCCAGGGATCAAACCCACATCTCTTGCATTGGCAGGGGGCCTCTTTACCACTGAGCCACAGGGAAGCCCAAATACTAATTAGACAGAACTAAAAAGAGAATTAGAAATCTAAGAAACTTGAGCCACTAAATCAATCCAAAGATAAAATTTTAAGCTTTAAAAGAAGAAATGAAAAACTTAATGAGTACTGGGTGCTCTTATTTAAAAAAAAAATAAAAAGAAAAATTTAAATATAACATTTGACAGTAAAAATTCAATAGACTAAGCAAGTGGTTAAATAGGAAGAAGATGAAAAACTGGTTAAGATGTAGGGAAAATTGGCAAACTGGAGAAGGGATCCAAGGAAGTTACACAGAATGTAGCACTAATAAAAAGGAACCACAGAAGAGTTGTTAAGAGATAGGGGATAGGGAGTTAAGAATGTGAAAACTCAACATACATTGGCTACCCATTCCTGTATTCTTGCCTGAAGAATTCCCTGGACAGAGGAGTCTGGCATGCTACTGTCCTTGGGGTCACAAAAGAGTCAGACATGACTTAATGACTAAACAACAACAGCAATAAGCAATGTGCAAATGTCCATCTAGTCAAGGCTATGGTTTTTCCAGGGGTCACGTATGGATGTGAGAGTTGGACTGTGAAGAAAGCTGAGCACTGAAGAATTGATGCTTTTGAACTGCAGTGCTGGAGAAGACTCTTGAGAGTCCCTTGGACTGCAAGGAGATCCAACCAGTCCATCCTAAAGGAGACCAGTCCTGGGTGTTCATTGAAAGGACTGATGCTGAGGCTGAGACTCCAATACTTTGGCCACCTGATGCGAAGAGTTGACTCATTGGAAAAGACCCTGACGCTTGCAGGGATTGGGGGCAGGAGGAGAAGGGGACAAGAGAGGATGAGATGGCAGGATGGCATCACCAACTCTATGCACATGAGTTTGGGTGAACTCCAGGAGCTGGTGATGGACAGGGAGGCCTGGCGTGCTTCGATTCATGGGGTTGCAAAGAGTTGGACACGACTGAGCAACTGAACTGAACTGAAGCTAACTACACTGTATTGATCTTACTCAGATCCTGAAGCAAACTAACTTTGAAATACATTGTGTACAACTAGAAAAACTCAATCATTAACTGGACAATTGATGATATTACAGAATTGTTAATTTTTTGGATAATAATTAAATTGTCACTTTGTTTTTAAAATGAGCCTTCATCTGGGTGAGGAGAAAAAGGAAACCTCTTAAACTGATAATAGGAATGCAGCTACAGTCCATGGGGTCACAAAGAGTCAGATACAACTGAGTGACTAACGTTACTACTACTAAAGACAGAATAAAGAAAATTGAGAAGAGTTAAGAGTCAATGATTAAAGATAGCTCTTTAATTGAAAAAAAGCAGAGGACTTACAGAGGCAAATAACAATAAATTGACAGCTAAACACATCAAAGTAATATTTAAAATTATCTATGACAAAGAGAATAATATTTAAAACAAACAAAGATTAACAATTCTCAAAGAAATAACAATTAGACAAACAATAGACTTTCCATAAACAATAACAGAGGCCAAATAGAATCATTCACCCACTCCAGTACTCTTGCCTGGAAAATCCCATGGATGGAGGAGCCTGGTAGGCTGCAGTCCACTGGGTCGCGAAGAGTCAGACACGACTGAGCGACTTCACTTTCACGTTTCACTTTCATGCATTGGAGAAGGAAATGGCAGCCCACTCCAGTGTTCTTGCCTGGAGAATCCCAGGGACGGGGGAGCCTGGTGGGCTGCCATCTCTGGGGTCACACAGAGTCAGACATGACTGAAGCGACTTAGCAGCAGCAGCAGAATCATTCACTTGAAAGTGTTGGAGAAAATAGTCAATAAAAATTAGAAACCTAGCTAAAAGAGCATTCAAGAGGAAAGTAAAAATGAATACATTTTCATTTAGATCTTTAATCCATTTTGAGTTTATTTTTGTGTATGGTGTTATAAAGTGTTCTAGTTTTATTCTTTTACAAGTGGTTGACCAGTTTTCCCAGCACCACTTGTTAAAGAGATTGTCTTTTCTCCATTGTATATTCTTGCCTCCTTTCTCAAAGATAACGTGTCCATAGGTGCTTGGATTTATCTCTGGACTTTCTATTTTGTTCCATTGATCTATATTTCTGTCTTTATGCCAGTACCATACTGTCTTGATGACTGTGGCTTTGTAATAGAGCCTGAAGTCAGGCAGGTTGATTTCTCCAGTTCTATTCTTCTTTCTCAAGATTGCTTTGGCTATTTGAGGTTTTTTGTATTTCCATACAAATTGTGAAATTATTTGTTCTAGTTCTGTGAAAAATACCATTGGTAGCTTGATAGGAATTGCATTGAATCTATACATTGCTTTGGGTAGTATACTCATTTTCACTATATTGCTTCTTCCGATCCATGAACATGGTATATTTCTCCATCTATTTGTGTCCTCTTTGATTTCTTTCACCAGTGTTTTATAGTTTTCTATATATAGGTCTATTGTTTCTTTAGGTAGATATATTCCCAAGTATTTTATTCTTTTCATTGCAATGGTGAATGGAATTGTTTCCTTAATTTCTCTTTCTGTTTTCTCATTGTTAGTGATAGGAATACAAGGGATTTCTGTGTGTTGATTTTATATCCTGCAACTTTACTATATTCATTGATTAGCTCTAGTAATTTTCTGGTGGAAACTTTAGGGTTCTCTTTGTAGAGGATCATGTCATCTGCAATGTAAGACCAGAAACTATAAAACATAGGCAAAACACTCTCCGACATACATCACAAAAAAATCCTTTGTGACCCACCTCTCAGAATATTGGAAATAAAAGCAAAAATAAACAAATGGAACCTAATTAAACTTAAAAGCTTTTGCACAACAAAGGAAACTATAAGCAAGGTGAAAAGACAGCCTTCAGAATGGGAGAAAATAATACCAAATGAAGCAACTAACAAAGAATTAATCTCAAAAATATACAAGCAACTCCTGCAGCTCACTCCCAGAAAAATAAATGACCCAATAAAAAAATGGGCCAAAGAACTAAACAGACGTTCCTCCAAAGAAGACATACAGATGTCTAACAAACACATGAAAAGATGTCCAACATTACTCATTATCAGAGAAATGCAAATCAAAACCACTATCAGGTACCATTTCACACCAGTCAGAATGGCTGTGATCCAAAAGTCTACAAGCAATAAATGCTACAGAGGGTGCGCAGAAAAGGGAACCCTCTTACACTGTTGGTGGGAATGCAAACTAGTACAGCCACTATGGAGAACAGTGTGGAGATTCCTTAAAAAACTGGAAATAGAACTGCCATATGACCCAGCAATCCCACTGCTGGGCATACACACCAAGGAAACCAGTTGAAAGAGACACATATACCCCAATGTTCATCGCAACACTGTTTATAATAGTCAGGATATGGAAGCAATCTAGATGTCCATCAGCAGATGAATGGATAAGAAAGCTGTGGTACATATATACAGTGGAATATTACTCAGCCATTAAAAAGAATAGATTTGAATCAGTTCTAATGAGGTGGATGAAACTGGAGCTTATTATACAGAGTGAAGTAAGCCAGAAAGAAAAACACCAATATAGTATACTAACGCATATATATGGAATTTAGATAAATGGTAATGATAACCCTGTATGTGAGACAGCAAAACAGACACAGATGTATAGAACAGTCTTTTGGACTCTGTAGGAGAGGGCGAGGGTGGGATGATTTGGGAGAATAGCATTGAAACATGTATATTATCAAATGTGAAACTGGACTGGATCGCCAGTCGTTTCAATGCATGAGACAGGGTGCTCGGGGCTGGTGCACTGGGATGACCCAGAGGGATGGGGTGGGGAGGGAGGTGGAAGGGGGGTTCAGGATGGGGAACACATGTATACCCGTGGCGGATTCATGTCAATGTATGGCAAAACCAGTACAATATTGTAAAGTAATTAGCCTCCAATTAAAATAAATAAATTTATATTAAAAAATAAATAAATACATTTTCAGAAGAGCAAAGAATGAGATAGTTTAGTGTTCAGTGATTCCTGTTGAAAAAACATATTAAAGAACATGTGTCAGGAAGGAAGAAATTAACCACAGAAGAAAAAAGTGCATGAAGCGACAACTAGCAAACTATACTAACTAGAAAAAGTTACTTTAAAATATTTTGGTAAATCTAAATAAACACTGAAATATAAAGACAATAAAAATAATAATAATATCTCTTCTTGGATCTTGGGCATGCTTGTTTCTCTCACTTGCATGGAAATTCTACTGTAAGCTGATTCAAATAGTCACATCCTCTCTAGATTCAGCATTGTTTGATTTTGCTCCTGAACAAGAAAAAATCAGGGTTTGTTCTCTTGATAGCATTTATAAACTGAAGTTGTAACATTTTTGCTAGTCTCTTATATCTAGTGCTCATCATGCATTTTACTAAGATTGAGACTGCTTTGAGTAAGAGATGGAGAAGAAGACATCAATATTTTCTCCCACTTTTACCTGATTCTTTGGACAGGTCCTACAACTTCACGGGGGCTTCCCTGATAGCTCAGTTGGTAAAGAATCCACCTGCAATGCAGTAGACCCTGGTTCAATTCCTGGTTTGGGAAGATCCACTGGAGAAAGTATAGGCTACCCACTCCAGTATTCTTGGGCGTCCCTTGTGGCTTAGCTGGTAAAGAAGCTGCCTGCAGTGCAGGAGACCTCGGTTCAATCCCTGGGTTGGGAAGATACCCTGGAGAAGGGAAAGGCTACCCATTCCAGTATTCTGGCCTCTAGAATTCCATGGACTGTGTAGTCCATGGGGTCACAAACAGTCAGACACAACTGAGTGAATTTCACTTCACACTATGACTTCAGAATGGTGGTAATGTTTAAGAAAACAATCTAGGCTATAGTTTCTAAAGGCAAGGTTAACAGAATTATTATATAGTCAACATTGTACCAGAAACTTACCCAGAATAAGAAAAAAAAAGTATAACAACAAAAAGAAGAAAAACAAAATTATTTTATAATTACTCATCTAGAAAATCTAAAAACTATTGGCAATAAGAGGGTTTAGAAACTTGTTAAAAATAAGATCAATATATGAAAATCAATGTTTCCATACCAGCAATAAATTATTAGAAAGTGTGATTTTCAAAAGTTTCCATTTTTACTGGCTATAAAAATTTTAAAGGGCCTTGTAATAAACAACAAAATATGTTCAAGACCCACAAAGTTAATTTTAAAATGTTGTGAAAGAAATAGGGAATTCTCTGGTGATCTAGTGGTTAGGGTTCACTGGGATTCAATCCCTGGTCCCTGGTTGGGGAACTAAGATCTCATATGCTGCACAATGCAGCCAAAAAATAAAAATAAAAAACTTTGAGGAAGAAATAAAATAGACCTAAATAAATGGGCAGATATGTCATATTCCAAAACCAACACAAGTTTTCATGGACCCTTACAAGTGAACAATAAAAGTTAAAAGGAAAAACAAAGGGCCAAAAGTAGCCAAAATGTTTTTGAAGATCTAGATGAGTTCTTTTTTTTTTTTAATTTAATTTAATTTTATTTTTTTAAATTTTATTTTATTTTTAAACTTTACATAATTGTATTAGTTTTGCCAAATATCAAAATGAATCCGCCACAGGCATACATGTTCTTGGTTCTACAAAATATCTGGGTATTGTAAAGCTAGAATAATTGAAATTGTGTGGTACTCATGTAGAGAAAGACAAATAGGCCAATGCACAGAATAGAGAACTCAAAACAGGCCCTTGTGTACTTTGAGGCCTAAAATGTATAATAGAGACAACATTTCAGGTCAGTAGGTAAATAATAGAATATTTACTAAATGATACTGGGGAAATATGTTCTTCATATGAATAAAAACAAAATTAGATCCTTACTTATACCACATTAAAACTTTTTTCCAAGTAGACTAGAGACCTAAATGTGAAAAGCAAACTTTAAACTTTTCAAAATAAATATAGGAGATCTTTTTAATGAATTCAGTGTGAGGGACAATTTTCTAAACAAGATGCATAAGCACAAACTATTTTAAAAATGGTTACCCTTGACTAATTTAAAATTAAATACACTGTCAAATAAAAGACTTGTTTTCTAAGTAATAAAACAAATCAGTCTGTGAGAAGACATTTCATGTATATATGTGTGTATTTTTATCTATATATGAAATATTTATATTTAGAACAAAATTATACATCTCTATTATACAGAATGATTCTATTAAATTATGATATTGTATTACATAAGTAAATATTATATTACATAAGTAATATTTAGTGTTAATGTTCTATTAAATACAATTATATTATCTGTAATTTGTAACATTTGTATGTATACACATAAAAGATTCTATTCAAACCCAGAAAGAATTCTTATAGGTCAATTAAAAATGAAAAAAACCATTAAATATTTAAATGGCAAAGGATATGAACAATTAATAGACTAAGATTTCCAAATGATTATATGAAAGGCTCTTTGTTTTAATCAGTAATCAAGGAAATAAAAATTGGAAGAAACTGTCCTTTAATATCTATCACATATAAAAATCTTAAAGTAAGATCAGGTTTTTCATAAACATGAGAAAATAGGAATTTTCATTATAGTACCTGCAGGGGTACAAATTGGCACAATCCCTTTGGAGTGAAATTTACCAGTATCTAGCAGCAGAAGAAGACTTTAACCTGGAGGAGGGCATGGCAACCACTCCAGTATTATTGTCTGGAGAATCCCATGGACAGAAGAGCCTGGTGGACTGCAGTCCATGGGGTCACACAGTTTCAGACATGACAGAAGCAACTTAGCACTCATGCATGCAGAAGACTTTAAAATGTGCTTAGCCCACTATCCAGAAATTCCCCTCCCAAGAATATACAAGGAACTAATGAATTCCAGGGAAATTCCTAGAGAAAATCTCTTATGTATGCCCAAGAAAACATGGACAAAAATGTTTATAGAAGCAAAAGACTGAAAGCAATCTAAAATCAGATAAATTATGGGATTTTTTATAAACCAGATAATAGTAAAAATAAATGAATTAGTTCTACCTGTATCATTTAGATTTATCTTGAAAAATTAATATTGAGTGAAAGAAGCAAGTTAGAGAAGATAAAATACATCATTGTCAAGTTACACTTTACAAACTTTAAACATTAAATGGCATAATCTATATGCAAACTTATGATGATATTGCTGATAGGCAAGCTAGAAAACTAGCTTTCCATTTTATAACTGATTTATTTTGTGTAAAAGTAACTTCTGTTTCATGGAGAGTAAACAGCGTTTTGGGCTTCCCCGGTGGTTCAGTGGTAAAAAATCTGCATGCAAGTTGGAGACACAGGAGACATGAGTTTGATCCCTGGTTTAGGAAGATCCCCTGGAGAAAGGCACGGCAACCCACTCTAGTATTCTTGCCAGGAAAATCCTATGGACAGAGGAGGACACAGTTCATGGGGTGGCAAAAGAGTAGGGCACAACAGAAGTGACTTAGCACACATACAGGCAAACGGGGTTTTGGATTCATTACTGACATATTGCTGATTTTTGTCTTATTTCTATTTCATGAAGTGCAAAAAAATTTTATTTAAAAAGAAAACAGGAATCCAGAAGTGGATGTAACAAAGAAGTGCCACTTGGCAGCCATGGCAGTAGTAGTATCAGTGGCTCCAGGTCAAGGCCCTCCGGAGTGGAGTAACATGGGCAGCACCGGGTATAGGACAGAGATAGCTTTGTATCAGTTTCACTGCTGAACCCCATGACCCACCATTATTGGCCTGCAGGACTCCTTTCCTCATTCTAGACTCAGAGGAGAGGTTGCCGTGATTGGTGGGCTGGTCCTGAAACTGGGAGCCATCACCTGTGGGCTGCCCCAGGGAGATAGGCAAGCATGGAGAACAAACAAGTTTGGTTGGGTTTTCATCCTTTTATTGGTGCCATCTGGTACATTGCTTGTGGAGGAAGTAGGCCCATTGTGCTGCCCCTATTCTGACAATTGAACCACTAGCTCCATTATATAGTTTCACATTGACTTCTCCTCTCTGTTAACCCATGGAAATCCAGTGACTGTTATATGAAAACTTACAGGCTGGGACCTAAGATTGCTGAAAGTGGTCTCTAGTATCAGCAAAAAGGGGGCTCTTTACAGGTACATTCAAGAGAGAAGAGCCTTGTGACCCCATCTGCTGGTGGGGAGGATGAAAGAACTGAGAAATCTACCTGTTCTCTTGGAATAATCACATGTGTTTAAGGACCTAAGCACCCAAAAAATTTATAGTCTAGTGGTATAAAAACGAGAAAGAAAACATAACAACTCAAAAACTATGGGATGCAGCAGAAGCAGTTCTAAAACAGAAGATTATAGCAATACAATCCTACCTCAAGAAACAAGAAAAATATTGAATAGACAACCTAACTTTACACCTAAAACAACTGGAAAAAGAAGAAGAACAACAACAAAAAAAAAACAAAAGTATAGTATAGTATACTATAAGTATAGTTATATACTATACTATACATACTTATATATACTATACTATATATACTTATATACTATACTATATAAGTAGAGTATAGTATAAGGAAATAAATCATAAAGATCCAAGCAGAAATAAATGAAAAAGAAATGAAAGAAACAATAGAGAAGATTAATAAAAACTAAAAGCTGGTCCTTTGAGAACATAAACAAAATTGGCAAATCTTTAGCCAGACTCATCAAGAAAATAAGAGAGAGAAATCAAATCAACAAAATTAGAAATGAAAAAGGAGAGGTTACAACAGAAAATGCAAAAATACAAAGGATCATAAAAGACTATTATGAACAACCATATGGCAATAAAATGGATAACCTGGAAGAAATGAACAGATTTTTAGAAAAGTACAATCCTCCAAGACTGAACCAAGAAGAAATAGAAATTATGAACAACCCAATTACAAGCACTGAAATTGAAGCTGTGATCAAAAATATCCAAAAAACAAAAGCACAGGACAATATAGCTTCACAGGAGGAGAATTCTATCAAACATTTAGAGAAGAGCTAATGCCTATCCTTCTGAAACTCTTTCAAAAAACTGCATGGGAAGGAATACTTCCAAACTCATTCTACAAGGCCACAATCACCCTGATACCAAAACCAGACAAAGACAACACAAAAAAAGAAAACTACAGGGCAATATCACTGATGAACATAGATGCAAAAATCCTCAACAAAACTTTAGCTAACAGAATTCAGCAACACATCAAAAAGCTCATATACCATGATCAAGTTGGTTTTATTCCAGGGATGCAAGGATTCTTCAATAAACACAAGTCAATCAATGTGATATGCCATATTAACAAATTGAAAGATAAATACCATATGATAATCTCAATAGATGCAGAAAAAGCCTTTGACAAAATTTAGCACCCAGTTATGATTAAAACTCTTCAAAAAAATGGGCATAGAAGGAACCTACCTCAACATAGTAAAGGCCATACATGATAAGCCTACAGCAAACAACATTCTCAATGTTGCAAAACTGAAAGCATTTCCCCTATGATCAGGAACAAGACAAGGGTATCCACTTTAACTATTATTCAACATAGTTCTGGAAGTCCTAGCTACAGCAATCAATGAAGAAAAATAAATAAAAGGAATCCAGATCGGAAAAGAAGAAGTAAAGCTCTCACTTTTTGCAGATGTTATGATACTGTACATGGGCTTCCATGGTGGCTCATAAGTTAAAGCATCTGCCTGGAATGTGGGAGACCCAGATTCGATCCCTGGGTTGGGAAGATCCCCTGGAGAAGGAAAATGGCAACCCACTCCAGTACTCTTGCCTGGAGAATCCCATGGAGGGAGGAGCCTGTAGGCTACAGTCAATGGGGTCACAAAGAGGTGGACACAACTGAGTGACTTCACTTTCACTTTTACTTTTGATACTGTACATAGAAAACCCTAAAGATAGTGTCAGAAGATTACTAGAGCTAATCAGTGAATTTAGCAAAGTTGCAGGATACAAAATCAATACACAGAAATCACTTGCATTTCTATATACTAGCAATGAAAATCAGAAAGAGAAATTAAGGAATCAATTCCATTCACCACTGCAACAAAAAGAATTAAATATCTAGGAATAAACTTACCTAAGGAGACAAGAGAATTGTACACAGAAAAAATAAGACACTGATGAAAGAAATAAATATTTGACATAAATAAATGGAGAGATATTCCATGTTTCTGAGAAGAATCAATATTGTGAAAATGACTACACTACTAAATGCAATCTACAGATTCAATGCAATCCCTATCAAATTACCAACAGCACTTTTTACAGAACTAGAACAAAAAATTTCACAATTCATATGGAAACACAAAAGACCCCAAATAGCCAAAGCAATCTTGAGAAAGAAGAATGGAGCTGGGGGAATCAACCTTCCTGACTTCAGATTATACTACAAAGCTACAGTCATCAAGACAGTATGGTACTGGCACAAAAACAGAAATATAGACCAATGGAACAAGATGGAAAGCCCAGAAATAAACCCATGCACCTATGGGTACCTTATTTTTGACAAAGGAGGCAAGAATATACAATGAGGCAAAGACAGACTCTTCAGTAAATGGTGCAGGGAAAACTGGACAGCTACAGGTAAAAGAATGAAATTAGAACACTTCCTAACACCATGCACAAAGATAAACTCAAAATGGATTAAAGACCTAAATGTAAGACCAGACCCTATAAAACTCTTAGAGGAAAACATAGGCAGAACATTCGATGACATAAATCAAAGCAAGATCCTCTATGATCCACCTCTTCGAGTAATGGAAATTAAAATAGAAGTAAACAAGTGGGACCTGATTAAACCTAAAACCTTTTGCACAGCAAAGGAAACTATAATCAAGGTGAAAAGACAACCCTTAGAATAGGAGAAAATAATAGCAAATGAAACAACTGACAAAGGATTAACTTCCAAAATATACAAGCAGCTCGTACAACTCAATACCAGAAAAACAAACAACCCAATCAAAAAGTGGGAAAAAGACCCAAACAAGCATTTCTCCAAAGAACACATACAGATGACTAACACATGAAAAGATGCTCAACATTGCTCATTATTAGAGAAGTTCAAATCAAAATGACAGTGAGATATCACCTCACATCAGTCAGAATGGCCATCATCAAAAAGTCTACAAACAATAAATGCTGGAGAGGGTGTGGAGAAAAGGGAATGTTCTTGCATTGTTGGTAGGACTGTAAATTGATACACCCACTATGGAAGATGGTATGGAGATGCCTTAAAAAACTAGGAATAAAACCACCCTATGACCCAGCAATCCCATATTTAATTTGATTATCCCCTACCTTTCATAAATAATTTCCTAAGTCTTTCAAATATTTTTAATTAATCTATTTTTTATTGAATGATAATTGCTTTACAGAATGTGCTGTTTTCTGCCAAACCTCAGCATGAATCAGCCATAGGCATACATATATCCCCTCCCTTTTGAAACTCCTTCCAATCTCCCTCCCCATCCCACCCCTCTAGGTTGATACAGATCCCCTGTTTGAGTTTCCGGAGCCATACAGCAATCCCATTGGCAATCTATTTTACATATGGTAATGTAAGTTTTCATGTTACTCTTTCAAATATTTTTAAAATCCCAAATGGAAGTAAGCCTGCTGACTCATCTAGTGATTTCCATATTTTACAAAACTCTAAGTCAACTGTGTGAAAGGAAATAAATTATTTAATACTTTCACGTTTTGTAAAAGTACAATTTTGATTATAACATATTTTCTTTCACAATTTTTATTATTTATTCTACACACAAACATGACAATATTCCCCTGGACTCAGAAAAATCCTCTTTATTTCTTAGACCATGAAGAAATCCAAAGCTGAGAGCTAATTGATGAGAAAAATGACAGTTTATAGCATTTTTAAAAGAGTCTGGAATCTAAACTTCACTAATTGTAGTTTCCTTGGAAGCATAGAGGTTTATATTAAATCTCATCACATTTTAATCTCCATTTAATTATCATAGATCAGCCTTCAAATGCCTGCTGATGAGAAAGAAAATCACACAGGAGATGGTAACCAAGGAGCACAGGAAAAGTTACAAGGCATCCTCTATTCCTTTGCTTATGTGGTAAAAACTAATCAGTATTCTCACATAGTCTCCCAAAATAGATAAACTCGTGCTACAGTGAAGCCAGTCCTTCTGTGTGCATCACTACCCAAGAACCTCCACTAATTGTTAACAGCTACAGGTTGCTTGAAAGCTTTTGTCTTCTTTGGGTATCACATTTGGCAGCAGAGCTCTGGGGATGTTTCTATTTCTGTGTGAGATTCTCCTGAGACTACTGCCTCCAGTAACATTCAGAGTAATGGTTCAGCTCCTCCCTACAAACCATGAGAGTCTGTGGTTTGCTACCATGCCAGACACATCAATCATTATGCCTACCACCCCTTACAAAGAAACAGCCTTTCCACAGTTCCTGCTGAAGAAATTAGCCACCATTTCTGCAACTGCAGGGAAGGCCATATTATGAATCACATAACCCACCTCCTCTATCTCCCTAGGGCCACAACTGATTAGAAAATGGGGGGTATCTGACCAAAGGTGAGGCCACCTTTCAGCTGCCTGGTGGCCTGTAAGTTGGCTTACTGTGAAAAGCTTAACAGAGTTCATTAAAATCTCGCTTTGGAAGCTGGGAAATACAGTGAGAATTGGTGCCCGCAGTTGGAAATTAAAGTAAAAGATGGCTCAAATGGAAGCCATGGGGTGAAGGAGAGGACATGATGGGCCAGATCAAGTTATGAAGAAGAAAACAGGAGTGGGGAGAGAATATTAAGAAGGACCACTGTAAAAGCAGCAGGTTTTGGTTGAAAGAGCAGTAGTGACAGAGAAAGGTTGAGTGATATCACTGGGGAGCACTACAGCAAAACTCTACATGTCACTTGCTGAGAACGACTTACCAGTTCCTTTCTGCACCAGGCCTTCCTTTACCAAATTGCGTATCTTAATACTGAGCCTCTATTCTTATTACAGAATAACACTGTGTCACTTGAAGTAGCCTGAATGACCAAAGAAAGGAAATGATTTTTGCTTTTACTTCATTTTAAAGCAGACACATTGCAAAATTTATGAAACCTTATTGCAGCCTCACGGTTATTTTCTCTTTAAACACTTACTTTGCTTACAGGATCTCCAAAGTACCTTTATAATTTTTTTTTTAATTTACCATTACTTTTCTGACTAAAATGCCAATTTAAACTCAGTGGGAAATACAAAGTTAAGCAAGAAATTTGAGAAGTTATTGTAATATTTATGGCCTTCTAATCCCTGCATAATCTTTCATACATGACATAGATGTTTATCATGGTGGAGCATTATTAGGAGAAGCAGATAATGGAGAGTAGGAATACAATACTCCTTAATTTTGTGGAGTACCAGACAACTGAGCCATACCAATATCAAAAAAGAAAAAGGAGTGCACTGGTCCTGTTTTGAACTCACTAAATATTCCCAATTTTTCACATCCAAACCACTCTTGAGTTTAACATAATAATGCCAAACAGAAAAGAAAACCAGATATTTTTAAGGATTTTTTTAAGTGTAGCTGCACTTAACAGAAAAAAATAAGGAAAAGGCAATTGAACAAAAAATTCCCCACAAGTAACATTGAATTCCCCAAGGAAGTTATTTATAGTTGGGTCCAGAGTTACATATTTGATTTTTGTAGGTTAAAGAAAAAATGCCATCAGAGTTTTACAAAAGATTTCTGTTTTTCATGCTTCAGGTATCAGACAGCCAATGACCCTGAGTGAAAAGAAAAGGAAAAAATAGATTCTCTTTTTCTGAGATATACATAGTGCCCACTCTTAGTTGTTATTTCAAAGACTATAGTACTTTACATGTTTCAAAGTTTTAAGTCTTTTGTCTTACGATTTATAGTTTTATTGTCATTCACAAAATCATTAATTGACTCTAGATTATAAATGAAATTATACACGGAATTCTTTTGTTTCTTCTTCAAGTAAAAATTTGAAAAATTCTCCATGATTCTATTAACACACAACATCTTCTTAAGCAATAATTACAACTGATGAAACATTTGTAATTATAAAATCATAGCAAATCAAACTAAAACCACAATGGGATACTGTAATTTAAAGATGAGTTTGTCTTTCTGTCACTCAATCTTGTGTACACTTTATATTCTTGATACTCAGTTTTTTATTTATGAGTATAAATCCAACCTGAAAGTGTCACTTTTTTCTGTCAAACTATAACAAAGAAGTTGGTAGTGAAGACTCTTGAGAGTCCCTTGGACTTCAAGGACATCAAACAAGTCAATCTTAAAGGAAATCAACCCTGAATATTCACTGGAAGGACTGATGCTGAAACTGAACCTCCAATACTTGGCCACCTGATGCAAAGAGCCAACTCATTAGAGAAGACCCTGAGGCTTGGAAAGATTGAAGGCAGGAGGAGAAGGGGATGAAAGAGTACGAAATGATTGGATGGCATCACTGACTCAATGGACATGAGTTTGAGCAAACTCCAGAAGATAGTGAAGAACAGGGAAGCCTGGCATGCTGCAGTCCATGGGGTTGCAAAGAGTCAGTTAAATTTTCATGTTAGCCTCATTTGATTCACAATGACACAGATACACAACCATATCAAAAATTAGAGTCTAAACAAACATGCTTGAGAACAAAAGTGGGTAGAAAATTAGATCAACAGTCTCTTTTAACCTTAATTAAGTGACCAAACTCATAAACAAACACTGCCTTTGTTGCTTTACTATAGAATCCCACACAATTTATACCCAAAAGCCTAGAAAGGTGCTCCAGAGATACTGTCACTAATGCCAAAATGCCTTGATAAACTCCAATAGCAATTAATTATTTTAAAATATACTATCAAGTATCAAGAATAAAATAAAACTTCCCAAGCATGATAAAATAAACATGCATTACACATACTGGAGAAAATTTTAGATGTATGCTGCTCATGTTCTGAAACAAGGCAGGGACACCCACTATTACAGCTCTTATTCAATATAGTACAGAACTTCCTTGTCAATAAATAAATTAATTTATTAAAAGAAAATACATGTAAGAATTTAAAAGAAAGGATATGTTTGTCTTAGCAGACAACAACAAAGAAAATCAACAAACTATTAAATAGGTAAGAAAGTAAAGTAAGTTTACTGCATTTAAAATCCAACTTTAAAACAATATTGTTCCTTTAAAGCAGCAGTAACTCAATAGAATATGTTACAGAAATAAGAATCTATAAAACTCAAGAAACACTGTAGGGTATATAGGGATTATTCAGCAAAATATTCATGAAATGTTCTGGGAGAAAATTTTAACAACATATTATAAGACCACTAGAAAAAGACCTGAAGAATGGATTAAAATAACATGCTTGAGGATAAGATGATGAACATTTTAAAGATGCCAATTTTCCCCAAATCAGTCTACATATTCAATAAAAGTCATATTAAAATCTTAGAAAAAATAATTTTAGAATATGGCAGTGATTCTTAAATTTACATCAAAGAATAAAGATCTGTGAATAGCTATGAAATTTTTTAAAAGAACAAATCTAGAGTACTTACCTTTCCAGATCTTAAGACACACTTTATTTTTTTTTGAATGTATCAAATAACTTTATTTTTTTTTTAATTTACAATATTGTATTGGTTTTGCCATATATCAACATGAATCCACCACAGGTATACACGTGTTCCCCATCCTGAACCATCCTCCCTCCTCCCTCCCTGTACCATCCGTCTGGGTCATCCCAGTGCACCAGCCCCAAGCATCCAGTATTGTGCATCGAACATGGACTGGCGACTCATTTCATATATGATGTTTCAATGTCATTCTCCCAAATCATCCCACCCTCTCCCTCTCCCACAGAGTCCATAAGACTGTTCTATACATCAGTGTCTCTTTTGCTGTCTCACATACAGGGTTATCGTTACCATCTTTCTAAATTCCATATATATGCGTTAGTATATTGTATTGGTGTTTTTCCTTCTGGCTTACTTCACTCTGTATAATAGGCTCCAGTTTCATCCACCTCATTAGAACTGATTCAAATGTATTCTTTTTAATGGCTGAGTAATACTCCATTGTGTATATGTACCACTGCTTTCTTATCCATTCATCTGCTGATGGACATCTAGGTTGCTTCCATGTCCTGGCTATTATAAACAGTGCTGTGATGAACATTGGGGTACACGTGTCTCTTTCCCTTCTGGTTTCCTCAGTGTGTATGCCCAGCATTGGGATTGCTGGGTCATAAGGCAGTTCTATTTCCAGTTTCTGAAGGAATCTCCACACTGTTCTCCATAGTGGCTGTACTAGTTTGCATTCCCACCAACAGTGTAAGAGGGTTCCCTTTTCTCCACGCCCTCTCCAGCATTTATTGCTTGTAGACTTTTGGATAGCAGCCATTCTGACTGGCGTGAAATGGTACCTCATAGTGGTTTTGATTTGCATTTCTCTGATAATGAGTGATGTTGGGCATCTTTTCATGCGTTTGTTAGCCATCTATATGTCTTCTTTGGAGAAGTGTCTATTTAGTTCTTTGGCCCATTTTTTGATTGGGTTGTTTATTTTTCTGGAATTGAGCTGTAGGAGTTGCTTGTATATTTTTGAGATTAGTTGTTTGTCAGTTGCTTCATTTGCTATTATTTTCTCCCATTCTGAAGGCTGTCTTTTCGTCTTCCTTATAGTTTCCTTTGTTGTGCAGAAGCTTTTAAGTTTAATTAGGTCCCATTTGTTTATTTTTGCTTTTATTTCCATTATTCTGGGAGATGGGTCATAGAGGATCCTGCTGTGATGTATGTCAGAGAGTGTTTTGCCTATGTTCTCCTCTAGGAGTTTTATAGTTTCTGGTCTTATGTTTAGATCTTTAATCCATTTTGAGTTTATTTTTGTGTATGGTGTTAGAAAGTGTTCTAGTTTCATTCTTTTACAAGTGGTTGACCAGATTTCCCAGAACCACTTGTTAAAGAGATTGTCTTTAATCCATTGTATATTCTTGCCTCCTTTGTCAAAGATAAGGTGTCCATAGGTGCGTGGATTTATCTCTGGGCTTTCTATTTTGTTCCATTGATCTATATTTCAGTCTTTGTGTCAGTGCCATACTGTCTTGATGACTGTGGCTTTGTAATAGAGCCTGAAGTCAGGCAGGTTGATTCCTCCAGTTCCATTCTTCTTTCTCAAGATTGCTTTGGCTATTCGAGGATTTTTGTATTTCCATACAAATTGTGAAATTATTTGTTCTAGCTCTATGAAGAATACCATTGGTAGCTTGATAGGGATTGCACTGAATCTATAAATTGCTTTGTGTAGTATACTCATTTTCACTATATTGATTCTTGCAATCCATGAACATGGTATATTTCTCCATCTATTTGTGTCCTCTTTGATTTCTTTCACCAGTGTTTTATAGTTTTCTATATATAGGTCTTTAGTTTCTTTAGGTAGATACATTCCTAAGTATTTTATTCTTTTCATTGCAATGGTGAATGGAATTGTTTCCTTAATTTCTCTATTTTCTCATTATTAGTGTATAGGAATGCAAGGGATTTCTGTGTATTGATTTTATATCCTGCAAATTTACTATATTCATTGATTAGTTCTAGTAATTTTCTGGTGGAGTCTTTAGGGTTTTCTATGTAGAGGATCATGTCATCTGCGAACAGTGAGAGTTTTACTTCTTCTTTTCCAATTTGGATTCTTTTTATTTCTTTTTCTGCTCTGATTGCTGTGGCCAAAACTTCCAAAACTATGTTGAATAATAATGGTGAAAGTGGGCACCCTTGTTAAGACATACTTTAAACCCATGAAATCAGCTTGTTATTGCTGTTCAAACAGATGAGGAGACTAGCAAAATATAACAGAAAGCCCAGAAACACCATTTTTTTTCTTATGATTTATATAAAGGAGACCTTCATCTCCATCTTCTATTTAGCTCTCTACATCTGCTTTCATATTTAGATCTTTTATCAAACTGGAGTTCATCTACATGTATGGTATAGGAAGCATCCAAATGTATTTTTCTCAATACTATCTACTAAATTATTAGTCCATTTCCCACTGAGTCTATGGAGAAAAATACACATGATGTCTTTCAGCAAAAGACACCACAAAGTTAGCAGAACAGTTCCAGATTAGAAGAAAATATTTGAAATATCTAAATTGGACAAAGGATTTACATGGTATTCAATGGAGTACTACAAATCATGGGATTCCCAGGTGGCATTAGCAGTAAAGAACCTGACTGCCAATGCAGGAGATGTAAGAGATGTGGGTTCAGTCCTTGGATTGGGAAGATCTCCTGGAGGAGGCAATCTCACTCCTGTATTCTTATCTGGAGAATCTCATGTACAGAGGAGCCTGGTGGGCTACAGTCCATAGGGTCACAAAGAGTTGGACATGCCTGAAGCAACTTAGCTCACACACACTATAAATCATATTTTTAGACAAAAATTAGAAAACACAATAGAAAAAATGGCCTAAGAGTATGAATGGGAAATTCACTAATGGACAACCCAAAATATTAATAAGAATATGGAAAAGATGTTCAACCTCCCTAAGGACCAGTGAGAGCAAATAAAACTAACATGAAATAGTATCATATGGTCATTAGGATGGTAAAATTACAGCATGAGCAATATCAAATATTAGCAAAGATATAAGAAAATGTTAACATCCATTGTTAGTATTATGAATGCAAACTGGGACAGACATTCTGGAAAGCATGAAATTGTGTACTATTACTCTTGAGAGTCCCTTGGACTGCAAGGAGATTCAACCAGTCCATTCTAAAGGAGATCAGCCCTGGGATTTCTTTGGCAGGAATGATTCTAAAGCTGAAACTCCAGTACTCTGGCCACCTCATGTGAAGAGTTGACTCATTGGAAAAGACTCTGATGCTGGAAGAGATTGGGGGCAGGAGGAGAAGGGGATGACAGAGGATGAGATGGCTGGATGGCATCACTGACTCGATGGATGTGAGTCTGGGTGAACTCCAGGAGTTGGTGATGCACAGGGAGGCCTGGCATTCTGTGATTCATAGGGTCGCAAAGAGTCGGACACAACTGAGCAACTGAACTGAACTGAATACATAGTTTGTTGACTACTAACCTTAGAGAAACAGAATGTTCATCATAGCATGACTTTTGGTAGCAAGTATTTTGGAGGGATCCTAGACATTCATCAGTAGAAGAAAGGATAAGTACAATATGGCATACACAAATGATGGCATGGAGTAGTCATAAATAGTGAGCCAGATATACATGTAACAACGTGGGTACATACAAAAGAATACAGTAGTTCTCAAAAAAAAGTAAGATGAGAATGACATGGCCATATAATTTATGTAAATCAAAAACACAAAGCTAAAGAACAATATATATTTCTAAGTCAGATGCATACCTAAGTAAACATATGGTTTGTATGTTAGGAGGCTGAATATTAAATACAGTAGAGAAGGTGAATGGGTGTTGGGTGGGGAAAAGTGAATGAGTATGGTAAAGAAAGAATAAATCATAAACAGAAAAAGGACCAAACGATTAAAATATTCTATGAACATAGAATATTATTAATTCAATATTCAGCACCTGAGATCCACATACAACAGGGTTTAGAAGCCAGTGGTGTCATAGGACTAGAAAAGAATCAGCTTTAAAGAGAGAAAGAATTGACAAAAATACCACTTGTTGCAAACAGTTCATGTAAGGAAAGGAGTCCAAAAAAGAACAAAATAAATAATTATCCTTCCTTTACTGAAAGTGGTAAAAATAATTTCACTATCTTCAATTTCTTCATATTCCTTACTTTGTACAGGTAGATTGAATGCTTTTTCAAAAGTATTCTGGCAATAACACACACCAGAAAAATCTAGCTGTTTTTTTCTAATTGCTTGCTTATTTCTGCTTTCCTTTTACTGACAGCTTGTACCACTACTTATGCTCTGTTTACTACCACCTACGACCAACAGCGGAGCAGGCAATGGCACCCCACTCCAGTACTCTTGCCTGGAGAATCCCATGGATGGAGGAGCCTGGTAGGCTGCAGTCCATGGGGTCGCTAAGAGTCGGGCACGGCTGAGCGACTTCACTTTCACTTTTCACTTTCATGCACTGGAAAAGGAAATGGCAACCCACTCCAGTGTTCTTGCCTGGAGAATCCCAGGGATGAGGGAGCCTGGTGGGCTGCCATCTATGGGGTCACACAGAGTCGGACATGACTGAAGCGATTTAGCAGCAGCAGCAGCATGACCGACAGATCCTTTCCTGATCTCATTGTGATCATTTGTGTGATTTAAATGGCTCATTATTATTATCAGTTAGCTTATTTTTATGATAGGCATGCCCTATCAACACTCCTTAGTGAAAATATACTTCTGTAATCTTTTCCCATATTCTCTGGTTTGTTTATTCTAAGTCACTTCATCACTGACTGTGAATATGGTTTTATATTAGAGTGTTCCAGATGTAGGACCATATTTATATGGTCTAAACTAACTCCTTCCCAGCAAGGAGGCTGTAGATATAGACTTGGCTAAAGAAGAGAAAATAGTATTAGTGAGCAGCTAGCCATTCTCTTCCATAGCTGGATCTTCTCCATTCTTGTCATTAAATCTATTTCACTCTTTCTCACACATGTAGAACACACCTGCTCTCCATCAGGGAGTGGCAGCTCCAAGTTTTATTCAGCCACTTCTTGCAATTCAAGTCCAGGATCGCTAGGTGAGATGTAGTCTTCTCCATCAGATCTAAATATGGTTCCTTATGGCCCAGCATCCTATTACACTAAAAAGATACCTGTTTCTCTACATCTCATACTCAGTGGTTGAACAAGCACACTATGGTTTCACAGTGACTATCCAGTGAACACTTCCCATTTGGAAAGAGGGGCAAATGGAGGGACACAGCAGACATAGGTCTAATAGCAATCCTGAAATCCTATTAGGCAGACATTTTAGGAGCCCTGCCATCTAGGTGTAGGTCCTTAAGTAGAGCCTGATTCTGCTCTTTGAGAAAATCTCCATAGTTTTTTGCTTTCTCAAATAAATATTTCCGTCTTTAGCGAATTTCCTCCTTTCATTAATCAACTTTGGCCACACCTGAAGTGAGTGTTAGGGAGAAGATTCTTCTTGAAATCTATATCAAGCTCTCTAAGCTGCCTCCTGCAGTTAAGAGACAAGAATATTCTACATCTCAAATAATCAAAGTGATTTTATCCTGGGTGTGTGGCTTCTTGGCCATATAGTCTCCTTAGAAACATAGCAAGCACTTAGTATTTTTGCTTCCAGTAGTATTTTTCCTTCCAGTAGTTCATTCTATGTGCCGTATCCAAAGTTATTTTTGGACACAAATCTCAAACCTGTCTTTTGTCCTTTGCCTCTTTGCCCCAATGCCTCACATTCTCAATTTAATACTGGCTATGTTGAGGCTCTCTGGAACAGCAGGTGAGAACTTTCCCTCTAAATGAAATCTTTTCCTGACCTTCTTTATTCATCTGTGAATTTTTAGCACCTTTAACAAAACTTTCATTATTTTTTTCATATGAACTATCACAGTTTAAGTATAGAAGCTGTGGTTATTTTTTTCAACCTTTCTAGGCCTCAGATATCTGAATTCTATATTCTTCCACTTCTGCTTGAAATGGCCAATTGTTTCCAGATCCTTTCTTACAATGTGCACGTGCATGTGTGCTCAGTCACTTCAGTTGTATCTGACTCTTTGCAACCCTATGGACTATAGCCCACCAGGCTCCTCTGTCCATGGGGATTCTCCAGGCAAGAATACCAGAGTGGGTAGCCTATCCCTTCTCCAGGGGATGTTCCTGATCCAAAATAGTATAGTAGTATTAGTCACTCAGTCATGTCCAACTCTTTGTTACCCCATGGACTGTAGCCTGCCAGGCTCCTCTGTCTATGGAATTTGATCCCTGGGTCAGGATGATCCATCCCCTGGAGAAGGGAATGGCTACCCACAAGAATACTGGAGTGGGTAGCCATTCCCTTCTCCAGGGGATCATCCTGACCCTGGAATCAAATTCCCATTTCCTGTGTCTCCTGCACTGCAAGTGGATTCTTTACCACGGAGCCACAGGGGAAGGCCTTTTTTAGAATATTGCCTTATAAAATTTCTTAAAAATAGATATCAGTAACCAATACAAACTCCTCAAATTTAGATTGTCCACCTTGTCCCAGTAGCTGCCTGCTCAGTCAGCATATGGTATGCCTTCCAAGTTGATAATAGCTTGATTAAGCATTTTATCAGCACACAAACATTTCATCAGCACACAATCATTTTGCCCAGCCTGCTGTATCTTTCTTTGTCATTCACAGACCAAATTCTAAGTCAAAATTACATGTTTCAGGGACTTCCCTGGTGGTCCAGTGGTTAAGACTTTGTGTTCCAATGCAGGAGGTATAGGTTTGATCCCTGGTTGGGGAGCTAAGATCTCACATGCCTTGTGGTCAAAAAATCACAACATAAAAAACTGAAGCAATATTGTAAAAATGCAATAAAGACTTTTAAAATGGTCAACATCAAAAAAAAATTTTTTTTAACTATATGTTTTATACTTTTGTCACAGCACAGTATCCCAATTCTAGAAAAAATTTTTTAGTTGTCAGGATATGCCATGGGCTTCCCTGGTGGTTCAGTGGTAAAGAATCTGCAGCAGAAGCTGCAGGAGACAAGGGATCGATCCCTGCATCAGGAAGATCCCCTGGAAGAGGGCATGACATCCCACTACAATATTCTTGCCTGGAGAGTCTCATGGACAGAGGAGCCTGGTGGGCTGCAGTCTATAGGGTCGCAAAAAGTCAGACTTAGCATGCACACACAATATGCCAATTTATGCTTTGGTATCTAATAAACACTGAAATCTCAGCAGCTTAACAGAACAGAAGTTTGTGCCTCTCCAATCTTCATTGCTGTTCAGTTTCTAAGTTGTGTCCGATTCTTTGTGACCCCACAGACAGCAGCATGGCAGACTTCTCTGTCCATTACTGTCTCCTGGAGTTTGCTCAAACTCCATTGAGTCCATTGAGTCAGTGATGCCATCCAACCATCTCATCCTCTGTCATACCCTTCTCCTCCTGCCTTCAGTCTTTCCCAGAATCAGGGTCTTTTCAAATGAGTCAGTTCTTCATGTGAGCTGTTCAAAGTATTGGAGTTTCAGCTTCAGCATCAGTCCTTCCAATGAATATTCAGGACTGATTTCCTTTAGGATGGACTGGTTGGATCTCCTTGCTGTCCAAGGGACTCAAGAGTCTTCTACAGTTCAAAAGCATCAGTTCTTCAGCACTCAGTCTTCTTTACGGTCCAACTCTCACATCCATACACGACTACTGGAAAAATCACACCTTTGACTATATGGACCTTTGTCGGCAAAGTAATGTCTCTGCTTTTTAATATGCTGTTTAGGTTTGTCATGGCTTTTCTTCCAAGGACCAAGCATCTTTTAATTTCTGCAATTGGACAGTTCTCCTAGACTGTTCTCTGACCAGTGATTCAGGAACCCAGATTACTTCAATCTTGTGGCATGTATTTGCTCAGCAGAGTATCACTTTCAGTTGCCCAGATTAGAGACAGAAAGTGAATCAAGAATCTCACTGGAGATTTTAGGTGCAGGCCTAGAAATGTCACTTTTGGAATTAGTTGATTGGCAAAAGCATAACTACAAGGAAAGTTGGGAAATATTAGTATATGTCCTGAAAAAGGAAGTAGAATGGGTGAGCATCTAGCCAGTTGCACAACAAACTTTGCCAAATATAACCACAAAATACATCACAATTACTTTTTTCCGCTAGGAAACAAAATCTCTCACTTTTTTCTCTCCCCAATTCCATTTCCATCATCCACCATCTTCCTCAGAGGTAATCAGAGTTAATAAATGTTGAATATCTTTCCAGATTTTATCTATTTATTTACCTCTCCATAAATCCCCATCCTGCTCCTTCTAAAGACAATGAATGTGAATATGATTGAGAAGGTCTTCAGATACTGAATGAGCCACTTTTACTAGCGGGCTGGGCTACTGTATTTTAAAGGCTTGTACATGTCCATGAACATTCTATCCTCCACTCCACATCATTTTTTCCATCCAACTAAGTGCAGCCAGGCCTCTAAAATAGGTCAACTTCTAAATCATTTCCTTCTTCTAATTTCCTTCTGTCTGGTTCTCATTCACTTTCTCTCTGTCTCACTGTTTAACCTTTTCCCCATTAGTAATCCTAGACTTTATTCTTCCATGCTGCCAGCCAGGGGATGACAAAACTCTAAGGTTTGGATTTATTATAAAATTTTAAAGGAGATAAAAATATCACTTGGACTTCTGGTCTAAGATTTAGAAGTCAACCCAGATTTATAAGAAATCTTTATGAAAGGTTATTGATTACTTGGCCATTTCTGCAATTGTTCCTTTAATATTCAGCACCTTCCGGGGCTCCATGGAAGGAAGGTTGTATCATGCAATGAAGAATTCAAATGTTTATGCTGCCTTGTTGAGGTGTGCAGTATGGCAGCCCTGGGAAGACAGTTGATTGATAGAGTAGAGCATGATTAGGGAATTTCTGACTCCACAGACACAATTCTACCAGATACCATTACAATCCAGTCGAATCTCACAGTAAACAGTTTTTTTTTTTTACTAATATTGGTTGACAATAAACACACTATTCTGAAATTTGTTTTTATCATTTAATAGATCATGCCTATCTTCCAAAAATATATCTAGATTCATATACAAAAATGAATATATATATGCACATTTATTATATATGTATATATATAAAGGAAGCATTAATTTTCATTTTAATGGATAAGTAGTATTTTCTTGTACCCTAATTTATTTAACCATTCCTCACTGCTAGACACTTGTATGTGTTTATTTGTGTGTGTATATATATATATACTTGTTTATTCATTTGGATTGTGGTTTCTGGATTTAACTCCTAAAAGAAGGATTTATAAATGTAAATTAATGTATTTCTAATGTTTAAAAATATTGCCAAATTGCCCCTCCAAAGACCTGTACATTACCAGTATCTAAAAGTGATTTTCCCCCATCTTATCACCAAAATTCATGTTATCAATCTTTAAATTTTGACAATCAGGTTTGTGAAAATTTTGTATTTAATAACTGTTTTAAAATTGCACATTTTATTAATGGGGTTGAAGACCTTCCTCATAGCAGAATAATACAAATAGCCTCCTGGATTTCCTAATATTTTATAGGCTTTTTAAACATTTAAATGCTTAATCTAATATGTATTTTAGTACATGGTATGAGAAAAAATCCAACTTCCAAATGAATATCTATATTTAGTTTCAATCACCAAATTTTGATAGCCCCGATCAGTATGACTGATGGAAATTTGATGCCCTCATTGTGTGTCCCATTACGACTTATGGAAGTCACCCAAACAAACCCTACAAGCCAAACAATAAGCCAAAGACTTTGCTGCTGTTGTCTCACAAAGACCACCCAGTTTTTCTTTCTTGCTCTTCCATTCTTGTGCCCAGGCCAACACCCCTCTAGGTCACTTTGTAAAATTTTATCACTATATACTACATCATAGGCGTGTTAAGTGTCTTCTCTCCAGATTATTCCAAATTTGGCCAATTCTGGGATCAGTAGAGACATAAGAAGAATGTCCTCCTCCCCGACTTTAGTGTCAAACTTTGACATTTGGATATTGAGTCAAATCTGCTTGTTTCTCAATCTTCCGTAGTCTTTCTTGGGTCATTCTTGCCACCACAGAATGTCACAGAGTCCTCATCAAAATGGTTCGATAAATCTGTCCTTTATTTCTTTATGAATAAAAGTTCAAAGGTTTTTCCAAAGAGGGACAGATGCCATACCATTGCCATCTGTGGTTCTCAATGCCTTCTTATGTATGAAATTAAATTCATAGGTAAGCTACCTAAATATAGAATTTCAAATTATATATCTTAAATTCAAATTATAATATATAAAAACTTTATATTTTAAAAGAAGAATTAATGGAAATAAATTTATAATAAAAAATTATGTACTTCAGTGTGAAATGCTTTCAGAAAATTACACTAAAAAGTTTGATAAAGAAATCTGATACTTATCTGTATGTCTACAACCACAGTGAAACTCCAATGAAGTCTGATACTGGTACTTTGCAGTAACATTTCCTTCAACGATGTGATTTTTCAGAATAACAAGAAATTTTTGGTAAGGTGAAAAAGCCAAATTTTCTGATGATTTATTTAGTGATTTCATTCTGGGAAAATTCAGTTTATATAACAACTTGCAAAAAAATATGATTGGATATAAAAACATGATTGTATGAAAAAATATGATTGAATGTATGTTTTTTACATTTATACTCAGATAATTATAAATAGGATTTTTAAATATACACATTAATGTCTGGTTGGACATTCAATATTTATGAGTCACATAAGTCTTCATTCTCTGGGAATGTCTCATCTGTGGAGACAATCTAGCATTGTGATAGCCACCAGTGGTATTCCCCCTCCTCCTTCACTGTAAGAATATAAGAATGCCTCATAAATTTCTAAACACTCCATCAAGGGTGGTATCACATACTTTGGAAATGACTAATCAAAAACACCATTTCCTCATCACTGGGCTGTCTCCATCAAACTCAAACCCAAATTCCCTCCTCAAATGTTTACAAAACAAAACTACCAGAATTAGCAATGGTATTAAATAGATGCTTTTTAAAAAGGAGGGAAGGTAGTGTTTGTGCTAACAGCATTGGGTCCAACTTAGCTAAACAAATGTGTTTTATAATAATATAAAAATAAAGCAGAATACTCTTCAGTAATCAAGAGAGAAAACAAAGATTTTTTTTTTAATCTCTTCAGGGATTTGACCATCTTGGATCTTCAGCATTTAGTACAGTGCACATAGAAAATGTGTCACAAATAGTAATTGAATGAACAATGTTACTGTTATCTATCAACCTTCCCTGTAATAGGTTTTCTTTCTCTCCTGTTTTTCAGTTTTGCTAAGCAGGTACTGATTCTATAACGTGGCTTCCTTTATTAAGTTCTTGTCATTCCACTGTTTTTAATTCACATTTTTCCTTAGCTGAAGTTCATATAAAGACAGCCCTCTCATATTGCACAAAAATAATCATCTTTGTCGACTCTTCCAATGAGCTAACATTCCATGATAAATTTAATTCACTGTACTATTTTAATCATTAAATTGTACTTTATGTTCATGTCTTGTGAGTGTCAATGGATCACTGGTTTAATGGAGTGTAATAAATGAGTTCTTAATTGATTATTGTTCTCATTAATCACTGCATTTCCACAAAGAATATCTGTGAAACACACAGACATGTGATGCTTCAGAGCACAGAGTAAAGAATGGATGCCAAACATAGAAATATAATTTTGAAAACTCAGGAAAGATAAATCCTAGAGCATCACATATTAGAATCATATTGATAGTTAGAATTTTTTAACTCAGCCTCCACCATAAAGCGTAATTTGGTTTTAAGAAATGTCTATAATAAAAACCAGTTCCTCAAGGTGTAATTTCCTGATCAAAATGGGTTTTTACCCCCACACAGCAATAATGTTGCAAGACATCCCAGGTGTTTAGACTGATAGCCACTGATATTTCAAATTGTGACTATGTACTGCACTGCCATTTCTGCAACAGACAGTGATGGCTATTTGGTATAACGCAAGCTTAAAGTACTCTACAATATAAAGGAATAGCTTTTGGAAACAGCTACACATTCCACTACCACTATTAAAGAACCAATGACAAAGAGATATTCGCCTATCCTTCTAAAGTGTATTTTATTTGAAATGTCCTTGTAAAGGAGTAAAAAGCAAGTCCTTTTATTCCAAGCACTTGACAAGAACACTGGAAATATAGAGAAAATTGTACTCATTTCTTCTGAATAGTAAATCAATTGCTTCATCTAATCTTATTCTGCCATTTCAACACTCAGAATGCTATTATGGATATCTGCTTTAAAAAGATCTTTATCAATCTGCTCTATTACTGGGGGACTTAAAGCTTAGAAGGTTAAATTTAACTAATGTTGAAAGGCTAGAACAAGGCAAAAATGGGGTTTAAATCCTGATATTGAGCCCTAATTAGATGTTCTTTACATTACACCCCCAGTTCAATTCAGTTCAGTTCAGTCGTTCATTCGTGTCCAACTCTTTGTGACCCCATGGACTGCAGCACGCCAGGCTTCCCTGTCCATCACCAACTCCCAAAGCTTGCTCAAACTCATATCCATCGAATTGGTGATACCATCCAACCATTTCATCCTCTGTCATCCTCTTCTCTTCCTACCTTCAATCTTTCCCAGCATCAGGGTCTTTTCCAATGTGTCAGTTCTTCTCATCAGGTGGCCAAATTATTGGAGCTTCAGCATCAGTCCTTCCAATGAATATTCAGGACTGATTTCCTTTAGGATGGACTGGTTTTATCTCCTTGCAGTCCAAGAGTCTTCTCCAACACCCCAGTTTAAATACATCAATTCTTTGTCACTCAACTTTCTTTATTATCCAGCTCTCACATCCATACATGATTGCTGGAAAAACCATAGCTTTGACTAGACAGAGCTTTGTCGGCAAACACCCTAGCGACTCTTTACTGTAAGTACAAAGCATCCTAAAATGTTATCCTCCTCTCTCAAAACTATGCCTTTCTCTCTGTTCTCAAAATCTGAAACCCTTGCAGAGTCTTGCATGAGCTCATGGCTTAGGATACAGGGAATTATTGCAATTTCTTTTTTGAGCTTTGAAAATGCTTGATGAAATACTTTGTTCTCATTTCATATAAATTGTTTAATGGCATATCACAAAAGTCTATGTCTTAAATAATGTATGACAGGTGAACAATGCATTCATACCACGTTGGTGGCCAAGACCCAACTTCTCCTTTGTCAGTACTTCGTGGTCCTTGGACTGGGTGATTTAGTTCCAAAAAAGCTGTCAATGGAATCTGTCCACTGATGAATCCAGTTTCACTTACATGCATGCGTGTGTGTGCACTAAGTCGCTTCAGCCGTGTCCGACTCTTTGCAGTCCTATGTAAGTGGAAGTCCTCCAGGCTCCTCTGTCCATGGGATTCTCTAGGCAAGAAAACTGGAGTGGGTTGCCATGCCCACCAGGAAATAATCCCGACCCAGGGATCAAATCTGTGTCTCTTTCATCTCCTCCATTTGCAGGCAGCTTCTTTATCACTACCGCCACCTGGGAAGCCCTTCACTTACAAAGAACTCTTCAATACTAACACAAAGAAAGTCATTTTAATGGTAGATCTTATATTTGACAGTAGCCCTGATGAAGTTATTACCCACCCACCCCCGCCCCCAATAAAGCAAAGATAGAGTAGAGCCAGGTGTCTTTCCTCCCTCTGCTCCTGATTCCCCACCTTTCTGGCCTCTATCTCTAGCTTCAGAAAGTAGGGAAGTGAAGTGACCATCCCTTAAAGTCTTGTCATGAATGCAAAATGAAATCTGGTTTTAAAATAAATCCTTAAAAGATTATAAATACATATGCACCCAACATAGGAGCACCACAATATGTAAGGCAAATGCTAACAAGTATGAAAGGGGAAATTAACTGTAACACAATAATAGTGGGAGACTGTAATACCCCACTCACACCTATGGGTAGATCAACTAACAGAAAATTAGCAAGGAAACACAAACTTTAAATGATACAATGGACCAGTTAGACCTAATTGATATCTATAGGACATTTCACCCCAAAACAATCAATTTCAACTTTTTCTCAAGTGCCGATGGAACATTCTGCAGGATAGATCACATCCTGGGCCATAAATATAGCCTTGGTAAATTAAAAAAAAAATTGAAATCATCTCAAGCATCTTTTCTGATCACAATGCAGTAAGATTAGATGTCAATTACAGGGGAAAAAACTACTAAAAATACAAACAGATGGAGGTTAAACAACACACTTCTGAACAACCAAAAAATCACAGAAGAAATCAAAAACAAAATCAAAATATGCATAGAAATGAATTAAAATGAAAACACAACAATCCAAAACCTAAGGGATTCAGTAAAAGAAGTACTAAGGGGAATGTTCATAGCAATACTAGCCTACCTCAAGAAACAGGAGAAATAGGAAATAAATAACCTAACTCTACACACAAAGCAACTAGGAAAATAAGAAATAAAGCACACCAGGATTAGTACAAGGAAAGAATTCATAAAAATTAGGGCAGAAATAAAGAAACAAAGGAGACCACAGCCAAACTCAACAAAGCTAAAAGCTGGTTCTTTGAGAAGATAAATAAAATGGAAAAACCATTAGCCAGACTCATCAAGAAAAAAAGGGAGAAGAATCAAATCAACAAAACTAGAAATGAAAATGGAGAAATCACAACAGACAACACAGAAATATGAAGGATCATAGAAGACTACTATCAGCAACTATATGCGAATAAAATGGACAACTTGGAAGAAATGGACAAATTCTTAGAAAACTATAACTTTCCAAAACTGAACCAGGAAGAAATAGAAAATCTTAACAGACCCATCACAAGCACAGAAACTGAAACTGTAATCAAGAATCTTCCAACAAACAAAAGCCCAGAACCAGATGGTTTCACAGCTGAATTCTACCAAAAATTTAGAGAAGAGCTAACACCTATCCTACTCAAACTCTTCCAGAAAATTGCAGAGGAAGGTAAACTTCCAAACTCATTCTATGAGGCCACCATCACCCTAATACCAAAACCTGACAAAGATACCACAAAAAAAGAAAACTACAGGCCAATATCACTGATGAAAATAGATGCAAAAATCCTTAACAAAATCCTAGCAAACAAAATCCAACAACACACCAAAAAGATCATATATCACGACCAAGTGGGCTTTATCCCAGGGATGCAAGGATTCTTCAATATTCGCAAATCAATCAATGTGATACACCACATTAACAAATTGAAAGATAAAAACCATATGATTATCTGAATAGATGTACAGAAAGCCTTTGACAAAATTCAACATCCATTGATGATAAAAACCCTCCAGAAAGCAGGCATAGAAGGAACATATCTCAACATAATAAAAACTGTAAATGACAAACCCACAGCAAACATTATCCTCAATGGTGAAAAACTGAAAGCATTTCCCCTAAAGTCAGGAACAAGACAAGGATGCCCACTCTCACTGCTACTATTCAACGTAGATTTGGAAGTTTTAACCACAGCAATCAGAGAAGAAAAGAAATAAAAGTAATCCAGATTGGAAACAGAGATGTAAAACTCTCACTGTTTGCAGATGACATGATCCTCTACTTAGAAAATGCTAAAGACTCCACCTGAAAATTACTAGAGCTAATCAATGACTATAGTAAAGTTGCAGGATATAAAATCAACACACAGAAATCCCTTGTGTTCCTATACACTAGCAATGAGAAAACAGAGAAATTAAGGAAACAATTCCATTCACCATTGCAATGAAAAGAATAAAATACTTAGGAATAAATCTGCCTAAAGAAACAAAAGACCTATATATACTATAAAACACTGATGAAAGAAATCAAAGAGGACACAAATAGATGGAGAAATATACCGTGTTCATGGATTAGAAGAAGCAATATAGTGAAAATGAGTATACTACCCAAAGCAATCTATAGATTCAATGCAATCCCTATCAAGCTACCAACAGTATTTTTCACAGAGCTAGAACAAATAATTTCACAATTTGTATGGAAATACAAAAAACCTTGAATAGCCAAAGCAATCTTGAGAAAGAAGAATAGAACTGGAGGAATCAACCTACCTGATTTCAGGCTCTACTACAAAGCCACAGTCATCAAGACAGTATGATACTGGCACAAAGACAGAAACATAGATCAATGAAACAAAATAGAAAGCCCAGAGACAAATCCACACACCTATGGACACCTTATCTTTGACAAAGGAGGCAAGAATATACAATGGAGAAAAGACAATCTCTTTAACAAGTAGTGCTGGGAAAACTGGTCAACCACTTGTAAAAGAATGAAACTAGAGCACTTTCTAACACCATACACAAAAATAAACTCAAAATGGATTAAAGATCTAAACGTAAGACCAGAAACTATAAAACTCCTAGAGGAGAACATAGGCAAAAATTCTCTGATGTAAATCATAGCAGCATCTTCTATGACCCACCTCCCAGAATAATGGAAATAAAAGCAAAAATAAACAAATGGGACCTAATTAAACTTAAAAGCTTTTGCACAATGAAGGAAACTATTAACAAGGTGAAAAGGTGGCCTTCAGAATGGGAGAAAATAATAGCAAATGAAGCAACTGACAAAGAATTAATCTCAAAAATATACAAGCAACTCCTACAGCTCAATCCCAGAAAAATAAATGACCCAATCAAAAAATGGGCCAAAGAACTAAACAGACATTTCTCCAAAGAAGACATACAAATGGCTAACAAACACATGAAAAGATGCCCAACATCACTTATTATCAGAGAAATACAAATCAAAACCACAATGAGGTACTATTTCACACCAGTCAGAATGGCTGCTAGCCAAAAGTCTACACACAATAAATGCTGGAGAGTGTGGAAAAAAGGGAACCCTCTTACACTGTTGGTGGGAATGCAAACTAGTACAGCCACTATGGAGAACAGTGTGGAGTTTCCTTAAAAAACTGGAAATAGAACTGCCATACAGCCCAGCAATCCCACTGCTGGGCATATACACCGAGGAAACCAGAATTGAAAGAGACACGTATACCTCAGTGTTCATCGCAGCACTGTTTACAATAGCCAGGACATGGAAGCAACCTAGATGTCCATCAGCAGATGAATGGATAAGAAAGCTGTGGTACATATACACAATGGAATATTACTCAGCTATTGAAAAGAATGCATTTGAATCAGTTCTAATGAGGTGGATGAAACTGGAGCCTATTATACACAGCGAAGTAAGTCAAAAAGAAAAACACCAATACAGTATATTAACGCATATATATGGAATTTAGAAAGATGATAAGGATGACCCTATATGCGAGACAGCAACAGAGACACAGATGTAAAGAACAGACTTTTGGACTCTGTGGGAGAAGGCGAGGGTGGGATTTGAGAGAATAGCATTGAAACATGTATATTATCATATGTGAAATAGATCACCAGTCCAGGTTCAATGCATGAGACAGGGTGCTCAGGGCTGGTGCACTGGAATGACCTTGAGGGATGGGATGTGGAGGGAAGTTGGGGGGAGGGTCAGTATGGGGAACACATGTACACCCATGGCTGATTCATGTGAATGTAAAATAGAAGCAAATAAATAAATCCTTACAAGAAAATGAATTCAATAAATTTCTCCTTGGCTAATTGACTTTTAATGAATTGATCTAGAAGCTCCTGCTCCCAGAGTACATTAATGTACCTTGCCTCAGATGTGTGCAAACTGGGCAGCCTGGTTCAGTCAGTATTGTATTCCCTAACCATATTCAAGATGCATGACCCACGCCAGAGTCCACTCTGGGAAAACTGTTGGATCTGTGGGTAAAGATGCTCCTTGTCCCTTTTGTATATTAAGCTATAAGGACCAGACAAGCCTAGAGTTATCAATGGTTACATTGTATAAACAGACTCTAAGAATTAAGTTAACACAGAGGAAATCAGAGCCAGAGTATGGACAAAGACAAAATCTAAGCATATAGTTGAAAATACATAACATGTTATTCCTAAAAACTGATGCCTCTAGACTTTTCAGCAAAATGAAGCAATACATTCTCTTTTTTTAATTAAACTTTTTTGAGTTAAATTTCTGCCATTTGCAGCCAAAGGTAGACTAAGAGATTATGGTAAAGCAATGATAAAATGTTAAGGTGGTACACAAATATAAGGCATTTTTATTGTTGCCAAACAAATGTAAGAACTTTCCTCAAAATATTCCATTTGATCTGAGTCTAGTGACTCCATCATTCTTTAATGCAACTTTCAACTCAATTCTCACTGTCCTTATGTTGGATAAACTAATATGACTAGTATACAAATTTGAAATAAAATTTAAATTAAATAAACAATTATCCACAGTTCACTGCAGAGTCCATGGAAGAAATGAAAAGGTATTATGAAAGCAGTGTACTTGTAACATGTGTGTGGATGTTACACACATGTTGCTCAGTCGTGTCCAACTCTTTGCAACTCCATGAACTATAGCCCTCCAGGCTCCTCTGTCCATGGGATTCTCCAGGCAAGAACACTGGAGTGGGCTGCCATTTCCTTCTCCAGGGGATCTTCCCAACTCAAGGATCGAATCTGGGTCTCCTGCATTGCAGGCAGATTCTTTACCGTCTGAGCCACCAGAAGCCCCAGGAGGAACATTATTTTGACTGCCAAATGCAAAAACATTAAACTCATTTTTGAAAATTATTTGGTGATTTTGAGTAATAAGTACTGCTGTGTATGTCCATGAATAGAATTTGATTTTAGGCACTTGTGTGAATTAGAGTTCAAGTTCAAGGATGACTAGTCTTTAATAACAAAAAAAATACTTTTACCTCTAAGAATAAGAGTATTATTATTTAAAAGCTCCTTTTCTGAAATGATTGTATTCTTACGCCCTGCAAAATGTATTTTTTCACCTTTAACTCATCAGTCAGGAACAATGCCATCATCCCAAATTATATGAAAAGATTATTTTTATAGGAAAGCTCATGAATTTCAGTTCTTTGAATAATCTTTTTATATTCCAACTCTACTTTAAAAGAAAATTATTTTCAGGTTGTGTTTATTTCACTTAGGATGAATGACAGTATTTATTTCAGTTCCTCATTCTGTATTCAGATGTCTTTTAAACAGAGGAGTCAAGATTCTTTTTTTGCTCAGATCAGTTTCTTTGGTTCTACCACTAAGAGGCTTATTTACACAACACAAAGTAATTTCTAAACACCGAATCTGACTTTCCTCCCTTCCCCACCCTCAGCAGAAATACTAGGCTGGTGAAGGTACAGAGAGAGAAATGCCACTGCTGGTCATGGATCTCCATAAAGAGAAAGAGGGCAGTTATGGAAGGAAATCTTGGCAGAGCTCTCCCTGCTAAACACTGACATACATGGAGAATGATATGTGGAGTCACTTGGCTAAAACTTTTCTAACCTGGGATGAGAGTAAAGAATACTAGCCTCCTCCTAAACATACTGGAATCCCAAATCTGAAAAATCAGCTAGGAAACCACCTCTCTAAGTCCATTACTTAATCTCTCAGAATTTTAATAAGGAAACTCAGGCTGATTATCGACCAGAGGAAAGGAAAGGGGTAGAATGTAAAGAAGAAAATGTGTGTCAAAGGGAAAGAATGTTTTTCTCCAAAACCCAGAACACCAGTTAATTGCCCTTCTGAGGGTGGGATTCAGATTCAAAGGATGAACTGGTAGATCCTTCTGCGAATTGTAACTATGGCTGAGTTTTAATCAAGTTGACCTCCTAGAATGGTATCCATCTTTCCTAACCCAGATCCAATCTCATCTCCTCCCCGAATTGAGAAACCTTGAATTTCCCCAGGTCTGTGTTAGCTATTCTTTTCTGAAATATGACAGTCCTTAACCTGTTACCTCTCTCCCATGATTCCTCTTTTACTCAATTCTGTTTGTAAGCTGTTGTTCATGTCCCACCTTTCTTGATAAATTATGAACTCCTTTAAAGAAGGTTCTCTGCATAATTCAAGTTTTTAATCTTAGTGAAGTACCTTGCACAATGAAAGACATTTAATAAATACTTGTTAAATGGATGGCATGGAGGAATGGATGGAGAAATTGTTTAAAACCAACACTGTCAAACTTTTTCTTAAAGAGGCAGGGATAGTAAATATTTTAGACTTTATAAGCCAAGAGACAAAATTTAGAATATTATAAAGGTACTTGTATATAGAAAAATGAAAAAGTGAATCACTTAGTACATAACCATTGTAAAAGTAAAAGCTATCTTAGCTTTCAGGCTGAATAAAAGCAAATTTGGCCCATAGGCTATAATTTGCCAAACTTTTGTTTATATCATTAAAAAAAAAAAAAACAAGTACCTCATTAAGAAGATTTGTTTTTAATAGACCACTTTTAACTACAGGCTTTATCCCTGAAACAGTGTGCAGCATGTAACTGGGACACATAATAAATAAGTGTTTTTGGCTACCAACAACCAAACCTGATAATTCTACTTTGCTTTTCAGACCCATTTAAAACACGTTCAGCTCTATGCTTCTCTCCATATTTTCCTTTTTTGACCTTGTATTGCAGTACTTTGTAAGGTTTAGTTCATCAGCTGTTTGAAGACAAAAAGCGTGTCATCTTCTGAGTATCCCCAATAGTAGGGAAAAAAACAGATACAGAAATAAAGAAGTGGTAAAAGAAGGTAGATTCAAAAAACAGTAAGTGATCAAGTTTTTGCCACCACCTGTAGAGTGGTAGTAGTTTTCAATAAGCCTAAGTGGTTGGTAGGAACACAATGCACACTAGAATACATTACCTATCTGTCAGAGGAATTTATACTTAAAAGTACAGCTTAAAAGGTACAGGCAAGTACAACTTAAAAGGAACAATCATAGATTTCCATTTCTAACCTTGATGGAGTAAACTGGTAGCAGTTTTGTCTTCCAGAAGTAAGTAGAAGGCTTGACAAAACAGATGCAGTAATTCTTTTCAGGCCTGAGCCGGAGGTAAAGGAGGACCATGGTTCCTATGGGAAAGGATGCAAATAAAGTGGGCCCTACGACCATCCCATATTCTGACCAGATATACATTAAGGATTACAGTACAAAGAGGAAAAACCCAAATGAAGAATAAGGGTAGCACTAAATTAAGGAAATAGAGATCGAGTTCAGGGAAGCTATGACAGATGAAATGTGCTAGGCAGAGACTAGAGAGGAAAGATTAAAAGGACTCCAAAAATCTATAAGGGAGCCCCCTTGAGTCTGTTTCTAAATTTTACTAGGGCCACACTCATAGCATAAAGGCTCTATTAAGCTAGGTAAAGAACAACTAAGGAGCTGTAAGCTGAAAAATTCCCAGAGTAGATAGGGATGGAAAGGGTTTGAAATATAACTAGCCAAAGTAGAAAGACCTTGATGAACAAGGAGTAAAGACTTCAGAGGTTCACCCTTTAATATCAGAACTAAACTTACCTAGATTAAAACTACTCCAGCCATGAACTATTAAAACTTAAAAGCAAACTTTAAAAGAACCAAGCTGATCATTAAGTTTCTTGAGTGTCTATTAAATCAAAAGTAATAACTTTTAAAAAGAGAAAGCATAATCCAGATCCTCAATCATATAATATTTATATTGTTCAGCATCAAAAAAAAAAAAAAAAACACTGGAATGTGAAGAAGCAAAAAAGTGTGACCCACAACCAAATGAAAAATACAATCACTTGTAAAAAATGTACCATACAGATCAAAGCAAAATAAGCAAGGATCTGAGGGCAATCATGCCCAAGACGGACAAAAAACTCCAGATGAATTTGGGGGTCCAGGAGCAGAGATCAACTGTGCTTCTCTTTCCCGGTAATGCCAGAAAAAAGTACCAAATCTGGAAAAGCTTCTGAGCATGGTGCCTGACATAGACACAGAAGGATGGAGAAGGCTACCTTAGTCATCTAGGCAGCCTTTCTGAGACAGGCTCACAGAGCTTTCCCCACAACTCCCAGCATCAAGAGGGCAGCTGACAACTTCTGTGGTCAATAGTTGGAGGATTTTAAATATAGATATGAGAGCAGGTCCTGAGAAAACTTTAGAACCAAGAAATAATCAAGAACATGTATCCTAAGAGGATGCCCCTGTGATCAGAAGATGTGAATCAGGTTCACAACCATCCCACACTATCTTGGAATCTAATTATGCTCTGAAACAAAAGTCTGAGGAAGGTAAGGAACTGGTTTGAGAGAACAATAAATTGAGCAAAATCTAGTTTTTAAGTTATATTCAAGGGAAGTTATGGCGGATGGGGGGAGGGGCATTTCTTGCTAATCCATATTTCACTCTATTATTGTTGTTCTTGTTTTGTCTTGGTGTTTTTGTTATTTACAATAGAGACAACATTATCTTCTTTATAAACAAAACTGTTGTTACCTTAGTCTTGGACTGTTCCTGATCTTTTGTCTGACTCCGTCAACTCTCACTGATGCATTTCAGCTTTTAGATCACATTCCAGCCTCCATATCTGGCTTTATCTCCCTACAAGTGCCTGTTCTTGGCACTTTCCTTCCCTGTCAAAGTATGTCTGTCCTCTGCTCCCTGGGGATCCTGCTCTCTGCTTCTAAATGTTCCAATTGTGCCAAATAAATCTACTGAAAGGAGTATATGGCTGCCAATACTTTATGTTCTATCTCTCAAAGTAAAGTGTTTTCATTAGAACAAATGTCTACTTAGAAAAATATCTTAAGAGTGGAAACTTTATTTCTATTGAGAACCATTGGCCCACATGAGCTAGTCTTACCAGAGTAAAGTACAGGGGAAAACCAAGCCTTGAAATAGATTCAGACACATGATACCATTAAGGAACTACTAAAGCATATGAATGACAGCTAACTATTGCAAATTTCAGAAAAATATAAGCATATTTATCATATAATCCAGGATACTTTTGAAATGGACAAGATGCTATTAATAACTTCTCTTGGATAAAAGTCATAAATCATGATTGTCCCTCCCAAACCTAGGGAGATGATCACCTATATATAAAATAATCTACTACTGCAATAAAAAAAGGGAAAACACAAATTCTTTTAAAATATATAAAATTTTATTGAATAATATGCCTAGCAAATGGAGGATAGTTGAAAAGTGAAAAAAGAGAATGTAGGTAGAAGAGGAAAAAGAAAGAAAAAGTAGGGAATAAAGAGCAAAACCTAAAGGTGGGGCAGTGCACAGACATAGAAAGCAAAAGAGGGAAACTTCCAGGTGGAGAAGAGAATTTTAAAGGGTCAGCTTCTGCTTAAAATGACCTCTGGTGTAAAATAATCTTTTCTGTAGACATATCATTGCTGAGTTCTACCTCAAGTCTGGTATCTTACCAATCACCACAGCTTCCATTCATGACCCAATATTTGTCTTTATAAACCGTACATTTTTAAAGGCCACATTGTAGGCTTTCCCACATACCCATCCACCCAAATCATCCACAAAAATTTGTTTATTTTGAAACAAATCCCACACATCAGATCATTTCTTCTGTAATTTAAGCTTGCATCTCTAAAGTATAAGGTCTTTCTTTAATAATATATCAACAATAACATTACCACATATAAAAATAGCAATATTTAAGAATACCTTAAAAGACAAAGTGAAAGAGGAGAGTGAAAAAGTTGGCTTAAAGCTCAAAATTCAGAAAACTAAGATCATGGCATCCAGTCCCATCACTTCATGCCAAATAGATGAGAAATAGTGGAAACAGTGGCTGACTTTATTTTTGGGGGCTCCAAAATCACTGCAGATGGTGATTGCAGCCATGAAATTAAAAGACACTTACTCCTTGGAAGGAAAGTTATGAACAACCTAGATAGCATATTCAAAAGCAGAGACATTACTTTATCAACAAAGGTCCATCTAGTCAAGGCTATGGTTTTTCCAGTAGTCATGTATGGATGTGAGAGTTGGACTATAAAGAAAGCTGAGTGCCAAGGAATTGATGCTTTTGAACTGTGGTGTTGGAGAAGACTCTTGAGAGTCCGTTGGACTGCAAGGAGATCCAACCAGTCCATCCTAAAGGAGACCAGTCCTGGGTGTTCATTGGAAGGACTGATGCTAAAGCTGAAACTCCAATACTTTGGCCACCTCATGCGAAGAGCTGACTCATTTGGAAAGACCCTGATGCTGGGAAAGATTGAGGGCAGGAGAAGGGGATGACAGAGGATGAGATGGTTGGATGGTATCACTGACTCAATGGACATAGGTTTGGGTAGACTCTGGCAGTTGGTGATGGACAGGGAGGCCTGACGTGCTGCGGTTCATGGGGTCACAAAGAGTGGGACATGACTGAGCGATTGAACTAACTAACTAACTAATGCTATCAAATATCCACACTATAGGCAAATACCCCCACACATTATTTTGGGTTTCTATTGCTATGGTTGGTGTTTGACTTACTTTTATGGTTGCTTTGTTCAAATAAACTCTCTATAATGCATTCAGCTGATATGCTTTTTAAGTTTCTTTGCAATTTACCTTTGAAGCCATCAGATCATTTGACCAATACATTTTCACAGCTTCTGGGTTTTGCTTGTTGTACCATTATATAATAATCTAACCTGTTTCTCTGTCCCCTATATTCTTATAAACTTTTAGTTAGAACTAGAGGCTTGATCAGATTAAAATTGAATTCTTAAAATATAAAGCTTCATAGGTTGTGTTATATACGATCTATAGCATCATGTTGTTGTTTAGTAGCTAAGTCATGTCCGATTCTTTTGTGATCCCATGGACTGTAGCCTGCCAGGCTCCTCTGTCCATGGGGTTTCCCAGGCAAGAATACTGGAGTGGGTTGTCATTTCCTTTTCCAGGGGATCATTCCAACCCAGTGATTAAATCTGTATCTCTTGCATTGGCAGGCGAATTCTTTACCACTGAGTGACCAGGGAACCCCACAGCATCATAGCAGGAAGCAACAAAATCCAATTATGTCTCTTTTTGTGATATTTAGATTATGTATAAGATTCAGGTACTGTTAGCCTTAACTATACATTGTAAAGCTTTCCATAAGCTTCTCATCTAATAAATGTATTTCCCATTGATCATCATTGCCTAGAGAGTCCTATTCACAATAGATTAAATAATTAATGATTTTTTAAAACTGAGGCAAAAGAGTTGGACAATAATCCAAAGTAGCCCTTGTCATTCTTGTTGTTAATCCTTATGAAAATAATAGAAATAAACAAAAGCACTCTGTCCTAGATGCTATGTGATGAATAAAAATGAATAAAACAAGTTTCTGCTGCTGATCTAGGAGAATAGAATTATGACCAAAAACATGTTTGTTGAAAACCAATGCATAGAAACAAGAGTGATTCATAAGTATTCAGAAAGTCAATGGTGGTTTTTTAAAAATTAGTTAATAGTTAATAGTTAGTGCTGTTTCTTGGAGGATGGAAACTATTTCAACAGGTAGAAATGAAAGAGGACATTCCAAGTAGGGATAACAGGATGATCATAAAAACAAAAGCAAGAAAGTATAGATTGTGTCCAAAAAGAGCAAGAAGTTATGCGTGGCTAGACTACAGGTTGTGCATTGAAAAGTCATTTTAGAGAAGGAGTAGGTCAGGCCCAAATAGGACACGAATATTTGAACTTTATTTGATATGTCAACCAAAAATTGGTTGACATCTACCTCCACAAGGATTCAATCATGTTCTGCTGACCTCCAACACCCACTGAAGGATGCAGGGTGGAAAGCAGAAATGAAGCACTCTGTGCTCCTAGAAAACTGGCAGGACAGATCTTCAGATTGTTAGTCTCAGGAGTTGATTTTATGAGCCCAATTCTTGTATCTCCTCCTAAAAAGTGCTAAAATCCTTCATGGTGACAACTGTTTCTCATGACCAGCAAAAGCTTCGTGAGACCAGCAGAAACTTTCTAAAATATAAATTTGCTTGATTGTGTGTACTCTCCCTTCTCATATATACACATATACACTCTCCTTCCCCCATACATCTTTGGAACAGTCTCTCAGAACTATCTGAGGTTCTGTCTCCCGGACTGCAGTCCTCATATTGCCCCAAATAAAACTTAACTCATAACTCTCACATTGTGCATTTTCTTTTAAGTCGACAGGCATTTCTGTGAGCAGAAACGTGAATGATGTAAGAGTGCTTAAAGAATATGATTCAGGATGCAGCATGGTGGGTGGATTAAGGGGAAAAGAGACTCATGAGAGTAAGAAGAATTAGAAGACATTTACAGTGTTCCAGTCTAGGACTGATGAAATTTGACGTACAGTTATGAATGGAAGTAGAAATAAAAGTGTAAATTTGTCATGCAGTGTGAAGTAGAAACCAACAGAACCTTAATATGGATTGGATAATGGAGGTATAGACAAATATTAATAAATAGGCAGGAGTTTCTAAACTAAATGCTATTGTCAGGACAAAATAAAATGTTCAGGCATTTCCTATGATCTTTTTCCCTTTTAAAGTAATACAACAGCAGATTGCATGTTTCTTCCCTGAACTGTCTCTTCAAAATTCTACTATTCATGCCTTGCTTTCTCTCAAGGAAATAAAAAATTTGGAAGAAAATGGATGGCTTCCTAAAACTGATTTTATCAGAAAACTCCTGAACAGAACATAAGGTTATTCATTAATTTCCATAGAAATTTTGTGCTCCATTTCATCCCAAACCTCTTGTACTTCACTGTCTTTTCTCAATCCTTATGCCCTTATTTTGCAATTCATTATTTAAATTGCTAGATCAAAAGAACTTTCTTCTGATTACAATGGCACATAGTTGCAAGAACATATAAACATTTCCAGGGTTCCCTAGTCTTAACTCTACACTCTTTTGCCTTGCTTTGCATGATGCTCAATCGTGTCTAAGTCTTTGTGACCCCATGGACTGCAGCCCACCAGGCTCTTCTGTCCACAGAATTTTCCAGTCAAGAATATTGGAGTGGGTTGCCATTTCCTTCTCCAGGGAATCTTCTGCAGGAATCAAACCTGAAGCTCACGTGTCCCCTCTGTTGACAGGCAGATTTGTTACCACTGCACTGCCTGGGAAGACCAGTTAGATTCCCCTAGATAGAACTTCAAACACTGTTTTAAAACAATCAAGATAAACCATGGGACAAAGTCACAAGACAAGGAAAATGGCAGTATTTAGATGATAAAAGCAAAAGTTCAGATGAATCAAAATCATACCTGATTCAGTCAGTTAATCAACCAATGCACTATGCTAGACCTCATAAACAATACAAGAGAAGTTTAAAAATTAATTCTTGTTTTCTAGAGGTGAAAAAAAGATAATGTCTTTTTTCTAGAAATTCCCTATGGGGTGATAAAAGATAAAGTCTTACTTTTTTAGGTAAGCATTTGATTATATACCACAGTAAGTGGTTCACACTTAGCCAGATATGGTCAATTATTCAAAAAAGAAATCATATTCACTGTCTGAAGTAGGAAGGGAAGGTTTCAGGTAGAAGAAAACACTTCATTGCTCCTTAAAATTTACAATAATCAGAGAAGAAGGGGAGGAGCACAGAGGTTTGGAGGAAAGCAAACTGGAAGCACTAGTGTGAGGCTAGTACATACATAAAACAGAAAAAAATCTGGTTTTGGTGAAATAGGGGGTTACATGTAAAAGACACTACACAGCTAGGCTGGAAGAATTTAACAGTGAAAGGCTCCTTAGACACAATCCTATGTGCAAGGTAAGTTACTAAAATGAATGACTAGGAGAGTAAGATAAAATGGAATTTCTAGGAAGATGGACTGACAGGTGTGTTGGTGATCACTGGGACACTAAGAGATTCTAGAGGCAGGAAGATCAACTCAGAAGCTACTCTAACTAGAGATAGTTCAGCACAATGACTGGGATAAATATGAAATGCAAATAAGAAGAAGGCCACATCAAGTCCCCCAAGCTGATTCTGTATCTTAATGAGCTATTAGGACTATTATGACTATTGGAATGCTCATGCTGATGCTCAGCTGTGTCCAACTCTTTGCAACCCCATGGACTGTAACCCTCCAGGCTCCTCTGTCCATGGGATTTCTCAGGCAAGAATACTGGGGTGGGGTGCCATTTCCTACTCCAGGGAATCTTCCCGACTCAGGGATGGAACCCACATTTCCCGCGTCTCCTACCTTGGCAAGTAGACTCTATCACTAGAGCCACCTGGGAAGCCATTATGACTATTGGAAAGGAAGAAATAAAAACTTTTTTAAGGCTAAATATTTTTATGTAGCTAAATGCTAAATCACATTATTTTCTTTACCCTTAAAGTCCTGTTTAAATTTTCTTCTTTTTTTAATCTTTTTTTAACCTTTTATTTTATAAAAGAGTATGGCTGATGATAAACGCTGTGATAATTTCAGGTATACAGCAAAATGACTCAGCCACACATATATACATATCCATTCTCCCCCAAACTCCCTTCCCATCCAGGGTGCCATATAAAGTACTTTCTGTATCTATTTGGTTTGTCTTGGTTAATCATACCAAACAGGAAACACTAAGGGCCAAGATAAGAATAAAATGTTTCAGAGGAAGTAAAAAGAGAGGAAAGTTTCCAGGTTTTTTTGGAGAGACAGAATGGTTGTCTTAAAGGTAATAAGATAGATATATGAGGAAAGAAAGCATAAGTTGAAAACTTATCTTAAAGAGAATAGAAAGTAAACACTGTTTGAGCACCTATTTTAGATACCTCATTTCTTCATTCTCCCTACTATCCCTTTTCAAAATAAGAGCTATGAAGTATCGAAAATTTTATCCAGATTATGGTTATTAAATACATAAGGAAAAGGTTGAAATTCAAACCCAGATCTGTTTGGTTGCAGAAACTGCTATGGAATTCCTGCTATGAAATACTGTTTCACCAGCCCAAGTTTTCCATAAAATATTCCATGAAAGAATTAGCTTCCTTTCCTGCTTATAGTCTGCTTCCTGTGGAATTTGATAAATGAGAGCCTTCTTAGATGCTAATGGGAATTTGGGGGATAAGAGAGTCTTAAGTCCAGGTTTTTAAAGAAGTGCTAAGTCCACCCTTCAATATGTTAATACACAGGGACTATCCAAAGCAGAGATATTATATGCAACATGTTCCAAAATGTTTTTACCCACAGTACCTTTTTTCATGGTTCATTTTGTGGGACTGGTATTTCTAATCAGGTTGGACAATACGATCTAGTACTTCTGAAAAAGATTTAAAGGATGAAGAGTGGAAAGACTACTGGTATACATTCGTTTGTTTAAAAGTAGAATATACTTTTGATGAATATACATCCCACTGAATCATACTATGTAAGAACCAAAGGACATACTTAGGGGTCACGGGGAGAGAGGCACTATCAAGCCCTGCAAAGCCTCAGAACTGAGGACACGAAGCCCATTTGGACTTCCAACACGCAACCCTTCTCATGACACCATGACAGGGCCTTCAGGAAATACAGCCTCAGATTCCTCGTACACGGTCCTGTTTCATGTGACTCCATTTCTGGCAAAAAGTAAAAGAAAGTGGTCAGCATTTGGAAATACCCAAGTTAAAACACAAAGTGAGCCAAAGAAGACAGGGGCATATAAAAGTATAAAGGCACTTTCCTCAATTAAATAAGCTTTAAGCTTTTGTGATAAATGTGAAATATCCAGTTTCCTTAAAAATATTTTTCTTTCTCTTCTCTCTTTGCATATTTATATTTTAACAGTCATATATTATCACTTTAGAAGAAATCCTTCTTCAGGTATCATATAATTATATCCAGAGCTAAAAAAAACAAAAAAAAATGTTAAAGCTTCCTCTGAGGACTGAGAAAAAGAGTAAGGATAGGAACAGAAGTATTTCTTTACATTTTGCCCTTCTGTACTGATGGAATATGTTATAGGAGGTGTATTTAGTTGCTCTGTAAATAGCTGCAATTTTGGTGTGCTTGTGGGAGGAGGTGAATTCAGGATCTACTTAGGTATGACATTTTAGTCATACCTGGTATCTTAAATGTTAATTACAATATCTGAATCTGAAACCAAACAAACAAACATTTTGTATCTTGAACTTTTTTTTACATTAAAATGTATTAGCTTGGGGACTTTCCTGGTGGCTCACTGGATGAGAACCCACCTACCAGTGCAGGGCACACAGGTTCGATCCCTGGTCTGTAAAGACTCCACAGGCTGCAGAGCAATTAAGCCCATGCTCCACAACTACTGAGCCCACATTCTACAACTACTGAAGCTCATGTGTCCAGAACCTGTGCTCTGTAAGAAGAGAGGCCACCACAGTGAGAAGCTTGCACTATAAAGAAGAGTGGCCCCCACTCAAAGAGTGGCCTCCCAGCTCAACACAACTAGAGAAAGTCCACACAAAGCAATGAAGACCCATTGCATCCAATAATTAATTACTTAATTAATTTTTTAAAATTTATTGGTCTATTTTGTAGTATAAATAGATCTTTTATTAAGCATGCTTTTGCAATAATATACATGGGTCATCTGGGAAATACGAGCTAAATTATATGAATCTTCTCAGTGCTGACATAGTTCATTATATAATACCAAAAAAGTCATGTATGGAAGTGAGAGTTGGACTGTGAAGAAAGCTGAGCGCTGAAGAATTGATACTTTTGAACTGTGGTGTTGGAGAAGACTCTTGAGAGTCCCTTGGACTGCAAGGAGATCCAACCAGTCCATTCTAAAGGAGATCAGTCCTGGGATTTCTTTGGAAGAAATGATGCTAAAGCTGAAACTCCAGTACTTTGGCCACCTCATGCGAAGAGTTGACTCATTAGAAAAAACTCTGATGCTGGGAGGGATTGGGAGCAGGAGGAGAAGGGGACGACAGAGGATGAGATGGCTGGATGGCATCACCAACTCAATGGATGTGAGTTTGAGTAAACTCAGGGAGTTGGTGATGAACAGGGAAGCCTGGCATGCTGCAATTCATGGGGTGGCAAAGAGTCGGACACGACTGAGCGACTGAACTGAACTGAAATGAATACCAAAAAATTACATTTGGTAATATCATCATCATTATGACCAGATAAGCCTTTTAATATGGGGAAGCTATTCAGTTCATGGTGGCAGACACAAGTTTCCAAAATTCAAGTTTTTGCCTGAAAGCTTGAATTTTATCTTTGGTTAAAAAAAAAAGTAATAATAATAAATACTACCAGTGGGTTTCTTGAAATGACAGATTCACTTCATTTGTTTTCAAGAAAATGTCTGTCAAATACTCACATCTGAATAACATCTGAATAACAGTAATTTGTCAGTGGTTCTTTGAAATAAAATGGTGTTACATGAAAAAAAGCAGCTAGTTCAGTTGTATCTCAGACAATCTCAAAATGCTTTCCTTGAGACAATCAGAAACATCCACTGTACTTTAAGATATTGCATAAGTGCTTTTTGGTTACTTCTCATTTCATTGGACAAAATATTAAAAAGACATGCATGCAGGAGTTGAGATTTAATAAAATTAATAGCTTTTACTGCTTTATCAATGACATTCGCAAGTGAAACTGGCAATTTTGGCTGCGAGGGACTGACAGAAAAGAATACAAGCATCACTATTTCATTTTGGAGCTATGGCCTTGACTCACACTGAGGTATCAGCAATTCTGTTAGTATTAGTATAATACTTTTAACCTTGCAGATGTCTTGGAAGAGATTTGAGAAGTCCTAGAGATCTAGGGTTCACACTTTGAGAAAGTGAAAGTGAAGTCGCTCAGTCGTGTCCGATTCTTTGCAACCCCGTGGACTGTAGCCTACCAGACTCCTCTGTCCATGGGATTCTCCAGGCAAGAATACTGGAGTGGGTTGCCATTCCCTTCTCTAGGGGATCTTCCCAACCCAGGGATTGAACCTGGGTCTCCCACATTGCAGGCAGATGCTTTAACCTCTGAGCCACCAGGGAAGCCCCACACTTTGAGAAGTCTGGTCTAAATCCACCAGGAGGTAATCCTATCTGCCTTTCCTTTTCAGTACACACCAAAGACCTTCACAGAAAACCAAAGACAGAGACCCTCAGGGCACCCACTATTCCACTAGACCTTTGGTTACAAATGTTAAAAATAAGATAACAGGTTCAAAATAGAATCACTACAGGCTAAGTCCCACATCACCAAACTGAAACTTAATTACACCTTCAGCTCTCCCAGAAATGGAATCTTAAACCAGTCAATCAGGAATCCCCTGGTCAGCACTGGTTAGATAATTTATTTAAGAGACCCCTGCCTTGCCCAGAAGGACATCAACCTTCCCACATCCAATCTACTTTTCCAATCTAGTGTAACTTCCTTGTTCCTGCTCCCTTCTGCTGCTAAGTGATTCATTTTGTATAGAGCTCCTCTGAGCTCATTTCTATCTGCTAGACAGGATACTGCCCAATTCCTGAATCATTGAGAAAAGCCAGTAAGATCTCTAAAATTTACTCAGTTGAATTTTGTTTTTTTAACACATAAGCCAAATACTTTCTTCATTTTCAAGTCAGTTTGATTTTATCTCTGTTCTAAAAACTTAAAGACAACAGCAAATAAAACAGGCAGAATCCCTATTCTCATGAAACTAATTTGAGACTATTTCTCTTGTTATAGGTAATTTATCTCAGTTATCTTTGTTTTTTAAAAAACAGATATGCTTTGTTCTTATTCCTAATATTTTATTTATATTTTCTGATATTTGTATTTTCTTTTTTCTGTTGTTTATGAAGTTGTCTCTGATCTCTTTTTTTTTTCCTTAAACTTTTCATTTTGTTTTGGAACATAGCTGATTAACAGCATTGCGGTAGTTTCAGGTGGACAGCAGAGACTCAGCCATACATATACATGTATCCATTCTCCCTCAAACTCCCCTCCCATCCATGCTGCCGCATAACATTGAGCAGAGTTCCTGTACTACACAGTAGGTTATCCATTTTAAATACAGCAGTGTGTACGTGTCATTCCCAAACTTCCTAACTATCCCTTCCCTTTCTCCTCCCCTCCCACAGCAACCATAAGTTCGTTCTCTAGATCTGTGAGTCTCTAATCTCTTTCATTTTTTTAAGAAAAGTTTAAATGGTATATTAAAGCATATTTCTTGAACTAGCTACATTAGAATATGTTTTCTGACTTTCTGCCAAAAAAGTGCACTTACATTTCTTTCTATCACACTTTTTCTCCTCATCTTTCATTATTTTGCTTTGTAGATTATTATTTTTACATTGCCTACACTTTTAACACTTAGATACTTCCCTATAACCATAATTCTCATAATTGTTTAGCCCTGATTCTAATAGAGACATGTTAGTTTTCATTCCCAGCCTTCTAATACCAGTTTCCCAATTTCCAAGATCCTCATCATGACTCACTTCTCTAATGTCTGATTTTCAACCACCTTGAAAAAATTCATCAGATAATCTTTTTCTAAGGCCTAATTTGTGCTATATTCTTTTTTGCACAGTTGACAACATGGATCTTTGATCTTTAAAAAAAAAATCATTGAATCATACTTTTTCCTTTTAGATATCTGATGTTGCTCCATGATACTCTGTCATTGAAAGTCACTGTGATGTAGTCTAAACATGATAATTTTTTTCTTTTGCCTTAAGAATGGTTTCTAGATCCTTGAAATTCAGTAACTTCTCTAGAATATAGATTGATATTGGTCCTGCTCTACCATCTTTTCCCTTGCATATACTGTGCCCTCCTACCCACAGATTTCTTTATTTCAAGATATTTTTCTATTCTGTCTTTGAATATTTATCTGAATCATTTATTCTGTCCTCTTCAGGAACACCAACTGTCAGTTACTAGATAGCAATGGGAGTTTTTCTATGAAAAACTTAGTCCAAATTGGACTAAGACCCAAGACCAAGCTGAAAATAAAAGATGCTGCTGTTGTTGGTCAGTCACTAAGTCGTGTCCGACTCTTTGCGACCTAATTGACTGCAGCATGCCAGGCTTCCCTGTCCTTCACCATCTCCCGGAGTTTGCTCAAAATCATGTCCATTGAATCAATGATGCCATCCAACCATCTTGTCCTCTGTGCTCCCTTCTCCTTCTGCCCTCAATCTTTCCCAGCATTAAGGTCTTTTCCAGTGAGTCATCTTCTCACATCAGATGGCCAAAGATGTACATCTACGTTAAGTTCTAATAACCACCAGTAGTTGGTATAAGACACCTCCCTATGGAATTCTTTGAGAGGACTCTTTAGCTGGACCAACTGTACTATCAGCACCTGGTCAAAGAAAAGCCAAACTAGGAGAGGGAAGACATTAATTTTATGAGTCTAGCATTCAAGAAGATAGACTATTTCTGCTTACTTTTATTTCCATGGGTCAGGAAAGAGATTATTTATTTGCCTTCCAGGAGCCTTTAAAACATCTTCAGTGGGATGGAGCTGCACTTCTGAGACATCCAGGAGAGTGCTTTCGTATAAGATGACATTAATTGCCAGGCAAGTTCTTGAGTTCTCATACAAGTATAGCTTACCATATGCAATACATAGCACATATATAAAAGGGCTCGATTCTATCTCTTCTTTTTTTCAGTCTTTTAAAAAGTATACTCTAGGGTGTTTGTATTTGCTGTTATTTGTTGTATCTCAACTTCTTTCCTAACTAAGGGGAGACCCCACTGTGTGAGACTTGATGTGAAGCAAATTTTTGCCCACCCACTATGGCATCTAAAGGGAAGCAGATGGCTCAGCTCCCCACCCCTACAGCCAGGGTACAAACACGTGGCCTAGTCTCAGCCAAGTGGCTCTGTGCCAAGGGCTTTGGAGCAATAATACAAAGAAAAGGAACTGGCTAGAATTATCTGTGGTAGCATCAGCCATCGCCATGGAATCTCAAGCAAGGATGCATCTTTTACTGTTAGAAAAACTAGTCAGTTTCTGTCACTCATAATCAAGACCCTCAATTGAGATTCTCAATATTTTTTCTTAGTTTTTAATATGTTGTTATCAGATGAGATAGTATGCATTAAGATAAAACAATATAAGCAATGAAGTTGTTAAACATCTCATATACCTTGGTCTTTTTTCTCATACACTCCTCTTTTCTTGACTTTGCAAAAAAATAAAAAAGAATAAAGGTTGTTTTGTTTTTAAAAAGTAGGTTAATGGTAAAAAGCGAAAATAGCAAAAACCTAAAACCAAGTAGGACTCTGTGGGGCCCTCTGGGGTACAAATCCTTTCCATGTTCCCATTTCTCTTTCATAAGAAAAGGCTTTAGCCTCCCCGAACCTCCCTGAATACCCAAGAACAGATTAACAGTTGCTAATCAGAGAAGACAGGGAATGCAGAAACAAGGGAGGAGCAGTCAAGAAATAATTGTGGGGTGATGGGGCAGGTTCCTGGTTTCTCTGAAGGAATATCTTTGAGTTTTTCTACAGGAACTGAAGGCTCCACCCAGGTAAAGGATGGTGACTTCTGGCTGAGTGCAGGATTCCAAGAACGTCACCCTGTTACCTCACCACCAAACAATCAGAAGAAAGTCATATATCCTCCAGCCCTCACCCCAAATTTCTCCTATAAAAACTTCTCTCCTAGGAAATGGGAGGATGGATGGGATGAATTAGGAGATTGGGATTGTCATATATACACTATTGATTGGTTGTTGTTGTTGTTTAGTCACTAAGTCGTGTCCAACTCTCTGCAACCCCATGGATTGGACAGGCCTGCCAGGCTCCTCTGTCCATGGGATTTCCCAGGTAAGAATACTGGAGTAGGTCACCATTTCCTTCTCCAGGGGAATCTTCCCAATCCAGTGATCAAACCCTTGTCTCCTGCATTAGCAGGCGAATTCTTACCACTGAGACACCAGGGAAGCCCTATACTCTATTGATACCATGTATAAGACAGATAAGGGTTTCCCTGCTGGCTCAGCGGTAATGTCTACTGCAACGCAGTAGACAATGCAAGAGATGTGGGCTTGATCCTCAGATAGGGAAGATCCCCTGGAGGAGGGCGTGGCAACCCACGTCAATATTCTTGCCTGGAGAATCCCATGGACAGAGGAGCCTGGTGGGGCTACAGTCCATAGGGTCGCAAAGAGCTGGACACGAGTGAAATGACTTAGCAAGTGTGCATGCATGCATAAAGTAGATAACTAATAAGAACCTACTGTATAACACAGGGAACTCTACTCAGTGCTCTATGGTGATCTAAATGAGAAGGAAATCCAAAAAGAAAGAGGATATATGTATACATATAACTGATTCACTTTGCTGTACAGTAGAAATTAATACATTGTAAATCAGATATATTCCAATAAAAATTAATTAAAAATAAAAAGCTTCTCCCCCAAACCATCAGAGAGTTCAGTTTTTGAGCACAAGCCATCTGTTCTCCCTGTTCAACCCTGCAATAATCCTTTCTCTGCTCACACTGCAACATTTCAGTTTTTTTGGCCTCACTGTGCATTGGGCACAGGAATTTGTGTTGAATAACACATCTTTCTTTTGAACAATTTTAGGTGATATGTAAATGAGGTTATGTGTTCCCAAATTATATTTTTTGTTTTATCATTAGATTTGTCTTATCATTATTAACCTTTGGCTTAGCACAAAAGTGAGTTGGTTCCAGGACTTGAATAGAGAAGCCAAGTGAAATGGCTATATTGATATACACTTCATAATGCTGAGACTCATTCTGTTAAATCTCTTCATATATCATTTTCCCCCAATCATAAGTCAGTGACATCTACTGTTATTTTATGTCTTTTTCTCAAGGGAAAAAAATCTTTATTAACTCCTTTTATTCTCACTCTCAAAAGTTCTGCCCCATTATTGTGGTGATATTAAATGCCAAGCTCTTGTTTGAAAATACAGGCCATTTTCAATAAGGCAGCTGAACTACAGAGCAATCGATTCTCTGCCTTCAATGAGATCTAGACACTTTTGCTTCAGTAAAAGTCTGTTATTAAGCCATCTCCCTTTCTAAAGTATTTCCTGGTGCTATTTTCTTTAATGACTCCCATTCTCATTTTACAAAACCTTCCTGAATCCTGTTGCCTTGACAACAAGGTAACATATTATGTACTTCATGAAGAGCAAGAACTAAAGACAACAGTATAGAATCCAGCCCTTCTCATTATTTAAGAGCTCATAGATGGAGGATTTGTGGCACAATGATAAAATAATGCTTACCAATAACCTCAAGAAGAGTTATAATTGTTGTTTCAATGACATTTTTCAGAAATGTCAAAGTATTCTATTTAACAATACATACAGAGTGCTTATAGGTGCCGCTAGTGGTAAAGAACCCTCCTGCCAATGCAGGAGATGTAAGAGATGCTGATTCAATCCCTGGGCTGGGAAGATCCTCTGGGGTAGGAAATGTCAACCTGCTCCAGTATTCTTGCCTGGAAAATCCCATGGACAGTGGAGCCTGGTGGGCTACAATTCATAGGGCTGTAAAGAGTCAGACACAACTGAGCACATACACCATAGAGTTTTCATAAGTATGGGGCAGTGTTGTAAACCTACAAAATTAACATCTAAATTTTCCTAGCCTTCTGAGTGACATGCTCTCATTGTTTTTATTTTACAGATAAGGAAACAGAGGTGTGGAAAGTTGAACCTACTTAAAATCACAGGGCTAGTAAATGTCAGAGGTTGCTTTCAACTCCTGGTAGTTTGGGTCCTCAGTTTCTAAGTAAGTTTATGTTTCCATATGACTAAAGAGTATTTGACCTTGAAATCTGAATGGAAGTTAATTTTCGGTGGCAAAAAAAAATCAAAAATACTGCTTCCATGTCACAAAGAGAATTTTCACATCTGAGGCTAAACAAATATTCCCCACATGTGATATTTAGTCCCAACTGGTTTGGTCTTTTTATTCTACTACATGTTAAAGAAAACCAAACAGGAGAAGAAAAATAGCCAAGATTTCTTGAAAGAACCATATTTCTGAGACCATTTATAAACATTGTCTCATTTAGTACTTTTTATGGGATAGACATTTTTATCTCTGCTTAATGATTAGGAACTAACTTTGAGAGGTTACACAACCTAAAAACATGCAGAGGCAGAGCCCAAACTCAAATGTAGCCTAGCTCTTCCTGCTGTGCATGGGCAGTTTTTAATCACACTTGGTACCATGGGGTAGCATTCCTAAACACCTTAATCATTTCACTATAGATCAGGCAATAGACTCACACTCTGGAATCTATTTTATTCCAAAGGTTGTATTGTTTTTTGGTTGTTTCCAAATTATCTTTAGTGTTAATATTATTCATATTACTTTTTCACAATAGATTTAGCTAAGTTAAACTTTGAATTTATGGAAATAAATTTATATTTATAATACAAAGAGGAAAGGGAGAATTCAAAACTGATCTCAAGTTTTCTAGAAGCAAAATTGGTGGTCAAGCCTCCATCCCTAACTATTCATCACTGCCTCATTGCCAACTTTATCATTTTTAATCCAATGGACTATGAACAAGTTACCTACCTCTCTCTGCTTTATTATGGTCAACACATATTTTAAGCTTGTTTCCAAAAACAGCTCTACAAAATTAGATTGTCATCACAAATTTATAAATATAATAGGCTTAGTTGCTCAGTCATGTCTGTCTGATTCTTTGTGACGCTTTGAACTGTAGCCCACCAGGCTCCTCTGTTCATGGGATTTTTCAGGCAAGAATCCTGGAATGGGTTGCCATTTCCTTCTCCAGGGGACCTTCCTGATCCAGGGATCAAATCAGCATCTCCTGTGTCTCCTGCATTGCAGGTGGATTCTTTATCTGCTGAGCCATTGAGGAAGCCCATAACTATAATATATAATCTCAAAAATCTTATTGCATCTTTATAGAATTAGATATTTTACAACTTTAAAAATATTTTACTAATACAACATGGAAAAGGGCATCTTATTATCATTGTTTTGTTCATTCATATCCATTCTCAGCAACCTCAAGTTAAAAAAAGAGATACAATTTCAGAAAAATACAAACAATAATGAACTGTTTCCTTAATAAGACAGCAGTTTTTAAAACTTCTTTAAAAATTTTACTAAAATATTGATAACACAAAGAAAAAAGGGAAAATTCACAGTTGATCTCAAGTTTTCTAGAAGTAAAACTAGTGGTCAAGCCTCCATCCCTAACCCTTCATCACTGCCTCATTGCCAACTTTGTCATTTTTAATCTAATGGACTATGAGCAAGTTACCCACCTCTCTCTGCTTTAGCTGTCACATCTGTACAATGAAAAAGGAAATAGAGCCTATTTCAGAGGTTCTTGTGAGAACAAAATAAATTTCTACATGCAGAGCTCTTCATGTGAAGAAGAGTAAGCTCTAAATATGCCTTAGCTACCATTAGCTTCCTCATTGTCATTGTTTACCCAGGGTTTTTGAAAGTGTACAATGTGTATTGCTGCAGATAAATAAGATTAAGTACTGCTCCCATGTGTTCAGTTATGTCTGAATTTTTGCAACCTCATGGACTGTAGCCCACCAGGCTTCTCTGTCCATGGAATTCTCCAGGCAAGACTACTGGAGTGGGTTGCCATGCCCTCCTCTAGGGGATCTTCCTGACCCAGAGATTGAACATACATCTCTTACTTCTCCTGCATTGGCAGTGGGGTTCTTTACCACTGGCGCCACCTGGGAAACCCTATACAAGATTAGGAGTGATATGGTTACTGTGGGGCAGGGGATATAAGAGATGTGGGTTCAGTCCCTAGGTCGGGAAGATCTCCTGGAGGAGGGCATGGTAACCCACTCCAGAATTCTTGCCTGGAGAATTCTATGGATAGAGGAGCCTGGTAAGCTACAGTCCAGAGGTCTCAAAGAGTTGGACAGACTGAAGCGACTTAGCATGCACACACACGCAAGCGTAGTTATTGTAGCAGGGACTCAGAAGTGTAATTGAATGAAAAGAATCACTTACAATGAGAAAATCATACCATTATCTTTTAACTCTCACTTAATTCTTCTGACTAAAACAAGATTAAAGTTTCTATTTTAGTGGCAAGATGTCTTTATTATCTCTCCAACAACTGAATATCTACTGTTTACCTAAGAGAGCAGGTCACAGACTGTCAGGGAATAGTTTTTGTGAGAATTTAATAAATTAATTTTTAAGCATATTTGCTTTTATAAATATGTCTTTTTGTTTTACTAATGTTTTTATTTAAATAATATAAAGATTTCCCATAAAATAACTTTAACTAAAAAATGATGCTGCTGCTGTTGCTGCTAAGTCACTTCAGTCGTGTCTGACTCTGTGCGACCTCATAGACGGCAGCCTACCAGGCTCCTCTATCCCTGGTATTCATGGGTCTCTCTTAAAAAATATTAAGTAAATAACAAGTGATAAGCAGATGTAGCAAAAATCACGAAGTGTTCATAAAGAGTTAGTTTGGAAAACACTAGAATCCTAACACTCTAAATCAGAAGTCAGCAAACTTTTTCTGTAAAGATCCAGACAGTTAATATGGTAGGCTTTGCAAAAGATACAGTCTCTGTCACAACAACTCAACTCTGCTCCAGGTAATATGTAAGTGAATGAACTTGGCTGGATTCCAATAGAATTTTATCTATAAAACAGGTAGTGGCTAGGTTTGGCCCACAGGCCATTATTTACCAATCCCTGCTCTAAATTATGAGGACTATTAGGATCCTGAAATAAATATTAGATTGCAGTCAAAGTTTTTATTTCTAAGATTTCACTATGGAAACAGAAAAATCATAAAACACTTCATTTGAAGTTGGGAGATTTTAAAAAGTGATTCTCTAGTAATTTCTTAAAAGACTGTGGCAAGGATTTCAGAATAAAAAACAGCTTCAGAACTTTAAGATGAAAAAGGATAGATAAGCAGCACCTAAACAACCTCTAATTCATATAAAAATATATGTATAATAAATGTGAGGTGATCAATGTGATAATTAACTAGATGATGGGAATCCTTTCACAATGTGTCCATATATCAAATCATCACACTGTACTCTTTAAATATCTTAGAGTTTTATTTGTCAGTTATACCTATTAAAGCTGAAAAACCCACAATGTAGTTTTTGGTTTCCTAAAAGTGCATAGTAAAGTCACCAGACAAAGTCATTTTTTTTGTAATATGAATGTGTGTATATGCATATCTTAAGACCCAATGGTAGCTTAGCTTTTAAACACAAACAATAACCTAAATATAATCTCATAGAATTTAAATTTATAGAAATTTTAATTTCACTATACATGATGTAATTAAATTCAGTTATAAGGTTTTCATGACTTCCCTGATAGCTCAGTTGGTAAGGAATCTGCCTGCAATGCACGAGACCCTGGTTCAATTCCTGGGTCAGGAAGAGCCCCTGGAGAAGGGATAGGCTACCCACTCAAGTGTTCTTGGGCTTGCCTTGTGGCTCAGCTGGTAAAGAAGCCACCTGCAATGCAGGAAACCTGGGTTCGATCCCTGGATTGGGAAGATCCCCCGGAGAAGGGAAAGTCTACCCACTCCAGTATTCTGGCCTAGAGAATTCCATGGACTACAGTCCATGGGGTTGCAAAGACTTGGACTCAACTGACTGAATTTCACTTCAGTTCTTCATAAGGTTTCCAAATGAAAAAATTAGTTTAAAAAATAATAAAATAAATAAATAAAACCCACAGATTACATGCCTAACAGCAACTCCTAGCAGAGAAGTAGCCCAGACACTTGCATCAACCACCAGCAAGTGAGGGCTGGACAGGGAGGTGTGGGCTGCATTGCTTAGGGTAGGAGCCAGGCCTGAATGCCATGAGGGCAATCTGAGGGAGCTAATGTGAGATAGCAACCCAAACTGTGGGATAGCCAGAGAGAGAGAAAAAAAGAGAGAGAGAACTTTCCCATGAAAAGCCCTAACCTGAGGCCTTGCCAGGCTGTTCACAGAACAAAGGACTGAGGAGCGAATACCAGAGGAGAGCTAGCCAGCAGCAGACTGGCCCATCCCCCGCTGGAGGCAGAGAGGCAGGCCAGCGGCAGCCAGAGCCGGAAAGGGGCAATCTCCGCCCCAGAGACGGCATCCTCTACCAAACTGTGAGCAGGCTCCCAGTTGCTAATCAAGTCTTCCTGGGATCTTGGACAGTTGACATCCACCCGGAGAGTCACAGCCAGAGATCAGCTCCCCAGAAGAGACACACAGAGGACCTGAGTCGGCGCTCCTGCTGCGTACCCAGGAAACCGAGCAGCTGGGAAGGGGGAGGCAATAAGATGCACCACACCTAGAAGACTGCACTGCCCAAGCACCTGGTCACCTGAGCTGCTTGGACCTGGGAAGAGCACAAAATGCAGGCCCAACCGAGTCTGCACCTTTATGGAGTACCCGAAAACCTGAACCTGAGCGGCTTAGACCTGGGAAGTGCATGCAACCCAGGGCCCACTTTAGACAGTTCCCTGGCAGAGCAGCCTGGAGCCTGAGCAGTGTAGATGGCGAATGCACACACGCTGTGAGCAGGGGCAAACCCAGTGTGACTGAGACACTGTGAGCACTTCCTCACACACGCCAGTGATATTTGTTTGCAGTGTTCCTCCCTCTCCACAGCACAACTGAACAAGTAAGCCTAAATAAGTGATCGCCCCCTTGTATGAGGGCAGAAATTAGACACTGAAGAGACTTGTAAACAGAAGAAGCCAAGATAAACACAGGGAAACACTTTGGAAGTGACAGTTTCAACAGATTAAAACCCTGTAGTTAGCACTGACTACATTGGAAGTGGGCTATAGATCTTGAGAAGTATAAGCTGGAACAAGGAACTATCTGAAACTGGACTGACCCCACACTGCCCACAATAGCTCCAGAGAAATTCCTAGATATATTTTTACTATTATTATTTTTTAAATTTTTTTATTTTTAAGTCCTCTATTACTGCTTTAATTTTCACTTTTATAACCTACTATTACCTTTCACGATGCTGTGATCACTCATCTAGAGCTGCATATCCTGGAATGTGAAGTCAAGTGGGCCTTAGAAAGCATCACTACGAACAAAGCTAGTGGAGGTGATAGAATTCCAGTGGAGCTATTCCAAATCCTGAAAGATGATGCTGTGAAAGTGCTGCACTCAATATGCCAACAAATCTGGAAAACTCAGCAGTGGCCACAGGACTGGAAAAGGTGAGTTTTCATTCCAATCCCAAAGAAAGGCAATGCCAAAGAATGCTCAAACTACCGCACAATTGCACTCATCTCACATGTTAGTAAAGGAATGCTCAAAATTCTCCAAGCCAGGCTTCAGCAATATGTGAACCGTGAAATTCCTGATATTCCAGCTGGTTTTAGAAAAGGCAGAGGAACCAGAGATCAAATTGCCAACATCCGCTGGATCGTGGAAAAAGCAAGAGAGTTCCAGAAAAGCATCTATTTCTGCTTTATTGACTATGCCAAAGCCTTTGACTGTGTGGATCACAATAAACTGTGGAAAATTCTGAGAGATGGGAATACCAGACCACCTGACCTGCCTCTTGAGAAACTATATGCAGGTCAGGAAGCAACAGTTAGAACTGGACATGCAACAACAGACTGGTTTCAAATAGGAAAAGGGGTATGTCAAGGCTGTATATTGTCACCCTGCTTATTTAACTTATATGCAGAGTATATCATGAGAAACGCTGGACTGGAAGCAACACAAGCTGGAATCAAGATTGCCAGGAGAAATATCAATAACCTCAGACATGCAGATGACACCACCCTTATGGCAGAAAGTGAAGAGGAACTAGAAAGCCTCTTGATGAAAGTGAAAGAGGAGAGTGAAAAAGTTGGCTTAAAGCTCAACATTCAGAAAACAAAGATCATGGCATCCGGTCCCATCACTTCATGGGAAATAGATGAGAAAACAGTGGAAACAGTATCAGATTTTATTTTTCTGGGCTCCAAAATCACTGCAGATGGTGACTGCAGCCATGAAATTAAAAGATGCTTACTCCTTGGAAGGAAAGTTATGACCAACCTAGACAGCATATTCAAAAGCAGAGACATTACTTTGCCAACAAAGGTCCGTCTAGTCAAGCCTATGGTTTTTCCTGTGGTCATGTATGGATGTGAGAGTTGGACTGTGAAGAAGGCTGAGTGTCAAAGAATTGATGCTTTTGAACTGTGGTGTTGAAGAAGACTCTTGAGAGTCCCTTGGACTGCAAGGAGATACAACCAGTCCATTCTAAAGAAGATCAGTCCTGGGATTTCTTTGGAAGGAATGATGCTAAAGCTGAAACTCCAGTACTTTGGCCACCTTATGCAAAAAGTTGACTCACTGAAAAAGACTGATGCTGGGAGGGATCGGGGGCAGGAGGAGAAGGGGACAACAGAGGATGAGATGGCTGGATGGCTTCACTGACTCGATGGACGTGAGTCTCAGTGAACTCCAGGAGTTGGTGATAGACAGGGAGGCCTGGCGTGCTGCAGTTCATGGAATCGCAAAGAGTCGGACATGACTGAGTGACTGAACTGAACTGATTACCTTTCAAAAAAAAAAAAAAAGACCCTATTTTTATTTTTATTTTTTTTTAATTTATTTTATTTTTAAACTTTACAATATTGTATTAGTTTTGCCAAATATCGAGATGAATCCGCCACAGGTATACCTGTGTTCCCCATCCTGAACCCTCCTCCCTCCTCCCTCCCTGTGCCATCCCTCTGGGTCGTCCCAGTGCACCAGTCCCAAGTATCCAGTATCGTGCATCGAACCTGGACTGGCGACTCGTTTCATACATGATATCATACATGTTTCAATGCCATTCTCCCAAATTATCCCACCCCCTCCCTCTCCCACAGAGTCCAAAAGACTGTTCTATACATCAGTGTCTGTTTTGCTGTCTCGTATACAGGGTTATCATTACCATCTTTCTAAATTCCATATATATGTGTGTTAGTATACTGTATTGGTGTTTTTCTTTCTGGCTTACTTCACTCTGTATAATAGGCTCCAGTTTCATCCACCTCATTAGAACTGATTCAAATGTATTCTTTTTAATGGCTGAGTAATACTCCATTGTGTATATGTACCACAGCTTTCTTATCCATTCATCTGCTGAGGGGCATCTAGGTTGCTTCCATGTCCTGGCTATTATAAACAGTTCTTCAATGAACATTGGGGTACACGTGAAAAGACCCTATTTTTAAAGCAAACTTCATATATATTTTTTATAATTCTTGTGATTTTGTTTTGTTTTTTTAATATTGTATTTTTGAGGGTCTATCCTCTACTTTAGATTTTTAGTCTTTGCTTTTTTGTATTTGTTATAAATTTTGTACCTTTAAGAATCCAATCTTCAGTACCCATTTTTACTTAGGAGTGTGATAACTGGCTTGATTTCCCTCTCCCCCTTTTGGCTCTCCTTTTTCTCCCCTAGGTCACCTCTATCTCCTCCCTCCCCCTTCTCTTCTCTACCAAACTCTGTAAATCTCTTTGGGTATTCTGGGTTGTGGAGAGCACTTAGGGAACTGATTACTGGCTAGATCTGTCTCTCTCCTTTTGAACCCCCCACTTCTCCTGGTCACCTCTATCTCCTTCCTCCCTCTTCTCTTCTCTATGTAACTCCATGAACCTCTCTCAGTGTTCCAGGCTGTGAAGAGCACATAGGGATTTGATTACTAGCTAGATTGCTCTCTCCCCTTTTGATTCCCCCTCTTCTCCTTCTGGTCACCTCTATCTCCCACCTCCCTCTTCTCCATGTAACTCAGTGAACCTTTCTGGGTGTCCCTCATTGTGGAGAATCTTTTCTCCATTAACCTAGATGTTTTATCATTGATGCTGTATGGATGGAGAAGTCTTGAGGCTACTGTAAGAATGAGACTGAAAACCAGAGGCAGGAGGCTTAAGTCCAAAACCTGAGAACACCAGAGAACTCCTGACTCCGGGGAACATTAATCGATAAGAGCTCATCCAAAAGCCTCCATACCTACACTGAAACCAAGCTCCACCAAAGAGCCAACAAGTTCCAAAGCAAGACATACCATGAAAATTCTCCAGCAATGCAGGAACATAGCCCTGAGCTTTAATATACAGGCTGCCCAATGTCACACCAAACCCATATACATCTTAAAACTCACTACTGGACACGTCATTGCACTCTAGAGAGAAGAAATCCAGCTCCACCCACCAGAACACTGACATAAGCTTCCCTAACCAGGAAACCTTGACAAGCCACTCGTCCAACCCCACCCACAGGGAGGAACCTCCACAATAAAGAGGGACCACAAACTTCCAGAATACAGAAAAGCCACCCCAAACACAGCAATCTAAACAAGATGAAAAGGCAGAGATATATTCAGCAGATAAAGGAACATGAAAAATGCCCACCAAACCAAACAAAAGAGGAGGATATAGGGAGTCTAACTGGAAAAAAAATTCAGAATAATGATACTAAAAATGATCCAAAATCTTGAAAACAAAATGGAGTTACAGATAAATAGACTGGAGACAAGGATTGAGAAGATGCAAGAAACGTTTAACAAGGACCTAGAAGAAATAAAAAAGAGTCAATCAATAATGAATAATGCAATAAATGAGATAAAAAAACACTCTGGAGGGAATCAACAGTAGAATAACTGAGGCAGAAGATAGGATAAGTGAATGGTGGAAATAAATGAAGCAGAGAGGAAAAAAGAATTAAAAGAAAGGAGGGCAATCTCAGAGACCTCTGGAACAATGTCAAATGCCCCAACATTCAAATAATAGGAGTCCCAGAGAAGAAGATAAAGAAAAAAGCCATGAGAAAATACTTGAGGAGATAATAGTTGAGAACTTCCCTAAAATGGGGAAGGAAATAGTCATCCAAGTCCAAGAAACCCAGAGAGTCCCAAACAGGATAAACCCAAGACAAAACACCCCAAGACACATATTAATCAAATTAACAAAGATCAAACACAAAGAACAAATATTAAAAGCAGCAAGGGAAAAACAACAAATAACACACAAGGGGATTCCCATAAGGATAACAGATGATCTTTCAATAGAAACTCTTCAGGCCAGAAGGGAATGGCAGGACATACTTAAAGTGATGAAAGAAAATAACCTACAACTGATATTACTATACCCAGCAAGGATCTCATTCAAATATGAAGGAGAAATCAAAAGCTTTACAGACAAGCAAAAGCTGAGAGAATTCAACACCACCAAACCAGCTCTTCAACTAATGCTAAAGAATCTTATCTAGACAGGAAACACAGAAAAGGTGTATAAACTTGAACCCAAAACAACAAAGTAAATGGCAATGAGATCATACTTATCAATAATTACCTTAAATGTAAATGGGTCGAATGCCCCAACCAAAAGACAAAGACTGGCTGAATGGATACAAAAATAAGACCCCTATATGTGTTGTCTACAAGAGACCTACTTCAAAACAAGGGACACATACAGACTGAAAGTGGAGGGCTGGAAAAAGATATTTCACACAAATGGAGACCAAAAGAAAACAGGAGTAGCAATACTGATATCAGATAAAATGACTTTGAAATAAAGGCTGTGAAAAGAGACAAAGAAGGACACTACATAATGATCAAAGGATAAATCGAAGAAGAAGATATAACAATTATAAATATATATGCACCCAACATAGGACCACCACACTATGTAAGGCAAATGCTAACAAGTATGAAAGGGGAAATTAACAATAACACAATAATAGTGGGAGACTTTAATACCCCACTCACACTTATGGATAGATCAACTAAACAGAACGTTAGCAAGGAGACACAAACTTTAAATGATACAATGGACCAGTTAGACCTATTGATATCTATAGGACATTTTACCCCAAAACAATGAATTTCACCTTTTTCTCAAGTGCACAATGGAACATTCTCCAGGATAGATCACATCCTGGGCCATAAATCTAGCCTTGGTAAATTCAAAAAACCTGAAATCATTCCAAGCATCTTTTCTGATCACAGTGCAATAAGATTAGATGTCTATTACAGGAAAAAAACTATTAAAAATGCCAACATATGGAGGCTAAACAACACGCTTCTGAATATCCAACAAACCACAGAAGAAATCAAAAAAGAAATCAAAATTTGCATAGAAACAAATGAAAATGAAAACACAACAACCCAAAACCTATGGGACACTGTAAAAGCAGTGCTAAGGAGAAGGTTCATAGCAATACAGGCTTACCTTCAGAAATAAGAAAAAAGTCAAATAAATAACCTAACTCTACACCTAAAGCAACTAGAAAAGGAAGAAATGAATAACCCCAGGTAGTAGAAGGAAAGAATTCATAAAAATTAGGGCAGAAATAAATGCAAAAGAAACAAAAGAGACCATAGCAAAAATCAGCAAAGCTAAAAACTGGTTCTTTGAGAAGATAAATAAAATGGACAAACCATTAGCCAGACTCATCAAGAAAAAAAAGGAGAAGAATCAAATCAACAAAATTAGAAATGAAAATGGAAAAATCACAACAGACAACACAGAAATACAAAGGATCATAAGAGACTACTATCAGCAACTATATGCGAATAAAATGGACAACTTGGAAGAAATGGACAAATTCTTAGAAAACTATAACTTTCCAAAACTGAACCAGGAAGAAATAGAAAATCTTAGCAGACCCATCACAAGCACAGAAATTGAAACTATAATGAGAAATCTTCCACAAAAAAAAAAAAAAAAAATCCCAGGACCAGACAGCTTCACAGCTGAATTCTACCAAAAACTTAAAGAAGAGCTAACACCTATCGTACTCAAACTCTTCCAGAAAATTTCAGAGGAAGGTAGACTTCCAAACTCATTCTATGAGGCCACCATCACCCTAATACCAAAACCTGACAAAGATGCCACAAAAAAAGAAAACTACAGGCCAATATCACTGATGAACATAGATGCAAAAATCCTAAACAAAAGCCTAGCAAACAGAATCCAACAACACATTAAAAAGATCATACACCATGACCAAGTGGGCTTTATCCCAGGGATGCAAGGATTCTTCAATATTCGCAAATCAATCAATGTGATACACCACATTAACAAATTGAAAGATAAAAACCATATGATTATCTGAATAGATGTAAAGAAAGCCTTTGACAAAATTCAACATCCATTGATGATAAAAACCCTCCAGAAAGCAGGCATAGAAGGAACATACCTCAACATAATAAAAGTCATATATGATAAAACCCCAGCAAACATTATCTACAATGGTGAAAAATTGAAAGCATTTCCCCTAAAATCAGGAACAAGACAAGGGTGCCCACAATCGCCACTGCTATTCAACATAGTTTTGGAAGTTTTAGCCACAGCAATCAGAGAAGAAAAAGAAATAAAAGGAATCCAGATTGGAAACGAAGACATAAAACTCTCACAGTTTGCAGATGACATGATCCTCTACATAGAAAACCCTAAAGACTCCCCCAGAAAATTACTAGAGCTAATCAATGAATATAGCAAAGATGCAGGATATAAAATTAACACACAGAAATCCCTTGCATTCCTATACACTAACAACGAGAAAACAGAAAGACAAATTAAGGAAACATATCCACTCACCTTTGCAACGAAAAGAATAAAATACTTAGAAATAAATCTACCTAAAGAAACAAAAGACCTATATATATATAACTATAAAACACTGATGAAAGAAATAAAAAATGACACAAATAGATGGAGAAATATACCATGTTCATGGATGGGAAGAAACAATATAGTGAAAATGAATATACTACCCAAAGCAATCTACTGATTCAATGCAATCCCTATCAAGCTACTAATGGTATTCTTCAGAGAACTAGAACAAACAATTTCACAATTTGTATGGAAATACAAAAAACCTCGAATAGCCAAAGCCATCTTGAGAAAGACGAATGGAACTGGAGGAATCAACCTGCCTGACTTTAGGCTATACTACAAAGCAACAGTCATCAAGACAGTATGGTACTGGCACAAAAACAGAAACATAGATCAATGGAACAAAATAGAAAGCCCAGAGATAAATCCACGCACCTATGGACACCTTATCTTTGACAAAGCAGGCAAGAATATGCAATGGAGAAAAGACAAGCTCTTTAACAAGTGATGCTGGGAAAACCTGTACTCTACAGTACTTGGAGAGTACACTCCAGTACTCTTGCCTGGAAAATCCCATGGACGGAGGACCTGGTAGGCTGTAGTCCATGAGGTCACTAAGAGTCAGACGTGACTGAGCGACTTCACTTTGACTTTTCACTTTCATGCATTGGAGAAGGAAATGGCAACCCACTCCAGTATTCTTGCCTAGAGAATCCCAGGGATGGGGGAGCCTGGTGGGCTGCCATCTATGGGGTCGCACAGAGTCAGACTCAATGAAGCAACTTAGCAGCAGCAGCTGGGAAAACTTGTCAACCACTTGTGAAAGAGAGAAACTAGAACACTTTTTAACACCATACACAAAAATAAACTCAAAATGGATTAAAGATCTAAACGTAGGACCAGAAACTATAAAACTCCTAGAGAAAAACATAGGAAAAACACTCTCTGACATAAATCACAACAGGATCCTCTATGACCCACCTCCCAGAATATTGGAAATAAAAGCAAAAATAAGCAAATGGGACCTAATTAAACTTAAAAGCTTCTACACAACCAAGGAAACTATAAGCAAAGTGAAAAGACGGCCTTCAGAATGGGAGAAAATAATAGCAAATGAAGCAACTGACAAACAACTAATCTCAAAAATATACAGAGTTCATGCAGCTCAATCCCAGAAAAATAGGTGAGCCAGTCAAAAAATGGGCCAAAGAACTAAACAGACATTTCTCCAAAGAAGATATACAAATGGCTAACAAACACATGAAAAAATGCTAAACTTCACTCATTATCACAGAAATGCAAATCAAAACCACAATGAGGTACCCCTCTTAGAATGGCTGCTATCCAAAAGTCTACAAGCAATAAATGCTGGAGAGGGTGTGGAGAAAAGGGAACACTCTTATACTGTTGGTGGAAATGCAAACTAGTACAGCCACTATGGAGAACAGTATTGAGATTCCTTAAAAAACTGGAAATAGAACTTCCATATGACCCAGCAATCCCACTGCTGGGCATACACACTAAGGAAACCAGAATTGAAAGAGACATGTGTACCCCAATGTTCATTGTAGCACTGTTTATAATAGCCAGGACATGGAAGGAACCTAGATGTCCATCAGCAGATGAAATGATAAGAAAGCTGTGGTACATATACACAATGGAATATTACTCAGCCATTAAAAAGAATACATTTGAATCAGTTCTAATGAGGTGGATGAAACTGGAGCCTATTATACAGAGTAAAGTAAGTCAGAAAAAAATCAGCAATACAGTATACTAATGCATATATGGAGAAGGCAATGGCACCCCACTCCAGTACTCTTGCCTGGAAAATCCCATGGACGAAGGAGCCTGGTAGGCTGCAGTCCATGGGGTCGCAAAGAGTTGGACACAACTAAGCGACTTCATTTTCACTTTTCACTTTCATGCATTGGCAAGGGAAATGGCAACCCACTCCAGTATTCTTGCCTGGAGAATCCCAGGGATGGGGCAGCCTGGTGGGCTGCCATCTATGGGGTCGCACAAAGTCGGACACGACTGAAGCAACTTAGCAGCAGCAGCAACGCATATATATGGAATTTAGAAAGATGGTAATGATGACCCTATATGTGAGACAGCAAAAGAGACACAAATGTATAGAACAGTCTTTTGGACTCTGTGGGAGATGGCTAGGGTGGGATGATTTGAGAGAATAGCATTGAAACATGTAGATTATCATATATAAAACATAACGCCAGTCCAGGTTTGATGCATGAGACAGAGTACTTAGGGCTGGTGTACTGGGATGACCCTGAGGGATGGGATGGGGAGGGAGGTGGGAGGAAGGGTCAGGATGAGGAACACATATACAGCCATGGCTGATTCATGTCAATATTGGCAAAACCCACTACCATATTGTAAAGTAATTAGCCTCCAATTAAAATAATACATTAAAAAAATAATAAAATAAAATAGCTTATAAGAGGCAAAGTTGGTATTTGAACATAGCCACTAGGCTCAGAGCCCATGTCCCTACTCTGCTTCTGCTACTGCCACTAAGTAAGAACACAGTGGTTGGTTGTGTTTTCTTGAAATCGTTAACTCAGCTTAAATTCTGCTAGATATGGCAGGAATTTTCTTGCTGGTGCACATGAGAGAAGTTTGAGGGCTTGAACAAGGAGAAATACTTCTTGAGCAGAAATCAGAACACTGGAAAACAATTTCAGGCCATAGGTTTGGGCATGAAGTCACTAGTTTCATGGTAAGTTCCGATATGCACAGCTTCAGATAGCTCAGGCCAAGGAGAATTTGACAAACTGTTTGCAGTGGTTATACAAAGGCAGAACTGTGGTGGAGGAGTTGTTTTAAACAACTATGATGCAAGAAGGGCATCCTATTAGAATTAAATTAAATGTTGGCTTAAAAACTTAAAATTATAATTCCCTCCCAAGCTCAGATGCTTATTACTTTTGTAAATCTGGCTGCAAATTTATCTTAATGTTATATATCAACATGAGTAGTAGCTCATCTTCATAAATTTTGTTATTTTCATACGTATGTTCTTGTAGAAACAATTTAAGAATGTATGGAAGTTAACTTTGATACCCCTCATACATGTCCCACTTGGGCATAAGCATGAAAGACAACAATACCTCATAGTGATTATGGAAGTCAAAAATGAAAAAATTATTGTGTATTATAATCAGCATGAAGAAAGGCATGCCTCATACACCTCCCCTACTCCAGCTCTGGCAACTATTACATGGGGTGATAACAGTGGAATTACCAATACAGCTTGGAAGGCTATAATCACAAATTATTCTGAAAATCAAAAATACGTCTTCCTCTAGAAATTAAGATTTGAATTTTCTGAAACATTTGAATGTTTTAAAACTTTGAATAAAGAAAACAATATCATTAAGCAACAAATTGGGGTTTAATAAAGTTTTCTTATTGGCTTATTTCAATTTGATTTCAGCACTTATGTGAATAGTGAAGAAAATAGAGGCATTTGGGGCATATTAATCCATTACCCATTGACTACTCTTCAGTCATGCCTAATGCAGCCATCAGAGCGGTTCTGGACATCTGTGGTAGTACCAAGCATACCAGCAGTCTCAGTCCTCTCTCCTCCTCACCCACGGCTTTCTGGTTCTCCTTTTTAATTATCACTCTCCCTCCCCCTCCAGTATTCTCTCTTTCTTCCCTTCTCCCACCCTCAGAACCTTTATCTTTCCATAGGAATGAATGCAGCTGTCTTTCCTGGGACATTTACAAGAGCGCAAAGAGAAATTAGACATTTCAATGGCAACCCACTCCAGTACTCTTGCCTGGAGAATTTCATGGACCGAGCAGCCTGGCAGGCCACAGTTCTTACGGTCACAAAGAGTCAGACATGACTGAGCAACTAACACATACACACACACACACACCCCTGGCCAAATTTTTCTCCTGCTTCTCATCTATTCACATAGTTGAGCCTGTAACTAGAGCTTCTCTGTGTTATTTTCTTAACAAATAGAACTTTAGGAAATGGGGAAGTTACCAATGAATACTATAGAGTAAAATATCCTCTAAAATTTGACTTTTTTTTTATAAACACCCTTTTCCAAAAATCATTCAAATTAACATTATTAAACTAAAATAAATAGAGGGCATTTTAGGACAAAGAATAAATATAAATAAGGAAAAAAGATAAAACACAACCCATAAGGTTCCATCTTTTTGTAGATTAGCCACAAATTCAGATTTACAGGAGTCAGTTCAAAGAGGAAAGTACAACTTGGTACACGATTCACAGTAAACATATAAAGATATTATAGCAGATCCTCAGAAGAACCCCAAGTACTTCTAGAGATCGTGGATAAAAAACAATGTCCTCAACGTTGTTATAAGAAGCACAGTAAAAAGTTTTGCAACACAACTCTCATCAGATCAGATCAGTCGCTCAGTCGTGTCCGACTCTTTGCGACCCCATGAATCGCAGCACACCAGGCCTCCCTGTCCGTCACCAACTCCCGGAGTTCACTCAGACTCACGTCCATCGAGTCAGTGATGCCATCCAGCCATCTCATCCTCTGTCGTCCCCTTCTCCTCCTGTCCCCAATCCCTCCCAGCATCAGAGTCTTTTCCAATGAGCCAACTCTTCGCATGAGGTGGCCAAAGTACCGGAGTTTCAGCTTTAGCATCATTCCTTCCAAAGAAATCCCAGGGCTGATCTCCTTCAGAATGGACTTGTTGGATCTCCTTGCAGTCCACGGGACTCTCAAGAGTCTTCTACAACATCACAGTTCAAAAGCATCAATTCCGCGATCAGCCTTCTTTATAATCCAACTCTCACATCCATACATGACCACAGGGAAAACCATAGCCTTGACTAGACGGACCTTTGTTGGCAAAGTAATGTCTCTGCTTTTGAATATGCTATCTAGGTTGGTCATAACTTTCCTTCCAAAGAGTAAGCGTCTTTTAATTTCATGGCTGCAATCACCATCTGCAGTGATTTTGGAGCCCAGAAAAATAAAGTCTGACACTGTTTCCACTGTTTCCCCATCTATTTCCCATGAAGTGGTGGGACCGGATGCCATGATCTTCGTTTTCTGAATGTTGAGCTTTAAGCCAACTTTTTCACTCTCCACTTTCATGTTCATCAAGAGGCTTTTGAGTTCCTCTTCACTTTCTGCCATAAGGGTGGTGTCATCTGCATATCTGAGGTTATTGATATTTCTCCCAGCAATCTTGATTCCAGCTTGTGTTTCTTCCAGTCCAGCGTTTCTCATGATGTACTCTGCATATAAGTTAAATAAACAGGGTGACAATATACAGCCTTGACGAACTCCTTTTCCTATTTGGAACTATCCCTCAAATCAGAATTCATTAACAAGCTATTCTACAGAGTTCACAAGTACATGTTGAACAAAATATGGGGATTCAGATAGAGAACACACCAAAAAAAATGTAGACAGGACATAGAGGCTATGATTAGAAACCTTCTAGATATCTATAAACTCTCCTTTTACCATCAGATATTTGCTTTACCTAGACCCAGAGACCTGTGTTAGCCATGCCTCTGACAGGAAATGCAGAAACTCCGTCCATGATCCTTGACCAATACCTTACTGTCCCTTGCACGTCTCCAGTGCATATGGCCTTATAAAGAACACTTCTGGGTAAATGATGTTTTCACTATACATTGAGATTGAGGCCCTAGATCCCTATGTCCTGTCTTATCTAGTGAGCCAGGCTGGCCACCTGTGAGCCAAACTCCAAAACTGTGAATACCAAAGTATACTTGTTTGTACTTGTTTCTAAGTTGATTTACATACCCTTATTTTATCCCTCCAACAGATGTGAAAGCAGAATGTTTAATCTGTATCACTAATCTGTATCATTTGTTATATCTTTAAATTAGTCTTTATAAATATCAGACACTACACCACAGCACTGAAAATGAATCACTGTTCTGAACAAGAACTGAAACAATTAAACAGAGCATCACAGCTTGCTTTGATAAAGAACAAATTCCAACTAAGAAGAGGCTCTTAGCACTGGATCCATAATGAGATAACTCAGATTGAGGAGACAGACCCATTATAATCGCCTAGAAATTCACTACTTGTAATGATAGTGACAAAAATTCCCTTTCATCATGATACATCTTAACTAAGTGCTGAATGCAAAGAGAGTATATGTTGATAAAATCTTATTCAGCTATTTAGACACTATTTGAGGATAAACAATGCTTCTCTTTTTTTCTTTCTCTCTCCCTCCTTCCCTCCCTTCTTCTTTCTACACACACACACACACACACACACACACACACATACACACACACTGCAAAGTGTCTTTAGGGATAATCATGGAGAGTATGAGAGAATTCTCATGTCAAGGTGTCTCTGTCAAAACTTGAAACAAAGCTAGGCCTCAGACCAGGGATTTGGCCAGCTGCTAAAGAAGCTAGGGCCAAAATTAGTGAAAGAAAAAAATATGAGAAAGAGGCAAAAAACTAGTATGTGATAAGATGATAAAAATCTGAACGTGTGAAGTATCTAACAAACACTAAAACAAACATCTTGAAGTGCATTTCCTTTCCAATTCGTCCCACCATTCAATCTACAGCATAATCAAAGAGGCCAGAATACCTAAAAAGTAAGCAAAACAACCCAAATACTTTCATAATTCTGCAAACTACTCCAATCTGTAGGATTTTCTTTCAAGAATCTGTTTTTAGAAAAGTAAGTTTTTTCTCAACTATTTTCTGTGTCGTGTTAGTTTGACTGAACTTAGGTGATTCTTTTTTTCTCTTCCTTTAGTGTTGCTAATTAGTGCTGAGCCTTGGCAGACCATACAGATAAGCTGGCAAATGACCAAAAACATGTTAATAGAGAATTGCTCATAACTCCCTTGCCACCAGTCAGAAATAATTGGTACCTTTCTTCAAGCTTCCCTAGGAGAATGACAAATCAAGAGGAAATGCCTTTTATTTCAAAGACCTTTTATCAGCTCTGGATCATAAAGCATGGCAATTTGTTTCTCCTTCTTTATTATAAAGAAACTATAACAACAACATTTTTAAAGGAATACTGATCAAAGTTAAGGAGCTTAACACCTGTCAAAATACAAATCCTAAAAAAAAAAATCACAAACCCTTTTGGCACATAGAAAATCTGAGGACATAGGGCTGCTAAAGAGTCAGGTTCCCTCCTTCACAGAAGGCACACCATCTGAGCCAACCACACATTTTGGTATGAAGATGAAGCTGCACTCCACATACGTAAACAAAACAAACAGAATAATCTATCATCATGTAGAAGGCAAGGTATAGGCCTCTTACCTGTTGGAATCAAGATTAAACAAAAGGAAAAGATAGACACATTTTTTTAAAAGCCATTAACACAAAGAAATAACCTTCCTCCTTTTATTGTCCAAGCTAAAGCTGCAATAAACCTCCGGGAAACTCAAAGACAGGCCAAAGCAGAGTGATGAATTGGCAAAATCTGGGGAATCTGTGTTTTAATTAAAAAAAAAATTTTAGGATTGGTAACAACTAAATCGGAGAAGGCAATGGCACCCCACTCCAGTACTCTTGCCTGGAAAATCCATGGACGGAGGAGCCTGGTAGGGTGCAGTCCATGGCGTCGCTAAGAGTCAGACACAACTGAGCGACTTCACTTTCACTTTTTACTTTCATGCATTGGAGAAGGAAATGGCAACCCACTCCAGTATTCTTGCCTGGAGAATCCCAGGGACAGAGGAGCCTAATGCGCTGCTGTCTATGGGGTCGCACAGAGTCGGACACAACTGAAGCGACTTAGCAACAGCAGCAGCAGCAACAACTAAATATATATTATTCCTAAATTTTTTTTAACTATCACACTATTCACAACTTAATATTATCATCCACTTTTGCCAGCTCCTTATTATGGACAATATATAAAGTGGCATTTATTGTACATTATGCTATGCAGATTTGGCCTTGCAAGCCTGGGTCTGAGGTATCTGTGATATATCTTTGAGGTTTTCCATATGCATTATTAGAATGCATATACTTCTTGGAGAATTAAAACTACCACTTGAATTAGGTATGTATATTTGGAAATAAGGCTCCACTCTCACTTTATATATTAATTCTATGATTTTAATATTAAAATCTACTCTTTTTTATAGCTCATTGAAAGTTGAAATAGAATCATTTCAACATTTCAACTTCTAATGAGCTATAAAACACAGTAAATTTTAGTTTTAGAAATCACAGAATTACTATATAAAGTGGGAATGGAGTTGTATTGCCAAATATCCATGTCTTATTCAAGATGCATGGTTAATTATGTAATCTTTTATGCATAGGAAAGTATTTAGACATCTCAGTTGGGAAATTAAAAAGTTAGCTACTATTATTTAGAACACCTCTATTGAGTGGTAAGGTTTTATTTTAAAGACATCCAAAATCTTCTTTACAGAAATAAGCATATCAGTTTCTTACCCTGCCAGATGGAACACATCTGATCCTTGTTTTAAATTATACCAAATTATTTCTGTTTTATGAAAAGCTTATTATGCTTTGCAGCCTGGCTATTGCTTTCTGAAACTATATTTTCCACCAAAGAGTAAAAGAATTCTTCTTTTTTTTCTTTTGGTTTCAATAAGTAAAGAGAAGAGGGGAACCTCCATCCAAGCAGTTTGCACACACAATTTTTTTATTACAATATCTGATCTTGGTCACTTTTAAAGAGATTTTCTAAATTTTAGGTTTTCTTCATATATACATATCATATATGTGCATTTTCATACATACACAGGTAACTTCTGAATATTTTTTAGAATCCATCCAACGTTGCACACAGACAATTAATAAGGTAGCCCTACCAGGTTTTTAGCTGGGGGTGTTTGTGTTATAAATCTGTAAAGGAACCCAGGTATTTAGTATCCAAGTTTGTGAAACAGATAACTTAGAAAATAATTATTCAAAGACTCACTGAAAGATTTCTCCAGCTTCTTTCAGTAGCAAATTCCCAAAGGGCTTTCATAGTGATTCAACCAGCATTTGTTGATTCCCTGCCATGTGCCAACTGTTCAGAATCAGGGGGAAGAAAAGATGAGAAAATACCAACATACGTTCTCCTGAAATCCAATGGTTGAGACAAATCCATAAGCAAATAATAATAATGTTATAACATTTTATATATACTCTTACTTTGTCCCCCAAAGAATTTAAGTCACTAAATTATACCAAGTCTTCCCAGGTGGCTGAGTGGTAAAGAATCCATCTACCAATGCAGGATAAGTGGGTTCAGTCCCTGAGTCAGGATGATCCCCTGGAGACATAAATGGCAACCCATTCCAATATTCTTCCCTGGAAAATTGCATGGACAGAGGAGCCTGGCAGGCTATAGTCCACAGGGTTGCAAAGAGTCAGACACAACCGAGCAACTGAGCACATATGCAAATTACAGCTCTGGATAAGTGCAACATTAGAAGCACAAATGACGCATAGAAGGGAAAATAACAAATATGCTTTAATTTATAGTTGTATACATTTGAGCTTTGACGATGAATAGAAGAGGTTTCTTAGAGGGAACCCACAGATTGAAATCTGCCATAATGTCCAATCACAATTTTGAATACACTTACACAGCTAAATTCTATGAGTTAATATCTATTTATAGTTGGCAGATAACTAGTTTCTGCTATTTCTATTTGCTATCTATGAGTTCTTGATTTCATAGATGGTCAGGCAAATGTCTATTTGAAACAGCATATCAAAACACTATTTTAAGGGAAAGCTCAGGAAAAGCACCATAAATAGCTTGTGTCTTCTGTATTTCCTCATATAATTGTTGGGAGTTTTAATCTTTTGGGAGATATTAGACTTCTAAATAAATAGTAAGATAAATCATTAGCCCTGTATAGATTTGCTAAAATCATTATAGTTTGAAAACATTAGCTCCATATTTCAACCTATATGTAAAACTGAAAAAAAAAAGGAATTTGCTTTATGCTCCATTTATAGTTTCTAAAAGGTAGTTACAAGGTGCCTGGTACGTAATAGAAATTTGTAGTGGACACTGCTTTTCTTCTGACTAGAATCAGAATTTCTTTGGGGGCAGCATCACTGCTGTCCTTGGTCCTGATAGCTGTAGGCATGAGCATGTAAGTCAAGTCTAGCCACAGTAATATGATCAAGAATGGCCCCGTGACCCAAGTCAGGCCAATCAAGACCATTAGCAAGACTGGCTAGAGCTACAAGGAAAGAGATGCTAGCTGTAAAGATTATGTCTATCTAGAGAGGCCAGTGACCATCTTCACCACCGTATTGAAAGCTCCCATTTAGAATAAAGCTGATCCAGAAGAAAGCAGAGTCAAAAAGAGAGTAAAAGACTCAGATTTCTGATAATTTCAGCTATACTTCTATAGTATAGAGCATGACTGAAGCCAGATTCTCCTCTTTAATGTCCTTATTAACAAATTGTGTGTATATATCATGTATACATACATACATATGATGAATTCTGGTAGTGGCAACTACCAGAATGAGGCTTGATTAACATAGTAGCAAACAAATGTGAATTTTCATCCCCTCTTTTCCTTTCCTCCTCATTTTTGTAAAACTTAAAAGATTGCCAAAATGGGTACATTAGACCATATATTATATAACTATAGAAAGCCCATGGACAAAGGAGCCTGGGAGGCTAAAGTTCATGGGATCACAAAGTCTGACCAAGCAACTGAGCACAGTACATAGTCTATTAGACGGTATAACAACCTATTTTGTGTGAGAGAAAAAAAATCTTAAGGAATAAATATTATTGCATCTGGGATTTTTTAATTGTTAATTTTATGTCTGATTTGTCATTTACAGCTAAAAGAATTCACTGTGCATCTTTAGTTTCTCTTTGAATAAAGATAAAATAAGTATCAGGAATTTAAAAAAAAAAAAAAACCTCACTGTGGTACAAGAGAACAGATACACTTTCATGCTTCACAAGCTTAATTCTGGAAACTCACAAAAACTTCAGAGAGCATAGATTATATTGTGTTATGTCAGTATTTAATGAAAAATCTGCTGTTTGCTGAAAAACCTAATCCTAAGAAGTAATTACTCTTCTACCCCTTTGTGGCTTGAAAAGCAAATATGCCATATCCCACCTATTTCTCAAGAAGGCAGAAAATCATCTTAATGATGCTTCCTTGCTAAACATCTGATATTACCTAGATGGTACACGAAACAAGAGATGCCAAAGGGACAAAATAGGAAACAGAGCTGTTGCCACAGATTATTCTAAGGTGAACATACAAAATCATTTGTGTTTTTATTGACAGTTCTTTGGTTGAAAGACACAGATGAAAATTAGGGATCAGGCTAATTTGCTGGGGAATGACTTTCATGTTTTCAACACTTTACAGGAATAGAAATCAAAGGGAATGTGCCTGCTTTCTGGCCCAGGTAATTTTTGAAGAGTACCAGTTAAAGAAGGAAAACTACTCTCTTTTTCAAACCCCCTCCTTCCCAGGTAGTATTTGAAGAGTACCAGTTAAAGAAGGAAAACTACTCTCTTTTTCAAATCCTTTCCTTCTCAACCCCCTATGAGAGTAGTTTGATGTTCCCCTTGAGACAGTATTGGGTACTTTGCCAAGAACATGCAATCTATATTGTTCATATATGAGAAACAACATTTACAAACAACTGTTTGTAAATGACAAGTTATTTTTCTTCATAAGGTTTTATATGTCTTCTAGGTATAGTTACCATTTCTTGTATAGGTACCTAAATGAAAGGAAAAGATTGCTTTGCATCCCTAGTATTTGGCATAGGCAATCTAAGCTTTAAATGATGGTATCAGTATTCCCACAGCAAGCAAGATGTGCTTCCAAATACAATTAAACAGATATATGAACAATGCCACCTCCTTTTTCAGCCAATTTTTGCCCTCCTTTCCGGGCACTTGCTCAATATGTTTTATTCTTTTTTAAAAAATGCTACATTAACCACCAGCATCAGAAAAGATCATTGGCAGCTAATCTGCTGCCCAAGTTAAGGCTCTGTTCAATATTTCAGTGTTTCCAAAACTGACACACTGCTTGTTTGGCCCTGACTGCAATCTTGTTTTCAATTTCTATCTGCCTTGGGCATCTTCCTCCTGTCACATATCCATATGCGTCTAACTGCACCACATGTAGGGCCAGATGCTAGGAATGCCATGATACCAAGGCATGTGACACAAGGATGATCTGCTCTTTCCCTTATAATTAAATGAGAAAACTGCGGGTGTACTGTCTCCCACCTGGCCCCATCACAAATGCAGCCAACAGATGCCACCACATGTGATTCATGCAAGTCCAAAGGAAAGATGTAAATACGCCCCCTAAAATTTTTTTTTCATCAAGGACTGGAGCTCCATGAAGTTGGTTACTTTGTGAAGAAAAACAGGTGTTAGGGTAAAATAAAAGACACAGCAACACCCAAGGTAACCAACACTCTGTGGCTTCTGTCCAAAACCATGTCACACACTGGCCTCACGCTTTAAAGCACCTGTCATTTCCTATTGTGAGCTTCCCAGGCGCCGGGTTGGCGACAAGCCAGGGTTAAACCCACTGGCAATTATTCACCCCATGTCCATCAGCCTGTGCTCTGAAAACCCCTCAGACCCCTCAGACTTGCCAGCAGCAGCCAGTGTTTCCTTTGATATCTGCTACCTCCCAGCAAACCGAGTTCAGAACAGACAGGCCGTCAGAGAATGCTCACTTTCATCTCTGCTCTCTTACCACTAATAAGCTCCTCTCTAATAACCATATTAAATCCAGCTATCACACATTGAAAGAAGGCTTCAAAAAAAGTGCTGCAAACAAGTTTGTGACATAAAGTACAGAAATGAGGACACTGGATAGATGACGAGTGATGCTGGGTACAAAGGATTAAGTACAACAAGAAACCTTGAATACTGCAACTTTTTGCCAAATTCAGTCTGTGATTAGGTCTCTAAGTTTGATTCTATTGATTTATCTTTAATGTTGTCATCTAATCTTATGAAATTATATTTTTTTAAAGAATTGATGTAAATACCAAATAATCATGAACTAAAACTGCATTAGTCTTCTGACATTTAGTGCTGATGGCTTGACTGAAAAATGATCAAAAAGAAATATGCAGCCGCTAACAACTTTCCCAGATGTATACATTAATACATGCATACATTTCCTAAAAAGAAGGTTGCAAATTTTCAGGTGTGAATTTGTGTTTTCAGAAAATTTATGAGCATTTAATATCTCAAGTAATAATGTAATAGTTTTATAATTAGTCAGACCTACCTCCTCTCATAAATGTATGTCTGATGCCTCTGTAAATGTATATCATCTGCTAAGGGTTCCAATGGAGTTATCAGCTTTTCTTTCCCTTACTAAGTAGTCCAAAAGGAAGAAATCAAAAGAAAGAAGCAGTCATCACTGACCACACACCTTGGGGATGTACAATACTTTTATGTCTCTTCAGATCCATTCCTTGCCTTTATCCTCAGCCTTTAGCATTTACATTGATGACCGTCTGGCACATGGATCTCACAGCCTGTATTTTTCAATGGCTTTAATGGCCTTCATCCCAAACCAGCCACAAACATGTTTGAACAACCTTGTCATAAAGCTATGGTCCTAATAAGCTGTCAGTTCCATGAGAGCAAAAGTTACAACTTGCTATTTTTTGTAGCTCCCACAGCATTGGGCAAAATTATCAGCACATAATATGCCATTGCTGGAGAATGGAATGGCAACCTACTCCAGTATTCTTGCCTGGAGAATCCCATGGACAGAGGAGCCTGGCGGGCTACAGTCCATGGGGTCACAAAGAGTCAGACATAACTGAAGCGACTGAGCGATATACCACTGAGGCTTGGAACTCTTTGATTTGAATGCAACATATCTGAAATTCTTATCACAGCATTCTGTCCATATCCTCCCATCTCGAAATGCATCTGCACTTCATTCTTATAGAAGATACTTAATAACAAAGTCTTTTATACTTCTTCCAGTTCATCCTTGATCTCTCCACTGACAATATAATCCCCACTCAGTCCTGGACTTCTGTTGAGTCACTTCTCTGCCAACTCCATCACAATCATAAAAGCCTCACCTTTGGACCTACTGGCAAGTTTATCTCCAAATTATTTTCCCACACATACATGCTTTTCCATTCTATTTTCTCTGTTTCTAGACTGATTGAGATGTCTAGAAAAGAGGCAGAAATGGCACGGTGCAGTTTCATCTTGCTGCTGCTGCTGCTAAGTTGCTTCAGTCCTGTCCAACTCTTGTGCAACCCTATAGGCGGCAGCCCACCAGGCTCCCCTGTCCCTGGGATTCTCCAAGCAAGAACACTGAAGTGGGTTGCCATTTCGTTCTCCAATGCATGAAAGTAAAAAGTGAAAGTGAAGTTGCTCAGTCATGTCCGACTCTTTGCAACCCCATGGACTGCAGCCTACCAGGCTCCCCCGTCCATGGGATTTTCCAGGCAAGAGTACTGGAGTGGGGTGCCATTGCTTTCTCCAGCAGTTTCATCTTGGGGAACTCCAAATAGACTTACTTGCTATTACTCATCAACTCTTAGCTTACTCCTAGGGATTTCTCAGAGTTTTGTCCCCGTAAGCCCCCAAATATTCACATGCTAGAATATGGAATATGGCACAAGCTGGAATCAAGATTGCCGGGAGAAATATCAATAACCTCAGATATGCAGATGACACCACCCTTATGGCAGAAAGTGAAGAAAAACTGAAGAGCCTCTTGATGAAAGTGAAAGAGGAGAGTGAAAAAGTTGGCTTAAAGCTCAGCATTCAGAAAACGAAGATCATGGCATCTGGTCCCATCACTTCATGGCAAATAGATGGAGAAACAGTGGAAACAGTATCAGACTTTATTTTGGGGGGCTCCAAAATCACTGCAGATGGTGATTGCAGCCATGAAATTAAAAGACGCTTACTCCTTGGAAGGAAAGTTATGACCAACCTAGATAGCATATTAAAAAGCAGAGACCTTACTTTGCCAACAAAGGTCCATCTAGTCAAGGCTATGGTTTTTCCAGTGGTCATGTATGGATGTGAGAGTTGGCCTATAAAGAAAGCTGAGCGCAGAAGAATTGATGCCTTTGAACTGTGGTGTTGGAGAAGACTCTTGAGAGTCCCTTGGACTGCAAGGACATCCAACCAGTCTATCCTAAAGGAGATTGGTCCTGGGTGTTCTTTGGAAGGACTGATGTTGAAGCTGAAGCACCAATATTTTGGCCACCTGATGCAAAGAGCTGACTCACTTGAAAAGACCCTAATGTTGGGAAAGATTGAATGCAGGAGGAAAAGGGGACCGCAGATGATGAGATGGTTAGATGGCATCATCGACTCAATGGACATGAGTTTGGGTAAGCTCCAGGTGTTGGTAATGGACAGGGAGGCCTGGCATGCTGCAGTTCATGGGGTCGCAAAGAGTCGGACACAACTGAGCGACTGAACTGAACTGAAAAGGTCACTTGAGTTGGATAAAGAAACATGCTTGTGTTTGGTTACAGAAACAAGAGTGGGTTGACGTCAGCCTTTGACTCAAGTTCAGGGGAGCAAGTCCACTGCTAATGGGCTGACTTTCAAACCATAAGACTATTACCAATTGACTGACTTTCCATGGTGAATTCATAGAAGCAAACTCTTATTAATCAGTGAGACAGGTTTAATACCAGGACTGATGTTTACTGATTATCAAGTCAGCTTTTCCTCAGAATGTGAAGACTTTAAAGTTTTTATCATGCCTAAAAAATGTACTAGCTGTAGTAAATTTTGGTGCTAGTGATATTTTTTAATTTCATCTAATATAGTAAACCATTCCCTTGACTAAAATAAAAGACCCAGATTGGCATGGAGACGTCATCTGATTTGCCAAAATCTATCAGATGGGCATTAATAGCCTAGAGCAGCATATTGAGAGGACTATGAAATCTTATCCAGGCCCAGCAGGTTAGAGTGTCATCATTCATTATCAATGTTTGTTATGGAGAGAAGAATTGAATGATCGTACAATGCCATATCGTTCTGATTCTGCCCTAGACCCCAAAAACCAGTCAGAATCTACAGTTGGCTAGATTGAACTTCATGGATGGTTATGGAAGAGATTAATTCTAACAAGAATGATTGAACTGGTTGTATTCCAAGCAACTGACATTTAAAAATAACAATGACTGGGATGGAATAAAGGGTATATGTGCTAAAGGCATATAGATCGCACCAAAATTCAGTGAAATCTTAATAAATTGAGACAGAGTAAAAGAATAAACATTTCCAAAGAAGTAAAAAAGGAGGAAGGCTAATGTAATTGATAAACACATCATGCTTTAATAATTTTTTCTCTGAAAAAAATGTGTAATATGAAATGTTTAACAATGAATAAAATGTTTCCTAAGTTTAATTCTTTATGGGTATTAATTCAGCATTCAAAACATAATTTTTTTTAATCTTATATATATATCTTTTTCTTCAAAAACAAAGGGGCCTTAGACCAATAAATTAATATCCTTCACAAAAATACTATTATTGCATACAGGCAAATTCACTTTCCTCTCAGGAAATGACATTGCATTTTCCACTATTTTGAAAGTAACTCTCAAGATATAAGACTGTGATAATTTTTTAATCAGGTAAAACACAAATTTGAATCAGACACTTGGTTAGAGTATAATAATATGTCGCTTTTTAGTGAAGGAGTCTAGCAAACCTTTCAACATCTATATCTAAATTTATTTTTTCCATCCTCACCACTACATAAATCATAATTCTTAAGAAGTAATGTTATAACATTATTTTCATTGACTCCAAATGGAAAATTATTACTGCTTAATGATAAAAAGGAGAAAACAGAGATTCTAAAGAATAGATGGAATTCATGAACTTAAGAGACCACACAGTTCTCCAGAAGTATTTCTCATGTTTTCAAGGGCTTGCTCAATTTTAATTTCCTTTCAAATACCTAAGGTTGAATCATGTCTTAAAATTACATATCTCCAGTGTTTCCTGTCTTACAACATACTTGGTCTCTCTACTCACTGTCAGTATATGAACCAGAACAGTGATCTTTCCAGCACAATGACAGTTCTTTATGTTCCAAATAGTTAATCCAGGGGACACTAGCAAGCACATGCCTCTATAACATCTTCTTGGGCTTCCCTTGTGGCTCAGCTGGTAAAGAATCCACCTGCAATGCAGGAGACCTGGGTTCGATCCCTGGGTTGGGAAGATCCCCAAGAGAAGGAAATGGCTACCCACTCCAGCATTCTGGCCTAGAGAATTCCACAGACTGTATACTCCATGGGGTCGCAAAGAGTCAGACACTACTGAGCCACTTTCACTTTCACTTTTCATTTTCACTAAATGCAGTAAATGTAAAGTAATCAACTATAAAGACTGTATAAAAAATTTACAGTGAGCAATAAAAAATATTGGATTTAGAGCCAAAAATAGTGAAAATTGGAAACATAAATGTTAAAAAATGCAACATTATTCACTAAGGATATGACTGAGCAAATGTCCTAATTTCTCTGAAACTTATTCTCCATATTTCTAAAATGGTGACCTCTCTCTTCATGATGATTATTAAATGTGATAATTCCACTAGAGTACTTATTCAGTACTTGATGCATGACAAGTATTAGTAAAGACGTAGTAAGACCAGATGTGGAAACCAAGGATGACTTCCTAAACGTGGTGAAATGCAAGCCAGCTCCCAAAGTAAAGAGAAAAACAGAATACATTCAGGAAAGGACATGAGCAGAGAAATGGAAATGGAAATTTTCAAGAAAAGCATTTCATTATATTCATCTTCTATCAGATCAGATCAGTCGCTCGGTTGTGTCCGACTCTTTGCGACCCCATGAATTGCAGCACGCCAGGCCTCCCTGTCCATCACCAACTCCCGGAGTTCACTCACACGCACGTCCATGGAGTCAGTGATGCCATCCAGCCATCTCATCCTCTGTCGTCCCCTTCTCCTCCTGCCCCCAATGCCTCCCAGCATCAGAGTCTTTTCCAATGAGACAACTCTTCGCATGAGGTGGCCAAAGTACTGGAGTTTCAGCTTTAGCATCATTCCTTCCAAAGAAATCCCAGGGCTGATCTCCTTCAGAATGGACTAGTTGGATCTCCTAGCAGTCCAAGGGACCCTCAAGAGTCTTCTCCAACACCACAGTTCAAAAGCATCAATTCTTCGGCACTCAGCTTTCTTCACAGTCCAACTCTCACATCCATACATGACCACTGGAAAAACCATAGCCTTGACTAGACGGACCTTTGTTGGCAAAGTAATGTCTCTGCTTTTGAATATGCTATCTAGGTTGGTCATAACTCTGCTTCTAAGGAGTGAGCGTCTTTTAATTTCATGGCTGCAGTCACCATCTGTAGTGATTTTGGAGCCCCAAAAAATAAAGTCTGACACTGTTTCCACTGTTTCCCCATCTATTTCCCATGAAGTGGTGGGACCGGATGCCATGATCTTCGTTTTCTGAATGTTGAGCTTTAAGCCAACTTTTTCACTCTCCACTTTTACTTTCATCAAGAGGCTTTTGAGTTCCTCTTCACTTTCTGCCATAAGGGTGGTGTCATCTGCATATCTGAGGTTATTGATTTTTCTCCTGGCAATCTTGATTCCAGATTGTGTTTCTTCCAGTCCAGCGTTTCTCATGATGTACTCTGCATATAAGTTAAATAAACAGGGTGACAATAAACAGCCTTGACGAACTCCTTTTCCTATTTGGAACCAGTCTGTTGTTCCATGTCCAGTTCTAACTGTTGCTTCCTGACCTGCATACAAATTTCTCAAGAGGCAGATCAGGTGGTCTGGTATTCCCATCTCTTTCAGAATTTTCTGCAGTTTATTGTGATCCACACAGTCAAAGGCTTTGGCATAGTCAATAAAACAGAAATAGATGTTTTTCTGGAACTCTCTTGCTTTTTCTATGATCAGCAGATGTTGGCAATTTGATCTCTGGTTCCTCTGCCTTTTCTAAAACCAGCTTGAACATCAGGAAGTTCACGGTTCACATATTGCTGAAGCCTGGCTTGGAGAATTTTGAGCATTACTTTACTAGAGTGTGAGATGAGTGCAACTGTGTGGTAGTTTGAGCATTCTTTGGCATTGCCTTTCTTTGGGATTGGAATGAAAACTGACCTTTTCCAGTCCTGTGGCCACTGCTGAGTTTTCCAAATTTGCTGGCATATTGAGAGCAGCACCTTCACAGCATCATCTTTCAGGATTTGGAATAGCTCAACTGGAATTCCATCACCTCCACTAGCTTTGTTTGTAGTTCTTGCCATCTCTTCTTAATATCTTCTGCTTCTGTTAGGTCCATACCATTTCTGTCCTTTATCAAGCCCATCTTTGCATGAAATGTTCCTTTGGTATCTCTGATTTTCTTGAAGAGATCTCTAGTCTTTCCCATTGTTATTTTCCTCTATTTCTTTGCACTGATCGCTGAGGAAGGCTTTCTTATCTCTTCTTGCTATTCTTTGGAACTCTGCATTCAGATGTTTATATCTTTCCTTTTCTCCTTTGCTTTTTGTTTCTCTTCTTTTCACAGCTATTTGTAAGGCCTCCCCAGACAGCCATTTTGCTTTTTTGCATTTTTTTTCTATGGGAATGGTCTTGATCCCTGTCTCCTATACAATGTCACGAACCTCATTCCATAGTTCATCAGGCAGTCTATCTATCAGATCTAGGCCCTTAAATCTATTTGTAAAGTTTAAAAATAAAATAAAATTTAAAAAAAATCTATTTCTCACTCCACTGTATAATCATAAGGGATTTGATTTAGGTCATACCTGAATGGTCTAGTGGTTTTCCCTACTTTCTTCAATTTAAGTCTGAATTTGGCAATAAGGAGTTCATGGTCTGAGCCACAGTCAGCTCATGGTCTTGTTTTTGCTGACTGTATAGAGCTTCTCCATCTTTGGCTGCAAAGAATATAATCAATCTGATTTCGGTGTTGACCATCTGGTGATGCCCATGTATAGAGTCTTCTCTTGTGTTGTTGGAATAGGGTGTTTGTTATACTATTGTCTAATTCTCCATAAGATCATATTAACTTTCTTTTTAATAATAACACAGAAACTGAATTGAGAGAGATCTTGAAAGAACAGCTCATCTGTTACCTATGCTTCAGACAGACAGGATCATCTTTAAGCTATTTATTTGTTAGTTCCTTGAGATGACAAAAAGAAAAATCATGGTAAATTACAAAATACAAAACCCTTTAATTGGTGGCAAACCTATCTTCCACTTTAAGCTAAGACAATACATTCTTGAAGTAACTGCCAAATGGATGTACTCTCTGCAAGGGCACAAGTCCTTTCATCCTCCTTCCTGTCCTTGGAGCTGTCAGTTATCATTAATGTTGCAGTCTGTTTCATGCAAAGCACTTGCCAATGTGGAAGGTGTTACTCTTGAGTATCTGACTTATGGATAGAGAACAATATTCAATATGAAATCTCAACTGCCTGAATAAAGGTCCCCTGCCACAAACAACTTCTATTTGTCCATCTTGGTAGGTAGAGATACCAAGTATTTATTAGAGTGCATAAATTATAAAAAAGAACTGAGTCATTTTTTAAAAAACTGTAATTAATAAATTTTCTTAAAAAAATAGATTAATTAGACCTTCATATACTTAGTATCTTTTTAAAAAACTTCTTTTCAAAAATATCAATATATCAAAGATGAATGTAGACACCCTATGTGAAACAAAAACAGAATAGCTTTCTTAGTCCAATACGCCCTCTAAAAGTAACTAGAAAATCTAACTAAAATAGTTTTGAAATATATCTGTTGGCATTGGAGAATCTTTGGGACATCCAGAACAGAGGGTCAAAATCTCAAAAAGAAGAGAAATTCTTTGAGGTGAACCCTGAGTCTTAAGGAAGAGGGAAGAGGCTGAAGACAGAAGCTAGAGGAGAACATAGGCAAAACACTCTCTGACATACATCACAGCAGGATCCTCTATGACCCACCTCCCAGAATATTGGAAATAAAAGCAAAAATAAACAAATGGGACCTAATTAAACTTAAAAGCTTCTGCACAACAAAGGAAACTATTAGCAAGGTGAAAAGAGAGCCTTCAGAATGGGAGAAAATAATAGCAAATGAAGCAACTGACAAACAACTAATCTCAAAAATATACAAGCAACTCCTACAGCTCAACTCCAGAAAAATAAATGACCCAATCAAAAAATGGGCCAAAGAACTAAATAGACATTTCTCCAAAGAAGACATACAGATGGCTAACAAACACATGAAAAGATGCTCAACATCACTCATTATCAGAGAAATGCAAATCAAAACCACTATGAGGTACCATTTCACACCAGTCAGAATGGCTGCGATCCAAAAGTCTACAAGCAATAAATGCTGGAGAGGGTGTGGAGAAAAGGGAACCCTCTTACACTGTTGGTGGGAATGCAAACTAGTACAGCCACTATGGAGAACAGTGTGGAGATTCCTTCAAAAACTGGAAATAGAACTGCCTTATGACCCAGCAATCCCACTGCTGGGCATACACACTAAGGAAACCAGAAGGGAAAGAGACACGTGTACTCCAATGTTCATCGCAGCACTGTTTATAATAGCCAGGACATGGAAGCAACCTAGATGTCCATCAGCAGATGAATGGATAAGAAAGCAGTGGTACATATACACAATGGAGTATTACTCAGCCATTAAAAAGAATTCATTTGAATCAGTTCTAATGAGGTGGATGAAACTGGAGCCTATTATACAGAGTGAAGTAAGCCAAAAGGAAAAACATAAATACAGTATACTAACGCATATATATGGAATTTAGAAAGATGGTAACAATAACCCTGTGTACGAGACAGCAAAAAAGACACTGATGTATAGAACAGTCTTATGGACTCTGTGGGAGAGGGAGAGGGTGGGAAGATTTGGGAGAATGACATTGAAACATGTAAAATATCATGTAAGAAACGAGTTGCCAGTCCAGGTTTGATGCACGATACTGGATGCTTGCGGCTAGTGCACTGGGATGACCCAGAGGGATGGTATGGGGAGGGAGGAGGGAGGAGGGTTCAGGATGGGGAACACATGTATACCTGTGGCGGATTCATTTTGATATTTGGCAAAACTAATACAATTATGTAAAGTTTAAAAATAAAATAAAATTTAAAAAATTTTCAAAAAAATAAATAAATAAAAAGCAGAGACATTAAAATAAAAAAAAAATTTTTGCAGAATGAAAATTCTAAACCAAAGAAGACAATGCAGCTTTTCTCATAGAACTAACTAGATAAAAAATGCACTTTGGGCCTGCTAAGGCAGCCAGAGAAGCTGAGATCATCAGCAGAAGTGAAGCATAAGTCCAAACTCACATAAGTTTTCCCCTCATATCATTTCCTAATTCTTAAATTACACAGGGAAAAGTAGGTAATAAGCTGAGCAAAAGTCTACAGGAAACCTCAGTGGAGCTTTCCACAGTCTCACAGTACAGGTGAAATAAAAATTAGAGTTCAGGATCTCCCAAGTAGAACAGCCTTGCATTAAATACCCTAGGCTTTCACTTAGGAATTTTTGAATTCTATCTTCTGAGATGGGCAAACATGAGATCTAGGCTTAAAAGGGTCAAAAATGTAGCCTAGGATCATTTTAATCTCTGATTAGATTAAGGGCTTCTGCCCCTATTCTACTACATGATGGAATGTAGGGCAAATCACCTCTGGAGGAAGAGAGCCCCTTCCTTTGTAGATACATCCAAAGCCCCTCCACTTTATAGATACAGATGTAGGTATAGATACAATGCCATCATTCCATTAAAATATTATTAGACATACTAAGAAACAGGGCCAGGTGACAAGCAAACAATAAAAAGAGACTCACAGAAAAGAATCTGAAAAAGAATAGATGTATGCGCACGTAAAACTGAATCATCTTGCTGTACACTTGAAACTAATGCAACATTGTAAATCAACTACATTCCAATATAAAATAAAAATAGAAAAAGAAACAGATCCACAAAGGAGACCCAGATATTCTACACAAATTTTATTTTTTTCCTTCAATGGGATATTATTTTTTAATATAAATTTATTTATTTTTATTGGAGTCTAATTACTTTACAATATTATATTGGTTTTGCCATACATCAACATGAATCCGCCATGGGTATACACATGTTCCCCATCCTGAACGCCCCTCCCACCTCCCTCCCCATACCATCCCTCTGGGTCACCCCAATGCACCAGCCCCAAGCATCCTGTATCATGCATTGAACCTGGACTGGCAATTCATTTCATATATGATATTATATATGTTTCCATGCCATTCTCCCAAATCATTCCACCCTCTCCCTCTCCCACAGAGTCCAAAAGACTGTTCTATACATCTGTGTCTCTTTTGCTGTCCCGCATACATGGTTATCGTTACCATCTTTCTAAATTCCACATATATGCGTTAGTATACTGTATTGGTGTTGTTCTTTCTGGCTTACTTCACTCTGTATACTAGGCCCCAGTTTCATCCACCTCATTAGAACTGATTCAAATGTATTCTTTTTAATGGCTGAGTAATACTCCATTGTGTATATGTACCACTGCTTTCTTATCCATTCATCTGCTGATGGACATCTAGGTTGCTTCCATGTCCTGGCTATTATAAACAGTGCTGCAATGAACATTGGGGTAGCTCTTTCCCTTCTGGTTTCCTCAGTGTGTATGCCCAGCAGTGGGATTGCTGGGTCATATGGCAGTTCTATTTCCAGTTTTTTAAGGAATCTCCACACTGTTCTCCATAGTGGCTGTACTAGTTTGCATTCCCGCCAACAGTGTAAGAGGGTTCCCTTTTCTCCACACCCTCTCCAGCATTTATTGCTTGTAGACTTTTGGATAGCAGCCATTCTGACTGGCATCTACACAAATTTTAAAGTTCATATAAATGACTTTTAAAAAACAGATAAGATAAAGAACTTCACTTGAGAAATAAAAATCTACAAAAACAACCAAATATAAATTACAGAACTGAAAAGTAAAATAATTGACATTAAAATGCAATTATTGTTTCAGCAAATTGAATTGAAGTAGAGAAATTCATGATCAAAAAATAGGTTATTATAAAATATACATGTTCAAAAACAGGAAGAAAAACAATGCAAAAAAATATCAAAGACATGAAGAAAAATCTAACAGTCATATTATTGGAGACCCAAGATGGAAGGGTAAAAGAATCAAACTGAAGTAACATTTGAAGGAATATGTGTGAGACAGTATTAAGATTTGTAAAAAATATCAATCTGCACATTCATAAAGCTCTAAGAAACTACACACACACACACACAAAAAAACATTTTTACCAAAATTCCTGAACAAAACTCACGATAAAGGGAAAGGTCTTAAAAATGAGCCAAAAGAACAAAACACATTAGCTTTAAAGGAGCTACCAAATTAACAGCTAAGTTTGAACAGAAATGATGGAAGCCAGAAAATAATAGGATAACTGCTGAAAGGTTTTTTAATTCAATGTAAAATTATATGTCCAGAAAAAAATGACCTTTAAAGATAAAGGTGTAAATCATAAACAAAACAAAAAGAGATCATGGGAGGAAAGACACTTCTGACAAGGGATTAGTTTCCAAAATATACAACCAGCTCATACAGCTTAATATCAAAAGCAACAACAACAATCAAAAAATGTGCAGAAGACTTAAATAGACATTTCTCCAAAGAAGACATACAGATGGCCAACAGGCATATGAAAAGATGCTCAACATCACTAATTATTAGAGAAATGTAAATCAAAACTAGAATGCTGAAAATATCTATCTTGGGGAATCAGAAAAATAACAACAAATTAAATTCAAATGAAAGTAGAAGGAAAAAAATTATAAACAGTAAAAATAAATGATGTAGAACATATACACAGTATAGAAAATCAACAAAGGCAATACTTGATTATTAAAATAAAATAAAATTATGAACTCCTATCAAGAGAAACCAAGAAAAGAGAGGTAAGTTACAAATGACCAATATTTAGGATACAAAAGGACACATTACCACAGGCACTCTGGACATTAAAAGGAAAATTAGAAGTTATCAAAATAACTGTTTGCTGATAAATTTTAAAAATGCATATAAAATAAATTCTTAGATAAGTACAAGATAAAAAATAACATAAGAAGAAATTGAAAAATAGAATACTACTATCCTAGAAAAGTAGGACTTCCCAGGTGGCACTAGCGATAAAGAACCCACCTTCCAATGCAGGAGACATAACCGATTTGGTTCAATCCCTGGGTCAGGTAGATCCCCTGGAGTAGAAAATGGTAACCCACTCCAGTAGTCTTGCCTGGAGGATCCCATGAACAGAGGAAACTGATAGGCCATAGTCCACAGGGTCACCAAGAATCGGACGTGACCGAAGCAACTTAGCATGTACACGCATACTAGAAAATAAATAGTATCTCTAATCAAAACCCAACAATCTCCAGATCCAGAGAGTTTTACCAGTGAATTCCTCCACATGCTAAGATATAAAATCAATCTTATATGAACCCTACCAGTGAATAGAAAAACAGGAAACACTTCTCAACTCATTTTTTAAAGCCAGCATATTTATACCAAAACCTGACAAATGCAATTCAAGAAGGAAATGTTTATGTCAATTTCTTTCATGAACATAGACATAAAAATCCTAGACAAAATATTAGTAAGTCCATGTATGGTTAACTCCTTTTGCTGTTTACCTGCAATTATCACAACATTGTTTGTTAATCAGCTATACTTAAATACAAAATAAAGTTTAAAAAACATTTATTAGTAAGTCAAATCCAGTGACATAAAAAAATCATAACCAGTTAAGATTTATTCAAGAAATACAAAGTTGGTTTAACAAACTAAATTTAATCAGTATATTCACCACCTTAACTAAGTAAAGGAGAAACATTATATAAATACATGCAAAAAAATATTTTTATAAAATTCAACACCCATTTTGGTTTAAAAAAATCTCTTGGCAAACCAAGAATAAGTAGGAACTCCTTAAATCCAATTTTAAAATGATACTTACAAAAACCCTATTGCAGGGACTTTCCTGGGGGCCCAGTAGTTAAGAATCCTCCTGCCATTGCAGGGGACTTTGGTATGATCTCTGGTCCAGAAACTGAGATCCCACATGTCCCAGGGCAGCTAAGCATGCAAGCTGTAACTACTGAAGTCCACATTCTAGAGCCCACACTCCAACAAAGCTAGTAAAGGTGATGGAATTCCAGCTGAGCTATTTCAAAAGACAATGCTGTTAAAAGTGCTTCACTCAATATACCAGCAAATTTGGAAAACTCAGCAGTGAACACAGGACTGGAAAATGTCAGTTTTCATTCCAGCACCAAAGAAGAGCAATGAAAAGAATGTTCAAACTACTGTACAACTGCACTCATTTCACATGCTAGCAAGGTCATGCTCAAAATCCTCCAAACTAGGCTTCAACGGTATGTGAAGTGGGAATTTCCAGATGTACAACTAGATTTAGGAAAGGCAGAGGAACAAAAGACCAAATTGCCAACTTCCACTTGATCATAGAAAAAGCAAGAGAATTCCAGAAAAACATCTACTTCTGCTTCATTGACTATGCTAAATCCTTTGTGTGGATAACAACAAACTGTGGAAAGTTCTTAAGGAGATGGGAATACCAGGCCATCTTACCTGCCTCCTCAGAAACCTGTATGCAGGTCAAGAAGCAATAATTAAAACCAGACATGGAACAATGGACTGGTTCAAAATTGGGAAAGGAGTCCATCAAGGCTGTATACTGTTACCCTGTTTATTTAACTTATATGCAGACTGCATCATGCAAAATGCTGGGTTGGATGAAGCACAAGCTGGAATCAAGATTTCCAGGAGAAATATCAATAATCTCAGATATGCAGATGACACCACCCTTATGGAAGAAAGCAAAGAGGAACGAGGGAACCTCCTGATGAGAGTTAAAGAAAAGAGTGAAAAAGCTGGCTTAAACCTCAATTCAGAAAACTAAGATCATGGCATCCAGTCTCATCACGTTATGGCAAATAGATGGGGAGAAAATGGAAACGATGACAGACTTTATTTTCTTAGGCTCCAAAATCACTGTGGACGGTGACTGCAGCCATGATATTAAAAGACACTTGCTCCTTGGAAGAAAAGCTATGATGAACCTACACAACATGTTAAAAAGCAGAGACATCACTTTGCCAACAAAAGTCTGTCTAGTCAAAGCTATGGTTTTTCCAGTAGTCATGTACAGATGTGAGAGTTGGACCATAAAGAAGGCTGAACACCAAAGAATTGATGCTTTGGAAATGTGGTGCTGGAAAAGACTTTTAAAATCCTCTGGACATCAAGGAGCTCAAACCATTCAATCCTAAAGGAAATCAGTCCTGAATATTCACTGGAAGGACTGATGCTGAAGCTTAAGTTTCAATACTTTGGCCACCTGATGGGAAGAGCCGACTCACTGGAAAAGACCCTGATGCTGGGAAAGTTTGAGGGCAGGAGGAGAAGGGGATGACAGAGAATGAGATGGTTGGATGGCATCACTGACTCAATGGACATGAGTTTGAGCAAGCTCCAGGAGACAGTGAAGGGCACATAAGACTGGCGTGCTGCAATCCATGGGGTCAGGAAGAGTCAGACATGACTGAGCAACACAACAACAGACCAATTCTAGACAGAATGTAGATCTACATGTAAAGCATCAAGCAATAAAACTTCTAGAAAATGAATAAAGAAAATATTCTTGTTTTGTGGTAAGTGTGGAATCCTGTGCCTCCAAAGACACTATTATAACAGAAGATCATGAAGCAAGTGAAAGGAGAAATTGACAAGTGTACATCAATCAGACAACTCATATGAAGAATCTAAAAGAACTATTGATGCAAATCAGGAAGAAGAAAGAGCAATTACTTAAGATAATGAACTGCAGAAGGAAATGGCAACCCACTCCAGTATTCTTGCCTGGAGAATCCCAGGGACAGAGGAACCTGGTGGGCTGCCATCTATGGGGTCGCACAGAGTCGGACACGACTGAAGCGACTTAGCAGCAGCAGCAGCAGCAAGATAATGGACACTGCACAGAAGAGTTTCTCCAAATGGTCAACAAGCATATGAAAAGTTGTTCAACTTCGTTGGTCACCTAAAATATATCACTTAAATCCACAATGAGGTTTTATTATATAAGGCCAGAATAGCTAATATTAAATGACTAACAATTCCACATGTTGGCAAGGATGGGAAGCACCCGAAACTCTACACTAATGGAGATGGAGTAAATTGGCACAACCATTTTGGAAAATCATTCAGTGATATCTACAACAAGCGAACAATAACTGAATATACGCCTTCCCTATGACTTAGAAATTCCAGCCCTAGATGGATACATATGTATACATGTATACGCAACAAAAGATACACAAGAATATCTTATATGAACATACATGAGTGTTCATACCAGCACTATTTATGATAGTCAAAAGTTGGAAACAATCCAAATGTTCCTAATAAATAAACAAGTATGATAAATTGTGTTATATTCATACAATAGAATATTAAACAGCAGTGCAAATGAATGAACTCCTGACATGACAACAATATAGAAGAGTTTTGCAAACATTTTAAGTGAAAGAAGTCAGCCAAAAGGAGGACATATTGTACAATTCCTTTCATACAAAATTCAAAACAGATAGAACTTAAAGATGTTCATAGAAGCCAGGATATTACTTACCTTTGAGAAAGAAGATTTATAACTGAGGAAAGCACAAGAAGTGTTTCTGAGGTGCTGGTAATTTTCTACTTCATGATCTGGAAAGTGGTTACACAAGTGTATTCACTTCCTAAAAAATTACCAAGCTTAGGTTTCATGCATTTCCTTGTGTACATTATACTTCAACAAACAGTTTTAAAAGTAAAAAATGAATGTGCAAGAAGTGTTCCATTAAAGAAAGATTAGCAAGAAACTTCTATTAGAAAGAAACATTAAGAAAAGGCCTACAATGTAATTTAGTGTTCACAAAAAGAACACTACTGTTTTAGGTTGCACATAAAAGGCATTCTGTTACAGTCAGGGGGGCTAGAACACCTCCCTAAAGATTAACGGAAGCACTCCAGAAGATTGCATTCAGATTATGATATCACTATACTACAAAAGAAAGCTCAGAGAAAGATCTTTTTTAAGTTCAGAGGAAATAAGTCTTTGATACAGGAAATAAGAAATATCCAATTTTTCTATTAGAAGAAAATCTTACCAAAAGAAGAAATACAACAAATCACTAAAGATAAAGAAAGCTTAATCCATCTTCCTCGCTCCTGTGCTTTCTCTCCAATCCCACCCTTCCCCTAGTAACTCTACCAGCCACACTCTCAGCACTGTTGCGTTTTCTCACCTCCTGCAAGACAGCCACTTTGAGAAGTGGGAAACACAAAGCTCTAAATAAACACAAAGCTTCTTGATCACCACTGCTCAAAACCATCCTTCTTACCAATATTACATTCCTCAACCAAGTTTTTAGGAAACCGGTTAGGGAACAAATACATAACATGAAAGTTTACACATATTTTTCTATTAAAATTACCTCATCTCCTCATCTGGCAGCAAATAAGTCTATACATTTCTAAACCTGCCTCTCATTGCCCAGAATATCTATGTAGAAATAATTATGCCTAAGTCTCTCTTAGGGGACTTTCCTGGTGGTCCAGTGGTGAAGACTTCGCCTTTCAATGCAGAGGGTATGGGTTCAGTCCAGATTGGGGAGCTAACATACCACAGGCCTTGCGGCCAAAGAGCCGAAACATAAAATAAAAGCAATATTATAACAAATTCAATAAAGACTATAAAAATGGTCCACATTAAAAAAAACCTCTTTAAAAAAATCTATGTTACCTTGAAAAAAAAAAAAAGCAAAAGTAAGCTTATTGAGCTGGTAAAGTAAGTCCCCTTGCACGTCCTTATTTCTCCTTTACTTCAAACAAAATAATAGTTTAAATTTTTCAATGTCTTTTAAAGACATTGGTATAATTCAGAACAATATAAGTATCTTCATGGTTCAGATACAGAAAGAAGTCCATAATAATGAAAACTAGTTGTAGCCAGCTCTAAGCATGTGAGGCACTGGGATCAAAATTAACAAGTGTTGGTCTCTGGCAGCTCCACTGCTTCAGGAGAATAAGGACAGAACACTCCGTGAGTGTCAGAGCCCACATTCAGGCTCAAATGTTGAAACTACAAGCTGAAAAAAAAGACTATTCCTGTCTGGGAACAGAGACTGGAATGGAAAGCTGTTAGCCTTGAAACACAAGAAAACAAATGAAAGTTTCTAGGACTAGATGTACAATATCCCCAAGTCAATATAAGACATAGTTTTGAACTGGACAAGAATCCAAAGGAAAGCAATTGCCAAATCGCCAAGTACAAGGATGTCTGAAGAGAGAAGGAAACCTCTTGCTTAAGATGAGACTTGAAAGTCAGAATTTAAAACCTGACAAAGAAACCCCACCCAGTAAATGAAAGCCCACAAATTCAACAAAAGGGAGAACTGAATCTCAAAGACATGGAAACAATAAAGCATATGACAATTTTTTAAATAAGCATTTTAATATCTTCAAACTGATAAAAGAAGAAAATGCTTCTATTGCAAAAAGAGGGGTCGGGGTAGGTTATGGCACAAAAATAGGTAGATGTAAAATAAAAACAACTTGGTATGATAAAATTATAAATGCTAGAAATGAATATATATATATATATATACACACATACATACACACATATATCAAGTGCTTTTCTGATGGCTCAGACAGTAAAGAGTCTGCCTACAATGCAGGAGACCTGCATTTGATCACTGGATCAGAAAGATCCCCTCCTCCTGCCCTATGGAGACCTCTGTTTGTGGAACCTAACAGACAGGAAGTCAGCTGAGAGGGAGAAGTATGATTCACAAAATCCCAGCCCAAGAAATGAGGTAGAGAAATAATAACTGGTTACCCGTGCAGACATGTAAGATAGGTTATGCTGTCCTGACAACCTAAAATCTCTAATAGAATAAAAGTATACTTTCTGCCATTCTTTTTGTCCAGGGTCTCTGTTCATCACAGCCAGTCAAGGACCATGCTTATGGAAGTTTCCACATCCATCAGTGCAATGGGAAAGGTGTATGGATCATACATTTGCTGTCAATGCTTCTGCTCTGAAATATTACACGTCACTTTTGGAGCCATGTGTTGTTGGCCAAAGCAGGTCACATCAGTTCAGTTCAGTTCAGTCACTCAGTTGTGTCCAACTCTTTGCGACCCCATGAACAGCACGTCAGGCCTCCCTGTCCATCACCAACTCCTGGGGTCCACCCAAACCCATGTCCATTGAGTCGGTGACGCCATCCAATGATCTCATCCTCTGTCCTCCCCTTCTCCTCCTGCCCCCAATCCCTCCCAGCATCAGAGTCTTTTCCAATGAGTCAGCTCTTCACATCAGGTGGCCAAAGTATTGGAGTTTCAGCTTTAGCATCATTCCTTCCAAAGAAATCCCAGGGCTGATCTCCTTCAGAATGGACTTGTTGGATCTCCTTGCAGTCCAAAGGACTCTCAAGAGTCTTCTCCAACACCACAGTTCAAAAGCATCAATTCTTCGCTGCTCAGCTTTCTTTATACTCCAACTCTCACATCCATACATGACCACAGGAAAAACCATAGCCTTGACTAGATGGACCTTTGTTGGCAAAGTAAGGTCTGTGCTTTTTAATATGTTGTCTAGGTTGGTCATAACTTTGCTTCCAAGGAGTAAGTGTCTTTAAATTTCATGGCTGCAATCACCATCTGCAGTGATTTTGGAGCCCAGAAAAATAAAGTCAGCCACTGTTTCCACTGTTTCCCCATCTATTTGCCATGAAGTGATGGGACCGGATGCCATGATCTTCGTTTTCTGAATGTTGAGCTTTAAGCCAACTTTTTCACTCTCCTCTTTCACTTTCATCAAGAGGCTCTTTAGTTCTTCTTCACTTTCTGCCATAAGGGTGATGTCATCTGCATATCTGAGGTTATTGATATTTCCCCCAGCAATCTTGATTCTAGCTTGTGCTTCCTCCAGCCCAGCGTTTCTCATGATGTACTCTGCATATAAGTTAAATAAGCGGGGTGATGATATACAGCCTTGACGTACTCCTTTTCCTATTTGGAACCAGTCTGTTGTTCCATGTCCAGTTCTAACTGTTGCTTCCTGACCTGGATACAGGTTTCTCAAGAGGCAGGTCAGGTGGTCTGATATTCCCATCTCTTTCAGAATTTTCCAGTTTATTGTGACCCACACAGTCAAAGGCTTTGGTATAGCCAATAAAGCAGAAATAGATGTTTTTCTGGAACTCTTGCTTTTTTGATGATCCAGCGGATGTTGGCAATTTGATCTCTGGTTCCTCTGCCTTTTCTAAAACCAGCTTGAACATCTGGAAGTTCATGGTTCAGGTTCTGAAGCCTGGCTTGGAGAATTTTAAGCATCACTTTATTAGTGTGTGAGATGAGTGCAACTATGAGTAGTTTGAGCATTCTTTGGCATTGCTTTTCTTTGGCATTGGAATGAAAACTGACCTTTTCACATGACCATACCAAATTTCAGAGCGGAGAGTATGGGAAGTGAAGTCCACTATATGCCCCAAAGGCCAAGAAAATTAATAAAAGTGGCCCGTTCAAGGGACTAGTAATGAGAAGGTGTCATAAACCAAGAATTACAATTAATCCAATTCTAGGCACCTGAAGTACACACACACACACACACACACACACACACACACACTTGTATATAAACACATATACTTTATATATATATGTGCACACTTTAAATACCTCATCATGCTACACCTAAGTGTTTTGTGGGAGCAACAGTGAGACAAATACAGTTTCCAAGAGAGTCAATGACTCAGAGTGCATAACCTTAACATTACCTTTAAAATTTTGTGCCCTAGACTGCAGCATTAAAGGAAGAACATGTTAATAATTTTAAAAACATTTTTTATCAGATTTAAGGAAAACAATGTAATAATACAAGAAGGATTGTCTTTGACATGGAAAACATCTGAGTCCCCAAGTTGCTCTCCTTGACAGGGCTGCAATAAATGAGGCTGAATCAAGACAACAATTCAAACCGGTTTAATTTCAAGTGCCAATTCCTACTGCTCAGCAGAGGTTACCAGGTGGTGGATCATCCAGCCTCCCTGGGTGACATGCCTACCTCATTTCCCCCAGCTGTGGCCATGAGCTGCTTCTTGAACCTCCAAGAGGCCACACTCTTCTAATTGGTTATGTCCGGTAATCCTGTTTCACCTTTATCTTTAATAAGACAAGTCACACATTTGAATCTCCAAATCTCTCGTCTGTGTGATTAATTTTTTGAAGCATAGATTTGCATTTATCTTCTCCAAACACTTTTGAGTTTGGCCTGTTATCCTTGAGGCGGTCAGGTACACAGAATGAAAGACAGTACATATCTGCCAATTTCACACTTCTAAAAATAAATCTCTTAGAAGAGGTAGAAATATATATATATAAAGGCTTCCATTTTCTAATCATGGGAGCTACTGTCCCACCCCCTCTACTTTTTAGCCAGCATACAGACAATAAGACAGTCTGGATGATTCCAGGTCGAGCTTGAGCAAGTATATTTGTTAGAATAGGACCTGCTAACGAGCAGTCAGGTAATCATAGTGTGTCAAAACACCTCAAAGTGGCCCTCTCTCAAGCTCAGAGTGTCCTGGGCCTGTCCTGGGCCTGCATATAGACTTGAGAGAAAAATAAGACTTTATGCAGGAGGGGATGTAACGATCAAAGGGACTCCATCACTCCCTGGCATCCCAACTCCACCCTTAGTAAAGCCAGATCACTTTAGGCTGTGGGTTTCTTTTTGGATGCCTATTTTAGAGGTATTTGTTCCATGGCATCACCTCTTTTCAACTAATCTTCTTCCTCACACAGCATCAGCAGGTGTGGCTTAGGTGCTGTGGTTAGCCAGACTCTGGAAATTTCAGGTGACAGAGACCCATTTCAAACTGCATACGCAGAAAAATCCACTTTGACTCACAAACCTATAAGTGCATCTGGCATGACTGACTGGACCCAAAGTTTCTACAGTGTGTTCAGAAAGCTGCCTCTGCTCTTCTTGGACCTCCTCTCCTCTCTTCATGTTCAGGCAGGCTTTTCTTCCAAGGTGGTAGCAAAGTTAGCCATCAGCAGCTTCAGCTCCATTCTTCCAGGTTAAGAGACCCAGCAGAAGAGATCACACCTCTTTCCAACAGCTCAGACAACAGTACAGGGGAATGGTGTCCCTTGTGGCCAAATCCTGAACCATCAGAGGAGCCAGGGTCTTAACTCCTCATATGTCTCCATTCTAGCCTTACCAGTACCACTGGGACTGACAGCGATGAAGGAGTAAACGTACAAAGAAAAATCAGGTAATGAATGCTGGGAATGGACACACAAGAAAAAAAATCAATATATATGCCCACTTCCAGGATGGATGATTTAGGACGCTGCTGACACTGAACATTCTCAGGCAATGTCTAGTCAATCCCTGAGGCCCTTTCAGTAACATCTAAATGTAGCAACAAATAAACTTGGGATACAGGAAAGGGAAAATAATACAGTCTGCTTCATTTTTAATAGCATGGAAGGAAAAGGGAGGAAGGTGGAAGGAGGGCCTGGGGTGAGAGAGAGACTGAAGTCACCTTAAGTTCTACTAAGCTCTGTGCCCTAAACTGTGAGAAGGTCGTCTCCTACCCCAGGATTACTGTGAATTCCTGAGATGTTCACGTTCTAGTGAAGTCATTAGACAGCCTGTTGCTTCCTTTTCACTCTATACAATCTTTGTCTCACCTTGACTTCTAACCCTAGTACCTTTCTTTGCACCAACAAAGGCAAACTGTCTAAGGCAAGGGTTTGAGATCTCATCGGCCTGTGGGTATTGGCTATGTTACTCCAACTGTCAGGGTCAAGGAAACTGTCTCCTGGATTTCCCAGATCTGCAGCAAAGACCCAGGAGGTTCCTGGAGTCTCCATGCACACCCCTCCCCAACTAACGCAGTGATGGGAGGATTTCAGGTCTCAGGAACTCTGGAAACAGCTCTTCAGCTTCCCTTCCACCTACAGCACCTCTCTCCACAGGGTTCAAAATCAAGTCCTTAAAGCTAGCAGGAGGACCATAGCTGAGGTAAATGGTACATTGCCCTCCCTCCTACCTTAAAGCTGTAGAAGAAAATCATCCCCTTCAAGAAAAACTCTTGAAGCAAGTTTATGCAAACAGATCCACCCTCCATCCATTCTCTTACCAGATGACTAAACTTTGCCAGACACCTAGGAATACCAGCTGAGACCCAAGCCAATACTAGCTGACAACGTTCTAATGAAATGTTTGCTACTGAGTTACTTAGTTATTTAATGTCTCATCCACAGTGCCTTTTCAGAACTCACCTGGGAAACCTGGCAAACAAGAATCATGCAGCAAATCTTTGGTGGCTGAGAAGTAATATATTTTGCAATTAGAAATGGAGATTCTATGAAAATAAAAATTAAAGATTAGGAACTCTAACCAGAGCTAGGTAAGAATATTGGAGTGGGTAGTCATTCTCTTTTACAAGGGATCTTCCTGACCCAGCATTGCAGACAGATACTTAACCATCTGAGACATCAAGGAAGCCCCTATACAACAAAAATTAAATCTTAAAACTAAAAGAACAAAATTCACACTTATAGGTCTCTGGCTTATGTATTTAACAAACAATCATTGATGGGAAAATAAAAGAAGGAAAGAGGGAGGAAGGGAAGGAGGAAAGGAAAGAAGAAGAGTAATAAATTCTCACATTTCATGTAAAAAAAATTACCACTTTTACTTTCTAAAGGAAAAAAATCAGACTATCGATATATTTTATCCTTAATTTATATTTAAATTATGCAATGGTATAAATATTGGATCATTTTTACATTGTCATACAATGCATTACAGGCTGCCCTGGTAGCTCAGCTGGTAAAGAATCTGCCTGCAAAGCAGGTTCAATTACTGGGTTGGGAAGTTCCCCTGGAGAAAAGATAGGCTACCCACTCCAGCATTCTTGGGCTTCTCTGGTGGCTCAGAGGTAAAGAATCTACCTGCAATGTGGGAGACCTGGCTTTGACCCCTGGGTTGGGAAGATCTCTTGGAGAAGAGAATAGCTACCCACTCTAGTATTCAGGCCTGGAGAATTTCATGGACAGAGGAGCCTGGCAGGCTACAGTCCATGGGGTCGCAAAGAGTCAGACATGACTGAGTAACTTTCACTTCACAATGCATTACTTCTATTAAGAAAGGTCAAAATTATACAAGAACAGAATTTCCAGAAAGCTTGGATATGCTAGAGTTCAAGAAAACAGAAAAGTCTCAAAATCCCCTGCAATTACTGAGCCCCCATGCTCTGGAGCCTGAGCTGCAATGGAGAGCCTGTCCTGCAACAAAAGACCCTACTCCCTGCAGCTAAGACCTGACACAGCCAAGTAAACAAATACATGTTTTTAAGAGAAAAAAGACAGAAGAGGCCAGAGTAAATCAAAGAACAAAACCCAACTGTATTTGTCTATAAGAAATCTACTCTAAATATAAAGAAACATATACAGTAAAAGGGTGAGGAGTGGGAAATGGGTGGAATTTTTAGTTTAAATATAATTATTTAAAATTTTTTCAATAAAAGCTAAAAAAATCTTTTAAAAAGTAAAGTGATAAAGAAAATATACCATGCTAATACTAATCAAAAGAAAGAAGGAATAACTATGTTAATTTCACACAGAGCTGACTTCAGAGCAAGGAAAATTATCAGGGAAGCAGAAGGGCTTTACATAATGGCAAAGAAGTCAATTCTCCAAGAAGACAAAACAATTTATAATGTGGTTTTTGCAGAGTCCTTTTCCTAAAGAATTTTTCTGAGAAGTTTTGTCCATAATTCTGTGCTCAATTTCCTAGTCCAAGCTAAGATAGGAACCACAATGTGCTCATAGAACCATGACTGACTCTATATCTATGCCTTTCTTTAAAAGGTTACCTTCTTTTAAGGAGAAAAAGAATGTGCTTTGTCAACGAATTGACATTATTAGAGGCAATCCAGCTACCTTTTAAATATTAAAAATAAATAAATAAATAAGTGATTTCTTGAGTTTCCAGGGGGAAAAAAGACATTAGGAAGAAACGTGAGTTTCAGAATTCAGAAAATACACGTAACAGGGGCAAACATTCTGATCAGTTCATTTTCTGAATTTGGCTTTAAAAAGGTAAGATTTAAAGTTTGCTAGCTATCTGTTTCTCTTCTTATCACAGGCAGATAATATCTAAAATAAAGGAAATCAAGTTATCTAAAATTTTATAAGTTAAGCATAACACTGTGATAGCACAGAAATAAACTTCAGGAAAAGCTCTGTATTGTAAGACATATGTATGAATTCATTCATAACTTTTCAATAGCTATACTATAACAACAATGAGAAACTTAGGAGGAATTGAACCCAAAGGTAGCACATGCCTCGAATAATGAGCAGGAAAAAAAAAAAAAAAAAAGCCATTCAGTCCACCTTAACTTAAAGTCACCAGCCACCTTAACAAGTAAAAAGCTAAAAACACTGAAAAATCAACAATTCTTCATAGATCTGTCAGAGAAGTGATATCATAAGGAAAACCACTGTCCCTAAAACTGGAAAGATTGATGAAGAACACAGAGAATCACAATTTATATAACATAAATCCACCAGTAGAAAATGTGATGGGAACCAGTGCCAAGGTAGGAAAACTTGAGTTGTAATTCACAATTGCTGAAGGCTCAGTGTGGAGCAATCTCTGAGTTAAAAACTCCAGGGGGACTCAGTCAATGGGGTGAAGCTTTTGTGAGTTTTACCTCCAGGTGTGCACAGTGAATATTAAAGAAAAATAATCCTTTTTTCTTCTCTCAGGAAGAGGGCAAAAGGAGCCACTTTGAGATACACCAGAGTATTCTGTCCTTCATAAAAAGGCCTGCCCTCTGGAGAAACAATTTTACCAGAAAAAAATGAAAAATTATAATTTTAACCTCCTGTGGTTTTATCAGAGTCCAATCTTCCTGGAACAAAGAAAGTATTCACTCCATAAGTATCTTGCCTTCCACATGAGAAAGGAGAAATACCCAACCCCAGCCCTGTCCCAATAAGGGGTGGATGTAAACTGAGAAGCACCAGTGAAGTTCACAGTCCAAAGCAAAGGCTCACTAGCAGACTGAGACCTAATGATAGGACTATAGAATGCATCCTCCCCCCACCCCAACATTTTACCACAGCATTGCTAAAGACATATGTATCAAATTTCATTTTACCCAGTACAACATGTCCACTTTCAACAAAATATTTCAATTCATACAAAGGCTGCTCTCAGACCACAATAAAGTTAAACTAGAAATCAGTAACAGAAAGATAACTAGGAAATCCCAGAGTATGTGAATATTAAACAACATATTTCTTTTTTTTTAACTTTACAATATTGTATTGGTTTTGCCATATATCAACATGAATCCGACACAGGTATACACATGTTCCCCATCCTGAACCCTCCTCCCTCCCCGTACCATCCCTCTGGGTCGTCCCAGCATACCAGCCCCAAGCATCCAGTATCGTGCATTGAACCTGGACTGGCAATTCATTTCATATATGATATTATACATGTTTCAATGCCATTCTCCCAAATCTTCCCACCCTCTCCCTCTCCCACAGAGTCCAAAAGACTGTTCTATACATCAATGTCTCTTTTGCTGTCTCTTATACAGAGTTATTGTTACCATCTTTCTAAATTCCATATATATGCATTAGTATACTGTATTGGTGTTTTTCTTTCTGGCTTACTTCACTCTGTATAATAGGCTCCAGTTTCATCCACCTCATTAGAACTGATTCAAATGTATTCTTTTTAATGGCTGAGTAATACTCCATTGTGTATATGTACCACAGCTTTCTTATCCATTCATCTGCTGATGGACATCTAGGTTGCTTCCATGTCCTGGCTATTATAAACAGTGCTGCGATAAACATTGGGGTACACGTGTCTCTTTCAGTTCTGGTTTCCTCAATGTGTATGCCCAGCAGTGGGATTGCTGGGTCATATGGCAGTTCTATTTCCAGTTTTTGAAGGAATCTCCACACTGTTCTCCATAGTGGCCGTACTAGTTTGCATTCCCACCAACAGTGTAAGAGGGTTCCCTTTTCTCCACACCTTCTCCAGCATTTATTGCTTGTAGACTTTTGGGTCGCAGCCATTCTGACTGTGTGAAATGGTACCTCATAGTGGTTTTGATTTGCATTTCTCTGATAATGAGTGATGTTGAGCATCTTTTCATGTGTTTGTTAGCCATCTGTATGTCTTCTTTGGAGAAATGTCTATTTAGTTCTTTGGCCCATTTTTTGATTGGGTCATTTATTTTTCTGGAATTGAGCTGTAGGAGTTGCTTGTATATTTTTGAGATTAGTTGTTTGTCAGTTGCTTCATTTGCTATTATTTTCTCCCATTCTGAAGGCTGTCTTTTCACCTTGCTTATAGTTTCCTTTGTTGTGAAGAAGCTTTTAAGTTTAATTAGGTCCCATTTGTTTATTTTTGCTTTTATTTCCAGTATTCTGTGAGGTGGGTCATAGAGGATCCTGCTGTGATGTATGTCAGAGAGTGTTTTGCCTATGTTCTCCTCTAGGAGTTTTATAGTTTCTGGTCTTACATTTAGATCTTTAATCCATTTTGAGTTTATTTTTGTGTATGGTGTTAGAAAGTGTTCTAGTTTCATTCTTTTACAAGTGGTTGACCAGCTTTCCCAGCACCACTTGTTAAAGAAATTGTCTTTAATCCATTGTATATTCTTGCCTCCTTTGTCAAAGATAAGGTGTCCATATGTGCATGGATTTATCTCTGGGCTTTCTGTTTTGTTTCATTGATCTATATTTCTGTCTTTGTGCCAGTACCATACTGTTTTAATGACTGTGGCTTTGTAGTAGAGCCTGAAGACAGGCAGGTTGATTCCTCCAGTTCCATTCTTCTTTCTCAAGATGGCTTTGGCTAGTCGAGGTTTTTTGTATTTCCATACAAATTGTGAAATTATTTGTTCTAGCTCTGTGAAGAATACTGTTGGTAGCTTGATAGGGATTGCATTGACTCTATACATTGCTTTGGTTAGTATATTCATTTTCACTATATTGATTCTTCCAATCCATGAACATGGTATATTTCTCCATCTATTAGTGTCCTCTTTGATTTCTTTCATCAGTGTTTTATAGTTTTCTATATATAGGTCTTTAGTTTCTTTAGGTAGATATATTCCTAAGTATTTTATTCTTTTCGTTGCAATGGTGAATGGAATTGTTTCCTTAATTTCTCTTTCTATTTTCTCATTATTAGTGTATAGGAATGCAAGGGATTTCTGTGTGTTGATTTTATATTCTGCAACTTTACTATATTCATTGATTAGTTCTAGTAATTTTCTGATGGAGTCTTTGGGTTTTCTATATAGAGGATCATGTCATGTGCAAACAGTGAGAGTTTTACTTCTTCTTTTCCAATTTGGATTCCTTTTATTTCTTTTTCTGCTCTGATTGCTGTGGTCAAAACTTCCAAAACTATGTTGAATAGTAATGGTGAAAGTGGGCACCTTTGTCTTGTTCCTGACTTTAGGGGAAATGCTTTCAATTTTTCACCATTGAGGATAACATTTGCTGTGGGTTTGTCATATATAGCTTTTATTATGTTGAGGTATGTTCCTTCTATTCCTGCTTTCTGGAGAGTTTTTATCATAAGTGGATGTTGAATTTTGTCAAAGGCTTTCTCTCCATCTATTTAGATAATCATATGGTTTTTATTTTTCAATTTGTTATTGTGGTGTATTACATTGATTGATTTGTGGATATTGAAGAATCCTTGCATCCCTTGGATAAAACCCACTTGGTCATGGTGTATGATCATTTTAATGTGTAAACAACACATTTCTAAATAATGCATGAATCAAAGAAGTTGTCTCAGAAGTTTAAATATGTTTTTAACTACATGAAAAAGAAAACACAACTTATCAAAACTGTGGGATGCTACAAAAGCAGTAGATCATAAAACAACATATAAAACACAAAACTACAAAACACTTAGAAGACAACTGAGGACAAAATCTAGATGACCTTGGGTATGCTGCTGCTGCTGCTGCTGCTGCAGAGATGGCAGCCCACCAGGCTCCCCCATCCCTGGGATTCTCCAGGCAAGAACACTGGAGTGGGTTGCCATTTCCTTCTCCAATGCATGAAAGTGAAAAGTGAAAGTGAAGTCGCTCAGTCATGTCCGACTCTTAGCGACCCCATGGACTGCACCCTACCAGGCTCCTCCGTCCATGGGATTTTCCAGGCAAGAGTACTAGATTGGGTTGCCATTGCCTTCTCCAGACCTTGGGTATAGCAATGATATTTTACATACACCACCAAAGGTACAATCCAAGAAAGAAATAATTGATAAACTAGACTTCATTAAATGTTAAAGTCTGGCTCTGTGAAAGACACTGCCAAGAAAATGAGAAGACCTGGGAGAAAGTATTTGCAAAGAATACATATGCAAAATACACACAGAACTCTTAAAACTTGGCAATAAGAAAACAACTCAGTTTAAAAGAGGCCAAAGATCTAGAGACATCTCAACAAAGAAGATACCCAGATGGCAAGTAAAAATGTGAAAAGATGTTCAACATAATAAGTCATCAGGGAAATACAAGTTAAAACAGCAAAACATCAATACACACCAATTACAATGTTCCCAATCCAAAACACCTGCAACACCAAATGCTGGTGAGGATGTGGAGCAACATTGCTGATGAGAATGCAAAATGGTGCATCCAATTTAAAAGACAGTTTGACAGTTTCTTACTAAACTAAACATAATCCAACTATACAATCTGGCAATCACACTCCTTGGTATTTGCCCATAGGAGCTGAAAACAGTCCTCATGAAAACTTGAACACAGATGTTTATGTAAGCTTTGTTCACAAATGCTAAAACTTGGAAGCAATCAAGATGTTCTTTAGTAGGTGAAAGAATAAATAAATAGTGGTACATCCAGACAAAAGGATATTATTCCATACTGAAAAGTAATGACTTAAGAAGCCATGAAGAGAAATGGAAAAACGTAAATGCTTGTTATTAAGTGAAAGAAGCCAATCCGAAAAGGCTACATACTGTATGATTCCAACTATATGATATTCTGAAAAAGGTAAAACCTTAGAAACAGTACATATAATAGTGGTTGCCAGAGGTTAGGGAGTAGAGAGATGAGTGGCAACACTACAGAGGATTTGGGGGGCAATGAGACTATTTTGTACAAACCACAATGATCAACCCCTGTTATTATACATCTGTCAAAACAATTAGAATGCACAGCACCAAAAGCAAGGCCTAGTGTAAACCATGGACTTTGAGTGATAATGATATACCACAGTAGGTTCATAGATTGAAGTAAATGCACCACTGTTGAACAAGGATGTTGTGCATGTGTCAGGATACAGAGTATGTGGGAACTCTTTGCACTCAGTTTTGCTGTGAACCCAAAACTGATGTAAAATAAAGTTTACTAATTAAAAAATGAATAATAATACAAGCACAATTAAATTTTTCAGGCAAGCATATATCCTCCATCGGATCAGATCAGTCGCTCAGTCATGTCTGACTCTTTGCAACCCCATGAATCACAGCACACCAGGCCTCCCTGTCCATCACCAACTCCTGAAGTTCACTCAGACTCACGTCCATCGAGTCAGTGATGCCATCCAGCCATCTCATCCTCTGTCGTTCCCTTCTCGTCTTGCCCCCAATCCCTCCCAGCATCAGAGTCTTTTCCAATGAGTCAACTCTTCCCATGAGGTGGCCAAAGTACTGGAGTTTCAGCTTTAGCATCATTCCTTCCAAAGAAATCCCAGGGCTGATCTCCTTCAGAATGGACTGGTTGAATCTCCTTGCAGTCCAAGGGACTCTCAAGAGTCTTCTCCAACACCACAGTTCAAAACCATCAATTCTTCGGCGCTCAGCGTTCTTCACAGTCCAACTCTCACATCCATACATGACCACAGGAAAAACCATAGCCTTGACTAGATGAACCTTTGTTGGCAAAGTAATGTCTCTGCTTTTCAATATGCTATCTAGGTTGGTCATAACTTTCCTTCTAAGGAGTAAGCGTCTTTTAATTTCATGGCTGCAGTCACCATCTGCAGTGATTTTGGAGCCCAGGAAAACAAAGTCTGACACTGTTTTCACTGTTTCCCCATCTATTTCCCATAAAGTGATGGGACCAAATGCCATGATCTTCGTTTTCTGAATGTTGAGCTTTAAGCCAACTTTTTCACTCTCCACTTTCACTTTCATCAAGAGGCTTTTGAGTTCCTCTTCACTTTCTGCCATAAGGGTGGTGTCATCTGCATATCTGAGGTTATTGATATTTCTCCCAGCAATCTTGATTCCAGCTTGTGTTTCTTCCAGTCCAGCATTTCTCATGATGTACTCTGCATAGTTAAATAAGCAGGGTGACAATATACAGCCTTGATGTATTCCTTTTCCTATTTGGAATCAGTCTGTTGTTCCATGTCCAGTTCTAACTGTTGCTTCCTGACCTGCATACAAATTTCTCAAGAGGCAGATCAGGTGGTCTGGTATTCCCATCTCTTTCAGAATTTTCCACAATTTATTGTCATCCACACAGTCAAAGGCTTTGGCATAGTCAATAAAGCAGAAATAGATGCTTTTCTGGAACTCTCTTGCTTTTTCCATGATCCAGCAGATGTTGGCCATTTGATCTCTGATTCCTCTGCCTTTTCTAAAACCAGCTTGAACATTAGGAAGTTCACGGTTCACATATTGCTGAAGCCTGGCTTGGAGAATTTTGAGCATTACTTTACTAGCATGTGAGATGAGTGCAATTGTGTGGTAGTTTGAGCATTCTTTGGCATTGCCTTTCTTTGGGATTGGAATGAAAACTGACTTTTTCCAGTATCCTCCATAGAGACTAGAATACAGATTTATTAACAAAAAAATGAGCATCTACCAAATAGGAAGCACTCTCTGAGGTACTAGGAATATAAAATAAATGAGACCTAGAACCTAGATCCTACCTAATGGGGTGATGATATAATCACATGAGAAGTTCTATAATAAAGATATGTACAAAGTAAGATAGAAAGCAGAGAATGGAAATATACCAGAATTTTGACATTTATCTGATGAACTATGAAGACTACCATCTATGAAGATGAGGTATCACTACTACAAATGAATATGTTAATTTGTACAAAATTTACAGAGGCTTCACTGTAATACAAAACAGAAAAAAAAAAAACAAAACTAAAGTTAGTACTTTAGTATTCTCCACCTAGGTTGTTGCCCTTCTAGGGTGCAGGGTTGTACTGTTTTTCTGTTGCTAAGTTGTGTCTGACTCTTTGCAACCCCATGAATTGGATCATGCCAGACTCCTCTGTCCTCCACTATCTCCTTGAGTTTGCTCAAATTAAGTCCATTGAGTTGGTGATGCTATCTAAACATCTCATGCTCTGCTGCTCACTTCTCTTTTTCCCTTCAATCTTTCCCAGCTACCAAGGAAGATGGTGGAGTAGAAGGACGTGCACTCATCTTCTCCTGCAAGAATTCCAAATTGCAACTTGCTGATGAACAACCATCAACAGAAAAATGTTGGATCCCACCAGAAAAAGATACTTCACATCCAAAGGCAAAGGAGAAGCCCCAACAAGACAGTAGCAAGGGCAAAATTACGTTTAGAATCAGACTCCATATCCACCAGAGACACTTGGAGGGCTCAAACAAAACCTTGTGTGCATCAGGACCGAGGGACCCCACAAGAGACAGAGCCAGACCTGCCTTTGAGTGTTTGAGTGTCTCCTGCAGAGGCACAGGCCAGCAGTGGTGTGCCATGGGGACAGGGGCTCCGGTTCCATCAGACCTGGGAGGCACCGCATGTGGCCTAAGTCCTCTTGGGGGAGGTCACCATTAGCCACACCACAGAGCCACCAAGCAGACAGCCCACAACCTGGTGAACCATTATACCACAGAAGTTCTTGCACTGTTATGAAAGTTCTAGGATGCAGAAAAGATTTCCCAACGTGGAGATCTGGCAAAGGGGCTAAAAACCCTCAGTGAATTTGACTTTGGAGGCCAGTGGGATTTGATTACAGAACTTCCACAGGACTGGGGAAATAGACTTTTGGAGGGCACGAATAAAACCTTGTGTGCACCAGGACCCAGGACAAAGGAGCAGTAACCCCACAAGAGACTGAGCCAGACTTGCCTGTGAGTGGCCATGAGTCTCTGGTGGAGGCAAGGATTAACAGGGGCCCTCTGCAGGGTCAGGGGCACTGATTACAACAATGCAATAGTTCCTTCCTTTTGAAGGAAGTCACCATTACCACCATTACCCCTACCTGATTGGCCTTGCCAAACAACAGAGAGGGAACACAGCCCTGTCCATTGATAGAAAGTTGGAATAAAGATTTACTGATCACAGGCCTGCCCATCAAAACAAGACCCATATTCCCCCACAGCCAGTCCCTCCCATCAGGAAGCTTCCACAAATCTCTTATCCTTATCCATCAGAGGGCAGACAGAATGAAAACCACAGTCAGAGAAAGCTAACCAAAATGATCACATGGATGACAGTCTTGTCTAACTCATTGAAACTATGAGCCATGCCATGTAGGGCCACCAAAGACAGACAGGTTATGGTGGAGAGTTATGACAAAACGTGGTCCACTGGAGAAAGGAATGGCAAACCACTTTAGTATTCTTGCCTTGAGAACCCCATGAACATATGAAAAGGCAAAAATATAAAACACTGAAAGATGAACTCCCCAGGTCGGTAGGTGTGCAAAATGCTACTGAGGAAGAGTGGAGAAATAACTCCAGAAAGAATGAAGAGGCTGAGCCAAAGCGAAAACAATGCCCAGTTGTGGATGTGAGTGGTGATGTAAGTAAACTCCAATGATGTAAAGAACAATATTGCATAGGAAACTAGAATGTTAGGTCCATGAATCAAGGTAAATTGGAAGTGGTCAAACAGATGGCAAGAGTGAATACAGACATTTTAGGAATCAGTGGACTGGAATGGGTGGATTTAATTCAGATGACCAATATACTGAGGGCAAGAATCCCTTTGAAGAAATGGAGTAGACCTCATAGACAAAAAGAAAGAGTCCAAAATGCAGTACTTGGGTGCAAACTCAAAAACAACAGAATGATCTCTGTTCGTTTCCAAGCCAAACCATACGATAACATAGTAATCCAAGTCTATGCCGCAACCCCTAATGCTGAAGAAGATGAAGTTGAACAGTTCTATAATGACCTGCAAGACCTTCTAGAACTAACACCAAAAAGAAGATGTCCTTTTCATCATAGGGGACTGGAATGCAAAAGTAGAAAGTCAAGAAATACCTGGAGTAATAGGCAAATTTGGCCTTGGAGTTCAAAATGAAGCATGGCAAAGGCTAACAGGGTTTTGTCAAGACAGCACACTACTAATAGCAAACACCTTCTTCCAGCAACAAAAGAGAAGACTCTAAACATGGACATCACCAGATGGTCAGTACCGAAATCAGATTGATTGTATTCTTTGCAGCTGAAGATGGAGAAGCTCTATAACATGGGCAAAAAGAAGACAAAGAATTGACTGTGGCTCAGATCATGAGATCCTTGTGGCAAAATTCAGACTTAACTTGAAGAAATTAGGAGAAAACCACTAGAACACTCAGTATGACCTAAATCAAATCTCTTATGATTCCACTTGCAGTAGAAGTGACAAATAGATTCAAGGGATTAGATCTGATAGAGAGAATGCCTGAAGAACTATGGATGGAGGTTCATGACATTGTACAGGAGGCAGTGATGAAGACCATCCCTAAGAAAAAGAAATACAATAAGGCGAAATGGTTGTCTGATAAGGCCTTACAAATAGCTGAGATAAGAAGAGAAGCAAAAGGCAAAGGAGAAAAGGAAAGATATATCCATCTGAATGCAGAGTTCCAAAGAATAGCAAGGAGAGATAAGAAAGCCTTCCTAAGTGACCAATGCAAAGAAATACAGGAAAACAATAGAATGGAAAAGACTATAAATTTCTTCCAGAAAATTGGAGATACCAAGGGAACATTGCATGGAAACATGGGCACAATAAATATCAATAACCTCAGATATGCAGATGACACCCCCCTTATGGCAGAAAGTGAAGAACTAAAGACCTTCTTGATGAAAGTGAAAGAGGAGAGTGAAAAAGTTGGCTTAAAGCTCAACATTCAAAAAACAAATATCATGGCATCCAGTCCCATCACTTCATAGCAAACAGATGGAGAAACAGTGGAAACAGTGGCAGACTTTATTTTGGGGGGCTCCAAAATCACTGCAGATGGTGACTGCAACCATGAAATAAAGACGCTTACTCCTTGGAAGAAAAGTTATGACAAACCTAGACAGCATATTAAAGAGCAGAGACATTACTTTGCCAACATAGATCCGTCTAGTCCAGGCTATAGTTTTTCCAGTATGTATGGATATGAGAGTTAGACTAAAAAGAAAGCTGAGCACCAAAGAATTGATGCTTTTAAACTGTGGTGTTGGAGAAGACTCTTGAGATTGCCTTGGACTGCAAGGAGATCCAGTCCACCCTAAAGGAAATCAGTCCTAAATGTTCATTGGAAGGACTAATGCTGAAGCTGAAACTCCAATACTTTGGCCACCTGATACAAAGAGCTGACTCATTTGAAAAGACCCTGATGCTGGGAAAGATTGAAGGTGAGAGGAGAAGAGGACAACAGAGGATGAGATGGTTGGATAGCATCACTGACTCAATGGACATGAGTTTGAGTAAACTCCAGGAATTGGTAATGGACAGGGAGGCCTGGCATGCTGCAGACCATGGCGTCGCAAAGAGTCAGACTGAGCAACTGAACTGAACTGCACTGGGCACAATAAAGGACAGAAATGGTATGGACCTAATAGAAGCAGAAGACATTAAGAAAAGGTGACAAGAATACACAGAAGAACTATACAAAAACAGATCTTCATGACCCAGATAACCACTATGGTATGATCGATCACACAGAACCAGACATCATGGAATGCAAAGTCAAGTGGGCCTTAGGAAGCATCACTATGAACAAAGTTAGTGGAGGTGTTGGAACTCTAGCTGAGCTATTTCAAATCCTAAAATATGATACTGTGAAAGTGCTGCTCTCAATATGCCAGTAAATTTTGAAAACACAGTAGTGGCCACAGGAATGGAAAAGGTCAGTTTTCATTCCAATCTCAAAGAAAAGCAATGCCAAAGAACATTTAAACTACCACACAATTGCACTCATCTTACATGCTAGCAAAGTAATGCTCAAAATTCTCCAAGCCAGTCTTCAACAGTACATGAACCAAGAACTTCCAGATGTTCAAGCTGGATTTAGAAAAGGCAGAGGAACTAGAGATCAAATGGCCAACATCTGTTGGACCAAGAGAAAACAAGAGAATTCAAGAAAAACATCTACCTCTGCTTTATTGACTACACCAAAGAGTTTACTGTGTGGATCACAACAAACTATGGAAAATTCTTAAATGATGGGAGTACCAAACCACCTTACCTGCCTCCTGAGAAACCTGTGTGCAGGTCAAGAAGCAACAGTTAGAATTGGACATGGAACAACAGACTGGTTCCAAATTGGAAAAGGAGTACGTCAAGGCTGTATGTTGTCACCCTGCTTATTTAACTTATATGAAGAGTACATCATTAGAAATGCTGGACTGGAAGAAGCACAAGCTGGAATCAAGATTGCAAGGATAAAGATCAATAACCTCAGATATGTAGATGACACCACCCCTATGGCAGAAAGTGAAAAGGAACTAAAGAGCCTGTTGATGAAACTAAAAGAGGAGAGTGAAAAACCTGGCTTAAACCTCAGCATTCAAAAAATAAAGATCATGGCATCTGGTCCCATCACTTCATGGCATATAGATGGGGAAACAATGGAAGGAGTGACAGATCTATTTTCTTGGGCTCCAACATCACTGCAGATGGTGACTGTAGCCATGAAATTAAAAGACATTTGCTCCTTGGAAGAATAGCTATGACCAATCTAGACAGTATATTAAAAAGCAAAGACATTACTTAGTCAACAAAGTTCTGTCTAGTCAAAGATATGGTTTTTCCAGTAGTCATGTACAGATGTTAGAGTTGGTAAGTAAAGAAAGCTGAGCACCGAAGAATTGATGCTTTTGAACTGTGGTGTTGGAGAAGAGTCTTGAGGGTCCCTGGGACAGCAAGGAGATCCAACCAGTCCATCCTAAAGGAAATCAGTCCTGAATATTCATTGGAAGGACTGATGCTAAAGCTAAAGCTCCAGTACTTCAGCCACCTGATGTGAAGAGCTGACTCACTGGAAAAGACAACTAATGCTGGGAAGACTGAAGGCAGGAGGAACAGGGGATGACAGAGGATGAGATGGTTAGATGGCATCACCGACTAGATGGACATGAGTTTGAGCAAGCTCAGGGAGATGGTGATGGACAGGGTGTTCACGGGATCGCAAAGAGTGAGACATGACTGAGTGACTGAACTGAACTTTCCCAGCATCAGGGTCTTTACCAACGAGTTGGCTCTTCGCATCAGGTGGCCAAAGTATTGGAGCTTCAGTATCAATCATTCCAATGAATATTCAAGGTTGATTTCCTTTAGAATTGATTAATTTGATCTCCTTGCAGTTCAAGGGACTCTCAGGAGTCTTCTCCAGCACCACAATTCAAAAGTATCAGTTCTTCCACACTCAGTCTTCTTTATGATCCAACTCTCACATCCGTACATAAGTACTAGAAATGACTATACAGATCTTTGTCAGCAAAGTGATGTCTCTGCTTTTTAATAAGTTGTCTTGGTTGTCATAGCTTTCCTTCCAAGGAGCAAGCATCTTTTAATTGCATGACTGTAGTCCTGTGGTTAGGAAAAGGCAATGGCACTCCACTCCAGTACTCTTGCCTGGAAAATCCCATGGGCAGAGGAGCCTGGTAGGGTGCAGTCCATGGGGTCGTGAAGAGTCAGACACCACTGAGTGACTTCACTTTCACTTTTCACTTTCATGCACTGGAGAAGGAAATGGCAACCCACTCCAGTGTTCTTGCCTGGAGAATCCCAGGGACGGGGAGCCTGATAGGCTGCCGTCTATGGGGTTGCATAGAGTAGGACACGACTGAAGTGACTTAGCAGCAGCAGCAGCAGCAGTCCTGTGGTCATGTATGGATGTGAGAGTTGGACTGTGAAGAAGGCTGAGCACCGAAGAATTGATGCTTTTGAACTGTGGTGTTGGAGAAGACTCTTGAGAGTCCCTTGGACTGCAAGGAGATTCAACCAGTCCATTCTGAAGGAGATCAGCCCTGGGATTTCTTTGGAAGGAATGATGCTAAAGCTGAAACTCCAGTACTTTGGCCACTTCACGCGAAGAGTTGACTCATTGGAAAAGACTCTAATGCTGGGAGGGATTGAGGGCAAGACGAGAAGGGGACGACAGAGGATGAGATGGCTGGATGGCATCACTGACTCGATAGACGTGAGTCTGAGTGAACTTCAGGAGTTGGTGATGGACAGGGAGGCCTGGTGTGCTGCGATTCATGGGGTCGCAAAGAGTCGAACACAACTGAGCGACTGAACTGTACTGAACTGAACTGAACTGAGTCACTGTTCACAGTGATTTTAGAGCCCAAGAAAATCTATCACTGCTTCCACTATTTCCCCTTCTATTTGCCATGAAGTAATGAGACTGGATGCCACAATCTCAGTTTTATGAATGCTGAGTTTCAAGCCTGCTTTTTCACTCTCCTCTTTCACCCTCAAAAGGCTCCTTAGTTCCTTTTCACATTCTGCCATTAGAGTGGTATCATCTGCCTAACTTAGGTGGTTGTTATTTCTCCCAGCAATCCTGACTCCAGCTTGCAATTCATCCAGCCTGACATTTTGCATGATGTATTCGTCATATAAGTTAAATAAGCAGAGTGACAATATACAGCCTTGTCTTGCTTTGCCAATTTTGAACCAGTCCGTTGTTCCAGGTCTGGTTCTAACTGTTGCTTCTTGATCCACATACAGGTTTCTCAGGAGACATGTAAGGTGGTTAGGTATTCCCATCTCTTTAAGAATTTTCCACATTTGTTGTGATCCACACAGCCGAAGTCTTTAGCCTAGTCAATGAAGCAGGAGTAAATGCTTTTCTGGAATTCCCTTGCTTTCTCCATGGTCCAACAAATGCTGGCAATCTGACCTCTGTTTCCCCTGCCTCTTTGAAACCCATCTTGTACATCTGGAAGTTCTAAGGTCATATACTGGTAAAGCCTAGCTTGAAGGATTTTGAGAATAACCTTACTAGCATCTGAAATGAGTGCAATTGTGCAGTAATTTGAACATTTTTTGGCACTGTCCTTCTTAGGGATTGGAGTGAAAACTGATCTTTTCCCATCCTGTGGCCATTGTTCAGTTTTCCAATTTTGCTGACATATTCAGTGCAGCACTTTAACTTCATCATCTTTTAGGATTTTAAATAACTCTGCTGGAATTCCATCACTTCCACTAGCTTTGTTTGTAGTAATGTTTCTTAAGGCCCACCTGACTTCACACTCCAGGTTTTCCGGCTCCTGGTGAGTGACCACAACATTGTGGTTATCTGAGTCATTAAGACCTTTCTTGTATAGTTCTTCCATGTATTCTTGCTACCTCTTCTTAATCTCTTCTGGTTCTGATAGATCCTTACCATTTCTGTCCTTTATTGTACGTATCCTTGCATTAAGTGTTCCCTTGGTATCTCTAATTTTCTCGAAGAGAGTTCTAGTTGTTCCCTTTCTATTTTTTTCCTCTACTTCTTTGCTTTGCTCAGTTAAGAAGTCCTCCTTATCTATCCTTATTATTCTCTGAAACTCTGCATTTGGTTGGACTTACCTTTCCCTTTCTCCCTTGCTTTTCACTTCTCTTCTTTCTTTAGCTATTTGTAAAGCCTCCTCAGACAACCACTTGGCCTTCTTGCATTTCTTTTTCTTTGAGATGGTTTTGGTCACTGCCTCCTATACAATGTTATGAACCTCTGTCCATAGGTCCCCAGGCAGCCTGTCTACCAGATCTAACTCCTTGAATCTAGTCATCACCTCCACTGTATAATTGTAAGGGATTTGATTAAGGTCATGCCTGAATGATCTAGTGATCTTCCCTACTTTCTTCAATTTAACCTTGAATTTTACAATAAGGAGCTCATGATCTAAGCCACAGTCAGCTCCCAGAGTTGTTTTCCTGACTGTATAGAGTTTCTCCACCTTGAGCTGCAAAGAACACAATCAATCTGATTTTAGTATTGACCATCTGGTGATATCCATGTGCAGAGTTGTCTCTTGGATTGTTGGAAAGGGTATTTGTTATGACCACTGTGTTCTCTTGACAAAACTCTTTTTAGTCTTTGCCCTGTTTCATTTTGTGCTTCAAGGCCAAACTTGCCTGTTATTCTGGGTATGTCTTGACTCTCTACTTTTGCATTCCAATCCCCTATGACGAAAAGGACATCTTCTTTGGTGTTAGTTCTAAAAGGTCTTGTAGGTCATCCTAGAACCAGTCAAGTTCAGCTTCTTCAGCATCAGTGGTTAGGGCATAAACTTGGTTACTATGATGCTGAATGGTTTGCCTTGGAAACAAACAGAAATCATTCTGTCATTTTTGAGACTCCATCCAAGTACTGCATTTTGGACTCTTTTGTTGACTATGAGGGTTACTCCATTTCTTCTGAAGGATTCATGTCCACAATAGTAGATATAATGATCTTCTGACTGCAAGAGTCACCTTAAAAACAAACAGTTTTAATTCCCAGACTTTGCATATAGACTATCCATATATTTTTTCCCTTTAATACAGTTCAGTGGCTCTCAATCTTTAGGATATATAAAAATAGAATACAGAGTTAATGGGTATATATTTTGTAGGCAAGTTTCAGAATTTTCTAGTGTTCTTCTGGCCATACAATTTACTGACTTCACAAGGTTTTCTCTTAGGCCTCTACTAAATTTGTTTTAGGTATTTTCCCAGAGGATGCTGATAGTTGAAACAAATCTAACAAGATAAAATAAACAGTTTTCATTTAAATTTAAAATAAACTCATTCTTAAATATTTTTAAATAGCTGATTTCATGCTTAGATAGGGATTAGTTTCCTACATAATCTGACTGAAAAATGCATAAAATGTGGTATGTTACCAAAAAACTTATCACTGAATGTGCCACTGGTTTAAATACTTTTACATAAAATTGAAGCTAGTAAATAAGTAAGTTAAAAGGAGTCTTGGCATGAACACAAATGTTGACTTACCACTGGCAGAAAGGGAAAAGTAGAAAACTACATTCAAGTTGTTAGAACATTCTACCTCTCAGTCGTGTCTGACTCTCTGTGACTCCATGGACTGCAATCTGCCAGGCCCCTCTGTTCATGGAATTTTCCAGGCAGAATAGCAGAATACTGGAGCAAGTTGCCATTCCCTACTCCAGAGGATCTACCTGACCCAGGGATCGAACCTGTGTCTCTTGTCTCTCCTGCATTGGCAGGAGGATTCTTTACCACTAGCACCACCTGGAAAGCCCACTCAAGTCAGCTCTTCCCAAACACTATACTATTGAATACAAAACTGCTAAATTTCATCTATGTTCTGGCATCACTGCTCCCCAAATTTCTGTACAGCACACTCCAACCTTAGTCATGTCCACACTACTTCTTTAATAGCAACTGGCTGATAATACTTGCTTCCCATCATGAAATTCCCAACCACAGACATGGTTGGTGTCATGACTATTTAAATGGAAACATGTTGAAGTAAGGATGTCAGTATCTCACCTGGTTTATGGCAGGTTTTATGGTCAAGGAAGGAAATGAGGAAAACAGGAACTGTTTATTTACTTCTAAGTCTCACAAAATAGATTAGGATTTCCCAAACTGTTGTTAAGTCATCAGCCTCACAAGATATTCCATCAAGAGTTTGATGGACAAATGACTTTGGTAAATGGCAGGCAGTATGCCCCCTTCTTAGAGATTCACAAGGCACATTAAAATATTAGACAACACTTAGAAGTTTAAAAGTAAAGATATATGTTTCACTCTAACCAGTATTTCCAGACCTAGGGCATTTTGTAGCTAAAGGGTGACAGTACATGCTATCCCAAAATATGCTACTTGGGCATAAGAATCATTTTGACATAAAGGCACTTGAAGAGCTAACTTCCCTTTTTTCTTGCTGAAAACAGAAGACAAAACTTTCATGTGAGAGCTGTTCTCCCTATGCCAGGAGGAAAGAAACATCCTTATCATCAGAGGCAGAAGTCGAGGCTGAAAGAACTCTATACAAATAGACCTTGTTAAAATAATTATCTCTCTATATTCTTTCCATTTAGTTTAATTATTTTTCACAATTGCCTTTCTTTATTCAACCTAGTATAAAAACATTTAAGTTTTGCCTGTCCTTTTGTGTCTTTGTTTCCATACAAGGGCTCCTGTGTCATGTAAAACTTACATTAAATAAATTTACTTTTCCTGTTAATCTGTCTTAATTTAATTCTCAAGCCCAGTTGGGCACCTCACATAGTACAGGCATGCCACCCCTACAAAACTGATTTTGTTTAGTACTTACTAGCAACCACTGAGAATGACTATTTTTCAGAACACACCATAGAAAATGCTACACCAGAGAAAAGCAAAGAAGTTAGTTTTGAAAATGTGTCTCCCATTTTAAGCAGAAATTCTTTACAAAACAGACAGATGATGGGATTATTACTCAATTTTCATGAGCATACCAAAGAATTATATTTTTTAAAAAAACTTTCCTTATACACTTAAAATAAACTAATAAATTTTCAGTTTGTTTTGATTATATGTAATTCTTTTAAAACTTTCTTGGTGGCTCAGCAGTAAAAAGACCTCCTGCAATATAGGAGACATGGGTTCCATCCCTCAGTCAGGAAGATCTCCTGGAGAATAAAATGGCGACCCACTCCAGTATTCTTGCCTGGGAAATCCCATGGACAGAGGAGTCTGGCGGTCTGTAGTCCTTGGGGTCACAAAAGAGTCAGACATGACTTTGCAACTAAACAACAACAACCAAAAAAAGCATCCAATGTGAGAATAATTCTTCCATTCACACGTGATGTGGTCACAAAAAGTGAAGACTCTAGGATTCAATGACACAGTAACTGACCAGGTCTTTTTAGATACATTAATTAAAGTAACATGCACAAACTAATCACTCAATAAATCCTTGTTGAATTGAATTGAATTGAATCACAATATCCTTATTGTGACTTGCCAGGTGGCACAGTGGTAAAGAATCTGCCTGCCAATGCAGGTTCAATCCCTGGGTCAGGAGGATCCCCTGGAGAATGAAATGACAACCCACTCCAGTATTTTTGACTCAAAAATTTCATAGACAAGGAGTCTGGTGGATTATCGTCTATAGGGTTTAGAGAGTCAGACACAACTGAGCAACTGAACACACATTCACACAGATACTTAGTGAGATAAAACTTAAAAACAAATGAGCTACAGTCTTCCACCTACGATGTATATTATAAACCAATTAGTATATAAGCAAGTGGTAAGTAGAGAAATTCTATCAGTGTAGAAGGCAGAAGCTGTGTTGACTGAAATGCAATTTTTTCAAGTAAGGGAAGCAACAATTGTGGAAAAAAGTAAACTCTTCAGCAGGAAAGAACAATGGTCTCCACTTGTTGCTGCAGAGGCAGGAGCCCTTTCAATATTGTGTTATTTCAAATAAGTGCCTGCATCCAGGATCCCTTCTCCAAAGAGGTGCACCCCAGCTTTAACTGCTCTTCTTCCTTTACTCAGAACTCCAATTCCAGTTGTACTGTCTCCATATTAACAAGCCAGTACTTTCATTCTATTTTGCTTGTGTATTTTTGGTATCCCATAAGGCAACCCCTAGTTGTTTTGCCTTCAGACAGTATTACTGTATCGGTTAAAGTTCTGGCTACAGAGTTGCATAGGTTTTAAATGGTCTGCCTCAGTTCTATTTTCCCATAAGCCTTATTATTTTTCAGTTCAGATCAGTTCTGTTGCTCAGTTGTGTCTGACTCTTTGCAACACCATGAATTGCAGCACGCCAGGCTTCCCTGTCCATCACCAATTCCTGGAGCTTTCTCAAACTCATGTTCATTGAGTTGGTGATGTCATTCAACCATCTCATCCTCTGTCGTCCCCTGCTCCTCCTGCCTTCAATCTTTTCCAGGATCAGGGTTTTTTCAAATGAGTCAGTTCTTTGCATCAGGTGGCCAAAGTATTGGAGTTTCAGCTTCAGCATCAGTCCTTCCAATAAATATTCAGGACTTATTTCCTTTAGGATGGATTGGTTGGATCTCCTTGCAGTTCAAGGGACACTCAAGAGTCTTCTCCAACACCACAGTTTAAAAGCATCAGTTCTTCAGCACTCAGCTTTTTTTATGGTTGAACTCTCATATCCATACAAGACTACTGGAAAAACCATAGCTTTGACAGACCTTTGTCAATAAGGTAATGTCTCTGGTTTTTAATATGCTGTCTAGGTTGGTCATAACTTTTCTTCCACGGAGCAAGCATCTTTTAATTTCATGGCTGCAGTCACCATCTGCAGTGATTTTGGAGCCCCCCAAAATAAAGTCTGTCACTGTTTCCATTATTTCCCCTTCTATTTGCCATGAAATGATGGGACCATATGTCATGATCTTTGTTTTCTGAATGTTGAGCTTTAAGCCAACTTTTTCACTCTCCTCTTTCACTTTTATCAAGAGGCTCTTTAGTTCTTCACTTTTGCCATAAGGGTGGTGTCATCTGCATAACTGAGGTTATTGATATTTCTCCCGGAAATCTTGATTCCAGCTTGTGCTTCATCCAGCCCAGCATTTTGCATGATGTACCCTGCATATAAGTTAAATAAGCAGGGTGACAATATATAGCCTTCACATACTACTTTCCTGATTTGGAACCAGTCTGTTGTTTCATGTCCAGCTCTAACTGTTGCTTCTTGATCCACATACAGATTTCTAAGGAGGCAGGTCAGGTGGTCTGGTATTCCCATCTCTTTAAGAATGTTACACAGTTTGTTGTGATCCACACAGTCAAAGGCTTTGGTGTAGTCAATAAAGCAGAAGCAGATGTTTTTTGTAACTTTATTATTTTTAGCACACAATTTTTCCTAATAGGAAGTTTTCCAGGAACATAAATTTCATGTTCTATCAAAAACTCCTTCAGTTATAAATTACTCTCTTAAGGGAACAAATGAGTAGCATGTTTTGATTATACAGGCTGTTGTTAGGTTGTTTCTTTAACCCAAGGATGTTGAGGGAGGAGAGGAATTGGGAGTTTAGCTCTGTTATGGCTTGAATGATTTCAGTATCGTCCTAACCCTTTCATTTGCTCTCAGTCAGACTTGTTTCTTATTTCTGGAAAAATCACACACAACTCAGGGTTTTTGTAGATATTCTCTTCCTTGTTGTTTAAATCTTAGCTCAAATGTCAGCCTCCGTGAGAAATCTTTCCTGACCACCCTCTCTAAGGCTGTACTCTCTCAAACTTCTGTTCTATCACACTTCTCTTTTTCACTGCCTTCCTAACATTTAACATCTCCTGATCTATTTTGGGCTTGTTGGACCCATGAAAGACTGGACTTTAACTGCCTTTTTGACCAGAGAGATGAAGCAGGAGACCAGAGTGCTTACAGCTAAAGAAGTGACATACTGAGAAGGCCCCACAGCCTCTAATCCACAGTCTAAGTACCTGTGTTTCCAGTCTCATTTTATACTGCTTTCCCTAACAGCTTCTCACCACAACCCTAGCCATTCATTGAAACTTTTGGAGGAACAATCAGTGTTCTACTTTGATCTTAGGCCACACCCCACTCCTGTCAATTCTTTGATAAATCCCCAGTGTCTAGAAGACCCTGGCTTCTAGGAGGCTCTACAAAAATATTTCTTGATTACATGATGTAATAGGAGAAAAATTACTAACTGAGAAACGAAGAGATTTTTTTTCTGGCCAGTTAAAATAACCCTTAAATAGCTGAATCTAGTCCATTTGTTTTTTCTCCCCCGTGTTTTTGTGCTTACCATCTGATTGGTTCTCAGTGTATTATATATAGATGAACATACCCACCATATTTTCAAATTCTTTTTATTTTCTGTGTTTTCTTATGGAACATTCTTCAGCTGTTTTCCCTGTTAGCTTTGATGTTTGTATAAAATCTGTATCATCTAAAGGCAATGATATAAAAACAATTAGAGTTGAGTCAGTGGATGCCTTAGTGACTCAAACAAGTTGAGTAAGGACTTCCCTGGTAGCTCAGATGATAAATAATCTACCTGCAATGCAGGAGACCCAGGTTCAATCCCTGGGTCAGGAAGATCCCCTGAAGAAGGGAATGGCAAGCCACTCCAGTATTTTTGGCTAAAGAATTCCATGGACAGAGGAACCTAGCAGGTTATATAGTTCATGGATTGCAAAGAGTCAGACATGACTGAGCAACTAACAGACATACATGTTCTAGAAGAGACACGTGCTTCAAAACAGATAATAGATAACAAATTGAAGGATCTAAATATCCAAATTTAGAGTGTTTTCATGTTCATAGAGTCTTATGTCTATTATTGGCATAAAATAAATGAAAGTAAGTTTTAGTCCCTAGGATTATTTTTTTTAAGTATACCATAAAATTCAAATGTTTCCTTTTTTCCCCCAAATCCAACCTCCAGTTTCAAAGAATGATTCTCTAGAAAAAAGGATAATCTCTTTTCTAGATCTGTAAAAATCAAAACACTTAAGTTGGAACTCACATTTAGATGGTATTCCATAATAATAAAATCACTAAATAAACCATAAGCTTTTGAACCAGACAAATAGCAATATGATAAGAATATATGTCCCAATTTTTTAACTAATGTTTGTATTTAGGTTCATGTCACACAGCGACAACTACAGTGATGGGTATGGGCACTGGTTGTAGTTATTACGTTTGTTCATTCACCTAACATCACTATGTTATAATCATAACATATTATATATGAGTCATGATTATAATGTGCAAATTTAATACAGATGAATATTTATGTCTAATTAATATATAGAAGTTCAGGTACACAGCACTTTATTCTAGCTCAAAAGATTAAGCCCCACCAGCTCCCACAGCTGTGCTATTGTCACATGTTAATAGGGCTACAAACACATTACCCTGCCTCGCAACTAGGAAGACACTTTGCTTCCTCTGAAGAGTAATTTCAAATGTAAACAAATACTTTTAAAATAAAAATATTGGAACACTGAGTCTAGTGCAGCTGCAAATAAAAAAGATTAGAAAATGAAATGTTCCCACCTACCATAACAAGTGAATTCACTATAGATGAAGCATTTTTCTATTAACTGGTACCATGGGACTAGGTGACTTAGCTGTCAAGAAATTTCCCATGGGGGTGCTAGGCACAAATCAGTGCAACAGTAATGAATCTCATCCTATTTTACCTCTCTTCTAAAACCATTATATAAATTGCTTCAATTCTGTATGAAGGATAAACACAGCGGGCTAAGGGATAAAAAAGGACAGGGAGCACTTGGCGTTACCACACTGGTAGTCTCACATAAAGTTTACACCAGATTCACTACACAAATATAAGCTATCAAATAATAGCTGTTACAGTTATGTTGTTGTTGTTATGTAATGATGATGATAAGTAATACTTACTGAGCTGCTAAGATATACCAGCCTTTGTTCTATTAAGTATTAAGAGCTAACGTATGTCAGCTCACTAATACAAGCTCCACTTTAACAATTAAGGAGACAGGAACTGAAGAAGTTAAGTTAACTTGTCCAGGGTCACATAACCAATAAACAGCAAACCCTAAACTCCCTGCTGAAACTGAGCAGGACCCTCTGGGATTCCTTAGCACAAAAGCCTTTCTGTGTTCCCACATTTCTTTTTTGGGGGGTGGGGTGCACTGGGTCTTTATTGCTGCCCAGAGGTTTTCTCTGTTTTATAGAGAGCAGATTACTATCTCTGAGATAGAACTCATTTCCCCTACACTGGCAGACAGATCCCTATCCACTGTGTCACCAGGAAGTCCCCCATTTCTTTAAAGGACTAGGCTTCATTCAGCCTCCATGACCTTCCCTGAGTTCCAATGGGCAGGTTCAAACGGTCACTGATTAAACAAGGGAGGGGATGTGGAAAAAAGGGAGGAACAGTCAGGAAACAATAGTGCAGCCCTGGGGCGAGGTTCAAACTACTGCACAATTGTGCTCATCTCACAGGCTAGCAAAGAAATGCTCAAAATTCTCCAAGCTAGGCTTTAACAGTACATGAACCAAGAACTTGCAGACATTCAAGCTGGATTTAGAAACAGTAGAGGAATCAAAGATCAAATTGCCAATATCCGTTTGGTCATAGAAAAGCATGAGAGTTCTAGAAAAACACCTACTTCTGCTTTATTGACTACACCAAAGTCTTTAACTATGTGGATCACAACAAACTGTGGAAAATTCTTAAAAAGATGGGAATACCAGACCACCTGACCTGCCTCCTGAGAAATCTGTATGTGGCTCAAGAAGCAATAGTTAGAATTGGACATGAAACAACAGACTGGTTCCAAATTGGGAAAGGGGTACATCAAGGCTATAGCTATATATATTGTCATTGTCTATAGCTATATATATTGTCAAACCTCTATGCAGGTCAGGAAGCAACAGTTAGCACTGGACATGGAACAACAGACTGGTTCCAAATAGGAAAAGGAGTGTGCCAAGGCTGTATATTGTCACCCTGCTTATTTAACTTCTATGCAGGGTACATCATGCAAAATGCTGGGCTGGATGAAGCACAAGCTGGAATCAAGATTGCCAGAAGAAATATCAATAACCTCAGATATGCAGATAACACCAACCTTATGGCAGAATGAGAAGAACTAAAGAGCCTCTTGATGAAAGTGAAAGAGGAGAGTGAAAAAGTTGGCTTAAAACTCAACATTCAGGGGGAGGAGCTAAGATGGCGGAGGAGTAGGACGGGGAGAACACTCCACAAATTCATCAAAAGAACATTTAAAAGCCGAGTAAATTCCACAAAACAACTTCTGAAAGCCGGCAGAGGACATCAGGCACCCAGAAAAGCAACCCAAGTCTTCGAAAGGAGGTAGGGAAAAATATAAAAGACAAAAAAAGGGACAAAAGAGGGAGGGATGGAGTTCCGTCCCAGGAAGGGAGTCTTAAAAAGAGAGAAGTTTCCAAACACCAGGAAACCTTCTCACTGCCGAATCTGTGCCGAGCCTTGGAAGCACAGAGGGCAACATAACAGGGAGGAAAAATAAATAATTAAAACCCGCACATTGCGAGCCCTAAGGTAACTCCCCCAGCGGAGAAGCAGCACAGACGCCTGCACACGCCATTAGCAAGCGGGGGCTGGGCAGGGAGGCGCGGCGCGGGCTGCATCGCAAGAATCTGGCCTGAATACCCCGAGCACTATCTGAGCGAAATAATTTGGGCTAGCAAACCAGACTGTGGGATATCTACCACGCGAAAAGCCAGCCCTAACCTATGACACCGCCAGGCCCGCACACGGAATAAAGGACTGAACAGAGATAGCCGGCTGCAGACCATCCCCCTCCGGTGATAGGCAGCCAGAGCCAGAAGGGGACAATTGCAGCCCCAGAGAAACATTATCTATAAAACTGTAAGCAGGCTTCTTTGCTAACTAAAACTTCTTGGGGGTCTGGACGGTCAACATCTGCCTGAGAAGGTGTGCCGGTGCACAACTAGATAACTGAGCGCCGGGGAGGCGATAAGTCACAGCAATTGTGCGCGCAAAACACCTCATCACCTGAGCTGCTCGGATCTGGGAAGGGCACAAAACGCAGGCCCAGCTGAGAGTCTGCGCCTCTGAGGACTACCCGAGTGCCTGAACCTGAGCGGCTTGGACCTGGGAAGTACAGGCAGCCCAAGGCGGGCCGCGGATGGTTCGCGGCGGAGCAACCTAGAGCCTGAGCAGTGCAGGCAGGGAGGCTACGCGCGCCGTGAACTGGGGGCAGACCCAGTGTGGCTGAGGCACTGCTAGCACATGCCAGTGTTATTTGTTTGCAGCATCCCTCCCTACCTCCCCTCAGTGCGACTGAACAAGTGAGCCTATAAAAAAAAAAAAAAAAAAAAATTTAAGTCCTCTATTATTCCTTTAATTTCCACTTTTATAACCGATTACTTTGCAAAAAAAAAAAAAGAAGACCCTATTTTTTTTTAAAGCAAACTTCATATATATTTTTTTAATAATTTTTTTGACTTTTTTTTCTTTTCCCTTCTTTTCTTTAACATTGTATTTTTGAAATTCCAAACTCTACTCTAGATTTTTAATTTTAGCTTTTTAGTATTTGTTATCAATTTTGTACCTATAGTTTTGTTTTTGTTTTTGTTTTTATATAATTTCTGTGACCCTTTTTTCTTTTTTCTTTTTCTTTTTCTCTGTTTCTTTCTCTTCTTCTTTTAAATAACATTGTATATCTGAAATTCCAAACTCTATTCTAGATTTTTAATTTATGCTTTTTGGTATTTGTTATAAATTTTGTACCTGTATTTTTTTTTATTATAATTTATGCGACCTTGTTTGTTTTTTTTTTCTCTCTCTTTCTTTTTCTTCTTTTTTTAACATTGTATTTTTGAGATTCCAAACTCTACTCTAGATTTTTAACTTTTGCTTTTTGGTATTAGTTATCAATTTTGTACCTATACTTTCTGTATAATTTTTGCGACCTTGTTTGTTTTTGTTTCTTCATTTTTTCTCTCTTTCTTTTCCTTCTTCTTTTCTTTAACATCGTATTTTTGAAATTCCAAACTCTACTCTAGATTTTAAATTTTTGCTTTTATGTATTTGTTACCAATTTTGTACCTTTAAGAACCCAATCTTCAGTACCCATTTTTCACTAGGGAGCGAGATTACTGGCTTAACTGCTGTCTCTCCCTTTGGACTCTCCTTTTTCTCCACTAGGTCGCCTGTGTCTCCTCCCTAACCCCTCTCTACTCTACCCAACTCTGTGAATTTCTGTGTGTTCCAGACGGTGGAGAACACTTAGGGAACTGATTACTGGCTGGATCTATCTCCCTCCTTTTCATTCCCCCCATTTATCCTCCTGGCCACCTCTGCCACCTTCTTCCTTCTTCTCTTCTCTGTATAACTCTGTGAACAACTCTGAGCGGTCCAGTTGTGGAGTGCACATAAGGAAGAGATTACTGAATAGCCCACTCTCTCCTCTATTGACTCCACCTCATCTCATTCGGGTCACCTCTAACTCCCTCCTCACTCTTCTCTTCTCCATATAACGCTGTAAACCTCTCTGGGTGAAACAAGTTTCAGGGCAAGACATACCAAGCAAATTCTCCAGCAGCAAGGAACACAGCCCTGAGCTCCAAGATACAGGCAGCCCAAAGTCACCCCAAAACCACAGACATCCCATAACTCATTACTGGACATTTCATTGCACTCCAGAGAGAAGAAATACAGCTCCACCCACCAGAACACCGACACAAGCTTCCCTAACCAGGAAACCTTGACAAGCCACCTGTACAAACCCACACACAGCGAGGAAAAGCCACAATAAAGAGAACTCCACAAACTGCCAGAATACAGAAAGGACACCCCAAGCTCAGCAATTTAAACAAGATGAAGAGACAGAGGAATACCCAGCAGATAAAGGAACAGGATAAAAGCCCACCAAACCAAACAAAAGAGGAAGAGATAGGGAATCTACCTGATAAAGAATTCCGAATAATGATAGTGAAATTGATCCAAAATCTTGAAATCAAAATGGAATCACAGATAAATAGCTTGGAGACAAACATTGAGAAGATGCAAGAAAGGTTTAACAAGGACCTAGAAGAAATAAAAGAGAGTCAATATAAAATGAATAATGCAATAAATGGAATTAAAAACACTCTGGAGGCAACAAATAGTAGAATAACAGAGGCAGAAGATAGGATTAGTGAATTAGAAGATAGAATGGTAGAAATAAATGAATCAGAGAGGATAAAAGAAAAACGAATGAAAAGAAATGAGGACAATCTCAGAGACCTCCAGGACAATATTAAACGCTACAACATTTGAATCATAGGGGTCCCAGAAGAAGAAGACAAAAAGAAAGACCATGAGAAAATACTTGAGGAGATAATAGTTGAAAACTTCCCTAAAATGGGGAAGGAAATAATCACCCAAGTCCAAGAAACCCAGAGAGTCCCAAACAGGATAAACCCAAGGCGAAACACCCCAAGACACATAATAATCAAATTAACAAAGATCAAACACAAAGAACAAATATTAAAAGCAGCAAGGGAAAAACAACAAATAACACACAAGGGAATTCCCATTAGGATAACAGCTGATCTTTCAATAGAAACTCTTCAAGCCAGGAGGGAATGGCAAGACATACTTAAAGTGATGAAAGAAAATAACCTACAGCCCAGATTATTGTACCCAGCAAGGATCTCATTCAAATACGAAGGAGAAATCAAAAGCTTCTCAGACAAGCAAAAGCTGAGAGAATTCAGCACCACCAAACCAGCTCTCCAACAAATACTAAAGGATGTTCTCTAGACAGGAAACACAAAAACAGTGTATAAACTCAAACCCAAAACAATAAAGTAAGTGGCAACAGGATCATACTTATCAGTAATTACCTTAAATGTAAATGGGTTGAATGCCCCGACCAAAAGACAAAGACTGGCTGAATGGATACAAAAACAAGACCCCTACATATGTTGTCTACAAGAGACCCACCTCAAAACAGGGGACACATACAGACTGAAAGTGAAGGGCTGGAAAAAGATTTTCCATGCAAATAGGGACCAAAAGAAAGCAGGAGTAGCAATACTTATATCAGATAAAATAGACTTTAAAACAAAGGCTGTGAAAAGAGACAAAGATGGTCACTACATAATGATCAAAGGATCAATCCAAGAAGAAGATATAACAATTATAAATATATATGCACCCAACATGGGAGCGCCGCAATATGTAAGACAAATGCTAGCAAGTATGAAAGGAGAAATTAACAATAACACAATAATAGTGGGAGACTTTAATACCCCACTCACACCTATGGATAGATCAACTAAACAGAAAATTAACAAGGAAACACAAACGTTAAATGATACAATAGACCAGTTAGACCTAATTGATATCTATAGGACATTTCATCCCAAAACAATGAATTTCACCTTTTTCTCAAGCGCACATGGAACCTTCGCCAGGATAGATCACATCCTGGGCCATAAAGCTAGCCTTGGTAAATTCAAAAAAATAGAAATCATTCCAAGCATCTTTTCTGACCACAATGCAGTAAGATTAGATCTCAATTACAGGAGAAAAACTATTAAAAATTCCAACATATGGAGGCTGAACAACACGCTGCTGAATAACCAACAAATCACAGAAGAAATCAAAAAAGAAATCAAAATTTGCATAGAAACTAATGAAAATGAAAACACAACAACTCAAAACCGGTGGGACACTTTAAAAGCAGTCCTAAGGGGAAAGTTCATAGCAATACAGGCATACCTCAAGAAACAAGAAAAAAGTCAAATAAATAACCTAACCCTACACCTAAAGCAACTAGAAAAGGAAGAAATGAAGAACCCCAGGGTTAGTAGAAGGAAAGAAATCTTAAAAATTAGGGCAGAAATAAATGCAAAAGAAACAAAAGAGACCATAGCAAAAATCAACAAAGCCAAAACCTGGTTCTTTGAAAGGATAAATAAAATTGACAAACCATTAGCCAGACTCATCAAGAAACAAAGAGAGAAAAATCAAATCAATAAAATAAGAAATGAAAATGGAGAGATCACAACAGACAACACAGAAATACAAAGGATCATAAGAGACTACTATCAACAATTATATGCCAATAAAATGGACAACGAGGAAGAAATGGACAAATTCTTAGAAAAGTACAACTTTCCAAAACTGGACCAGGAAGAAATAGAAAATCTTAACAGACCCATCACAAGCACGGAAATTGAAACTGTAATCAAAAATCTTCCAGCAAACAAAAGCCCAGGTCCAGACGGCTTCACAGCTGAATTCTACCAAAAATTTAGAGAAGAGCTAACACCTATCCTGCTCAAACTCTTCCAGAAAATTGCAGAGGAAGGTAAACTTCCAAACTCATTCTATGAGGCCACCATCACCCTAATACCAAAACCTGACAAAGATCCCACAAAAAAAGAAAACTACAGGCCAATATCACTGATGAACATAGATGCAAAAATCCTCAACAAAATTCTAGCAATCAGAATCCAACAATACATTAAAAAGATCATACACCATGATCAAGTGGGCTTTATCCCAGGGATGCAAGGATTCTTCAATATCCGCAAATCAATGTAATACACCACATTAACAAATTGAAAAACAAAAACCATATGATTATCTCAATAGATGCAGAGAAAGCCTTTGACAAAATTCAACACCCATTTATGATAAAAACTCTCCAGAAAGCAGGAATAGAAGGAACATACCTCAACATAATAAAAGCTATATATGACAAACCCACAGCAAACATTATCCTCAATGGTGAAAAATTGAAAGCATTTCCTCTAAAGTCAGGAACAAAACAAGGGTGCCCACTTTCACCATTACTATTCAACATAGTTTTGGAAGTTTTGGCCACAGCAATCAGAGCAGAAAAAGAAATAAAAGGAATCCAAATTGGAAAAGAAGAAGTAAAACTCTCACTGTTTGCAGATGACATGATCCTTTACATAGAAAACCCTAAAGACTCCACCAGAACATTACTAGAACTAATCAATGATTATGGTAAAGTTGCAGGATATAAAATCAACACACAGAAATCCCTTGCATTCCTATACACTAATAATGAGAAAACTGAAAGAGAAATTAAGGAAACAATTCCATTCACCATTGCAACGGAAAGAATAAAATACTTAGGAATATATCTACCTAAAGAAACTAAAGACCTATATATAGAAAACTATAAAACACTGGTGAAAGAACTCAAAGAGGACACTAATAGATGGAGAAATATACCATGTTCATGGATTGGAAGAATCAATATAGTGAAAATGAGTATACTACCCAAAGCAATTTATAGATTCAATGCAATCCCTATCAAGCTACCAACGGTATTCTTCACAGAGCTAGAACAAATAATGTCACAATTTGTATGGAAATACAAAAAAACCTCGAATAGCCAAAGCTATCTTGAGAAAGAAGAATGGAACTGGAGGAATCAACCTACCTGACTTCAGACTCTATTACAAAGCCACAGTTATCAAGACAGTATGGTACTGGCACAAAGACAGAAATATAGATCAATGGAACAAAATAGAAAGCCCAGAGATAAATCCACATACATATGGACACCTTATCTTTGACAAAGGAGGCAAAAATATACAATGGATTAAAGACAATCTCTTTAACAAGTGGTGCTGGGAAAACTGGTCAACCACTTGTAAAAGAATGAAACTAGAACACTTTTTAACACCATACACAAAAATAAACTCAAAATGGATTAAAGATCTAAATGTAAGACCAGAAACTATACAACTCCTAGAGGAGAACATAGGCAAAACACTCTCTGACATACATCACAGCAGGATCCTCTATGACCCACCTCCCAGAATATTGGAAATAAAAGCAACAATAAACAAATGGGACCTAATTAAACTTAAAAGCTTCTGCACAACAAAGGAAACTCTAAGCAAGGTGAAAAGGCAGCCTTCAGAATGGGAGAAAATAATAGTAAATGAAGCAACGGACAAACAACTAATCTCAAAAATATACAAGCAACTCCTACAGCTCAACTCCAGAAAAATAAATGACCCAATCAAAAAATGGGCCAAAGAACTAAATAGACATTTCTCCAAAGAAGACATACAGATGGCTAACAAACACATGAAAAGATGTTCAACATCACTCGTTATCAGAGAAATGCAAATCAAAACCACTATGAGGTACCATTTCACGCCAGTCAGAATGGCTGCGATCCAAAAGTCTTCAAGCAATAAATGCTGGAGAGGGTGCGGAGAAAAGGAAACTCTCTTACACTGTTGGTGGGAATGCAAACTAGTACAGCCACTATGGAGAACAGTGTGGAGATTCCTTCAAAAACTGGAAATAGAACTGCCTTATGATCCAGCAATCCCACTGCTGGGCATACACACTGAAGAAACCAGAAGGGAAAGAGACACGTGTACCCCGATGTTCATCACAGCACTGTTTATAATAGCCAGGACATGGAAGCAACCTAGATGCCCATCAGCAGATGAATGGATAAGAAAGCTGTGGTACATATACACAATGGAGTATTACTCAGCCATTAAAAAGAAAACATTTGAATCAGTTCTAATGAGATGGATGAAACTGGAACCTATTATACAGAGAGAAGTAAGCCAGAAAGAAAAACACCAATACAGTATACTAACACATATATATGGAATATAGAAAGATGGTAACAATAACCCTGTGTACGAGACAGCAAAGGAGACACCGATGTATAGATCAGTCTTATGGACTCTGTGGGAGAGGGAGAGGGTGGGGAGATTTGGGAGAATAGCATTGAAACGTGTATAATATCATGTATGAAACTAGTCGCCAGTCCAGGTTCGATGCATGATACTGGATGCTTGAGGCTGGTGCACTGGGACGACCCGGGGGGGGTGGGGGGGGGGAGGAGGGAGAAGGGTTCAGGATGGGGAACACGGGTATACCTGTGGCGGATTCATTTCGATATTTGGCAAAACTAATACAATATTGTAAATTTTAAAAATAAAATAAAATTTTTAAAAAAATTAAAAAAAAACTCAACATTCAAAAAACTAAGATCATGGCATCTTCATCCCATCATTTCATGGCAAATGGAAGGGGAAACAATGGAAACAGTGACAGACTTTATTTTGAGGGGCTCCAAAGTCACTGCAGATGGTGACTACAGCCATGAAATTAAAAGATGCTTGCTCCTTGGAAGGAAAGTTATGACCAACCTAGACAGCATATTAAAAACCAGAGACATTACCTTGTCGACAAACAAAAGTCTGTCTAGTCAAAGCTATGGTTTTTCCAGTGGTCTTGTATGGATGTGAGAGTTGAACCATAAAGAAAGCTGAGTGCCGAGGAATTGATGCTTTTGAACTGTGGAGTTGGAGAAGACTCTTGAGAGTCCCTTAGACTGCAAAGAGCTCCAACCAGTCCATTCTAAAGGAAATCAGTCCTGAATATTCATTGGAAGGACTGATGCTGAAGCTGAAACTCCAATACTTTGGCTACCTGATGCGAAGAACTGATTCATTTGAAAAGACCCTGATCCTGGGAAAGATTGAAGACAGGAGGAGAAGGGGACGACAGAGGATGAGATGGTTGGATGGTATCACCAGCTAGATGGACATGAGTTTGAGCACACTCCAGGAGTTGGTGAAGGACAGGGAAGTCTGGCATGCTGCAGTCCATGCGGTCACAAAGAGTGGGACATGACTGAGGGACTGAACTGAACTGGGGCAAGGTCTTGGTTCCCCCTCAAGGGATATACACAAGAATGTCTTTGAGCTATTTTGTAGATACTGATACCCTCACCAGATGGGAAAATTTAACTGCATTCTACCCACAAGCATTTAGACCCCAGACTGGTTGGAAGCAGAAGTTTGATGCTGCTGACTCCCGGTTACTCCACTCCTCAACTCCTCAACCAATCAGAAGAATGCTTTCTGTAAATCATTACCTGCTAACCCCTCCAGGTCAGAGCACATTGTACTGAGGGCACTAGACTGCTGTGGCCCTCTTTGCCAAGTAAAGCAATAAAATAATTCTTTTCTACTTCACTCAAAACTCTGTCTCCAAGATTTAATTTAGTGTCTGGGTACAGAGGCTGGATTTGGCATCACCATTCCAACTCCAAAGTTTGTCTTCTCTGCTATCATAATATGTAACTTCTTTGCACAGATAATCATTAAAGTCTAATAGGGGGTAAAAAAATTATTTTCCTTCTAATGATGTCAGGGCATGTATTTCCCACTTCTCCATGGGTTAAATAGAAATAGGTATAATAAAAATCCTTATTCAAATGCATGGTATTCGTGCTCTTAGAAACACAAGATAAAGGTAATCTCTAAAGTCCTTTCCAATTCTCCAGTTCTTCCTGACTTTCATCCTAGCTGTGTTTTGCTATATCTAAGTTGATTTTTTTCAATCACACCAGAAACAGAGAGCCACCATCCTCTTCCACGAAGGCTTTAACATCTATTGACAGAATAGGTTAATATTGTGAAAATTTGCTGCCCCCTCCAACCCTACAATATTTTCTAAAATTCCAGACATTTTAATTTTCTTGTGGTTTCTGAAGTGAAGCACTATCTCCTTGTGTATTTCCAAAGTTCATCGGTCAAACTGTAAGGCAGGTGAAATCAGGCCATTGACAGAGCCTATGAAGGACCTCTAGATGACCTCGATAGGGTACATGAGGCCACAAACAAAGGGACAAAGAGGTGGTCAAGGTCATGGGCTTGTGACTACTAATTCATGGGTAGGACAAATACAAAAAGTGTTGCTTACAGAATGCTCTCAACACCTCTGTAAATAAAATTTATCTTTAATAACTACTTTTTTTGTTGTTTTTTTAAATTTTATTTTATTTTTAAACTTTACAATATTATATTGGTTTTGCCAAATATCGAAATGAATCCGCCACAGGTATACATGTGTTCCCCATCCTGAACCCTCCTCCCTCCTCCCTCCCCATACCATCCCTCTGGGTCGTCCCAGTACACCAGCCCCAAGCATCCAGTATCGTGCATCGAACCTGGACTGGCGACTCGTTTCATACATGATAGTATACATGTTTCAATGCTGTTCTCCCAAATCTTCCCACCCTCTCCCTCTCCCACAAGTCCATAAGACTGTTCTATACATCAGTGTCTCTTTTGCTGTCTTGTATACAGGGTTATTGTTACCATCTTTCTAAACTCCATATATATGTGTTAGTATACTGTATTGGTGTTTTTCCTTCTGGCTTACTTCACTCTGTATAATAGGCTCCAGTTTCATCCATCTCATTAGAACTGATTCAAATGTTTTCTTTTTAATGGCTGAGTAATACTTCATTGTGTATATGTACCACAGCTTTCTTATCCATTCATCTGCTGATGGGCATCTAGGTTGCTTCCATGTCCTGGCTATTATAAACAGTGCTGTGATGAACATCGGGGTACACGTGTCTCTTTCCCTTCTGGTTTCTTCAGTGTGTATGCCCAGCAGTGGGATTGCTGGGTCATAAGGCAGTTCTATTTCCAGTTTTTGAAGGAATCTCCACACTGTTCTCCATAGTGGCTGTACTAGTTTGCATTCCCACCAACAATGTAAGAGGGTTCCCTTTTCTCCACACCCTCTCCAGCATTTATTATTTGTAGACTTTTGGATCACAGCCATTCTGACTGGTGTGAAATGGTACCTCATAGTGGTCTTGATTTGCATTTCTCTGATAATGAGTGATGTTGAGCATCTTTTCATGTGTTTGTTAGCCATCTGTATGTCTTCTTTGGAGAAATGTCTATTTAGTTCTTTGGCCCATTTTTGATTGGGTCATTTATTTTTCTGGAATTGAGGTGTATATTTTTTGTATATTTTTGAGATTAGTTGTTTGTCAGTTGCTTCATTTGCTATTATTTTCTCCCATTCTGAAGGCTGCCTTTTCACCTTGCTTAGAGTTTCCTTTGTTGTGCAGAAGCTTTTAAGTTTAATTAGGTCCCATTTGTTTATTGTTGCTTTTATTTCCAATATTCTGGGAGGTGGGTCATAGAGGATCCTGCTGTGATGTATGTCAGAGAGTGTTTTGCCTATGTTCTCCTCTAGGAGTTTTATAGTTTCTGGTCTTACATTGATATCTTTAATCCATTTTGAGTTTATTTTTGTGTATGGTGTTAGAAAGTGTTCTAGTTTCATTCTTTTACAAGCGGTTGACCAGTTTTCCCAGCACCACTTGTTAAAGAGGTTGTCTTTAATCCATTGTATATTCTTGCCTCCTTTGTCAAAGATAAGGTGTCCATATGTGCATGGATTTATCTCTGGGCTTTCTATTTTGTTCCATTGATCTATATTTCTGTCTTTGTGCCAGTACCATACTGTCTTGATAACTGTGGCTTTGTAGTAGAGCCTGAAGTGAGCATTTCCTCTAAAGTCAGGAACAAGACAAGGGTGCCCACTTTCACCATTACTATTCAACATAGTTTTGGAAGTTTTGGCCACAGCAATCAGAGCAGAAAAAGAAACAAAAGGAATCCAAATTGGAAAAGAAGTAAAACTCTCACTATTTGCAGATGACATGATCCTCTACATAGAAAACCCTGAAGTCTCCACCAGAAAATTACTAGAACTAATCAATGACTATAGTAAAGTTGCAGGATATAAAATCAACACACAGAAATCCCTTGCATTCCTATACACTAATAATGAGAAAACTGAAAGAGAAATTAAGGAAACAATTCCATTCACCATTGCAACGGAAAGAATAAAATACTTAGGAATATATCTACCTAAAGAAACTAAAGACCTATATATAGAAAACTATAAAACACTGGTGAAAGAAATCAAAGAGGACACTAATAGATGGAGAAATATACCATGTTCATGGATGGGAAGAATCAATATAGTGAAAATGAGTATACTACCCAAAGCAATGTATAGATTCAATGCAATCCCTATCAAGCTACCAACAGTATTCTTCACAGAGCTAGAACAAATAATTTCACAATTTGTATGGAAATACAAAAAACCTCGAATAGCCAAAGCTATCTTGAGAAAGAAGAATGGAACTGGAGGAATCAACCTACCTGACTTCAGGCTCTACTAATAACTACTTTAAATCCAATAAATATTCAATTGTTACAGTTGTTACCTTCTAAATGAAAATCAATTACTCAGATTAGTGAGGTTTTGTCACTTGGTCTGATTTACCTAAAACATGCAAGACCAGCAAAGTCATGGTCAAGGAGACAAGCCTTTATAATTGCCTTCTTTTGCCCCCTCATAGATAAAAAGACCAAAAAAAAAAAAAAAATCACTGATGTGGAAAAATGGTCCATTTTCAAATTGAAGTGCAACATATTGTAATGTGTACAAATTTGAAATACACAGTTCATTGGATCTTTACATATGTAAAGCCCTCTTTTAATCACTACTCTTATAATCACACTGGAGACTAGGCTATCTCCAGCACAACAGAAGGTTCTCTTTGGCCCCTCCAGGTCAATATTCCCCTTCAAGGATAATCACTATTCTAATCTTTATCCCCATGCATCCATCATGTTTGTCTTTGAACTTTTAAAAATATGGAACCATGAAGAACTTGCCTCATGGCCAGTGACAAAGACTCTGCATTCCCAATGCTGGGTGCCTGGGTTCAATCCCTTGTCAGGGATCTAGAACCCACATGCTGCCACATGCCACAACTAAAGATCCCACATGCTGCAACGAAGACTGAAGAGCCCATGTTCTACAACTAAGACTCGATGCAGCCAAATCAATATTTAAAAATAAAAATATGGAAACATACAGATGCAGAAAGCATTTTTTTGCATCTGAGCTCTTTTACTCAACATTGTTTTTTCTTTTTTTAAGATTCAATTATGTTATTCCTTGGTCAATAGCTCATTCTTTTTTATTATTATGCAGGTATTCTACTCAATTCTGCAGAAGGATATTTACATTGTTTCTAGTTTGGAACTATGCTGAGTAGTGGCAATATGATCATTCTCATACAAATAATTTCTGTTGGGTAATGCCCAGCATTGAAATTGCTGGACCATAGTGTAGATATATATTTGCTTTAATATATATCGCCAAACAATTTTCCAAAGTAATTGTATCAATTTGATGCCTACCAGCAGTGTATGAAAGTTCCAGTTGCTTCATATACTTGACTGGTACATTGATTTCAAAATTAGCTGAGGATAAGAAACTTTCTCAAGTGTTCCTATGATGTTCAAAGTTCTAGTCATTCCAGTTATAGTCTTTATTTCCACATATTAAAGCAAACAGAAATGTTTGTTCATGAATCTGAACACTTAAATGCAAATAATTTTTTCTTCTGATCAAATCTAAACATTTTCTGATGGCATCAAATGTCCAATGGAGAAAAAAATGAGGTTTCTGTTTGGTGTGTATGCAAGAGTTTTACACTTGCTTCTTTAGCAAAATTCTGCGTATCTGAGCAGGCTGGCTGACAACTGCTTTCTGCAAAAATTAATCAATTAAATGATTCTATTTTTTCATTTTCAAACAAATTTGCCTTTAGCCAACACAGTGGAGAATGAGAACGCCTCCTTCGTAAAGTGAAGCCCTGCTTTATCCTATCCATCTTCATTAGCTGTCACAAGGACTAATGTAGGAAAGCTCTTTTCAGCAATTTATTTTTGAACCAATTTGATCATGAAGTTTGTGCACAAAAGGCCCATTTGTCAAAAATAAAGAATGCACATGGTTGGGAGATAGAGGGCATAAAAAACATTCCTTGAAATTAGCACAAATATGTCTGTGCTGTCTCACATTAATTAAGAGGAAACCAACACTGCATTTCTCTAAAATTCTTACAAACTACTTTGCTTTCCCCTCACATATGTCATATAAAAATATATGTATATCGTCCTGTTCAGCTTCAATTATTATTCTTTAAGAGAAGTTTTCTTATGACCCTACTTCCTCAAAGTCTGAGTATTGATTACATCTAGACATTCTTCCAAAAGAGGCATTTTTGCCATAAAATGGTACCTAAGAGCATTCTTCTAGATGATCAAACAAGACAGTTCTTTAGAAGTCTGATGTCTCTTCATTCTCTCTTGCCATTTCTGGACAAATTCTTTTCTTCTATAAGTGCAACCACAACCTCTCTAAAAGCTTACTCTTTCCATCTTCTCTAATAAATGCTAGTCTGACCCCATGAACTTTGTAGAAGCCCCTACTATAAGACACAGCCACAGGAACTGCTTTTCTTTAGTCCAAAGTTCTTTCATCTTTGGAAAGTTGTGTGCCAAAATTCTACAGTGAACTGATTTTGGCTCATCATGCTGGAATCCCTAATTTTCCATCTTTTAACTCCAGGATGTTTTCATGGGCTTCTCTGCTCTGTTCTATCTTTACCTGCTTCTAATGTCCTGGCCCTCTACACTACCAGTTCTTTCTACCAGCTACTTCTTATCACTCAAATATGCTAATACAAACTCTACTTTTCAAAACAAAACAAATCCTCTACCCTCATCTCCTTCTTCAGGCCCTGTTCCCTCTCATCCTTCGACAGCCAATTTCTTGAAAGGGTTGCCAGGATTCTATTTTCTCACTTCCTAAGCAGCTCTCAATCCACTCAAATCTTTCTTCTGTCCCCATCACTCTATGCAAAGTTTATCATGAATATTCTCATTGCTAAATCCAATTAATAATTTTTATACTTTACTCTCAACAGAATCATTGACCGTTTCCCCCTCTGAAAGTACTTAGTCTGCCTGGCTTTGTCCCATGACTTTCTCCTGGTTTTCCTTCTGGTTACACATCTTTTCATTTACAGCCTGCTGTTCCTCTAATCACTTCTTGGAAGTTGGTGTCCCCAGGGTTCCCTGAGCCTTCTTCTACTCTCACACTGCACCTACTCCCAGATATTCCCATCCACTCACATGAATTAAATTAGCAAGTAGAGCACGCCTCTTCTCATAGTTTATGGACACATGCAACAAGGATTGGGATATAATATGGATGTAAGAAAACAGAAGCCCACCAATCTTTTCAAGAAATACCTTTATATAAGTAAATTTCAAGTCTCTCTCCTGAATCCTAGACCTATAAAATCAATTTCTACATCTTCACTCAAACTCATTTTTCTATCCCTCAACACTTGCATCCAAATTTCAATGAATACCATCACTATCCATTCAATAAGTAAACTGTGATTCGAATGATCTCACTGCCTCTACTCCTTCACCCTTTCCAGTCACTCAAACTGTGTTAATTCTAAAATTAACAAGCAATATTTTACTGAGTGATTACTAGGTGCCAAGTGCTGCACAAGAAGATTTTACACGCATTACATAGTTGAGTTCTTTATTATTCCCATTTTTAGAGATGAGGGAACTTAGAGATGTAGCTAATTTGCCAAGTTATTCAGCTAAAAAAATATGAAGCCAAAATTCAAAAGCCATGCATGCAAAGTTGCTTCAGTCATGTCTGATTCCTTGTTACCTTATGGACTATAGTCCACCAGGCTCCTCTGTCCATAGGATTCTCCAGGCAAGAATACTGGAGTGGGTTGCAATGCCCTCCTCCAGGGAATCTTCCCTACCCAGGGATCAAAACCCATGTTTCTTAAGCCTCCTGTGTCTCCTGCATTGGCAGGCATCTCTTTACCACTAGCACCACCTGGGGAGCCCCCTATTATATTGTACGTGTGTGCTAAGTCACTTTAATCATGTCTCACTCTTTGCAACCCTGTGGACTGTGGTCCACCAGGCTCCTATGTCCATGGGGATTCTCCAGGCTATTATGCTGTACAGTCTCCTAAACATTTTTCAAATCCACACACCTACATCCCTAAAATAAGACATTGTCAAATTCATTCATATTCTCATTCTCTCTCTTTTTCTACCTTGCTTGGATTCCTAAAGCAGACTTTTAATATATCTCCTTAAATTTATTCTTCCTCTATTTCCACACCAAAAGGTAACTGTCAAAACATAAATCTAATCAAATTATTCCTCATTTTAAAATCTTCTAATTTTTTTTTTTTTTGTCCTTAATGGAAAAATTCAAATTACTTACCATAGTTTACAAAACCTTCTGTGATTGGGCCTCTTCAATATGTCTCTTACCACTCTGCTTACAGTATCCACCAGCTGTACCTAACGGTTTCATGTACCCTGTGCATTCTAACCGCAAGACCATCTGACTAGTTTCTCTGTATGAAACAATCTGCTGCACTACCCCTTTGTCTCCTGGCTAGATCCTACACTTCCTCGAGATTGTCACTTTCCCCATCCTCAGCAGACAGGTCTGACTCATCTGTTTCCCCACTGTGCCTTATACTTCCTTTATCACTTTAATTATTTATTATAATTGTTTTCTCTTCTTCATTTTGGACTTCCCTGGTGGCTCAGATGGTAAAGCGTCTGTCTACAATGAGGAAGACCCGGGTTCGATCCCTGGGTTGGGAAGATCCCTTGGAGAAGGAAATGGCAATCCACTCCAGTACTATTGCCTGGAAAATCCCATGGACAGAGGAGCCTGGTAGGCTACAGTCCATGGGGTCGCAAAGAGTTGGACACGACTGAGTGACTTCACGCTTCCTTGAGATTGTCACTTCCCCCATCCTCAGCAAACAGGTCAGACTCCTCAGCTGTTTCCCCACTGTACCTTATACTTCCTATATCACTTTAATTATTTATTATAATTGTTTTCTCTTCTTCATTTTAAACTCTTTGAGGACAGAGGTAATGGTGCCCATTTTCCATCACATTTCATCACATTTAGGTGCCTAGCACAGTGCCCAATACAATAAATATGCATTGGATAAATTAAAAACTCATTAATTAATTGCTATCATTCCATATTATCCCTCCAGAAGCTTACACTCCCCCAAAATTATTTGTTTGCCTCCATCAGCAACTCCTAACACTTAATTTTCCAAATATCCACTCACTGTGCAAGATACTGAAAGAGGTACACAGATGACCAAACCAGAGTTGCTACTGACAAGGAGTGTACAGTTCAGTCAGCTATTTCAGAAAAGCCCCAAAAAGACAGGGGGGGGAAGATAAAATATGATTAATTCCAGCAAGATTATGAGTGGTCTCATCTGAAATGAAGCTTTAAGATGGATAGAATATCAATAAATGGAGATGGAAGTAGGGCTCCTAAAGGTAGACAGAGTCTTAGGAAGACAGCAAAGCTAGAAAATAAGAAGTACGGAAACTAGAATAGCAAGGACTGTGAGGAATATGAGTAATCTAGTTTGTCTAGAGCCTAGGGAATGACAACTGGGAGTAGATAAACCAGAAGGATATTTTGGAGTCATATCATGAAAGGCACTGACACCAAGAGAAGAACTATATACATATGCAATAGTCAGCGGGGAGCCAACAAACAGTATCAGCAAAAGAGTGACAGGGTGGGAGCTGGGTTTTATGAATATTTTCTCCCACAGTGTGCAGAATAGATTAAGGCAGGAAGACACTGGTGATGGGAAAATTCCCACACTTCATCAAATCAAGTTCAAAAATCAATGGTAAAAAGTGCCATTGTGTTTAGCATTGAAAACAGAATGCAAATTATCAAGGTGGAGAATCTATTAAGAAATTGAAAGTGAAAATGTGGCCTCTATTCTTGAGGAGCTTCTGTTGTTGTAGCAAAAGCAGAGAGTATGATAAAGCATTGAACTATGATGTAGGAAATACAGAATGGAAGAACAAACAAGAGTCTAAAACTTGGCACTGGTGCAGGAAGAAAGAAAAATCTTTCCCAAAAATAACTGAACTGAAAAATAATAAGCAATTTTTATATAAATCAGCAGTCTGAATCACAAAATCAGCGTGATCCAAAAAGTCACAGAAAACTTAAAAGAAAGGACAAAAGAGACACTGTAAAGTCAAAATTTATAAAACTTGGCAAATAATTTAATGTGATGAGGGAGAGGGCAAAGTGACTAAGAGCACAGGCAGACAAAGATGTCAAGAATAGATGCCACTTGGGAAAGGACATGAGTGTAGTCTGTACAGCTTGCACATCAACTTTCCACTTGGATACGCAGGTGAAAGTTTATAGCAAAAAAAATGGGAACACAGGTTAAGAATTTAGTATCATGCTATTTTAAAAAATCAAATCTTAAATGTTGTTCCTTATTAACTGGATACAAACTCACAGAAAAATCTGTATAACAACACATGCTCCACTCCCTAAACCCAAGAGAAATAACAGATCCTGTAAAACTAGATGTTGATGAGAAGAAGAAATTTCATGTTTTACTCTTTATGTATTTATGTTGTTTGAATTTTATAATAGTCATGTGCTCAAGTATTATGTAATTTTAAAATCTTTGATTTAAAATAATTGGCACTAGAGACATAGATCGTGATATCACTGGCATAAGAATTATATAGAAGATGCAGGAGAGGATACAGTTGGACAAAGATACAACTATAAGAAGATAAAATAAGTGGTCTAAAGATTAAGTTTGACAATATAGACTTAGAGTGAGAAAAAGACAAGACCGAGGAAAGAAGAAAATCTGTCCAAAAACTGAAGATTCTTTATCAGAAACATGCAAAGAACTTTATAGTAAAAACTTTATCTTTCTAAGAAAGCTGAAAATATATATAAAATTTCTCATTTGGAGATGTGGAAACTGAGGCTCAGAGAGGTTAAAATTTAAGATTTCATAGTTAGTTTAGTTGAAGAGTGCAAGTTCAAAGCCAGTTTCAAATTCAGAGACCTTACCTGAACTTCTGGCCACTTGCTTTTACTTGGAAACAATGATTAAAATATCAAAAATTATAAAGAAATAGCAAAAATTATAACTAAGAGAAGGAGGTTAAATTGAGTGTTTATAGAATATTAAGACTAAAGCATATTTGGGACTAGAATATTTGAGACTAGCATTTCTGAGACCAGCATATCAGTGAGTGAAAGGAAAGAAACTCAAATACAAGAAATTAAAATGTAAATGAGGCCTTGGCAGTTATAGGAGTAAGAGTAATTCTTTCAATGTGGTATTAAGGAAAATTTATGTTTGAAGAATTAAGAGGGTGCAATTAATGAAGAGATGGGGGTCATGTTATAGATGAAAGCTCTAAGCTTGGAATAGTTTGCAACCTGAGAGAAAGAAGTAAAAAAGAGAAAAAGAATGAACCTCAGTGGAATGAACTGAGAGCTTCTATTGATGGCTTCAAAAAGGAGTGGCTAGTACAGAATTGGAGGCTTAAGGAATTAGTAGATTTAAAATGATCCCTGTGAGAAATATGAAAGAAAGTTAACAATAATGTGTGATCAAAAAGTTGCTGAGTGGTAGAATGAATCTGAAGATAGTATGAATGTTACAGGTACACTGATCCAGATTCTTAACTTTATTTGGCAATATGCAATAGTCTAATATTCTAAAGAGTAGTCTGGAAGACTTTAAAAGTTCATCACTACAAAAGAGGTGGGAAAGCCAGAAATTTGGTATGGATGGGAAGTTTATCAGTCCTTAAATCAAGTCCTGGTTCTGTAACCTACTATCTCTGTAGTGTTCAGAATTTTACTTCACATCTAAGCCTCAAATTTTTAGTCAGAGGAATCAAGATAATAATAGTGCCTACCTTCATCATTTGTTATGAGAAATGAGTGTTTACATGACACAGTATTTAGTACTCAATATTATAATCAAAATTAAGCACAGGGAGAATTGAGAGAAGTATATCAAAGGACTACAAGAAGATGAGCTAGATAACAATGAATGACGAACTAGAAGAGGAAAAAGATGACATCATGGTTAGAAAAAGAAATTTCAAAATTTGTGATCTTGCAGGCAAAGCAGTTTTGACTGATGAAATGTAAGTTCAAACTAGGTAATTAAGTAATTTTTTTTTAAATGGAAGCCATTGGAACTGAGGTATCTGATAATCTGGAAAGGGAGTATAAAGATATTCCCATTAAGATGCTTCAGGCCAGGTAATGAGAATGACAGAGATGGGTGATGCAGTAAATCAATAAGAATAGTAGGAGAATGTCTATATGTTGTTTACAGGTGACTGACACAAGGAATAAGAGAAAAAATGATGTAAAGGAATCTCAAAACAAGACATTATTAATGGAGAGCAAGGAATATATAAACTGTCTCTCTGGAAATAGAACACGAGAAAAGAATTGTCAAGAATTAAAGCATTCTGAGATTTAACCCTACCTGCAGGTAGCAATTTAGCTCGCTACACACAGCTTTCATGGATGCTGGCAGAAGAAATAATATTCCTTTATATCTATCCAAGTTCAAGTGAAGTTGTTCAGTTGTGTCCTACTTTTTGTGACCCCATGGACTGTAGTCTACCATGCTCCTCCATCCATGGAATTTTCCAGGCAAGAGTACTGGAGTGGATTGCCATTTCCTTCTCCGGAGGATCTTCCCAACCCAGGGATCGAACCCAGGTCTCCTGCGTTGTAGGCAGACACTTTACCGTCTGAGCCACAAGGGAGGTCCTGGATGTACATAGATACAGATATCTAAATATATATGGATAGTTTTGTGGCAATAGTAGTAGCCAGAGTATTGTCATTTTCTTGTGTCATTTCAGGACATGCAATTCCTTCATGAGGATATGAAAAGGGTAACACCTGCACATTCAGCAGTTTGAAAACACAGAAGAGGAGGAAACCTGAGCTTTGGGAACCTGATTCTTTTATAACGGGTGCTAAACATGCCTGCCCTTTTCTCTGAAGGCAGACACTATCTTCCAAGGCAGTTTGCTATACAAATATCCTTGAAAAGATCGTCTAGAACAAAGGCAGCCAGTGCCTGTACTCACAAGATATGCAGAAATGCAAGAGACCCGTGGAGAATTGTCTCTTAACAAGTATCTTCATTGGGAAAAGATAGAAAGGAAGTATTACCAGGCAAGAAAACTAAAAATATCAATGCAAGGAGATAAAAGTAGGTCACCATACTTACATAACTTTAGCCTCATTTCATGAAAATTCCTTCTCCTAGGGATTTTTTTTTTTTTTCTTTAAGCTAGTATGTTAGAGCTTGGGGCTTACCCAGCTTCTTAGAGACTTCCCCCTCCTGGGCCCCATACTCATACTCACCTATGAGACTCAGTGTTTCTCAGACTCCCTGTTGGTTTATTCAGTAACTATCATCATAAAGCCTGTTGCTTCTAACTGAAGGAAAGGTATTTGCTACTTACAGAATTTTGAAATTATTATATCATTCCTGTCTACTATCTGTTCATTTGTGTAGAAATTACTCCCAGCTCTTAGCTCACATACTTCCAACATTTCCAAAACTGACATGGAAGTTCTGTTTTTCTGAGAGGTAATATAAAAGACTAGGACAGAGTCGTATATGTTTCTTCATAAAGTTAGAGACTAGGGATAGTGGAAATTTAGAAAAAGAAAGTGTTACTATAAATTTGAAAAATCACATATTAAAGCAACCCACCAGCATCTTCTTTGATCACATAAAACATTTAAAATAATTCCACAGCAACCGAACATACTCATAAATAATCTTACCCATGTAATACCACGAGCTTTGTAAAACACAACAATTTTTCACTGCGTAATATGAGAAAATCCCTGAGAAAGAGAAGGTTTGGTCCCAAATTCATATCTAATCTACTTTGTGAAAACCATCCGGGTTTTCATGATCATTTGATGCTAAGCACTGACTGGGCTCAAAGTCTGAAAGACTGACAGTGTTTTACTTTTCATTTGGAATAAACTGTCAGCTCCTGTTATCTTTCTTACCCTTCCAGAAAGAGGCTAAGAGTAAAAATTAAACTTTATTATTTCCTTTAGGCAAGGACAGTTTCCTTTTTATACAGCAATAATAATGGTCACTGTCCCATAGACCAATGTAGTATGCCAGGTGTCAGAGAAAAACCAGACCCTGACAGTAGTCAAAGCAGTAAAAACAGATTTTTATTCAGGACTATTTCAATAGGAAAAAAAATATCACAGTATAGAACTGGGCTTAATTCTGAATACAATTTAAAAAGGGGGGGTGCGGAATTTATAGCCAAGGAGAAAAGAAGAAAGGTCAGTGGATGGAAAATTAACTTGGAGGGTAGCATAACTCTTGCTACACCAACCTAATGGGGTTCTTGCTGAAGGCAGGTAAGGGTGATCAGATATCACCAGGGAGATGGTGGGTGATAAGGAATTTGGTCACATGTCAAGAGTATGCCTGTGTTTAGCCAGTGGAGTTCCTGGCTATACTGACTAGACAGGATTCTTACTAAAACTGTACTCTACAAGAATGGAGACAGAAGCCCAAGGGTCCAGTTTAGTCAAGCAGAGGATTCAGAAGAGCCTGACTATAGCATTTGGTCAAGGAGAGAATCTGTCACAGGCATTCATATAAGCCACACAATAATACCTTAAGACATATTCTGTTATTTTCCCATTTTAAAGATGTGGACACTGAGACACAGAGAGATTAGCAACTTGCCCAGTTTCCTATGGCAGCTGCTGCTAAGTCGCTTTCAGTCGTGTCCGACTCTGTGCGACCCCAGAGATGGCAGCCCACCAGGCTCCCCCATCCCTGGGATTCTCCAGGCAAGAACACTGGAGCGGGTTGCCGTTTCCTTCTCCAATGCATGAAAGTGAAAAGTGAAAGTGAAGTTGCTCAGTCGTGTCTGACTCTTCGTGACCTCATGGACTGCAACCTACCAGGTTCCTCCGTCCGTGGGATTTTCCAGGCAAGAGTACTGGAGTGGGGTGCCATTGCCTTCTCCGTTCCTATGACTAGTAGGAGGTAAAGCCAGGATTTTTTTTAATTGAAATATAATCAAACCACAATATTATAAGGTGTACAACATATTGATTCAATATTTTTATAGATTATGCAGATATTATAATAGTATAATATTACAAAGTTATTTTATAGATCATGTACCATATAAAATTAGGGATTGCTAAGTGGCACTAGTGATAAAGAACCCACCTGCAATGCACGAGACCTAAGAGGTGTGGATTTGATCCCTGGGTCGGGAAGATCCCCTGGAGGAGGGGATGGCAACCCAGTATTCTTGCCTGGATAATCGCATGGACAGAGGAGCCTGGCAGGCTACCGTCCATGGGGTCACAAAAAGTTGGACAGGACCGAAGCAACTAAGCACAAATGCATGCACCATACAAAGTTATTACAATACTCTATATTTCCTGTGCTGTATATTACATCCCTGTAACTTATTTATTCTATAACTAGTCATTTGACCTCTTAATCCCTTTTACCTATTTCACCCACCTCATCTATCCCTCTCCCCTCTGGAAACCACTAGTTTTTTCTCTGTATCTATTAATGTTTCTGCTTTTAAAAGGAATATTTGAACCCAGGCAGTCTAGTTCTAGAGTCTGTGTGCCTTGCAAGGACATTACTACTAATAGTGGCATTTAGTGAGCACTAACCACGTTCCAGTAATGGGTCTAATTGCTTTGCATGCTTTAGCTCACAGAAGCCTGAAAACAACTCTGTGAATTTGGCTTCATTATTATTCTCATATTACATATGACCAAACTGAGGCTTCAGGAGATCAACACAGGTCATATAGCTAGTAAGTAGTAACAGTCACATGACTAGTAGTAGCAAAGGTAGGATTTAAACGCAAGGTTTTCTTATTCCAGAGCCCATATTCCTAACTTCCTCTTTCTGACCTTTTTTTTTTTTCAGTTTTTAAATATGTATAAAGCTTCTACTAGGCAGCATGCAAGGTACCAGGGCTATAAGAGCAGGAGAGACCAACCTTCCTGCCTTCACAGAGCTTAGTCTATGAGAAAGACAAGCAACCCGTGACAACTGCAACCTAGAAGAATAGATACTGAATAGGATTAGTTACAGTGCAGTGAGAGTAAGCAGGAGGTCCCTAACACTGGCTTGAGAGACTAAAGAAGGCATCCCAGAAGTCACAGAAGGTGTGGACAGCAAGCAACTTCTAAGCACAAGTCTGTATTGCTGTGAAACACAGAAGGGGCAGGGGTTAGCCAGGTGGCCAAATTAAAGGACATGTGTTCCAAGCTGAGGAAAGGGCCTGGGTAAGGACTCCGAGGTCAGTGTGAAAAGAGCACAGGGTGTGAAAGAACACACTGTGATGTGCTGGGGAGATGACAGGGGATGGGAGCATGAAGGGTCTTGTTGGCCATTCACGCTTAATTCTAAAAGCAGCAGGAAACCAATGAAAATTTCAACAAGGAAAATAACAAGTTCAATTTGCATACTGGGATGACCTCTCAGACTGCATCATGAGAACAAGTGTCTGGAAGAGGAGCTAGACTGATGGAAGGCCAATTATGAGATGGTCGGGAACACAGGCAAGTGGCAGTTACAAGAGCAAGATGTAGGTGGATTTGAAAGTGATTTCCAAAGTAGTGTGAAATTTCCATGACTTGGTAATTGGTAGAGCTGTCAGAGGAGGAATCAGATGACAAGCAGTTTCTAGCTAAGAAATCTATTCAAAAAGGAAGGCAGTATAAGAGAAACAGCAGCTTTAAGAGGGAAAATAATTATTTCTGTCTGAGAAATGCTGAGCTATGGTGCTCAGGGGACATCTAGATGAACAAGTTATCTGGTCAGTAAGATTGGGGCTCAGGAAATTCTGAAGATAAAGATGTGGGAACCATCCTCACACAAATAAGAGTTAAAGCGCTAGGGCTTGTGACATCACACAGAGAAAGCATGCAGAGTAGGGAAGAAAGTAAGATGGGAAACCAGTCTTTAAAGGTTAAAAAAGGTTTCAAAGAACGATTAGCCTTCCAGATTCGATGCATGATACTGGATGCTTGGGGCTGGTGCACTGGGACGACCCAGAGGGATGGTATGGGGAGGGAGGAGGGAGGAGGGTTCAGGATGGGGAACACATGTATGCCCGTGGCAGATTCATTTCAATATATGGCAGAACCAATACAATATTGTAAAGTTTAAAAATAAAATAAAATTAAAAAAAAAAAAAAAGAATGACTAGCCTTGAGATGTGAGGAAAGCCAGGTGTGGGCATCACGGGAGTCAAGAGAAAAGATTTCAAGAAGGAAGGAGTGACCACCATACCAAATGCTGCTGAAACAACAAGAAAACTGAAATTACATCCAGTGGGTTCACCAACAGAATAGATTTTTGTACCTTAGAAGAATCTGCTAGAAGACAATTGCATTGCTGTCTTTTATAGAGCTTTGAAGAGGCTTTCCAGATGGCTCAGTAGGTAAGGAATCTGCCGGTGATGCAGGAGACACAGGAGACATGGGTTCAATCCCAGGGTCAAGAAGATCCCCTGGAGGAAGAAATGGCCACCCACTCTGATATTTTTACCTGGAGAATATTATGGACAGAGGAGCCTGGCAAGCTGCAATCCAAAGGGTCACAAAGAGTTGGACAGGACTGTTAGCTTAATTTGTGTATTTGTATAGAGCTTTGAGGAGAGGGAAATGGCAACCCACTCCAGTATTCTTGCCTGGAGAATCCCATGGACAGGGGAGCCTGGTGGGCTGCTGTCCATGGGGTCACACAGAGTTGGACACGACTGAAGCAACTTAGCATGCATGCATGCATTGGCGAGGGAAATGGCAACCCACTTCAGTATTCTTGCCTGGACAAATCCAGGGACAGAGCAGCCTGGTGGGCTGCCATCTATGGGGTTGCACAGAGTCTGACACGACTGAAGCGACTTAGCAGCAGCAGCAGCACAGAGCTTTGAAGAATTTGTGCTAATCCCCTGAGTTTGGGCAGTATGTATGAGTGAGGGCCTCTGGGAGCAACAAGAGGAGAGAAGAGTATTCAGATTTTTTAAAGTATGGAGGTCAAAGGGTGGGAGCAAGGACAGAGGTGCTGTCTGGAAGCAAGCTTGTGTAGAGACTAATAACGTGAGGCTGTCAATGCTGGGTTCACAGGGCTGCCACTTAAAAGTGGGGTGACCTTGGACAAGTTATTTAACTTCTCTTTACCTTCTTTGCCTCTCTAATTGGTGTGATAGGTTTCAACAATGTTTGGTATATAATCAGGATACTGTGTTAGTTCCTCACTGTTTCATTTTCTGGGGTGTGTGTAAACCTTAATGAATTCTGATGAACTCTTTGAGAAGATGAGCCTCTAGCACCAACTGAGATTGGATTCACTCCAATCTAGGGGGCGGGGGGGAAGTATTTAGAGGTAGAATTGTTTTGATCTAAAAGGAAAAAAGCATAGGGGTAGAGAAGACTAGCCATGTCACTACAGGAAGCAGTGAGGTCTGTGAAAATAGACCAGGCCTTGGAAATTACCTACAGCCTACAACATAGCTTATAAACAAAACAGCCACACCCATACATAGTGTCTATGGCTGCTTTCAAGCTACAACAGCAGGACTGAGTAGTTACAACAGAGTCTATACAGCCCCCAAAGCCTAAAATAATTAGTATCTGGCCTTTTACAGAGAAAGTTGCCAACCCTTGATATAATCAATACTTTCAAAGTATTATGAAAGCACCTAAAGAAAAAAAATTAAGGCATTTGGTATTTTAATTTATTGCAAATTCTATATAAATTAGTTGTATGATTTGGCTGCTCAACAGTGACATTAAACTATAGTTCGATTGCTACAAATATAGGATCCAGAATGATGGAGGAAATAGCTGACCAAGCTGGAAGTATTATGTTGAGCTGGAAGCATTCTGGAACAGCATGGTCCAAAAGAAATTTATGCAATGATGAAAACGCAGATACATCTGGCCAATACAATAACCACCTGTGGATATTGTTTGAATAAGGAACTGAATTTAATTGTATTTAATTTTAAATAACTAATTTAAATCTAGCCACATGTGGGTAGTGGCTATCATATTGCACAGTGCAGATACGAAGCATTTGGCATCATAGATGTACTTATGTAATAAAAAGAAAACAGTTTAATTCAATAGACCCTTTTAGTCCTTTGTTCTGCAGACATAAAAGTAAGATTCAATTAAAATATAGCAGGTATATAGATGCCCACAAAACTAAAATCAGTTCAGTTCAATTCAGTTGCTCAGTCATGTCCAACTCTTTGCGACCCCATGAATCACAGCACGTTAGGCCTCCCTGTCCATCACCAACTCCCGGAGTTCACTCAGACTCACGTCCATCAAGTCAGTGATGCCATCCAGCCATCTCATCCTCTGTCGTCCCCTTCTCCTCCTGCCCCCAATCCCTTCCAGCATCAGAGTCTTTTCCCATGAGTCAACTCTTCACATGAGGTGGCCAAAGTACTGGAGTTTCAGCTTCAGCATCATTCCTTCCAAAGAACACCCAGGGCTGATCTCCTTTAGAATGGACTGGTTGGATCTCTTGCAGTCCAAGGGACTCTCAAGAGTCTTCTCCAACACCACAGTTCAAAAGCATCAATTCTTCGCTGCTCAGCCTTCTTCACAGTCCAACTCTCACATCCATACATGACCACAGGAAAAACCATAGCCTTGACTAGACGGACCTTTGTTGCCAAAGTAATGTACAAGGATATAAATGCCATAATCATAGATAAAAATTGAGTACTCAGTATGTGCCAAGATTTAGGCAATTTTCTCAACATTTACTGTCTTTTTAACCCTTCAAGAACTCAGTGAAATAAATAATTACCATCCTAAATTTCTTATTTTAAGCAAAACACTGAGTCCTATAAAAGATGAAGTATGTAAGACCACGTTGATAATTGAGCTTCAAACATAAATATCCCTAACTCCCACATCAAAGGCTCTTTCTATATGACAGAGAATTAATTATACATCATAGGAACACAAATGAGGGAGAAATGAATTCTGCTTTCAGAGGGTCAGACTTCTGGGAGAGGGAGAGACAAAGATAACTAGAAAGGCTAAGTGATATTTAAGCTGAATCTTGGAGAAGGAGTTCCCCATAAAGATAAAAGGAAAATACCATTCAAGGCAAAGTGGGAGTGCAAGGGGAAAAAACACAGAGCTTTTGAAGGGCCCAAGAGTTGTGGGTAGAGCATAAGATCATGATTTTCAGTAGGTTACTTTTTGCGTTCCTTCTATATCTACATACTGCTGTGTGATATCCACACATTAACCTAAGCCTTGTGGAAGGTAAGATAAAACAAATGATCAAGACACGATCGCTGCTTTTCACAAACACATAATCTAATAGAAGTAGTGAAAGTCACTCAGTTATGTCCGACTCTTGCGACCCCATGGACTGTAGCCTGCAAGGTTCCTCTGTCCATGGGATTATCCAGGCAAGAATACTGGAGTGGGTTGCCATTTCCTTCTCCAAAACTAATAGAGGAGATTAGCAAATCTACCACCAACTTGGCTGAAGTAACAGAGTTACATATTATCCTGAGAGATAAGAAAATGAGCCTCTAAATCATTGAAATGTGATGAGTCTCAGAATAAGTGAGCCTAAGATTTGTATCAAGATAAGACACTAATAATGTACACCATGGGGAATGTATATTATAATAACTATAAATGGAGTTGTTTGTTGTTTGGTTGCTAAGTTGTGTCCAACTCTTTTGAGACCCCATGGACTGTACCCCACCAGGCTTCTCTGTCCATGGGATATCTGAGGCAAGGATACTGGAATGGGTGCCATTTCCTTCTCCAGGGAACCTTCCAGACCAGGATTGAATCCACGTCTCCTGCACTGCAGGCAGATTCTTTACGGATGAGCTCCCAGGGGATGTAGTACAAATTTTAAAAATTGTGACTCACTATATTGTACCCCTGTAACTTATGAATCAGTAATATTGTAAATCAGCTATACTTCAATAAAGAAAGAATGCATTTTAAGTTTCAAAAGAAGACTGCTTAAATAATATATTTTAGAATAAAATGTGTAATACCAATACAACAACAACAAAAGACACAAATAAGGATGGCAGGAAAAAAACAACCGGTGGGATCAATGAAATGCTAATAGAAGGAATTTGTGAGGAACCAGGAGATTTTTAGCCTAAGAAGAGCCAAGGTGAGAAGCATACAGCTTCCATCTTTCAACATATGAAGGAACATCATGGAGCAAAATGAAAATTTTGCTAGCTGATGACAGGAAGACAAATTAGCTACCCTTGACCAAACTTTGGTTGGGCTGCTCTGAGTTTTCTTTTTGTCTAAATCCAAAGCTGGGGGCTCTGTCCTTGGCCCATTTAGTCCAGTTTTAGCAAAAATACTGCTGGATCTGTTTAGTGAAATTTTCCCACCCTTGATAGCTGATGAAATTCTTGACCCATCACCCCTATAGGGATGGAAAACTTTTCCCTTCATCCCTTCTAAGTTTGTTGGCTGGCTTAATAATAAAATTGACATAAAACAGATTAGCAGAGAAACAAATTTAATTTTGTACATAAAAGAGCCCCATAAAAAATTGAGACTCAAAGACAGGATCAAAACAGACAGCTTTTTATACCTTTTAGACAAAGAAACAATAAATCTCTAAAGAACTGAAAAGCAAAGAAGTATGGGCTAGGGTAGTAAATCAGTGAAGAAGTAGCAAGATTTGCTTTTATAGTCTTCTCAGCCCTTAACTCCCCATCTCTGGTGATTTGCTGTTGTTTTAGTCACTAAGTCATGGGTTTTTTTGCAACTCTTTTGTGACCCTATGGACTGTAGCCCACCAGCCTCCTCTGTCCATGGGATTCTCCAAACAAGAATACTGGAGTGGGTTGTCATTTCCTCCTCCAGGGAATCTTCCTGACTCAGGGATCAAACCCAGGTCTCCTGCATTGCAGGCAGGTTCTTTAATCCCTAGTGACAGGGATGCTTTTCCCCTCCTGGTACAGGAAACGCACTTTCCACATGGGATATTTATTTCCTGCTTTCAGGAGGACAAAGGATGGTCAGCATGTATTTTCTGCACCCACTCTTTCTCAAGTAACTTTAATTCAAAATGATCAATACACCAAAAATGGCATATTTTGGACTGACATATTCTGTTCCTCTTTGCCCTCAGCATCTAATATCTTATCACCCTGCCCTGCCTTCAGCAAGACTCCTATCAAATAAATTTAGCCAGAATTCCCCTTATCCTTGATGTTTCCTGTTGGTAACCTTCTACCCATTGACCCTCACTCTGCTCCTTGGCTGTATAACACCCACTTGTCCTTCTTATATTTGGAATGGAGCACAAATCTATACTGAGGTCTGTCTTCCCCTATCACAACAGTTCCTGAATAAAATTTGCCTTTACCAGTTTGATTTCTGTACAGAAGATTTTTCTTCGACACAGAAGAGTCTGGAAATATCATGAGTTGCCTCAAGAAGATATCTTCCTCTAGAATAGTTCAAGAAGAGGCTATGAAAAAATAATAATCGTAGAGGTTTTCCAGAGACATGGCTCTAGATTCAGAGATGATCTCCTGACCCTGCCATGATACTCTAGGATTCTAGCATAGAGTAGCTAAAAATTCTACCAATTTTTTGTTGCAGCTCAACTGCAGTCAATTTTCTGATCAGTTCTTTGAATTGGAGATTATGTGTATTTACTTGCAATAATTTAGAAGTTATTCAGGAAAGAAATTCATTCTACTCTCCAAAGTTATTGTCATGGTGAGTCTCATTCTGATATTAAAGAAGAGTTGCTCTAACTTAACTGATACTGTCTTTGATACTACAGATTCTGTACTTCAGGAAGCAGCAGCCAGGATCTCTGGACTTCAAATCCAAAGTTTTGGCCTTTTTAATACAATCTCAGACCCCTAAACAAAATGTCTAATGTAATATGCATTCTGAAATAATAAATTAATATTTCTAGATGGAGACGGTGTATAAAAAAAGGGAGTCCTCCTACACTGTTGGTGGGAATGTAAATTGGAACAGCCACTATGGAGAACAGAATGAAGGTTCCTTAAAAAATCTAAAAATAGAGCTGGAAGAAGCACAAGCTGGAATCAAGATTGTTGGGAGAAATATCAATAACCTCAGATATGCAGATGACACCACCCTTATGGCAGAAAGTGAAGAGGAACTAAAAAGCCTCCTGATGAAAGTGAAAGTAGAGAGTGAAAAAGTTGGCTTAAAGCTCAACATTCAGAAAACGAAGATCATGGCATCTGGTCCCATCACTTCATGGGAAATAGATGGGAAAACAGTGGAAACAGTGTCAGACTTTATTTGGGGGGGGCTCCAAAATCACTGCAGATGGTGATTTCAGCCATGAAATTAAAAGATGCTTACTCCTTGGAAGGAAAGTTATGACCAACCTAGATAGCATATTCAAAAGCAGAGACATTACTTTGCCAACTAAGGTCCATTTAGTCAAGGCTATGGTTTTTCCAGTGATCATGTATGGATGTAAGAGTTGGACTGTGAAGAAGGCTGAGTGCCGAAGAATTGATGCTTTTGAACTGTGGTGTTGGAGAAGACTCTTGAGAGTCCCTTGGACTGCAAGGAGATCCAACCAGTCCATTCTGAAGGAGATTCCTGGGATTTCTTTGGAAGGACTGATGCTAAGGCTGAAACTCCAGTACTTTGGCCACCTCATGAGAATTGACTCATTGGAAAAGACTCTGATGCTGTGAGGGATTGGGGGCAGGAGAAGAAGGGGATGACAGGATGAGATGGCTGGATGGCATCACTGACTCGATGGACGTGAGTCTGAGTGAACTCCGGGAGTTCGTGATGGACAGGGAGGCCTGGCGTGCTGCGATTCATGGGGTTGCAAAGAGTCGGACATGACTGAGCGACTGAAGTGAACTGAACTGATGAGTGTGTGCGTGCTAAGTCACTTCAGTGCTGTCCAACTCTTTGCAGCCCTATCGACTGGGGCCCGCCAGGCTCCTCTGTCCTCTGGATTCTCGAGGCAAGAATACTGGAGTGGGTTGCCATCCCCTTCTCTAGGGGTTCTTCCCAACCCAGGGATCAAGCCTGTATCTCTTTCATCTCCTGCATTAGCAGGCATGTTCTTTACCACTGGTGCCACCTGTGGAAGCCTAAGAGCTACTGTATGACCCTGTAATCCTATTCCTGGGTGTATATCTGGAGAAAAACATGACCCAAAAGGATACATGTACCCCAATGTTCATTGCAGCACTGTTCACAATAGCTAAAACATGGAAGCAACCTAAATGGTCATAGACAGAAGAATGGATAAAGAAGATGTGGTACATATATACAATGGAATATTAGCTACTAAAAAAATGGAATAATGTCATTTGCAGCAAGATGGATGGACCTAGACATTGTTGTACTGAGTGAAAGTCAGAGGAGAAATATCGTATGACATCCCTTATATGTGGAATCTAAAAAGAAATGATGCAAATGAACTTATGAAACAGAAAGAGGCTCAGACTCTGAGAACAAACTTATAGCTGCTGGGTAGAGGGATTGGGGGAGGGATAGTTAGGGAGTTTAGGATGGACATGTACACACTGCTATGTTTGAAATGGATAACCAACAAGGACCTACTGTATAGCACATGGGACTCTGTTCAATGTTACATGGCAGCCTGGATGGGAGGGGAGTTTGGAGGAGAAAGGATACATGTACATGCATAACTGAGTCCCTTCACTGTTCACTTGAAACTATCACAACATTGTTAATCAGCTATACCCCAATTCAAAATAAAAAGTTTAAAAAGTAAAACAGCATTTATTTTCAAGTACTTTATAATTCACACTTTTCACTAGTACATAATATTAGCCTTCTCTCATGTTTCTAAGCTCCCTTTGCTGATTTATTTGCCTGTCTCTAAGATCCATTCAGCACCCTTCCTCTGCTCAGCATCACTGGACACTGATCCATGCAATGGTACTTTCCAGGCTCTCTTTTCAACTTTGTGTTAGGTCTGGCCAATGGGAGGCACTGGTGTGGAATTGAAAAACAAAAACTTGAAGGGGGAAAGAGGGGAGAGAACAGAATAACTCTCTCTCTCTCTCTCTGCCCCAGCCTCCTCTCCTTCCTTCTCCCTCTGATTTGGATGATATTCCCAACAGTGGTTTGTCTCTTCTGTGGCCCTAGCTCCTGCCAGTCTGCCTTACTATGGTTACTGCTCCCACCAGGCTCTTTGACCCTGGAATCCTGTACCCACTACCTTTTCCCTTTGTCCCTCCAGAAGTGTGGTAACCAGGATACTAATCTCTGGCTTGGCCTTCTGTCCCCCACTCTATATGGGGAGCACAAGGGTAAAATATAGATAGCATAATATCTGCCTTAGTCTCTAGATTTTCTGACACCTTCATATCCAAAAACTAGTTTTCTATACTGAATTCTGTTAAAGTACTGTGTGTTACTATTTCCCTGGTTGGATATCACCCCATTCACAAATTTGACAGAGGTTTTGTATAATTCTAAAGTATGGGTTTAAATACTGAGTAAAGTAGAAACCACCAAAAGAAGCTGTATTAATTTAAAGAAAACCTGTGTTTCCACTTGGTCTACACCTTAACTGATGGCTTTTGTAGCCTCTTCTCTTCCCAGAAATCGAGTTTAAAGTACCTCTCTACAACACAAAAGTGGCCATTACATCATCTTATACTTGAACACTCATTTACACCTTGAAGTGTCATAGATTTCATTTTGAATTCTCAAATTAGACTTTAAATCCAACTGAATTAATACAAATCCTTCGATAACAAAATCTATTTGGAAAATCACTCACAGGAATCCTTTTATCTCTTTTATTTTGTTTTCCATTCTAGTTTTTCCCTGCCTATTGCCTTTTTCTCTTCTTCCCTGTGGAAATAAAAGACATTATCAGAGCAACATTTAAACACCCACCAACATGACCTCTGTCTTTCCTCGTGTCATAAGAGGGAGATGTTGCCGTGGCAACTCTGGAAGAAACATTCTTGACTTCCTGGACTGCAATCTCCAAAAAACACCATCTTTCAGATCTTTTCTATCCTCTGATGGGAGAACTGATATTGTTTCATATAGAATTTCTTTCTTTAATGTGAAAACCCTATATGGAAGACAATTACTAATTGTCCCCAGCCCAAAGATGTTTGTCACATGGGCACTGTTCACCAGCAGACCATTTTATGCTCCGCTGCATCTCCTTTTGCTAATGCTGGGTCCATTCTACTATCTCAGAATCATGAATTCTGACAATTATCAGTTCCTGAGCCTTTATTATGTAAAATGCTAATCAACAGTGGCCAGCCCAAAACCCTCTCTCAAGTGGATACTATTCTCTTTTCATTTCCTTTTCTCTGACCGTTGGTCTTTTCTGCTTCCTTTTTTCTAATTCATATATTCTTAATACTAGACTCCTGTCTCTGTGAGTTCACAGAGACCTCTGACCAGAGTTCACCCTCTGACCTGAACTGAAAAACGGTCCACTGGCTCCTGTGTCAAGCAGATCTGTATGCATCAGGGAGAACAGCTGAAGTGCAAGGTCACCAACTTTGGGAGCGGAAAAATCAAGAAGGGGCAATCCATGACATGGCAGACAAATCACAGCCATTTCTATGTGGGATGAACACCCCTCTTCCTATCAGACTGCTACTATTTCAGGAACTAGAAAGCAATAAGAAGGAAATGACAGCTTCTTTCTTAAAGAAACTGTTTTTGCATTGGCCTTTCTAGCAAGTTGTAAGTCCTAAATATACTACATTGTAACCTTTATATTCCATCACCTGTCAAGCTCCTGCTCTGTCTTCTCTTTCTTCCTTAAACTGGGAGCTGAGAGATGTACCAACAATGTTCTTAGTTCTTTATTTTTCTCTTCTCATCTTCACAAATTTCAGCCACATTACTGATAAGGACAAGTAACTTGTCCAAGTTTTCTTAAGTAGAAAGCTACAGAGGCAGAATTTGAATACCGGATGGTCTGATCTAAAGATTCTTTCATATACAACACACTGGGGCTTCCCTCATAGCTCAGGTGGTAAAGAATCTGCCTGCAGTGCAGGAGACCCTAGTTCAATTCCTGGGTTGGAAAGATCTGCTGGAGAAGGGATAGGCTACCCACTCCAGTATTCTTGGGCTTCCCTGGTGGCTCAGCTGGTAAAGAATCCACCTGCAATGCAGGAGACCTGGGTTCAATCCCTGGGTTGGGAAGATCCCCTGGAGAAGGGAAAGGCTGCCCATTCCAGTATTCTGGCCTGGAGAATTACATGGACTATATAGTCCATGGGGCCACAGAGAGTCAGACATTACTGAGTGACTTTCACTTTTGCACCCCTAAAGAAGAAAAAATCTGAAATACAATATGATAAGAGTCTGTTTGCTTATCTAACTTCCCACTGGCTCATAAGCAATGTGAGTGAAAAGATAATTCATATTCACTTCTTCAGCCCTCATGCCTGGCACATTGTAAATACTCAAAGGCATTTGTCAAAGGATGAGTGGATTTTTTAATACCTACTTCTCTCCTGTCTCCTGACCCGAATATGAGCAAAACCTCTAAAATGGTCTTTTCACCTTTCTTCTTGAGCCAACTTTTGAGATTCCCAGCAAAACATGATTAATTTCACACTATTTTAAAATTTCTCAATAGTCTCATCAAAAGGATAAAGTGTATGTTTCTCTTTTCTTATCTAAGAATTTTATCTTTCCCCTCTGTCCTATAGCATGAAACCTACCATCACCCCTTTGCTCAATCATTATGGAAGTTTGTATTATTGACCCCCTTCCTAATAAAGACCTTTGAGCTTCTGTTTCAAAGATTTGAAGTTTTGTGCATAAAATTTTCCTCCACCAGGAAGATCCCAGTCCCCCCATCACCACATATACACTCTTCCCTCACCTTATTTGCCTGGAAAACCTCTGTCTCCATCTTAGGAATTAAATTTGTGTAGTGTGTTAGTTGCTCAGTTGTGTCTGACTCTTTGTGACCCCATAGACTATAACCTGCCAGGCTCCTCAGTTTATGGAATTCTCCAGGCAAAAGTATTGGAGTGGGTTGCCATTCCCTTCTCCAGGGGATCTTCCCAACCCAAAGATCAAACCTGGGTCTCCTGCATCACAGGCAGATTATCTGCCATCTGAGCCACCAGGGAAGCCCAATAAGTTGACCACATAGCCCCCTCCCCAATTCTTATGTTGAAACTCTCCCCCAGCCCACCCCAATGTGATGGTATTAGGAGATGGGGTATTTGGGAGATAATTCAGATTAGATAAGGTCATGAGCATGCAGCCCTCATGAATGGGATCAGTGCCCTTGTAAGAGTCATAAGAGACCTTGCTTCTTTTCTGCTCTCCATCAAGAAGTTGTCAGTCTCCAAACCAGATGAGGTTTACTTATCAGAACCCAACCCTGATGGCACCCTGATCCCAAAATCCCAGACTTCAGAACTGTGAGAAATACACATCTATTGTTTACAAGCCACCTACTCTATGGTACTTCGTTATAGCAGCCCAAACTGACTTAGACATACTTCTTTGAAAATTAGCTCAAGCAACATCTCTTTGCATACATGCATGCTCATTTGCTTCAGTCGTGTCCAACTCTTTGCAACTCTATGGACTGTAGCCCACAAGACTCCTCTGTCCATGGGATTTTCCAGACAAGAATACTGGAGTGGGTTGCCATGCTCTCCTCCAGGGGATCTTCCCAACCTAAGGATTGAACCTGTTTCTCCTATGTCTCCTGCATTGCAGGCAGACTTCCTTGGGATTCACCAATTTCCTGAAAATTCAGTGTTTCTGCACCTTACCCAGATGTCCACTATATAAATGTTATATTGTGTTTTCATTGTCTACTTCTTCACTTTTCTGTGAGCTTGCTAAAGATAGGGATCATGCCTTTTCATCTCTATGACCCTAGGACTAAGTATAGCAAAGGTCCATCTTGTCAAAGCTATGGTTTTTCCAGCAGTCATGTATGGATGTGAGAGTTGGACTATAAAGAAAGCCGAGCACCAAATAATTGAGGCTTTTGAACTGTGGTGTTGGAGAAGACTCTTGAGAGTCCCTTGGACTGCAAGGAGATCCGACCAGCTACTCCTAAAGGAAATCAGTCCTGAATATTCTTTGGAAGGACTGATGCTGAAGCTGAAACTCCAATACTTTGGCCACCTGATGTGAAGAACTGACTCATTGGAAAAGACCCTGATGCTGGGCAAGATTGAAGACAGGAGGAGAAGGGGACGACAGAGGATGAGATGGTGGGATGATACCACCAACTCAATGGACATGAGTTTGAGTAAACTCCAGGAGTTGGTGATGGACAGGGAGGCCTGGTGTGCTGCCGTCCATAGGGTTGCAAAGAGTCAGACACGACTCAGCGACTGAACTGAACTAGTGCCATGAACCTAAAGAAATCAATATTTATCTAAAATAAGAAAAAATGAAGGAAAGGAGGAATGACTCAATTTGGTTGATAAGAGGAACCTATGGAAATAGCTTTGTTGTGATCCCACTTTGCTTTTTGAGGCAGGGGTGGGCAAGAAAGTTGTGAGCTTGGGAACAATGCTTGACATAATTAATTCAAGGACTGCTGGGAGCTGGCGAGAGACATTCCACTCATGACAAAGGTCATGAGGAAGGAGGCTCGGCATACGCAAAGGCGGGATCAAGCCTCAGGAGTCCCCCCGGATATTCTTGAGCATCTACCCCCCCCAAAAAACCAGAGTCTGCCTACTTTATTGCTTTGTGCTCTCATCTCTGACTTTACTGGGGGCTGTCCCCCACCACCATCTCGCTCTCTCTGTCAAAGAGTTAACTTACAGCTCCAATTAATAAAGTTCCTGGGCAATTAGGAGTGTTTAAATCCAAACCCCTCAGATGGCTCTCTAACTCACCTGACAAGTTTACCCAGACTCCTACAGCTATGCATACGATTGTTTACAGTCTCCCAGCCTCGAGAGGCATGGAAGCTTAAGATATTCAAATAGTTTAGAGCCTCTCAGAGAGTTAGAAACTGTCGGAATAAACTAGTAAAGGATTTCATTGATGAGCCAATGCTTGTTGCCAAGCTTTCACACCCTCTGAATTGTATCCTTGAATATGTATTAATTAATATAGTTGGTATATAGAAAAAATACGTAGTGGCCTTGGTGTTAGTAACTTTAGACCCTTAAGGTAATAAATTCTTTCCTTTGTTGTAAACCCATTACACATCCGCCCTATAGGAATGCAATTTTATCTTCGGAAGATGGCGCCAAACCTTAAAATAATTATTTTTAGAGAAAATAAGTCTTTGTTGATAAGTCCTTGTCAAGAGTCAAAAAATGTTAATAGGCCTTCTGGCCAGAAGATGATGTAAATCACCTAAACCATTTGTATACAATAAATTTGCAGGAAAGAAACCCTGGTTTTTGATAAGGATCAAAAACTGCTGAAGTTGCATCCCCTATTACCCTCTATGTGTAACTTAGGGTATAAAAACCCCTGTTGAAAATAAAGCTACGGGCCTTGCTCACCAACGCTTGGTCTCCCCATGTCATTCTTTCTTTTCACATTCTGGCTGAAGTCTCCATCTGGAGCGTGGATATCCTCTGCGACCATTTATTTGCCTGGGCTTCTAAGACCCACTCGAGAAGGTGTCTAAGGTGGGGCACCTTCCGCTATTCGAGAGGGCGCCTGCGGCCTCCGTGGTCAGAGCTAACCTGGTGTCACAGGTTATATTGATTTTCCGTGTAAACCAAGCTACTCAGCCTCTTTTCTCCACTGAATTTTCCTACTGAGCTATCCTCATTCTATTACTCTTATATCTCTAATTAACATATAAATAATCGCCTAGGCCGTCTCTCCTTCGAATACCCTGGATCAGCCGGGGCTGGACCTCGGCAAAGGACTATGCAATGTCTCCCTAAACATAGTAACAGTGATCAGGAAGACAGAAAATCAGGGAAGGCAAAGGGTAGCAAGACAAAATTTTATATACAACTTCATCTCAAGCTGTCCCTATCTGAAAGATTTATCTCCAAACCCAAGATTATGGCAATACCTCTGAAATCATTAAATTTCTTGTTTTGTATGTCCTTTCAAGTCAAAATATTTTGAGATATAAGCTCATGTGTGTTACAAAGAATATGATTAGTCTTGTCAATTGGTTTTTCTTACTGCTACTAATCAAATAATTCAAATACATAATTCTTAGGACCTAAACCACAAAATTCAAAATCACTGCAGACGGTGATTGCAGCCATGAAATTAAAAGACACTTACTCCTTGGAAGAAAAGTTATGACCAACCTAAATAGCATATTGAAAAGCAGAGACGTTACTTTGCCAACAAAGGTCCATCTAGTCAAGCCTATGGTTTTTCCAGTGGTCATGTATGGATGTGAGAGTTGGACTGTGAAGAAAGCTGAGTGTTGAAGAATTGACGCTTTTGAACTGTGGTGTTGGAGAAGACTCTTGAGAGTCCCCTGGACTGCAAGGAGATCCAACCAGTCCATTCTGAAGGAGATCAGCCCTGGGATTTCTTTGGAAGGAATGATGCTAAAGCTGAAACTCCAGTACTTTGGCCACCTCATGCGAAGAGTTGACTCATTGGAAAAGACTCTGATGCTGGGAGGATTGGGGGCAGGAGGAGAAGGGGACGACAGAGGATGAGATGGCTGGATGGCATCATTGACTCGATAGACATGAGTTTGAGTGAACTCTGGGACTGATGTGCTGCGATTCATGGGGTCGCAAAGAGTCGAACACAACTGAGCAACTGAACTGAACTGAACTGAACTGAAAGCACAAAATAGATGTAAAGAAAATTACAAATTAAAAGTGCTTATACCTTCTGGTTCTAGAGAAAGATGAATTACATTGTGCTGATTTTTAAAGGCCTGGCTTATTTTACTATCTCCCATCTGTAATATTTAATATTAAAATAAAACATGGATAACAGCAGAAATCTGGTTATACTGAGTAAGTAAAAGACAACAAACTTATAACAGTGTGGTAAAAGCAGCTTGCCCTGGAAAAATGCAGGTTCTGAGACATTGTTCAAGAATGACATTTTTGAAACCAATAATAAAGCCTAGGAAATGTCGTAAATGCACATTACTCAATTCAAAAGAAGGTGGAAAGGAAATTCAATGTCATGAATTTATTACTACAGATTGGATAATAAATATCATTTGTTATTTATCAGTATTATAACTGACACTTTCATGTGGATATTTATATTGGAAGTACTAATTAGCACCAGGTCTTTCTTCCTCCTAGTGCTCTGGTGGTGTGTGTTTGTTGTTGTATTGTTGTTCTGGTATCGATTAGAGCATTTAGTATAGCAGATGGTACAGTTGTTGGTTAAGTGATAATCAGTCATCTATTAATAATCTAAAGGGCTTCCCAGGTGGCACTAGTGGTAAAGGATCTGCCTGCCAATACAGGAGACCCAGGGGACATAGATTCCATCCCTGGGCCAAGAAAATCCCCTGAGAAGGAAACAACACCTCACTCCAGTATTCTTGTCTGAAAAATCTCATGGACAGAAGAGCCTAGTGGGCCACAGTCTATTGGGTTGCAAGAGAGCCGGACACAACTGAGCGATAAGCAACAACAAAGAATCTACCGTGTTCCAGTCACTTTCTCAATACTATTTCTGACCTTTACTACAATTCTTCACAGAAATTATGGTCAGTGTCTCTGTGTCATAGATGATGAATCAAGGATTCAAATAGATTAAGTAACTTGCATGCTGTTCCAAAGTTCATTTAGAAAGGACTTGGAGAAGGACTTCCTGGTGGTCCAGTGGCTGACTCTACACTCCCAATGTCGTGGACCCAGGTTTAATCCCTGGTCAGGGAACTAGATCTGATATGCCACAACGAAGAGCTTGCATGTGCAACTAAGATCCAGCACAGCCAAATAAACATTTATTTAATGAAAGACTGGAGTTTGGGCATCATGGAAGTCATGAGACTCTAAATCCCATGTCTGTCCCTCTGCCATTTACTCTGGGAGGCCACCACTGCTCTGGATAGAATACAGAAGAGTACATCATCTGCTTAGAAAAATATTTTTGGAGATAAATCTTCTTTCCATCAGAATATTGGGCTAAAGAAGCCCATTTTGAAAATCCAAACATGTTTTAAAGGAGGAAAAATCACTGAAGTTAAGCTAAGCTATTTAACATAATCTATTTAGAAACATTACTTTTTATTTTCAGAATTATGAACAAAAGAATAATGAAAGACCCAAAGGACCCTTGAGACTGAGCACAGTGAGTGACCTTTTGTAATTAGACCATGTAGGGGACCTGGACAGGAATGATTGGCACCAAGCCTGCCTTGGCTACTTATAAAACCAAGAAGGGACACGATGATCTTTTTCATATGTCAACTTGGCTAGGCTACAGTCCTCGATTTTCAGTCAAACACTAGTCTAGGTGTTGCTAGGGGAGAGGGAGTGGGGGGATGATTTGGGAGAATGGCATTAAAACATGTATAATATCATATAAGAAACGAAATGCCAGTCCAGGTTCGATGTAGGATACAGGAAGCTTGGGGCTGGTGCACTGGGATGACCCAGAGGGATGGAATGGGGAGGGAAGTGGGAGGGAGGTTCAGGATGGGGAACACATGTACACCCGTGGCAGATGCATGTTGATGTATGGGAAAACCAATACAATATTGTAAAGTAAAATAAAATAAAATTGCCAATAAGTAAAAAAAAAAAAAAAATAGGATTTATATTTAAAAGAAAAAAAAAGTTCATAATCAGTCAATTTTAAGTGAAAGGTATTATCCTGGGTAATCTAAGTAGACCCAATTCAATCAGTTGAAAACCATAAGGGCAAGACTGCTACGGATAGCAGCTACCATGCCCAAAGCTATAATGCTTGGTAGTTTTTTTCTTCATGCAATAATGGTGATTCTCTTTAGCCAAGACATATAATCTTCAGTTCAGTTCAGTCGCTCAGTCGTGTCTGACTCTTTGCGACCCCATGAACCACAGCACCAGGCTTCCCTGTCCATCACCAACTCCCACAGTTCACCCAAACTCATGTCCATTGAGTCGGTGATGCCATCCAACTATCTCATCCTCTGTCGTCCCCTTCTCCTCCTTCCCTCAATCTTTCCCAGCATCAGGGTCTTTTCAAACGAGTCAGCTCTTCGCATCAGGTGGCCAAAGTATTGGAGCTTCAGCTTCAGCATCAGTCCTTCCAATGAACACCTAGGACTGATCTCCTCCAGGATGGACTAGTTAGATCTCTTTGCAGTCCAAGGGACTCTCAAGAGTCTTCTCCAACAGTTCAAAAGCATCAATTTGTCCATATAATCTTAAATACCACTAATTTCACTAATGAGAGATTAATTATTAAATCTATTATGCCAATCAAATACTGATTTCATCTATGAACACTGATCTCTAACATTTGCAATGCTAATTAGCAAAATATCTAATGTCAACCAGAGGTTGCTGTACTTGCAGTAGCCATCTATGAAGAGTGGCCATTCTGACTAAATCCTAATTCACCCCGTACTGCTAGAACATAGCCTCAACTAACATAAACCCCAAACAACATTGCTATACTAAAGTACTTTGGGAGTAAACTGTAGACATATAACAAGTACCATAACCAAATATCTAAAAGGGAAAACAGGTTTTCCTAAGACATCGAGCTGCTTTGAGTGTCTTTCAGGTTGTGAAAGTCATTACTAACCAGCAAACTGAACTGCCTAGGGAAGCCTGTCTACATCTAATTATTTCTAGAAAAAGAAGAAAATTCCTATTTCCAGATCTTAATAGGCTGAGATAACCAAGTATGACATAACTCTCTCCCTTTGAACAAGTTCAGGCTGTCATTTGGGTAGTTTTATTTACATTATTTTTAAAGTCTGTGAAGATTTTAATTTGTACTCTTTCACATGAGAATATGTAAACCCTTGAAAATGTATTTATTAAATTAGATTGATTTCACATACTTAGGGAAATGTTATATATATATATACACTCAAAACACAAAGTTAGTGTGACAACCCTTAACTATCAGAAATATGAGAAAAGAAATCTAGAGAAAAGAAATATGGAAGGGTCCTTTTTGTTCCTAAATGTGAAATAAGATAGACAAAGAAGTGCCAAGCCATCCTATGGTGGGTACTGGCAGTCTTCCCACAAATTCTCCAATCAAACACCTCATTTCTTATCTTTACAAAAGCAAACCTCCACAGTTGAAAACTGGAGCTATTCATCAAACAGAGAGCACAGAATATGTTTCATTTGGCCGAATGTCTACAAAGCATAATGTTAAATCATGAGCCTGGGCACCAAAGAATCAGAGATCTGGTCTTCCTCCAAGCTCTCTTTTCACCTGATCATCAAGCACTTGATAGGAACCCATTTGTTTGTGAAATTCCATGCCGAGACACAGACCTGCTGACCATTACTTTCACTGGGCTCAGGAGAACAATCACAATATGCAAAGGCCCTAGCAGATTTGCTTGCTAATTAATTTCATTGACATTTATTGAGCAGTTGCTACTTGGCAAACTCGGGACTAATAGGCAGGAGTTCAAGCATGTGGAAGACTAATTTCAGAAACCCTCAAGGATTTCACAGTCAATTGGGGAAGAAAAACACAAAAAGACTAAATGAATAAGCACATTAGATGTGCATACACAAAAAGATGTGTCTCTGAAGATCAAGCAAAATGGTGCTGGGAAAAAGTGCTAATTTCTCCCCCAGTTTGAAGAACATTGCCCAGGGAATGTGGTTCCGAGTTCCCTGTAACCTATGCAAAATAGGTTTTTGTCACCTACCCTTATTCTGTTTTCCTAGTCACCTTTTTCTCCCTCATACCCAACACCAATGACCTGAATTGAAGCAATCTCTCTGGATTCCCAAAGCATAGCCCACTTCATTTCCCTATTGCATCAAAACCCCCATGATCTTAGGGAAACTAACATCAATCACTTGAACAAATTTTCTTAGATCAATTCTCACCAAGGAATAAATTAATGATGTGGCAATTTAATTCTCCCAGGAGACAATGTAGTATTAATGCAGAAAAAAATTTAAATCAATGAAAATATACTCAAAATTGTTGAAATATTGGTTGCCTTGCAGGGATCAGATCAGATCAGACACTTAGTCATGTCCGACTCTTTGTGACCCCATGAATCGCAGCACGCCAGGCCTCCCTGTCCATCACCAACTCCCGGAGTTCACCCAGACTCACATCCATTGAGTCAGTGATGCCATCCAGCCATCTCATCCTCTGTCATCCCCTTCTCCTCCTGCCCCCAATCCCTCCCAGCATCAGAGTCCTTTCCAATGAGTCAACTCTTCGCATGAGGTGGCCAAAGTACTGGAGTTTCAGCTTTAGCATCATTCCTTCCAAAGAAATCCCAGGGCTGATCTCCTTCAGAATGGACTGGTTGGATCTCCTTGCAGTCCACGGGACTCTCAAGAGTCTTCTACAACATCACAGTTCAAAAGCATCAATTCTTCGGCACTCAGCCTTCTTCACAGTCCAACTCTCACATCCATACATGACCACAGGAAAAACCATAGCCTTGACTAGACGGACCTTTGTTGGCAAAGTAATGTCTCTGCTGTTGAATATGCTATCTAGGTTGGTCATAACTTTCCTTCCAAGGAGTAAGCGTCTTTTAATTTCATGGCTGCAGTCACCATCTGTAGTGATTTTGGAGCCCAGAAAAATAAAGTCTGACACTGTTTCCACTGTTTCCCCATCTATTTCCCATAAAGTGGTGGGACCGGATGCCATGATCTTCGTTTTCTGAATGTTGAGCTTTAAGCCAACTTTTTCACTCTCCACTTTCACTTTCATCAAGAGGCTTTTGAGTTCTTCTTCACTTTCTGCCATAAGGGTGGTGTCATCTGCATATCTGAGGTTACTGATATTTCTCCCGGCAATCTTGATTCCAGCTTGTGTTTCTTCCAGTCCAGCGTTTCTCATGATGTACTCTGCATATAAGTTAAATAAACAGGGTGACAATATATACTGAATACCTACAATACCACAAAGTGTGATACACATCCCTTTTGGTATCACATGGGATACGTTGTCATTTTGATAGTTATGTGAATGTGTATATGTATATATATTTGTTTCTGCTGTTACTTATATGTAATTATGTTGAAAATAGAACTAACTTACTAAATGATGCTACCTTCTTATTTTAGGGAAATAAAATTGAGACACTGAATACACAAATGGATAATGGCCAGACCATATATAAAAACAAAACTCTGACCCATAATCTGTACCAACCAGCTCAAGAAGACTACCTATTATCTACAGTAACCAGTCTAAGAAGCCAATTTACTATCTACAAGTCAAAACTGTAAGAAGACAGATGACTTTCTCCATCAACCAGTCCAGGAAGTCAAACAAAAACCCTTGTAAACAACAGGCCCAAAATGGCCTGGACTTGATTAATAACTGAGGACTTCCCTAATTTTTGCCCCTATATCCAACCAACGAGAGTTAAATATGTACCCCTAATCAATCATGTAGAGTATCCCACTTCTAGTTGGCCCACCAACAGCTTCCCCAGAACAACAGCTTCCAATCAAGGCATGTCTGATTCTTTCCACTCTTCTGCTCCCCTGCCTGACTTTGAGTCCGTGTCAAACATAGGTGACGGTGGCTGATTCCCTTGCTATAATAAGCTCTGAATAGACAATCTTTGCTTGTTCTCATTTGAAAGTGAAAGTTAAAGTGAAGTCGCTCAGTCATGTCCGACTGTTTGCGACCCCATGGACTGTAGCCTATCAGGCTCCTCCGTCCATGGGATTTTCCAGGCAAGAGTGCTGGAGTGGATTGCCATTTCCTTCTCCAGGGGATCTTCCCGACCGAGGAATCGAACCCGGGTCTCCCGCATTGCAGGCAGACGCTTTACTGTCTGGTGTTCATTTATTTCCACAAAACCAAAATCTTCTTCTAAAATAAATGTACTTACATGTGAAAAGGGAAATTAAACAAAAATATAATTAAATAGTAGTATAGATGATATGAGGGCTTCCTTATTGGCTCAATGGTAAAGAATCCACCTGCCAATTCAGGAGATGGGTATTCAGTCCCTGGGTCAGGAAGATCCCCTGCAGAAGGAAATGGCAACCTACTACAGTATTCTTGCCATGGACAGAAGTGCCGGGCAGGCTACAGTCCCTGGGGTTGCAAAAGAGTCAGACATGACTTAGCAACTAAACGACAACAACAGAGATGGTATACGAATATTATAAAATGTATCACAGTGGTACACAAATGAAGGAAGTTTTGGAGAAAAAAAAATTGCCTTCTGTGCAAAGCTTATGCTAGATGTTATACTGCACAAAAAACTAGGAAGAGAATGCTATGACAAGAATACACAAGGCATGCTGCAACCTCAGACCTTTACTCTGGCTGTTTCCTCTGCTTGGAATGGTTTCTCACACGTACATAAGACACTCCTCTGTCTCTTATTTGGGTCATTGCTCAAATGTCTTCCTCTTTGTGAGTCCTTCTATAGCTATTCTGTTTTTAATAGCAATAAATTCTATACCATCCCTCCATCATACACACAGTTTTCACCACCTTTTTATTTTATTTTCACCACAGCATGTATCACCATCCAATATACTATGTATTTTATTCCTTTGTTACAGCTTACACCCAACTGAAAGGTAATTCCCTAAGGGCAAGAATTTTTTACTTTTTCTTTTCCTTCAATGTTGAACCCTCAGCACCTAAAAAGGTTCCTGGCACTAATGAAATCTTTAATAAATGCCTATTGAATGAAGTGGGAAGGTATACCAATAGCTTTGGATTCAGTATCATCCAAGCCTAGCTCAGTTTTTAACTCTATCACTTACTAGCTGTGGTAGACATTGGAGGTGTGCCCCCCCAAGATCCCCTTCCAAAGGTGACATTTGTTCCAGCTGTCACCTTCTTAGGGTTTGCCTCAATTGCAGAAAGTCACCTTACTCAAAGATACACCCTGAAAAGGCAACCAGTATTCTATGACGGATTGAGTATAAAGGCTCAGCAACTTCATCCCAACATGAGCTATTACTCTGATGAGAATGTTCTTCAGAGCGCCCCCTAGTGTTGGCCATTGCTTAGGGGTGCCTTTAGCGCATAATCAACTTCTGCCCAAGCAAGCCTATTTCCCCCTCAAGCCTCCTCCCTTCCACAGGTGTTAATCCTTAATAAAAACCCTGCGCACCAAATTCCATCTCAACATCTTTTTCCAGAGAACCAACCTGAAACATTAGGTAAGTACTCAAGAATCCAGTCCATGACATCAACTAAGAGTCCAACTTTCCTCAGCTTCCTTCTTCTCCAGATCCTTCAGGGAGGCAATGACATGTTCTCAACAGCCAGCTCAGAAGCAGCTTGTGCCTCTCAGGGCATCTACACATTTCTTCGGATCTATGTGGACAAGACCTAAGAATAATTCAATATAGTCCAGACTCCAGAGTTGAAGTCTGAACCGGCCCCAAGGATGCTGCCATGTGGAGACTCTTATCAAAGCTATCCTTCTACCACAGAGAAATGAGGGATCTTTGCTCTGCTGCTATTTGTCTTCCTTCCTAGTTGCCACACTCAATATGAAAGCATTTGTTTTTATTCACAATGTCCATCTCCAGGCTACAATCCCCACAGGCATCTTCATGAGTTTACAGCTAACAGAGCTCAGAGTCTGGCTTCAGGACTCTCTAAATAAACAATAGAGAATTGATAAGAATAATTGTAGCAACTAATCCTTGGCTTTCTAGTGGATCCCACGCATTAACAATGCCATAGACTCTACATTATTATACTGTGGTTGCACCTGTCCTATACCTAGATAGGTACTCTCGGTGGCGGTGGGGGGAGTGGGGTGGGGGGCAGGTTGGAACAAATGACTAATCAACCACTGGATGAGTACAATATACATTTTCATTTAGTCTGCCAGGTTCAGTCCAATAACTTAGGAGTGAAGATTTAAAGGCCTACTAGCCAGGACATGGAAGCAACCTAGATGTCCATCAGCAGATGAGTGGATAAGAAAGAAAGCTGTGGTACATATACACAATGGAGTATTACTCAGCCATTAAAAAGAATACATTTGAATCAGTTCTAATGAGGTGGATGAAACTGGAGCCTATTATACAGAGTGAAGTAAGCCAGAAGGAAAAACACCAATACAGTATACTAACGCATATATATGGAATTTAGAAAGATGGTAACGATAACCCTGTATACGAGACAGCAAGAGAGACACTGATGTATAGAACAGGCTTATGGACTCTGTGGGAGAGGGAGAGGGTGGGAAGATTTGGGAGAATGGCATTGAAACATGTGAAATGTCATGTATGAAACGAGATGCCAGTCCAGGTTCAATGCATGATGCTGGATGCTTGGGGCTGGTGCACTGGGATGACCCAGAGGGATGGTATGGGGAGGGAGGAGGGAGGAGGGTTCAGGATGGGGAACACATGAGAAATAAAGGAATAAAAAATTAAAATAAAATAAAATAAAATGAGAAAAAAAAAAATAAAGGCCTACTTATGAATCTCATAAGGGCTTCCCTGGTGGCTCAGCTGATAAAGAATCTGCGTGCAATGCAGGAGACCAAGGTTCGATCCCTGGGTCAGGAAAATCCTCTGGAGAAGACAACAGCTACCCACTCCAGTATTCTGGCCTGGATAATTCCATGGGCTGTATAGTCCATGGGGTCACAAAGAGTCGGACCTGACTGAGCAACTTTCACTTTCTATGAATCCCATACAATACAAAAATATCATTAAAAATAAAGCTTTTTCTGTTCAAGAAGACAATTTGACTTTAAAATACGTTTCAGTGGGTATTAAACCAGATAAGTAAAGTGCAGAAGCACTTTTTAATTAAAATCAAATTATATGGGTAATGACTTTACAGATAAATTGGTTACATGGCATATTATAGCTATTCTCTTACTGAGTAGAGAATGAATCTGAATGAACCACAAAAGTCAAAAAAAAATCTCTCAGAGTAGAAAAAGACAAGAAGAAGAGACTGAATTGTTTGTGAACAAAACCATTGTGTTTTGTTTTTTCCTGTTTGTTGCTCTGTGTAAGGTGCTAATGTCAGCTTTATAAGTCCAGGAATCTTTGAGCTGACACTGGGACATTTTTGGAGAGCCTTATGAAGTTTACCACAATGTCAGGTACTCTATGAGTAAGAAATAATAAGTAGCTTTTCTCCACAACTTGCAGGGGCCAAAAGCTTCAGTGCCTAGTTAGGGACATGTATGAGTGCTCAGTCACTTCAATCATGTCTGACTCTGTGCAACCCTATGGACTGTAGCCTACCAGAGATTCTCCAGAAAACTAGCGTGGGTTTCTGTGCCCTCCTCCAGGGGATCTCCCCAACCCAGGGATCAATCCTGGGTCTCTTAAGTCTACCTGCATTAGCAGGTGGGTTCTTTACCACTAGCGCCACGTGGGAAGCCCATAATTAGAGACATCCCAGTGGCACTAACTCACTGACATGACTAGGCTCAGTGCCTTGATTTTGTCATCATTCCTTCTTCATTTAAGAGCCTCTGTCATCCATTTGTCCCCAATAGAGAGAATTTCCTTTTCAGGCACAATCCAAATGGTTGGTGAGGATGATGTGATTTGATTGTCTATCGAAATAACTGAAAAGCAGTAGTACAAAGGATAAACTCATGATAGAACGCTCCTCCACTCCAGGAGCCATGAGATGGGAAGACTGACAAAAAAACAGTAAGAGTATGAAAGTGTTAAAGACTCCACACTCACACCTAAGGGCTTCCCTGGGGACTTCGTAAAGAATCCACCTGCCAATGCAGGAAACTTGGGTTTGATCCCTGGGTTGGTAAGACCCCCTGGAGAAGGAAATGGCAACCTACTCCACTATTTTTGCCTGGAAAACACCACGGACAGAGGAGCCTGTTGGGCTACAGTCCATGGGGTCTCAAACAATTAGACACAACTTAGGGACTAAACAACAAATCACACCAAAACAAACATCTGAAGAGCCACACCCTACCAAGAGGCATCAAAGACCTAGTTATTTAATCAAAATGTAGTGTCAGAAAAAGTACAGACTCTCTGTGGAGGAAGTCATGGTAATTTTCTAAATGTTAAGACTGACTTTAAAGACTAAGATCCTGCAGGCAATAGTAAAGGAGAAATACACGATCTTCCATCCATTTCCCTTTTCCTTCATGGGACCAATAATTTTCACTGTGTGAAAACAGCATTACAGTGTTTTTTGCAGTATAATACATTTCAATACATTTCTTTTTGGATTCTCAGAATCTCTTCTTTTCAAACTGAAGATGACAACCTATTAGAGAATGGAATTTATTTAGCATATTTTGAAGATCATGGCATATGGTCCCATCACTTCATGGAAAATAGATGGGAAAACAGTGGAAACAGTGTCAGACTTTATTTTGGGGGGATCCAGAATCACTGCAGATGGTGACTGCAGCCATGAAATTAAAAGACACTTACTCCTTGGAAGAAAAGTTATGACCAATCTAGATAGCATATTGAAAAGCAGAGACATTACTTTGCCAACAAAGGTCCATCTAGTCAAGCCTATGGTTTTTCCAGTGGTCATGTATGGATGTGAGAGTTGGACTGTGAAGAAAGCTGAGCACCAAAGAATTGAACTGTGGTGTTGGAGAAGACTCTTGAGAGTCCCTTAGACTGCAAGGAGATCCAACCAGTCCACTCTGAAGGAGATCAGCCCTGGGATTTCTTTGGAAGGACTGATGCTGAAACTCCAGTACTTTGGCCACCTCATGCGAAGAGTTGACTCACTGGAAAAGACTCTGATGCTGGGAGGGATTGGGGGCAGGAGGAGAAGGGGACGACAGAGGATGAGATGGCTGAATGGCGTCACTGACTCAATGGACGTGAGTCTGAGTGAACTCCGGGAGTTGGTGATGGACAGGGAGGCCTGGCATGCTGTGATTCATGGGGTTGCAAAGAGTCGGACACGACTGAGAGACTGAACTGAACTGAACTAAATTATAGAATGAAATAAGATAGAATAGAATAAAAATATCAAAATGCATCCCATAACATATGATCTTGGAACATTGTTTCAGTTACAAGCATACATGCACGTACATATGTAATCTGTACAAGTATACATGGATATTAGATAACAATATAAAATGTTCTTATTAATATTACTCAGGGTTCTAAAAAATTAAAAGCCACTCTAAATAAATTAGGAGAAGCTACTAACCCTCACCCCTTTGCCTGCTAAATCACTTCACTCTGTCCAGTTCTTTGCAACCCCATGGACCGTAGCCAGCCAGGCTCCTCAGTCCATGGAATTCTCCAGGCAAGAATACTAGAGTGGGTTGCCATTCGCTTCTTCAGAGAATCTTCCTGACCCAGGAATTGAGCCTGGGTCTCCTGCATTGCAGGCAGATTCTTTACTATCTGAGCTACCAAATATCAGGGCCTGGATTTCATCTTCACAACTCTCACATACAGCGTATCTTTAAGCTAATTAAAAGTCTTCTGTGGGTTACACACCCTACAAGTTACAGTGATGGGAAGGCCTATAACCAAATTATTAGAAGACATGGTTCTCTGTACTGCAGGCATTTCCATTAGAAGAAAGAGGTAGGATGGGAGGCATAGAGCAGGTAAGGAAAAGGAGGTAGAGGGAGAGGAGGAGGAACGGGGAGGGGGAGAATGAAGAGGATAGAAGGGAAGAAAGAGAAAATTTCTGTAGGCATCAAACACTCCCCATGATGCACCTGACATTTCAGATACTTCCAGTTACCTGCTGTGTACCTAACATCCACCTTAACACCCCATGCCCTTGTACGAACACTTCCTATTTAAAATGCCTAACAGCATATTGGAACTGAGGAATATCTAGACTCCTGAAGTTTGTCTGGTTTTTGGCCATGTATCCATTTGAAGAAGAAAAGAAGTCTACGTATATAACCCCTCAAGAATTCAGAGGCCCCTGAACTTGGATGGTGGAAACACTTAACATCTTTATTTGCACAAATTTCTTATTGATTATTTAACATGTACTTTCATTTATTGTGATTTGTAGATTAGACTACAAATCACAATAAAATTAAGAGAATCTGTAACTTTGTCAATAATAGAAATCATAGATATTTTTATAGTACATATTACAACTATTGCAGATTTCCAGACACAGTTTATATTCATTGCTACCTCAAAATTAGAGCAGTTATTATTTTCTGCTACATTTCTTATTGAATGTGCTAATAAAGATCATAAATTGCATTTGTTAATTTTGATAACTGAATGTAATTGATGTCTTTGTAACCTTGGATATTTTATTTTATGCATTTATCACATGATTCTGTGGAGTCTATAGGCTTCTACAGACTACCTAAGGGATCCATGGCATGAAAATTGTTATGTGATTAGAGACTAATTAGAAGATAGCAATGCAGAAAGGTACATAAATATAGTCCAGAACAATCAGTCACTTCCATGGAACTGGATCAAGTTATTAGGGCTATTTACACTAGAAACACTTGAATTGCATAAAAGCTCTTAAGAACACTTCCAAATTCTCCCCATTGGCAAGAGATTATGGAGAAGAAACCAACCTTTAGAGTCACCTTGTCTGCCTGAGTCAGAGCTCTTGGCCCTGTCAGGCCCTGGGAGTGGGAACAAAATGGTCCTGGAGAACAAGTTTGCATTCTGGGTGGCAGTCATGGCCACTGATTTGCTAACAGAGAGACTTTATTTTCTTGGACTCCAAAATCACTTCAGATAGTAAATGGTGACTGCGGCCATGAAATTAAAAGACGCTTGCTCCTTGGAAGAAAAGCTATGACCAACCTAGATAGTGTATTAAAAAGCAGAGACATTACTTTGCCAACAAAGATCTATCTAGTCAAAGCTATGGTTTTTCCAGTAGTCATGTATGGATGTGAGAGTTGGACTATAAAGAAAGCTGAGCACCTAAGAATTGATGCTTTTGAACTGTGGTGTTGGAGAAGACTTTTGAGAGCCCCTTGGACTGCAAGGAGATCCAACCAGTCCATCCTAAAGGAGATCAGTCCTGAATATTTATTGGAAGGACTGATGCTGAGGCTGAAACTCCAATAGTTTGGCCACTTGATGTGACTCATTGGAAAGAACTGACTCATCTGAAAAGACCCTGATGCTGGGAAAGACTGAAGGCAGGAGGAGAAGGGGATGACAGAGGATGAGATGGTTGGATGACATCACCGACTCAATGGACATGAGTTTGAGCAAGCTCCAGGAGTTGGTGATGGACAGGGAAGCCTGGCATGCTGCAGTCCTTGGGTTATCAAAGAGTTGGACACAACTGAGCAACTGAACTGAACTGAAATGCAGTAGCTAGGATCAACCTGTAAACTGCCCCCTGATAACCTAGCAAACCAAAGTCTCCATAGGGCACTTGTATGGGCTTCCAGAAATTCAGACTTGGGGGACACCTTCTGGTATGTGACAGGCACTATGCTTCACATATTATCATACAATCCTCTAAATTCATCCTAGAAGGAAGATTCTACAATTGTAACTTCCATTCCATACCTTGAAGAAACTGAGGCTTAGAAAGGTTACTTAGATTATCCAGAATCACAAAGCTATCTACATGTACATCCAGACACAGATCCCTGCCACCTTCTCCAGACCCTGCACTTCTCATCACTCTGCTAGTACCTGCTCCTCAATTTGAGCAGCGGCCAACACCTGGCTTTCCAGGTGCTGCTGATGGTAAAGAATCCACCTGCCAGTGCAAAAGACACAAGAGATGCAGTTTCCATCCCTGGGTCAGGAATATCCCCTAGAATAGGAAATGGCAACCTGCTCCACTCTTCTTGCCTGGGAAATCCCATGGACAGAAGAGCCTGGTGTGCTATAATTTACAGGGTCTCAAAGAGTTGCACATGACTGAGCACGCACGCACACACACACACACACACACACACACATCTGGAGCCCAGCTACCTACTATTAATATGGCTGTGTACATTACAAACTATATGCATGCTAGAAATTCAGTGTGTTAGTCATCTCAGGTTGTTCTGATAAAAAGCCATAGCCTGGGTGGCCTCAACAATAAACATTTATTTCTCACAGTTCTGGAGGTCAAGATGGTTTCTAAGATTATACATAACTATTTCTAAGTCCAAGATCAAGGTGCTGGCAGATTCAGTTCCTGATAAAAGCCTGCTTCCTGGTTTACAGATGGCCGCCCTCTCATTGTGTCCTCACACGGTGGAGGAAGAGTTCTGTTTTCTTCCACTTCTTTTCAGTTCAGTTCAGTCACTCAGTCGTGTCCAACTCTTTGCGACTCCATGGACTGCAGCACACCAGTCTTCCCTGCCCGTCACCAACTCCTGGAGTTTACTCAAACTCATGTCCATTGAGTCAGTAATGCCATCCAACCATCTCATCCTCTGTCATCCCCTTCTCCTCCCATCTTCAATCTTTCCCAGCATCAGGGTTTTTTCAAATGAGTCAGTTCTTCGCATCAGGTGGCCAAAGTATTGGAGATTCAGCTTCAGCATCAGTCCTTCCAATATGTATTCAGGACTAATTTCCTTTAGGATGGACTGGTTGGATCTCCTTGCAGTCCAAGGGACTCTCAGAGTCTTCTCCAACACCACAGTTCAAAAGCATCAATTCTCGGCACTCAGCTTTCTTTATAGCCCAACTCTGACATCCATACAACACTACTGGAAAAACCATAGATTTGACTAGAAGGACCTTTGTTGGCAAAGTAATATCTCTGCTTTTTAATATGCTGTCTACGTTGGTCATAACTTTTCTTCCAAGGAGCAAGCATCTTTTAATTTCATGGCTGCAGTCATCATCTGCAGTGACTTTGGAGCCCAAAAAAATAAAGTGTCTCACTGTTGCCATTGTTTCTCCACCTATTCGCCATGAAGTGATGGGACCAGATGCCATGATCTTAGTTTTCTGAATGTTGAGTTTTAAGCCAGTTTTTTCACTCTCCTCTTTCACTTCATCAAGAGGCTCTTTAGTTCCTCTTTGCTTTCTGCCATAAGTGTGGTGCTGAGGTTATTGATATTTCTCCCAGCAATCTTGATTCCATCTAGTGCTTCATTCCAGTTAAATAAGCAGGGTGACAATATATAGCCTTGACATACTCCTGTCCCAATTTGGAAACAATCTGTTGTTCCATGTCCAGTTCTAACTGTTGCTTCTTGACCGGCATACAGATTTCTCAGCAGGCAGGTCAGGTGGTCTGGTATTCCCATCTCTTGAAGAATTTTCCAGAGTTTGTTGTAATCCACACAGGCAAAGGCTTTGGCATATTCAATAAAGTATAAGTAGATGTTTTTCTGGAATTCTCTTGCTTTTTTGATGAACCAACAGATGTTAGCAATTTGATCTCTAGTTTGTCTGCCTTTTCTAAATCCAGCTAGAATATCTGGACGGTCACGGTTCACATACTGTTGAAGCCTGGCTTGCAGAATTTTAAGCATTACTTTGCTAGCCTGTGAGATGAGTGCAGCTGTACAGTAGTGAGCATTCTTTGGCATTGCCTTTCTTTCATATTGGAATGAAAACAGCTTAATTGCCAAGTCTGTACCTTCTCCTCAAAGGAGACAGAGATTCTTGAAAGAGAAAATGGAGAGAAAAGACCATATACCCAAGAATACTCTCTTCCAATGTGTGTTGAGGGGTTGAGGACATAAAAACATTAGAACAGGCCCTAGTGCTGTTACCCATAATCCTTTTGGTGTTTCCCTCCCATGTCTCAGTCCTGTGGCCACTGCTGAGTTTTCCAAATTTGCTGGCATATTGAGTGCAGCACCTTCACAGCATGATCTTTTAGGATTTGAAATAGCTCAACTGGAATTCCATTACCTCCACTGGCTTTGTTTGTAGTGATGCTTCCTAAGGCCCACTTGACTTTGCATTCCAGGATGTCTGGCTCTAGGGGAGTGATCATGCCATCGTGATTATCTGGGTCATGAAGATCCACTTCGTTTAAGGACACTAATTCATTCTACCTTCATAACATTCTCTAAAGCTAATCACTCCCCAAAGGCCCCATCTCTAAATAACTTCACATTGGGGTGAGGACTTGTAGACCTGGAATAAACAGATTAGCAGATATTTTCCAGCAATGACGAGTTTGCTAAGCATCAACAGAGAACTACAATTTGGGGTTTGCAACCATGGGGAGCCATATGCAAGTGCCCCCATTGGCAAGGGAAGGAGAACTCTTTTTTAGAGAGGAAAAGGAAGTCAGGAGGAATGTAGTAAACCGAGAATCCATGGCATTTCATTGGCTGAGTCCTTGCCAAAAAATAAAAAGCGTCTCTTTTCTTAATCAGCTATTGTCACAGGATATGAGAATTCCCCCTCTACTCTCCTTACTCCATTTAACTGAGGCTTTTACCTATTAATTTTTTTTTAAACAGACTTCAACATATGGATTTGGGGGAGACAGAAATATTCAGACCACAATATTCAGTTACATAAATTTTGCCTGGGAAAGATCAGAACACAGGAGACAGTGTAGCAGAGATATTCTGTCCTGACCCTACAAGTAAACAGCTTGATTGCCAAGTCTGTATCTTCTCCTCAAAGGAGGCAGAGATTCTGGAAAGAGAAGATGGAGAGAAAAGACCATATACCCAAGAATACTCTCTTCCAATGTGTGTTGAGGGGTTGAGGACATAAAAACATTAGAATAGGCCCTAGTGCTGTTACTCATAATCCTTTTGGTGTTTCCCTCCCATGTCTCAGGTAGCGTCCCCATACATAGGTGCTGATCTGTCCACTGCTGATCCCTGTGTGGTTCTCTTTTCTGATACTCTCTCCTGGAACTCTAGCCGCCTTGGCCTCCTGGACTTTCAGCTCCATTTCTTCTACCTGGGGCATATGCCAGGCTCAATCTGGGTTCATGCTCTCTGTGTTGCATTCTGGAAATTCTCTCAACACAGTAAGCTGGGGAAATCATAGGGCTCACCTTATTTGCCTTTCAGCTCTCAGGAATCACTTTTCTTCACTGCCTGAATGGAAACTTGGAAGCCACTGTTCCATATATATTATCTGATTTATTTCAGGTGGGAGGGTAAATCTTTACTCAGATTCTTTAGTCAAAATTTATTACTAGATACCATTGAAAATTGTGTCTTGTGATTTCACTGTCTTCACTTAAATTCTTAAAACTGGGGTTTAGATCTCACTCCGAACCCGCCGAGGGCCGGCGGCTTCCCCTGGGGACAGGTGCACCGCTGCCCTGCGCTCCGGGCCGGAGTTTATCCTGAAGCCACCATCAGAAAGAGACCTCAGGAGAATCTTGACACCCCAGACAGGAGAAGACACCAGTTGAAACAGAATCTCAAGTGTTGAAAGATGGCGGAGGAGTAGGACGGGGAGAACACTTTCTTCCCCACAAATTCATTAAAAGAGCATTTAAACGTCGAGTAAATTCCACAAAACAACTTCTGAATGCCGGCAGAGGACATCAGGCACCCGGAAAAGCAATCCAACTCTTTGAAAGGAGCGCGACTGAACAAAGAGAAGAAATACAGCTCCACCCATCAGAACACCGACACAAGCTTCCCTAACCAGGAAACCTTGACAAGCCACCTGTACAAACCCACACACAGCGAGGAAAAGCCACAATAAAGAGAACTCCACAAACTGCCAGAATACAGAAAGGACACCACAAACTCAGCAATTTAAACAAGATGAAGAGACAGAGGAATACCCAGCAGATAAAGGAACAGGATAAATGCCCACCAAACCAAACAAAACAGGAAGAGATAGGGAATCTACCTGATAAAGAATTTCGAATAATGATAGTGAAATTGATCCAAAATCTTGAAATTAAAATGGAATCACAGATAAATAGCTTGGAGACAAGGATTGAGAAGATGCAAGAAAGGTTTAACAAGGACCTAGAAGAAATAAAAAAGAGTCAATATATAATGAATAATGCAATAAATGAAATTAAAAACACTCTGGAGGCAACAAATAGTAGAATAACAGAGGCAGAAGATAGGATTAGTGAATTAGAAGATAGAATGGTAGAAATAAATGAATCTGAGAGAATAAAAGAAAAACGAATGAAAAGAAATGAGGACAATCTCAGAGACCTCCAGGACAATATTAAACGCTACAACATTCGAATCATAGGGGTCCCAGAAGAAGAAGACAAAAAGAAAGACCATGAGAAAATACTTGAGGAGATAATAGTTGAAAACTTCCCTAAAATGGGGAAGGAAATAATCACCCAAGTCCAAGAAACCCAGAGAATCCCAAACAGGATAAACCCAAGGCGAAACACCCCAAGACACATAATAATCAAATTAACAAAGATCAAACACAAAGAACAAATATTAAAAGCAGCAAGGGAAAAACAACAAATAACACACAAGGGAATTCCCATAAGGATAACAGCTGATCTTTCAATAGAAACTCTTCAAGCCAGGAGGGAATGGCAAGACATACTTAAAATGATGAAAGAAAATAACCTACAGCCCAGATTATTGTACCCAGCAAGGATTTCATTCAAGTATGAAGGAGAAATCAAAAGCTTCTCAGACAAGCAAAAGCTGAGAGAATTCTGCATCACCAAACCAGCTCTCCAACAAATACTAAAGGATATTCTCTAGACAGGAAACACAAAAATGGTATATAAATTCGAACCCCAAACAATAAAGTAAATGGCAACGGGATCATACTTATCAGTAATTACCTTAAACGTAAATGGGTTGAATGCCCCAACCAAAAGACAAAGACTGGCTGAATGGATACAAAAACAAGACCCCTACATATGTTGTCTACAGGAGACCCACCTCAAAACAGGCGACACATACAGACTGAAAGTGAAGGGCTGGAAAAAGATTTTCCATGCAAATAGGGACCAAAAGAAAGCAGGAGTAGCAATACTCATATCAGATAAAATAGACTTTAAAACAAAGGCTGTGAAAAGAGACAAAGAAGGTCACTACATAATGATCAAAGGATCAATCCAAGAAGAAGATATAACAATTATAAATATATATGCACCCAACATGGGAGCACCACAGTATGTAAGACAAATGCTAACAAGTATGAAAGGAGAAATTAACAATAACACAATAATAGTGGGAGACTTTAATACCCCACTCACACCTATGGATAGATCAACTAAACAGAAAATTAACAAGGAAACACAAACTTTAAACGATACAATAGACCAGTTAGACCTAATTGATATCTATAGGACATTTCATCCCAAAACAATGAATTTCACCTTTTTCTCAAGCGCACATGGAACCTTCTCCAGGATAGATCACATCCTGGGCCATAAAGCTAGCCTTGGTAAATTCAAAAAAATAGAAATCATTCCAAGCATCTTTTCTGACCACAATGCAGTAAGATTAGATCTCAATTACAGGAGAAAAACTATTAAAAATTCCAACATAGGGAGGATGAACAACACCCTGCTGAATAACCAACAAATCACAGAAGAAATCAAAAAAGAAATCAAAATTTGCATAGAAATGAATGAAAATGAAAACACAACAACCCAAAACCTGTGGGACACAGTAAAAGCAGTCCTAAGGGGAAAGTTCATAGCAATACAGGCACACCTCAAGAAACAAGAAAAAAGTCAAATAAATAACCTAACCCTACACCTAAAGCAACTAGAAAAGGAAGAAATGAAGAACCCCAGGGTTAGTAGAAGGAAAGAAATCTTAAAAATTAGAGCAGAAATAAATGCAAAAGAAACAAAAGAGACCATAGCAAAAATCAACAAAGCCAAAAGCTGGTTCTTTGAAAGGATAAATAAAATTGATAAACCATTAGTCAGACTCATCAAGAAACAAAGGGAGAAAAATCAAATCAATAAAATTAGAAACAAAAGTGGAGAGATCACAACAGACAACACAGAAATACAAAGGATCATAAGAGACTATTATCAATAATTATATGCCAATAAAATGGACAACGAGGAAGAAATGGACAAATTCTTAGAAAAGTACAACTTTCCAAAACTCAACCAGGAAGAAATAGAAAATCTTAACAGACCCATCACAAGCACGGAAATTGAAACTGTAATCAAAAATCTTCCAGCAAACAAAAGCCCAGGTCCAGACGGCTTCACAGCTGAATTCTACCAAAAATTTAGAGAAGAGCTAACACCTATCCTGCTCAAACTCTTCCAGAAAATTGCAGAGGAAGGTAAACTTCCAAACTCATTCTATGAGGCCACCATCACCCTAATACCAAAACCTGACAAAGATCCCACAAAAAAAGAAAACTACAGGCCAATATCACTGATGAACATAGATGCAAAAATCCTAAACAAAATTCTAGCAATCAGAATCCAACAACATATTAAAAAGATCATACACCATGACCAAGTGGGCTTTATCCCAGGGATGCAAGGATTCTTCAATATCCGCAAATCAATCAATGTAATACACCACATTAACAAATTGAAAAACAAAAACCATATGATTATCTCAATAGATGCAGAGAAAGCCTTTGACAAAATTCAACACCCATTTATGATAAAAACTCTCCAGAAAGCAGGAATAGAAGGAACATACCTCAACATAATAAAAGCTATATATGACAAACCCACAGCAAACATTATCCTCAATGGTGAAAAATTGAAAGCATTTCCTCTAAAGTCAGGAACAAGACAAGGGTGCCCACTTTCACCATTACTATTCAACATAGTTTTGGAAGTTTTGGCCACAGCAATCAGAGCAGAAAAAGAAATAAAAGGAATCCAAATTGGAAAAGAAGAAGTAAAACTCTCACTATTTGCAGATGACATGATCCTCTACATAGAAAACCCTAAAGACTCCACCAGAAAATTACTAGAATTAATCAATGATTATAGTAAAGTTGCAGGATATAAAATCAACACACAGAAATCCCTTGCATTCCTATACACTAATAATGAGAAAACAGAAAGAGAAATTAAGGAAACAATTCCATTCACCATTGCAACGAAAAGAATAAAATACTTAGGAATATATCTACCTAAAGAAACTAAAGACCTATATATAGAAAACTATAAAACACTGGTGAAAGAAATCAAAGAGGACACTAATAGATGGAGAAATATACCATGTTCATGGATTGGAAGAATCAATATAGTGAAAATGAGTATACTACCCAAAGCAATTTATAGATTCAATGCAATCCCTATCAAGCTACCAACAGTATTCTTCACAGAGCTAGAACAAATAATTTCACAATTTGTATGGAAATACAAAAAACCTCGAATAGCCAAAGCGATCTTGAGAAAGAAAAATGGAACTGGAGGAATCAACCTACCTGACTTCATGCTGTACTACAAAGCCACAGTTATCAAGACAGTATGGTACTGGCACAAAGACAGAAATATAGATCAATGGAACAAAATAGAAAGCCCAGAGATAAATCCACACACATATGGACACCTTATCTTTGACAAAGGAGGCAAGAATATACAATGGATTAAAGACAATCTCTTTAACAAGTGGTGCTGGGAAATCTGGTCAACCATGTGTAAAAGAATGAAACTAGAACACTTTCTAACACCATATACAAAAATAAACTCAAAATGGATTAAAGATCTCAACGTAAGACCAGAAACTATAAAACTCCTAGAGGAGAACATAGGCAAAACACTTTCTGACATACATCACAGCAGGATCCTCTATGACCCACCTCCCAGAATATTGGAAATAAAAGCAAAAATAAACAAATGTGACCTAATTAACCTTAAAAGCTTCTGCACATCAAAGGAAACTATTAGCAAGGTGAAAAGACAGCCTTCAGAATGGGAGAAAATAATAGCAAATGAAGCAACTGACAAACAACTAATCTCAAAAATATACAAGCAACTCCTACAGCTCAACTCCAGAAAAATAAATGACCCAATCAAAAAATGGGCCAAAGATCTAAATAGACATTTCTCCAAAGAAGACATACAGATGGCTAACAAACACATGAAAAGATGTTCAACATCACTCATTATCAGAGAAATGCAAATCAAAACCACAATGAGGTACCATTTCACACCAGTCAGAATGGCTGCGATCCAAAAGTCTACAAATAATAAATGCTGGAGAGGGTGTGGAGAAAAGGGAACCCTCTTACACTGTTGGTGGGAATGCAAACTAGTACAGCCACTATGGAGAACAGTGTGGAGATTCCTTCAAAAACTGGAAATAGAACTGCCTTATGATCCAGCAATCCCACTGCTGGGCATACACACTGAGGAAACCAGAAGGGAAAGAGACACATGTACCCCAATGTTCATCGCAGCACTGTTTATAATAGCCAGGACATGGAAGCAACCTAGATGTCCATCAGCAGATGAATGGATAAGAAAGCTGTGGTACATATACACAATGGAGTATTACTCAGCCATTAAAAAGAATACATTTGAATCAGTTCTAATGAGGTGGATGAAACTGGAGCCTATTATACAGAGTGAAGTAAGCCAGAAGGACAAACACCAATACAGTATACTAACGCATATATATGGAATTTAGAAAGATGGTAACGATAACCCTGTATACGAGACAGCAAAAGAGACACTGATGTATAGAACAGGCTTATGGACTCTGTGGGAGAGGGAGAGGGTGGCAAGATTTGGGAGAATGGCATTGAAACATGTGAAATGTCATGTATGAAACAAGATGCCAGTCCAGGTTCAATGCACGATGCTGGATGCTTGGGACTGGTGCACTGGGACGACCCAGAGGGAAGGTATGGGGTGGGAGGAGGGAGGAGGGTTCAGGATGGATTTTCTTTTAAAATTTAATAAAGAAAAAGAAAGAAAAAAAAAACTGGGGTTTAAAAAACTTTATTTCCTCAATAAATTAAAAAAACACACACACAATAGACCCTTCATGTACATAGAAAAAAAGCTTTATTTCTTCATTACTCATCCTTACCTTAAACCTCCATTACCTAAGATAACCTAAGAGAATGTCCAACATAGTAGGAATTAAGAAACTGTAGCAGGTTGGTTGGGAATATGCACTGCCAGTTATGTTTGCATTATTGAATCACACTAATTTGTACACTGGAGTTAAAGTATTAATATAATGACAAAAAAATTAAAAGTAAACAAAGGAAACTGACTGTAGAAGAAATAGTCCAGCAGTCCCCAGGCCCTAAGTACCAGCATACGCTAAATCACAAAGTCCTCTTTCTCCTTCTAAGTCAGAGGGTCCTAGCAGTAGAACTGATACAGCTCTTTACTTACCAGGGATGCTGAGAAGATAAATCTGGATTAATTAATCCAGTGGTTTCAGAAAATTTTACACTCTTGTTACATCATGAAAATTACTCAGAAGCCACACTAATGACATGCTGTTGAATTCAGAAAATGAGAATGTCAACACACAACATAAAAATGAAATATAGTGCATTACAAAGTGTATTTCATCCATTTATTCCATCAGACAAAGTTGGGTTCCTCTCATTTAGGACAGACTGCTTGGTAGCATACCATCAGAGTATATATTTTATAGGTAGCAATAAAGCCTTATTAATATAAAATCTCATTATAACTAATGATGCTGTAATCTCTTTTGTAGGAGGTGAGGTTGTCTGGCTTAAGAGGAAGTTGGCAGGTAGATGGATGGATAGTCAGGAGAACTCAGAAAGGTAGACCATGTCATCAAGCCCTGCATGGTTTCCAGTCTCTGCAACCCACTCTCCTCACAGGTACAATCACTTAATCCTCAATACCAGGGCCTTTCTCTCTCCAACCTGGATGTCAGTGGTTCCCAAAGTGTGGTCACAATCAGGAATCTCAACAGCATCTATGAATTTGTTACAAATGCACATGCTCAGGTGGTAGGAATGTGGACCTAAGATAGAGCTGACAAAGTGGAGTCAGTGTGGGCCAGCTAATAATAATAAATTATTTATAAATATTTATTTACAAATATATATTTTTATATTATATATTTATATAATAAACTATAATATATATTTATATAATCATATATTTATATATTATATCAGATCAGATCAGATCAGTTGCTCAGTCGTGTCCGACTCTTTGCAACCCCATGAATCGCAGCACGCCAGGCCTCCCTGTCCATCACCAACTCCCGGAGTTCACTGAGACTCACGTCTATGGAGTCAGTGATGCCATCCAGCCATCTCATCCTCTGTCGTCCCCTTCTCCTCCTGCCCCCCAATCCCTCCCAGCATCAGAGTCCTTTCCAATGAGTCACCTCTTCGCATGAGGTGGCCAAAGTACTGGAGTTTCAGCTTTAGCATCATTCCTTCCAAAGAAATCCCATAAATAAATTTATAAATAATAAATTCACTCTTCCCATATTATCTTATATTATTGTTGTTTTCTAATTTCTTTAGATCCTGGATTCCTTTTTTTAATCTTCTTTAATAATAAACATGATTGAAATTATATACACTTATCCCTGAGTTTGGAAAGACTCAGGGGTTCCAAAGACTCTGGGGGCTCATTGTTTTTCCTGTGGTCTATAGTCTATACTCACAGGTATGTTTAACTCAATTTTCAAGGTTGAGATTTTTTGTCTTTGTTTACATTTATTTCATTAATATGATCAGAAATATGGCCTATAAAGTTCTGTGTTTTTAAACTGGCAAAAAAAAAAAAATAGTTAAGTAATAAAACAAGAAAGTGACTGGCCTGAACACAAAGTAGGGGTTCAATATATGGTTGGGATGAGAGGGGATGGCAGATGTTGGAAGAAGATAGAAAATGACTGTCTTGCCTCACTTCTACGTCAAAGCACATAATACTTGAAACTCAGGCTGGGGTAGGACCTTGTAACCTACTGACAGATTTTCCTAGGAATGACAGCTTAATGCTATAGTAGTCATGTATGGATGTAAGAGTTGGACCATAAAGACAGCTGATTTCCAAAGAATTGATGCTTTTAACTGTGGTGCTGGAGAAGACTCTTGAGAGTCCCTTGGACTGCAAGGAGATCAAACCAGTCAATCCTAAAGGAAATCAACCCTGAATATTCATTGGAAAGACTGATGCTGAAGCTGAAGCTCTGATACTTTGGCCACCTGATGCAAAGAGCCAACTCACTGGAAAAGTCCCTGATACCAGGAAAGGTTGAAGGCAGGAAGAGAAGGGGACAACAGAGGATCAGATGGTTGGATGGGATCACCAATTCAATGGACATGAGTTTGAGCAAGCTCCAGGAGATGGTCAAAGACAGGGAAACCTGGCATGCTGCAGTCCATGGGATCTCGAGTCCAACATGACTGAGCGACTGAACAACAACTATATTGGGATAACTGGTACTGGTGTTATCCTTCCCCCATAAAGAACTAGAAAACATGACAGAAATAAGAAATGTGTGTTTTCAAATTTTGGAAACAGGCAACACAGGACTGAGATCTTTTAGAAAAGGGAGGCAAATGAAATGAACCTTAGGATCACCCTGGCCATCTGCCTGGGAGTACTTTTTTGAATATGACAAAGGAAAAACTCAAGCAGATCATAGCAGCTATGCTAAACTGTAAATTGATAGGACAGAGTTTGGACTTGGAGGAGAATGACACAGCTGAAATATTTGGGACAAGGTAAAATATGGGGTGGGGGGGGCACTTCAAAGAAAGTGCTCCAGAAATCAGCATAGAAAATTCCGTTGAGTCTGCTGATGAGTACAAATGCCGTCAGGCCAGCGAAAGAACTACCAAGAAGCTATCAGCTGAATCATTCCTAGAACTTATACACAAATCAGAAATGGTAAAGTACTAATCAGCCAGAGTACAAAACCTTACTAAACATTTGGCACATGGAAGGTCATAACTTGTCAGCAAAGTTATGTAACTCTAATGCAACTCTAAGGTAAGGACTATTACTGACTTACCCTGCTGCTGCTGCTGCCGCTAAGTCGCTTCAGTCGTGTCCGACTCTGTGTGACCCCAGAGATGGCAGCCCACCAGGCTCCCCCATCCCTGGGATTCTCCAGGCAAGAACACTGGAGTGAGTTTCCATTTCCTTCTCCAATGCATGAAAGTTAAAAGTGAAAGTGAGGTCGCTCAGTCATGTCCGACTCTTAGCGACCCCATGGACTGCAGCCTTCCAGGCTCCTCCGTCCATGGGATTTTCCAGGCAAGAGTACTGGAGTGGGGTGCCATCGCGTTCTCCGTGACTGACCCTAAAACACTTTAAAACAAGACTAGGAAGGACAATGCCAACCTACCAATCACTTAACTTCCTAGTAAAATGAAGTTTGAGATTAAAAAAAAAAAAAAAAAAATCCAGGACTCAATATTAACATTCACAATGTCCTAAATTCAATCAAAAGTGCCTGTAACTGTGAAAAAGAGAAAAGTGTTACCCATAACAAAGAGATAAATCAGTAAATAATAACAGACCCCAAAATGGCAGAGATGATAAAATTATCAGGAAAAGATATCAAAATAACTGCTATAAATATTCTCAGAAATTTAAAGAAAAACATGACTATAATAAAAAGAGAAATGGAAATTATTTTTAAAAGCTAAATAGAACTTCTAAACATAAAAAATACAATTTATTTTTTAAAAGTTCATTGGATGTGATTAACAGCAAATTAGATATTTCAGGAGAAAAGATCAGTGAACTTGAGGACCTAAAAATAGAACCTATTCAAAATGAAGCACAATGTGAAAAATTGATTTTTTAATTAACAAAACCTCAGTGAGCTGTGGACAATAAAAAGCAATCTAACATGAATGCAATTAGAGACCCAGGGGAAAAAGAGAAGAGAGGAACAGAAGAAATATTTATAAATGAATGCAATAATTGTAAACCTTTTTCTAATCTTGATGAAAACTATAAATCTCAGATCCAAGAAACTCAATAAACGGTAAGCAGGTTAAAAACAAAGAAAATCACATCAAGGCACATTATAATCAAATTGCTGAAAATCAAGGATTAAAAAAGAATTTTAAAAGCAAACAGAAAGGAAAAACAGGTATACCTTAAATATACTTTTTATATATATTTATTTATTTATATATATTTAGAGTAATTAGAATAATATTGGATTGTTTTCCTTTAGCTCTTTTTTCAGCTTTATTGAAAGATAATTGACATATAATGTAAATTTAAGGTATACATGTGATGATTTAATAAATATATTGAGAAGTGTTTACCAAAATAAGGTTAGTTAGCACTTTCATCACATCGCATAGTTACAATTTTTTGTGTGTATGGTGTATGTAATTTTTATTTGACAATTATACCTCAATAAGGGCTTCCCTGGTGCTTAATGATAAAAGAATCTGCCTGCCAATGTAGGAGACACAGAAGATGCCAGTTTGATCCCTGGGTCACAAAGATCTGCAGGAAGAAATGGCAACCCACTCCAGTACTCTTGCCTGGAAAATCCCATGGACAGAGGGGCCTGTAGGGCTAGAGTCCATGGGGTTGCAAAAGAGCTGGACATAAATCAGCAACTAAACAACAACAAAAGCCTCAATAGAGTGGGAAAGGGACAAAAAACAGCATATGGGTCACACACAAGATGTAGAAACAAACATAAGAGAAACAGTGGACTTTTCATCAGAAAATGTTCAAGAGAGAAGATATGCAATAATGTATTTAAACTGATGAAAACACACACAAAAAAAATGGCCCATTAACTGTTCTATATCTACTGCAAATATTCTTCAAAAATGGAGAAATAAAAACATTTCATTCATTCCATTTCCACTTTGATTTTCATGTAAACAAAAGCTGAAAAAAATTACTGTGAGCTCTGAACTTCAAGAAGGATTCAGGTAGTAGGAAAAGAATACCCTACAGAAACATAGAAATACAAAGAGCAAAAAAGCATGCTGGATACGGTAAGATGTGAGTAAAAATAAAAATTTTTTCTCACTTTTTAACTGAGATATAACTGACAAACAACGCTGTATAAGCTGAAGGTATATATGTTGATTTGATATATTTGTATACCATACTGCAATATATTTTTCTCATTTTTTAATTATTTAGATTATTGGCTTTAGTAGCAATAAAAATGACAAGGTATTTGGGGATTTATAAAACATGTAGGAGAGAAATGTAACAAAGCAATAACACAAAGGATGGGCGAGTGCAAATGGAATTTTATCTTTGTAAGACTCTTACATTATATGTGCTGCTGCTGCTGCTAAGTCACTTCAGTCGTGTCCAACTCTGTGCAACCCCATAGACGGCAGCCCACCAGGCTCCCCGGTCCCTGGGATTCTCCAGACAAGAACACGGGAGTGGGTTGCCATTTCTTTCTCCAACATTATATGTGACATGGTATAATATTATTTGAAGGCTAAGGGCATCCATGCATGCTAAGTCACTACAGTTATGCCCGACTCCTTGCAACCCTATAGACTGTAGCCCACCAGCCTCCTCTATCCATGAGATTCTCCAGGCAAGAATACTGGAGTGGGTTGCCATGCCCTCCTCCAGGGGATCTTCCTGACATAGGGATTAAACTGGCATCTCATAAGTCTCCTGCACTGGCAGGCAAGCTCTTTACCACTGAACCACTTAGGAAGCCCTTTGAAGACAAAGTGTGATAAGTTAAAGGTATATACTATAAATCTTAGTAAACTGTAAAAAAAAAAAAATAGAACAAAGAGATATAGCTAATAAGCCAACAGTTGAGATAAAATGGAAAGCTAAAAAAAGTCACTTAATCCAAAAGAAGTTAAGAAAAGAAAACAAGGAAGAAAATGCAGAGAGAGCAAATATTAAAAAGTAGCAAAATTATAAAACAAATTTATAAATTTACAAATTTATAAAACAAAATTATAAAAAATAATAAATGCATATGGTTAAGTATTTCATTTAAAGCAGAGATTGTCTGGCAAGATTTCTTAAAAGCAATATTCAATTTTACATTATCTATAAAAACTCACTTTAAATACATAGATGCAGGTTAAAAGTAAAAGAATCATAAGTGATATAATATTTCACCATAATAATGAGAAAATTAGAGTGACTTCATTAACATCAGTAAATTAGGCTTTAGGACACAAAATGTTACCAATGGTAAAGTGGGTTTCATAATGATTAAAGGGTTGATTTGTCAAAGAAGACATAGTAATCCTAAATGAGTCTGTATGTAATTATAGAGCTTTAAAATACATAGACTAAAACTGACAGAACTGAAAATAAGAAAAGACAAATCACTAACTACAGTTGAAACAATCTCAACATTCCTGTCTCATAATTGATAAAACAAGTAGAAAATTAGCAAAATACAAAAGTCTTGAACAAAATTATCAATCAACTTTTCCTCATTGACAATTATAGAACAGGTGGCTCAGTGGGAAAGAATCTGCTCACCAGTGCAGGAGCTGCAGAAGACTTGGGTTCAAGCCCTGGGTAGGAAAGATCCCCTGAAAAAGGAATTGGCAACCCACTCCAGTATTCTTGTCATGATAATCCAAGGACAGAGGAGCTTGGCAGGCCACAGTCCATGGGGTTGCAGAGAGTCAGATACAACTGAGCACACACACAGCCAAAATCTTCAGAACAGATATTCTCTTAAAGTGCATATAGAGATTCACCAAATAGCCATAGTCAGGTCACAAAACAGACCTCCATAAATTTAAAAGGCAATAAAAAATATGTTTTGTGACCATAGCAGAATTAAATATCTTTAAAATAGTACATAAAAACACCTCAAAAACTACAAATTTATTTTTTTTTTAATAACACAGGTGATATTATACTTAATGATGGAAGACAGAAAGTTTTCCCTACTAAGATCAGAAACAAGACAAGGATTCCCACTTTCATCATTTCTATTCAACATTGCACTGGAAGTTTTAACCAGATTAATTTTCCCCAAAACAAAAGTAGAAATTAAAGGCATTCAATTTGGAAATTAATAAGCAAAATTATCTCTATTATAGATGACATAAATTTACATAAAGAAAATCTTAAAGAATCTGGAAAAATCTATTAAAGTTAATAAGCAAATTCAATGGAGTTGCAGGATATAGATAAACATGTAAAAATCAGTTGTATTTCTATAGTAACAAGTAATTAGCAAAAAAAAAAAAGAATCAAGAAAACAATTCAATTTACAATAGCATCAAAATAGTTAAAATGACTTGGAATAAATTTAACCAAGAAGTTGCAAGGCTTGTACACTGGAAACTATTGCTTAAAGACTAATGCTTATAACATTGCTTAAAGACATGAAAGAAGACCTAAATAAATAGAAAGATGTCAATATTCAAGGAATGGAAATCAACATAGTTAAGATGGCAATACTCCCCAAAGAAATCTACAGAGTCAATGCAATCTCCATTAAAATATCAATGGCCTATTTTTAGCAGATGGAAAATTAGATACTAAAATTCATGTATGATTTCAAGGGACCCATATGGCCAAAAAGAATCTTGAGAAGGAATAATAAAGTTAGAGCACTAAAACTTATGGATTCAAAATTTACCACAAAACTTCAGTAATTAAGAGAAAAACATTGGCATAAGGATACACATATAGACCAATGGAATAGAACTGATAGTCTTAGAAATAAATCCATACACCTATGGCCAACTAATTTTCAACAGGAGTGCCAAGACTATATAATGAGGAAAGAAGTTTCTTCAACAAGAACATGTGGTAAATCTTTTATAAACATAGATTGGCAATGGATTCTTACATATGACACTAAAAACCCAAAGGAAAAAAATGATGGCTTACACTTCAACAGAAATTAAAACTCTTGTGCATTCAAACACACTATCAAGAAAGTGAAAAACAACCGACATAATGGGGAAAAATAATTACAAATCATATATCTCATAAGCATTCAGTCTCAAGAATATATAAAGGACTCTTACAACTCAACAAAAGACAAAAAACTCAATTTAAAAAAAATGAGCAAAAGACTTGAATAGATATTTTTACCAAGATGATAAATAAATGGCCGACAAGCACATAAAAAGATGCTCAATGTCCTTAGGCATTAGGGAAAAGCAAGTTAAAAACATAATGAGATACCCCTGCTCATCTACTGTATATATCTTATAATGGCAATAGAAAAAAAAACAGAAAATAAATGTTGGCAAGATGTGAAGACATTGCATATACTGCTCAGTAGAAATGCAAAAAAGTGCAGCCACTATGGAAAACAGTTTTATGGGTCCTCAAAAAGTTAAACATAGAATTGTCATATTCCCAGAACAGCTAAGTACATGCCCACAAGAATTGAAAACAAATATTCAAAAAAAAAGGATAATTTGCCCACAAGAGCCAAAAGTTAGAAACATACGTCCTTCAACTGATGAATAGAAAAATAAAACTATATTCTCACAGTGGAATATTATTCAGCCATAAGAAGAAATGAAGTACTGATGCATGATGCAACATGGATGAACAGACAAATCATTGTGCTAAGTGAAAGAAACCAGACATAAGAGGTTGCATATCACATGATTCAATTTTCGTATGAAATATCTAGGACAGGAAAGTCCATCGAGACAGAAAAGAACAGGAGATCCTAGGTGCCAGGAAGAGGGGGTAATTTAGAATGACTCCTTTAAGGAGACAGGCTTTCCTTTAAGGATGATCAAAATGGTTTGGAACTAGAAGCAGTGATGGTTCCACAAAATTCTGAATGTACTAAATGTCAGTGAATTGTACAGTTAGAACTGATTGGTTTTATGTTGTATGGCTTTTACTCTAATAATAAATCAAAAAAAGAAAAAGAAAGAAAGGTAGAAAATCCTCTTATTTGGAAATTAAACATAACATCTCTAAATAGCCCTGAGTCAAAGAATTAAAAGAAAGATTAGAAAATATTTTAACTGAGTGATAACAAAAACACAGCACATCAGAATTCATGAGATGCATGTCTAGAAGTGCTGATAATTTTAAATTGCTTGTATTAAAAAAGAATAAAAGCCTAAGCCAATGATCTAAGCTTCTAATAGGGCTTTAATAGGGCTTCCCTGATAGCTCAGTTGGTAAAGATTCCACCTGCAGTGCAGGAGTTCAGTTTAGTTCAGTAGTTCAGTCGTGTCCAACTCTTTGCGACCCTGTGAATCGCAGCACGCCAGGCCTCCCTGTCCATCACCAACTCCTGGAGTTCACCCAGACTCACGTCCATCAAGTCAGTGATGCCATCCAGCCATCTCATCCTCTGTCGCCCCTTCTCCTCCTGCCCCCAATCCCTCCCAGCATCAGAGTCTTTTCCAATGAGTCAACTCTTCGCATGAGGTGGCCAAAGTACTGGAGTTTCAGCTTTAGCATCATTCCTTCCAAAGAAATCCTAGGGCTGATCTCCTTCAGAATGGACTGGTTGGATCTCCTTGCAGTCCAAGGGACTCTCAAGAGTCTTCTCCAACACCACAATTCAAAAGCATCAATTCTTCAGCGCTCAGCTTTCTTCAGTCCAACTCTCACATCCATACATGACCACTGGAAAAACCATAGGCTTGACTAGACGGACCTTTGTTGGCAAAGTAATATCTCCGCTTTTCAATATGCTATCTAGGTTGGTCATAACTTTTCTTTCAAGGAGTAAGAGTCTTTTAATTTTGTGGCTGCAGTCACCATCTGCAGGGATTTTGGAGCCCCCAAAAATAAAGTCTGACACTGTTTCCAGTGCAAGAGACACTGGTTCAATTCCTGGGTCGGGAAGATCCCCTGGAGAAGGAAATGGCAACCTACTCCAGTATTCTTCCCTGGAGAATTCTATGGATAGAGAAGGCTGGCAGGCTACAGTCCATGGGGTCACAAGAATCAGACACAGTTTAGCAACTAAACCACCACCACCACCAAGATTAGCATGAATACCTTTGCACTAATGAATTTGACTATTAGATGAAACTGACACATTTTTTAAAGACACTGGAAGATATTTTGCAAAATTAGTACAACAATACTTCTCAACCCACATACTTTTCAGAACTTTCCTGCCCCCCATCAAGAGATGGAGTCAATCCTGAACCTTGGCAGATCTTTGCAACTGCTTTTACTAACAGAATACCACAGAAGTAGTTCTATGTAATTTCAGAAGGTAGGTCATAAAAGGTAAATAAAGATTCAACCTGACTCCATCAAAATATTAAAGTTCTGTTCTTTAAAACCCAGAATTAATAAAATAAAAAGACAAGCCACAAACTGGGAAAATATTCACAATACATAATATTTGATAAAGGACTGGTGTCCAGAGTATTTAGAGAACTTTTCCAACCCAATAGGAAGACAATAAACCCAATCTAAAAATGGGCAAAAGATTTGCACAGACACTACATAAAATTAGATATACAAATGACCGATAAGTGCATGCATCCATGCATATAAAAAGATATCATATTATTCCATTTATATGAAATTCTAGAACAGATAAAACTACTCTATAATTTTAGAAAACAGATGAGTTGTTTCCTGAGGCCAGGAGTTGCAAAGGCAATTGACTGCAAAGTGACATGAGTAAACTTTATCAGTTTGAATGCTTTTTCTATCTCAAATGCAAATACTTATACACTTAAAAATGAGGCTCTATTGTTCTATTGCTATGTTCTATTGTTATGTTCCATTTACCTCAAGAAAGTTATTGGATTGTTTATACCATAAAAGTAGTTTAAAAGATAAATTTATGGATTTAATATTTAACTTTTAAAACCTAATGAACTATTATAATGTTAATAGATAGCATTTACTACATATGAATAAAACTTCAAAAATATCTTAGGTATTTTTTTGTCAGTGTAAGATCTGTATTTTCCCATAAAAGTGAAACAGAAAATAATTATCTACAAAGAAATTTAAAATCTTACCTGTGTCTTTATATGTCCCTGATTCCTTTACAAAAAAAAATTGGGCATGTGACCTAAATAAGAATCTGGGGAGAAAGAATAACTTTTCCACATTGAGCCATAAAACGCACTTGGGGTCCTGACTGTGGTACCTTAGATCCCAGAGTAATTGAGCAGACGGCAGGCAGGTTGGTTTATCCTCAGGCTCATGCATCACAGACTACCAATACTACATAAGATCTATTCTTCTTGCTTCTTCCACTTTCTTAGAATTTTCCTTGTGGTGCTAACCATGAAACAAGCTGGGCTTACATCAAACCCAGAAGTGAGAGGGAACTGTGCAATGACTTAAAAAGAGAAGCTTCTGAATAGATGATTCCTTACATTACTAAGTAAAGAGATATGCCAAAAATGGATAACATTAAACATGGTTTTATTTTAATATTGAAAGATCAGTGTATTACATTGTAGTAATAATAATAATAGCTAACACTAAAATAATCTTGAGAAAGACACTATTCCATGTGTATTAGCTCATGTTAATTTTCACCAGAAGCACAGAAGGCAGGTACACTCTTCTTATCCCCATTTTATAAACAAGCATATTAAGGCACTGAGAGATCAAACAACTTGCTCAAGTTTATACAGCTAATAAATAGCATAGCTGGGATTTAAGCCCAGATAGTGTGACCCTTAACCACTATTCTATACTATCTCTTGATATTTATCATACTAGCATCTGACATTTACTAAAATCAAGGATCTAGATTCTGACTTGTGTGATTCTATGATGAGTTCTAGATTATTCTCCTGGCCTATTCCATGTATTCAGGTATGTATAAACAATTATATCTTAATCTATTTCTATATACATATGTACATTTTGACTGCTACGGCTAACTCACTTCAGTCGTGTCCGACTCTGTGCGACCCCAGAGACGGCAGCCCACCAGGCTCCCCCATCCCTGGGATTCTCCAGGCAAGAACGCTGGAGTGGGTTGCCATTTCCTTCTCCAATGCATGAAAGTGAAAAGTGAAAGGGAAGTCGTTCAGTCGTGTCTGACTCTTAGCGACCCCATGGACTGCTGCCTACCGGGCTCTGCTGTCCATGGGATTTGCCAGGCAAGAGTACTGGAGTGGGGTGCCATTGCCTTCTCCCCTATGCCACACAGTAGACCAAAAATTTTCTACCTTTACTCATCCAAAAAGACCAAAAATGCTAACATTTGCAAGATAATTGAATTTAGCATGCATGAAACATAAACATTTCATATCTCTGTGTGCACATGTACACTCATGCACATTTTGTAAAGTACACACAGTTCTTGGGTGTGTTGCCAGAAACCACCTGCCTCACTTTATTTCTCTTCTAACTGATTATTTCCCAATATGATGATATGAATTTAGCTAATCCCTGCAGGGAGAATTATTATTAAGTTTCCCCTCCATTTAGTTAGATAACAACTCTTAAACACAAGGTCAGAGTCATTCTGCCTTAGCCACTCTCCTATGTTTTTAACAACTGCCTTTGTGCCCAGCTGGTCTGAATCTTAGCCCTCTTCCACACACATATGCTTTGCCATTTTTTTTTTTTTCTGGCTCCTTTCTTCCTGAGAGTTGAAGTAACAAGATAAGTGGCAATTTTTTAAAGGCTAATTAAGAGCCTTTCTGCATATGTCCTACTTAATTAGCTTTTGTCAACCTTGATTATACTCAAATTTTTAAAATTAACTTATATTTATTCTGCTCATATGCATAATGTGAAATAACAGAGGACAGCTATTGTTACAAGCTTTTCCAGTGAACGACCACTATATTATAATAAAGGAGTTATCAAAATAATATAAATGCTAACCTAGAGCATTTTTAATGTGAATATATTTCATACTGATGAACTCCTATTATTGCTCTGCATGTTTAAGGGCAGAAAGTTAATTTTTCTCTGGCATAATCACTTCTGGTGACGGCTTTGGAATTTCTTAATATGAAGATGACCAACAAGGAGGGAATTTTCTCTGCTCTGTTCCAGTGGTTCTCAGACTTTGGTGTGTATAAGACTACTCTGCAGAGCTTGCTGTGTGTGTGTTAGTTGCTCAGTCATGTCTGACTCTTTGCGACCCCAATAGTTCACCAGGCTCCTCTGTCCATGGGGACTCTCCAGACAAGAATACTGGAGTGGGTTTCCATGCCCTCCTCCAGGGGACCTTCCCAACCCAGGGATAGATCCCAGGTGTCCCACACTGCAGGCAGATACTTTACCATCTAAGCCACCAGGGAAGCCCATAGAGTTCATTAACAATTCAGATTTCCTTTACGCACCTCTGTGACTCTTATCCTGAGGGTCCCTTATCCTCTCTAACCCTCAGTATTCTCTTTTATAAAATGAGAATGACTTCCACATTAAAAGTATTTGCGAGTTTAATATAAAATACTAATTGAAGCAAAAGTCTTAGCATAGCACCCAATATAGAGCATCTACATAGTCCCATGCTTCCCTGGTGACTCAGTGGTAAAGAAGTGGCCTGCCAATGTAGAAGATGATGGTTCAATTCCTGGTTCAGGAAGATCCCCTGGAGGAGGACAGGGCAATCCACTCCAATATTCTCGCCTGGGAAATCCCATGGAGAGAGGAGCCTAGAAGACTATGGCCCATGAGGTGGCAAAATAGTCTGGACACAATTTAGCAACAAAATAACAACGACAATATAGTCCCAAGATTCTGATTCAATAAGCCCCCTCTCCCGGGTAATCCTGCTGCAGGTAGTCTGAGAATGGAGATATTTTTAAAAACTCTACCCTTGTCTCTAGACTGTGACCACTTGGCATGGCCCTGTCCCTGGTTAAGCTCATTAACAGTTCCTGGGAAGGAGAAATAGAAGCTAGGTAATAAAATAAAATCTAACCTTTTATTCCTTTGTACTTGGTCCATCTGTGCTTGCTCCCGGACCGCGTGCTTGTATCCAGCCCTTCACACCAGAGTTCCTACTGCCAACCGCAAGACTTCAGCCAATACTGTGGCTACGAGAGCCACGTGCAGGCGCAGCAGTTGGAGGTGAGGGTGGGGACGGGCGTGAGCAGACTGCAGGGCGCTGTGATCCCGAGTGGTGTGCAGAAAGACTGCGTGAGCAGCACAGGTACCCCTGCACGACCTGAGAAAACCCCACCCCCTCCCCGCCCACCAGATCCTTATAAGGCAGCCCTGATTGTGCTCCCACCAGATCCCTATAAGGCAGCCCTGATTGTGCTCCCACCAGATCCCTATAAGGCAGCCCTGACTGCGTTTTGTGCGCGAGAGCTTGGACACTAGAGCTGCAGCTGCGGCCTCTCCATTCTCTGATCAAAGCTTTTCTTTGTTTCTCAACCAAAAACTCCATCTATGGACCCACACAACACCGTGCTGAAGGAAGGACCCTGGTTGGGGATGGACTCTGGCAGGTAGGTAATAGTTCTACCTCAGAATTACCTGTTGAGCTTTCCGAAATATCAATCCTTGGGCTTCATTCTCAGAAATTCTAACACTGTATATGTGATAAGGAGCTCAAGCATTCTGAAAGGTTTGAAAAGTTGACTCCAGTGCTAGTCAGAATCAAGAATCATTACTTCCCAGCAGTGATCTCCAAATACTTTTCTCCAGGTCCACAGTGGAAAAAAATTCAGCATATATCTGTAGTATATATAAGCAAATTTTACTGAATGATGTATTATTTATTTTAAATATACACAAAAATGGAAGTTTTAAAAAGGATATGAAAGAAAAATATTTTAAACTTTGCTTTTATTTACTAATGGCATTGAAACTCTCTTACCATCAGTTAAAAAATATTTTTAATAGAATTCCAGAACCTTAGTTTTTAAACGTTTGCTTAAACATTAGCCACAATAGCTTCATCCCACTCGCATAATTCCTGGCATAATATATACTCTTACATCTCAGAATAGCTGAATGCACAGTAGACACTTGATATATAACCATGTACCTGAAAAACATACATCATTAGTAATACTGGATTTATATTCCTATTTCAAAGAGTTTTCTTGATAATTCCAAGTTTTTTCACTTACTTCTTACTAGACCTACTAGATCTGGCTAGGGTGTCACTGGTTTAAATCTTGCAATGTGACTGATGAAGTTTGTACTCGGAGTCAAAGAAGTATTGATGCTGACATTTTCTTCTAGTTTGGTGTGTTTGTATTATTAGTATTATTTCTAAACAGCAAGTTATTTGCAGGAATCCTTTGAGGCTATTGCAATGCCTACTAGGGGGTCTTAAGGCTCTACTGAATATTCATATTCTTGAACTACTATAGGTCACACTTGGCTTCAGATTTGTTCAGAATAATATAGGCTAGGAATACAGCCTGCCAGAAGTCAGAGCTAAGCATTCCTCTTCTGCCAGAGTCCTTCAACACTTCTTGCTATTGTCCAGGGAGTGAACTCTGACCTTCCTTTATTGACAGCTCGGGTTCAAGGTTATCAAATCCATATTGGCTTGTTTCAGGATCTACCCTGGTAACCAGTGTCTCTTGAAGCAACTCCATAGGCATAACTTCTGGGGTTCTTATAGGGACATAATCAGCTCTAGGATCACCACTCTCACCCAAATGTTATGATGTTCCCATTAGGAACTTACAGTTCCCCCGGTCCAGTTGTAGCCTTTTACTTAGTCATTTTTACCAGTAAGTAATGTCGCCTAGCAACCTATTTGATTCACTAGCTTTAACAGGACTCTAAGCGAGGAGCTGAAAAGCTAACAAAAGGGCAAGTTCTTGTGCAGAAGGAGAAAAGGTTTCCTAACCTTTTATTCACACCTTGTGGATATCCAGTTTTGAGGTAGTTAGTCTAAATAAAACCAGGAGATATATCTTTAAATTCATTTATCTGAGTACACATGGCATACATCAAAGTGAAGTTTTCTAAAAGCCAACAAACAAATGAGATTGCCTCTGTTATCTCTGCCTTGGGGGCACTCACATCCAAATAACTCACATACAATACACAACATGTGAAAACTTGGTGCTTAGATGGACTGAGGAAGGATGGTGTAATTCACATATTAAATACTGTATTTTGTTATATTTCAATAAACTTCATTTGGGGAGCAGTTTTAGGTTCACAGCAAAATTGAGAGGAAGGTGGGAAGGGATAAATTGGGAGATTGGGACTGACATATACACACTACTGTATATAAAATAGATAACTAATAAGAAACTACTGTAGAGCACAGGAAATGCAATACTCTGTAATGGCCTATAGGGAAAATAATCTAAAAAAAGAGTGGATATATGCCTATGTATAACTGATCCACTTTGCTGTTCACCTGACACTAACACAACATTGTAAATCAACTATACTCCAATAAAAACGTGAAAAAACAAACAAGCAAAAAAAAAGAAAACCTGAGAGGAAGGTACATAGATTTCCCATATACCTTCTGCCCTGACACATGCATAGCCTCCCCCATTGGCAGGCTTTCCCACCAGAGGTGGTGCATTTGTTACAACTGATGGATCTACAATGACATCTCCCAGTTCCCCAAAGTCCGTAGCTTACATTAGTTCACTCTTGATATACCTGCTATGGGTTTGGACAAATGTTTAATAACATGTATTCACCACGGAGAATGTGGTTCTAAAATTCTTTGTCACGTGAGGTTTTCACGTAGAACGTTTAGCTTCTCTTATTCCACCTTACTGAAACTGATAGTGTGCTGGCTTTATGGAACAGTCATCAGAAACATGGTAGGGACTTCTGTGGCAGTCCCGTGGTTAAGACTCTGCACTTCTACTGTGGGGAGTATGGGTTCAAACTCTGGTCTGGGATCTTAAGATCCCGCATGCCGCACAGTGCAGCCAAAACAAAATGGTATTACTATTTTCTTATCTTTTGAGGTCAAAATATATGAAGATAGATAATAGACTTTAAATAGATACTAGATTATAGATAGTTGTGGATGGATAGATAGATAGATAGATATAATTAAACAGATAGATAGATGCTCACATTTTGTTTCTAAACTCCATTAAGTTGCCTCTTACACTCAGTGAGCTATATCGCCTCCTCTTGGAAGACACTGCTCTTAGGTCTACATGATCTGAGCTCTGCTCGCTCCAATAGCTTCAACTGGAAGCTAGCTAGCTAGGCCTCTGCTAGCTCCAATCACTCTTGCCCTTATTCTCTGAGCACTGCCCTTAGTGGGCTTCCCAGGTGGTTTAGTGGTAAAGAACTTCCCTGCCCATGCAAGGGATGCGGGTTCAATCCCTGGGCCAAGAAGATCCCCTGGGATAGGGAATGGCAACCTGCTCCAATATTCTTGGCTGGAGAATCTCATGGACAGAGGAGCCTGGTACAATCCATGGGGTTGCAAAAGAGTCAAACACGACTGAGCAGCAAAGCGTGCACACACACCACCCTTAGTATATGTTGGCTTTTTCTCTTTTTAAGTTCTTCTAACGCAGTGCTTCTCAAACTGTAACCTCTATATGAATCACCTGGAGATTTTGATACACAGATTTTGATTGAGACTTAAAAAAGGCCCAATAAACTTCTGACGTGGCAGGGACCAGGACCACATTTTGAATAGAAAAGCTCCAGCCCAATGATTCGCATGCCTGGAGCCACATCAGAATCCCTGGGGAGCTTGTTAATCAGCTGATACTCATATTCTACCTCCTGCAAGGCCGTCCTTTTTCTCCTCTGAAAGCCTCCTCATACAGATTTCCTCTTCCTCTAAGGCACTTCACCCAACACTGCCACACCACCCTTTCAAAGTGAAAGTAAAAGTATTAGGCACTCAGTAGTGTCCTATTCTTTGTGACCCCATGGACTGTAGCCTGCCAAGCTCCTCTGTCCTTGGAATTCCATTACCTTCTGCAGGGCATCTTTCTGACCCAGGGATCAAACCTGGGTCTTCCACATTGCAAGTAGTTTATCATCTGAGCCACCAGGGAAGCCTACTCTTTCAAACCTCAGGTTAAATGTCACTTCTTCGGACACTCTCAGCTTGGCAAGGACTCCTGTTTTATTCCATTTGGGCTGCTGTAACAAAACACCATAGACTAGGTAGCTTATAAACCACAGAAACATACTTCTCATAGTTATGGAGGCTGGGAAGTCTGAGATCAAGTTGCCAGCAGATTCAGTGCCAGGTGAGAGCCCACTTCACTGTAACCTCACACAGTGGAAGAGGCTCAGGAGCTCCATAAGGTCTCTTTTTTGTGACAGCACTAATCACATTCAAGAGGCCCCTGCCTTCATGACCTAATCACCTCCCAAAGACCCACTTCCAACACCATCACCTATGAATTACAGGGAGACAAAAACACTGGGTCTATAGCAGGTCATCTATCATAGTCTCCCTTAGCGCCTAATCTTTACCACATGAAGCTCATCAGCATTCCAGTTAAATAACAAAATGTGTTAATCCCTCTTTGCTTTCTGCTCAAATTTCCTTTACAGCTGGATTCATGCCTGCCAACTTTTTCCACCTCTGTATCCCCACTGTCAAACTGTGCACACATGATAGGTTCTGAACTCACATTAAGTAAATGAATCAGTCTTTTTTTAATATACACCTGAGTTTGCCAGTGTAATGCCAAGAAAACTAAAGAAACATGATTCCTATATTTCTAAACTATATGAGGAATATAAATTTTTATTTAATCTCAAAGATAACATTTAACAACATTACTATAATCAAAAGTCACATATTAATTGCCTATTTTATCAGTCAGTAGATGATGGTTATAAAGATAGATAGGACCCCAGACTTAACAGAGCTTGTAGTCTTCTGCGTGCTTAGTCACTCAGTCGTGTTCAACTCTTTTTGATCCTTTGGACTATAGCCAGCCAGGCTCTTCTCTTCACGGCATTTTTCAGGCAGGAATACTGGAGCAGATTGCCATTTCCTCTTCCAGGGGATCTTCCTGACCCAGAGATCGAACCGATGTCTCCTATGTCTCCCGCATTGCAGGAGGATTCTTTACCTACTGAGCCATAAAGGAAGTCCCCTGTAGTCTTGTAGGGAATATAGATATTCAAGGGTTTAGGGTCCAAGCCAGTGTCAGGAGACTTACATCAAGCATTCTCTTCTTTCCCATAGTGGGGAGGAAGCTGAAAATGAGAAACATCATACACAGATTTAAGCCAAATCCTATAACTAATGATATGCATTAATCAAATGATATTGAATGGATTAAATGGACTTTTTAAAACTTCATTTTATATTGGAGTATAGCCAGTTGACAATGTTGTGATAGTTTCAGGTGAATAGCAAAGAGACTCAGCCATTCATATACATGCATCCATTTTCCCCCAAACACCCCTCCTTATAAAGCATATAGTGAGGGCCCTAAAGCAAGTCTAGGGAAATATATTTGGACTGAGACCTGAATGACAGCTGATGCAGACGAAGGATGAATGGTATAGAGGTTTCAGACAGAGGGAACAGCCTGTTCTAAGACCTTATGGCAGGAGCCTAAGGAAAAACACCTGAGTGAACAGAGTCCAGTGAAGCTGGAGCAGATGTGTGAGGTTAAGCTGGAGAAAGAATCAGGAAACGGGTCAGGCAGGAACCTGTAGAGAATTCTGAACTTTATTTTGAGTTCAATGCAAAGTCCCTAAGGAGTTTTAAGCAGGGAATAATATGTTCTGATGGCAAAGCTGGAAAATCATCCTGGCTCCAGTAACTGTAATTTTATAAGGATAAACCAGATAAGCCTTTTCTCCTCTTAATGATGATTATTTCATTTTTACCTATTTATTCTTCTGCAGTTTTCTCAACCATAAAATATCTCTGCCCTTTGTACATTTCCTGGTGATTTATCCTGAACCTTATACAGCTTGACTAGAGGCATTCTGATACTTATGGTCTTCTGATTTTCCCTGAATCTAATCAAAAAACCATAATTTAGTCTTTGTTTTTCAATAGAGTATACCATCTTAAAATATTATTCTACACATTTTGGTAGCAATATTTTAATTAAATATTAAAGTTGCAGAAATTAAAGCTATGTCTATTTCAAAAGACACAGAAAATTTATCTTAGTGTCTGGGAAGCATTATAAAATGAGTAGGAGGTTTGAGGAGAGAAAATATTGGTACAATGTTTCAGGTGTTTTAGGTTATCAATGCTGTAGAGCACCTCCTCCCCGTAGTGAGAACAGGTACTTTGATTAAATCTAGATTTAAAAATATAAATCAAAATGAAGGAAACCTATTTCTTAGCAGCACAATTATTTTTTATTTAATTTTTATTGCAGCATAGTTGCTTTACAATGTTGTGTTAGCTTCTACTGCACAGCAAAATGAATCAACCTTGCGTGTATATATATATATATATATATATATATATATCTCCCCCATTTTTCGACTTCCTTCCCATTCAGCCACAGAGCATTAAGTAGAGTTCCCTGTGCTATACATATACACAGTTGATACTATGTATAATATAGATAACTAATGAGAAACACTTTACAAGATGGAAACAAAGCAGACAAAACCCAGAGCAGCTGGTCCATGGCCTCTGGTTGCCATCCTCTTTCCTGGCTGAGGGGCAGCACAATTCTCTGTAAGAATTTTTTTTTTTTTTTTTTTTTGCGAGAGAGAGAGAGAGAGAACATTTATTTAACTATTTTAGTGGGTCAAGTTGGGGACAGAGACTCTGCCCCAGAAGCATGTTGTGGACATGCAGTTCCTCCTTTGCTGTATCTGTTTTGCACTAAGCCGGTAGTTTTAAGTTCTATCTAGCTCCACTGATTCCTTCTTATGTTAAATATTAGATAGCATCCCTTTAACCTTCAAAAATTAAATTATTAGAATAATATTTCCTAGTCACACACATTTCAAGCAGTTCAATAAAATTTCCTAAATGTACTATAAATAGGATTGCCAGAGACAATATCTAGCACATACTTAACACTAAAAATTTATTTGTAGCTTATCTGAAATTTAAATTTAACTTGGCTTCCTATACTTTTATTTGTTAAACCTGGCAAGCCTAATTAGGAAAAGACAATAATATCTGAATAGTATTTGGTGTAACTGCTTCACCTTGACTATGCTATAACACTTAAGGAGGTTGTTAGATGCTTTTGCCAATGTTGGAATCACCAGATTGCAATAGTTATCAATGCAGACTGATATTGGTAGGTTTCATTGGCCTCTCAAATGCCATAAGCAGTATGGCTGTTAGTGATATGATTATTGGAAATGACAAACACTCTCTTAGAAAATTTTAAAACTAAGCCACCAAGTTCTTCTGATTTGCATAGTAGTTGCATTCCTGAAAGACCTCATGTATATTAAAATCATGCCATACAGCATATGTACACACATACACTCACACACATTAAGGTAAGTTCTGCTGCTGCTGCTGCTGCTAAGTCGCTTCAGTCGTGTCCGACTCTGTGCGACCCCATAGACGGCAGCCCACCAGGCTCCCCCGTCCCTGGGATTCTCCAGGCAAGAACACTGGAGTGGGTTGCCATTTCCTTCTCCAATGCATGAAAGGAAAAGTGAAAGTGAAGTCTCTCAGTCATGTCTGACTCTTAGCGACCCATGGACTGCAGCCTACCAGGCTCCTCCGTCCATGGGATTTTCCAGGCAAGAGTACTGGAGTGGGTTGCCATTGTCTCAGATAATTAGAGCTTCTCATGTACATGTCTGTCCAGCAGGACATTCAAGAATCATGGAAGACATGGTACAATTCTTTGTTGTGTGGGACTTTGCTACTTATTGTAGGACATTTATCTTCTCTGGCTCCAGCTCATCAAAACCAGTGGTACCCTCCCTCTATGGAAACAGTCTAAGAACACTTCCACTGATTTCCCCTAATTGATGGTAGCAGTCTCACTGAAGCTACTAATTTAAATCATACATAAAAGGAAGATTAGGGGAGTTTTTCTAGGACAAATGAAAGAAGAATTTGGAGAAAGAACAGAGATAAACTATTGGAATTTCATCAATTCCTTCTCTTGGTACAACATGAAACCACTGGTTAGCCTACAAAATCTTTAGTAAAATATCCATTTCCCTATTTCTCAGAGTTTGAAGTGAGGAGGAAGAAAGAGGCTCTGAGAACTATATTCTCTCTTTCTCTTCTAGGACCTATGCTATGGGGACAGGGAAGAGGGATGGGAAACAGAGTTGTTAGGGAGACTGCATGGGTACCAAGTTGCTTCAGTCATGTCCGACTCTTGGCCTATGGACCTTAGCCCTCCAAGTTTCTCTGTCCATGGGATTCTCCAGGCAAGAATACTTGAGTGGGTTGCCATGCCTTCCTCCAGGAGATCTTCCTGACCCAGGGATTAAACCTGCGTCTCTTATGTCTCCTGCATTGGCAGGCGGGTTCTTTACCACTATCACTGCCTGGGAAGCCCACAGGGAGACTACTTTCAGTATTAGAAAGGGCTTCCCCACTGCCTTGTTCTGGTTCTGCCAGCCAAGGCTGAAAGCCTCTGCCAATGTAGTGGTCACTGCATAATCACTGTGCCTGGTTTCCTTGGAATGATGTAAAACTTCACTCTGCCCCTCCCCCAATCAAGCAAGCCCCTTTTTGAAATGACAATGGTGTCTCCCATGGACTTTCTAATGATGCAGTGCCCAACCCCTTGTCTAGTCCACAGCCCAGAGCTCCTGTCCCTCCTGTAATCTCTGGGTTCCTTCATTTGGAATCCTCTTCCACACTATCCAAGGATCTTGGAATAATTGAACCTCTTAGCAATTGCTTCCCCCACCCCACGTCCACTTCCTAGCTGCATTGTAACACAGTTACTTCAGGAAGCATATGTTAATCCATTGGCCTCCTTGTGTTAGAAATCTCCAGGCCCCAGTGAGCATCTGTCACAAGTTCAATCATACCCCAGATCTCAAAGTACTTGTGTCAAGCATCCTTTCCTTTCCATAGTGGGGAGGAAGCTGAAAATGACAAGTATCACACAGTGGCCAAAGCTAGTTTGGATCTTCATAGAGGATATCTATAGTGTCCTATGGTTAGAGGTGAGTAAAGACTGAATGGGTCCTTCCCCTCAACCTTGGTACCACGTGGTATACTACAGTAAATTTGCTACCCATACAGGCAAATGTTATGTAAGGCAGTAAAACAGTCTTACAACTTGTACTGTAGGTCTAATCAAATTCTAGCTTTCTGTCCAACCATGCAGATGCAAGGATATTCAGTTAGCCTTCTGGTCAGGGTCAAGTAACAAAATCTTCCATTATGAAATTGAAAACAGTCTCTCAATTTCCTTGGAATCCTAAACCTAGGGAGCCATTCCAAATAGTGAAGGCTTTTGAATTCCATGAGTAGTTATACCTTGTTCATAGAAGGGAGAAAACTGGCTGTACAATATTACTAGTCTATCCACACATCTTGAGCACCACTGATTCCAATAATGAAGATTTTCTAATATTCATTATGCTAGGTAACAAAGATAAGTGAAGCCAATGTGCATTCTGAGAGTGGGTTTCTGATTAGTCAGTCATTCAAACATTAACCAACTACTTTGGCAGTGTGCATGTGCAATTCAGATCAGATCAGATCAGTCGCTCAGTCGTGTCCGACTCTTTGTGACCCCATGAATCACAGCACGCCAGGCCTCCCTGTCCATCACCAACTCCCAGAGTTCACTCAGACTCATGTCCATCGAGTCAGTGATGCCATCCAGCCATCTCATCCTCTGTCATCCCCTTCTCCTTCTGCCCCCAATCCCTCCCAGCATCAGTCTTTTCCAATGAGTCAACTCTTCGCATGAGGTGGCCAAAGTACTGGAGTGTCAGCTTTAGCATCATTCCTGCCAAAGAAATCCCAGGGCTGATCTTCTTCAGAATGGACTGGTTGGATCTCCTTGCAGTCCAAGGGACTCTCAAGAGTCTTCTCCAACACCACAGTTCAAAAGCATCAATTCTTCGACACTCAGCCTTCTTCACAGTCCAACTCTCACATCCATACGTGACCACGGGAAAAACCATAGCCTTGACTAGACGAACCTTTGTTGGCAAAGTAATGTCTCTGCTTTTGAATATGCTATCTAGGTTGGTCATAACTTTCCTTCCAAGGAGTAAGCGTCTTTTAATTTCATGGCTGCAGTCACCATCTGTAGTGATTTTGGAGCCCCCCAAAATAAAGTCTGACACTGTTTCCACTGTTTCCCCATCTATTTCCCATAAAGTGGTGGGACCAGATGCTATGATCTTCGTTTTCTGAATGTTGAGCTTTAAGCCAACTTTTTCACTCTCCACTTTCACTTTCATCAAGAGGCTTTTGAGTTCCTCTTCACTTTCTGCCCTAAGGGTACTGTCATCTGCATATCTGAGGTTATTGATATTTCTCCCAGCAATCTTGATTTCAGCTTGTGTTTCTTCCAGTCCAGCGTTTCTCATGATGTACTCTGCATATAAGTTAAATAAACAGGGTGACAATATACAGCCTTGACGAACTCCTTTTCCTATTTGGAACCAGTCTGTTGTTCCATGTCCAGTTCTAACTGTTGCTTCCTCATCCGCATACAAATTTCTCAAGAGGCAGATCAGGTGGTCTGGTATTCCCATCTCTTTCAGAATTTTCCACAGTTTATTGTGATCCACACAGTCAAAGGCTTTGGCATAGTCAATAAAGCAGAAATAGATGTTTTTCTAGAACTCTCTTGCTTTTTCCATGATTCAACGGATGTTGGCAATTTGATCTCCGGTTCCTCTGCCTTTTCTAAAACCAGCTTGGACATCAGGAAGTTCACGGTTCACATATTGCTGAAGCCTGGCTTGGAGAATTTTGAGCATTACTTTACTAGCGTGTGAGATGAGTGCAATTGTGTGGTAGTTTGAGCATTCTTTGGCATTGCCTTTCTTTGGGATTGGAATGAAAACTGACCTTTTCCAGTCCTGTGGCCACTGCTGAGTTTTCCAAATTTGCTGGCATATTGAGTGCAGCACTTTCACAGCATCATCTTTCAGGATTTGAAATAGTTCAACTGGAATTCCACCACCTCCACTAGCTTTGTTCGTAGTGATGCTTTCTAAGGCGCCCTTGACTTCACATTCCAGGATGTCTGGCTCTAGGTCAGTGATCACACCATTGTGATTATCTGGGTCATGAAGATCTTTTTTGTACAGTTCTGTGTATTCTTGCCATCTCTTCTTAGTGTCTTCTGCTTCTGTTAGGTCCATACCATTTCTGTCCTTTATAGAGCTCATCTTTGCATGAAATGTTCCTTTGGTATCTCTGATTTTCTTGAAGAGATCTCTAGTCTTTCCCATTCTGTTGTTTTCCTCTATTTCTTTGAATTGTTCACTGAAGAAGGCTTTCTTATCTCTTCTTGCTATTCTTTGGAACTCTGCATTCAGATGTTTATTTCTTTCTTTTTCTTCTTTGCTTTTTGCTTCTCTTCTTTTCACAGCTATTTGTAAGGCCTCCCCAGACAGCCATTTTGCTTTTTTGCATTTCTTTTCTTTGGGAATGGTCTTGATCCCTGTCTCCTGTACAATGTCATGAACCTTATTCCATAGTTCATCAGGCACTCTATCTATCAGATCTAGGCCCTTAAATCTATTTCTCACTTCCACTGTATAATCATAAGGGATTTGATTTAGTTCATACCTCAATGGTCTAGTGGTTTTCCCTACTTTCTTCAATTTAAGTCTGAATTTGACAATAAGGAGTTCATGGTCTGAGCCACAGTCAGCTCCTGATCTTGTTTTTGGTCACTGTATAGAGCTTCTCCATCTTTGGCTGCAAAGAATATAATCAATCGGATTTCGGTGTTGACCATCTGATGATGTCCATGTATAGAGTCTTCTCTTGTGTTGTTGGAAGAGGGTGTTTGTTATGACCAGTGCATTTTCTTGGCAAAACTCTATCAGTCTTTGCCCTGGTTCATTCCATATTCCAAGGCCAAATTTGCCTGTTACTCCAGGTGTTTCTTGACTTCCTACTTTTGCATTCCAGTCACCTATAATGAAAAGGATATCTTTTTGGGGTGTTAGTTCTAAAAGGTCTTGTAGGTCTTCATAGAACCGCTCAACTTCAGCTTCTTCAGTGTTCCTGGTTGGAGCATAGACTTGGATTACTGTGATACTGAATGGTTTGCCTTTGAAACGAACAGAGATCATTCTGTCATTTTTGAGATTGCATCCAAGTACTGCATTTCAGACTTTTTGTTGACGATGTTGGCCACTGCATTTCTTCTGAGGGATTCCTGCCCGCAGTAGTAGATATAATGGTCATCTGAGTTAAATTCACCCATTCCAGTCCATTTCAGTTCGCTGATTCCTAGAATGTCAACATTCACTCTTGCCAATTAGAGGTCTTCAAATACTAACTAATTACCCATAGGGTTTGTAGATTAAAAGTAATTAGCATGCATATATCACACTCTCTGTGATGAAGTATATTAAAGTAAATTTAGATAATCAGACATCCTGGTTGACATATTTTACAACTGTTGTCCAGGAATAATTATAGTATCCCCTTTTACTTTCAAAAGTGTCTCAGGTTAGGCAAAAACTCTACTCACCCTATAATACGAGGGAATTCCTTGTTTCACAGCACATCCTTCAAGAACTCTTCTTCCATACTACTCTGAAGACATTCAAGTTGTGTCTACAGGTTCTACCGCACATTAAGCATTCTTTAAATAGCAACTGCTAACCTATCCTGCCTGGAGGATACCCCCAACAGTTATGAGGAGCTCTAGAGAACCCCATTGCTTGCCTTTGGAGGGAAGAATTCATCACCCCCTAAGAAGGAAACAAAAGTAAGCCACTCCTAACATTTAGTCCATCTTTTCCATGCTTTTCTTATTTTGAGTTGGGATACCTGGGCAAGATTGATAGATAGTGAACTGCTGGTTATACACTGTCACCTGGTGGTAAGTTCTGCAGGCAGGAGACTGATCCTAATTGCTGGCACTCTTTGGGAATATGTGATACTTCCCATCTTTCATCATCAGCTTTGGACATCCCAGTTTTTAGCCAGCAGTTCTATAACTCCTGCTCTTTCTTTAAATTCTAGGTTCTGTCACCCCTTCCTTGGTATCCTCTAAGAATGTTAAAAACAAAACTTGAATGCAGAAGGATCTGAGGAAACAGGAAAAACCTCACTCTACTTGCATACCCGTGGCCTCCAGAATTCAAGTGAAGACATCTCAACTTGGTAGAATGCAGCTCATTTTATTCCCAGGGTTCTGGTGACTGTACAGGGAGGGAGGCAGCCTGCAGCAACAGAGAGGTCATATCTCTCAAAAGCACTGTTCAGAAAGCAGATTTGAATCCACTCTTGGTCTTACCAGTGTGATTGGGTTCCTCTGCTCTCCTCCTTTGAATATCTTAGCTGTGGGGGAGTGATGATACTGGAAATGGAAGTTATGGGGAGACAACTTCACATTGGCAGCTGGAATTTGGGCTTCTAGTTCATATTTGAAGGTCACTTGGACCCTCACAATGGGTCTCAATTTTCCTTTATTTTTACACAGTTTGACATTGTAGTTCTTCATTTTTTTAATGGTATCTTTATTTATTTTTTAATTAATTTATTTTAATTGAAGGCTAATTACTTTACACTATTGTAGTGGTTCTTGCCATACATTGACATGACTCAGCCATGGGTGTGCATGTGTCCCCCATCCTAAACCCCCCTCCCGCCTCCCTCCCCATCCCATCCCTCAGAGTTGTCCCAGTGCACTGGCTTTGAGTGCCCTGTTTCATGCATTGAACTTGGACTGGTGATCTATTTCACATATGGTAATATACATGTTTCAATGTTATTCGCTCAAATCATCCCACCCTCACCTTCTCCTGCAGAGTCCAAAAGTCTGTTCTTTATATCTGTGTCTCTTTAGCTGTCTTGCATATAAGGTCATCATTACCATCTTTCTAAATTCCATATATATTCATTAATATACTGTATGGTATTTTTCTTTCTTACTTCACTCTATATAATAGGCTCTAGGTTCACTCACCTCATATGCTACTGCTAAGTCACTTCAGTCATGTCAGACTCTGTGCAACCCCATAGACAGCAGCCCACCAGGCGCTCCCGTCCCTGGGATTCTCCAGGCAAGAACACTGGCATGGGTTGCCATTTCCTTCTCCAATGCATGAAAGTGAAAAGTCAAAGTGGAGTCGCTCAGTCATATCCGACTCTTAGCGACCCCATGGACTGCAGCCCACCAGGCTCCTCCATCTATGGGATTCTCCAGGCAAGAATACTGGAGTGGGGTGCCATTGCCTTCTCCACCACCTCATATGAACTGATTCAAATGCATTCTTTTTAATAGCTGAGTAATATTCCATTGTGTATATGTACCACAGCTTTCTTATCTATTCATCTGCTGATGGACATCTAAGTTACTTCCATGTCCTAGCTATTGTAAACAGTGCTGCGATGAACATTGGGGTACATGTGTTTCTTTCAATTCTGGTTTCCTCAGTGGGATTGCTGGGTCATATGGCAGTTCTATTTCCAGTTTTTTAAGGAACCTCCACACTGTTCTCCATAGTGGCTCTACTAGTTTGCATTCCCACCAACAGTGTAAGAGGGTTCCCTTTTCTCCACACCCTCTCCAGCATTTATTATTTGTAGACCTTTTGATAGCAGCCATTCTGACTGGCATGAGATGGTACCTCATTGTGGTTTTGAGTTGCATTTCTCTGATAATGAGTGATGTTGAGCATCTTTTCATGTGTTTTTTAGCCATCTGTATGTCTTTGGATAACTGTCTGTTTAGTTCTTTGGCCCATTTTTTGATTGGGTTATTTGTTTTTCTGGCATTGAGCTGCATGAGCTGCTTGCATATTTTTGAGACTAATTCTATGTCAGTTGCTTCATTTGCTATTATTTTCTCCCATTCTGAAGGCTGCCTTTTCATCTTGCTTACAGTCTCCTTCATTGTGCAAAAGCTTTTAATTAGGTCCCATTTGTTTATTTTTGCTTTTATTTCCATTACTCTGAGAGGTGGGTCATAGAGGATCTTGCTGTGATTTATGTCAGAAAGGGTTTTGCCTATGTTTTCCTCTAGGAGTTTTATAGTTTCTGGCCTTACATTTAGATCTTTAATTGATTTTGAGTTTATTTTTGTGTATGGTGTTAGAAAGCATTCTATTTTCAATCTGTTACAGGTGGTTGACCAGTTTTCCCAGCACCACTTGTTAAAGAGATTGTCTTTTCTCCATTGTATATTCTTGCCTCCTTTATCAAAAATAAGGTGTGCGTAGGTGTGTGGGATTTCTATTTTGTTCCACTGATCTACATTTCTGTCTTTGTGCCAGTACCATACTGTCTTGATGACTGTGGCTTTGTAGTAGAGCCTGAAGTCAGGCAGGTTGATTTCTCCAGTTCTAGTCTTCTTTCTCAAGATTTCTTTGGCTATTCATGGGTTTTTTTTGTGTTTCCATACAAATTGTGAAATTATTTGTTCCAGTTATGTGAAAAATACCATTGGTAGCTTGATAGGGATTGCATTGACTCTATAGATTGCTTTGAGTTCAAGTCCTTTATTTGAGGACCATGTGATACAGAAACAAAAGAATGATCTCTCAGTCATGTTCGACTCTTTGCGACCCTATGAACTGTAGCCCACCAGGCTCCTCTGTCTATGGGATTCTCAGGCAAGAATACTGGAGTGGGTTGCCATTTCCTTCTCCAGGGGATCTTCCCTACCCAGGGATTGAACCTGGGTCTCCCTCATTGCAGGCAGATCCTTTACCATCTGAGCCACAAGGGAATATCAGAGAACTTATGTTCAATTCCCCGTCTACCACATATTAATTCATTGTTAAGAGTTTCTCCTCCAAATGATAAATAATGCCATATAAAGTGTTGCAGACAGACGCTTTACCATCTGAGCCACTAGGGAAGCCCATTTGAAGATTAAGAGATATAAAAACACATCACGAATTTGCAATCCCACTGCTGGGCATACACACTGAGGAAACCAGAAGGGAAAGAGACACATGTACCCCAATGTTCATTGCAGCACTGTTTATAATAGCCAGGACATGGAAGCAACCTAGATGTCCATCAGCAGATGAATGGATAAGAAAGCTATGGTACATATACACAATGGAGTATTACTCAGCCATTAAAAAGAATACATTTGAATCAGTTCTAATGAGGTGGATGAAACTGGAGCCTATTATACAGAGTGAAGTAAGCCAGAAGGAAAAACACCAATATAGTATACTAACGCATGTATATGGAATTTAGAAAGATGGTAACAATAACCTGGTGTACGAGACAGCAAAAGAGGCACTGATGTATAGAACAGTCTTATGGACTCTGTGCGAGAGGGAGAGGGTGGGAAGATTTGGGAGAATGGCATTGAAACATGTAAAATATCATGTAAGAAACGAGTTGCCAGTCCAGGTTCGATGCACGATACTGGATGCTTGGGGCTAGTGCACTGGGACGACCCAGAGGGATGGTATGGGGAGGGAGGAGGGAGGAGGGTTCGGGATGGGGAACACATGTATACCTGTGGTGGATTCATTTTGATATTTGGCAGAACTAATACAATTATGTAAAGTTTAAAAATAAAATAAAATTAAAAATAGAAAGAAAAACATAAATGCACTTTGCAGATGATTAAATAGTGGGACAAAGAAATTATATAAATTGTCCAAAGTAACACACTACTTATGAGAATAATCCAGGTCTTCTGACTTGGGTAATGATAACACATTGATGGATTGTTGACAGTGTTTCAGGCATTCTGCTAAGCCCTCAATAGACACATTTAATCTCATTTAGAGGATGAGATGGCTGGATGGCATCACCAACTCCATGGACATGAGTTTGGGTAAACTCCAGGAGTTGGGAATAGACAGGGAGGCCTGGCGTGCTGCGATTCATGGGGTCACAAAGAGTCAGACACGACTGAGTGACTGAACTGGACTGAACTGGTTCTTAATACTGTTATTAATATACTCATTTCCTAAAGAAGAGACTAATCTTTAAATGGTTAATACACTTGTCAATGCCACAAACATAGTAAGTGGCAAACATGTATTCAATTCAATGAAAGTTCACCTAACTAGAAAGCAGAGCTCTTGTAGCTAAGTCAGCAGATCTCAAATTTCCATACCAAGAATCAGATTAAAAATAATAACCCACATGATCCATCTTTAGGTTTGAGAACCATTGTTTGGGGCAATTACCTCATTTAACATCTGGAAAACACAGAGCACATTCCTGGAACAAGGAAGCTATTTCTTAATTCTTTCCTCCTAATACGGTTTATCTGAATTGTTCTGCCATCCCATGGGGATGGGGGAAAGAATGAGAGAGGTTGCAGGTGGGAACCAGGCATAGGTTAATATACAGTGCAGTGAAAACGGTAGAAGCACAAAGAGCATGCAGTGACTTTGGTGGTGGTGGGGGGCGGTGGGAGTTCACACATACAATCAACTGAAAACATTTCCCATCAAAGCAAAGCTAACCTTACCAATGGTCATGCTTACATGAATTTAACCACAGACTGACATAAAAATGTACTTCTTTTTTCTTGTAAGGCTGCCCTGGTTGTCAGTTTTAACCTAATTTCCCCTAAATCAAAATAGGATCGAGGTGTGAAGAAATCTATCCCTCTCCATAGAAGCCTCATAGTGTCCCATGTCGGCTTTAATTTGTGTAAGACAATACATTTCATAATCTGTAGTCACTTTAAAAATAAACATTTCTTGCTTTACAGCGGGGTAGTGTGAGAAAACTAAGTTCTTTTCCCAACTTTGGTGAACAACACAAGAGTGTTACCAAGTAAAGGGCTTGATGCCCAGTGAACATAGAAGCCAACATTATAGCATCAGCTTTTGAGAAAAAACTTTATTGCTGGCAAAGAGACAGAAGGCACAGTTCATATCTGTGTCTCAGATTTGGGTTTTGGTCAAACGTCTCTGAATTAGAGGAGGAGGGCTGTTATGTGGAAGTGCTGGCAAGCAGGTTGCATCGGAGGGCTTAGAACTTGGCCCTTTAGAGGAAGATATGATAAAGGTGCTTCAGCACCGGCTCTTCCTGGACACTGGACCCTTCACTTCTGAGACAATTCTGACATTCAGATCATTTCCAAGTTCTTTGGCTCTGCGAGGGTGGAAACACTGGCTCCAGGCATTGTTTGAGGCCAAAATTTCTCCTCTGTGTGTGCTTCAGCTACATGACTGATGGTTTTCTGTTGTCTCTGAAAAACAACTCAGTATCTTATTAGAAAATGGACCAGTTTAGGACTGGTTCTAAGGTTACAAAAGGAACCTCTGGTCTTAAAAATGTATTTAATTAGCTGAAGTCGCTCACCCTGGGAACTGCCCACTTTCTATCCCTATATGATAGCACTTTCTGGCTTCACACATGAAAAGACGGCTGGGAGATTATCCCTGAGACAGCATCTCCTTGGCTACATTGGTACCATTTTTCTTCTGAGTGAGTTTCAGTCAGATACATGTATCCCTAAAATAATGGACTAAGTGTCCTCTTTCTTTATACCATTCTCCAAATTGACAGCTAATGAGATACATATTTCTCCTACAGAAGGAAGTCATCAGTTTTAGAACAACAATCCTGGTTATGCAACCTCCCTCAACCACACAAGGGACTGTCTTCAAGGCAGCTGGCTAAGAGTTGGAGACCCAGATGCCCATAAACTCTCCTGCCTTCCTGACTAAATGAAAGTTTACTAAAGCAAATTTTAGCAATTGGCTGAAAAAAGAAAGTATAATCATAGAAGAACTTGAAAAGGTTATGAATACTCTATTGCTTGGAGAAGGAAATGGCAACCCACTCCAGTATTCTTGCCTAGAAAATCCCATGAACAGAGCCCAGCAAGCTACAGTCCATGGGGTTGCAAGAGTCGGACACAACTTAGCAACTAAACCACCACCACCACCACTCTATCAAACATCAGGTTTTAAGTGGATGTTCTTCCAAACATTCAAAAAAAAGATTAGGAAAACTTTATATTAAATATATAGGGCATAGAAAAGATAGAAAGGGTCTTAACTCATTCTCAAGGCTAGCATAATTTTCTAGTTTCATAACACCTATGTACGTAGATATAAAAGTCCTAAATAAGATATGGATAAATCTAATATAGCACTTTATTAAAAGGAACAATACACTTACAAAGTAAGGTTTTTCCAAACAACGGAAGGCTGATTCACTTCTGCTCATTAGCAAGTCTATCAGTGCAATTCAGCACATCAATATAGTAAATTAATGTATATATATACATATATAATATATTCTTATATAGTCATCTCAGTGTATGTTACAAAGGATTCAATTCCTCAGCATCCCATTTAAGATTGTAACATTAGAAGTAACCCTTCTAAAATCAAGAATAAGCACAGAGATGTCCTATCCATAGCACTCTTCAAATTTGTGCTGCTGGTCCTCACCAGTATAATTAAATGAGAAAAAGAATTTAGAGGCATAAATATTTGAAAGTGATCCAATCCTAGACCTACCTGTACTCAGATTCACTATCATAGGTGGGCCAATCTCTGCGGTATTGGTTCCTTTTCAGCTGGTGTCCAGCTAAATCCAAAAGATGGCAGGCAGAGTAGGAGACTGATTGGAGAGTGGGGAAAGGGAGAAGCCTAGGTATTTTTCCCACCTCCTTTCAGCCTTGTACAGCTTCTCTGGCAGCAGCTTTTTTGTTTGTTTGTTTTGATTTTTGTTTTATTTTCTTAGTTTTATTGAGTAGTAACTGAAATATACCACTGTATAAGTTTAAGGTGTACAACATGATGGTTTAATTTGCATACATTCTGAAATTATTACCACAATAGGTTTACTTAATATCCATCATCTCATAAGGTAAAATAAAAAGAAAAGGAAAAAAACTCTCCTTGTGATGAGAACTCTTAGGCTCTACTTTCTTAACAACTTTCCTATGAATCATACAGCAGTAATAACTATAGTTATCACATCGTAGTGAAGCTAATTTTTAATGGGAATTAAGATTTGAGAATCAAGATAGAGGAGAAAGAGTAGTTATCATAAGCTTACAATTGCTGTCCCTGTTTTTAAGATTTCTGGTCCTATTTTCTATTTTCTCTACATATCAGGTCATTTTTGGTTTCACTTGCTGTGTTTTCCAGAGTGAAATTTGGTTAAACAATTTCACTGTGACCTCTAACCTTCAAGGATCTCTGTCTAATTTGATCCTCCTTTCCGCATATTATGCAAAACAGATATGCTACTCAAAAATTCCAAGTATTAAATAAGTCCTGAGTTTTTCTGAGTGGTGTCACAAAAATATTCCATCTAGCTTTTCTCCAAGTTCACGATTCCCATGTTCAACAAGATTTTAAGAGTTGCTTGGAAATTTTATTTATCTTTTAACTGTTTATAGATTTCTGCCTTCTGCAAATTTTGTACACATAGCATATTGTCTGATTTTCCACATTTCCCCTGAAAACCCTTTCCTCCTATATGACTGAAATTATTCATCATTTCTGATTTGCCTTCTCTGTCACCATTTGTTACTTCCCTACAATCTTGATTCTCACTTTACTGTTTGATTTCATCTGCTCTCCTTTATGTCACCAAAGATAACTTAGCCCTAAGTCATAGGATTTTTGTTCATGATCTAAAACAACTATTCTTATTACAAATTTTAAGCATGAATTTTAAAAAATGTGCGCCTGAAACTTACACAGTATTATATGTTACTTTTATCTCTATAAAGGTGGAAAATAAAGAATCCCATTTTACTCAGAAAATCCCATTTACATGTAAATATTTAACGCATACATAAATTAACTCATCTAAGATTTCAAATCCACTAGTAGGAGAGCCTAGACTTAAATCCACATATTATTGCTATAGCTTAAAGGGAAGGGAGAAAGGTGGTCTGCTGGTTAGAATAGGAAAGGAACAAAGTAAACCAAGGTTTTGGTGTCAATAAATGATTCACCAAAGTCAGGAGGCAATTTATTCATAAAGAGCTGTAATAACTGACAGACCAGAAAGATTCTAACCAGAAGCAAAATTTGGAAGGTATCTAAAATTTAAAGTCATGATAAAAATGCGTATCTAAAGGATAGCATATAAAGAGATAAAAGAAAGTTAATGGAGAAACTATACATAGCCCCCAAAGAACAAATACCCTGAATTTGTCACCATCCTTATTTTATTACTATTACATCTGCCTTTAAAACACCATTTCTGTGCCCAGCAACAAAAATCAAAGGACAATGAAATGTCGGAGAGTTAAACAAGGGCTGTCACTTTCACATGCTACAAAGAAATCAAAAAGAAACACTAAGAAAATAGCAGCTTTTCTCCTACATGACTCCCACGGGACTGGCCCACCAAGCTTCCAGCTTTTTGAGGGTGAGCTGGTCCCTAGGCTCCATTAACCCTGCCTCTTCTCTTTATCTTTTCAGTCTAGTAATGTGGCTTCCTGCTGTTAATAACGCCTGGGTTATCTCGTCACTGCTGATGTGGTTTTTTAAGGGTCCCTTCACCTCTATAACCACTTTATTGTTTCACATTCCATTTGTGGTAAATATTTAAGTGGCTTCTATCTTCCCAATAAGAATGGCTATACAAAAAGTTGTGTTTGTAAATTCTACAGTTTTCTTCTAGACTATCCAAACAAATCAAATGAAAAACTGTTGAATCCAGTGTGAAAATTTAGGAAGCCAGTGATACAAGCTCAACAACAAAAATAAAGTTTATATGTCAACAATATTAAATCAGAAAACATAATGGAAACATTTATTCCATTCAAAAGCATAGCAATTAAGCTCATTAATACCTGAGAATAACACTCAAAAGAAATATGTAAAGCCTACATAAAGCAAACTATCAAACTTTATTGCAAGGCAGAAAGGTAGATCTAAATATAAAGATACATCATGTTCCTGAATGTGAAACTTCAACAGTATAAAGCTGTCATTCTTCCCCAATTAATCAATACATCTGGCCAATCCTAATAGAATAGTTTGTGGGACTTAAAAATCAGATTTAAAAGTTCATGGTGACAAAGCACAAGATTGCCAAAAATATTTGGAAAGAGAAGAACAATGAGAGAGGATCAATCCTCAGTGCTGTTAAGACATATGATAAAGCTATGGTTTCTAAAACACTGTAGCAATGCCAATGGGGGGAAAATAGTCTAGAAAACTGTGTGTGTGTTTGTGTGTGTGTGTGTGTGTGTGTGTATGTGTGTATGTATGTAATTAAGAATTTCCAAATCAATAATTGAATTTGAAACAAATGACTCCTCTAGGAAAAGATAAAATTAGATCCCTATCTCAGAACTTATGCAAAAGTTAATTTTGTCTTGTCTAAAAAGTAAACTATGAAAAGAAACTGAATAGAACAAAATATAAAGAATTATTTTTATCTCAGTAGGAAAGATATTCTGAATTGACATATAAAGTCCAGAAGCCATGAGAAAAGACTGACCAATATATGATACATACACATATAAGATTTTAAATTCTGTATTAGTAAAAGATACATATAATATTAAAGAGAAGCAACAGACTTAGAGAAAATATTTGTAACATATATAACAAATAATTGCTATTAGAATATTTAAAGGACTCTTGCAAATCAATAAGAAAAAATCAACAATCCAACAAGAAAATGGGCAAAAGATATGAATTATCAGCACGCAAAAGCACAAATAGTCAGTGAGCATAAGAAATTATTCTCTGCTTCTTGAGTAATCATAGAAATATATACTAAAGCAGCCATTTATTTTTATTATTTCCCTAAATGTCTCCTAATAAACATTTAAAAGATTGGTAACTGGAAGTTGTGGAGAAGATTCAAGGAAATATGCATTATTATTATATATTGTTGATGGGAGTAAAAATTGGTAGTCCTTTTAAAAGGTAATTAGTGTAAGCAAATGAGGTATTACCTCATTTGTGAACTGGCATAAATATCCTTAATTTATAGGATGGGGTGAGGATTAAATGAGACAATATTTAGACACTGCTTTAGCCCACTTCCCTTATGATCAATTAACAAACTGGGTTTATTAATTTGTTCATTCAAGGTAAGGGATGATAGCCTTCCTAAGTCACAGCTGTCTCACTCCTTGCCCCCAGTTGGAGTTTCACTGATAGCCCATGGCTTCCCAGTACCTAGCTCAGTGCTTGGCATATACAGGTGATTAATAGTGATAATGTACAAGAATAATAATAGCTACTATTATTATTGAGAGTCTAACATGCGTCTATCAGTCACTGTACCAGGCACTTTATATATTTACACACACAAATAACTGCATGAAATCCTTCTTTATACCCTACAGAAGGGAGTTTGTGACAGTCTGTGTGTTGTTCACCAGGTCTTTCCCACTCTCCGTGATAGTAAAGCAATTCCTGGTCCCTTGTGGTTGAGTGGGTCAGTGACTGATTCTGGCCAGTATGTTATGAGCAAAAATGATAAAAATGCTCCTCTAGATCTCTTTTTCCCTCTCCCATAGCAATGGGAAATGTTCCAAATATTGGCTGCTCTGTGGTTCTGGAGGACAGCCCATGTGGTATAGAGAACTTAGCCAGCAATGAAGGACATGTAGCTTAAGAAGGAAACAAACTTTTGTCATTTCAGGCTATTGAGATATGGGGGTTCTTACCCCCAAATGTATAATGTAATCTATCAAGACAGTATTATTATTTCAAATATATACAGATAAGAAAATTGAGTTTCAGAAATATAAAGAAAATGCCCAAGGTCATGTAATTAGTTAATAATAGAATCTAGATTATAATTCATATATATCTTAACTCCCAAGCACTTGACCTTAACCCTTAATCTATAGAGGTTCTCAATGACTGCTGAATGGATATATGCATGAATAAATGAGTAAAAAGAAATTTATTTTATAAACTTGGATATACATATTATTTTAGTATTACACTCTGGGTATATTCTGCATGCATTATCACTGCCCAGGTCTGATTCTAAGCACAGCTACTATCAAGCATACATTCCCTCTGTATTCCACTTGACCTAGGGAACCAGGGAGATGGAGGGAGAAAAGAAAAAAACAGAGAAACTATACCAGACATCTTGCCTTCTGGCTTCCCCCCAGAGTAAGCCTTGACTTTGACATCCCCAGCCTGATGTAGAAACTGCTCCAGTGGTACCAACACAACTCTCATGAGCTTAATCTATGTGCTATAGTAATCACTATCACAAGAAACTTGGAGAAACATGCTCTCCTTGTAGTTACCAAAAACAAAAGCTGTGCTATCAGGTAATAATAGTCTTATAATACGTGCAGATAATTCACAATACCAGCAACCACACAGGACACTAACAATCATCTGTATTTGATAAACAATCAGAATGTAAGGCTCTTTTTGACTAAGTAATGTGCTGACAATGAGTAAATTGTCTCAATACTGTGAAAAACTTTTTGAAAACACCTTCCGATAATTACGTGCTTATGCTTTGACCAAATCATATGGAAGGTGTCCAGTGAGTGATATTCTCTTGGGCTGAATTGTGTCTCGACAAAGTTTATGTGTTAAAGTCCTAACCCCTAGCACCTCAGAATGTGATGTTATTTGGAAATAGGGTCATCATCAGTTCAGTTCAGTTCAGTCGCTCAGTTGTGTCCGACTCTTTGCGACCCCATGAATCACAGCACGCCAGGCCTCCCTGTCCATCACCAACTCCCAGAGTTCACCCAGACTCACGTCCATCGAGTCAATGATGCCATCCAGCCATCTCATCCTCTGTCGTCCCCTTCTCCTCCTGACCCCAACCCTCCCAGCATCAGAGTCTTTTCCAATAAGTCAACTCTTCACATGAGGTGGCCAAAGTACTGGAGTTTCAGCTTTAGCATTATCATTCAGTTCAGTTCAGTCGCTCAGTCATGTCCGACTCTTTGCGACCCCATGAATCACAGCATGCCAGGCCTCCCTGTCCATCACCAACTCCCAGAGTTCACCCAGACTCATGTCCATTGAGTCAGTGATGCCATCCAGCCATCTCATCCTCTGTCGTCCCCTTCTCCTCCTGCCCCCAATCCCTCCCAGCATCAGAGTCTTTTCCAATGAGTCAACTCTTCCCATGAGGTGGCCAAAGTACTGGAGTTTCAACTTTAGCATCATTCCTTCCAAAGAAATCCCAGGGCTGATCTCCTTCAGAATGGACTGGTTGGATCTCCTTGCAGTCCAAGGGACTCTCAAGAGTCTTCTCCAACACCACAGTTCAAAAGCATCAATTCTTTGGCACTCAGCCTTCTTCACAGTCCAACTCTCACATCCATACATGATCACAGGAAAAACCATAGCCTTGACTAGACAGACCTTTGTTGGCAAAGTAATGTCTCTGCTTTTGAATATGCTATCATCATCATAGATGTAGTTAATTAAGTTAGGACAAGATCATATTGGACCAGTATGACTGGTGTCCTTATAAAAAGGAGAAATTTGGACACAAACATACATATTCAGAGAACACTATGTGAAGAAAAAGGCAGAGACTGGGGTAATGTTTCCACAAGCTAAGGAACAACAAATATTGCCAGTTGACGACCAGATGAGAGAGAGATATGAAATAGAGTCTTCTTCATAGTTATTAGGAAGAACTAACCCTGCCAACATCTTATCTCTGATTTCTACTTTCAGAACTGACACAATAAATTGCTGCTATTTTAACCCACCAGGCAGTGGTATTTTGCAGGAGCAGCCCTAGGAAATTCATACAGATATTATTATATAAAATTTCAGGTCATGTTGGTTTTATAATCATAATCGAGAAAGAAAAAGGACAGCATCTTACCAGTCCTAACACTGAAAAGACAAAACACTTATTAGAGTCTTTCATCTTGAAAATACCATGTACACTTCCAAGGACAGCTCTGTACACATCAATTGCAAACATTCTTTAATTTACTCAAATTGCCTGTCTTTACCACAAGGAAAACACAGCTGGCATCCTCAGAAACTATGATAGAGTGAAAGTAATTGGGTAAAGAATTCTAAGTAATGGATTTTATTTTTTATGCCCCTTTTAAAGAAAAATTTACATCTTAGTTAAGATTTCCATGCTTATTGAGTATATCTTTAGATTAGATACAAAATTCTAACAGAAAAAGAAATATGTTTATGTTACCTTCTAGAGAGATGTAGGGGAAAAAAAAAGAAACAATTCATATAGATTACCCAGTATTACTTACTGTCCTATCCCTCTGAATCCAAGCAGGACCTTGGGTGGGTGGCTGGGGGGCGGGGGGTGGGGGGGGGGGCGGGGACTTGCGTGTTTACAAAAGCCCATAGGCCTTCAAGTCCCAGAGAGTAGGCTCAAACAGTTAATGATTAGGACAAGAGTCACAGGACTCCTGGGGCTTCCCAGTTGGTGCTAGCGGTAAAGAACCTACCTGCCAATGCAGGAGACACAAGAGACATGGATTCAATCCCATGGATATGAAAATGGCAACCCACTCCAGTATTCTTGCCTGGAGACTTACACACACAGAGGAGCCTGGCAGGCTACAGCCCATGGGGTCACAAAGAGTGGGACAGGATTTAGCGACTAAACAACAATAATTCTGCATAAAGTGTAATTGAACAGTCAGCAGTTTTGAGATCAACAGCAAATTCAGTTCTGTACTTCACAGAATAGTACCAGCCCTATAAGAAAGGAAAAACAGTCTGAAAGAACTGTTATGTAGAAAGACGCAGAAAGAACTGGTAGTTACAGAGATTACACTTGGGCGAGCCATCCTTTCCTGCATCCGTTGCAGAGAAGCTGATCAGACTGAAAATGATTGATTAGTGAGAAGCTAATTAGTGCAAAAAGTTCTTTACCATATTCACTAAGCAGAGAATATGTTTAATTGGTATGGGCAGATACAGCATGCCTCTGACATAGAAGTTCTGATCACTCATTTCAACTAATTGGCTATAAATGGAAGCTTGTTTCTTAAGTAACATTAAAGATCAATTAAAAAAAAAAACAGTAAATTATAATTCATACAGATCCAAAAGTAAGCACATATTAAAGCTTTTCCTAACTCATTAATGGGTAAAATTCTATAATCTGTTCAAAGGAGAATTCAAAGAGCAGACACATTTATAGATAAGGCATGTTGAAATGAATGTGGAAAAAGAGGCAAAACTAGCTTAGTTCCTCAATGAAAGGAAGAAAGTGAATTGAATTTCTATAGGGCAGAGCTTGGAGAAGGAAATGGCAACCCACTGGAATATTCTCACCTGAGAAATCCAATGGACAGAGGAGACTGGTAGGCTATATAGCCCATGGGATTGCAAAAAGTCGTACAAGACTGAGCAACTGAGCACAGAACAGAGCTTGTATGTCTATAGACAAGAATCGTTTTTTGTTGTATCGTTATCTACAAATGTTGGAATTGTGAAATATTCCCCACAAAATCACTGTCAGATAACCTGGAAGGATGTGCTGTAGACAAAGTGTAGTTACCCACTGTAACACACATTTCCCCCTACTATCCTAATATTTGGAGATCTGCTTGAAAGAATTAGAAAATACACACAAAGCATGTCAATTCATTACTCTTCAAGCATTGTTTAAACAAGATTGCCAACATTTTAAATCTGCAACAATGAAAAGAATCATCCAAAGCAATAACAACCTCTGTCATTGGTGGCAATTTGGCCTCCCCAGGTCTCAGAGCTGCACAGAGGTGGGCCACACTAGATGTGTTCACCCTAAGAATAATTCCTACCGAGGTGATAATTCTCTCTTCCCAGGGAGTTCAGTGCTCTATCCCTTTTCATAAATATCCCTGATAATATGTTGTTTAGTCACTAAGTCGTGTCTGACTCTTTTGCGACCCATGGACTACAGCTGCCAGGCTCCTCTGTCCATGGGATTTCCCAGGCAAGAATACTGGAGTGGGTCGTCATTTCCTTCTTCAGAGAATCTTCCTAACCCAGAGATTGTACCCATATCTCCTGCATTAGCAGATGGATTCTTTTATTTTTTTTAATTTTTTAATTGAAGGATAATTGCTTTACAGAATTTTGTTGTTTTCTATCAAACTTCAACATTAATCAGCCATAGGTATACATATATCCCCTCCCTCTGGAGCCTCCCTCCCATCTCCCTCTCCATTCCACCCCTCTAAGTTGATACAGAGCCCCTGTTTGAGTTCCCTGAGACATACAGCAAATTCCCATTGGCTATCTATTTTACATATGGTAATGTAAGTTTCCATGTTACTCTCTCCATATATCTCACCCTCTCCTCCTGTCTTCTCATGTCCATAAGTCTGTTCTCTATGTCTGTTTCTCCATTGCTGTCCTGCATATAAATTCTTGTACCATCTTTCTAGATTCTGTATATATGTGTTAGTATATGATATTTATCTTATTCTTTCTGGATTACTTCACTCTGTATAATAGGCTCTAGGTTCATCCACCTTATTAGAACTGACTCAAAGGTGTTCCTTTTTATGTCTGAGTAATATTCCATTGTGTATATGTACCACAACTTCTTTATCCATTCATCTGTCGATGGACATCTAGGTTCTAGTTATTGCAAATGAACATTGGGGTACATGTGTATTTTTCAGTTTTGGTTTCCTCAGGATATATACCTAGGATTGGGAATACTGGGTCATATGGTAGTTTTTAGAGAAGGCAATGGCACCCCACTCCAGGACTCTTGCCTGGAAAATCCCATGGACGAAGGAGCCTGGTAGGCTGCAGTCCATGGGGTCTCAAAGAGTCGGACATGACTGAGCGACTTCACTTTCACTTTTCACTTTCATGCATTGGAGAAGGAAATGGCAACCCACTCCAGTGTTCTTGCCTGGAGAATCCCAGGGATGGGCGAGCCTGGTGGGCTGCCGTCTATGGGGTCGCAGAGAGTCGGACACAACTGAAGCGACTTAGCAGTAGCAGTAGCAGCATGGTGGTTTTATTGCTAGTTTTTTAAGGAATCTCCTACCGTCTTCCATAGTGGCTGTATCAATTTACATTCCCACCAACAGTGAAAGAGCGTTCCCTTTTCTCCACACCTTCTTCAGCGTCTACTGTTTGTAGACTTTTTGATGATGGCCATTCTGACTGGTGTGAAGTGATATCTCATTGTCATTTTGATTTTCATTTCTCTAATAATGAGTGATATTGAGCATTTTTTCATGTGTTTGTTAGCCTTCTGTATGTCTTCTTTGGAGAAATGTCTGTTTAGGTCTTTTTCCCACTTTTTGATTGGGTTGTTTGTTTTTCTGGTATTGAGTTGTACAAGCTGCTTGTATATTTTGGAAATTAATCCTTTGTCAGTTGTTTCATTTGCTATTTTTTTCTCCCATTCTGAGGGTTGTCTTTTCACCTTGCTTATAGTTTCCTTTGCTGTGCAAAAGCTTTTTAGTTTAATCCAGTCCCACTTGTTTATTTTTGTTTTTATTTCCATTACTCTAGGAGGTGGGTCATAGAGGATCCTGCTTTGATTTATGTCATTGAGTGTTCTGCCTAGGTTTTCCTCTAAGGGTTTTATAGTTTCTGTTCTTATATTTAGGTCTTCGATCCATTTTGAGTTTATCTTTGTGTATGGTGTTATGAAGTGTTCTAATTTCATTCTTTCACATGTAGCTGTCCAGTTTTCCCAGCACCACTTATTGAAGAGGCTGTCTTTGCCCCACTGTATATTTGTCAGGTGGATCTTTACCACTGAGCCACCAGGCAAGCCCCTGAAACTCTTGAATAATTTATTTTAAAATGCTGTGTTTTATCCATTTAAATATTGAAAATTATGTCATTTGATGAGTCATCTTTATAAACATTCTTTAAATTTAATTTTATGGTCTGTTTTGTAGTGTTTAGTACATCAAATTAACTACACAAGGAGGACATTAGACTGAAGTGGTGGCCAATGTAAGCAAACTGAAACTTAAGCCTATAAATGCCTCAAGGTTAAGAGATTGAAACCAAAGGACAACCAATCACAAACAGCCAACTAATTTTTAAGCCATGGTTTCCCTGGTGGCCCAGCAGTAAAGAATCCACCTGCCAGTGCAGGAGACTCAAGTTCGGTTCCTGGTTGGGAAGATCCCCTGGAGAAAGAAATGACAACCCACTCCAGTATTCTTGTCAGGATAATCCCATGGACAGAGGAGCCTGGTGGGCTACAGTTCAAGGGGTCACAAAGAGCTGGACATAACTGAGCACACACACATGCAGCCAAATAATTTCCTTTCCTAGCTTCCATACCTTCTCTATACACAAAGTCTTTCTCCTGGCTCCTATTGGAGGAGCACTCCTAACCATTACCATTCTGGTGCAGCCCAGTTTGAATCAAATTTTATTCAAATAAACTCCCAGAAAGGTTAATGCCTCAGTTTATCTTTCAGTTCTGTTCACTCAGTCATGTCCAACTCTTTGCAACCCCCTGGACTGCAGCACGCCATCACCAACAGGTGATCCCTGTCCATCACCAACTCCTAGAGCTTGCTCAAACTCATGTCCATGGAGTTGGTGATGCCATCCTACCATCTCATCCTCTGTCATTCCCTCCTCCTCCTGCCTTCCATCTTTCCCAGCATCAGGGTCTTTTCCAGTCAGTCAGTTCATCCTATCAGGTGGCCAAATATGCTGATGATGGAGCTTCAGCTTCAGCATCAGTCCTTCCAGTGAATATTCAGGGTTGATTTCCTTTAGGATTGACTGTTTGGATCCCCTTGCAGTCCAAGGGACTCTCAAGAGTCTTCTCCAACACCACAGTTCAAAAGCAACAATTCTTTGGCACTCAGCTTTCTTTATGGTCCAACTCTCATTTATCTTTACACAACTGTTAACACTTTCTCTGCATTTTACATTTTACCTATATTTGTTTCATTACCTCTCTGAACATTATGAATTTTAAATTAAATCACCCAAAGGCAAGTTTATCTACTTGCTTATTTTAAACCTTAGAATGTTATCTTTCACTCAAGTTTTATGCATTTTTTTTTTTTCTGTTAAGAAAGAGACAACAGGCCCAAAATGGAGTCACAGGTGCTAAACCCATGTGACCAAATCAACATTTAATACCTAACCTAACTGTAGACTCAACCTCCCTCAGGAGTATAATCTTAATCATCCAGTCTAGAATTTCCTTGTCAGCACTAAGGAAGCAATTCCCTGATAGACTTTTTTCATCCTGTAAAGGAAGATGACCTTATCTGAAACAATCCATACTTTTCCCCCTTCTGCCTATAAAAGTCTTCCATTTTGTGCAGTCCTCAGAATATCCATATAGGATATTTCCTGATTCTTGAATCACTGAATAAAGCCAATGAGATCTTCAAATTTACTGAGTTGACTTTTTTAACAGACTTGCTGGCAGCAGTGGGATCAAAGGAGACTACACCAGCTTTGGGACAATGAGAAACACTGGCATAGTAGCCATGAACCCTTTTGAGTTCTGTCTTCTGAGGCCCAGGTGTTAAGTTCCTCTCAGTTCTGAGCTTAGCTGTCTGCATCTAGCTCCCAGTCTAACTGGCTTTTCACAGTTCCCCATTTCTTGGGAACCCAAGCTCTTGATTCTGTCCCTGATTCCACAGTGGGAACTACCGGTGGCAGCTGTAGTCCCTCCTTTTTTTGGAATCAGCCCACAGTTCTCATCCTTTCTGGTCTGCTGGTTCAGGTCTTTTCTCAATCCCAAGATTCCACATTGGAATCTGTTGGTGGTAACTGGCCAGAGTCAGACTGAATCTGATTTAAACACTGGACTGGGTCCATCTTTAAAAATGGTTTGGGTCCAGAACTAAACTGAGGTCAGACTAGGTTTGACTTGAGCTGAAGTGGGTCCAGTAAGGGCCACTGCTAATGGGAATCTCAGAAGCTGAAAAAAAAAGGGGGGAGGGGTGCAGAATTGATGAACCTTGGTTGAGCATTTCAAAGCTGTTAGAGTGCTTGCCCGCTCACTCTAAGACTCCTGCCATGTTAGAGTAAGTTGATTACAGAATGAGTTAAATTGACTCTAGGGCATCCACCAACCTCAAGAAAATTTCTGTACAACAAGATACTGTGTGTGAAATCATGCACAATTCCCAATTCTGAGAGGGATGAGTGGCACATCCCTCTCAGATATTAGTTTGGCTCCAAAAGACCCAAAGGTTTAACTAAAAGAGACAGAATCCTTAAAGTCTAAAGAGTTAAGCACGCCACCTTCCAGAATATTTGCTTATTTTATGTCTAAGAATTAGAGCCCTAGAAGCAATAAATATCTACAAAATGGCAAAATATTACTAAAAACAGCCTAGAATCAGACAAGGTCATTATTTTGTGTCATGAGAACATAGGTTGGTAACCATCAATTTGGGAACCTCCAAAAATACTGAGACAGAAATGAGGGGTTACATCCTATTTGTGGTTAGATATGGCTGGACAGAAACATGGGTTAAACTCCATTTGCAGTTAAGGGTCCTACCAAACTGTTGTCAGCACTCAGGGAAATAACCATGGCCATTACGAGGAATGTTTCAATTAGATAAGATCATTTAGGAAGTGCGCTTGAAAGTTAAGGTTCTCAGATTAAGCAAGCAGAGTGGGATACCTATTTTAATCGGTATGCAGAAGCCTCCAAAAGTTTTCAGAATTCCAAAATAGCTTCATTAAAAGATTCATTGCAAAGGTTAGTGAAAAATTAATGATATAAGAGGTACCTAAACAAATAAGCCTGATGTAACTCCTACTGCTTCCCTCTATCCTCATTTATTTGAGAATTCATTCTAGTAATATGTCTGAATTGCTTTTGGTAGTGATGGTGGTTAGTTGCTGAATTGCCTTTGCATGACTATAAACAAAAGTCCACCAAATTAATGACCTTGGAGACATCTCCATATCTACTCTTAAGGAAAAGGTCCCATATAGATGCTCCCCCAATTTGATTTTATATTTCAATGTGGGATTTTACATTTCAGTGTTTCAATTTTATGATTCAATGTTATTCTCCTAAAGAGACAAGGGAAAACAAAAATTAAAATGAAAGGAAAATGTTGCCAATTTCTAGTAGATACCAAAGCTGCAGATGGGGACCCAGGAAAACAGGCAGAAACTAACAGTGAGAATTATTACTGAAGTCAGCTCTCCTAAATGTATAGTACCCAATAGAGAGAGGAAAATGAAATATCTTTTGCATCCATCCTCTTTGGGGATGTCTCTAGAGTCCAAGGAAAACCATGTACCTCTGACTGGGATGTAAACCCACACAGCTGAAACTCGAACCTAGCTAAAATCCAGTTTGGGACTTGAACCCATGGTCTTTTAGCTGAGGTCATACACTCGTTTTCAGGACTTAATGAAGCTCAGGCTCTTGATGTCTCATGGCAGAAGGATTCTCTGAGAGACAAAGTGATAGGTAAGAATTGGATTCATTTAGAGAGCAACACTCCACAGATTGAGCGTGGGCCATTTCAGGAAAGAGTGGCATTGAAATATGGTGTGGTTAATGAGTGGGAGGATTATTCCAACTATTCCAAGGGAGGAGTGGAGAATTCCAGGAATTGGGCCACTGACCACTGTTTATCCTTTGAGGACTGGCCTCAGAACTTTCATGACACTGGTGGTTGTGTTATGTAGCTTGCTGAAATTTTGCAATGAATGTATATTGAGGCTCAGAGTATAGTGGAATTCAACTTGTTTGCCATCTTGGATTTATCTGGCTCTAATCAGTAGAAGTGCCAAATAGATTCAAGGGATTAGATCTGATAGAGTGCCTGAAGAACTATGGATGGAGGTTCCTGACATGGTACAAGAGGCAGTGATCAAGACCATCCCCAAGATAAAGAAATGCAAAAAGGCAAAATGGTTGTCTGACAAGGCCTTACACATAGCTGAGAAAAGAAGAGAAGCTAAAGGCAAGGGACAAAAGGAAAGATATACCCATTCGAATGCAGAGTTCCAAAGAATAGCAAGGAGAGATAAGAAAGCCTTCCTCAGTGATCAATGCAAAGACATAGAGGAAAACAATAGAATGGAAAAGACTAGTGATCTCTTCAAGAAAATTAGAGATAACAAGGGAATATTTCATGCAAAGATGGATACAATAAAGGACAGAAATGGTATGGATCTAACAGAAGCAGAAGATATTAAGAAGAAGTGGCAAGAATACACAGAAGAAATACACAAAAACATCTTCATGACCCAGATAATCACGATGGTGTGATCACTCACCTAGAGCCAGACATCCTGGAATGTGAAGTCAAGTGGGCCTTAGGAAGCATCACTATGAACAAAGCTAGTGGAGGTGATGGAATTCCAGTGATGCCATTTCAAATCCTAAATGATGATGCTGTGAAAGTGCTGCACTCAATATGCCAGCAAATTTGGAAAACTCAGCAGTGGCCACAGGACTGGAAAAGGTCAGTTTTCATTCCAATCCCAAAGAAAGGCAATGCCAAAGAATGCTCAAACTAACGCACAAGTGCACTCATCTCACATGGTAGAAAAGTAATACTCAAAATTCTCCAAGCCAGGCTTCAACAGTATGTGAACCGTGAACTTCCAGATGTTCTAGCTGGATTTAGAAAAGGCAGAGGAACCAGAGATCAAATTGCCAACATCCACTGGATCATCAAAAAAGCAAGAGAGTTCCAGAGAAACAACTATTTTTACTTTATTGACTATGCCAAAGCCTTTGACTGTGTCATAACAAACTCTGAAAAATTCTTCAAGAAATGTGAATACCAGACCACCTGATCTGCCTCCTGAGAAATCTGTATGTAGGTCAAGAAGCAACAGTTAGAACTGGACATGGAACAACAGACTGGTTCCAAATCAGGAAAGGAGTACGTCAAGGCTGTGTATTGTCACCCTGCTTATTTAATTTACATGCGGAGTACATTATGCAAAATGCCAGGCTGGATGAAGCACAAGCTGGAATCAAGATGGCAAGGATAAATGCCAATAACCTCAGATATGCAGAAGACACCACCCTTATGGCAGAAAGAGAAGAACTAAAGAGCCTCTTGATGAAAGTGAAAAAGGAGAGTGAAAAAGTTGTCTTAAAGCTCAACATTCAGAAAACTCAGACCATGGCATCTGGTCCCATCACTTCATGACAAATAGATGGGGAAACAATGGAAACAATAAGATACGTTGTTTTGGGGGGCTCCAAAATCACTGCAGATGGTGACTGCAGCCATGAAATAAAAAGACGCATACTCCTTGGAAGAAAAGCTATGACCAACCTAGACAGCATATTAAGAAGCAGAGACATTACTTTGCCAACAAAGGTCCGTCTAGTCAAGGCTATGGTTTTTCCAGGGGTCATGTATGGATGTGAGGGTTGGACTATAAAGAAAGCTGAGCGCCGAAGAATTGATGCTTTTGAACTGTGGTGTTGGAGAAAACCTTTGAGAGTCCTTTGAACTGCAAGAAGATTCAACCAGTCAATCCTAAAGGAAATCAGTCCTGATATTCATTGGAAGGACTGATGCTGCAGCTGAAACTCTAATACTTTGGCCACCTGATGCGAAGAACTGACACACTGGAAAAGACCCTGATCCTGGGAAAGACTGAAGGCAGGAAGAGAAGGGGATGACAGAAGATGAGATGTTTGGATATCACCGACGCAATGGACATGAGTTTGGGTAGGCTCTGGGAGTTGGTGATGGACAGAGAATCCTGGTATGCAGCAGTCCATGGGGTCGCAAAGAGTTGGACACAACTGAGTGACTGAACTGAATAAATCAGTTTATGCTGTGTCCTTGGGCTATGTCATTCTTTTAAAGTTTGCGCCCTATCCTGTTCTCTCCTGTTTCACATGGAGTTGTTTAATACTGCTAGGAATACTTAACTCTTTATGCCAGCTGAAACCTGACAAGATATTTTAAAGTTTTGTTTTGTTTTTTAAGAAGCTCCGTGGTCAGAATTTGGTCAGAAACTGGCAGCTAATATTCAGAGCCTGATAGAAATTATTTTTTTCTTTCCTCTCTTCAGCTTAAACGAAACTACATTCCCAGAGAGGAAGAAAAAAGAAAAGAAAAAAAAAAAAACTTTTTAAAGCCTTTATGAAAGGGTTTACTAAAACATTCCAAAGGCAAATAGTTTCTAAATCCAGACTATAGAAATCTTTTGATTTCCATTTTATCTAGAAATCTTTTCCCTAATATAAAAAACACAATTTAAAGATGTTGTTGGATGCATGGGTCAACCTATGATGCCATTTAAGCTGCAATCCAATTCTTTGAGGAATTGAGAGGAACTGTTTTATCTTACGAATCTTCACAAAACTAGAAATGCAACTCTAGAGGCATCAAAGTTCACCTATTTTTACCAACTCAAAAACTTTCCTCATGTATCTCAAAAGGCTTGCAAGTTTTACAAACTTCTGGCCTTAGGAAACCAAAGAGCTGGAAATACTGGCTATCTTTGTCTCATGTCACATGTAGTTTTTGTGGGTGCTGTGTGCTGTGTTCAGTAGCCTCAGTTGTGTCCAACGCTTTGCAACCCCATGGACTGCAACCCACCAGGTGCCTCTGTCCATGAGATTCTCCAGGCAAGGATACTGGAGTAGGTTGCCATGCCCTCTTCCGGGGATCTTCTCTACCCAAGGACTGAACCTGAGTCTCCCACGTCTCCTGCATTGCAGGCAGATTCTTTACCACTGAGCCACCAGGGAAGACTCTTTTGTGGGTAGTCTAATATTTTTTTGTTAAGAATAAGTAAATTAAATATATGTAAGCAGGATAAGAAGTTTTTATGTGAACTTTGCAAATAGTTCACAAATCTTTTTGGTAACCTGAATCCTTAAAGTTTCCCTTAGTTAAATTAAATGATGGATACTTATTAAATATCTAGATGATTTCCAAGTAAGATAAAATACTGAAACATTAATTATTGAACATAGATTTATCCATTTGGGTCTTAATTTTACAGAGAAACTAAATATATATGAGTCTAGTAGTAAACATATTTTGTGCCACATTGAAAAGTTTGTTATGAGAACGCATATGTTCTTAAAAAATATAAAATACATTTTCTTCTGTGTAAGAAATTGTGAAAGATTCTTTATCTTTTAAAATAATCTGCCTAGGAAACAAAGATTCTGTGTTTTGGCAAAAAAAAATTTTCTGCATTGTCTTTATCAGGTCTTTGCTTACTTAAGCACACCCAATCTTCTCTATTAAAAAAGCTAAGATCATTTTTTAAAAACAACTATTTAACTTTCTGTATTTATCTGGCACAGAATGATCTCTGTTCGTTTCCAAGGCAAACCATTCAATATCACAGTAATCCAAGTCTATGCCCCAACCAGGAATGCTGAAGAAGCTGAAGTTGAATGGTTCTATGAAGACCTACAAGACCTTTTAGAACTAACACCCCAAAAAGATATCCTTTCCATTATAGGGGACTGGAATGCAAAAGTAGGAAGTCAAGAAACATCTGGAGTAACAGGCAAATTTGGCCTTGGAATACGGAATGAACCAGGGCAAAGACTGATAGGGTTTTGCCAAGAAAATGCACTGGTCATAACAAAACACCCTCTTCCAACAACACAAGAGAAGACTCTATACATGGACATCACCAGATGGTCAACACTGAAATCAGATTGATTATATTCTTTGCAGCCAAAGATGGAGAAGCTCTATACAGTGACCAAAAACAACCAGGAGCTGACTGTGGCTCAGACCATGAACTCCTTATTGCCAAATTCAGACTGAAATTGAAGAAAGTAGGGAAAACCACTAGACCATTCAGGTATGACCTAAGTCAAATCCCTTATGATTATACAGTGGAAGTGAGAAATAGATTTAAGGGACTAGATCTGATAGATAGAGTGCCTGATGAACTATGGAATACGGTTCCTGACATTGTACAGGAGACAGGGATCAAGACCATCCCCATGGAAAAGAAATGCAAAAAAGCAAAATGGCTGTCTGGGGAGGCCTTACAAATAGCTGTGAAAAGAAGAGAAGTGAAAAGCAAAGGAGAAAAGGAAAGATATAAACATCTTAATGCAGAGTTCCAAAGAATAGCAAGAAAAGGATAAGAAAGGCTTCTTCAGCGATCAATGCAAAGAAATAGAGGAAAACAACAGAATGGGAAAGACTAGAGATCTCTTCAAGAAAATGAGAGACACTAAGGGAACATTTCATGCAAAGATGGGCTCGATAAAGGACAGAAATGGTATGGACCTAACAGAAGCAGAAGATATTAAGAAGAGATGGCAAGAATACACAGAAGAACTGTACAAAAAAGATCTTCATGACCCAGATAATCAGGATGGTGTGATCACTGACCTAGAGCCAGACATCCTGGAATGTGAAGTCAAGTGGGCCTTAGAAAGCATCACTACAAACAAAGCTAGTGGAGGTGATGGAATTCCAGTTGAACTATTCCAAATCCTGAAAGATGATGCTGTGAAAGTGCTGCACTCAATATGCCAGCAAATTTGGAAAACTCAGCAGTGGCCACAGAACTGGAAAAGGTCAGTTTTCATTCCAATCCCAAAGAAAGGCAATGCCAAAGAATGCTCAAACTACCACACAATTGCACTCATCTCACACGCTAGTAAAGTAATTCTCAAAATTCTCCAAGCCAGGCTTCAGCAATATGTGAACTGTGAACTTCCAGATGTTCAAGCTGGTTTCAGAAAAGGCAGAGGAACCAGAGATCAAATGGCCAACATCCGCTGGATCATGGAAAAAGCAAGAGAGTTCCAGAAAAACATCTATTTCTGCTTTATTGACTATGCCAAAGCCTTTGACTGTGTGGATCACAATAAACTGGGGAAAATTCTTCAAGAGATGGGAATACCAGATCACTTGATCTGCCTCTTGAGAAATTTGTATGCAGGTCAGGAAGCAACAGTTAGAACTGGACATGAAACAACAGACTGGTTCCAAATAGGAAAAGGAGTTCGTCAAGGCTGTATATTGTCACCCTGCTTATTTAACTTATATGCAGTGTACATCATGAGAAACGCTGGACTGGAAGAAACACAAGCTGGAATCAAGATTGCTGGGAGAAATATCAATAACCTCAGATATGCAGATGACACCACCTTTATGGCAGAAAGTGAAGAGGAACTAAAAAGCCTCTTGATGAAAGTGAAAGAGGAGAGTGAAAAAGTTGCCTTAAAGCTCAACATTCAGAAAACGAAGATCATGGCATCCGGTCCCATCACTTAATGGGAAATAGATGGGGAAACAATGGAAACAGTGTCAGACTTTATTTTGGGGGGCTCCAAAATCACTACAAATGGTGACTGCAGCCATGAAATTAAAAGACGCTTACTCCTTGGAAGGAAAGTTATGACCAACCTAGATAGCATATTCAAAAGCAGAGACATTACTTTGCCAACAAAGGTTCGTCTAATCAAGCCTATGGTTTTTCCTGTGGTCATGTATGGATGTGAGAGTTGGACTGTGAAGAAGGCTGAGCGCTGAAGAATTGACGCCTTTGAACTGTGGTGTTGGAGAAGACTCTTGAGAGTCCCTTGGACTGCAAGGAGATGCAACCAGTCCATTCTGAAGGAGATCAGCCCTGGGATTTCTTTGGCAGGAATGATGCTAAAGCTGAAACTCCAGTACTTTGGCCACCTCATGCAAAGAGTTGACTCATTGGAAAAGACTGATGCTGAGAGGGATTGGGGGCAAGAGGAGAAGGGGACGACAGAGGATGAAATGACTGGATGGCATCACTGACTCGATGGACGTGAGTCTAAGTGAACTCCGGGAGTTGGTAATGACAGGGAGGCCTGGCGTGCTGCGATTCATGGGGTCGTAAAGAGTCGGACACAAGTGAGCGACTGATCTGATCTGATCTGATTTATCTGGCAAAGGGTGTAATTATCACTGTGGTTAAATGGATAATTAAGTATCCTTTCACAATGACTTATGATCCTATTTGACCAAGTGTTTTAAAACAACTTTGATATTTTTTAACAAACTTTCCAAAAATCAAATTCTAAATGAATTCAACTTTGAACTAACTGAGATTTTCCAGCGGGTCCCCAGAACATCTCAAAAGACTTGTATGTCTTCTAATAAAAAGGGAGATATTAAACTAATTAGGCTTACTTGATATCTTAAATTACTTGGAAAGAATTGTCAAATAAGAAATAATGCTAAGCCTTCTCTATGTTGTTTGTATTTGATATAGGTTGTATGTGTTCCAGAAAAATTGTGTAAAATTCCTGGAAATCTGATATGTCCTAGAATAATGCTATCAGTCATAATCCTAGTTATTATCTTAAATTTTCACAGAAATAAGCAGATTTCCTTGCTCCTTCCATTATTTAATGAACTCTTATCAGATCTTTATATATCTTATGTCACTTTCAGAGAGTTATTGTTTTACTCTGAAGCTTTGCAAGAGCATTTCTGCAAAATTAAGTCATCTGCAAGGAGATTCATGAAAAAGACTTTGACAAGTACAGATTTCTGGTATTTTAGGACCACAGAACTGAATAGTATAAGAATTTTAACTACAAAACTACAGTAATCAAAATATAAGGTACTGGCACAAAAACAGAAATACAGATCAATGGCACAGGATAGAAAATCCAGAAATAAACCCACACACCTATGGTCTAGTCATTTACCACAAAGGAGGCAAGAATATATAATGGAGAAAAGACAGTCTCTTCAGTAAGTGGTGCTGAGAAAACTGGACAACTACATGTAAAAGAACAAAATTAGAGTATTCTCTAACATTACAGAAAAATAAACTCAAAATGGATCAAAGATCTAAATGTAAGGCCAGATACTATACAACTCTTAGCGGAAAACATAGCAGATCACTCTCTGACATAAATTGCAGCAATGTCTTTTTGGATCCACCTCCTAGAGTAATGAGAATAAAAACAAAAATAGACAAGTGGGATCTAATTAAACTTAAAAGCTTCAGCACAGCAAAGGAAACCATCAACAAAGTGAAAAGACAAGCCACAGTATGGGAGAAAATATTTGCAAATAAAGTGACTAACAAAGGTTTAATCTCCAAAATATACAAACAGCTCATATACTCTATGTAAAATTAAAAAAAAAATACAAAAATGGGCAGAAGATCTAAATAGACATTTCTCCAAAGAAGGCATACAGATGGCTAAAGAGCACATGGAAAGATGCTCAGCATCACTAATTATCAGAGAAATGCAAATCAAGACTACAATGAGGTATCACCTCATACAGGTCAGAAAACACAAAAAAATACTGGAGAGGTTGTGGAGTAAAGGGTACCCTCCTACACTGTTAGTGGGAATGTAAGTTGGTACAACCACTGTGGACAACAGTGTGGTGATTCTTTAAAAAGCTAAAAATAGAGCTAACATATGATCCAGCAATCCCACTCCTGGACACATATCCAGAGAAAATCACAATTCGAAAGGATACATGCAGTCAAATGCTTATTGCAGTATTTAAAATAGCTGATACACAGAAGCAATACAAATGTCCATCGACAGAGGAATGGATAAAGAAGATGTGGTACAGTGAAATGTTAGCCATCAAAAAGAATGAAATAATGCCATTTGCAGCAACCTGAATGGACCTAGAGATTGTCATACTAAGTGAAATCAGACAAAGACAAACATCATATAATATCTCTCATATGTGGAATCTAATTTTTTTAAAAATGGTACAAATGAACTCATTTACAAAACAGAAACAGACTTGCAGATATTGGAAACAATGTATGGTTACCAGTGGAGAAACATTGGGAGGGCTAAGTCAGGTGCTTGGAATGAACATCCACACTCAACTACATATAAGATAGACAACTAACAAGAGCCTACTCTGTAGCACAGGGAATATTCTTATCCAGTATTCTGTGATAGCCTGTATGAGAAAAGAATCTAAGAAGAAATGAATATGTGTGTGTGTGTGTGTGTATATATATATATATATATATATATAACTGAATCACTTTGCTGTACATCTGAAACTAACACAACATTGTAAATCAACTATACTCCAATAACATTTTTCATAAAGATCTAATGGAAAAACCAGATTCAAGCAAAACAAGTATTAACTATATGGGACTAAACGAAGTGAAAAAGATAACTTTATTTTTTATGATTTTTTGTTTGCAACATAGCTAGTTACTTAATGTTTTGTTTTTCCAAATTTAAGGAAACTTTTTTTCTTAAGCTATATATAACATGCAACAATTTGACTGAGTATACCTTTATATAGGGGTTTCACTGGTAGCTCAGAAGGTAAAGAATCTGCCTGCAATGCAGGAGATTTGAACCCGGGTTTGATCCCTGAGTCAGAAAGATCTCCTGGAGAAGGGAATGGCTACCCAGTTTAGTATTCTTGCCTGGGAAATCCCATGGACAGAGGAGCCTGGTGGGCTACAGTCCATGGATCACAGAGTCAGATACAATCGAGCGACTATTACTTTCATTTTGAGCTTCCCTGATGGCTCAGTGGGTAAAGAATCTGCCTGCAATGCAGGAGACACAGGAGACATGTGTTCTATCCCTGGGTTGGGAAGATCCCTTGTAGGAGGAAATGGTAACATACTCCAGTATTCTTGGCTGGGAAATCCCATGGACAGAGGAGCCTGGTGGGCTATAGTCCATGGGGTCACAAAGAGTGGGACATGACTTAGTGACTAAATAACAAACAAACAACAACAATATTTATAAACAAAGATGAAATATTATTTTCTCCCTACCTGATCCCTCAAGATTTTGGAAAAATATTCTTTTCATGGCAATACAGTTAGTTATTTCCATAAGCTTAATAAGAATCTATTCTCCTTGTAACAGGACACAATTAGAACATTGGCTGTACTCCCAAGACTTTGACTGGAATGGCATATTTGAGAGAGATGTGCATAGACTTAGACATGACAGTTTAAAGAAACTAAGATTGACTTTAAGGAGCCAATATAGGCCCTTGGAAAAATAGACCTGGTACCTTGCTTACCAGGTTCAGCTATGCAGTCTTAAAGTTTATATGGTTAATCACTATTTTGCAGCACTTATGTAAGTAATCAGGCCAAGTGTAACAAAAACAAATTATTTTACTGTGATTATCCTTGAAAAACAGAAATGGGGATAATTGTAGAAAGAAAAATTAAGTTTGCACCTTTGTAGATATTAAATTCTAATCCTGTTTTGAAGTTTTGCTGTATACCTGTAAATTGGACTGGATCCCACTTACTAGTTTCCTCAAATATGAGTCTCCAAACTAACAATTTTCTCCCCCTTTTTTCCTTGGGATCACTGAGAACAAGGTCTGCCCTTGAATCTCCTTGCAGGGGACTATAATAAGTCTCCTCACTACCCAAATGGCAGCCAGACTTCAGGGACTTGAACCTTAGAAGAAGGCTCCACCTGCAATCTGGCCCTAAGCAAATGTTAAAGACCTCTAAATCAAATAAACTAGAAAGAGAAGTAGCCAACATTGAGGTAGACTGGTTCCTCCCAAGATACCAGATCAAGACTTCATACTGTGGGACTTCCCTGGTGGCCCAGTGGCTAAAACCCCACGCTCCCAATCCTGGTGGCCCATGTTTGATCCTTGGTCAGGGAACTAGATCCAACATGCTACAACCAAATGTTTGAATGCTACAACTAAATATCCCATGTGCCACACCTAAAGGTCCCAACTAGACCCAGTGCAGCCAAATTATAAATACTTGAAAAGAAAAAAAGAGATTTTATACTGTAACTAAACATGAAAGCCTGTCATCTCTTTCTGTCCTTTACTCTGGCATTGGCCTGGAAAGGTAAGGCCACCACCCATATCTCCCAGGCCATTGCTAAGGGGGATAAATTTTCAGATTGCTAGATTTGTCATCAAAAAGTCTGATCTGTCCAAGATGGTTGAGAACCCCTGGTCTATTTCCTTGTCTCTGATTAACAATCGCAAACTTGGTGAACTTTACATCTGGCCTCTATGCAAAGTAAGGAACACAAGGCAAAAGTAACCAGAATCAAACTGCCTGTGCGGTCTACAAATCCTTAAACTTTTACTGGCCTCCACGACTATCAGTCCTGAGCCACAGATTCAACAGGCATTATCTGGTAGTTTCTGATTCGCTTCTTTTGGCAGGAGCCCTACTTCCTTGATTAGGAATAAATGTAAATGAGGCCATCATCAGAAGCCTCTTCCTAACTCTTGAAAGTATTCATGAGATTTTCTGTCGAAGCAATAGCTGCTCAACAAAAATCCTTAGATTCTCTGCCCAAAGTTGTTCTTGATAACAGGACAGCCTGTGATTATCTTTTAGCAAGGTGTCTGTGCTGTGGCCAACATCCTGTTGCACCTAATTAACTCCTCTGGAGAAGCTGAAACTTAGTTATATATAATCACTCAGCAAGCTTCTTGGCTTACAAAGACCCCTTCAGCTGTCTTTCTTTGATTTACTTGACTCTGATTAGTTTGAATCTTGGGGACCATGGTTTCTAGATGCACTCCAAGCACTGGGAATTATCGCACTTACAATAACCATAATGGTCTCCCTGATGCACTGGTTCTCTGAAAGGCTTTAAGTGCATATTTGCAACCATAAACCACCAAGCAAATGATCTCCCAAAGACTGGAATGTCAGAAAAGGAACAAAGAGAATGACTGACTGAAAAAAAACAAAACAAAAAAAAACTGTGAATCTGAAGTTGTGGCCTGTGAATATCACAGATGTTAAGCAAAAAAGCATCATGACCTGTGAATACCACAAGAAGGATTAACAAAACCTACAAGAACATCAGAGCAGCGCACCTTAAATTTTTGTCACATCTCTCAATTAAGCTGAGAGTATGATCAAAAAAGGGGAATTTTTAAAAAAGAGACAATAGACTCAAGATGGAGTCACTTGTGCTAAGCCCATGCCACCAAACCAAGACTTAGTACCTAACCTATTACAGTTTCAACCCCCATCAAGAATGTAATCTTAACCAGTCAGTCAGGAATTTCCTAGTGAGGTACTAGCACTAGTGAGGTAATCCATTTGATAGTTCCTTTCATCCCCCAAAGGAAGATGACCTTGCTTTGAAACAATCCATTCTTTTTCCCTTCTATCTGTAAGAGCCTATTGTACAGTTCCTTGGGGTTCTTTTCTGCTTGTCCAATTTATGAATCATTCAGTTCAGTTCAATCGCTCAGTCATGTCCAACTCTTTGCAACCCCATGGACTGCAGCACGCCAGGATTCCGTGTCCATCACCAACTACTGGAGCTCACTCAAACTCATGTCCATCAAGTTGGTGATGCCATCCAAACATCTCATCCTCTGTTGTCCCCTTCTCCTCTTGCCCCCAATCCCTCCCAGCATCAGAGTCTTTTCCAATGAGTCAACTCTTCGCATGAGGTGGCCAAAGTACTGGAGTTTCAGCTTTAGCATCATTCCTTTCAAAGAAATCCCAGGGCTGATCTCCTTTGGAATGGACTGGTTGGATCTCCTTGCAGTCCAAGGGACTCTCAAGAGTCTTCTCCAACACCACAGTTCAAAACCATCAATTCTTTGGCGCTCAGCTTTATTTACAGTCCAACTTTCACATCCATACATGACCACTGGAAAAACCGTACCTTTGACTACATGGACCTTTGTTGGCAAAGTAATGTCTCTGCTTTTGAATATGCTATCTAGGTTGGTCATAGCTTTTCTTCCAAGGAGCAAGCATCTTTGTATTTCATGGCTGCAGTCACCATCTGCAGTGATTTTGGAGCCCCCCCCAAAACAAAGTATCTCACCATTTCCATTGTTTCCCCATCTATTTGTCATGAAGTGATGGGACCAGATGCCATGATCTTCGTTTTCTGAATGTTGAGCTTTAAGGCAACTTTTTCACTCTCCTCTTTCATTTTCATCAAGAGGCTCTTTAGTTCTTCTCTTTCTTCCATAAGTGTGGTGTCTTCTGCATATGTGATGTTATTGACATTTATCCTTGCCATCTTGATTACAGCTTGTGCTTCATCCAGCCTGGCATTTCGCATGATGTACTCCGCATGTAAGTTAAATAAGCAGGGTGACAATATACAGCCTTGACATATTCCTTTCATGATTTGGAACCAGTCTGTTGTTCCATGTCCAGTTCTAACTGTTGCTTCTTGACCTACATACAGATTTCTCAGGAGGCAGATCAGGTGGTCTGGTATTCACATCTCTTGAAGAATTTTCCAGAGTTTGTTGTGACACTGTCAAAGGCTTTGGCATAGTCAATAAAGCAATAGATGTTTCTCTGGAACACTCTTGCTTTTTCGATGATCCAGTGGATGTTGGCAATTTGGTCTCTGGTTCCTCTGCCTTTTCTAAATCCAGCTAGAACATCTGGAAGTTCACGGTTCACATACTGTTGAAGCCTGGCTTGGAGAATTTTGAGTATTACTTTTCTACCGTGTGAGATGAGTGCACTTGTATGGTAGTTTGAACATTCTTTGGCATTGCCTTTCTTTGGGATTGGAATGAAAACGGACCTTTTCCAGTCCTGTGGCCACTGCTGAGTTTTCCAAATTTGCTGGCATATTGAGTGCAGCACTTTAACTGCATCATCATTTAGGATTTGAAATAGCTCCACTGGAATTCCATCACCTCCACTAGCTTTGTCCGTAGTGATGCTTCCTAAGGCCCACTTGACTTTGCATTCCAGGATATCTGGCTCTAGGTAAGTGATCACACCATTGTGGTTACCTGGGTCATGAAGATCTTTTTTGTATAGTTCTTCTGGGTATTCTTGCCACCTCTTCTTAATATCTTCTGCTTCTGTTAGATCCATACCATTTCTGTCCTTTATTGTGCCCATCTTTGCATGAAATATTCCCTTGGTATCTCTAATTTTCTTGAAGAGATCACTAGTCTTCTCCATTCTGTTGTTTTCCTCTATGTCTTTGCATTGATCACTGAGGAAGGCTTTCTTATCTCTCCTTGCTATTCTTTGGAACTCTGCATTCATATGGGTATATCTTTCCTTTTGTCCCTTGCCTTTAGCTTCTCTTCTTTTCTCAGCTATTTGTAAGGCCTTGTCAGACAACCATTTTGCCTTTTTGCATTTCTTATCTTGGGGATGGTCTTGATCACTGCCTCCTGTACAATGTCATGAACCTCCATCCATAGTTCTTCACATACTCTGTCTATCAAATCTAATCTCTTGAATCTATTTGTCACTTCCACTGTAAGTGATTTGATTTAGATCATACCTAAATGGTCTAGTGGTTTTCCCTACTTTCTTCAATTTCAGTCTGAATTTGGCAATAAGGAGTTCATGATCTGAGCCACAGTCAGCTCCTGGTCTTGTTTTTGCTGACTATAGAATCACTGTATGAATACTTGGATAAAGTCAATTCAATATTCAAATGTACTTGGTGAATTTTGTTTTTCAAACCTTAGACTAGTGTTACTATTCTGTTTTATTATTGTATAGACTACTGCCTTGAATATATTTATGATATTTTACTGGCTACCCTTTTTTTTAATCATTTAAAACAGTAACTATTTTTTACTTCCAATTTCCTTGAACTTAACTCTGCCCACAGTCTATTTTAGATTAAAGCTATCTATTGAAACACACTGAATGGTGAAGAAATTTAGGTGGTGTGATTTTTTATTTCATCATGTTATCGTTTATCTCAAATGAGATCTTGTGTTTAATTATAGATTCTAGGTACCAGCTTGATCTAAAGATGGGAATACATTTCCAGATGTTAGCACACAGAAAAAAAGAAAATCTTGCTCTTTTAAATCAGAATTGCTTCTCTCTCTCTTCCCACACTCTCATCCCTATATCTTTCTTGAGTGTTAATACTTTGCTTCCTGGAGAACAGGATTTGTTCCTGGAATACTGGACTAAAGCTTTAGGGACAGACTTGAGTAACAGTTGATAATCTCTGAACCTGAATTGATTTCTTAGGGGCAAAAAGCTGACTGGCCAGCAAGCTTTGATATGTTTTGCGAAGTGAAGTGTGGACAGAGCTGAAGGGCTCCAGAAAACAGTTAAGGTTTTGGAGGCTCTGGAAGAGATTAGGACATGAACATAAGTCAGTCAGAAAGAACATTTGGGAATAGATCTAAGATGTATTATAGAGATATTACTAAGTATTACTGTGGTATAGGCAATCTAAACTGTCTTCTCTATTACCCATTAAATCTTCAGTTTAAAAAAAACTACATTATTTTGAGGAGGAAGCCTATTTTTTATGATGTGACATCTTGCTGAAAAGAACAACTAAATGTGTGTGGGCAGTAGCTGTCCACAAGCCTTACCAAGGTTATGTACTGATGATAAGTTATATTGAGAGGAGGGAGGCAGAAGGAGTAATGCTCTGCAGACCTTTCTGAAATACTGGTAAGGTTGACAGTGTGCACTGGTCAGCACTTGATGTCTTTGGGGGGCTTTTGATCAGGTCTTTTTCATATCCATTTTGCCTAGTTAAAGAGATTTACAAGAGATAGATTAATCTCATTCTCCAATAACTCTATGCTCTACTGAATAATCACAGTGCTTCTTCCTTTCAAAAAGCACTTTATAAATATTAATCCCCATGTCATTCCCATAAATTCCACTTTTTAAATAAAAGGGAAAAGACAGCTGCTTCCCATTAGTTATCATATCAGAAAATTGATTGGACATTTTCTGAAGAGCTTGATTATGTATGAGGGGAACATAATTTTTCCTCTATCCTTCTGAATTCTTAGCTGAGGACACTGTAGTAAAAGATTAGCCAGAGAAAAACTCATAGAAGTTTATTAATGTGTGTATGCATGTAGCCATAGGAAATATCCAGGAAAAATGAGTCACTCCCCTAGGTGCCTTTAGAATTCAGGATTAAATACCATCTTAACAGGTAAAGCAGGAGAGGGATGTAGAAGCTCTTAGGGCACAGTAAATGGTTTTTTACAAAAGATGGAAAGACAAGTGGGCCCTTGGGAGAATACATAGGAGGTTTGACAGTTTGTGACAAAGTCTGTCTGGCTGTGGTGTCAGTTTTTAGTCTCCTCTCCTGTGATATAGTAATCTTCCCTGGTTGATGAAACTTCTTCCTGGGGAGGGGATTTGTGACAATTGAGTTCCTTTTGGAGGATTTGTCTTTAGACAGATAAGGGGTGTTAGAAAAATCCTCTCCCTGCATTTGTGGTTTTTCAACTACCTACAGCTCAAAATAATCAAAATACCAAAGTGGCATATTTTAGTGTGGAATGCCATGAACTCCTACAGTGGTATTTTGGGGTGACACATTCTGCTACCCTTTAACTATAAATATAACTTCTATCTCTCAGGGTAGGGAACCCCAAAGTTGAAAATGCTGAAAGCTCCAAGCCTTCAGTCTCTATAATGGGCTCCATTTGGCATATGGAATTGGATGAGTCACTGTTTCTAGTCTTGCATGAGGCAGTTGCCCAATTATGTGATCCTAGAGGTGTCACCTTACTTCTCTCATCTTAGGGGAGAAAAAAATATCTTCCTCTACCAATCTTACCAACTGAAGCCCTGTAAATTAGATTAACAAGAGAAAAACAATAGAATTTCATGAACATGAACATGTACACATGGAAGCTCCCAGCAATGAGTCACCCAAATTAGGTGCTAGATACCCTGTTGGCTTTAAATACCAACAAAAGAAAAGAGTTTGGGGCTTTCTGGGTGGTAGTGGCAAGTTTGGGGAAAGTGACAGGAAAATTATGTTTAGTAAAAATCTGTTGTAAAGGGTTTTTTTAAAACATTTTTTTTTTCTTGCTTTCCTTCTTTTGTTGCAAAGCACAAGCTGTAGGTGCATGAGATTCAGTAGTTGCAGCACATGGGCTTGGTAGTTGCAGCCCAAGGGCTCAGTATTTGTTGAGCATGGGCTTCGCTCCTCTGCAGCATACGGAATCTTCCCAGACCAGGGATCAAACCTGTGTCCCCTGCAATTGGCAAGCAGATTCTTATCCATTGCGCCACCAGGAAAATCCTGTTGTTCCAGTTTAAGTATGACCTGGGCTTCCCTTGTGGCTTAGCTGGTAAAGAATGTGCCTGCAATGTGGGAGACCTGGGTTCAATCCCTGGGTTGGGAAGATCCCCTGGAGAGGGAAAGGTTACCCACTCCAGTATTCTGGCCTGGACAATTCCACAGACTGTATAGTCCATGTACTCGCAAACAGTTGGACACAACTGAGCGACTTTCACTTTCACTTTTCTCCATTTGTAAAAGAGTTGGTAAAAGTCGTCTTCGTATATGGGAGAGACATTTCTACAAATGGAAATCTTATTTACTAATCCTATGTATATTTCCTTTACAAAAGAAACTCTGTGCCCTAGTTTTAGAGCCTCTGCTGTGATTGCTGGTTCTCTATGGCCTTTAGTTCAAAATAACCCATACTCCAAAGAGGCATATTTTGGGCGGCATATTCTGGTATCTCTCACTGCCCCTTTTCTGCAACAGAAACCTTCCTTTGTGTTCATTTTACTTAGGGAACTGGATGTAGAACTGTTAACTCAGAGACATATTTTAATGAGACATTAAGGTGCATGCATGGGGAATTAGAAGCTTTCTCTAAATAACAGAGAAAAAAAGGGAAGTTCCCTGGAGAAAATTCAGGGAATTCCCTGGAGGAAGACAGAAACCAGAGGGTTTGCATTTTCTTGGTAGAATGAAAAGCAGAAAAAAGAAGACTATGATGGTGAACCTCTAACAGTCTGGTTTTAAAGCTCAACTTTGTTCCCAATTAGCTGTGTGACCTTGGGCAAACTATTGCTCTTTCTGGACTTCAATTTCCTTATCTGTAAAATAGTAATAGTATTCATCTAATAGAGTCAAACATACAAAGTCCTTAATAAGTACTATATGAACCTCCCTTTACTGTAAACTTTCCTCTTCTTGAGGCATGAACTAGATGAGGCCTGAGAGAAAAAAATTTTGAAGGCAAATTTTAAACTTAGCTGAGAGGATAGCAAATAAGCCTTATATGTCTCTATTGTGTAGTTTTCAGTGGAGTATATGTAATTCACTGATGTTTTTATGCATGCTTACTTTATTATGTTTGTTTTTTAAAAAAGAACATTTATAGTACTGGTGCTGAATATAGGTCCTATTTTCTACTGAAAATACCCACTTGTGGAAGATAACTGCTTTATTATAGATAAATATGTAATAAAGTCCAACAGATAACTACTGGGACTGCATTTCATGGACTGTCTTTCATTTCTTTAAAATTAAAAAAAAAATAAAATATACTATAAATATTATAGCAAACACCCTATTCCAACAACACAAGAGAAGACTCTACACATGGACATCACCAGATGGTCAACACCGCAATCAGATCAGATCAGATCAGTCGCTCACTCGTGTCCGACTCTTTGCGACCTCATGAATCGCAGCACGCCAGGCCTCCCTGTCCATCACCAACTCCCAGAGTTCACTCAGACTCACGTCCATCGAGTCAGCGATGCCATCCAGCCATCTCATTCTCTGTTGTCCCCTTCTCCTCCTGCCCCCAATCCCTCCCAGCATCAGAGTCTTTTCCAATGAGTCACCTCTTCGCATGAGGTGGCCAAAGTACTGGAGTTTCAGCTTTAGCATCATTCCTTCCAAAGAAATCCCAGGGCTGATCTCCTTCGGAATGGACTGGTTGGATCTCCTTGCAGTCCAAGGGACTCTCAAGAGTCTTCTCCAACACCACAGTTCAAAAGCATCAATTCTTCGGTGCTCAGCCTTCTTCACAGTCCAACTCTCACATCCATACATGACCACAGGGAAAACCATAGCCTTGACTAGACAGACCTTTGTTGGCAAAGTAATGTCTCTGCTTTTGAATATGCTATCTAGGTTGGTCATAACTTTCCTTCCAAGGAGTAAGCGTCTTTTAATTTCATGGCTGCAGTCACCATCTGTAGTGATTTTGGAGCCCAGAAAAATAAAGTCTGACACTGTTTCCACTGTTTCCCCATCTATTTCCCATGAAGTGATGGGACCAGATGCCATGATCTTCGTTTTCTGAATGTTGAGCTTTATTGATTATACTCTTTGCAGCCAAAGATGGAGAAGCTCTATACAGTCAGCAAAAACAAGACCAGGAGCTGACTGTGGCTCAGATTATGAACTCCTTATTGCCAAATTTACACTGAAACTGAAGACAGTAGGGAAAACCACTAGACCATTCAGGTATGACCTAAGTCAAATCCCTTATGATTATACAGTGGAAGTGAGAAATAGATTTAAGGGACTAGATCTGACAGAGTGCCTGATGAACTACGGATGGAGGTTCATGAAATTGTACATGAGACAGAGATCAAGACCATCACCATGGAAAAGAAATGCAAAAAAGCAAAATAGCTGTCTGAGGAGGCCTTACAAATAGCTGTGAAAAGAAGAGAAGTGAAAAGCAAAGGAGAAAAGGAAAGATATATGTATCTGAATGCAGAGTTCCAAAGAATAGCAAGGAGAGATAAGAAAGCTTTCCTCAGTGATCAATGCAAAGAAGTAGAGGAAAACAACAGAATGGGAAAGACTAGAGATCTTTTCAAGAAAATTATATATACCAAGGAAAGATTTCATGCAAAGATGGGCTCGATAAAGGACAGAAATGGTATGGACCTAACAGAAGCAGAAGATATTAAGAAGAGGTGGCAAGAATACACAGAAGAACTGTACAAAAAAGATCTTCAGGACCCAGATAATCACGATGGTGTGATCACTCACCTAGAGCCAGACATCCTGGAATGCAAAGTCAAGTGGGCCTTAGAAAGCATCACTACGAACAAAGCTAGTGGAGGTGGTGGAATTCCAGTGGAGTTATTTCAAATCCTGAAAGATGATGCTGTGAAAGTACTGCACTCAATATGCCAGCAAATTTGGAAAACTCAGCAGTGGCCACAGGACTGGAAAAGGTCAGTTTTCATTCCAATCCTAAAGAAAGGCAATGCCAAAGAATGTTCAAACTACCACAAAAGTGCACTCATCTCACACGCTAGTAAAGTAACACCCCAAATTCTCCAAGCCAGGCTTCAGCAATACGTGAACCATGAACTTCCAGATGTTCAAGCTGGTTTTAGAAAAGGCAGAGGAACCAGAAATCAAATTGCCAATATCTGCTGGATCATCGAAAAAGCAAGAGAGTTCCAGAAAAACATCTATTTCTGCTTCATTGACTATGCCAAAGCCTTTGACTGTGTGGATCACAATAAACTGGAAAATTCTGAAAGAGATGGGAAAACCAGACCACCTGACGTGCCTCTTGAGAAATCCGTACGCAGGTCAGGAAGCAAGTTACAACTGGACATGGAACCACAGATTGGTTCCAAATAGGAAAAGGAGTACGTCAAGGTTGTATATTGTCACCCTGTTTATTTAACTTATATGCAGAGTACATCATGAGAAATGCTGGGCTGGAAGAAGCACAAGCTGGAATCAAGATTGCCGGGAGAAATATCAATAACCTCAAATGTGCAGATGACACCACCTTTACGGCAGAAAGTGAAGAGGAACTAAAAGCCTCTTGATGAAAGTGAAAGAGGAGAGTGAAAAAGTTGGCTTAAAGCTCAACATCCAGAAAACTAAGATCATGGCATCTGGTCACATCCCTTCATGGGAAATAAATGGGGAAACAGTGGAAACAGTTAGACTTTATTTTTTTGAGTTCCAAAATCACTGCAAATGGTAATTGCAGACATGAAATTAAAACATGCTTACTCTTTGGAAGGAAAGTTATGACCAACCTAGATAGCATATTGAAAAGTAGAGACATTACTTGCCCAACAAAGGTCCATCTAGTCAAGAGTATGGTTTTTCCAGTGGTCATGTATGGATGTGAGAGTTGGACTGTGAAGAAAGCTGAGCGCTGAAGAATTGATACTTTTGAACTGTGGTGTTGGAGAAGACTCTTGAGAGTCCCTTGGACTGCAAGGAGATCCAACCAGTCCATTCTAAAGGAGATCTAAAGGAGTCCTGGGTGTTCATTGGAAGGATTGATGTTGAAGCTGAAACTCCAGTACTTTGGCCACCTCATGAGAAGAGCTAACTCATTGGAAAAGACCCTGATGGTGGGAGGGATTGGAGGCAGGAGGACAAGGGGATGACAGAGGATAAGATGGCTGGATGGCATCACCGACTCGATGGACATAAGTTTGGGTAAACTCCAGGAGTTGGTGATGGACAGGGAGGCCTGGCGTGCTGTGATTCATGGGGTCACAAAGAGTCAGACACGACTGAGCAACTGAACTGAACTGACTAAACTGAATATAAATATATTTAATTTTAAAAGTCATAATTGGGTCTGAGAAAATCATTCATATTAACCAAATTCATAGGAGATCAATTTAAGGGTTCATAAAGGAAAGTACATCTGTCTGAAAAGTCTGTTGTGAGGCCCAAGATCACTTAGCAAATCACATTATAGATTGGAAACTAATGAATTGGTTCAGAGTCCAGTATCAAAGATAAGGGAACTGAATGAGCAAAAGCAGTATTTTCAGGGAAGTACAGCAATTTGCTTAATGAATTGCTTTGTAGGCTCAAGGAATACTTCTTTATTCAGAAATAGGACTTGTCATCAGAAGATCACCCTTCTCCCAGAACCACAGCAGAAACACAGAATGGACACATCTTTGATTCTCAAGACTCCAGGTTAGAGGAGAATAGGGTATGTTACCCAACGAATTGGTTCCCACTGCTTATCGCTTACAAAATCAGTTACATACTCACAAATGGTAGGAGAGAAAGGTGCCTTTGATCAGAATGCTGGCAATCTGAGGACATGGTGGAATCCACATTCCCCCCAAAACCACCTCCAGAGATTCCATATGGTCATGAAAGCTTTTTAAGAGAAACAGAGAAGTAATCTCAGTTAATCATTGAAATAGGGGTCAGAGTCATCACCATCCCCTTCTCTGTGCAGACTTGTGTACAGGCTTGTTGACTCCTTGTGATCTTCCTCTAGATGTTATCTTGTTCACACAGTTTGGTCACAGAGTTTGTTCTGGCAATTACTTGAAGGGAAGCTAGGGAAGAGATCTGATCGTTTGTTCCTCATTCTTCATTTCTGCTGATTTAATCTACAAAAAGAACAAACAAGTTAGGCAAGATATTGTGTGATTAAAAGATCTGAAAGGTGTGCTTGGGCCAGAGATGAATAGAAGAGCATGAGGGTGCCTGGTTTAAAAATGCGTTACTATATAGCTATAGCTCTGCTGAAGTGACAAGGAGAGGGGCCTTTTGGCTGAGGGCAGTTTCCGATAAAGAGCTGCCTACAGGGCGTGGAAGAGAATTCACTACAGGCAGGTAAAACCTGTGTTTGAATCCTGATTCAACTACTCACTAGTTTTGTGAATGGGCAATTGAGTAACAACCCTGCGCCTTGGGTTTTTAATGTATCAAGTGGGGCAGGTATAGAAGGCACTTTATAGAGAGTGAATGAGACAATAAGTGTAGCACTTAGCACAGGGCAAGCTATGTATGTTCAAAAATGTTATTTGCAATCGATCATACTCCTATTATGACATATCCTTGTCCATACTAACATTAATTGTATCGTGGCCTTCATTGTATCATTTATACTTTATTTCTCCATGTAGAATTTTGAAGACTCCCTGGTTCTTTAATTGGGCAGCATAAGTGGTATATTTACAGTTCTTCTCAGCCAGATAACTTCAAAGAGATGAACTACCTCATCCATTTTCCTTTTCTTGTTCCTATGAGCTTTACACTATTTAAAATTTTAATCACACTCATTATCGTGTCACTTTTTCAGAATGGCCTTCCCTTTTGTCATTCTCAAGTCTTTTGGCTCCAGGAAGACAAAATCATGATTTCCTTATGGCCATTTATATCCAGCACTTAGCATTGTGCCAGGCATATAGTATATATGTTTCCAAATGAAAAATATAGATGTATCATTCTTTCCTGATTATATAAATAGCCATCTTCTCCTACAAGTCCCATAATGAATTTTTTTATTTGGAAATCATGGAGGTTTGGGGGGGTGGCGCTTTTTTCTAGGAAATCTAATTTGTGTTTTACTTGAAAACTTGAGTTCTAATCATTGCTTTGTTCAAGTTGTTCTCTATCTCCTCCAGCATCTCTATTTCTTTGGAGGCCTATTCATATTGTTCCCTTTGTTTACCTCTTTCTAGTGTTAAGCCTGCTTAGATGTGATGCAATTTTTCTTCATTGGCCCATTGAGACTATGGGGACTTTAGTGTGGCTGACACCTTAAGTGAGGAGGGTCACAAGAGGTGGAGGGGCCTGGAGGCTGGCACTGTAGCCCCCAGAAGGTTGTCAGTCCTCTTTCAAGGCATCAGAATGAAACTTCTCTGCTAGTCTCTCTCCTACCTCAAGGTAGAGAGGATGATCCCATTATTCAGTTCCTCCTCCATTTCCTGGACCATAACTGGCTGATCCTCCCCTGGAAGGTCAAAGATCCTTAAAGCCCACACTTTCTAGGATCCCAAGATGGAGCATGCTGTGTTGATCTCAAGGCTGTCATTGGACCCATAGGGGAGAAGGCCTTGTAACAACCTCTAGGTGGCACCTCTGAACCCCAGTAGCTGCTAGGTTCAGGGTAATTGTGCAAGACAGAGTCAGAGTGCAACTCCAATTTCACAGAGTGACATTTTTTTATCTCTTAACCAAATTCTAAATATTAACCATATTTTGCAACTTATGAATGCAAACCTCTCCAAAATTAATTATTCTTATTTATGTGACTATCTTGAGAACCATGGAAAAGAAAACTATATAAGCTGGAAAAAGAGCATAAGAGAGAACCTTTCAAATTGCCCTTTTATTTTCTCTCATTGGACACAAATGATTGCATCCTGGAGAGCTGGTTGTCAGTGGTCTTGAGAACAGGAGCTTCTCTTTGGTGTCTAAATTAGTATTTAGCACATGTATGATGCAATTGAGAACTATAGAGACTTTGGTCATATTTACACAATTGACCAGTAGTTTTTAAAACCCGTTTTTAGCCTAAAAGGCTTTTGTTCAAACAACACTTAGTGGGAAATCTCAGTTAATGAAACAGAAGAACTACTCTGGCTGAAATGAGCATAAAGTACTCAGACCATTCCTGTTTAGGTATCTCTCTGGCCAGTGAGAGGGCTCCCCAGAAACCTTTTTATTCTGAGGGGGTCACAACACTGCAATAGACAAACAAGGCTCTTAAATGATTGTTACACTTATTTCAGCTACATTTACTTTCAATATCAATCTCACCAGCTGAACCACTGGATTCAATGAGCTGCATCAGTTATTGAGATGGATAAGTAAACGAATGGGTCATTACTTTTATGAGCAGTCTAAGCTAGTCATTAAGTCAAAATGATAAAAAGTCAGAATGTAAAGCTGGGCAATAACTTCAAAAGAAATTTAATCAATTATTATATATCTAATGTAGAAATTTTTGGAGAAATTTGATTAATTTTTAGAGCTTAACTAACTAGAATCCTTAATAAACTGAATTTTTCCCACATGTATTCATTAATAAAGATGTAGATGGTGAGGAGATACTAAAATCAGTCATTAGTATTTATATGTTATGCTGTCTATCCAGCACAGCTCTTAGCATTATGAAGGATACAAATATGTATAAAACATGGCTCTTAGAGTTAAGCGTTATACATATATAAGCTTTTACAATGTACCTGGGAAGATAAAACCCCCGTATGTGAAATTATCTGGAAAGAATTAAGTGTTAAATTCTAGGTAACTAATTTTTAAGTAGGTAATTTAATTATTTTAGGGCTATTCTTTGTAATTCAAGCACTATTAAGTAGATTTTCAATGCACATTCTTAGAATATACTCTGGAGTCAGTTAAGATTGAGTTCAGTACATTATGATTTTATAGTAATATAGCCGTCTACCATGAAGTGTAAGCTTTAGAGTAATAGCTTTGGGTTATTATTTAATCCACAGACGTCAAAGTTCACATTGATCAAGAATTTTAGGCACAAGTGATAGAGCAAAGCCAAATCATAGGCACCATACCTGGAAGATTTTATAATCAACTTTTACCAAATCTTCAAAGAAAGAATAATTCCTACCGTAAACAAATTCATGGAATAAAAAAACAGAGGTGTTCCTGAATTAATTTTGTGAGACAAGAATGACACATACCAAAACCACTCCTGGTTAATAAAAAAGCTCTTGGTGAACCTCACTTATGAAATGAGATGCTAATATACGAAGTTAAATAGTATTTAAGTAATCCTTCAAAATCACAACCAAGTAGAGATTACCCCCAGGAACCTGAGCTCATCCTTAGAAATTCTATTAATATAATGGGTTCTTGGTAAAGGTGATGGATTAAACAAATGCATTGACTTTTGTTATCCCCCAAAATCCCATTAAGATGACAGTGAAGAGGTATTTGAGCTTTCCAGGTGGCACTAGTGGTAAAGAACCCATTTGCCAATGCAGGAGACATAAGAGATGAGGGTTGGATGCCTGGGTTGGGAAGATCCCCAGGAGGAGGTCACAGCAACCCACTCCAGTATTCTTGCCTGGAGAATCCCATGGCTAGAGGAGCCGCCAGGCTGCAGACCATGGGGTCACACAGTCAGACACGACTGAAATGACTTCACATGATGCACCCAAAGAGGTGTTTTGATTTGCTTGCTTTATTGGGTTTTTCTTTCTTTCTTTAATATATATTTCTTTCTTTAATGTATTTACTCAGATAAGAACTGAAGGGGAGATACAACAATAAAATTATGGAAGTTGGGAAACAGGAAGACAGGCAGTAACTAACTGGAGAAAGATGAGCTTTAAGCAAACAGGAGAAAGCTGAGAGACAACCAGATGTGTGTGTGTGTGTGTGTGTGTGCGTGCGTGTGTGCGCGTATAATAGAACGTCAAAAGCCTTGGCATTTGGGACACCAGGAACTTCTGAAGGTAGGGTGAAAATGAAACTAAGAACCAAAAGATTATTTACAACTCCACTTACGAAGAACCCTCCCCAATCACGAACTCAGATTCCTCCCTGACTTCCCAGCAAACTGGGCAGGAGACTGAAAGCTTACTCAGTGAAAGGAAAGAAGGTTTCTCACTGCAGTTGCTTCTCCTGTGGTGGATCACAGGCTCAGGCAACAGACTCCAGTAGTTGTGGCTTGTGGGCTCTAGAGTGCCGGCTCTGTAATTATTGCCACGGACTTTGTTGTTCCACAACACATGGGATCTTCCCAGACCACGGATCGAACCAGTGTCCCTTGCATTGCAAAGCAGATTCTTAACCACGGGACTATCAGGGAAACCCTGAGAAGAAAATATTTTATGCTTCTGGAATGGAGAGTGGGACCCAGGTATAATACAAAGTCTCAGGACTCAGAGCAGCTTGGAGTTTTCCATGTCAACACTAGAATCCAGAAAATAATGGAACAAAACTTTCACAGTTCTGAGATAAAAGGTTTTCGGTCTTCAGTCAGGTTATCAATTGGTGTGAGAGTAGGATGTAGACATTTTTAGACATGTGTGTTTTAAAATATAAATTACCTCCCAAGCACCCTTTCTTAAGAAGTTACTGGGAAATGTGCTCTACCAAAGTGAGGGGACACAACAAGAAAAGGGAAGATGGAAAAGGAAATAGGATATCCAACCAAATAGACAAGCAAAGGGAATCCCCAGAGTGTTGATGAAGAGAGATTCCAAGATGACAACTGAATCCCAGGCAAATAGAACACCCAGCAGAGACTGGGGTAAGTCCAAGAGCTCCAGGAGACATCTCTTCAAGAAGACAGACTACCTGCTGTAACCAAATACATAGTGAGAAGAAACTAAACTTGAATCAGTGATAAGTACATAGAAACTATGCAAGTAAAATAGGTAATTATGAGCTCTGGGGAATAAATACCTGCTTCTCTGGTGGAACTCTGATACAGATTTTGGTAATTATCATTCTTAAAGAGGAACAGAATCTTAAGAATGCATTTCTTAAATTGGCTCAGAGTTTTCTTGCATTGGGCCTCTAATTTGATTAAATTTAAAATACTAAAGGGTATCTATTAGTAAAGAGGGCATTTGTCCTCCACAGTGTGAAGTGGCAATAAAGATATGCAAAATATCACCACTGACTGCTGCTGCTGCTAAGTTGCATCAGTCGTGTCCAACTCTCTGCAACCCCATAGACAGCAGCCCACCAGGCTCCTCCGTCCCTGGGATTCTCCAGCCAAGAATACTAGAGTGGGTTGAGGTTCTAAGTGACTATGTAGTTGATACCTTAGAACATTTTAGTCAAACTAAGGAGTATAATAAGATTCAGTGATTGCTCCTAAATGCACTAGAGAAAATGGGCAAAGAAAATGATGAGCTCAGGGCTTCAAATTCCCAGCTCAAGCTCAGCTTAAATGACCTAAAAATCTCTATGTCTGATCTGAAGGGAAAAAAAAAATGTTTTATCTCCTATAGTTGCCAAGCTGAGATTTCTGAAAATAACCAGAGTTTCATCCTGAAAGTAGCTGAATTACAATGCAAACTGAATTCTCAACCCCACCCAGTGTTTCCCGTTAAAGTAAAGCATTGATTGCTAAGGAATGGGATCCTGATCATTAGAATGAGGATATCTGGGAAGATCCCAATGAAGCTGGGGGCACAGAGCTTTTAAGTTCTGCCAGTAGAAGCAGCCCTTCCACCCTTGCCTGTGGAGGTCAACCCTGCTTTGTCTGAAGAGCCTATAAAGACCTCTCCTGAAGTAGTTGCCTTGCAAGCCGGTACTGATTCTGTACCAGACTTACCACTGCCACTCCCTCTGCCTCTAGACCTAAAAGCAGTCTGAAGTCCTGACAAGCCCTAAAGGATGAGATGTAAGTTTATCATGAGTTGTTTCTCCACACAACAAAAGAAGTACATGAATTTTCCAATTTATAAGGACAGAAATCTGGGGAGTAGGTATTAAGGGTATGAGTGAATGGGGTAGGAAATATAAAGTTAGGTTAGGCCACATTTATTGATATGGGCTCCCTAAGCAAGAGATTCTGAACTTTATGATTTAGTTTGAGGGGTGAAAAAGGCTCTGGCAGATTGTTTGGTTGACTAATACTCTGACCAAAAGGTGTGCTACACTAAATTAAGTTAGAATGTCACACCTGCCTTGGTATGCTCTTGAGGAAGGAATTAAAAGGCTTAAGGATATAGAGATGTTAGAGTGGATTTGTCATGTAAGACCTCTCAGCCATATTTGAAGAGTCCAGAAGAACATTTTAATAATCCAGTAGATAGGATGGCCCACCTCTGCCTACCAGTCATCCCCTTTCCCCAGTCAATACTGTCATTACCCAACAAGCGCATGAATGCAGTAGGCGAGGGGTGGTATGAATGGAGATTTTAGATGGGCTCAGTAGTGTGGCCTTCAGTCTCCAAGGCTGACCTGACTACAGCCACTGCTGAGTACTCACACTGCCCGCAGCAGAAACCAACACACATTCCTCATTATAGCACCATTCTTCAGGAGATCAGCCAGTTAACTGGTGGCATGTTGATTACATTGAACCACTTCCTTCATTGCAGAGGCAGCATTTTGGTCTTACTGGAATAGAAACTTAGAGTAATTACAAATTTGCCTCCCTGCAGACAATGCTTTTTTCAAAACTATTATCCTTGGATTTATATAATACCTTATCCATCATCATGGTATTCTACACAGTGTAGTTAGAAGTGATAACTAACTTCACAGTAAATGAAGTGTGATAATACAATCATATTATGGAATTCACTGAGCTTACCATGTTCCCCATCATCATGAAGCAGCTGGCTTGATAGAATGATGCAATGAACTTTAGAAGACTCAGTTACAGGATCAGTTAGGCGGCAGTACCTTGCAGGACAGGAGCAAAAGCTCTTCAGAGAATTACACATGCTCTAAATAAATATCCAGTATAAGGTGCTATTTCTCTCATAGTCAAGATGCACTGGTTAAAGAATCAAAGAATACAGATAGGAGTGGCACCATTTACTACCAATCCCACTGATTCACTGGCAAAATTTTTGCTTCCTGTTCCTAAAACCATATGCTCTGCTGGTCACAAAATCTTAGTCTCAATGAGAGGAATGCTTCTACCAGGAAACTCAACAGTGATTTCATTGAACTAAAAGTTAAGACTGCCACTCAGTCGCCTTAGGCTTCACATGCTTCTGAATCAACAGGAAAAGAAGGTTGTTATTACACTCACTGGGGCAATGGGGCAATCGATCCTTATTACCAAAGGGAAATTGGGCTGCTACCACAAAATAGAGGTAAGGAAGAATATGGCTAGAATACAGAAAATCCCTCAGGGGATCAGTTAGTACTATCATGTCCTGTGATTAATGCCAATGGAAAATTACAACAACCCACTTCAGGAAGGACTTCTAATGGCCCAGAGCCTTCAGAAATAAACATTTAGGTTAGCCAACCAGCCAAACACAACTACTTGAAATTCTTGCTGAGGACAAAGGGGGATATGGAATGGGTAATAGAAAAAGATAGTTAAAAATATCAGCTAAAACCCTGTTACCACTATTGAAACAATTCCTGTAATAGTTGAGTATTTTTATATGTAAATAGTTTTATTCCCTCTCTTATTGCCTATTATCTCATATAAAATATGCTAATATTAGTTAACTTTATATCATAATATTTAAGTTATAGAATATCAAGTAGAAAAGTGAAGTTTACTCAAGGATTTTGCATTCTTTTTTAAAAAAAAACCATTTATTTGGCTTCATCGGGTCTTAACTGCGGTACACAGGATCTTCTTTGCCTCGTGTGGGCTCAGTAGTTGTGGCATATAGGCTTTCTAGTTGCAGCGTGCAGGCTTGGTTGCCTCAGGCATGTGGGATCTTAGTTTTCCTACCAGGGATCAAACTGAAGTTCCCTGCAAGATGGGTTCTTAACCAACCACCAGGAAGTCCCAGAGTTAGCATTTTTATCTAGGGAAATGGTTGGTGAATTTTAACGTGTATTCAGGTTAGGTGAATCATATTAAGCAGAGCTATGACCTTGTTATTGTTTCGGAGATTAAGTGTCATTTAAGGAGATGTGTGGAGAAGGCAATGGCCACCCACTCCAGTGTTCTTACCTGGAGAATCCCAGGGACGGGGAAGCCTGGTGGGCTGCCGTCTATGGGGTTGCACAGAGTCGGACACGACTGAAGCGACTTAGCAGCAGCAGCAACAGCAAGGAGAAGTGTATGGGTGCCAAGTTGACAAAGGGTGGATCATATCAGTTTGTGTCAACTTGTTTAGGCTATGTGTGCGTGCTAAGTTGCTTCAGTTGTGTACAACACTTTGTGACCCTATGGACTGTAACCAGCCAGGCTCCTCTGTGCATGAGATTTCCCAAGCAAGAATACTGGAGTGGGTTGCCATGCCTTCCTCCAGGGGATCTTCCCAACCCAGAGATCAAATTCAAGTCTCCTGTGCAGGCAGATTCTTTACTGCTTGAGCCATCAGGGAAAGCCTCCCTAGCTTATAGTACCCAGTTATTCAATCAAATACCAATCTAGGTATTCCTGTAAAGGTATTTGGTAGATGTCATTAATATCAACAATCAGTTGACTTTAGGGAGATTATCTCCAATAATTTGGGTGGGCCTAATCCCCACTGGTAGCTTCCCTGTGTGCATATGTGCTAAGTGCTTCGTCCTGCCTGACTCTTTGCAACCCTATGGACTGTAGCCCACCAGGCTCCTTTCCTGAAGAAGAAGAAATTTCGTTTACGGACTGCAGTCTCAGCTTCTGTCTAAGAGTTTTCAGCCTGCCTTTCCTAATAGCCTGCCTATACATCTGAACTTGCCTAGTAAGCTTCCCCAGTGGCTGACTAGCCAATATCATTGATATTATATGATAATATGCTATATTTTGTATATAATACATATAATAATAGAGAGAGGTTTATTGTAAAGCATAGGCTTATAAGTATATAGGTATCTTTACACCTGTCCATGTATCTATCATTAATATTAGATGATAATATGCTATATTTTGTATATAATACATATAATAATAGAGAGGTTTATTGTAAAGCATAGGCTTATAAATAAGTATATAGGTATCTTTACACCTATCCATGTATCTATCTCCTACTGATGTTGCTTCTCTGTTGGAATCCTGTTACAGTATCTTTTAAAGAGACTTTCTCTTTGAGATTAATCTAAAGCAAATGATCTGAGACAATTTTTTGTTTGTTTTTTTCTGTGAGTTTGCTTCATAATGTTGTAAAGAGGTAACAGTTTATTAAAGTGCAGGGCCACTGTTTCAAAACAAAGCAGGGCTACCAGGAAAAGATAAGGGCTATTAAATTCCATTTTTTTCAGCTTCTTTTATTCCTGGGAAGCCAGGAAAACATCATTGATTTATAGGCAAAATTCTTTTAAAATGTCTCGAAATTATTTCTCTAATTCCTTGAAGAAACAGGTTTCTTTTATAGATGTCTTTTTATTTATGGCTGTGCTGGGTCTTCGTTGCTGTGCCCAGGCTTTCTCTAGTTTCAGAGAGTAGGGGCTACTCTTTGTTGTGGTGCATGGGCTTCTCACTGCAGTGGCTTCTCACGCTGTAGGGCACAGGCTCTAGGCGTGCGGGCTCAGAGGTTTCAGTTCTCAGGCTTAGTTGCCCTGTGGCAAGTGGAATCTTCCCGGACCAGGGATCAAACCTGTGTCCCCTGCATTGGCAGGCAGATTTGTAACCATTGAACCACCAAGGAAGCCCTATAGATATTTTTTAAATATCAGGAATAACATAAAACCCCATGCCTATAGTCACTTAAAATCCTACTGTTCTTAAGTTGTAAAAAAAAAAGGCATGAAAGATTCTTTCAGCTTTCTCCAATACACTCTCCACTGATAATCACTGTTTTTGTATGAATTCTTTAAAAATTTTAATATGCTTATATATACACATACCATTTGTGAAATAAAATAAATTTAAAAACTATAAACATCTAAAAGCCTTATCATGAATAATCTCCCCAGGTATACAAGTATATACCTAACTCATTACTCTTTGAAAGTTAGTCGTATCTATTGTAAGGATATACCATAAATTGGTTAACCATTTCCATATTGATAGATTCAACCTCTTTTATTCATCTTTGTATCACTGATCCCAAGCACAATATCCACTGCATAATGGGCTCAGAGAAAATAGAGGAAGAGGAATAAATATGTGTCTGTTTTCTGACAGCAGTGATCTTGTGCTGGAGAGTATAAAACTGAACAAACAAGTCCCATCCAAAACTGTCCAGTGTTGCTGCAAAATTACTCTCACTCAGCTCTTCCACCGTGACTATGACCTCCAACTTCACAAAAGCCTTGGAGAAATTAACTCTGTCTCAAAAGGATCACACATTTTTTCCCCTTTATTATTGAAACATAACTCCCTCTCAAACACAACACAGCAGGAAATATTAAATTAGTGTAATACAAAAACAAGGATCGAGTTATGACGATGCCACATGGCAGACTCTGAAACGACCAACAGTGGAAGAGGGTCTGTGTGAACTTTACTTTCATACATTGCCCTTTTCGAATAAAATTAAAAGACGCTTACTCCTTGGAAGGAAAGCTATGACCAACCTAGATAGCAAATTCAAAAGCAGAGACATTACTTTGCCAACAAAGGTTTGTCTAGTCAAGGCTATGGTTTTTCCTGTGGTCATGTATGGATGTGAGAGTTGGACTGCGAAGAAGCCTGAGCGTCGAAGAATTGATGCTTTTGAACTGTGGAGTTGGAGAAGACTCTTGAGAGTCCCTTGGACTGCAAGGAGATCCAACCAGTCCATTCTGAAGAGAGATCAGCCCTGGGATTTCTTTGGAAGGAATGATGCTAAAGCTGAAACTCCAGTACTTTGGCCACCTTATGCGAAGAATTGACTCATTGGAAAAGACTCTGATGCTGGGAGGGATTGGGGGCAGGAGGAGAAGGGGATGACAGAGGTTGAGATGGCTGGATGGCATCACTGACTCCATGGATCTGAGTCTGAGTGAACTCCGGGAGTTGGTGATGGACAGGGAGGCCTGGCGTGCTGCGATTCATGAGGTCACAAAGAGTTGGACACAACTGAGCGACTGAACTGAACTGAACTGAATGTCCCTTATTTCTCATTCAAAAAGCAAGTAAGAAAGACAGCCATGCTTTCTTTTAAAACCTTTTTGAAAAAGGAAATACTGCTACCATGGTACTTTTCTTAATTTAGCCAGTGCTGTGTGTTTCCCCTGGGCTAGGATCCTCTGTGCAGAACTTCTAACCTTCCCTGCCTGTTGGATAAAAGTGAAGAGCCTGAAAACACACTTATGCCTGGTTCCACTCCTCGGGGATTCTGTCGATTTACTTGTCGTGGGGCATGTCCTGAGCCCTGGACATTTTTAAAAGCCCCCAGAAGTGCAGCCAAAGTCAAGAGGCAATCTTCTATAAAAGGAGAAGCCACAGTGGTGCCATTAGTCCTCACAGGATTCCCTATTCCATCACTAGTACAAGAAAAGGAAGGGAGAAGGTACATGGAGTTTCAGACTAAGGGGACTGCAGAGGCATGAGGGAGAAGAAAAATGAATGTGCACCGCATGGGGGAGCAGGGTGAAACAACACAGGCACACTCACAGCACAGCTTCCCAGCAATCCTGGCCTGCGGCTCTCAGATGGAGAGACTGACTGAACTCGAGGACAATCTTTTCTCCTTCTCCCTCTCTCTAGAGAATGAAAACGAGATATCTTTATTATCTGAGTTCAGTTCAGTTCAGTCGCTCAGTCGTGTCCGACTCTTCGCGACCCCATGAATCACAGCACGCCAGGCCTCCCTGTCCATCACCAACTCCCGGAGTTCACTCAGATTCACGTCCATCAAGTCAGTGATGCCATCCAGCCATCTCATCCTCTGTCATCCCCTTCTCCTCCTGCCCCCAATCCCTCCCAGCATCAGAGTCTTTTCCAGTGAGTCAGCTCTTCGCATGAGGTGGCCAACGTACTGGAGTTTCAGCCTTAGCATCATTCCTTCCAAAGAAATCCCAGGGCTGATCTCCTTCAGAATGGACTGGTTGGATCTCCTTGCAGTCCAAGGGACTCTCAAGAGTCTTCTCCAACACCACAGTTCAAAAGCATCGATTCTTTGGTGCTCAGGCTTCTTCACAGTCCAACTCTCATACCCATACATGACCACAGGAAAAACCATAGCCTTGACTAGCCGGACCTTTGTTGGCAAGGCTCCTATAATAAGATTCCATTGACCAGAAGGCTTCAACAATGGAAATGTAAGGTTTATAGTTCTGGAGACACGTCCAAGAGCAGGGAATACTGGCAAATTCAGTGTCTAGGGAGAGTTTCTTGTGTTCTCACATGACTGTGAGTGAGTTCCGGTCTCTTTTTCTTCTTAAAAAGGCACTCTAAGCCAACCATGGAGGCCACACCCTTAGGAAAGTGAAAAATCAAAGTGTTAGTCATCAGTCATGTCTGACTCTGAGAATCAATGGATTGTAGCCCGCCAGGCTCCTCTGTCCATGGGATTCTCCAGGAAAGAAGACTGGAGTGAGTTGCCATGCTCTCTTCAAGGGGATCTTCCTGACCCAGGGATCTAACCTGAGTCTCCCACATTGCAGGCTGATTCTTTACCATCTCAGCCACCAGGGAAGCCCTGGGTCCTGGCAAGTTCAGTGTCTACGGAGAGCTGTCTTCCTTATTTGCAGACAGCCACCTTCTTGTATTCTCACAGAGTGAGAGTAAGCTCTAGTCTCTTTCTCTTCTTAAAAAGGCACTCTAAGCCAATCATAAACTTTATCTAAACCTACACCTCCTAATATCATTGCATTGGTGGTTAGGGCATCACTGTATGAATGGGGGAGACAGACAAACCTGCAGTCCATACTGATCATGAGCTCACTATTTTAAAGATATTGGCATTGTGACCATCCTAGAGGTCTGCCATTCAGATCTTCCTTCAAGATAGAAACTGCTTGGAAGAGTTGGAGTTTGCTGATTCCCACTAGTTAATGTTGGGATCCCCAGCAGTGGGGATCCCCCACTCTGAGACTATGGTCCTCCTAGGCTTCTTGTAGCTAATGACACAGGAGAGGTACCAAAACCAGCCCATGACAGGACTCTGCTAATGGCAAATATTTGTTCTGGGACTCCCTGAGACCTTCTCAGATCTGTGGTAAAGTCTGAGCTTTTTAATGCCTAATCCTCCTTCCTTTCCCTTCTTCTCTCACAGGACTCAGATGGTTATCACTGTCTTCGCTTCCTCCTGCTCCTTCACCCCTTCAGCTTTTATAAGCATTTCCTCCAGCAAATTTCTTGCACCCTTAATACTTTGTTGGCATCTGCTTCTCAGAGGACCCACCCACATTGACACAAGACGAGACCTCAAAGAGGATCTGTGTGCTGTGTGCTAAGTTGCTCAGCCATGTCTGACTGTTTGCGCCCCCATTGACTGTATCCTGCCAGGCTCCTCTGTCCATAGGATTCTCCAGGCAAGAATATGAGAGTGGGTTTCCATGCCCTCTAGGTTCATTAAATACTTCTTAATTTGGAAATCTGAGATTTCAGATGATTTTCTGAATGTCACAAGACTCCTATTCAGTAGACCAGGATTAGTGATAGGTTTTACAACCCACAATCAAATGCTTTTGTTACCAAAATAGGAGATTCAAAGTAAAGGTGCTGAAAATAATAAAAATAAAATTGCAACAATTAATACTAAGAACACTGAAAGATTCACAGGATAGTCTAACAAGGAATGCTCACAAAATAGAACAGGCAAAGCAAACACAGAGGCAGGAGCTGGAAAGCAAAGAAAAACATTAGGAACACCCACAACATCCAAGCACAGTTTCAGGTTCTCTCTCAGTCGCATTTGGAAATGAGGACTATCTGCCACCAGAGTATGTGAGGTGTCTTATCTCAGAGAATACAGTGGGTTAAACAGTACCTCCTCATCCCTCCTCCACTCAACAATTCATGCCCACCTGGAATCTCTGAATGTCACCTTATTTGGAAGTAGGGTCTTTGCAGATGCAGTTAAAGGTAAAGATTGAGATATGATCATACTGGGTTAGCATGCATGCTAAGTTGCTTTAGTTGTGTTCGACTCTTTACAACCCTATGGACTGTAGCCTGCTAGGTTCCTCTATCCATGGGATTCTCCAGGCAAGAATACTGGAGTGGGTTGCCATGCCCACGTCCAGGGGGATCCTTCCAACCCAGGGAACAAACCTGCGTCTCTTATGTCTCCTGCATTGGTGCTACCACTAGTGCCACCTGGGAAGCCCATGCTGGGTTAGAGTGGGCCCTAAATCCAATTAAAATGTCTTTATAAGAGACAGTAAAAGACAGAGGAAAATAGGCTGGAGTGATGATGCATATACGAGTCAAGGAATGCCAGGAACCACCAGAAGCTGGAAGAGGAAAGGAAGAAGTCTCCCCGTGAGCTTTTGGAAAGGGTGTGGCCCTGCCAGGACCTTGATTTTGAACTTCAGAATTGTGAGTAAAGAAATTTCTGTTGCTCTAAGCCAGCAAGTTTGTGGTAATTTGTTATAGAAGCCCTGCTGCTGCTGCTGCTGCTGCTAAGTCGCTTCAGTCATGTCCAACTCCATGCGACCCCATAGACGGCAGCCCACCAGGCTTCCCCGTCCCTGGGATTCTCCAGGCAAGAACACTGGAGTGGGTTGCCGTTTCCTTCTCCAATGCATGAAAGTGAAAAGTGAAAGTGAAGTCGTTCAGTCGTGTCCGACTCTAACGACCCCATGGACTGCAGCCTACCAGGCTCCTCCGTTCATGGGATTTTCTAGGCAAAAATACTGGAGTGGGGTGCCATTGCCTTCTCCAGTAGAAGCCCTAGGAAATTAATATCCTAAGGCACAAGTTTACTAAGGGGTCACCGAGCCAAAAGCAGACTATATATAAATATAAAATATACAAAGGAAAGACTATCAGTGTATATCTTGTCAGCAAACAAGATAGAAAAACTGGTACAGGATACCCCAGGAGAGTTTTAGACTTTAAGACATTCCATTACACACCATTAGGTAGCATATTCCGTTCCCATGCTGATCAAGAGTGAGTACCATGGTTCCATGTGGCCTGAGAGAGAAGCACAGAGCTCCCACAGAACAGCTGCAAGCTAAACTGTCCTTACTCAATTACAAAGCCAGAGAATTAGTCTAGGCTCCTGTGGTGAGAATGTAAAGAATCAACTAGCCTCAACCTGTCAGCCATCCAGATGCTTTGAGGTCACTGAGTATAATTTCTTCTCATCCTTAATTTCCTCAGTTATAGAATGAGGTTAGATTAAATCAACTTCCAGTGCTGGCATCCTCTAATTAAGGACCTATGTGTATGGATGTATGGGTCAAGCAGACCTCCTTATTTGGGGGAGGATGGTTTAACACTTATGTTGGTCTTAGGATGAGGAGAGTAGCTATCTTTTGACAAATTTTTAGTTAATTCTTGTATCAGGGTTCACAAGACCATCCTTAGGCTTGGTGATTTACTAGAAGGATTTGCAGAACTCAAAGGATGTTACACTCATGGTTACAGTGTATTACAGCAGAAGGATGCAGATTGAAATCAATAAAGGGAAAAGGTATATGGAGTGAAGTCCAAGAGAAATCGGGCATTGCTTCCAGGTGTCCCTTTTCAGTGGAGTCATATAGTGAAGTGAAAGTTACTTAGTCATGTCTGAATCTTTGCGACCCCATGGGCTATATGGTCCATGGAATTCTCCAGGCCAGAGTATTGGAATGGGTTAGCTGTTCCCTTCCCCAGGGGATCTTCCCAACCCAGGGATCGAACCCAGGTCTCCTGCACTGTAGGTGGATTTTTTTACCAGCTGAGCCACAAGGGAAACCCAGAGTCATTTAGGGACACACTAAATTCTTCCAACAACACAGGTGAAGTGCTATCAACCAGGGAAGCTCACTTGAGCCTTGGCGTGCTAGACTTTTATTGGGATTCAGTCATGTATGCATGTAGTGCTTGTGTGACTGACCTCAGCTACTCACATTTCAACCTCTTCCATCCCAGAACAAAAACAGGCATTCACCATAAATCATCACGTTGTTCAGATAAATTTCACTCATCAAACTGGTACAGCAGGCCAAAAGACCTCAGGCATATGAAAACACTCTTATCAGGGAGAATGTGCCAAGACTCAGATTTGTACTTCAGCCTGTGTTTGAGATTCTGTAGCATCCATATAATAAAGTAGCACAAGTACATATCTTTTACCTGCACCCAAAGTCTTGTCAGATACCTTAATCTTAGTCATTTGCTGATGTCTTGCAACACTAAAATATCCAGATTATGCTGATTTTAAAGTTGAAATCTTAATTTAATAGTTGAACACATAAGCTAGAGGCATTTTTCTGATTTGTAGATCAGGTACACAGGTATATCATCTGTTTAGTCTCTTAAGAATATTATATCAGACCTATAAAATGTAAGATTTTTTCCCTGGTTTCATTTTGTCTTTGATGAAGCCAGGATTATACTGTAATTCTGTTCTACAACTTAGCTTTCATTTAAAACTATATCATGGACATCTTGGTTTTTAAGGCTTCCATTATCTACCTCATTATTTTTATGGGATAAATATAATTAACCAAACCAAACAAAATATACTTAATCAATCCTCCATTGTAATCATTTAGGTTGTTTTCTGCTTTTAACTATTAAAACAGTTCTCAAATTAATATCTCTGAAAATGTGTGGAGTGACAGAATTTGATTCTATGCAACACGCAGGATTTTTTGTTACTATTTTTTGACAATAATGGAAGCAACTCTGATTGCTAGGCGGTGAAGCCACCCCTTCTCTTAGTTGTGCTTTAAAGGAAATATTCAGTATTATATATGCTAGAGAATTTCATATCCAGGATCTTATGTAATCCTCACAAGAACTATATGTAGTTAATGGTTATTCCTAGTTTTAAAATTCTAATATTTTTCTAATTAGAAAAATGATACATACTTATAAGGAATTTGGAACATGTTGGAGGGGCTTTCCTAGTAGTTCAGTGGTTAAGAATCTACCTTGCGATGCAGGGGACACCAGTTTGATCCCTGGTCCAGGAAGATTTCACATGCCACAGGTCAACTAAGCCCGTGCACCTCAACTATTGAGGTCCATCCATGCGTACCCAGAGCCTGTGCTCTGCAACAAGAGAAGCCACCACAAGGAGAAGCCCACATACTGCGACTAGAGAAAGCCTCTGTGCAGCAACACTCAGCATAGCCAAAAATTACATGTTTTTAAAAAGAACACATAGAAATCCTCAAAGAAAATTAACACCACCTATAATTTAGCTGTTCTAAGAAAATCTCTGTCAATATTCCAGTGAATATCCATGTCTTCTTTCTGTGCAGTATTTCATATAGTTGAAATTTAGCTTTATACACTTCTGTATCCTGCTCATTTTTAGGGATTGAACTCGTGCCCCCTGAATTGGAAGTGCAGAGTTTTAACCACTGGACTGCCAGGGAAGTCCCTTGTATCCTGCTTTTTAATTTAAGATTATAATATTTCTTATGTCACTCCTCTTGATAACCATTTTTAAATGCTACATAATATTCCATTATGTTTCTGTACCATATGTTACCGGTCTTTTAGTTTGCTTCCATTATTTCCCACTATAACATGTTATTTGCTTTGAAGGATATCTTTCATGTATAGAGATTTTTCCGTGTTTTATATTATTTAGGAGAGAGCCCTAGAAGTGAAATTAGGAGATAAAAGCTCTTATTGCATACTGCTGAACTGAAGGTTTCATTAGTCACTCATTGAATTGTTCCTACCAAGCCTTTAAGATAATCAGTCAGGCTTTTCCCAGCCGTGAGCCCTCGGAGGAGGCCTTTCGGCAGCAGCCATGGCGCCCAGCCGGAATGGCATGATCCTGAAGCCCCACTTCCACAAGGACTGGCAGCGGCGCGTGGCCACGTGGTTCAACCAGCCAGCTGGCAAGATCCATAGACGCAAGACCCAGCAGGCCAAGGCGCGCCGCATTGCCCCGCGCCCCACGTCCAGTCCTCTCCGGCCGGTGGTGAGATGCCCGACAGTCAGGTACCACACGAAGGTTTGTGCCAGCAGGGGCTTCAGCCTGGAGGAGCTTAGGGTGGCCGGCATCCACAAGAAGGTGGCCCGGACCATTGGGATCTCAGTGGACCCTAGGCGGTGGAACAAGTGCACGGAGTCCCTGCAGGCCAACATGCAGCGGCTCAAGGAGTACCGCTCCAAGTTTATCCTGTTCCCCAGGAAGCCCTCGGCCTCCAAGAAGGGAGACAGCTCTGCTGAAGAGCTCAAACTGGCCACTCATCTGACTGGACCTGTTATGCCCATACGGAAAGTCTATAAGAAGGAGAAAGCCAGAGTCATCACAGAGGAGGAGAACTTTAAGACATTTGCCAGTCTCTGCATGGCCCGCGCCAACACCCGGCTCTGGCATCCGGGCAAAAAGGGCCAAGGAAGCTGCAGAACAGGATGTTGAAAAGAAAAAATAAAGTGCTGTTGGCAACTTGCGATAAACTTGCAGTGTCCATGTGACCTTCGTTGTGTAAGGAGCCAGGGCCTGGGGGCGGGGGGGGGGGGGTGGGGGGGTGGGGACCTCTTCGAGGGGTACCTGGGGTGTGTCTGACCTTTGTTGCAACAGAGCTGTGGGGGAAGCAGCTTTGGTACGGGGGAGGCTTGTGCTTAGTTAGTGTTCTTGTCTGGACCCTCCAGCCCAGGGGGTGCTGTGTGTTCCTGTTACTATTAAAATACTATTTTCACATCTTAAAAAAAAAAGAAAAAAAAAATAGGAAGGAGTATGCCTTTAGCACTCCTATACCCCTCTAGCTTTATGGTATCAACATCAGCCATTTACTACACATTTTTCTTCTTGTATTATCAGAAAAAAGAATCCTTTATATAAGAATATATGAGTAATCGGAACAATTTTAATAAGAACTTTGCTGTCATATACTTTAAAATTTTGTTCTTTGGTTTTTCTATTCATATTTCATGGGAGTTCATATTCTATGTTACCTATATCCTTAAGATTTATTTTTTTAAATACCAAGACATTTCCAATTGTTTAAGATTTTTATTGTTGGGTTGGGAGTATTTGCCTGTTGTGGGTAACAGTAAGTTACTAAAATTTTAAAAATATATATCCAAAATTTTTTCTATGAAAAATTGCTTAATTTTCCTTTTATGTATTTATTACTAAAATAAGCTTTTTTAAAAAAAATCACTGATTATGTTTCTGAAAAATTTCTACAAAGTAAAAATTTAATTCTAACTGGGAAACAGAGAAATAGGAATCATTAATGATTTTGATTTACAAAGTACACTTCTGATTCATTTTAATTGTAAATTTCTACAGGCTATTAGATTAGTATGAAAATGTGTTTATCAAGACACGTTTGTAAGAAACATTTTCTGATATTCATTCTTGTATTTCCTTTAAAACAATTTATCTATCAATTTTACAGGATATTTCTTATTGGATGTTTATGATATTTAAAAGTATAATCCTTATTTTGTTTCTTCAAACTTGAATACAAATGGAAATTTGTACAACCTGAAAGTACAGTTTTATGTAAAAACTGATACAGAATAAATGTCAAGCAATCTATATTTTATATTAATAGGAACTTGTAACATCCAATAGTGTAAGCACCAGTTGTATTTAAGGCAAAATGGAAAATTATACTCTCATTATACTTTTAGATCCAGCATACTGACTTTCACCTTGGGCAGGTTTGAACAGCACTAAGAATTACAAATGATTATAACTTACTTAGAAGTTGGAGGAATTACTTTCTCAGTATCTAGCTAAAATACAGACATAAGAAGTCCTATCTTTTGACACACAAATTATGCTGACAGATTTTTAAATGGTACTTTAAAAAAAAAAAAAAAAAGGCTGAACTTTCAGCAGCAGAGCCATCTACAAAAGTTTGGAGGGAGTCAGGATATTAACTTTGAATTGCTCTTAGGAATTCCTATCTTTCCTGACATATCACACTAAACTGCATATCCAGGTCCATTCTGGAGCTGATTCAGAGCCACTAACTGGCTGGTCTTGCAGTCTCCTCTAAAGAGAAGGAAAATATGAGTTTCATTGAGTCCAGGATGGGCCCATCTCAGCATTTAGTTTCATGTAAGCAGCTGTAAAACAGTGCTGATTTCTGGGAATAGCAGGAGAAACCAGGAGTATGTTGCTCAAAAAGGCAGCAAGGAGACTGCTTTATTAAGAGTTTTGTTGGAAAGAAAAAGCTGTTAAGGTAAAGCAGTGATTTTCATTCAGTTTAATGCTCTCTCACAGAGGTAACACAAAACAGCTCTTACTTTCCAGAACCTTTTTTCTCCCACAAGATTAATTATATCTCTGAAACATTCCCCCTTTAAAGATTGCAGCTTTCTTCTTTCATGGTTTTATAAGCCTTTATCAAAGCTGTATGCTCAGTGGCTCTGTTGTGTGCAACTCAAACTCCATGGACTGTAACCCAGACAGGCTCTGTCCGTGGAATTTTCCAGGCAAGAATACTGGCTGCTGCTGCTGCTAAGTCGCTTCAGTCCTGTCCGACTCTGTGCAACCCCATAGATGGCAGCCCACCAGGCTCCCCTGTCCCTGGGATTCTCCAGGCAAGAACACTGGAGTGGGTTGCCATTTCCTTCTCCAATGCATGAAAGTGAAAAGTGAAAGTGAAGTCACTCAGTCGTGTCCGACTCTTAGCGACCCCATGGACTGCAGCCCACCAGGCTCCTCCATCCATGGGATTTTCCAGGCAAGAGTACTGGAGTAGGGTGCCATTGCCTTCTCCAAGAATACTGGAGTGGGTTGCCATTTCCTACCCCAGGGGATCTTCCCAACCCAGGGATCGAATCCATGCCTATCTCCTATACTGGCAGGTAGATTCTTTATCACTGTGCCACCTGGGAAGCCCTTATCAAAGCTATCTATATTTTTAGGCCATACTATATCTATAGGTAAAAACTATCATAACTTCACAACGCGCTGAATATTTTTCTTCTGACATTACCACTTACAAGCCCTAAAATATTCTTTATTATTTTAATATCTATTTATTGGTTATTTGCCCATGCTCATGTTACTTGTATTCATTTCCTTTATGATTTAATAAGCCATTAATAACTACTCCCCTCAAGTCCCCCTCACCCCTGCCACACATTTAAGCTACTCTTAAACTTAAGATTTTAGTCCATATTTTCAGCACGGATTTGCAATACTGTTTTTCTTGAGCAGCAGAGGCTCCTATAGTCCAAAGCAAGTATTTCAGTTTGTTTCTAACACCTTTCCAAGTGGTCCTTTATAAAAACATTTGGATTTTCTTCCCATGCTACCAGGGTGTCCACCATTAAACATATGTCATTTTTCTGCCCACTTGTACATCTTTCTGGGATATTCTTGTAGTTTTTCCAAATTCCAGTTTTGAGGGGAGTTTAGTGTGATTGTACATCTGGATGTTTTGTTGTACACAACTGTTTCAGATTATAAGTAAAAATACTATCATTCTAAGCACTGATGTTTGACTAACCATCTTATGTTGCTGGAAACTTTTTACTCCAAGAAGTGACTTGTAGTTCTGTAGTTCTGTACTCTGTAGAGTTTGGTTCTAATACATGAACTTATGAAAGTACAAATAAATTGCATTCTGACTGCCCTTTAATTATACCATTTGTCTGCTCAGTCCAATGTTAATTGTAAATGGTTAGACCTAAAGGAAATCCAAAGATATGTTTTATTTCAAATATCACACTTATACATTCCTATTAACTTTCTTTGCATTTTTTAAAAAAAAATTCAGCATTGTATAAAAAGATATTTGTACTAGTATAAGGAATACTTAATTATGTGCTTGTAATAAGTTTCCTTATTGTCAATTTATGTATAAGATCTGAAGTAATTTCTTCCAAAATTAAAAAACAAATTTCCTTTACCACTTTGTAATTCTATCCATAGACAAGTGTTTAAAACATGTCATATACAATTACTGAGCACCTGCTGTGTGTAAGCTTCAGCCTAAGTACTGTATGCATTTTAAAAGAATCTAAAAGGTTCTTTAGGAAGACAAGTGATTATAAAATAATAAGGCTGGAAAAGCATACAATAATTTTTTAAATTAGTAAAATAAATAAGTCTATGTGGCTGAAATTGTAGTCGAACAAAGTTTTTTCAAGGAGCTTTGTGGACAAGTAGTGGTGGAAATTGATATATGAATCCTTAGTACTTGATTTTAAAGTTCAGAATCTAATTTTTGCTGGCTAGGAACAAAATAATTTTATTATAAGGTTAAGCAGTAGCTCACAAAACTGAAGAAAGGTCAGACAACCAGGATCATAAAATGCCAGACACCAAGGAAAGCTTGGTAGCAAAGACAGCAAAAGTTATACATCAAAACAGCCTGATCAGGATTCTATTACTGGCCTGATCAGAGCAAAATACAGCTAGAAACCATTGCCAATGCCACAGACTGGCACAACTGCACATGAATTCTAAGTCTTCTGTTAGTTATCACTCCATCCTTTCACAACTCAAAGCTCAGGCAGGAGCAGTAAAATTGGTGGCACCAAGGTTACATATTGGCAATCAATGTGTGAGAAAGAAAATATCTATTCTTCTAGCCTTCTCTAATGCAGTGTGGAGGTTTGCCTTCTAACAGATATTCACATAACAAGGAATTCTCCCTAAATAAAAACAGATTTTGGGACTTGGCAGTCAATAAATGACAAAATGCCCACTAAAGTCTACTCCTTCTCCTACCCAATATACACATACTCATTATTTCCCATGATTACACTTCAAAAAATTATCTCATCTAACATAATGTTCAACCATTGCTCTTTCAATTGAGAATGCACTGACCCTTCCTCATAGGAATTAAAGTTCTCATAGGTTACTACATTTAGCTCCATGGTCAGGATTGCAGGGAATTCCATCCCTTCCCAATTCTACAATTAATCCCATCACAATATATTCTGCAAACAATGCACTACATTGTAGTTAGAGCCACTGTCAAAATCCTCCGAACAACAGTGTGAGAAATTAAAAAAATAAAAAGGACGTTAGTTAGACTACATGCATGCCATTCCAAAAAAAATATGGATAGAGGCCCTAGCTATTTGTTTTTTTTAAACTAGTTGTGAGGACCAAAACAATACCTAGCTGGTTATTACCTTGTCTAATATCTATTTAATGTTCCCTTGACTTTCATCCAGAACTCTTACCAGGTGTAGGATTTCAATCCAGTGGGGTGATGAAAACCTCTTGTCTGAGGGACTTGAGGCTCTGCCTGTGTAAGGCTGTTGTAATATTCTACTAGCAGTATGAGAGTCTAACAAGGAAGCAACTCTATTTGGGTTTTGGGGCCTTTGGGTTTTTGTCCATACTCCTTCTGGCTCCTGTTGTGTAGCAGCCAACTCAGTTACCTCTTGGCATACTAGCAATCACTCCAGTCAGTGCCCTAACATCCATATTGCTTGTGTACCCAGTGCTTAAGGAATTTGGAATGGGCAAATGCGGTCTCAGCTTCCAATTCAACAATAATAGCATGGTTGTATGCAAACTTTGTGGAAGCATTCTCCCTTGAGCACAAAAACAGCATATGGAGATGGGAAGAAAATGTTTTGTGGGTGGATTTTATTTTTTATGAATTCTTTGACCAGAAGTAGCATCAGGTGGGAAATCTCAATAATAGACAAAGTTATAGTAGTTAATGATTAGTGTCTATGACAGACCTGGCCAAGCAAAGGTCTACAGGGTAGTCAGCAATAAGTACTCTTAGGATAATGATTTCCTTTTGAGATATAGGCTCTTTCTACAAGAGAGTTCCAGAAAAACATCTATTTCTGCTTTATTGACTATGCCAAAGTCTGTGTGGATCACAATAAACTGTGGAAAATTATGAAAGAAATGGGAATACCAGACCACCTGACCTGCCTCTTGAGAAACCTGTATGCAGGTCAGGAAGCAACAGTTAGAACTGGACATGGAACAACAGACTGGTTCCAAATAGGAAAAGGAGTACGTCAAGGCTGTATACTGTCACCCTGCTTATTTAACTTATATGCAGAGTACATCATGAGAAATGCTGGGCTGGAAGAAACACAAGCTGGAATCAAGATTGCCAGGAGAAATATCAATAACCTCAGATATGCAGATGACACCACCCTTATGGCAGAAAGAGAAGAGGAACTAGAAAGCCTCTTGATGAAAGTGAAAGAGGAGAGTGAAAAAGTTGGCTTAAAGCTCAACATTCAGAAAATGAAGATCATGGCATCCGGTCCCATCACTTCATGGCAAATAGATGGGGAAACAGTGGAAACAGTGTCAGATTTTATTTTGGGGGGCTCCAAAATCACTGCAGATGGTGACTGCAGCAATGACATTAAAAGACCCTTACTCCTTGGGAAAAAAGTTATGACCAACCTAGATAGCATATTCAAAAGCAGAGACATTACTTTGCCAACAAAGGTTCGTCTAGTCAAGGCTATGGATTTTCCTGTGGTTATGTATGGATGTGAGAGTTGGACTGTGAAGAAAGCTGAGCGCCAAAGAATTGATGCTTTTAAACTGTGGTGTTGGAGAAGACTCTTGAAGAGTCCCTTGGACTGCAAGGAGATCCAACCAGTCTATTCTAAAGGAGATCAGTCCTGGGTATTTTTTGGAAGGAATGATGCTAAAGCTGAAACTCCAGTACTTTGGCCACCTCATGAGAATTGACTCATTGGAAAAGACTCTGATGCTGGGAGGGATCGGGGGCAGGAGGAGAAGGGGACGACAGAGGATGAGATGGCTGGATGGCATCACCCACTCGATGGATGTGGGTTTGGGTGAACTCCGGGAGTTGGTGATGGACAGGGAGGCCCTGGCATGCAGCAATTCATGGGGTCGCAGAGTCAGAAACTGAGTGATTGAATTGAACTGAACTTGGCCTTTTGAAGAATGAACACCTGATCTTGGGACTCCAGATAACCGTTACCCCAGCTGTCCATTCTGAACAGGACATCATCTAATTCACTTAGTCACGTATATATATATATCAGGGTTTCTCAACCTTGGCACTACTGATATTTGAGGTGATTATTCTTTCTAGTGGGGAATTGTCCTGGACCTCTGGAGGACCCTGGCCTCTATCAACTGATTGCCAGTGACATCCCCCACTCACAACCATAAAAAATGTCTCTAAACACTGCTAAATATTTAAGCTAAATTGCTAGAGTGCCACTGTGAGGCAAAATTAATCCTCACAGAGATACGGTAGGAAATAAGGATTATACATAGTCATGGAGAGGGAACTAGCAGTGTGGCTGGATTGTCAAGGGGCTGGAAAAGAATTGGTGCCAACTTAAGAAAAGGCTGGGAAGCAGATCCAGAATATGAGTGTGTGTCTGAGATATGTTAATGCACGTACCAAAGCCCTGTGAAAGAGGCTCTAAATAATCAAGTAGACAAGATAACATTTTCTGTGTTACTGTCCTCCTGTCAAGCCATGTTTGATGGGAGAATAAAGGAAGTGTGGGATGGCAAGAATGGAATCCACAGACACAAGTGTGACTTCAGAGGCGATCCTGGCTTCTGTCGTGTTCCCACCCCATCTTCGCCCCATTGCCCTTTCATGGTACCACATATTGGGGGAGGGGGAGGAGGGCAGGGCAGTCAGCCCTGTTATCTGGTAGCTAACTAACTGCATTAGGAGTAACATCTCAGTGGTTTTGTCCTCACTGGTAAACATACTATGGTTTTAGATTTGCTTTTCTCACCTGTGATACATCTGGCAGCACCATTATTTATGGGTTTACTGAATAGTTTATATACTATCATGGATTCTCATACAACACTGCTCTAGCCAAAAAAACACAGTCCACAGGAGGTCAGATGATGTACTTAATTCTTATTTTGTTAATCTCTTTATCAGCTGCTAGGTTTTGTTTCTGCTTGCGGGATCTTAGTTCCCTGATCAGGGATCAAACCTGGGCCCCAGAAGTGAAGGGTCCGAGTCTTAACCACTGGACTGCCAGGGAATTCCCATTAGCTAGTATTGGAATAATCTACTGAAGATTTAGTTATGGAGCCAGTTGAGACACAAGATTTAAAGTTGGTGTCTCTCCAGATGTAGTACATATTTTTATCCAACAATTGACTTTCGATGCTGTTTCTCCCATTCCTATATTACAGAGGTCCAGGAACCAAGAGGCCTCTCACTATTACACCCAGTGATATCCTCACAAAGTTTTTGCCCTTTGTTCCCAACCCTGAACTCTGCTGTTCTTAAAGATTTAAGTACATAACAAGAGTTCAAAAGAAATTAGTTCAGAAGAGTTCAAACAGTCACATTATAGATTCTTCATGCCATCGGGTAATCATGCAAAACAAAAAGAGACTGCTTAGTTGTGTTTTACCCTTGTGATACAGTTGCTACCACACCATGTGAGCAGAGAAGAGTATAGAGGGAAAACTATAAAGATACTCTGGGGTGTGTTCTACTGCCATACATGGTAGCAAAGAATCAACAAGACGTTAGACACGTCAGAAGTAAATTTGTTCACTCTATTAGGGAAGAAACCTAACTTGCCAAGATAGTGGCCAAAGCAAAGATAAAAGGACAGCTGCAAAGGAAGGTCTTGTGACCAGGATCTTAAGACAGTAACTTCTACCTATCTTCTTGATGTCATATACAATATGTATTTTAAGAAATTTCTCTTTCCTGTCATTTGGATTAAAAAGAGCATATTTTGTAGAATGTCCAAAACTAGAAGAATGAACATACTCTGAAGTTCTGGCCTCAGATGTAGTAAATGATAGCTGTACTGTTAGGCACGCTTTACTTTTAGACATTCAAGTATGAAAGGAATAGTATGTGAAGGGAAACTGAACAGTCAAGAATGAGCTGTAGTGAATATTTATCTTTGGGGGCTGCTCATCCCAAATTACAGAAGCTAAATAGAGGAGGCACATGACCAAATCTTGCTCAGTTGGCAATCTCTCCAAAGACTCTGATCCTTGAGCTGATCTTGCAAGGAACAAAAACAAATGACAACAAGGATTCATTTTATTATCCTGATCATACTGTTCCAACCAACAAACAGTTCCTTTGCTTCCTCCTCCTTCACCTTTCAGTACTTTTTTGATTCCTGCCTACCAGTTCTGAGAGTCACTGGATAACCTTCCACTAAATTCCTTTTCCTTAAGTTAGTCAGATGGTATCTGTTGCTTGCAACAAGTTCCTGATATAATCAAGTAAACAGGCAGAAAGGGAAAAATAGACAAACATGGAAAATCTCTTTTACGATCTGTTTTATTACTAGAAGTCTGTCTTATCTTTTTGAAGAATCTACTTTTGCTACTGGATATTTTATGGACTGCACCTTGGTGCCCCCTGAATACCACCAAATTCACTGGTTGAAACTAACACTCAACAGGATTGTATTAGGAGGTGGGGCCTTTGGGAGGTAATTAGGTAAGTGAGAGTGGAGCCCTCATTATGAGGTTAGAATCTTTCTAACCTCATAAAGGAAGACAGCTAGCCTCTCTCCCACCAGTGAGGACACAATAAGACAGCTATCTTCCCTAGAACCCAATAATGCTGGCACCCTATTCTTGGACTTCTAGCTCCCAAAACTGTAAATAAACTGAATTTCAAGAATGGCAGGGTCACCACTGAGAGTCAGGGACTATAGGAAATGTTATTAGCAATATCCATGTCAGCCTTATTCTGTCCCACTGAATTTGGCTAAACCCTGGTTTCCAGCATCTCCTGGGTTTGTATCTTTCCAGCTTAATTTACCTGAATTTCAACTTGAGAAATTCTGGGAAGAGACTAGCCTAATTTAAGTCATGTCTTTATTCCTGTTTCAATTACTGTGGTCAGGGAAGATGAGAAACTAGGAGCGGCCTAGCTTTGGTTAGGTACCTATCCTCAGTCAATCACTCTGCTAAGGAAGTAGGATAATTTATATTCGCATCCTATGTTAGACTGCAGAGAGGAGTTTCCCAAGAAAGAGGATTCCCAGTCTGCCAGGAGCCAGCACGGGAGATCCCACCCATGACAGGTCATGTGGAGGAGGCCTGATGAGCAAGGTGGATCAGGAATCGAGGGACCCCCTGGATCTGCTCGAGCATCTACTCCAAAACCAGAATCTGTCTGTCTTACTATTTTGTGCCTTTCACCAACTCTTCCAACATTAACAGGGGGCTATCCCCGACCACCTTTCTCTGGAAAAAGTCAACTTAGGGCTTTAGTTAATAAGTCTCCTGGGCATGATAGAAGTGTTTCAATTCAAACCCCTCTGATGGCTTTCTAGCTTGCCTGACAGGTTTATCCATACTCTTGCAATTAACACACATGATTGTTCACAGCCTCCCAACAGTGAGAGACACGGGAAGCCTAAAACATTCTAAAAATATAGAGCCTTTCGAAGAGTTAAAAACTATTAGAGTAGTGTTGGTGTAGATTTCATTGTTGAGGCAATGCTCTCTGCCAAGTGCCCATATCCCTTATCCATTGTGCACCTGGGAGTGCATTGGTTAACATAGTTGGAATGTAAGAAAAACAAGTAGTAGCCTTGGAATTAACCACATCAGACCTTTGAGCTAATTGGTTCTTTCGTAGTTGTAACTCACTGCACCTTTGCTCCGTCAGAACGTAACTCTGTTAGCATTTTCTGAGGCTGACATAGATTAGAAATATAAAGAAAAAACACTTCAAGGGAAAATAAGTTTTCTGGCTGAACAGCCTTTATCAAAAAAGGGTCATAAAATGTCCACAGGCCTCCAAGGCCAGAAGATAATGTACACAACATTGTTTATGGGAAAGGTATGCAGAAAAAACCCTGGTTTTGATAAAGACAAAATAGATGTAATGTTTGGGCTGACTCTGCATGACTTTACATCTTTCATTTCCCTCTATGTACAAGTCAAGGTATAAAAGTTCCTTTTGAAAATAAAGTTATGGGCCTTGCTCACCAAAGCTTGGTCTCCCCGTGTCATTCTTTCTTTCCTTTTCTTTCTCTCTCTGTTCTTCTTTCAGGATGACTCCTTGGGACATAGGAGCTTTATTGGCTTTCTGTGTAAACCAAGGAAGATCAAGCCTCTTTCTCTCCCCTTTTACTTTCCTTATCGCTGACACCGTCATCCTGAGGGATTCCCTGGATCCTGCTGGGGCTGGACCCCGGCACCAGTCCAAAAGAAACAGAGCTCCAGAAGAAGTAGCTTAAGAGATACATACTGAATATTTATATGTATCCATATTATATATAGTATCTTATATTTACATGTAAATGGTCTACTAGATTTTTCTTAGTCATAAGACATAAAAATCAGGAAGAAGTTATCCAAATTTGAGGGTGTTGGGGAGTTTTGGGGGGCAGAGAGAAGAAAAACTGACTCTGTTAGTTGTACATTCCTTTGCAAGAGAATAGTTGCTGGGGAAGGGAGCCAAGGTTGCTGGGGAAGGTAGAAGGAGAAGGGTTCGTGGGGTGGGGAAGAAGACAGGAAGCACTACTCTGCAAGGAATAATTAAGCCATGGGATATGTGTGTATGTGAGTGTGTGTGTGGAATAATTAAGCCATGGGATGTGTGTATGTGTGTGTAACATGTGTGCCTTACAAGAACACCCCCTTCCCCTATTAATCTAAACACTTTAGATAATTTAAATTAGAGAGAGCAGCATTTGGCATTTCCAATGAAAGGTTTTTGAATGGTAAAAAGAAAAAAAAGGTTAAGACTTTTAGAAACATTATTAAATCATTTACTCAGTAACAACAATTAGCAGGTAACATGAACAAATGTATATATTCATTTCCCATTTGGCCTGAATAAGCAGTGCTTATTACTAAATTTGCTACACAGTGCTATCCTAAGGCAGGTTTTCCTATGGCCAGGGAAAACAGTATTTTAAATAGTCCATCTTTCTAAAATTCAAGTGACTATTCCTAAGCAGGTATTTAGAAAGGAATTGGAACAATTAAGGCTTAATTAGAATGAGAACAAAAACAAAACACACAATTACAAAAGAACATTTAAATAGGAAAATAAGGAAACTATACATAAAAAATTATACATGTACACACATTGTATCAAAATACTTTTTCTATTTTGGTAACCAAATTTTGGAGACTAAAAACAAACTAATTCAAGCATTCCTAAATATAAAAATGTCAAGTCTATATTTATTAAAAACAAGATAGTATTGGTTCTGTTGAAGTAACCACATATGCACCAAGATAAACATTTGGCACTGTGAAAATGGAAAGAGGGGACAGCTTTAAATTTCCTCAGTATTATCACTCCTTAAATACTTAAACTTTTTTCAGTTACTTTTCTGTTAAAAATAAGTTTACTTATTTTTAAATGTGAGGCCAATGTGCTTTTCTTAAAAAGACAAAATACTTATTACAAATGGAAGGTATTAGGTTTGCACCAGATAAAAAAATAACATTTACATTTGCCTAGATGCAACAATTTAAAAAGATACAAATTCAATATATAGTAGGAAAGTATGTAAAAAAAAACAAAAACAAAAAAACCCAAAGAACCATACCCCGTTAAAAAAATAAGTGCACCTTCTATTGATTATATATTGAAAACTAAATATTCTGATTTAAAAGTAGCTTCTATAAAATGTCAAAGTAGTAGGCATTGTTTGCTTTTCTAATACAATGAATAAATAAGAAATATTTCTATCTCAAAAGTACTATCAGTATTTCTTAGCAAAAATGTAGTATATACATGGAAAAGCGGGCTTTGATACAGGATGTTCTGCATCTAGGTTTCTGAGTTTGATTTCCATTAAAATGTTTTCTACAACTTATAAGGACAACACACACAAAAGTAAAAAGATGAGGTAAACATCTTATACTTTTAAGAACTACTTGAAACTGAATACTTATATATTTCCAATGCCTCGGCTCTAGAAAAAGTCCTCCATAATGATGATGATATGACTTATATCTGAACCACATAATGAGCAGCAACTTTCTTGGTCTTCTGAATAGGCAGTGATGTTCTGTTATTACAAAGTAATCATGACTAAGTTTTGTCCAGTACTTTGCTTCAGTGCAGGTTTACATGAGGCACCAAGCTACAGTAAGAGCAGCTACAATGCCATTCAAAATTGCCATACTGTAGCCCATGTGGAAGGAATGTCCGGTCATTTTCCTAGGGGGAGAAAAAAACAGATGAAAAAAGGAAAATGTAATTTGGAATAGCAAAGACACCATCAGTTTTTACTGAAAATGCTTACAACCTGGAAACACGTTTCCCAAACACTGTTTATACATTAACACACAAGTTAAAAAAGAATATTAGACAGCTGCAGGATTAGTAAAACTGTCTTGTTATCAAATATAATTTTTCAATTTCATTAACTGGAGTAAAATGCTGTTTGATCCCCGTAATTTCTTTACTGTGCTTCACAGTCACATGTACCATCACCTAATTCTAAAATATAAATCTTGTTACTAATATATTACAAGCATATTTTTTTATTTAAATTAACATTGGTTTCCCCACTCTCTTCTTACTGGTAATTTAAAATACATATTTTTTTCCAGTATTTGTCCTACTTGTACCATGTTTTCTTTAGATTACATGAAACTCTACTTTTTCTCTGAGCACTAAAAACAGCACTCGTCCATATGTAAATCATTAACAGATAATGTCTATTATAAACATTACAGTTTTCAACTTAATAGGTTACTTAATTTAGGTGGCTTTCAGTGGGTTCCCAAGTGTCAGTAAAGATGAGGTTTTATGATTACTATGAGGGCCAGCTAGCTCATGTGCACAGATTTCCCCTGACATTTGTTCCCTTAATCATTGAGCAATTTTACTTATTTTACTACATTTTCTTAACACTCTTTACACTAACTCTATTGCAGTAATACTCTTTGCTTATCCTAATAAGGATGAGACATGCTAAAAAGAATAGAAGGTAGTGTCCAGTTGGTGTCAAGAGGCAGAAAAGAATCTTCTCAGTAGATCAATCCAAATTAAGGACATAGAAGGAGGTATACTAGTAGTAGTAAGAATGTCAAGTTGTTAAGTATTAAATAATAAGGGTCCTGGACTGAGAGGGTTACCATGCCCCTTGTCCTCTTTAATAAGCACAAATCAAAGACAGGGAAGAATTTAGATAAAAATTAATATTTGAAGAGCATCTTATTATAATGATTCCAGTCCAGTAAAATCAGGAGCAAAGACTAAAGAATTTACACTTTTCGAAGAACAGCCCCTTTGCATTCACCTGGGACTACAGACGATTTGTAATCGACTTGTATTCTGAGAGCCTCCTGTTCTGGTCCATGGGAGTTATTACTCTCTCCACTCAAACCTTCTCATCTGGGACTAGTTTAAGATGCTTCTCATTTGCTCATAAGGGCATTCTACCTAGCTGTATAACCTACTATTTGGTAAAATAAAAGAGATAACACTAAATACTTTGCCCCTTTAAGAAAAAGAAATTCCTCTAACAAAAACTGGTGAACAGAAATCTAATTGTAACTGTCAACATTATCATTCATTGTAAAAACAAAACAAAACCTATCACTGACCTGAGAATATTTAAATTCACTCTAACAAAGTTAATCATGGAACAGAATTTCAGGACTTTATTGTTCTCTTTTACTAGTTTGAGACCCCACATTCCAATAAAAATAGAAAAATCTCTAAAGTACAGCTTATTAGACATTAGGAAATTATAATAACTACAATGCTGACATAATTGAATTTTACTGAGATGTACAAGCTCAAATGCTCAGTGGATCTCACAAACCAGTAAAACAATGAATTTTAATAACATTGAAGAAATACTCCAGAGCAGTGGTTCTTATTCTTTCTACCACCTCAGACATACCATGCTCCCACTGTGAACACTGTAGCGGTTGTCATGCATGTACTGCCAGGCAAGGGACTAAAAATATTTGAGCAATTTCTAGTTTAAAATTGCTTTTTAAATTCACATGATTTTCCTCCCTGAAAAAGATATACAGAACCCTTGGCAGGTTTTCTATGACCTACTTGTGACCTTTGAAGTCCTGTAAAAAAACTGAAGGTACTTTGATTCCCCTTTGTCAAATACTCCATAAGACGTTATGGAAAAACCTGAACAAACTTTTGACCAACCCAATATAATTAAAATTAACATGTGACTTCATTTAACATACTAATTCAAAAATTTAACACCTGGCTATTCATTTGACCATTTAAAAATAAATACAGAAACAAACAGAGACCTCAATGACAAAACCAGGATGTTTCCTAAAGTAAATGTTAGAATTCCTAACTGTGGATTTTATTATGCTGAGGTATAGTTCTATTCCACCACAATACATTTCTGAAATCAAAATGGAAATAAATGGGAAACATTTAATAAGAAAAAATACTAGAAAAAAAATATGGTTACAAAGCAAAGCTCATAATAATACAACTCTTTCTATATCCTAAAAGATTAGTTATAAGAAGGTACTATCTTGTTTTGAATCTAAAGAATTCCTTTCTAATAATAAAGAATCCTACAAAAACGAACTCATGTGAATCCTGTTAGTGGTTAAGAGTCTGAGAGAGAGTTTTGACGGCCAGCTTTGCCACTTTCAAGGGGTATGAAGCCAGAATTTGACCACTGAGCCTCAATTTCCCAAAATGGAAATACAAAGAAAGTCTACTCTTATAATAAAGTTACGAGAATCAGGTATCTGGCACATAACCAAATAATCAATAAATGTTAGCTGCTATCTACTATGGAAAAGAAAGCTTAGCTATAGATGAGATTCTGAAAAATTCTTTTGATCTTCTACTTCAATTCTTGCTTCTAAGTAAAACACCTAAATCTAGACCCAACCCAAATCAAAACAGAGGAACAGGAACATACAAGCAGACTCAAGAGGTGGAGGGAAGAAAGAGACTGAAGAACTACAGGTTTGTGTTTGTGTGTGCGTTTCTGCTTGGAATTACCCTCTTCCAAAAAGTTCATCATCACTTCTCCCTTTATAATTCACAAGGGAACTCAAGACTTCCACTATTTAGATCTAGATTTTGTAGTCTGGAAATGTGCTTTCTAGCAATATAGTTATATTGATATCTAACAAACTTGTAAAGTGACTAAATCATGCAAGAACTATACCTTAATTATTTTCATTTATTCAGGAATGGAATACATTTCAAATTTAAGATTCAAGTTAATTCAATGATTCTGGCAATTTAACTAAGTATAGTCTTACTTTTGAACTACAAATTAAAGCACTGACTAAGCCACTACCATAAGTCTCAAATAAATTACCCTTATTTCAGAGAGAGACCAAACAGATTGGCAGCTCTTTTTTCATGTTTCGTATTGATTGCTTTTCCTCTAATCATGGTCTGGTTGACTCCTAACTGAAGGTCTGTGCTACATAGTGCTGTGCTTAGTCGCTCAGTCGTGTCCAACTCTTTGTGGTCCCATGGACTGGGGCCTTCCAGGCTCCTCTGTCCATGGGGATTCTCTAGCTAAGTATACTGGAGCAGGTTGCCATGCCCTCCTCTAGGGGACCTTTCCAACCGGATCGAACCCAGATCTCCCTCATGGCAGGCTGATTCTTTACCGTCTGAGCCAATACTACACAGTAGTCTTCACTTTCTTGAAGTCTTCATTCATATACTATATTCATTCCTTTATTTCCTTTCCCTCACATATTTTCCACATTTCAGACATGCTTCTTATGACCGAACTCTTTCAATTTTCAATGTAATACAGTAACATCACTGCCAACAGATTTTTCTCTGAGCAGAAAGCTCCCTGCTTGCCAGTAAGAAACTATATTAAAGTCTTACATTAACAATCAACTGGCTATTTGTCTGTGTCTGACTGGCTCAATAGGAAACAGGATGACTAGTTGATACTAATCTATTCCTTCTTTACACATCTGAGCTGCCTTTTACTGCTCATTCTCTCCCTAGCCAAGAAATCTCTAATGCCAAAAAAATTTTAAGCTGTGTGAGCTCTGACTGGAGTAACTATCAGTTCTTTACCTGGAATCAGAAATTCTTAACCCAAGCCCAAAATCTGTAAGAAAATACTAAACCTCACCATATTTCAATCACTTGCAAAGCATTTCTCTCACATTTCTTTCAGAAACACAAAATGATACAACAAATTACTTGCACAAATTGCTGAGGAAGATGAAACTGTCAGTATTCCAATTAACTTTACCAGTGTTATTTAAGAAATAAGGGTTAGAATTTCAAAGAGAAAGCTTTCCTCCCTGAGGAAATGCTCTCATTAAGGAAAAAACAATATATATTACATTCACCCTTTATACTCTACAGTTCCGTTTTCTGTTGTTGGAGCAAGTCTTTTTCACTTTTTAAATTTTTTTTTTATTGGAGTTGATTTACAATGTTGTGTTAGTTTCTGCAGTACAGCAAAGTGAGTCAGTTATATATTTATACACATATATCCACTCTTTTAGATTCTATTCCTGCTGCTGCTGCTGCTAAGTCTCTTCAGTCGTGTCCGACTCTATGCAACCCCATAGACGTCAGCCCACCAGGCTCCCCCGTCCCTGGGATTCTCCAGGCAAGAACACTGGAGTGGGTTGCCATTTCCTTTCTGATGCATGAAAGTCAAAGTGAAAAGTGAAAGTGAAGTCGCTCAGTCGTGTCCGACTCCTAGCAACCCCATGGACTGCAGCCCACCAGGCTCCTCCATCCATGGGATTTTCCAGGCAAGAGTACTGGAGTGGGGTGCCATTGCCTTCTCCAGATTCTGTTCCTATAGGTCATTAAACAGTATTGAAGAGTCTCCTGTGCTATACAGTAGGTTCTTACAGTAGTAGTGTGTATATGTCCCAGGTGGCGCTAGTGGTAAAGAACCTGCCTGCTAATGCAGGAGAGATAAGGGAGCAGTTCAATCCCTGGGTTGGGAAAATTCCCTGGAGGAGGGCATGGCAATCCATTCCAGTATTCTTGCCTGGAGAATCCCATGGATAGAGGAGCCTGGAGGGCTACAGTCTATGGGGTTGCAAAGAGTCAGACACAACTGAATCTACTTAGCATAGCAAGCACATGCATGTCAGTCCCAATCTCCCAATTTATCCCTCCACCCCCTCTCCCCCTTGGTAACTGTATTTGTTTCCTATATCCGTGACTCAATTTCTGTTTTGTAAATAGGTTCATTTGTACCATGTGCTTATATTTCCCATGTAAGCGATATCATATGATACTTGTCTTTTTCCATCTGACTTACTTCACTAGGTATGATGGTGTCTAGGTCTATCCATGTCACTGGAAATGGCACTATTTCTTTCTATTTAATGGCTGAGTAATATATACTTACCACATCTTCTTTATCCAGTCCTCTGTCAATGGACATTTAGTTTGCTTCCACGTCCTGATTATCTAAATAGTGCTACAATGAACATGGTAATGCATGGATCTTTTTGAATCATGGTTTTCTCTAGATTTATGTCCAGGAATGGGACTGCTGGATCAGACGGTAGCTCTATTTTTAGTTTTAAAGAAACCTCCATAGTGTTTTCCATAGTAGCTGCACCAATTTATATTCCTACCAACGGTGTAGAAGGGTTCCCTTTTTTCCACACCATTCACAACATTTAATGTTTGTTGATTTTTTGATTATGGCCATTCTAACTAGTATAAGGTGATATACCTCACTGTAGTTTTGATTTGCATTTCTCTAGTAATTAGTGACATTGAGCATCTTTTCATATGCCTTTTGACCAGCTGTATGTGTTCTTTAGCAAAATGTCTATCTGGATTTTCTGTCCACTTTTTGATTTTTTTTTTTTTGGATACTGAGATGTATGGACTGTTTATATATTTTGAGATTAATCCCTTTTTGGTTGCTTTGTTTACAAATATTTTCTTCTATTCTGTGGGTTTTCATTTCCTTTATGGTTTCCTTTGCTGTGCAAAAGCTTTTAATTAGGTCCCATTTGTTCATTACTCTTGGAAGTGGATCAAAAAAGATCTTACTGCAATTTATGTCATAGAGTGTTCTATGTTTTCCTCTAAGAGTTTTATAGTATCCAGTCTTGTATTTAGGTCTTTAATCCACTGAGTTTATTTTTGTATATGGTGGTAGAGAATGTTCTAATTTCATTCTTTTATATGTATCTGTCCAGTTATCCCAGCACTGTTTACTGAGCGCACTGATTTCGTCCACTGTATATTCTCGCCGCCTGTCATGGACTTGGGGACCGAGTGCATGGCTTTCCCTCTGCACTTCTATCCTGCTCCACTGATCTGTATTTCTGTGTTCTGTGGCACTATCATTTTGTTTTGATTAAAGTTCTTTATTTTAAAATTTTCTTCTCTTTCCATTAAACTTCACCAAAATTTATAGCATGAGTTCTTTATACCAGGTAATATACATGGGAGACAAAGATGTGTCTAGTGACATAGTGTCCTAAGTGTTAAAGTTCTGCAGACAGCATTACTTAGAAGACGAAGGAGCTGTTTGGTTTGTAGAAGGGGAGAGATTTTAAGTTTAAAAGAACAGTCAGTACCTGAGCTAAAACTGAGTATGATGAAATCAGCATTCTAAACAAATAACAATATGTGCAGGGGCAACATGTAGAGAATGCAGGAAATGGTTAATAGTTCAGCATGGTGAGAGAAGGACTTGGAAAACTAACTCTCCTTCTACGGGGTGGAGGTAGGGGGGTTTAAACCTGGCTCTAATATTTATAGGACTACTTTAGCCTCCTTGAAAATCTAATTCCCATCTTTAAAGTAAGGTTAATAATTCCTCTCTTTAGTGCTCCTGTGAAGACTGAAAGAGATAATATTAACAAGTACTTGTTGCAGTGTCTTGAATGTACTGAGCACAAAATCATTAACCCAATAAATGTCAACCATTATTTTTCATGCTGGACTGGCTGGAGTTAATGAGAGAGAATGAAGAACTGAAGGTGAGGCCAGGTTTCCCACCTTACTGGCTAGATGAAACATCACTCACCATGATAGGGAACCCAAAATACAGGTTGATACAAGTGGAAAATTTTAGATGTGTTAAACTCCAAATACCTATGGGACACTGAAGTAAAAACTCCTAGTAAGCAACAGGAAATACAAATGAAAATTAAAAGGGAGGTTCTCAGAAGACAGACTCAAGATAGGCTAGACAGACTCAGAAGTCTATTTCTCAGAATAGTAGCTTATGAAAAGGGATTCCACAAGTGCCAAGTAGGGATCAGAAAGCTGGAAAGAAAAAACAAAACAAAAGAGAAGGGAGCAGTGTCAGAGAAATTAAGAAAGAAAATCATTTTGAAAAAGAATATTAAACTTTCAAATAATGGGTTGAAAATGAATTTTAAATTTTGTAATTAAGAGTTCTGTGGTCAATTTAAGGAGAAAAAATTTTAGTCTAGGAGTGACTGCACAACATATGTGGTAGCAACTAAAGTTCACTGTGAAGCAGGGACTATCTCTTCTCTAGTCTTAAAAGATACTTAACTATGAAGAGATTTAGGCATGAAGATATTTTCTCTAACACAGGAGAAACTTGAATGTTTGTAGAATTAAGTTTGGGCAGGGAGAAGAACCCTTTATCCTCTGAGATACAAGGAAAAATGGTATGACGGAAGTGGATGTAAACTAAGTTTGTAATTAATTTCATGAAAGAGGGAGGAAGAAGCAAGAAGTTCCCTCACAATGACCTTTCATGAAACTGGAAGTGAGGTCCACTGAAAACTAAAATGCAAAGTATGTAGAATAAACACAGAAAAAAAATGGGACAGGGATGTAGGATGGACGGATGTGCTGCTAATCACTTCAGTTGTGTCTGGCTCTGTGTAACCCTATGGACTGTAGCCCGCCAGGCTCCTCTGTCCATGGGATTCTCTAGGCATGGATGGATAGTGCTAGCTAGTAAGATTCTAGTTCAGAATATGAAGGTTGTGAACTCAAGTTATTCAGATCTTAGTTTGGATGATTCATCTCTTAGTCTCTTCATCCTTTCTATATGGACCACAGCACTGGACCCATTTCAGAATGGATTTGAGGTCTTCTGCTGTTGCAACGTTTTGCTAGCTTTGTTGCAGGCTCTCTCCTACCTGACCTTCCTTTTACCTCTATAACTTTACAATTTTTCAGGGCAGGCACTTCATCCTTCCTTCTCTGCAAAGGCCTGGTAAAAGGAAGCTAGTTTTACTTATAGTTCCTAACAACTGTAACCAAGTTTTGATGTATTTACTTTGGCTTCCCATTTTAAAGTTTCTATTATAATTATTTTTCTTGCCAACAACTTATTTCTCCTAGTTGATTTCTTAATCCTGAAAAACACTTACTGTACCTGGGAAAAAAGTAACTTGTAGACTCACAATCTAAAAGAAGTGAGTAAAGTTAATACAACGGGTTTTTATAACTGTCTTGTGTTGTTCTGTGTGTGTTTGCTCAGTCATGTCCGAATCTTTGCGACCCCATGGACTGTATCTTGTCAGGCTCCTCTGTCCATAGGATTTTCCAGGCAAGAATACTGGAGTGAGATGTCATTTCCTTCTCCAATTTTGTTATAATTTTAAACATCCTCAAGCTGTAAGCTTTCTTGTTTGTTCAAATGGCCTTTAGAGGACCCTTTATCACTACTTTATCATCATTTATTCACTAAAACTTAGATGTTCAGTAAAAGTTAACGCATTTACCATTTAAGTGTGAAGGAATTACTATGGGCTTCCCTTGCGGCTCAGTTGGGAAAGAATCCACCTGCAATAAGGGAGACCTGGGATCAATCCCTGGGTTGGGAAGACCTCCTGGAGAAGGGAAAGGCTACTCACTTCGGTATTCTATCCATGGGGAAATAATTATTATAAATTACTTCCATTTTATTATTATTATTATATTATTATATTTTATTATATATTATATTATATATATTATTATATTATTATATTTTTATTATTATTATAAATTACCCCATTTTATAATGGGGTTTTAAAAAAAGTGTGTCATATCCTGACATCTATAAAACTAAGCTGAACAGACAAGCCCACTTGATCTTATAAACATATATGTGTGTGTATATACATATATTTCTTAGATCTTTAGAAACTTTATAAGTAATGTCTAATTTCAGAGTGGTCCTCTAAGGAAGGCTTAGCAAACTAGGACACACCTGTCCTGCCACCTGTTTCTTTTTATTGGAAAATAGTCTCACTCATTCCTTTATGTACTGTCTTTAGCTGCTTTGGTGCTACAGTGGCAGAGCTGAAGAGTTGTGACAGGGACCACATGGCCCACAAAGCCAAAATACCACTTGGTCCTTTACAGAAAAGTCTGCCAACTTTTGTCATAAAGGCTTCCTATTCAAAGTATAATCCATAGATTAGCAATATATTAGCCTTGCCTGGGAATTCCAGGCAAGGCTAATTCTGAAATAGAGAATTCTGAACACAGAATTTCAGAATGTACCCCGACATACTGAATCAAAATCTCTTCAGCCAGAACCTCTAGTGACTCTAAAAACCTCAAAGTAAATACTATTACTATTAGGAAATATATAAATTAGCAAAGAGATTTCCTAAGAGATTATCACTTCAGAAATCTATCCCACTTCAAAAATCTATCCCAATTGCTTTACACTTGAAAGCTTCAAAGTTACTACAGTTTTAAACAAAAAAATACATAAGTTGAACAATGATAAAACGTATTTGTTTCACTTTATCATTATGTTCCTAAAACAGATTTTGACTTCTTTAGAATGTTATAGGACAGATAACTCGAATAAGAAATCAGGTAAGAAACTATGCAGAAGTTAAAAAAAAATTCTCCCATTTGTCCCTCTCTTGTTTTTGTGTATATTTACATTGCTAAGACAGTGGCTACACATTGGATGCATTGTACAACTGTGTATGCATATATACATTTATATTTCTTTTGCCTTAAAAAAAACACATTTCGAAGTAATCTGTCAGGAGAAAATACAGCAAAATATTTTTAGAATGAAGTGCCAGAGAATAAGACTAAAACTATCATATTAGCTAGTTTACCAGATTGTAAGTCTAACCCCTCAAGAAAATTAGAGACACCAAGGGAACATTTCATGCAAAGATGGGCACAATAAAGGACAGAAATGGTATGGACCTAACAGAAGCAGAAGATATTAAGAAGAGGTGGCAAGAATACACAGAAGAACTGTACAAAAAAGATCTTTGAGACTCAGATAATCACGATGGTGTGATCACTCACCTAGAGCCAGACATCGTGGAATGTGAAGTCAAGTGGGCCTTACGAAGTATCACTACGAACAAAGCTAGTGGAGTGATGGAATTCCAGTTGAGCTATTTCAAATCCTAAAAGACGATGCTGTGAAACTGTGGTACTCAACATGCCAGCAATTTGGAAAACTCAGCAGTGGCCACAGGACTGGAAAAAGTCAGTTTTCATTCCAATCCCAAAGAAAGGCAATGCCAAAGAATGTTCAAACTACCGCACAACTGCACTCATCTCACACGCTAGTAAAGTAATTCTCAAAATTCTCCAAGCCAGGCTTCAACAGTACATGAACTGTGAACTTCCTGATGTTCAAGCTAGATTTAGAAAAGGCAGAGGAACAAGAGATCAAACTGCCAACATACGCTGGATCACCGAAAAAGCAAGAGAGTTTCAGAAAAACATCTATTTCTGCTTTATTGACTATGCCAAAGCCTTTGACTGTGTGGATCACCACAAACTGTGGAAAATCCTGAAAGAGATGGGAAAACCAGACCACCTGACCTGCCTTTTGAGAAATCTGTATGCAGGTCAGGAAACAACAGTTAGAACTAGACATGGAACAACAGACTGGTTCCAAATAGGAAAAGCAGTACGTCAAAGCTGTATACTGTCACCTTGCTTATTTAACTTATATGCAGAGTACATCATGAGAAATGCTGGGCTGGATGAAGCACAAGCTGGAATCAAGATTGCCGGGAGAAATGTCAAAAACCTCAGATATACAGATGACACCACCCTTATGGCAGAAAGTGAAGAACTAAAGAGCCTCTTGATGAAAGTGAAAGTGGAGAGTGAAAAAGTTGGCTTAAAGCTCAACCTTCAGAAAACAATGATCATGGCATCTGATCCCATCACTTCATGGCAAACAGATGGAGAAACAGTGGAACAGTGGCTGACTTTATTTTTTTGAGCTCCAAAATCACTGCAGATGGTGACTGCAGCCATGAAACTAAAAGACACGTACTCCTTGGAAGTACAGTTATGACCAACCTAGACAGCATATTAAAAAGCAGAGGCATTACTTTGCCAACAAAGGTCCGTCTAGCCAAGGCTATGGTTTTTCCAGTGGTCATATATGGATGTGAGAGTTGGACTATAAAGAAAGCTGAGCACCTAAGAATTGATGCTTTTGAACTGTGGTCCTGGAGAAGACTCTTGAGAGTCCCTTTGACTGCAAGGAGATCCAACCAGTCCATCCTAAAGGAGATCAGTCCTGAATGTTCATTGGAAAGACTGATGTTGAAGCTGCAACTCCAGTACTTTGGCCACCTGAGGCAAAGAGCTGACTCATTTGAAAAGACCCTGATGCTGGGAAAGACTGAAGGCAAGAGGAGAAGGGGATGATAGAGGATGAGATGGTTGCATGGCATCACTGACTCAATGGACACGAGTTTGAGTAAACTGTGGGAGGTGGTGATGACAGGGAGGCCTGGCGTGCTGCAGTCCATGGGGTTGCAGAGTCAGACACGACTGAGCAACTGAACTGAAGTGAACTGAAGGTGTAGTTATATTTGGGGGGAATGATGTATTTCAAGTGCATACACCACACCATATACACACATATGTATGTCTAGAGTCATATGGTTTTAGTAATCAAGATTACAAGTACAGAAATAATTATTAAAAAATATGTTCTATATGATTATACTTGTATAAAAACAGAAATATTTACATATGTATAGTTTTTTTTTAAATCTGAAGTATAATCTGCAGTCTGTTCACACTAGTTAATTCAGCATTATTCAAAATAAGATTCTGCAGCCATTAACTAAGTTATACAATTCTGTGCTACATGTATTAATTCTATAATCATAAAAATATCAATAAAGATAAATTTTACATCAGTCACTCTCCTAACAAATAAATTTCTCAATTACTATTTGAAATAGAAATGCTATTAAAATATAAAAGCATTAGAAATATGACTGTGCACTGACTTCAAGGTTTCACAATAATCCTGAGCTAAGGATCATCTTGAAAAACATTTACTTAAAAGATGCTTAAGATAAGGAAAAAATATAAATATAAATAAATATATATATATATACATACACACACACACACACACATAATGTTGAGCTATAATGCATCATTCTTAAAAATACATGGGCTTCTGAGGTGGTGCTAGTGGTAAAGAACCTGTCTGCCAGTGCAGGGAATATAAGAGGCATGTTCTATCCCTGGGTTGGAAAGATCCCCTGAAAAGAGGGCATGGCAACCCACTCCAGTATTCTAGCCTGGAGAATCCCATGGACAGAGAAGCCATTTTGAGCATTTATTCCATTGCCTCTTCGGCCTGGTAATTAGGCTAAAGATGCGCATTATGAGTAAGTATCAGTTATAAAGTAGCCACCATTTTAATGAAGCAAGTTGGTTTATCAATCTACACAATGGTAGACTATGTTATAGAATTCAAAATATCAACTTTAAGCAGCTCATTTTTAAAAAAAGGATTTTCTTTTTCCTTAGTTTCCCAGCTATACTGCCAACTTCTCTAGTCCTTATGATCTCTTATAATCTATGCCTCATCTAGAATTTTACCAACTAGAAATTTTAATTGAATCACAACCTATGTTTTGCTGCTGTGATATTAACTAACGTAATAACGTACAGGCACTGAAAGATCCTAACAATGAGCGGAGTTCTTTAACATGCAATTAAAATGTGTGCATTTAAGTTATTTCTCATTGTATTAGTTTCCTGAAAATTAAAGAGAAATAAATGTATATCTGGTTGGATGAAATTGCATACTAACTTACAGTCTAGTTTACTTATATATAGCAATCTGTTGTTACTGTTTAACTGCTAAGTCCTGTCCCACGCTTTTGTGACCCCAAGAATTGTAGCCCACGTGGTTCCTCTGTTCATGGAATTTCCCAGGCAAGAATACTGGAGTGAGGTGCCAGGTTGCCATTTCCTTCTCCAGGGATCTTCTCAACCTAGGGATGGAACCTGCGTCTCCTACATTAGTAGCAGATTCTTTATCACTGAGCCGGCAGGAAAGCCATATAGCAGTTTACTTGATTGCAAATGGAACTAAACATGTTAACTATATTCATCAGTGTACAGAGGTAGAAAAATGCCTAAGGACATCTATCTGTCCTAGATACTGTCCTTAGTTAGACAAAGTCCTTATTTGTTAGAAAGTTAGGCCAAACAGTATTAAAAACAATGGGATTCCCAAGACTTTGGATTTCATAAGTCAGTTTAAAAATAACACCATGTTTTGCTGACAAACTTGTTTTGCCAAGAACAAGGTTTAAAAACCACTACCATGTACTATTAGCATTATTTAATATAAGAAAGAGCATATTATTATCAAAAGAACAGAAAGGGGAAAAAATTTAAAGAATAAAAATCTAAAGATAAATAACAATTACTCAAGAAAAGATAATTTGCAACCAGTGGTAGGCCATAGTCAGACATCCAGCTTGAATTAAGGAAAGGAAAGAAAAGCTCTGGGACTATATCAGATTTATCATCTGATGTACCTGTTGCTTTACCTAGTAAACATATTTATTGCCTATGAGTGTAGATATCACTGCTTTCAATCCCATTTTGGAGAGGAGGAAATTAAGGTTCAGAGATACCAAATGACTTGCTCAAAAGTTCTTCTGAGTAGTATATGGTATAGCCTGCATTTGGAAGTTGCTTCCTGACTTATAAGCTCTTTATAACATACCAGGCTGACTCATAATTTATGAAGATTGTTGAACACATATAAAGGGTTCCAAGTACAACATTACCAAGTGCTATCTCTTAAGTATTTCTTATCCATGCTATTCTGTGCATATGGACACCCATGTCTATTCAGCAACCCATACATAACACATTGTAAATCTGTGTAAGCAAAAGCCATAGCAAATAGGTGCAAAGCAAACAGCAGCTATATTCCTTTATGAAAGTAACAAAGAAACCAAGAATATTTAATATGATTTCTTACAGGATTTTGTTACATCTATTTAAGTCTCCATTTAGAATTTTAATGGAATACAGAAGACATGTATATATTCTAACCCTTCAAGAAGCCTCTGTGCAATGCCATCAATATATTAATAGTGACAGCTTTACAACTGATGGCTCCAAACAGTCCCTAGAATGAAGATAATGAATAATGAAATGATAGATAATGAAACTTCATGATACTCAAATAGCAAGGCCAAGTTCATGATCTATCTCTTTTGTCAGTAGCTTCTCTCCAACTGCAATTAGCCATCTGACATCTGTTTCATTAGTCCATGGCAATAAAGAATATCTGATCTCACAAAGCGGCAACTCTCCAAAGTCTGTATAAAACAGTCACACTATCAATTTGTTGTGTTCAATGTTAAATCTTGTGTGCTTGGAAAAGAAACTTCTAATTTAAATACTAAATCACCTACTTGTCTTGATCTTCAAGACTTTTATTACTGATCAAGAACTCATAACCTCATTTCTATTATGATTTTACTATTTTGTTTGTACTATATCTTAACCTGTAAGAAAAATAATGGCCCCAGTATTAAGAACAAGAACTTAGAGAAAACCCTTTCACATACAAATGTAATGGAGACTTAAATATTTCAGCATCTGACTACATCCAGAACATTACACACGAAATAACATGTGAGATGCGTTTTCATTCTGTAAAAGTTACCAAAAACAGTTTATCAAAAAGCAATTCAAATGAAAATCAACTGTTCACTTTTCTTTCTTACTTGTAATTTACTCTGCAAATACCAAATACCATTGCAACACAATTAAAAAAAAAAAGACTGTACAGAAATGTTTAAATTGAATTAAAAGCATGTGTTTGTTTTTAGAAACACATTAGAAATTGAGTGTCCTAATATTCACAAATATCATTTGTGGTTGGAAGAAGCAGAAAGGTGGATAACTCAGAGTGATCCAGACAAAAAATCCAACGGTACCCGGAAGACAGTAGTTTGTAAATTCAGTACAGATTGCCAATCAAATTCTATATATTTTAACATTTTAGGAAATGCAGATGTGACCATTTGAGAGGCATCTAAAGTACAAATGAAACAAAATGGAGGGGGAAGGGAACAACCTTTAAAACAATGATATGGCCATGCTGCTGCTGCTAAGTCACTTCAGTCGTGTCCGACTCTGTGTGACCCCATAGACGGAAGCCCACCAGGCTCCCCCGTCCCCGGGATTCTCCAGGCAAGAACACTGGAGTGGGTTGCCATTTCCTTCTCCAATGCATGAAAGTGAAAAGTGAAAGTGAAGTCGCTCAGTCATGTCTGACCCTCAGCGACCCCATGGACTGCAGCCTTCCAGGCTCCTCCGTCCATGGGATTTTCCAGGCAAGAGTACTGGAGTGGGGTGCCATTGGCCATAGGACATGACAAAAACTGGTTAGAATCAACTAGGTCCAAGATGGCAGAAAATTGAACCTCATCATATGCTCCCTGTAATACCTTAGTATCTAAATGATGCACCCACCAGCCCCATGACAGTTCTAGGCTAACCATAAAAGTTCAAGAAGTAGGTGGTGGCTTAATCCTGAAGCTGCTGCCCCTTCCCCAAATTAATTGGGATAATCCTCCCACTCATTAGCCTATGAAATTACCCAGCCCATAAAAAATAACCACACCATATGTCAAGGCTCTCTCACCTTCTGAGACGGCCCATATTCTGTGGAGTGGTGCTGTTGTTCAGTAACTAAGTCATGTCTGACTCCTTGCAACTTTATGGACTGTAGCAGGCCAGACTCCCCTGTTCTTCACCATCTCCCAGAGTTCGCTCAGATTTACGTCCATTGAGTCAGTGATGCTCTTTAAGCATCTCATCTTCTGCTGACCCCTTCTTTTGCTCCCCTCATAGCTTAGTTGGTAAAGAATCCACCTGCAATTAGGAGACCCCAGTTCAATTCCTGGGTGGGGAAGATCCTCTGGAGAAGGGATAAGCTACCCACTCCAGTATTCCTGGGCTTCCCTTGTGGCTCAGCTGGTAAAGAATCTGCCTGGAATGCAGGAGACATGGGTTCCATCCCTGAGTTGGGAAGATCCCCTGGAGAAGGGAAAGGCTACCCACTCCAGTATTCTGGCCTGGAGAACTCCATGGACAGTCACAAAGAGTCAGACATGACTGAGCGACTTTCACCTACTTACTCTTTTGCTTTCAGTCTTTTCTAGCATCAGGGTCTTTTCTAATGAATTGGCTGTTCACATCAGGTGGCCAAAGTACTGGAGCTTCAGCATCAGTCCTTCCAATGAATATTCAGGGGTGATTTCCTTTAGGATAGACTGGGTTGAACTCCTTGCAGTCCAAGGGACTCTCAAGAGTCTTCTCCAGCACCACAATTCAGAAGCATCAATTCTTTGGTGCTGAGCCTTCTTTACGGTCCAATTCTCACATCCATACATGACTACTGAGAAAACCATAGCTTTGAGAGTACATACCTTTGTCAACAAAGTAATGTCTCTGCTTTTTAATATACTGTCTAGGTTCATCATAGCTTTCCTGCCAAGGGGTAAGCATCTTCTAATTTCATGGCTGTACTCGCTGTCTACAAGTCTGGTAAGTGTGTTTTTCTCTAAGTACGTCCAGTTTTTAACCCATTATTTTGTCTCCAAATTCTTTCATGATGAAGCAAGAACCTTAAATTCACTGGCAACACAAACACTGCCTTTAAGTTGAGTTATAACAAAAATATAATATTTTGCTAATTTCTGATAATTAAAAATGGCTACTTGAGTAATAATTTTCACTCAAATTTTGGGCTTAGGTCTCCTTTAAAAGCTATCTAAGAAAACTTACAGTGATGTCTATTTTTTGTTTTAACAAATATTCCCATATCCTTAGAAACTTTAAATATAAGCATTAGTTTTTCCTCCTTGGAAATAAGTCTCTGGGTATTTCCAGAACAAAATAATAGTGCTATCCCTATAATGCTAACACCTTGGCTCAAATGTTAAAGGAATGATGCTGTTAAATTGGAACTCTAACCTAAATAAGATCAAACAAGAGCACACTAGCAGTTAAGACTTCTGTCTATCAACTGAAATTAAACAACACCTTTACTTCTTAAAGAATACTGGACCTTAAAAAAAAATACTCGCCCTTAACCTCTGACTCTATGTAAAAGTCCTATTAGCCAGACAAACTTAATGACTTTTTAAAATATATTTTTCATCACTTTTATTGCAAATTTTGACTCAATTAAAAAACTAATGAGCTATCTACATTGTGTTTTTTGCTAGACCCATCACATACATTATCGTTTCCCAACTAAATTTATTTCTAGATTATAAACTAACATTTTAACCCTAGACAGGACCTATGATAATCACTGAGTTATCTAACAAGCTGATAACTATAAATCTGCAGCCACATCAACAGTGGAAACAGTGGGAGACTTTATTTTCTCGGGGTCCAAAATCATCACAGATGGTGACTGCAGCCTTGAGTTAAAAAACACTTGCTCCTTGGAAGAAAAGCTATGACAAACCTAGACAGCATATTAAAAAGCAGAGATATTACTTTGCCAACAAAGGTCCGTCTAGTTAAGGCTATGGTTTTTCTAGTAGTCATGTATGGATGTTGAGAGTTAGACCATAAAGAAAGCTGAGCAATGAAGAATTGATGCTTTTGAACTGTGGTGTTTGAAGGCAGGAGGAGAAGGGGATGACAGATGATGAGTTGGTTGGATGGCATCACTGACTCAATGGACATGGGTTTGAGCAAAATCCAGTAGTTGTTGATGGACAGGGAAGCCTGGTGTGCTGCAGTCCATGGGGTCACAAAGAATTGGACACTACTGAGGGACTGAACTGAACTGAGATGGCATTTGTGCACAGGTAATGTGAAATGAGAAAAGAAATGAGAAAAGGAGAAAAGGAAAGATAAGCATCTGAATGCAGAGTTCCAAAGAATAGCAAGAAGAGATAAGAAAGCCTTCCTCAGCAATCAATGCAAAGAAATAGAGGAAAACAACAAAATGGGAAAGACTAGAGATCTCTTCAAGAAAATCAGAGATACCAAGGGGACATTTCATGCAAAGATGGACTCGATAAAGGACAGAAACGGTATGGACCTAACAGAAGAAGAGGATATTAAGAAGAGGTGGCAAGAATACAAAGAAGAACTGTACAAAAAAGATCTTCAGGACCCAGATAATCACGATGCTGTGATCACTCACCTAGAGCCAGACATCCTGGAATGTGAGGTCAAGTGGGCCTCAGGAAGCATCACTACGAACAAAGCTAGTGGAGGTGATGGAATTCCAGTTGAGCTATTTCGAATCCTGAAAGATGATGCTGTTAAAGGGCTGCACTCAATATGCCAGCAAATTTGGAAAACTCAGCAGTGGCCACAGGACTGGAAAAGGTCCGTTTTCATTCCAATCCCAAAGAAAGGCAATGCCAAAGAATGCTCAAACTACCACACAATTGCACTCATCTCACACGCTAGTAAAGTAATGCTCAAAATTCTCCAAGCCAGGCTTCAGCAATACATGAACCGTGAACTTCCTGATGTGCAAGCTGGTTTTAGAAAAGGCAGAGGAACCAGAGATCAAATTGCCAACATCTGCTGGATCATCGAAAAAGCAAGAGAGTTCCAGAAAAACATCTATTTCTGCTTTATTGACTATGCCAAAGCCTTTGACTATGTGGATCACAATAAACAGTGGAAAATTCTGAAAGAGTTGGGAATACCAGACCACCTGACCTGCCTCTTGAGAAATCCGTACGCAGGTCAGGAAGCAACACTTAGAACTGGACATGGAACAACAGATTGGTTCCCAATAGGAAAAGAAGTACGTCAAGGCTATATATTATCACCCTGCTTATTTAACTTATATGCAGAATACATCATGAGAAACACTGGACTAGAAGAAACACAAGCTGGAATCCAGATTGCCGGGAGAAATATCAATAACCTCAGATATGCAGATGACACCACCCTTATGGCAGAAAGTGAAGAGGAACTCAAAAGCCTCTTGATGAAAGTGAAAGTGGAGAGTGAAAAAGTTGGCTTAAGGCTCAACATTCAGAAAACGAAGATCATGGCATCCGGTCTCATCACTTAATGGGAAATAGATGGGGAAACAGCGGAAACAGTGTCAGACTTTGTTTTTTTGGGGCCCCAAAATCACTGCAGATGGTGACTGCAGCCATGAAATTAAAAGACGCTTACTCCTTGGAAGGAAAGTTATGACCAACCTAGATAGCATATTCAAAAGCGGAGACATTACTTTGCCAACAAAGGTCCGTCTAGTCAAGGCTATGGTTTTTCCTGTGGTCATGTATGGATGTGAGAGTTGGACTATGAAGAAGGCTGAGTGCCGAAGAATTGATGCTTTTGAACTGTGGTGTTGGAGAAGACTCTTGAGAGTCCCTTGGACTGCAAGGAGATCCAACCAGTCCATTCTGAAGGAGATCAGCCTTGGGATTTCTTTGGAGGGAATGATGCTGAAGCTGAAACTCCAATACTTTGGCCACCTCATGAGAAGAGTTGACTCACTGGAAAGGACTCTGATGCTGGGAGGGATTGGGGGCAAGAGGAGAAAGGGACGACAGAGGATGAGATGGCTGGATGGCATCACTGACTCAATGGACACGAGTCTGAGTGAACTCCAGGAGTTGGTGATGGACAGAGAGGCCTGGCGTGCTGCGATTCATGGGGTAGCGAAGAGTCGGACACGACTGAGAGACTGAACTGAACTGAACTGAATGTGAAATGTGGGAGAAATCATTTTGAAGTGGAGCACTCTGGTCACTGAGAGAAAACAGTGAAGGAGAGAACAAGTGAGATTTTATTAACAAGAACAGACTTTAACTGGATTTGGCAATACTGCATGGGCAAAAGTGCCACAGAGCCAAGACTCACAGTAAGTGCCTTTAATTGTCAATAAAATGACACTGCTTCAATCAGTGAAATTCTCCATTGATTCGAGATGGGCAAACAAAAACAATAAGCATAGTTAGGGGCCAGCTATGCCACATGCAAATTATTTGGCTTTGTGCAAGGCACTAATATTCCTTGGGACTCAGTGTCCTTATCTGTTAAAAAAAAATGGAGGACCTAGACTAATGATAACCCCTATGAGTGACTTAGAAGAGACTAAGTTCTCCAAAAACCTTTAATATGAAGGTCTAAGACATCCACAGAAATACTAGAATATTTGTTAAAAAGTTGTACTTTTTAACAGCTCAAGTACACATCTGCTATCCATACCTATCTTCCTCCCCATTCAGGAGGACTTAAATAAGTTCTCGTGCTGCCACCAGCTCAGCCTGGAAAGAACCCCAGGATTCTTTTAGGCTTTGGATTTTCTTTCTGACTGTAGTATCTTTACATGGGTGGTCATATACTTAAATGCATTAACTCCTGAAAACTATAATTAAAGCAGATTACCATTATGTGAAATATTAACTACAGAGTTGGGCAAGACTGAAGTGACTTAGAATGCATGCATGCATTGGAGGAGAAAATGGCAGCCCACTCCAGTATTCTTGCCTGGAGAATCCCAGGGATAGAGGAGCCTGGTAGGCTGCCGTCTATGGGGTTGCACAGAGTCAGACACGACTGAAGTGACTTACTGTTAAATTTGCCTGCTTGGAAATTACTAACAAAACCCAATGAGTGCATAGGAAAAACCCAATGAATAGTGAACTAAAGATATTGATTAAATAGGATAGAAGAATAGGATAATGAATTATAAAGTAGGGAGAAGTGGGCAATGCCTAAATAGACACCCCAGGAAATCTAAAGTTACTGCCTCTGCCTCTAGCTCTTTAACAGATTTTTCAGAAACTAAGAAAATAATTTAAAAGTACAATTGACCAAAATATTTTTTCCTGAAAGAAAGTGACTGCTTCCTAATCAAGAAGTTTATATATTTGACAATGCAGTACACCTTCTAACCCAGTAAGTTTGCAAAGTCAGCCTGACAACCATCTTTCTTAAAAATATGCCTCTGGGGGTTTTCCCTGAAAGTCCAGTGGTTAAGACTCTGTACTTTCATTGCAGGGGGCATGGGTCTGAACCCTGGTTGGGAAACTAAGATCTTGCATGCCTCAGTGAGTGGCTAAAAGAAAAAGCCTTTGAAGCCCATTAAGTAGCTGACTAAAAATATACCGTGCAAAGTTCTTTAACCATCTTACTTCCTAAAGGTCTTTCCGAGACCTGGGTTCAATCCTGGGGTTGGGAAGATCCCCTGAAGAAGTAACAGCTACTCACTCTAGTATTCTAGCCTGGAGAATTCCAAGAGGGGCCTTTGGAGATAATTAGGATTGGATAGGAGTCATGAGAGTTAAGCCCTCATGAATGGGATGTGGGATAAGTGCTCTTATAAGAGTTACAAGAAAGCTTGCATCCTCTCTGTTCTCTGCCCTGTGAGGATACAATGAGAAGGATGTCCTCTGCAACCCAGAAGATGGACCTCACCAGAAACTGACCATGCTGGCACCCTGATCTTAGAATTACAGTCTCCAGAACTGTGGGAAATAAATTTTTGTTGTTCATGAGATTTCCTAGGTGGCATAGATGGTAAAGAATCTGCCTGCAACGCAGGAGACCCAGGTTTGATCCCTGGGTCAGGAAGATCCTCTGGAGAAGGGCATGACATTCCACTCCAGTATTCTTGCCTGATGAATTCCATGGACAGAGGAACCTGACGGGCTACAGTCCATCGGGTTGCACAGAGTCGGACATGACTGAATGACTAAAACATGCACGTGCATAAGCCCAGCTCATGGTACTTTCTTATAGCAGCCTGAACTAAGATAATATCTAACAAACATCAAAGTGTAAATGTAAAAAAAATTTTTATGAGTACAAAGGTTTTATTTCTTATCTCAACTCCTCTAATTAATTATTGATCCAATCTGTGATTTCACTGAACGTCTCATCTAAAATTTACTATTATAACAATAAAGATTATTATTTTCTCCCCTCAAGGACTTTATGTTTCTAAGGAAGTACAACTAATTGATAGCCATAGTAAATATGGGCTTCTAAAGTTTTTTTCCCACTCTACTAATTAGTTTAAAAAAATGCCCTTGGGTTTAAATCTGCAAAGGAGAACAAATGACTGCTTTTGTAAAAAACAAACCAATTAGACGTGATTATTTTATTCTCTTGACCCTTGATACTCATGATGGACTTAGAAATATGGAATATTTTTAATAATAATCTTAAAAAAAAAGAGAAAATTCTCTTTATGTCTCAATTATCGTGCCTTTACTTTTTAATTAGTTAAGGAGACCTCTGTTTAATAAATTATCTTAGAATCTAGCTATCATTTATATTAGATTTTCCTTAAAAAATAGATATATAGGATGATTGGTCTTTAAAATATATTTAAAACATTGAAATCTCAAAAAAATATTGAATAGAAAATGTTGTAACAAAATTTAAATTAAAAATGTCTATACTATATACAAATATCTATACTATGATCCCAATTTTAACTTTTAAAAAATGCTAAGAATGGAAAGATAACACATTAAAATGTTGTCAGTCATTTTCTCTAATAAGAGTTTTTCCATTATTTTTCTTTTTGTCTTTTGAATTTTTAACAAAGAACCTGTACTATGTAATCAGAGGAAACATTTATATTAACATCAGTTTATTTTAAATAAAATATACATAACCTGTTATAAACATATTTCTATAAAAGTGTGATGTTGAAAAATAATAAAATGCATCAATCTGATTTCTCAGAAAATTAAAGTCTGAAGATTTTAACTTTCTCAAAAGGCAGAGTTGTTTCCCTATACAAGCACTCACTCTGCTGGTGACAAAGAGAATGTACTTACATTCTGCCAGTTCTGAAGTAATTGCATTATTTGCTTCAAACACCAGAGGGCAGGGTTTTCACTATGAAACAACTATCAATTATCACTATGTTATATACCCTTTTTGGGTCTGTGGTTTCCGTTAATCTGTGATCAAATGCCACTGTGTTTATTATGTTTTTTTGGACTGTACTTCTATTTAGTATATATGGATCAATTAAAATTACAGTTTGACTCAAGATAAAGCTGAAGATAAAGTTGGAAAAGTAGAGCAGGGTCACTTGGGGAAGGCCTGTTAGGCTATTCTTGGGAGTCAGACTTGCTTTTGAGCTAATAGCTGACTTATCATATATAAAATTGGACTTCCCAATTTTGGGTGACTCAGGCTTCCCTAGTGGCTCAGAGGGCTTCCCTAGTGGCTCAGACGGTAAAGCATCTGTCTGTAATGCAGGAGACCCAGGTTCGATCCCTGGGTTGGGAAGATCCCCTGGGGAAGAAAATGGCAGCTCACTCCAGTATTCTTGGACTGTGGAGCCTGGTAGGTTACTGTCCATGGGGTCGAAAAGAGTCAGACACGACTGAGCGACTTCACTTTCACTTTCAGACAATAAAGAATTTGCCTGCAATGCAGGAGACCAGGGTTCAATCCCTGGTTTGGGAAGATCTTCTGAAGAAGGGAATGGCAATCCACTCCAGTATTCTTGCCTGGAAAAATTCCATGGACAGAGGAACCTGGGGGACTACAGTCCATGGGATCACAAAGAGTCAGACACGAATGAGCAACTAAGACATACACCTATGTAAAATGAACTTCTACTTATCAATATGTAAGTTTCTGATCTGACACTATCTCATATTTGAATGACTAATAAAGACATTGAAAACTGAGGTCCATCACTACTGGTTCTAGTCTAATAAAAAATGCAAAGATAAATTTTAGGAAATTAGTTAAATGTCCTTAGAATTCCAGATCCTTAAAGCAACACTGAAATGCTTTTTTCTAACTCTAAAAGCTTCTAACATCTGAGTCTTAGGAATTCTGGTGATAGTGGAAGTGAAGCTGAGAGGGAAAATATTCCAGGAAGAAAGAACAGCAAGAGCAAAGCCAAAAGTTCACAGTTTGTTTAGAGAATGTCAGGATAATTTGGTAATGGCTACGAGAGAGGGAGCACTGGAGAAAAAGCTGAAGATAAAGTTGGAAAAGTAGAGCAGGGTCACTTGGGGAAGGCCTGTTAGGCTATACTTGGGAGTCAGACTTGCTTTTGAAAGAACTGAGAAAGCCACTAACTTTTAAACAAGGGAACTGTGACTAAGATCTGTTTTTTATAAAGGCTGTAACACACAGGACAAATCAGTGAGAGCCTGGGAGCAAGGGACTCCAAGGAGTCAAGTGCCCCAGCCAAGACTTTTAAATGGGGCAAAAACACCGTGGGTGCTAGGACAAAGTTTTCCAATAACACCTCAAAAGGCAAGAATGAGTAGGCTTGCTGAAGAACTAAATAGAGTGAAAAGGGGTTTCAGGCCCTTGATAAGTAGGTGGATACTTATGTCTTAGACTGAAAGTTTTAACAATTCTAAGTGCCAGGTGCTTTCTGACTCCAGGTGGCAAAATCTACTAAATACCTGGAAATATAGGACTAGAATTCAGGTGAGAAGTGAGACATAAATAAGTAAAAGAAAAAAAAATAAAATTAAGGTCTTTTTTGTGTGACTTATTGTATCATCTATATTAGACTCACACCCTCATTAAAGTTAACTGGTTGATGTCAATGAGCAGCAATAGAAAGTAACTCTGAATTGAATACTTAGCAAAATTAACTTTTGAACTGAATGTCACCCATGTAAATTATGTGAGGGCACTGCACCTTTACATATAACTTAGTTTATATTATTAATCATTATCCACTCAAAACACATACACAAAATATATTGGCAAGTATGTGATTTATGTTACATACATAGATAGGGATTTATTAAGATGTCTTAAATAAACTTACCCATTTCATTTAAAGTGAAGTCAAAATTTTTAAAGATATATTTATAAGACATAAAAATGAATTTAAAAATAACAAAGATCATTAATAACAATGATTATTAGTAACTATCATTAGTATTAAACTTATTTACAGAGTGCCTCAAACAGATTTCATGAGTTGTCCCTGGGGTGGGCAGGAACTGGTAGTAACAACAGTACCAAGTATAATACTCGATAACATGTATCATTAATAGAACTTATTTTCTACTCTTCATACTCTTCTCCCACTTCTTCCAACCTTAGTTTGTAGGATAAACTAAAGATCTTAGATGCTCTCATTTGGAAAATTGTATTTAAAACCCAAGTCTTCCTAACATAAACTAGATTAGAATACTAATTACCAAATTTTCTGGAACTCTTTGAAACAGAAAATACAGACCAAAGAAATTTAATGTTCCACTATAAAACAAATCTAATATTGTCTAGATGTATAAATTGGGGGGTATGCCATAAATGCTTGCTAATTATTACAGAGTTTAAATCTGAGGAAAATTTCAATCCAATTATTATAAGTCTAACCTATCCAAGCATGAATTTTTAATTCAGCCTTCAGAACTGTTTCAAATGAAATTTCATCCCAAAAGGATTAATAGGTGTCAAAGTTTCATACATCTTAGATTATATTTTGAATTTCTAAAAACACCTCTGCATTATCTACATATAGAGTTTAAAATTTTTAAAAACACCTCTGCATTATCTAAGTACAGAGTTTAAAATCGGAGAAGGCGATAGCATCCCACTCCAGTACTCTTGCCTGGAAAATCCCATGGACAGAGGACCTGGTGGGCTGCAGTCCATGGGATCGCAGAGTCGGACACGACTGAGCGACTTCACTTTCACTTTCCACTTTCATGCATTGGAGAAGGAAATGGCAACCCATTCCAGTATTCTTGCCTGGAGAATCCCAGGGACAGGGGAGCCTGGTGGGCTGCTGTCTATGGGGTCGCACACTACAGAGTCGGACATGATTGAAGCGACTTAGCAGCAGCAGCAGCAGCAGAGTTTAAAATATTCTTCTCCACTTATCTAAAGACCGAGTCAAGTTGTACTTTATGAAGATTGGGACCTCAACATATTATTTCAAAAATAAGCAGCCTCTTGCTTCTATTTTAGTATGTTCAACAGAGCTGGAATGGGTTGGAAAAAAAAAAAAAGAAACAGGAATACTTACTTGAACCTGGCAGGTGAAAGAGGAGTAGGAGGAAACATTCCTGGTTCAAAAGAATCAAAGTAAGTCACTGTCCAAGAAAAGCTGCAGCAGGAGAATCCAGCAGTTAGGGATATTATAAGTAGACTCCAGAATCCTTAATGGGCAAACAGGAGAAAACTTGAATTATTAACACCAAAGCAATTAAATTAACTCAGATCATGTTCAGAAGATCATACATATTTCTAATCTTTTAAATTATATTTAAGTGATAAAAGAGATATGAGCCTTGAAGAAAATCTTTTGTGGAAGTGTAAAATATTAAAGCACAACTAGGAAGTCATATCAATGAATATTTTAATTCAATTATAATTTACTATGTGGAAAAGAATACAAATTCAACCTAAAGCTTTTATCTTCAGTTTTATACAACTGAAACTGTGGGGAAAATGTCAAAACACTTCACTGTTAAAATGTCCTGACATTTTTTATTTAACTCTGTGATCACAGCTTGCTACTTTTTATTATTTAGTACTAAGTGATCCTTGAGAAACCTATATGCAGGTCAGGAAGCAACAGTTAGAACTGGACATGGAACAACAGACTGGTTCCAAATAGGAAAAGGAGTACGTCAAGGCTGTATACTGCCACCCTGCTTATTTAATGTATATGCAGAGTACATCATGAGAAACGCTGGGCTGGAAGAAGCACAAGCTGGAATCAAGGTTGCCGGGAGAAATCTCAATAACTTCAGATATGCAGATGACACCACCCTTATGGCAGAAAGTGAAGGAGGAAGAGTGAAAAAGTTGGCTTAAAGCTTAACATTCAGAAAACTAAGATCATGGCATGTGGTCCCATCACTTCATGGGAAATAGATGGGGAAACAGTGTCAGACTTTATTTTTGGGGGCTCCAAAATCACTGCAGATGGTGACTGCAGCCATGAAATTTAAAGACGCTTACTCCTTGGAAGGAAAATTATGACCAACCTAGATAGCATATTCAAAAGCAGAGACATTACTTTGCCAACAAAGGTCCATCTAGTCAAGGCTATGGTTTTTCCTGTGGTCATGTATGGATGGGAGATTTGGACTGTGAAGAAAGCTGAGTGCCAAAGAATTGATGCTTTTGAACTGTGGTGTTGGGAGAAGACTCGAGAGTCCCTTGGGCTGCAAGGAAATCCAACCAGTCCATCCTAAAGGAGATCAGTCCTGGGTGTTCATTGGAAGGACTGATGCTGAAGCTGAAACTCCAATACTTTGTGCACCTCATGCAAGGAGTTGACTCATTGGAAAAGACTCTGATGCTGGGAGGGATTGGGTGCAGGAGAAGGGGACGACAGAGGATGAGATGGCTGGATGGTATCACCGACTCGATGGACATGAGTTTGAGTGAACTCCGGGAGTTGGTGATGGACAGGGAGGCCTGGCATGCTGCGATTCATGAGGTCACAGAGTTGGGAGACGACTGAGCGACTGAATTGAACTGATCCCTTTCTTTCCATACCATGAACTTTTGACATATGAATTAATTTTATTAGAGTGTCTACTCTTCATAACTTTCCTACCAACATTACAAACCTAATCTGATTCCTTAACTTTGCTCGGTACATGAAGAAATGTTACTTTCCAATTTATAAATGGGCTGGGATCCTAGATTTTCATTTACACTGTAACTGCAATTTACAAGAGATACCAAGTCAAGAAGAACAGTACTACAACGAGCTGTAAGAGGAAAGAGTTAAGATATGGAACAATGTGGGAAATAAATAGAGTGACTAAGAGAGAGAAGAAATTAATTTGAAGGATTGAAGACACACATTCAAATTGCCTCCTTCGTACAGTTTACAAAGCCACCATTACCAATGAGTATATCCCAGGTCTCAGGAATACACAGAAGAAAGGCTGAGAAGACTACAACAGAGGCTGACTTATGAATTACCAAATTCCCTGGCTGCACAAAATGCACAACCAAATATAGCTTTATTTTAACAATAAGTAGCAAAGAAATATGTGTACTGGACTGTCTGTAAACTAACTAAAACTCAGTATCAGACTGAGTTACTGAAACTCAGAGCAATGAAGTAATAAACAAATCTGTGGCAAAGTATTTTTGAAAGATGAACCTTTTTATCCTGATAGTCCCCCTTCCCTTACCCCGTTTTCAAAAGATAACGAACCTTCTGTTAACTGCCCCAGAAGGATGTGGCAAAGAAAGGAGAAACAGCCCTATGCCTCTTTGGTTTTTATGTTGCAAAATTAAGGGAACTAGTAGGACAGATATAAGAAGAAGGAGGGTAAAGACAAAATATCCTGGATATCAAGGGTACAGAAAAAAATGTGTAGAACAGGGAGACAGTGAGGGCTTTATCTACAGATGAGAAAGAGTCCTGGTTTTGAGAAGTGGTGTGTGTGTGGCTGCATTTGTGTGTATGGAGAGGTGGTAATGTTGCTGAGGCTTCCTGGTGGAGCCATCAAGAAGCCACACACACCAAAGAGGAATTGGAGCTATATACAGAATCTTGGCAGACAGGGCCAGAGCCAAGTTTGCAGATGCCTCTGCCTTAAGTGGGGCATAGAAATAGCACACGGTCATGTGGCTTGGAAGGTGCTACATCTGAAAGGCCATCCTGAACAGAATGCAAAATGTTTCAGCAGTAACTCATTTGAACAAATGTCTTGAGGACTAGATCGTATTCCCAACCCAATATCCTGGCACAGTCAAACCCTAGAACCGTACCCCGTGGGACTGAGCAGAGAGAACCTGAGTAAAGACTGAGGGCAACCTTCCTGCCAACTCAGAGACTGTATGGGGACTGTGGTGGAATGATGGGAAACTCTAAATATCTAAAAAAGTGAGAAAAACACAAAATAACTAACAATAACAAAATGTGAGGCTCCCTAAAGCCCATCAGGCTTTTTTACTCAGGTGGTTTAAGAGAACACTTACAGGATTTAATACAAAAATATTCTTGAGTCTTTAGAATAACTACTATTCTATGATCTAAGTGCCTGCCTCATTTTGGGCATTTTAGTTATTTTACATTCACTTTGAACTGATCAACAGTTACATCCCTGATAAAAGTCACATCACAACGATAGGGCTAAAACAATACATTGCAATACTGTAGTACATTGCAACACTGTGGTCTATAAGTGTGTGTATGCTTCTGAAATTACTCAATTCATGTATGGACAAGCAGAAAAGCCACAAAAGTTGGCAGTTCATAACTATATTTTTTAACAAAAATCTTGAAGCTAAAAATTTGATAACTTATGTTTTATAAACCCATTTTACCAAGTTAACATAATTTTTAAAAGGTGCATAAAAATTAAGTCAGTCTTCCTTCTCCAATTTACCAACTCTGTTTCTAAAAGCAATCAGTTTATTGTTCATCTTTTGTTAAAAATTATAGGTAATGTAGATAGCTATGTACAAGAATGAGCCAGTTATATACAAACGTATGCCATGTATGTATTTTCTCAGTTTATTTTCCACAAATGGGATTCTCACTAGAAAAACTGTCCTGAATTTTTTCACACAACATTTTTGGAGACCTTCCATATCCAGTACACACAGCCACAATTCCACTGCATATTTTTATCATTGCACTTTTCACTACTAAAAACAAAGCCGCAAGTAACATTCTTATACAGTTATACAAAGATATCTGTAACAAATTTCTGAACAACTGCTATGTCAAAGGATACAGGTCTTTAAATACACACATCCTTGTTTCTTCTCTATAGTTAATTTTCATCAGTTGATATGATGGAAAATCTCTTTCATCCACTGTAACCCCCTGGACTCAATGGTTTCACCTAAAGCAAATATGAGAGTAGGTGGGAAATTCCTATTCTAATCCCTTCACTGGAGTTTTATATTGATTTATCTAATTGAGGAGATCGTTTTTCAAATATATGATTTTTATTTCAAAGTGTAGTTATTTTCCTTTCTAGGAAATGATGGCAGCTCTATGTTTCTCTAAAAAAGCTTCCAGCGAAGAAAGATTATTATATGTTGTAAACATTTCAATATTATTTAGCAATTTCAGGTTTATAGAGATGAGATGACTTTCAGAAGTTTTATGAAGTCAGAGATGTAAGCAGAAACAAACAGAAAAACAAACAAAAATCTTCCATGTTCCCATACTGGGAAAGGTATCTTATTAAAAAATGTTAAGCTATCAGTTACATTCTTCTAAAATGTATTCCTGTCATAAACAAACAATAGGATGAGATGTGACCACATATTGATAAATTCCAAGTCCTGTTTTAGAGCGTTTGACGTTTGAAATGTTTTAGTAAACTAAAATACTATGAAATATAATGCAGTAATAAAAAAAAGAATGAGGTAGAACTATGTTTACTGATACAGAATGAGCTCCAAGATATTTTAACGAAGCTGCAGCATATGCATGATTACAATTATTTTTTCTACAGCTGTGATAAGACCACATATCTTGTTATTATACTTTTATACACATATAAACAAATAGAAAAAGACCTGAAAATACATAAGTAGATTAATGGTAACCTTTGTTTTAATGAAATTTTTTTTTCATAGCAACTAAAATTTTTATTTAATAAATGGTACAAAGCACAGTGCCAAAAACATTAACATTTAAAATTTCACCAAAAGAAAAAATACTATAGAATACACAGTTGCAAAAAGCTACATTATTTTACAACTGCCTCAGGCTGCAAAAAGAAAAAACCTAATGCCATACCTAAGTTATCCCTCTCTCAAAATAATGCCATTTATGTTATAAACCATGAGCACCCCATCAAAAGACTGGAACTGTTTTTGTTAATTCTGTGGCCATATTGTTAAAAGGGCAACAATTTGGGGCTTTATACAGAGTTAGAGTTCCTATCAGAGGGACAACAGCACCACAGCCTTAGTGAATCCTTATGAAAAGAGGTACATGAATGACTGAATTACAGGAGTTACAAGGAATGAGAGCTGCTCACTTCCCACAGAAAACCAACAAAGGCACAAGATACAGACCATTTGCTTACGAATGTGTAAAACTCAAAGTCCACGTTATTCCTACAAGTTGAAAGGGCTTCAGAATTCACACAATACTAGTTTTCTTTTGGTTCTGGTTAAATTATATATACCAGTTTATAACAGAAATGGTAAAATCTGTAACTCTGTTCAAAGTTTTAAGAGATTACTTAAGAATGGTTTCTTGTATTTCTATGCCACCTTTATAGTTCTGCTTTCTCATTTCTTCATTAGTAAATTCAGTGTGCAGGTTTTATCCCAGGCTAATTTAATTTATAACTTCCGGAAGGAACGCCCTCTCGAACCCACAGAGCGTTGAGGTGGGGAGCCCCCACCCACGTCACCAACATGCATGTCGCCCCACACCGCCTCTTCGCTCTTCTCAGCTAAAGCCACCGTTGAGTCTTCCGCCTCACCCCTCCTCCCGTCGCGGCCCTCCTCAGGGTGTCTTCCATCACAGTTACAGGCTCGGATGCGAGCTCTGGGCTGGTACAGCTGCAAGCCTGGCCGGTCCTTGTTTCCCGTGCGCTCCTTTCTGGGTGCTGGCCGGTCTTCACTCTTCTCCTTTCCCGGCCTCTCTGCTGCTTCCACAGGGCAGCCCCTATCCTGGCTCCCTCTTCTCCCTCCGTCTGCGGCCGACCCCTTCCCCCGTGCCAGCTCTTCTCCATTTCTTCCCGAACATTTTTCCAGCTCATGGTGGGCTCTGTGTTTCCTGCTGTCATCCAAGTGGCATTGCTGTGCTTCAGGTTCTTTTTCTCGGGATCTTCTCTCCTTATCCCTTTGCTCTTTATCACTGTCATATTGTGACCTCTCCCGGAGCTCCTCCAGCGAGCCCTCTGGGGGCTTGGGCTTTAGGACCACCGCACTGGGACAAGGCTCCCACTTCCCGTCTCCAGGGTCAGTCTCCTCCGCTCTTTCTTTTTGTTTCTCAGTGCTCGGCTCCTCTCCCTTTTCTGGTTTTTTGAGAAGCTTCATCCTTACTTCCTTCTCCGCCGTTTTCTTCTGTTTTTCTGCTGCTTTCCTCCTGCACTTCTCCTCCCGCCGCCTCCGCTTCTCTTCTTCCCGTAGGCGCTTCTTTTCCAGCTCCCTCCTCCTCCGCTCCTCTCGTTTTTCTTCTCGAATTCGCTGCTTCTCTAATTTTCTGTTCTTAATATATTCCAAGAGAGGTGTGGTTCTTCTAGCAATAAGTTCTCGTGTCTTTGCCTCTATGTCTCCCAGAAGAGTTTCAGGACTGACACTAGTTTTCTCCTCCTCCACACAGTAAGTTTCTAAAAATTTCTTATACTCTGGGTCATCTTCAATGCTTCCGGTTTTGGCATCTTTTTTCTTTAGCTTCTTTTTGGCTATCTTCTGGAATGGAGCAAATTCTACCACTGCAGGATATTCTAGCCCTTTATTATCAATGAAGATATATCCATCAAAACCACCTCTAAAAAGAAGGATGTCATCTGGATTTCTAAAGTTAATGTATGCTCTTGAGTAGAGATGAGGATAAAGACTGACATCAGCAGTAAAGAACTCGAAGTAATCGTGTGCAGGCAGCGGGTGCAGCTGCTGTTCCAGCTGCTCCTTGGTGAGGCTGGGGGGAAGCCGCCGGATGACCACTTTGCTCAAGACCATCCTCTTTTCCTCGCGAGGTTTGCCTGCGCCGCTCCCACAGCTGGAAGAGGAGGCCAGCGGCGCTTCGGCCTCCCGCCGCGGAGACTCCCGGCGGAACTGGCTTTCTGCGGATGATGGTTTCTCCCTCCCGCTCGGACCCCGCGTAGCAACGGCCACACCGGGGCCCCCGGCTCCATCCTCCGAGCGCATCCGTACCCCACGCGGCGGTGCCCTGAAATTTTTTTCATGAGACTGTAACTCATATAACTAAGTTATGAAATTAAAAATCAAAATTAACAGGTAGTTTTATAAGCTGTAAACACTATAACCAGCTGGCTACTAATAAAAGCTTTGATGGACTCATGCATAAAACTAATCAACAATTTTAATGATAAGCAAATGTGTGCAGGGCTTCCTTCGTGGCTAAGACGGTAAAGCGTCTGTAATGCGGGAGACCCAGGTTCAATTCCTGTGTCGGGAAGATCCCCTGGAGAAGGCAATTGCAATCCACTCCAGCACCCTTGCCTGGAAAATCCCATGGACGGAGGAGCCTGATAGGCTACAGTCCATGGGGTCACAAAGAGTCGGACACGACTGAGAGACTTCACTTTCACTTTTCAAATGTGTGCAACTTTATCAAAAAGCTGAACAGCCGTGGGTCTTCAATTTTCAAGTACAGGAGCAGAGGAAAGGGATTTTTCCTCCCCTACCAGTACCATCTGACCTGAACACACAGTTGGAATACAGCAGCTGCACTGACAGGTCTCCACTCAACTATTCTGTCAATCTGCCCCTCAGCTTGTAGGAATTCCACTCCCTTTCCTATTAAAAGGTTAAGGAGTGGAAGGGAATATTCTGCCTAAAACTGATGAAACCTGAGTTAAGTAACATTTGTAGTTTTCCAATCATGTTAAATCATCATATTCACAAGGGAAAATTTAAAAAAACTTTTTTATTATAAACAATCTCAAATATACACAAAAGCAGAATATAGTGAGTGCTCACTTTGGCAGCACATATACTAAAACTGGAACAATCCAGAGATTAGCATGGCCCCTGTGCAAGGATGACATGCAAATTTATTAAGTGTTCCACGTTTTTTGGAAGCAACCTAGATGTCCATTGACAGATGAATGCATAAAGAAGCTATGGTACATGTATACAATGGAATATTACTTAGCCAACTTAGCTCCATAATCTGTAAAACATCTTCATTTTTAGATTTTTAAACAATTTGAATGCTCAATCCAATGATTTCCCCCCATTCCTTTCCAATCACCTGCCATTAGCATTTGTCCATTTACAAACAGTATCAAATAAATTAGTAGGCACAGACTCATAAAAGATGAAAAAGAACATTACATATTTTAGCAAAAGGGGACGGTTTGTGTTTTTACCTTCGTCCTCTCTGTTAAATGACACCTGGTTGAGAATACAATAGTTTTCTCGAAAACAACCAGATGGTAAATATCCTCAGCTTCGCTTGCCATCAGGTCTCTTTTCCAACTACTCAACTCTGACGTTTTAGCATGAAAGCAGCCATAATCAATATATAAAACAATGGGGCACAGGTATGCTACAATGAAATTCAATTTACAAAAACAGGTAGCAGATCAGGTTTGGCCTGAGGGCCACAGTTCGCTGACCTCTGCTCTGGAATATTTTATCAAAATTATTTTATTCTTTTTAGCATAGTTGAGAATAACTGATGAGTAATATTAAATGATTCCTAATATAATACAAAACAAAGTGTTTCCAGATACAGGAAAATAAGATCATTAAAATCTTATAATGTATCTTAGGTATATAAAAGGGGCCAATGCACCAATAAGGTAATTTCAAGATCAAATAAGCTTTATTCTATCAAAAAAAATATATCTCAATTTTCTCTTTATTCTGTGGAAGGTCCTGTAAGTAAGAATAAACGACATGAAATAATTCTTACAAAAAGAACTGCTCAAGAAAATTTAAAAATGAAGACTGGGTCCAACAGACCCTGAGAGGATACTGAGAGTGCAGCCTATTAAGTGACTTTAACTTTGATCCAGGAGACTAAGGATAGGGTCTGAAATTTCATAAATTCAGAGTAAGAAAATCTTCAGAGTTTTTTTTGTTTGTTTGCTGTTGCTATAACTGAGGAATAAAAACTACTAGACTAGTGATTCTTGTAAACTAGCAGCATGAGCATCACTTAGAAACCTATGAGGAATGTAAATTTCTGGGCTCTACCTTATACTTACTGAACAGAAACTCTAGACTAGGTGAAGCCCAGCAAAATGCTTCAACAAGTTTTTCTGACTTCATTAGCCTAAGAAACATCCTTTCCATCAGCTGGGCCAGGTAGTACCACACTAACAATAATAAACCAATTTCTTGAGAAACAGAGCTCCTAATGTCTGGTTCTCATTACTTTTACGTGTTAAGAGGAGACTTGTAATGATTTAATGACTAATAATTCAGCTGCACACTGATAATTCTGGATAATGACCTGTATTGTTTTTGCCTTGCTACCATGCCTAAGCTATCTGATGGCATAAAAATTCTAATATACACTGTCTTGAGTTTTGATTTAGAAGGAGTATTTTATATTTATGGATACAGGATAGTTGGGACTATCAGGTGAAATAACACGTTTTTGGCGTACTGTAAAAGTTCAGTACTGTTGTTAATTGTTGAACATGGTTTTCACACTTTCTTAAACTTATACTTGTGCTTTTTCAAACAAAGTTTTTCTCATTAGGAGTTACAGTCATTCATTACAAACAACAGAAATTAAAAAAAAAAAACTATAATTTCAAAATTCGGATAAACTAACAGTTTGGTTGTATCCTTCCAGTGTTTTAGGGCTTTTTGTTTTTCTCTTTTTTCCTTGGTTCTTTTACTGTTATCAGCAATATACAAAATTTTACAGACTCTGCTGCAGAAAAGGATAACATATTTGTGAATTTTTAAATGAAATATTAGAGTTACCCTACCCAGCTACAGAAAGTACTGTATTATTTCCTTAACAGACTATGGGCTCAAATTATAAGGTTCATATTATACACCCACTAAAAAGCTCAAGTTTATGGTTTCAATCAGCTTTCACTGTGAGGAAGAAACTGAGTCCTTTGCTACCAACTTGCACTTTTCTAACAGAATGGGTCATTTCCCAACACATCCTTTCCCTTGGAAATTTTTACCATATTTCTAATGTTCTGTCATTCAATTATGATCGTACAAAGTCTCACTTATCACTCTGCAGAAGAAAAGAAATCAATTATCAATTCTTTAAATGAGCAGGCTTCATCTTTGTCAGTCATCTGTTCTCTGGAAAATGTGTAGATGTCTGGAAACATCTCAAGCATAAAACGAGCAGTTAATGGGCAGCTAAAAAATAAATAGCCCTTGACACTGCAAGATGCTAGGAAAATCTGCTCCTAGCCATGAAAGGGACTTAAAGGTAACTACTAACTAATAGATGTCATAGGAACCAAAGACCAAATTTAAAACCTTTTTAGACACTGAAGGAACTCCACAAAAATCTGATTACAATTTCTGTATAGTACTATTTACAGTGTTTGTAAAAGTACTGGCACTACATTTGATAACAACAGTCTCAGATTAAGGAGTGTCTGCTAAGGGCAATTCCTTCTATTAATGCACTTATTTCAGGTTTGCCTCAAATAGAAGATCATTTATCATTCTTTCTGATACTTTCCTAGTTATAAAACTAGGGAAAAAAATGCAAAAATTGGAAATAGGACTAACTGCGAAAGGTGATAAAATTTGGGAAAATGCTGACAGAAAAGCAAATGTGGAAAATGAAACAGTTCAATGTTATATATGATTAGTGCAATCAATTTGGCCAAAAAATAACTTCAAGGAGGAATGGCTGGAATGTGATTTTCAACTAAATGACCTCAAGTTTTATTTTATTAATTTATCTGACAAATAGGCTTACAGGACAATTATAAAAGGAAAGCCCTACGAACTCTGCAGTGTGATTCCAATGCCACCCAGGGAAGATTTGGGGAGATGAGTTCCAAGGCCAGCCATTAATCACATCTCCTCGGTGGGACTACCTCACTAGTTAAGATGAACACTGTAATAGCCTAATCCTGTTAGCCATTAGGATCAATCAACTCCCAACACTGATACAATGCTCATCATGAACCTTTTTAAAAAAACTATAAATAGGGCTCCCCATGAACATTTCTTTCACAGAAACAAGCATGAGCATAGCAGTGTCTCAGCTCCTTTGGAAACTAAGTTTCTTAACAGGCATTTAGGCTTATATATTGTTCCTTTTCAGTCAAGAGTTGACAGATCAATAAATGCTATGAAAAGCCTTATGATCACTGTTGATTTTAGAGATCAACAGTGTAACACACAGAGGCACACTAACAAAATGAGTAACTGAAAAGGACTTGTTTTCTCATGCCAGAAGTTAAGACAAGCACAGACAAGTTTTCATGGGACAGCCAGCAAACTAATCTGTTCATAATTTGAAGATAAAAGCTTCCCTTTCTGCAAAATCAGGTGGATTCTGTTGTCCTAATCATGAGGACATTAGCCTTGAAGAGGTCATTTAAATAGGTTAGCTAAGATTGGGGGAGGGAATAACAAGTGGGATAGGCTCTCAATCATTTCCCATACCCTCATCCCCAATTCAGAGTGATCAGCCAAATATATTATAGCAAATAGGAGTAAAATATGCCAGACAGGTAAAATTCTGAACTCTTCACAATTATTTTGGCAGAGAAAAATAAAGATTAAATAACAACTGAATTTTTTACTACAAATCTGTAAACTAGCATTCTACTGACATTCTATAGAACTCAGGTCTTTTTCCTGGTCATAACTAGCTTGTGTTAAGTATACCCAATGCTTTTCATATTTTTTAAAAAACCAAGTTGCTTATAAGGAGATTTGAACTTAAACTTCTGCAGCCTGCTTAAGATGTTATCTTTGTTAAGTCTGTGGGGAAATGTTTGTTTGTTTACTTCCTGGGAAGAAGTGTAGAAAAGCTTTTCCAAAAGGTAACTAAAAAATGTCAAGTATTCTCTGGGTCTGTTACATACAGTTGTGTTCAAAACATATTCCTAGTGTGTCTGGCATACAAACAAACATATATATAAAAAGATAATATACCACATACATATACAAATGAAGAACAGTGAAACATCACCACACAGGGGATATATTAAGTATTTTATCCAAACCTGTATATCATTAAAACATAAAAAACAAAAGTAAGCTCAAAAATCAAGTGACAGTAAGGTTCATACCTAACAGTCCAGTGTTTACATCATCTTCATTCTTCAAATTTTCAGCATGTAACTCTGTAAATACAAAAAGAGATTTTATAACTTGAACAGAAGCGCAAAGGCTAGAAAGACCTGGAGTTCTGGAAACTGCTCTGGAGCCGGAAACAACTGGGTTCAAACCTGGATTCCATTTACTAGCTAAGTGACCTTCAGGAAGCAAATAAGATGTCTTTATGATCAACTGCTATGTATGTAAAATGGGAATTTTTATTCCCAAGACATTTTATACAAGGCAAATTACTAGTTATTGAGTTCAATTCTGTATTCTCCAAAATAAGCAGTTTAAGGTCTTCTGCAATGCACTTCTACTTACCAAGTTTTATGACTTTATGAACAAAGGCAATCTGAGTAAAACAGAAATAACTATCTACAAGACAAAACTGAACTGCTTTGAAAAAATGGGGGAGGGGAGTGGTTGAGGAATGAAACATTGGCACCCAAATATTTAACATTGACAATTTACACCCTGTACCATTGTATGAAGAGGTCAAACTCTCACATTAACATGCCAATCTGTCTTCTGTATGAAAATCAAGCATGGAAAGGTGTTAGATGCCATGAATAGCTCATGAGGGGCCTGAAGCAAAGAGGGAAAATAAAAACTATAATTAAATAGATTTAATTCTACTTAGTGAAGTAAAACTAATACTCGAGTTACGTGTTGGGTGCTTTTCATATAACAAACTAAGGTAGTTTTTTTTCCCAATAACTTAGCCAAAATCACAGTTAGAACTGAGGTTTCAACTCAGGTCTGATTCTTCACACGGTAAAATATCCAAACACATAATACATTTGTATGCGTTCTGGAAAACCGATCAAGGCATTATTTCTATTTCAACCTGGCCAGTATTTCAACTTCAGACACGAAATGTAAAACCATTAATCAGACAAAGAACAGACTATCTTGCTTTGCAACAGAATTTCACCAATACACTGGGTTGCAAACCTAGTAAAAAATCCAAGAGGGACTATTTTACCTAAATACACATTTTGGGCTGTGCAATGGAAATCCTTGTTCTTCAGGAATTCAATGCGTACAGAACAGGTGGATTGTACACCTCTAACCATTTGCAGATTTAAGTCTTTGAACTTGTATAGCTTTTTAAAATTACCCTTTTCACCGCCTTCCTTTAAGGACAGTTGTTTTGCATTCTGCTTGATTTTACCAATATTTTATCCCCAAGTGTTCACTGATTTCATTATTTCTTCAAGACTACCAACCTATCAAGACCCTTTCTAAAAATGGGCCTCCTGATCACCGACCAAAGTCTTCTACTTTTAAGACAAGACAAAGGGGAAGACCAAAGAAAGGTGCGGATGAGGCGTATGGATGAAACCAGCTACCAAGCTTGCAGCTTCTATGGGGGAGAGGGCGATGAAGGCAAGGACCACATCCAGGCTCAACTGAAGTAAACTCTGGATAGACTTTCAAGGCCCGGGCTTCCTTCTGTACCTTTTACGATCAGGTAGGTGATGGCGAGCAGGCAGGCAAGAAGGATGGCGAACAGCAGAGAACAGAGAATTGAGAGGACTTGGACCGGCCAGCGCCGAGCCAGGGCTTTACCACCCGCATCCGCCGAGAAAATGCCATTGCGTTTATCGGGCAGAACCGGAGATCCGTCCCCATCTGGCTGGAGTACCGGGTCCTTTCTGAGTTTCGATGACGACCCGGCCGAGAACTCCGCCCGCAAATCACGGGCCACTTGGTCGCATCCCTCCTCCTCTTCGACTTCGCCCTCACCCCAGCTATCTCCCTGACTGAAAACGGAATACGCAGGTCGAGCGAACGGGACAGGGGTGCCGGGCCGGCGGCGCAGAGGGGCCGAACGTCTCCCGCTCTCCACAAACGACATGGCGGGAAAGACACTCAGGCCCTCGGAGGTCCAACGTCGCCCACCTACCCCGCCCCGCGGTCGCAGTAGCCAACGAGCAGCCAGGCCCACTGCGGCCTCCACCACTAGGCCCAGGCGCGCAGGGGTGCGTAAGGGTGCGTGCTGGAGCAAGAAAGGTGCCGTGGGGCCGATGAGAGGCTGAGCGCCCCTGGACCAGAGCACTACCCGCAAGCAGTACGAGGGAAGGCGAGCCGAGGCCCAAGGGAGCCCAGTTTCCTCCCCGTGCAGCGTTTAGTCTCTCCGCCAGAAACCTCCGCCACCTTCACGTCACCTCTAAACTAGCGCGTGCCTTCGCAGTCCCAAAGCCGCACCTCCTCTACGCCCGGTCCTAGCGCCCGCCAACACACATTCCCGAACCTGTTTGCTTTCTCCTATCTTCTCTACACCAGCACTCTCCCCCGGCTTCCCTCAGTAACGGAAGCTCAGCGCCTGGCGCCTTCATCTCCCTTAGACCCAATACCGCCTTCCCTTTCACATTGTTCTTCCCGTCCCTACCACAACTTCCCTCTACGCCGCGGGGCAGGTCTCCACCCCCGCCCCACCCTGGCGCGCGCCGGCCAGCTGGTGCGTAAGGAGCTCGAACCGGCTCCGGGCGACCCCTCCTCTAGCTTGCCCCGCCCCCTTCCTCCGCCTGTAGTCCCGCGCGCAAGCTACTGGCTCTGGTCACCGCTAACGCTAGAGGCTGCTTACCCCACCCCCATCCCATCCCACCTCTGGCGGCCTCAGGTTTGTGGGGCATAGGTGATTCGGAAGGGGGGCAGAGGTTGAAGGTGGCAGGCCTCCACTGGTCCACTCCCTACGGGGTGTGGCAGTCTAAGTTCGAGAAGCTGGGACACCGTTGTCTTCCCTTCCCCGGGGAAAGTTGGAGTTTTCCCTGCAGGGGAATCCGCGCAGAAACTTCTTCCGTCCCCCTCCCCCAACTCCATACTGTCGACGCTGAGTTAGGCTGAGGCTGGGGGCGAATCGCCGAAGAGCTGAGAGTCGGAAACGCAGTCTGATTGGACAGCAGGGAAGCCTGTCAGCCTCCTGGCCCCGCTGATCCCGCCCCATAGCGCAGGGCAGCCTTTAACCTTTGGCCCCAGTGGGCGCCAGCCACTCAGATCACTTCTTGTTGGTATGTGTAGCGGCAGTGGCCGCCGGCGGAGCAGTCTGAGCCCGACGATGAGGCCGGGGACGGGAGCCGAGCGTGGAGGCCTCATGGTGAGTGAAATGGAGAACCATCCTCCCTCGCGGGGTCTCGGGGACGGGGAGCGGAGATTGTCCGGCTCAAGCCTCTGCTCCAGCTCTTGGGTCTCTGCTGACGGCTTCCTGAGGAGACGGCCCTCGGTAAGGGAGCGGTGGGGCAGGGGGAAAGCGGCACAATGAAAAACGGAATCAGAGAGACAGGAAGCATTCTCCAAAAGGAGAAGAAGATCAGAGTGGACGAAGGAAGAGCTCGAGATGCTGGGATTTGTTCCGAGGGAGAGAAATGGAGAGCGGGGATGCACAAAGGAAAGGAAGTGGGACCCTGGAAGTTTTCAGTAGGTTCGGCCTAGGCAGATGCGCGGTGGAGGTGCTGGGCCCTGGGCGGGGTGAGCGTTTGGGAGAGGTAGGCTGGGTTAAGCAGGGAGGGGGAGGCGGAGACGGAGACTTTTTCCGTAGACTTTGTTAACAGAGTCTGCCAGAATCTTAACTAATAGTAGTGGTGTTCGCAGCGGGGGGATCGCTGGGAGAATTGTCAGCAGATAACTACCTGGTTTTACGACCTGGAACAATGGACACACGTAAAGAAAGGAGTTGTCTTATAAAAAGCGCATTAAGGTGCCTAAATTAGTTGTTTACGTTTAGTGTTCGTAAATAACAGAGCTTAGTCTTTGGGGGGGGGGGATATTTTTTTGCATAAGTTATTTTAGCTGTGTTAGAGATTCTATTAGGAAATAATATATTTGTTAGGAGTGAAACGTCCCCGGGTACCGACGCTGTCTTTTATAAGACCAGCCCTCATCTCACTTAATTGGGTAAATTTTCAGCGTTGTAAAGCTTAAAATCAGCTTAGAAATGAACTTGATAATGTGACGTTATAAAATAAACATAGTTGGCTATCTTATATCTGTGAAGTAGGACAAAGTTGTGGTTTTCACCGTAACAGTTAAGCTGGCCTTCACATGCATTTCCTCCCAGTTTAGCAAGCCAACTGGCAATTGATTAAATCAGCATGCTCTTAAAAAAAACTATGAATTAGGTGTCCGGTACTGATTTTAATTTTTCCATTTTCTGAAATTTAGTCAAGTTCAAGCTTATAAACACTGGTGTAATTCTTTTATTTAAGAGAAGAAAGTATAAGTAATTGAGTCGAACATTAGCCAAATATTATGTCATGCACAAAACTGATTTGTAGGAATCAAATTTTTGAGAAGCATTTATTGAAACTTGGCAAATTTTTAAATTGTCCCTCTTTTTCAGATGGGGCATCCTGGCATGCATTATGCCCCAATGGGAATGCATCCTATGGGTCAGAGAGCGAATATGCCTCCTGTACCTCATGGAATGATGCCACAAATGATGCCCCCAATGGGAGGACCACCAATGGGACAAGTAAGAATGTTTTGTTTTGTATTTATTTGTTTACTTTTGCCTGTGGTATTCTTATGTCAAAGAATTTAAAAATCTGGGTCAATACTTGCAGCTGTTTATTTCATTTTATATAATGTTTTAAGTAAGTGAAATGTTGAATAATCACAACACTAATCAAATTTTGATTGTATTGAAAAGTCTTCTGTATAAGAGGTTTGTTTTCTGCAGTAACAAAGCTGAGTTGTTTTTATTTTATATTTTTAATTTTAAAGTAGCAATGTATAGCTAAGCTTTTGAGTTTAATGGCTTTACTCCCCCCAAGAATGTCAACTGAAGTAATTTGCTATGTCAATACAATTTATGTTGGTGGACGTTGTACATGCATAGACTCTGAAAACAGCAATTGTTTAGGCCTTTGACTTGGAATGAATTTTATTTCTGAAATAGCTTCCTGTCGTGTGTGGATGTGTGTGGTGGGGGTGGATGTGGGAAGATTGTACTCTGATTTGGTTCTTCATAGGATGGTGCCAAATAGGTAGATTATTTTCCACTTACACTAGTTTGTTTTTTTGTTTTCTTAAATGCTTATGGCTTCTGCACTCCTGGTTTTGAGCTAGCTATCCCTTCCATCTCCAGCATAAATTGTAAACAGACATTTTGTGGGAGTGATTTGGACCAAAAGGTTTTAATGCTGACTCAATGAATTCAGTAAACTGAATTCCTAGAAAAACAGTGAAGAAAGGTAACAGGTTTGGTTACCGTAAATAATTTTATGCCCCCTGTTAGGTTCTGTAATACACATATCCTTTGGTGGCTGGGTTCTTTCCATTTAGTATCTGGATAAATCATCAACTGTTTAGGCTAACAATATTTGGAAAGCCAGTCAATTAGGTATGAGCTTTCTGCCAGTTGGGGGCATCATTTGCTTTGATAATCATTTAAACCTTGATGGTTTGAGTTAAATTGGTGAAATTGCAGTGGAGAAAGGAGCTCATTCTGTGTCTTTTTATTTTTTTAACTCAAGAGTAGAAGGGCTTAATGTCAAGTGGTTTTATCCTCTTTTTTATTTGGAATATAGCCCTTAATTTTGTTATAAAAGGCACCAGGCCCAAAAGGATTCTACTTATAGGAGTTCTTTAAATAAAAGAACTATTTGTTACTTTTAAAACACAAGTTTTAAAACTCCCTAGGTGATGGAGAAACAACTCTGATTCCTCTTCTGTTTCATTCCATCTCTAAACAGCAAGGAGCTCTTCTTGTTTTCTTAGTAGAGCTGCTCTAACTAGATAATGAGCTTTAAAAAAATATTTACTCTTTAAATGCTCTGGTTCTTATTTAAAATTAGTTTCTTTCCACAGAAAGATAAAATAAAACAATTTGCTACTGCCAGATGCTTCTCTCTTTTCTGGGGCCTTCTGTTTCCATTGGGCCAATCAAGGTAAGTTTTGCAAGGGATTGACCTGCTTACCCTTGCTGTATTGGTGCTATTGCACTACCAAAACCAAGATACCAGCTAGTCATTTCAAGTAACATGCAGATATGATTTTATTTTTTAAGTATTCATGTATCTCATTGACATAAGCTGGTCACAGTTTGCTTTACGGCCCTTTCTCTTTACTTTATAGTGACCATCTTCCTAGTAAGGTTATTTGCTACTTGGTACACATTCATTCAGATACTTTTACCTTGTGGTTTTTTCTACATTTTTCCTAGCCCAGGATATGCCCTTTAAGCTTACCCTGACTATTTAGCTGTGTAAAAGTCTCTGTCTCTGTTGGCTCCTTTTAAGATAATAATTGAATGACTTAAGAGTCCAGCTTTGAGGAAATCAAGAGAATCTCTTCCCCCCCCCCCTTAAATTAGATTATTCCCTTTTTTCCCTTTTAGTATCTAACAAATATGGAGCCCAAATCTTGGTAAAACAGATGCTTTTTTTAGGTGTTATAGCAGACTGAGAGGGTATGAATAATATAACCATGTATCCAGGAATCTAATTTAAAGCCCTATAAAAAGCTACATTAAAATAAATTGATAATTCTCAAACTTGATCTTTCTTTCAGCATCATGTCTTCTTTCTACCCAACCTCAGAAGTGTTAGTGAGCAGTAAGTGGTCAGAAGATAATGAGAAGCAGGGTGCCTATATAGTTGGCTGCAGTGACACAAAGTTGGTAGGGTTCTGCCATCTAATTTTAAAAAGTTAATTCACAGATTCTTTAGACTTTGCAACTGAAGGTTATGGAACCTTCATGTATATTGTCTAGTTCACATTAAGATCTCATTCTGGGGCCAGCTGAGGACTATAATTGGTGGCAGTCTTACTTGCTAAATGATTGTGGTATTTGGAATGCTATTGAACGTGACATGAAATTTTAAAAACTTGTTTGTAAAATAATATGCAGACTTAACAGTCTACATTAGTCAGAGTTTGTATTTTTTGAAATTAGAGCAAATGATTTTGATTAAAGGAGTAGTTATGTTTTTATTTGTTTTAATTCAGAAGATAACCTAGAATGCCCTTTTTAGAATTCAGACTTAATCTGTTAGTAGTAATAAGCATTTGGAAATTATCAAATAGGGCTTAATAATACTCTTTGAAGTTTATCCTGTAAGTTAAACTTACCTTTCTCATTGTACAGTAGCTTCAGATGGGAAAGTTTTGCTTCTACTTCTATAGAATTATAGGATCTTACAGTTGGAAGGGACCTTACAAGTTGTATAAATGTTATTTCCAGTAAGAGATTGTATTAAGATATGTATGAAGCTGTCTTCTTTCTCCATGTGTATTGTAAATAATGTTTTGCTTTAAAATATTTTCACATCTTAGTCTTCTGTTGTCTTTTCTACAACATAAACTGTCCTTATACAGGTGATTTTGTCTTCACTTAAGCCCAAGAGAGTCGTCTTCCCTATCTTTTTTCCCCTTTCTTTAATTCTTAATTTTTCTCTTCTTTTAATGAGAAGATGAGAGTAAAAGAATTAAGGTCCCTTTCAGCTCTAACAGCCTATGATTCAATTTAGATCATTTGATAAGGATAGATGATATATATAAAATTTTATGGGTTGATATATAAGAAATTCTTTTAGTAATGCCTCCCTAATTCTAGTTATTCCGTATTTTTTCTTTTTGCTTTTGTTCGTTAAATTGATAAATGAATAATTCCTCTTTAAGTTCGTTTTCTTGTTCTCGTATTGAATAAGGCAGGTTTTTATAGACCTTATTTCTATTCCTGTTGTTATCTGAGCTGCATCATGCCTTGGATATCATTATAACTTTTTAGCTAGTTTTCTTGCTTCAAGCTTGTCCCCTCAAAAACTTTTTAGATTTCAGTGAGTTATTTTCTTGCCCTAGAACTTTCATTGTTTTCCTGTGCCTATAGCTTAACATCTACTTTCCACAACTTAACTTTCAGTGATCTCCTGTTGTATAATTCAAAGCATGATTCTGAGCTGCATGCCTTTGCATTCCCTAATATGAATTTGGACTGGTCTTCTCATGGTATTTTGATTATATTATTTCACGACTAAGCTTGTGTTTTTCTTGCTCTCCTGCCCCCAGCTCATTACCACTGTGAACTTTATTTACCTAAATTCTCCCATTTCAAGTCCTGCCTTCTCCAAGAGGTCCTCAGCAATAAATTTGCCCAGCATACATCTCCCCTTCAGATTATCAAAATAAAATCCTATGTAATCTTCCCATAACTCTTACTATTTCACTTATTCTAACCTTGTTTTATTATGGTTTTACTTGCTTTGTCTTTTCAATGAGTAATAGATTGTAAGCTCTTAGAGGGCAGAGGCTGTAATCTGAACTTTTAAGAAGTCTATAGTGCTGAGCACAGTTCTTGGCACATCATGGGTGCTCAGTAAATTACTTGTTGAATGAATGAAACAAACACAGATACTCTTTCCTACAATGTAAGCCTGTAGATTAGTCAGTTACATGTAACTGTTTTCAGTAGTTACTTATGACTTTACATTGTTACCACTTATTTTTAGAGTCTGCCTTTACTGTTGATTTTTCATTTGACAAAAATGAAAGATCAATAAGATGCAATACATAAGTAATTTTTGTTTGGTGAATAAAATTAAAGAAGTTACTTCCATTTACTTTAAATTACAGGCAAGTGTATTTCTGTCTGTATGACTTCATTGGTGATCATCTCTTTAAGTTTTACCACATATTTTTCCATACCCTAGGGAGAAATGATTTGAAATATAGGCCTTCCAGAAAAATCCAGTATATTGGTATCTTAGATTGATCTGACTATGACTAACGTTATAAGTTGATTTGTTGTTGCTTTTAAGTTATTGTTATTTTGGGGTGTTCACAAAGTCCTTCCCGTGTAATTGGACATTAGCCAGTGACAAAGAGATTTTTTTTTTTAGGTTGTCTACTTACAGACTGTTGAATCTGGGTAACTTTCTTTATGCATTTATATTACCCAGGTGAGTACATTTTAAAAAATAGATTGACCCATACCTAACATGTTGGTATAACTTTAGGCCTATGAATACAGTGAGATTTTGATAGGTTTTAGTTCCATTGTTTTTACATAGCAACTTATTTAAGTCTGAATTCATTCAAAAACTTCAGCTAGAGTAGTATTTCTAAGGATTACTTGGAGAGATGTTAAGGAGACTATGTCATTTTGAAAGAATGAACTGTACCCCTTTGCCCCTCTGAGATTCACAGGGTGCAGTATTTTCTAAAGATGTCAAGTTTTGCTGAAGCCTTTTAAAACTTTTTACCTAGTGTGTTCAGTTTTATTTGGCCATCTTTCCCTCCCCCACTTCTGCAGTTTCCATTACTGCCCCCTTTGTCTGTTTATTTTGCTTTGTCTATCACATTGCATAGAATTAACATTGCCTGAAATTTAACATTTTGTGAGAAATGGTAGGTTGGGAACACTTACCCATTTAGTTTGCTTTTTAGGAGAAAAGGGCATATTAACACACATAAACGTATGTGTGTGTGTTAGTCGCTCAGTCGTTCCTGAATCTCTGCGACCCCATGGACTGACTGTAGCCTGCCAGGCTGCTCTGTCCTTGGAGTTCTCCAGGCAAGAATCCTGGAGTGGATTACCATTCCCTTCTCCAGGGTATCTTCCCAACCCAGGGATTGAACCCAGGTCTCCTGCATTGCAGGTGAAATCTTTACCCTCTAAGCTCCCAAGGAAGCCCAGGGCAACATTGAAATTAGTAAGTAGTAACACACATAAATGTAACAGCTTGTAAAGTGCAACAAATGTATTCATTAATGGTGGGATCAAAAAGGAAAGTGAATAAAAGGACTTCCCTGGTGGTCCAGTGTAGTTAGTGCGTGCTTTCACTGCAGGGGTAGGGGTACAGGTTCCACCCCTGGTGGAGGAACTGAGATCCTGCATACCATTACAAGGCACGATCCAAAATCAAGGAAAAAGGAAAGAACAGATTGCAGCAGGCTAACTTGTTGGGTTTTAATTGGATTTATTAGAAATTTTGATGGCATTACTTCTGGTCATTATGAAGTAGTATATCAGTAGATAGTACAGATTTGGCACGTATATATGTACACACAGCTATGTACTAGTATACTAGAGTTTTTGTAGAAATAATTGGCCTAAGTTGTAAAGGTTTATAAGTAGGAATCTGTGGATATACAATGTCTCATAAAGTTGTCGTTGGTCTTGCATTCTTATTTCCTGTATCCATACCTTCATGTTTCCATTGTCAGTTTAGCCAGTAGACACTAAGCCTCTTCTTGACTATGGATCAGGACAAAGACAAATGCTGTATGTGTACCCTGCACTCAGGGAACTTAAGGAATTACTCAGATGCCTGGCCAAACTGGGTTTTCTCATCTTTCAACTGCTGATTGGATTGTCATGATAGTTGTAGATATCTGGATATTTATTGAAGATGACTTTTTTTTTTGCTTTTTTCTCCCTAGTCAAGTAATCATGTTTCTTCTGCTTATTAAAAAAGGTTCGTTGTAGTTAGTGATCACTAAATACGTGATATTTTGCATGTCGGGCTTGAAAGAAAATCAGCTTCTTTTTTAATAATCCACTGCACAAGGACTAAACATGCCAGCAAGTGAGAACTGAGTTGAAATGTATGTAGTTTGCTTTATCTTAGGATTTTTTTTTTTTAACAAAATTTTCATCTCAGTTATCTTAGATTTATTTTTAAAACAATTTTCATAATTCGCTCCTAAATCTGTTTGGGCTAAGACTTTCTAAATTTTAATTAACGAATGAGCATTAAGTTTATGTTTGAAAACATGGGCTTGGTATACTTTATTTGGTCCTCAGGTATCAAGAAAGTTGTTAATTCTCAGAAAGATGATTTTTTAGTAGTTTTAAGATTATTGCATATTTTTTATCATATTTTTGTTAAATAAAACGGACAGTTACTGTTTCTTTTGCAGATGTAAGGACTAATCATAAAGTTGTCTACTACAAGTGTTTGGAGTCTCTGCTATATCTGTGTAATTAAGTTTCATGTAAACAAATATAAAGATTTAGCTAGATGCAATATTAAATCTAGTTTAAAGCATTTGGAGTAGTAGTAGTCTTATGTCCCTCTTTGCTTGTGTCCTAGAGGACTTGAATCCAGAAAGAGGCTTAGTTGACTTTCTAGAGTAAGTTTTATAGAATCTTTTAATTGTGTGTGACATGAAACACCACAATTTGTGTGTGGGTCCCCAGTATGTTTAGAGCTTTTTAAAAACTAAATGTTCAAAAAAAAAAAACAAAACTGAAAGTTCATTTTTATTCAGGTCCTTTCTAAGTTTTTGTGTCATGTATATTTTCCGTACCTTCATATAAGAAGTTTGGGGTTTAACCAGAGACAGTGGACTAAATATTTTTAAATCCTTACTTGCCCTTTTTTCGTATAGTTTTGTAAGGTTTCAGTGAGTAGAACTGATACCTAATCTGTGTTAAAATCATAATTTTTATCACCATGTTTGTATATAACTGATTTATATGCCCTATTGAATTTGATCCAACCAGACTAAAAAGTGGATTGGCTAGATGAATGTCCAATTTTAGAGAGGAATAATAAGGATTAGAGAGCTGAGTGACTTGTAAAGTGACACTGAGGAGCCAGCACTAAATGTGATCCTTAATCTAGGATTGACTTCTTGTTACTTGTTTTGATTCCTACTGAAAGTGATGGTTTTACAGTATTACTAGATGTCTTTAAAGAACTGAAGTTCCTATCTAACAGATAGCTAGGGAATAAAGAAGGGGCAACATGAGGGATACTTTATGAGTTGGAGAGCAGTTGTAATAAAACAGCTTTCATTTATTGAGTGCTGCTTTAAGTGCCTGTGTGTATTCATGTATTATTCCCTTTAATTCCTACAACAATCCTATCAGACGAGTACTATTTTTCTTCATATTGTGGGTGAGGAAATCGAGGGTTAAGGAAAGTTGCCCAGGGCTACACAACTGGGGTAGGAATTCTGGCAGTCTGATTCCAGAGTATACTTAATAGCTGTACTAGGCTGCTTCCTTGTATTGCTGTTTGAGATTATGCCATTACATTACACCTTAGAATTCGAAGGAATAGTGTTTTACTTCAGTGATTCTAAAGTCTCCAGGTTAAAAGAATTTAGCAAACTAATAATGACTACTGGAAGTTGACTTATTAAATGGAAGATTTTACTCCATGTGGAAGCGGTTTTGCAATTATTGTCTATTTTTTTGTTTAAATGTTATATCAGAAAGTGACAGATGTCTGGAGTTTATGTATAACTGTAGATGAAGAGGAAGTAAATGATTGTCCCAGAATGCAGCCACTTATTTTGGGTTGTTAAGAATATGCTTTAAACAGGTATTTCTATTTATTTCCAATTGAATGAACATTTAGTTACATTCAAAGATGTAGTTTTCACATTTATTCAAAACTTAATATTTTGCATTCATATATTTGTATGTAAGGTAAGTTAGTGGTAAAGAGATCAGCCCTGGGTGTTTTTTGGAGGGAATGATGCTAAAGCTGAAGCTCCAGTACTTTGGCCACCTCATGCGAAGAGTTGACTCACTGGAAAAGACTCTGCTGCTGGGAGGGACTGGGGGCAGGAGGAGAAGGGGACAACAGAGGATGAGATGGCTGGATGGCATCACTGACTTGATGGACGTGAGTTTGAGTGAACTCTGGGAGTTGGTGATGGACAGGGAAGCCTGGTGTGCTGCGATTGATGGGGTCGCAAAGAGTCGGACACGACTGAGCGACTGAACTGAACTGAAGTTAGTAGTGTAGGAAATAGTTGTCTTTAAATACTATTCTTACTAGGCTCTGTAGAGTGTGTTGTAGAATTAACTTTAGCACATTTAAAAGGAACCAAGTATAAAGGCGAGACTCAAACTATCTAAGTAATCAGTTTCCTGCTACAAGGGGAGCAAGAGTGGTTTTTTAAAAGTCAACCAAATCCAAGAGTTAATATTTAGACAAAAAATAAGTTAGGTTGTGTGATTTCTTTCCAACAGGAGAAACTTCAGGAAATAATTATGAAGAAAAGAAAATCTGAGGTGCCAACATGAAGATGTGCACTTATGTTTTGATATCATAATAAAATTGGGCTAATTTACATTTGTGTAACTAATTTGCTATAGCATTAACAGGATTGCTTTTATTACTGAAATTTTTTAAAAATTAAAGTATCTAGAGTGATCAATGAATCATGCTTGTTTTTGTCTAACATGAGAAATTTTCTAAACTAGGATACTAAGAATGACTGAGTGGATTGTGTGGTGCTTCCTAGTTTTTACTCATTTTTTAATTTTCTGCAAATGGATGATTCTTCTGAGAATTTTCAAGAGATTTTCTTGATTTAACTTTTATCATTAAAAAAATAGAAACAAACATGACACAAATCATTGCCTACTTTGAAAAAGCATATCAAGTTGTGTATGAGTTATTTTTTTTAAGGTGCCAAAGTGTCCATTATATTTAGATGCTTAATATTTTAGGCAATTTAGTTTATATCTCACGTATGCCTTTCACCCTTCTCATTCTGTCTTTGTCTCCTAACAACTAAAAATTCTTAATTATAGCACTTAGTGTATTTGCTAAAGTAGCTTAAGTAGAAATTTGTGAAGCTCTACAGGGTCATTTGTAATTTTATAGTGTGCTTCTCAGGAAGCTTAGTGTAAGCTACCACTTTGAAGCTTTAAGAGGATCTGGCTTATGGAATTTGTTGTGGCATTATTGCAGCAACTGTGCAAGAATTGTTCCCCTTAACCATTTTGAATGAACATCCTGTCTTCGTTGAAAAAGATCTCATTACTGATGAGAAATTCCATTATATTGTGTTGGCCAGAGTTTGTTTGGATTTTTGGAAAAATCCAAACTCTTTGGCCAACAGAATATTACATGCCTTGAGTGAGAAAAAACAAACTTAAATGAGAAGTCTATGGATAAAGTTAGGATGCCAAAGGGCTGTTCCCTGCCTGTGAAGCAAGAGGTAATCTGCTGTGTAAAAAGGAACAGGAAAGCAACTCAAATGTCTCGACTTTGCTAATTGGGCAAAGGGAAAGGCAAAAAGTCACTCTGAGGATTTAAACCACAAGCCAGTTCTGTCATAAGCTTGCAGCCTAGATTCCCATTACCATTGTGGTGTTAAATAAGTAACTTAGAAAAATTCAATGATCTCAGATTGATGATGCTGCCAAATGAATGGCGTCAGTCAACACAAATCCTCCAAAAGAATTCAGCTTCAGTCAGGTTGACACATGCATCTCCATAGTAGGTGTATCTTAGAATTAATGCAAAGTAGAAATCATAGCAGTTCCACAAAATAGATTTTTCAGACTTCGAGAAACAAGCTTTTCTATGATGTGCAAGTCTCTGGAGGAGCTCTTAATTTTATCAGATTATTGTAATAGTTTTTCATGTGAAACAGTACTTTGCTTATTTATATTTTTGTCCCTTGGTTTCAAGTTAATAACATCACAGTTTAGCTTTAGAGTTAAATTAATGATCTGTTTACTTTTAGAGGGCTTCTCAGGTGGTTCTAGTGATAAAGAACCCACCTGCCAATGCAAGAGAGATGCAAGTTGGATGCCAGAGTTGGGGAAGATACCCTAGAGAAGGAAATGGCAACCCAGTCCAGTGTTCTTGCCTGATACTCAGTTGTACATAATTTAAGAATCTTACCAGTGTTTGTTAATGTACAGAGATTCAGAGGGAGAATTTAACTTTTTATTTGACATTAAATTTCATCATGTAACCAGTAGCACGACTACTAATCTATAAAGGCAAATTTTTGAGATGTTTTAAAATCTGAAGTGTGGGAAGAAGAACAATTGAGAGAACTCTGTCAAATTTCTCTTCAGATATTGTTTGCTATCTCATTGACCTGGTCTCTAGTAAAACTTTTGTTATATGTAAGCCCTTTTGTGCTTTGTTTTAAGATGGGCTTTGATCACGGTGTCTTAATGAAGTAGAGTATTTCAGTTTGCAATTAAATTTATTTGTATAGTTGTTTGTACTGCTGTCATGTGGAAATACACTATTGCATGATGGAGATTTTATCCCACTTTTAAAATGTCTTCAATCCTTTTTTAAGAAGTAAAATTAGGACAGAATTCTTTCAGTTTGGTTGTTTAATTTTAAAGACATCATTCCAGAAGGTTTGAAAAGTAGAATGAGAAATAACCCGTATTATCATTTCTGGTAAATTTTATTCCAGATTTTATGGTATGTACATCTGTGTTTGAAAATTTTAATCCTAGTTTATACACTGTTTTGATTATGACTTTTTCCGCTTAACATGGAGTTGTAAGCGTTTTACATGTTGCCACAAAAGTCTTTGTAGCTACAATTTTGATATTTGCTTAATGTGGAATTTATTTTTCTTTTAATTGAAGTCTAGTTGATTTACAATACTGTATTAGTTTCAGGCGTACAGTGCAGTGATTTGGTTATATGTATATATGTATATTTTTTTTTTAATTCTTTTTCATTATAGTTTATTACAAGATGTTGAATATAGTTCTCTGGACAGTACAGTAAGTCCTTGCTGTTCATTTTATATATGGTAGTGTGCATCTGTTAATCTCATATTCCCAGTTTATCTTTTCCCTTCAGTGTCTTTAATTCTTATGAGAAAAGACTTTGGTTCATTTTTCTCTTAAGTTTTTAAACTTCAGTTTCTTTGTTTGGCTTAGAATCCTACTTTGGGGATGTGTTACTAGCTTTTGATTTTATATACAGACCATTTTAATAGCAGGCCATTTCTCTCTGTTGTCCGCTGTGCTTCCCCTCATAATTTGTTACTTAGTTCTTTAAGAATTCAAACATGCTTTGCTGTTAGCCTAAAGCAGAATTAATTGTGAGGGTGTATCTGTTGAAGGAATGAGGAGAAAAAACCTAGTTCTGTTAGTCATGGGGTTGTAGAGGCTCGTCAATAATTTGTTTTGAAATTCTGTACTTTAAAAAAAGAAAACATTAGGCACATGCTTTCTGTCAAGTTCTTGTTTAGTGATGTTTAAACAATTTATTGAATGTTTTGAGGACTAAAAAGGCCTTTTCTGTTAAATTTTTTCATCCATAAATACCATGCAACTTCATTTTAATGATACTTAGCCTGGTTTTGCATCATTAGTTGACTGACTTTCACAAGTAATAAACATCAATGTTTGAGTATTCTCCTCTACTTTCAGTAGGCTTTATATGTTCCTGTTGACCAATATTCTTCTTTTTTGTTTTTCCTATTTTTTAGATTGTTCATTTAATTTGAAACTGCTGAATAAGTGGTTACCTTGTTCCAGTACCTGTGATTGTTTTATATAATTTTATCTCTCTTCATGTTTTCCTTACATTTGTTCATATTAAAATTATGGTGTGAGATTGTACTAAATATGTGACAAATCCTTTGGAAATTTGTGTCAATTTTTGTGATTTTTATTCATAGTTAGTAGTGAAGATTCATTCATAGGTTTGGATGACAATCATTGGTAGATGAGATTAAGCCACCAAGCTAATACTTTCTTTCTTCAGATATGCATGTGTATATGTGCTTTAAGTTTTTCTTTATAGATTTGAGTTTGAAAAGTCTATTACTTATGTATTTGTTTAAAGTCAGTGAGTTATAAGCACCTTTCACTTAGAGATTTTTAAAAGACCAGATGAATATGAAAATTATTTAATACAGATATTAAAAAACAAAGGTGCAAAACACTGAAAAAAAATTTTGCCTTGCTCCAAAGAAGGGTGAAAAACGTTGATTTTGAGTTAAAAGGAAATTAATATTCTTAAATTTTAGGTTACAAATAACACATAATCTAAACTTCTGTATGTACTTGTTAATTATGATGACACACACATAAATAGATTGTTAATAAAATAACTTCATTCATTCAACAAGCACTTACTAAGCATGCTATTCATACAGTATAGTATTCATTGGGTTTTAATCTTAAATTGTACACAGTTGCTTTAATAACCAGATAGATTCTTAAAATCTTACTAGGTGCTTGGGTCTTACATAGTAATCGTTTTTTACTTTTGTTCTAGATGCCTGGAATGATGTCTTCAGTAATGCCTGGAATGATGATGTCTCATATGTCTCAGGCTTCCATGCAGCCTGCCTTACCGGTAATCTTGTCAAAATAACTTTTTGTGTGATGTTTTGATTTCTTTTTGAAACAGCGTATATATTTTGTAGGCATTCATGTTAGTCATTTAAACGCCTCCCGAGTACAATAAGATGGGAATTAAAAGGACTCTAAGTTTTTAGATTCCAGGCATTTACATTTTTCCTATATTTATAATAGATATACATCCTTAGTTATAATACATTAAGCAAGTCTAGAATTCTGAAAAGCATGATTTGTTAGCTAGAAGCAATTAATTGCTCTGCTGCTGCTGCTAAGTCGCTTCAGTCGTGTCCAACTCTATGTGACCCCATAGACGGCAGCCCATCAGGCTCCTCCGTCCATGGGATTTTCCAGGCAAGAGTACTGGAGTAGGGTGCCATCGCCTTCTCCGATTTAATTGCTCTAGTAGCAGTCTAATCTTAAACAGTAGGCATATGCTTTACTGAGTGCTGATTAAAAGTTGATGTGATGTGATTTAATACTGGATCCTAAATTTAGAAATCAGATTTCATTTGAAATCCACAATTCATGAGACTTCAGCTATGGCACATTACTTAGAAAATTCTTGAATAATTTTATCACCCTATTAGACAGTATTAGATAGTATAGCAATATAGAAATCATTATGATATTAAAATTAGTGTGACTTATTTATTGGTTAGTTTTAATGAACAGATGTGGCATACTCCACTGGGATAGTAAATTTGCAGTGACTTCTCCAAAACCCCTAGGGGCAGATACATTTCAAAGTTTGTTTTTAATATTGTAGTACACTGCATATAGTATGTAATAATTATGTATAAATTGCCCACAGGGTCTTGGCCAGTGCCCTTTAATTTCTAACACATATTTCTAAATCAGAACATAGCGATGTTTATTCTGATGTGGAATAAATAAGACTAAAGAATTCCTATTACTCAGGATAGCTTTGGCCACTGTAATGAGTTTTGATGCCAAACTTAAAAGGTTTTCAGCTTTTTGGATCTTAGAATTGTGGATCTTTTATATAATTGATGATCATATAAATAAAACATTTAAAGTGCTTCAGTAGCTGCAGGTTACTGTTTTGTTTTTAACAATTTATAGCAAGCTTAGGGAACCAAGATCACTAAAACTTAACCAAAATTTTTGAGTCAGTAACTAGAGAATTAATACAGAGAAGGGGTTGATTGACTATGCTTTATGAGGATTGTGTATAAAATACAGTTTGTGCAAAGTAAATGTTACTAACTTCACTTTTTCTTCTTATAGCCAGGAGTAAATAATATGGATGTAGCAGCAGGTATGTATACCATTTATGGTGATATACTAGACTTAATATAGACAGTCACAACTGTCCTTGAATGAGGACTAAAACAATGTCTCTTGGGCATTATAATCAGCTCCCCTTTTTTTTTTTTTTGTATAGCGTTCATAATTAAATCCATAAGAAATTGTCGTAATTTTAGGTATGGAGTTCTGGGACCAGATTTGGTCTACAGGATATACTTTGGCCCATACAATGTTTTTAATTTTTTAATTAGTTGCTAACATTAAAATCTGCAGGCTTATATAAAGTTGAATTTATCATTTAACGCAAAGATTGAATTTATTTTAAAGTTGGATGATCTGTACTTTTAATATTTACAGTGGTCCTCAGTACGGTAGATACTCAAATTTGAGTAAAAAATTCTGCTGCTACTGCTAAGTTGCTTCAGTCGTGTCCGACTCTGTGTGACCCCATAGACAGAAGCCCACCAGGCTCCCCCATCCCTGGGATTCTCCAGGCAAGAACACTGGAGTGGGGTGCCATTTCCTTCTCCAATGCATGAAAGTAAAAAGTGAAAATGAAGTCGCTCAGCCATGTCTGACTCTTAGCGACCCCATGGACTGCAGCCTACCAGGCTCCTCCGTCCATGTGATTCTCCAGGCAAGAGTACTGGAGTGGAGTGCCATTGCCTTCTCCAAAAAAATTCTGGTTGAGTCCATATTTGTATTCAGCAAACCTTGTGGAATGGGATAGGGACTACATACTTCAGATATCAAGCATGCACTCTCAGCCTTCTGGACTACTTCAGTCATTTTTTTGGTACCTGCTTGGTCTGTGTAGTTTGTAAGTCCTATGATAATGCATATTTTTTTCCAGCAGGTTACCTATGAGTGTTATAAATAGTATGACTTTAATGTATAATAATAATGCTTCAGTTATACACAAGTAATGTTCCATGTATTCTAGATGGTATACTTTGTCCCATGATTCTGCCAAAACATTTTTTCTTTTGAACATGATCAGTTGAAACATGTTAAAATGCAGTATGTAGGTTTATATGGGCCATAGTTGATGTTTTTAAGATGTTTCATGGATTTTATCATTTAAGCTATAACTATATTCTGATATACTTTAGAATAGTATTCTAGGTCTATTTAGGTATCTCGAGCTGATTACTATTACCCTAAATAATCCTGAAAAATTACCTTAACATTTTCTTTTTAGTTTTTAAATGCTCTGGCTCTCTTACTGATATTTTCATACTAGCTCCTTTTGATTGCTGTTAGTATCTATGTACTTAGTTTTGTTTTCTTTTTACAGTCATTGTTTGTTTTTTATATACAATTTTAAGCTACTTGTTTGTAAAGTTAAAGATTATTTGTATGAACTTTGTAACTAATGTGGATTTCCTTTTATATCTTAAGAGGGCTTTGGTAGTAGTTTAAGATAGTACCATCTAATAGAACTTTCTGAAAGGAAGGAATTGTTCTGTAATCTGTAGTGTCATATATAGCCACATGTAATTATTGAGTATTGAAATGTGGCTAGTGCACAGGAGGAACTGAACATTAAAATTTTACTTCATTTAATTTAAATAGGGATATGTGATAGCCAAAGGATACTGTATTATACAGCATGTGTTTTGGAACCTAGATAATTGAAATTGTCATAAACCTAAAGCATAGAGGGCTTCCCTGGTGGCTCAGGCAGTAAAGAATCTGCCTGCAATGCAGGAGACCTGGGTTAGATACCTGGGTTGGGAGGATACCCTAGAGAAGGAAACAGCTACCCAATCCAGTATTCTGGCCCGGAGAATCCATGGACAGAGGAGTCTGGCAGGCTACAGTCCATGGAGTTGCAAAGAATCAGATACAACTGAGTGGCTTGCACTTTAAAGAATAGAATCAGAGGTCTGAAATATTCATTACTATACACATTCATTACTATCAGTAGTATAGCAGAGAAACAGAAATTAGTCAAGATGGGACAGCTATAATAAAAGGAAGAGGAGAAACAAAAGGCAAGCTGTTAGCTTCTCTAACAGCTGTCAAGTGAATTCATAGATTGAAAGTTCAAAGTGCCAGCTTAATTCTGAAAGTGCTTTGCACTATAGATGTTTTATTTTTGTGGGAGAGAGAGCAAGCACATAAGTCATATGGAACAGTCTTAGGATACTTAGTGTGATGGTATGAGGAGAAAAAGTAGTATGAATAAATATTCTAAAACTGTTAACTCAAGGACAGCATGATTTATCACATTGTAATACTCTTCCCCCAATTTTTTTTTTAGGTACAACTTCTGGCGCAGTAAGTACCTTTGGAATATATTTATGTCATTATAATTGTTTACCTGTTACATTGATTCTTATTTCTTTGTATTTTAAATGTTATTTATTATTTACTCTTGGCTGTGCTGAGTCATCTTTGTTGTGCAAGTACTTTTTCTGCTTGCAGCGTGTGAGGACTACTCTCTAGTTGTGGTCCATGGGCTTCTTGTTGTGGTAGCTTCTCTTGTTACAAAGCATGGGTGGAATAGTACTGACTCAGTAGTTGAGATGCACCAGCTTAGTTGCCCCAAGGTGTGTGGAATTTTCCCTGACCAGGGGGTCAAAGCTATGTCCCCTGCACTGGCAGGCAAATTCTTAACCACTGGACCACCAGGAAAGACTGATCCTTATTCTGTGAGATCATCTACTCAGTTGAACCCTTTTCCTTTCTTTTCTCTGGCAAAGTTTGAAAAATTGTTTGATTGATTTTAAAAAATAATTTTCCTGGGACTTAATGAGAGATTATTGTTGTTTAGTCACTAAATTGTGTTCAGCTCTTTGCAACCCCATGGACTGCAGTTCGTCAGGGTTCGCTGTCCTCCACTATCTCTCAGAGTTTACTCAAATTCATGTCCACTGAATCAGTGACACTATCTGACCATCTCATCCTCTGCTGTTCCCTTCTCCTTTTGTCCTCAATCTTTCCTAACATCAGGGTCCTTTCCAGTCAGTCGGCTGTTCGCATCAGGTAGACAAAGTATTGGAGCTTAAGCTTCAGCATCACTTCTTCCCATGAATATTAAGGATTGATTTCCTTTAGAAGTGACTAGCGAGAACTCCTTGCAGTCTAAGGGATTCTCAAGACTCTTCTTCAGCACCACAATTTGAAAGCATCAATTCTTCAGGCTCAGCCTTCTTAATGATCCAAGTCTAACATCTGTACATGACTACTGGAAACACCATAGCTTTGACTCTTACCGACCTTTGTTGGCAAAGTGATGTCTGCTTTTTAATACACTGTCTAGGTTTGTCATAGCTTTCCTTCCAAGGAACCAAGCGTCTTAATTTCATGGCTGCAGTCACCATCTGCAGTGATTTTGAAGCCCAAGAAAGTAAAATCTGTCACTGTTTCCACTTTTTCTCTTTCTGTTGGCCATGTAGTGATGGAACCAGATGCCATGATCTTAGTTTTTTGAATGTTGAGTTTTAAGCCAGCTTTTTCGCTCTCCTCTTTCACTTTCATCAAGAGGCTCTTTAGTTCCTCTTCACATTCTGCCATTACGAGTGCAATCATCTGCGTATCTGAGGTTGTTGGTATTACTCCCAGCATTCTTGATTCTAGCTTGAGATTCATACAGTCTGGCATTTCACATGATGTACTCTGCATATAAGGTAAATAAGCAGGGAGACAATATACAGCCTTGTTGTACTCATTCCCAATTTGGAACCAGTCCATTGTTCCATGTCTAACTGTTGCTTCTTGACCTACATACAGGTTCTCAGGAGACAGGTAAGGTGGTCTCTATTCTCATCTCTTTTAAGAATTTTCCACAGTTTGTTGTGGTCCCCACAGTCTAAATCAATGAAGCAGAAGTTGGAGAAGGAAATGGCAACCCACTCCAGTATGCTTGCCAGGAGAATCTCACAGACAGAGGAGCCTGATGGTCCATGGGATCACAAAGAGTTGGATACAACTGAAGCAGCTTAGCACGAGCAGCACATGAAGCAGAAGTAGATATTTTTCTAAAATTTCTTTGCTTTCTCCATGACCGGCGAACCTTGGCAATTTGATCTCTGGTTCCTCTGCCTTTTTTTAACCCAGCTTGTACATCTGGAGTTTCTCGGTTCATGTACTGCTGATGCTTAGCTTGAAGGGGTTTAAGCATTACCTTGCAGGCGTGTGAAATGAGTGCAGTTGTTCATTGGTCTGAATATTCTTTGGTATTGCCTTTCTTTGGGATTGGAATGAAAATTGACCTTTTCCAGAACTGTGGTCACTGCTGAAGTGAAGAAGTGAAGTGAAGTTGCTCAGTCGTGTCCGACTCTTGGCGACCCCATGGACTGTAGCCTACCAGGCTCCTCCATCCATGGGATTTTCCAGGCATTAGTACTGGAGTGGGTTGCCATTTCCTTCTCCAGGGGATCTTCCTGACCCAGGGATCAAACCTGGGTCTCCCACATTGTAGACAGGCGCTTTACTGTCTGAGCCACGGTAAATGTTTGGATTTTAAGTAACTCAGTTGGAATTCTATCACCTCCACTAGCTTTGTTGTAGTGATGCGTCTTAAAGCCTACTTGATTTCACACTCCAGGATATCCGGCTTTAGGTGAGTAACCACCTAGATCATCTAGATTTTTTAAATCATCATAGTTATCTGTCTGGGTCAGTAAGACCTTTATATATATATATAGTTGTTTTGTGTGTTGTTGCCTCCTTTTAATCTCTTCTGCTTCTGTTAGGTCCTTAACTAGGTCCTTAACCATTTCTGTCCTTCATCGTTCCCATCTAAGAAGGCCTTCTTATCCCTTTCTGCTGTTCTCTGGAACTCTGTGCTCAGTTTGGTATACCTTTACCATTCTTCCTTGCCTTTTACTTCTCTTCTTTCCTCAGCTATTTGTAAAGCCTCCTCAGATAACCACTTTGCCTTCTTGCGTTTATTTTTCATGGCTATGGTTTTGATCACTGCCTCCTAAACAGTGTTACACCTCTGTCCGTAGTTCTTTAGGCATTCTGTCTGTGAGATCTAACGCGTTTAACTATTTGTCACTTCCCTGTAAAATCATAAGGAATTTTATTTAGGTCATATCTGAATGGCCTAGTGGTTTTCCCTACTTTCTTCCATTTAAGCCTGAATTTTACAATAAGGAGCTCGTGATTGGAGCCATAGTCAGCTCTAGGTCTTGTTTTTGCTGACTGTGTAGAACTTCTCCATCTTGGACTACAAAAAATATAATCACTCTGGTTTTGGTATTAACCATCTGGTGATGTTCGTGTATAGTTATTTCCTGGGTTGTTGAAATATTTACTATGACTAGCGTGTTCTCTTGACAAAACTCTTGTTAGCCTTTGCCCTGCTTCATTTTGTACTTCAAGTCCACACTTGCCTGTTATTCTGAGTATCTCTTGACTTTTTATTTTTTCATTCCAATCCCCTATGATGAAAAGGACTTTTTTTTTTACAGTATTTCTAGAAGCTGTTCTTTAACCAGTCATCTTCATCTTCTTCAGTATTAGTGGTTGGCACATAGACATGCTGTGATGTTGAATGATTTGCCTTGGAGATGAATGGAGTTGATTCTGTTGTTATTAAGATTATACCCAAATACTGCATTTTGATTCTTTTGTTGACTGTGAGGGCTACTTCATTTCTTCTATGGGATTCTTGCCCACAGTAGTAGATACAGTGGTCATCTGAATTAAATTCAGCCATTGACATCAGTTTTAGTTCACTGATTCGTAAGATGTCAGTGTTCACTCTTGGCCATCTCCTATTTGACCACTTCCAATTTACCTTGATTCATGGACCTAGCATTCCTGTTTCCTATGCTGTATTATTTTTTTTTACAGCATCAGACTTTACTTTCACCACCAGACACATCCACAACTGAGGGTTGTTTTTCACTTTGGCACAGCTGCTTCATTCTTTCTAGAGCTATTTATTTCTCTTCTCCAGTAGCATATTGGACACCTTCTGACATAGGGGGCTCATCTTCCAGTATCATATCATTTTACCTTTTCATACTATTCGTGGGGTTCTCCTGGCAAGAATACTGGAGTGATTTGCTGTTCCTCGTTTTGTTAGAACTCTTCACTATGACTTATCAGTGTTGGATAACCCTGCAGGGTATGGCTCATAGCTTTATTGAGTTACCCAATCCCCTTCGCCATGGCTAGGCTTACAATTAGAATGGAAACAGGTAAACAGTAATTGATAATTTTCAATTAAGCATTACATTAGAACATTACTCCTTTGTAAACAAAAACTTGTCTGCTTTTGTCGATTACTGTAAATTTGATGTAGATTTTTCCTAATATTTAGTTGTTTAAAATACTTCTTTGCTTGTATCTTCCTTAACACAGAATCAGAAAGACAAAAGTTACTTGATTTTCCTTAGGAAAAGAGAGAATGACATTGCTGTACAGCATTTTTTTTCCCCTCAGTACTTAATTTTAAGATAGTAATATTCTAGTTCTTTTTGCTAATGTTCTGAATGCTCTTTTCTCATACATTTTCATGGTGTTTAGAAAAATAATGTAAGCCCGAGGCCTCACTTAAAGATGGCTATTTTATGGTTATTGATAATAGCTGTATTTTTTAGCCTCCAAGCATTTTCTGGTGTTTTTTTTCCCCTTAAAACTGTATGAAGTTTATGTGTGTGATCTCATTTAATCAAAACAGTAGTCCTGAGAGGTAGTTGTCATTCTCATATAGTTGAGAAAATTCAGAAAGCTGTGAATTAATTGCAGGTATGGTAAATCTGGGGGGAAAGATGTTTAATTGTGAACTGTATTTAAATATACTAATCTTATATCTTTTTTAAAAGCTTTAAAAGTTGAATGGTTATAAAATATCCACTTGGTATTTTTTCATTTTATGTCTTTTTGGTTTTGACTGATGATAGCGTCTTGTTTTTCCTGCTGATTTAAATAATACAGGCTCACTGGGAGGAAAATGAAGCAGACATAAGTTAAAAAGAAGAAAGTAAATTACCTTAAGTTTCTTTTTCCATGAGGAAACCGCCATGACTAATATTTTGGTTGTTTGAATTGTGTGTCAAACCTTTATTTTTCTCACTTGATTGAAATAGCTTTCTTTGTCATATATTAAACTCTCACATATTCTGACATCTATTTCTGGGTTTTCTTTTTCACTCTGTTTCTAATTCATTATTATACCTTTTCCTGATTATTGTTGTTTAGTCACCCAACTCATGTCTGACTGATGACCCCTGGACTGTAGTCTGTTAGGCTCCTCTGTCTATGGGTTTTCCGAGGCAAGAATACTGGAGTGTTGACAGGCACCAACACAATCCTGTAAAGCAATCATCCTTCAATTACAAGTAAGTTTAAAAAAAAAAAAAAAAAATACTGAATTGGGTTGCCCTTTCCATCTCCAGGGACTCTTAGGATTGAACCTGAGTCTCCTATGTTGGCAGATGGATGGTGTACCACTGAGCCACCAGGGAAACTTAGAGTAGATTTCATATTTAATAAGACAGGTTGTTCATGGTTTCTCTTTTCATTATTTCCTTTGCTGTTTTCAGATATTAGCATGTACATTTCCCTGTTCCCTCCAAAAATCTGTAAATATGTAAACAGAGAGATGCTTAAAAGGCAAAACTGTGTTTTCATCTGGAATTAAATTTAATTCTTGCATTTTAAGAGAACTAACATTTAATGTTTTTCATTTTAAGTTTTCTTATCCAAAAACAGAATGTATTTATTTTAAAACTTGTTGTTTTTTTATTCTTAGATTTCTGGTACACAAATTTTAGTTACTTGTAGTTTTTTCAGACTGTGGTCATTATTGTTGATCCTTGCAGGCTCCCTCATATTTTTTCCCTTTGTTCTTCATCTTTGGGCTTCCCTGATGGCTCAGCTGGTAAAGAATTTGCCTGCAGTGTGAGACCTGGGTTCGATCCCTGGTTTGGGACGATCCCCTGGAGAAGGGAATGGCTATCCATTCCAGTATTCTGACCTGGAGAATTCCATTGACTGCACAGTCCATGGAGTTGCAAAGAATCGGACATGAATGAGTGACTTTCACTTTCACTTCATCTTTACTCCAGTTTACCCTCCCTAGTAGGTGCTCACTAGGATATATGTCCTAAGACATGTAAATATTGGGGAAAGCTTATGAAATTTTTTTGTGTTTTCATTAAGTATAATTGACATGAAACATTAGTTTCTGATGTAAATGCAGTGGTTCAGTATGGTACTTGTATACATTTTAAATGATTACTATAAATAAATCTAGTTAACATATGAGCATTGTTTTTTTTCTTGTGAGGTAGAATTTTAAGACTTACTCTAAGCAACTTTCAAAGACATGAAACAGTATTACTCACTATACTCACCATGCTGTACATTTTGTCCCCCATGATTTCCTTGTTTTACAGCTAAAAGTTTGTGCATTTTGACCCTCTTCACCCATTTCTCTCACCCGCCAAGCCACCCTCCTCTACGGCAGCCATCAATCTGTTCTCTGTTTCTGTAAACTTGGGTTTTTTGTTTTCTTACAATCTACTTGTAAGTGAGATTATATTAATCTTGTCTTTCTCTCTCTGGCTTATTCCACATAGCCTTCAAGGTCTGTCCATTTTGTTGCAGGTGTCAAGATTTCATTTCATCTTTATGGCTAAATTGTTTTGTTTTGTGCGTATGTGTGTTTTATATATATTTTCTTTATCCATTAATTTATCCATGGACAATTAGATTATTTCCATTTCTTAGCTACTATATATGCTTAAGTGCAATTTTATAAGAAACTTCCATACTGTTTTCCATTGTGGCTATACAGCTTACTTTCCACCAGCGGTATACTGGGGATCCAATTCCTGCACACCCTTGCCAGCATTTGTTATTTCTTGGGTTTTGATAACAGCTATCCTGACAGGTGTGAGGTGATATCTCATTATGGTTTTGACTTGTGTTTCTCTGATTAGCGATGTTGAGTATCTAATGTACCTTATGGCCATTTGTATGCCTTTTTCACCCATTCTTTAATTGGATTATTTGCGATTTCTTGCTATTTATTTGTAAGAGTTTCTTATGTATTGTGGCTATCAACCCTGTATCAGTTATATGGTTTACAAACATTTTCTTCCACTCCAAAGATTATTTTTTGCTATTTTCTTTACTGTGCAGAAGCTTTTTTAGTTTGATGTAATCACACTTTGTATTCCAAAACATGAAGAACTAGTTCAAAATTACTTTCAGTTCAGTTCAGTCACTCAGTCGTGTCTGACTCTTTGCGATCCCATGGACTGCAGCACACCAGACTTCCCTGTCCTGGAAGTCTCCAACTTCCAGAGCTTGCTCAAACTCATGTCCACTGAGTCGGTGATGCCATCCAGCCAACTCATCCTCTGTCATCCCTTTCGTCTCCCGCCTTCAATCTTTCCCAGCATCAGGGTCTTTTCAAATGAGTCACCTCTTCACAGCAGGTGGCCAAAGTATTGGAGTTTCAGCTTCAGCACAAGTCCTTCCAGTGAATATTCAGGACTGATTCCCTTTAGGATGGACTGGTTGGATCTCCTTGCAGTTCGAGGGACTCTCAAGAGTCTTCTCCAACACCACAGTTCAAAAGCATCAATTCTTCAGCGCTCAGCTTTCTTTATAGTCCAACTCTCACATCTATACATGACTACTGGAAAAACCGTACATAGCTTTGACTAGACGGACCTGTGTTGGCAAAGTAATGTCTCTTCTTTTTAATATGCTGTCTAGGTTTGTCATAGCTTTTCTTCCAAGGAGCAGGTGTCTTTTAATTTCATGGCTGCAGTCACCATCTATAGTAATTTTGGAGCCCCAAAAGATAAGTCTTTTATTGTTTCCAGTGTTTCTCCGTCTATTTGCCATTGAAATGATGGGACTGGATGCCATGATCTTAAGTTTTTTGAATGTTGAGTTTTAAGCCAGTTTTTCACTCTCTTCTTTGACCTTCATCAAGAGGCTCTTCAGTTCTTCTTGGCTTTCTGCCATAAGAGTGGTATCATCTGCATTTCTGAGGTTATTGATATTTCTCCTGGCAATCTTGATTCCAGGTTGTGCTTCATCCAGCCCAGCATTTTGCATGATGTACCCTGCATATAAGCTAAGTAAGCAAGTGACAGTATACAGCCTTGACATGCTCCTTTCCCAATTTGGAACCAGTCTGTTGTTCCATGTCTTGTTATAAATGTTGCTTCTTGACCTGCATACAGGTTTCTCAGGAGGCAGGTAAGGTGCTCTGGTATTCCTATTTCTTGAAGAATTTTCCAGAGTCAAAGGCTTTCATGTAATCAATAAAGCAGAAGTAGATGTTTTTCTCAGAGAAGGCAGTGGCACCCTACTCCAGTACTCTTGCCTGGAAAATCCCATGGATGGAGAAGCCTGGTGGGCTACAGTCCATGGGGTCGCTAAGAGTCGAACATGACTGAGCGACTCCACTTTCACTTTTCAGTTTCATGCATTGGAGAAGGAAATGGCAACCCACTCCAGTATTCTTGCCTGGAGAATCCCAGGGACCAGGGAGCCTGATGGCCTGCCGTCTGGAATCACAGAGTCGGACACGACTGAAGCGACTTAGCAGCAGCAGCAGATGTTTTTTCTGGAGTTCTCTTGCTTTTTCGATGATCTAGCAGATGTTGGCAATTTGATCTGTGGTTCCTCTGCCTTTTCTAAATCCAGCTTGAACATCTGGAAGTTAACGGTTCACGTACTGTTGAAGCCTGGCTTGGAGAATTTTGAGCGTTACTTGGCTAGCGTATGAGATAAGTGCAATTGTGCAGTAGTTTGGCATTGCTTTACTTTGGGATTGAAAAGAACACTGACCTTTTCCAGTCCTGTGGCCACTACTGTGTTTTCAAAATTTGCTGGCATATTGAGTGCAGCACTTTTCACAGCATCGTCTTTTAGGATTTGAAATAGCTCAACTGGAATTCCATCACCTCCACTAGCTTTGTTCATAGTGATGCTTCTTAAGGCCCACTTGACTTCACATTCCAGGATGTCTGGCTCTAGGTGAGTGATCACACCATCGTGACTATCTGGGTCGTGAAGATCTTTTTTGTATAGTTCTGTGTATTCTTGCCACCTTTTTTAATATCTTCTGCTTCTGTCAGCTCCATACCGTTTCTGTCCTTTATTGTATCCATCCTTGCATGAAATGTTCCCTTGGTATATCTAATTTTGTTGAAGAGCTCTCTAGTCTCTCCCATTCTGTTGTTTTCCTCTGTTTCTTTGCAGTGATCACTGAGGAAGGCTTTCTTATCTCTCTGTGCTAGTCTTTGGAACTCTGCATTCAGATGGGTATATCTTTCCTTTTCTCCTTTTCCTTTACCTTCTCTTCTTTTCTCAGCTGTTTGTAAGGCCGCCTCAGACAGCCATTTTGCCTTTTTGCATTTCTTTTTCTTGGCGATGGTCTTGATCCCTGTCTCTTGTACAGTGTCACGAACCTCAGTCCATAGTTGTTCAGGCACTCCATCATATCTAATCTCTTGAATCTGTTTGTCACTTCCACTGTATAATCATAAGGGATTTGATTTAGGTCCTATCTAAATGATCTAGTGGTTTTCTGAATAGTATTCCATTGTTTGTGCACGCACAGGTCTGTGTGTGTGTGTGTGTGTGCGTGCACTGTGTGTTTATCACAGTGCACCTTCATTACCTTTTCTTTATCCATTCATCTGTTGATAGACCCCTTAGTTTCCTTCCTTGCCCTGACAACTGTAAATAATTCTACTGTGAACATTTGAGTGCATGTATTTTTTCAAATTTAATGTTTTTATTTTCCCAGGAGTGGACTTGCTGGGTCATATGGTAATTCTGTTTTTAGTTGTTTGAGAAATCTCCATACTGGTTTCCACAGTGGTTGTACCAGTTTACATTCCCTCCAGCATTTATGAGGGTTCTGTTTTCTGTACATCCTTGCCAACATACGTTATTTGCATTCTTTTCAATGATAGCCATTCTGACGGGTGTGAGGTGATATCTCACTGTAATTTTAATTTGCACTTCCTTAATGGTCACTTGATGTCAAGCATCTCTCTTCATGTATCTGTTGGCCTACTGCTTTTCCTCCTTGGGAAAATGGCTGTTTAGGTCTTGTGCCCATTTTTTAATTGGGTTGTTTGGGGAGTTTTTTGGTGTTGAGTTGTATTAGCTATTTATATTTTGGATATTAACCTCTTAGCAGTTGTATCATTTGCAAATATTTTCTATTTGGTAGGTTGTTTTTTCAATTTGTGGATGGTTTCCTTTGCTGTACAAAAGCTTTTAAGGTTGATTTTGGATCTAGTACTTTTTAAAGGTAATGGTTTGGTGTTACCATTCCAATTTTCTTAGCAGTTATTGGGTTCTTCCAGATGTTAATGTTACAGAGGTTTAATAATTATTTAGCATGCAATTAGAGATCATAATAGCCATCATTGTCCTTTTTTTTTTGAGTAGGGGCAATAAGTAAGTATTCGATTTCTGTTAAGTTTTAATGTAAAAGGGTTTTGTTGTTATTCAGCTCTCAATATCTTGTTTTCTGTTTTCTTCATTTGATTTCTCTATTTACTAGGTAGTGTTTTTTTTCCAGCTTCTAGATGTAGGATTTGTTGTTGTTCAAATTGCCTGTTGTTTTTTTGGAGAAATCTTAAATTGAGTGCAAAGTAGAGAATCTCACATACATACAACCTTCTCTACCATCAGCATCTCTTACCAGAGTGGTACATTACTGCAGTTGGTGAACATACAGTGACGCATCGTTATCACTCAAAGTCCGGTTTGTATTAGGGTCACTCTTGGTGTTATGCATTCTGTGAGTTTTGACAAATGTTTAGTGACATGTATTCCACACAGCAGTGTCATACAGAATAGTTTCACTGTCCTAAAAATCCTCTGTGCTATTCCTCTTCATCTCTCTTCCCACCTCCACAACTGTTGTATGCCACAGTTTGTCCGTTCATCTATTAAAAGACATCTTGGTTGCTTCCAGGTTTTAGCAATTATGAATAAAGCTGCTACAAATATTATGTACAGATAATTATATGGAAAAGTTTTCACCTCATTCGGGTAAATATCACAGAGCGTGATTGCTTCATCGTATGTTGTTCAGTCTCTGTTGTGTCCCAACTGTTTGTGATCCTGTGGACTGCAGCATGCCAGGCTTCCCTGTCCTTCACTATCTCCTGGAGTTTGCTCAGTCTCATGTCCATTCAGTCAGTAATGCTATCCAACCATCTCATCCTCTGTTGGCCTTTTCTCATATAGTAAGAGTATATTTACTGTTTGAAAAAAGAAAAGATTTATTCAACTGCATCAGGTCTTAGTTGTGGCATGCAGGATCTTTTGTTGCAGCACATGAACTCTAGTTGTGGTGCGTGGGCTTAGTACTTGTGGTATGTGAGCTCCAGAGTGCATGGGGTTTCAGTAACTGCAGCACTCAGGCTCAGTAGCTGTGTCATGAATGCTCTAGAATGCATGGGCTTCAGTAGTTGCAGTTTGAGGCCTTAGTTCCTCCACAGCACGTGGGATCTTAGTTTCCAGACTAGGAATCAAGCCCACCATCCCTGCATCACTGCAAGGTGGATTCTTAGCCACTGGACCACCAGGAAAGTCCCAGAACTGTATTTATTTTGATAAGAAGTTGCTGAACTGTCTTCCAATGTGACTGTACCATTTTGACGTCTCATTAACAGTGAATGAATGTTCCTGTTGCCCCACAACATTTTATTTTATTGGTGTTTTTAGGGGCTTTTTTTGTTGTTGTTTTTTACTTTTTTAAAAAATTTTAATACGTGTGTGATGCATTTTAATTTCCAGGTCTATAATAATGTATGATGTTGAGCATGTTTTCATATGCTTAGTTGCATCTATATTTCTTTTTTTGTTGAGATGTCCAGATATTTTTACTTGTTTATTGTTAAGTTTAGAGGTTGTTTTTTTTTGTTTGTTTTTTTTTAATATAATTTGGTAAATTACACTGGTTAACAGTACTGAAATGGATGTGTCTTTTGCAAATGATTTGCGGCTTTTCTCGTTCTTTGAACTGTCTTTGTGAAAGCAGAAATTTTTAATTTAAGTCCATCTGTCATTTATTTTTTATAACGCATACCTTTTTGCCTTAAGCACAGTGTATAAGATGTTAATTCTTTGCAGTTTATTAAAGCCTCACTTATGTTCTGTGTCAAGACCAATTTTAGGAGTATTTTTTTGTGTTGACAGTTTAAAGTTATTTTGTTATTCTGTATCTTGGCATATCTAATCTGCTTAATCTCCCTAAGGAGATAGGTATATTAAAATCTTTTTTCATCTTGTTCGCCCATATTTTTCTATTGTTGCTCTATATTTTAAGCCTCAGGTGCAAAATAAATGCATGTGCAGGTATGATGTATCTCACAGCCAGCTATATTATCACAGTCACTGGATAATTAAATATTTTTCTTTTTATTATTGTATTATTTGAGAATTTTGTTTCTGTTTATTTTTGAAAGACTTGTAAATCACCATGATTTTCAGGATGTAGTTTGGTTGTGAAAAGTGAAAGTCAAAGTAGCTCAGTTGTCCAATTCTTTGACCCCATGAACTGTAGCACACCGGACTCCTCTGTCCATGGAATTCTCCAGGCAAGATTACTGGAGTGGGTTGCCATTTCCCTTCTTCAAGGGATCTTTCCAACCCAGAGATGGAACCTGGGTCTCCTGCATTGCAGATTCTTTATTGTCTGAGCCACCAGGTTGTTACAAGTCTATTGGTGTGATCCTCTGATGGTGGATTTTTTTTTTTTCAATTTGTTAATAGAAATACTTTTACACATTGCCTAATATTGAATTACCCTAGCACTTTTATATAATAAATTCTACTTTTTCAAAGTGTATACGTTGTAGAATACTCTTGGCTAATATTTTAATTCTTAACATTTATAAGCATCATTGCCTGCTTTTCCTTTTTTGATACTTTTCTGTTGTGCTTTGTTACTCTTATAGAGAGCTTTTCTTTTTTTTTTTTTTAAGATTTTCAATTTTCGAGCTTTATTTTTTTATTATTATTATTATTAGTTTTTTTACTTTACAATATTGTATTGGTTTTGCCATACATCAACGTGGATCCGCCACGGGTGTACATGTGTTCCCCATCCTGAACCCCTGCTCCCACCTCCCTCCCCATACCATCCCTCTGGGTCATCCCAGTGCACCAGCCCCAAGCTTCCTGTATCCTGCATCAAACCTGGACTGGCAATTTGTTTCTTATATGATATTAGAGAGCTTTTCATCTCTTTCTGTGATCTGAAATAATATTGTAATACTCTATTCTTAAAAGGTTCCATAGCGTTCTGCTGTAAAGTCAGCTGGTTTAAGTTTCTTTCAGTTGCATCTATGGTAGCTGAAATATTCAAGTGTGATGTTTTTCTTTTGGGTGAATTTTGGTAAATAGTTTGGGAGGAAATCTTTTCCTCTAGATTTTGAAATTGGTTGTGAATCTGTTTTCTGTGGTTTGTTTTCCTTATTTAGAATAGTGAGCAGCTTTTCTACATTTCTTGGTGTTTTATTTAGTCATTTTTAAAAACTGATTTAGCTTTTTTTTTTCATTCAGTTGAGCTTATACATTGTATAAATGTTCACATTTTGAGTTTGAATGTGCTGAGTTTATTCACAGCCCAGTTGTTGACTAGCTTTTTTGACTCTGAAAAGTATGTAAGGTCTCTTGATAATTATGTATGTGCATTTTCCCCCCTTATACCCAGGATTTTGTTTTTGTTTTTTTTCCTCTCAGATATTTTCGGTATATATTGTGCCACTACATCATTTGTTACAGTGTCTTACTGTTTTTAGTTAGCACTGCATATTTTTCATTATATTAAAAGCAGATCTGAGTTTATAGTATGAATGGGGGACTGTAATTGAACTGTCCTTGGGTGGTTATTATCTTAAGTCTTTGATAGGTAACTTATACTTATTGCTTTGGGGAACTCATGTTTTTTAAAAAACAGTAATTTTGTAGGCAAATGTTTTATAAATAGCCTATATTAACATGACTGTCAATACTTAGTAACTACTTGCCTAGGTCATATTTTAGCCTATGAAAATAACTTTGTAGTTGTTAGTTGTTGATAATGTTTTTTATGCCACTCAACATTCAGATATATTTGTTTTTAAGCTTTTAAAATATTACGAGTTTTGACCAGAAACATAATTTTACTGTAAGTTGCAGATTAGATATTTTTAAGGTAAAAGAGTGAAAAATTTATCAGATAAATGACTTTTCTCACTCCAAAATTGACTTTTATAAGTGAATTTGGTATATTGCTTAAGACATTTATACAGAATTTATATTCCTGTCTGGAATGATTCAATTTCTATTGATACAAAGAGCTGGACCCTTGATCCTTAGTTTTGGGCTGGGACAGTGTTAGGAACTCAAGCTAGCTATATTACCTTGGGCATGTTACTTTACTTTCTTATGCTCCCTTTTCTCTTCCATAAAGTGAAGCTGGTAAATGGTACCTACTTCATAGGGTTTTTAAAAGGGTTATTAAAAAGGATTATTAAAAGAGTTAACTGATAACTGATGCAAAGCAGTTAGTACAGGGCTTAATATTAAATAGTTGGTCATGAATTTGTCTATTAGACTGTCCCTTAATGCAGGCTTGAAACAGTGTTATTTCCTGAATCACTGTGAGCAAGTTGTCAACCCTTGTAAGCTTTGCTCTTTTAATTTGTAAAATGAAGATAATGGTCTTACCTGCTTTTAAAATTCAAAGAAAGTAATAGGTAGTGAATGCTAAATTGCTTACTGTTGTGTATCTTCTCTTCCCATTTTTGATGAAGAGCACATAGTCCTTTCCTTTTTCATTCTGTTATTTCATATGTTTGTTTATCTATGTTAACACCATTTAATTTATGAAGTAAGCATTACCCATACAGTTGAAGAAGCTTCCATATATATCTCTTACTGTATCACTTTTTGATTTCATTTTCAGCAATTATTTAATGTTGGCTCCAGAGAAATTGTAGTTGTCATATTCTGCGAAGGTGCTGAAACAAGTTAAGGAATTTAAATACACTTGCAATTATCTAGGGGCTTCCCTGGTGGCTTAGATGGTAATGAATCTGCCAATAGTGTGGGAGACCTGAGTTCAATCCCTGGGTCGGAAAGATCCTCTGGAGAAGGGAATGGTAACCCACTCCAGTATTTTTGCCTGGAGAATCCCATGGACAGAGGAACTTGGTATGGGGTCTAAAAGTCTCAGACACAACTGAGCAACTAATGCTTTCACACTTTCACTTTTGCAGTAACCTAACTATCCTGCTACATCATTCAGAAATCCATCCTGTAAGGTTCTGACTGTTTATGGAATGGAATTATTAACAAGTCTCAGAAGGGCTAGTTATTTTGTTATTAAACAGCCCAAAAAATTTGGTCAGGTAATTTCTTTGAATTCTAATGGCTATCTCTAATTCCTTCACATAACTCTAGTTCCCTTTTCAGGAATTACAGAAAATAATCATCTTACCTCACCTAGTTTTGTTAAAATTACATTGATATATATACTCAAGTTGTCTTTTTTCGGTGTGTGTGTATTTATGTATTTATAATCATTTGGTTCTTAGTTGCTCTGTTTGGGCTTTCTCTAGTTGGGGCGAGCTCTTGATTGTGGTGCACGGACTGCTCATTGTGCTGGCTGCTGCTTTTGTTGTGGAGCATAGGCTCTAGGTGCACAGGCTTCAGTAGTGACACGCAGGCTCAGTAGTTGAGGCTTAGGCTCCCTAGAGAGATTGGGCTTCAGTAATTGCAGTACGTGGGCTTGGTAGTTGGGCTCTCGGGCTCAGTAGTTTAGTTGCTCCATGGCATTGGAATCTTCCCAGACTAGAGATGAAACCCATGTCCCACGCGCTGGCAGGCGGATTCTTATCCATTGCACCACCGGAGAAGTCCCTTTAGGTTGTCTTTTCTTATTTTCCATTCCCACATTTTGCAAATGTTTCTTAACTATTTATTTATATATTTTGGATATGTTGGGTCTTTGTTGTTTCACAGACTTTCCTGTAGTTTCAGCAAGCATGGGCTGCTACTGTCTTGTTGGGGTGTGCAAGCTTTTCATTGTGGTAGCCTCTCATTGTAGAGCATGGGCTCTAAGGTACACTGGCTTCAGTAGTTGCGGTTCCTGGGCTCTAGAGCACAGGCTCAATAGTTGTGTGTATGGGCTTAGTTGCTCTGTGGCATTTGGGATCTTTCCGGATCACGGATGGAACCCTTGTCTCCTGCATTGGCAGGCTGAGCCACCAGGGAAACCCTGATTTAGTTTTTAGTTAGTGTATTGTAACATTTAACACATTTGAAACTGGAATGCATTCTACCATTCATGTTGTCCTGTGCTCTCTGTTCTCCAGCCTAGTTGTGCATGATTGAACAGCAAAAATACCAACATCAGAAGATTGTCAGTGGTTTGTAAGAAAATCATGACATGAAAATAATGACACAACACTCTTTTATCAGCTAGGAATAAAGTGGTTATGGTGAGAGAATAGGAAAAGCAATGAAATCATGTGTTTAGCCACGTTCCCAAAGCAGAAATCAAAGGCAGATCTACTCCATTACTTAATAAAGTTGATAAGGAAGGGAAGATAGGGGGCAGTTTAATTGTTAAGAAGAAAGTTAAGAACCAGTACCAATGGTTTTCAGATATTTTATGGCTTATTTTGTTTTGTTTTTTAAGTAATGCTGCATTGCTAGGAAGATTCTTAGTATTCAGCAGGGAATTACATTATGGAGAAATATAATAGACGTTAGCAACTTAGTTACAGTAAGCATCCTCAGTGTAAATTTTGAGAAATAGACTATTTTATTTGCCTATTTTCCTTTTTATGTATTCACAAAAGTTATAGGGGATGAAACCAAGTCTTAATTAAGAATGTGTGTATGCGTGCCAGGTCGCTTCAGTTGTGTCTGATTCTGTGCAGCCCTGTGGACTGTAGCCTGCCGGCTCCTTTGTCCATGAGATTCTCCTGGCAAAAATACTGGAGTGGGTTGCCATGCCCTCCTCCGAGGGATCTTCCGGACCCAGCGGAACCTGCGTCTCTTACATCTAACAACCTGCATTGGCAGGCAGGTTCTTTACCACTTGCTTGCACCACGTGGAAAGCCCCTAAATAAGAATAAATCCTTTCAAAAAGTTTAACATAAATCTGAGTGGTAAAAATTGTGATAGTTTGACAGTGATTTTACCTTTTCTTTCTTAGAGGATTGAAGACATTTAGTATAGACCATTTTTATAACCCTTTTTAAAGCACACTTTAGTCTGTTACCATCTGAAAAATCTGATGCCCAGAATTGGGCTTAGTACCTTTGATCTCATCCAGTAATTCATTCATTCATTCATGATTCTTTGTAAAATTACTTTTTAAAAAACACTATTATTATTGACATATAAAAAATGTACATACTAAATGTGTATGACTGGATGATTTGGGGAATAAATACACATCCATGGAATTATCACCAAGAATATAGACATCTATCATCTCAAAAGTTCTTTGCAACCCCTTTTATTATTATTTTATGTTAGCCTGCGTGTGTTTATATGGTGACCTTACAGAGCTTGTAACCATGAAGTATCACATCTATTGATACTTGAAGTCTTACTAACACCTTTTAGTAGGTTCTTACCACTAGTGAATATGTATTCTGTATCAAAGTAGTTTCTGTAAAATGTTCTCGTCTTGTGTTGAGGCATTTGAATTCACATTTTATCCCTGTTGAATTTCACCTTGTCGATAATTAAATTCTGATTGTCATCCAGAGGCATCCTTTCCAGTTTGGACTCCTGCATCTTTATTGCATGTCAGTTTAGAACTTTCTTCAACTTTATGTAAATATTCTTTATGTTAGAGTTGTTGAGCTCACGGTCAATCCTCTTGTACTGCATTAGCATCTCATTCACATATTCTCTTTTATCCACAAGGTGTAGAATTGTGTTACTGAAAGATTGTCTTATGTGTAGTAGTTATATAAGCAGTTGTAGCCTTATAATTTTGAGACTGTAGAATAGAGATCCTAAAACCTGAACTCATCCATGCTGCTTTTGAAGTACTTATAAAATATTCTATTTTCAGTTACCTCCCTACTTATGTTGATCAGTTATTCAAAAGTATGCCCATTTTATACTTTTAATTTCTTCATATATTACTTTGAAACTAATAACATTCATGTTTACTGTCATTGTCACTGTTACATAATTTGAATCTTTGTATTAATATTTTTCGTTAGAAATCAATGTGGACTGAACATAAATCACCTGATGGAAGGACCTACTACTACAATACTGAAACAAAACAGTCTACTTGGGAGAAACCAGATGATCTTAAAACTCCTGCTGAGGTAAAAGTTTGTTAGAGAGATTAAACAGTTTTCTTTCCTTTTTTTTATTTTAAGGGTTTTGGTATGTATTTGGCTTTCCAAAGAATCAGTTCAGTTCAGTTCAGTCACTCAGTTGTGTCCAACTCTTTGCGACCCCATGAATCGCAGCACGCCAGGCCTCCCTGTCCATCACCAACTCCCGGAGTTCACTCAGACTCACGTCCATCGAGTCAGTGATGCCATCCAGGCATCTCATCCTCTGTCGTCCCCTTCTCCTCCTGCCCCCAATCCCTCCCAGCATCAGAGTCTTTTCCAATGAGTCAACTCTTCACATGAGGTGGCCAAGTATTGGAGTTTCAGCTTCAGCATCAGTCCTTCCAATGAACACCCAGGACTGATCTCCTTTTGGATGAACTGGTTGGATCTCCTTGCAGTCCTAGGGACTCTCAAGAGTCTTCTCCAATACCACAATTCAAAAGCATCAATTCTTTGGCGCTTAGCTTTCTTCACAGTCCAACTCTCACATCCATACGTGAGGAATAGTACCACTTATATCAGAAAAGAATGCTGCAAAGGCATTCAGAGGAGAAAAGGGTTTGTACAGTCACACCAGTAAGAAAAAAGACAAAATTCATTCCTTTCTGTGAGCAAACCAGTTTTTTGGTTTTGGGTTTTTTTTTTTTTTTTTTTTTTTTTTTTACTGATTTTTACCCCTGCTCAGGAACCTTTGTCAGGTGGCTATCAATTAAAAGAAAAGTGACTTAAAGACTAAATTGGAAGGAAAAAAGTACTCTCTCTCCACTTGGTCTTTATCTTCCTCTTTATATCAAACCTGAGTGATTTCAGATGTCTTCTTCTGGGTGCTTATGTTTTTCCAATGAAGCTAGTGTCATGGAGATGAAGTTAAATTAACATACTTCCATCTTTTAGAATGGGAAATTATGTCTTTGAAAAATACAACCCCCACCTGAGTATGTATTATTTCATTTTATGTTATAAACTATATAAATATGAAAGTAAGATTGAAGGAATAAACTGGGTAAGCAGTGTTCCATTTGGTTTAATTAGGAACTCTGGTGTTCTAAGTGAGAGTTGATCTGGCATTTCAAAGCTATATTTGAAAGTTTTTCCTAGTTGGCATCTTTTCTTATCCGCGCCGCCCCCCCCCCCCCCCCCCCGTTCTTAATTAAGAATTTGAAGAGGTAAAAAGTGTTTTTCAGGCCACCACAGTAATGATAGTATAGCAATATTTGGGAAGGGAATTTGGCAGATGATAAAATTTTTATTTATCCCATAGATATTTGCCCCAGACACTGATTAGATTTGTTTTCAATAGAATTCTCATCCCACCACCATAACAGGTTCTGTGTGTTGGGTTTTAAGTATTATTTAAACTGCTTCCTTACATGATGTAGTCACATAGGTTTGTGATAAATTGTTTGTGAAACTGAAATCTAAACATGACTAAATCAGATTTTGCTTTCTCTTAAATTTTGTTTTTCCTATTTGTATTAGTATTTGTGGAAAATGGATGGTAATTATTACCTGTGGTGAGTTGTAAATGGCAAGAGCATTCAAATCTGGATTTGAAAATCAGATAGACCTGGTTTTGAATCTTGTCTTTGCCCCTTAATAGGTACATTACCTTAGACAAACATAGTACATCCAAATAACTTAACATCTCTTATTTAGTAAGTATCCTGCAGTGGTTGTTTATATTGTCACCATCTTGCAAGGTTTAGAATTGTATGGGTTGATAATATCTAGTAAAATCAGTGATGTAAATGATGAAAACAGACTAAATCTATTACTGCTATCTGAAGTTTTTTTTTATTTTTTATTTTTTTTCACTTCAGCAACTTTTATCTAAATGCCCTTGGAAGGAGTACAAGTCTGACTCTGGAAAGCCTTATTATTACAATTCTCAAACAAAAGAATCTCGCTGGGCCAAACCTAAAGAACTTGAAGATCTTGAAGGTAAAACAGGGAAAAATAATTTTTAATGTTCCTTTTTATATGTGTGTGTTATTCACAGTCCTTCATAAATAGGATTGTTCAATCAGAGGTCTTATTTTTTAAAATTAAGTGATTAGAACGTTTTAAATGGTGTAACAGTTTTATGGGCTCTTATTTTCTTGTTGCTCTAGATCTCAGTTCTATAGATTTTAAATAGATTTTTATTTGATTTGATTCCACTGAAACTAGGATACCAGAATACCATTGTTGCTGGAAGTCTTATTACAAAATCAAACCTGCATGGTGAGCTGCTTTGATAATTCATTTTCTGTCATTATTTAACATTTTTAGAGTATGTCACTAATGTTCACTAACCATAATTGGATAAATCTGCAGTGAGAAATTTCTAATTCAAAAAATTCCTTTCATTTAAGGGTTATATTATAAATGAGCTTGTAGTTTTTAACATTGTACTTGGACAAAAAAAAGTGTCATTCGATAATTGAACAAAGACATCATATACAATATATACAATATTTCTAAAGACAGCTGAGAGTGTTGGTGCATACATGGAATATGTGACTTAACTCATTTAGCAGATAGAGAACCTTTGTTAACATATTGTCAGACTCTGCATTTAATGCTGATTTTATTTTAGCACAACATTGCAAAATAGCCTTTATGTTTATTATGGAAGAATTAAATTAAAATGCCACACCTCACAGAAGGAGAATATTCTAGCATCCTCAACTATTCAGAACATTCCTGCAAATCTATGAATATTACCTAATATTAAAACCTAGGACTTAAAATAGATTATGGGTAGGAATTGAGAATTTATTTTTTACTCTGACTTCTAATACAATCTGGTGTCATAATCTATATCCGGTTAGAAAAAACAAATTGTAGAAGAATGGGACTGTTTGAAACATAAGATGACATCTGACAGGAAAGAGAATAAGCATTTCTTAAAGGCACTGTGATCTTTGTCTATTTAACTTTTCCCTGTGTCACCTCATTCGCTTGGATGATCATTTTATCTGAAGAATTTAATTAGTAGTGATAACACCTTTAGTGTGTTTTGTCAGCCATTCTAAACACATTTCCTTTAAAGGGGGACAAGTTTCAAAAACTTTCATGGAGTTAAGCTTATATTATCATTTACATGGAGCACCTCATTCCCTAATACTGTGAATAAATGAGATATCTGTGTTACCTGTAAAGAAAAATTTACTTTAACTAGATTGAAATCTGAAATACTGAGTGAAGATCTTTAAAGCTCAATTTATACTTCTGTACTAGCATTGGCTAATAATACTATTGTAGATAGGTAGATTCCCACTTCATTCATGTAAGGAATGTCAAGCTCATTTCTGATATAACCCTACTACAAATAGTTGGTGTGCATAACTATCTATCTACCTGTCAATGCTAGTATATATGTGCTGGAATTTCATAACATACATTCAATCCCATTTTGAATTTAGTATCTTAAAGAAAAGCAAATGGTTTTATCCCTGAGGAAAATGTTATTTTATTCCAGAATTACGCAGATACTTTGAGGGTGTTTTTGCAGTAGCCAGCAGCCTTTGAGAAGGTAGCATTGTGGGAAGAAGCTCTCCTAAAACCTGCTGTTATTTAAAATTTGTTTTTATTCTTTAATTTCTGTCCTGGAATTTATAGAGCACTCGCACTGTAAATGTAGTGTTGTGTTTTTTTTTTTTTAAGGCTGGTAAATTAAATCTTACTGTATGGAACTTTTAATCTCCTTTTAAAGTTGTTTTCAGTGATTGTATTTAAAAACTATGTAGTGTTTATAACTTTTCTTTTTTTCTCTTTAATAGCAATGATCAAAGCTGAAGAAAGCAGGTAAGCAATTTTGGACATCAGTACATATTTATAAATTTATAGCATCCTCCTATAACATCCTTGTTATAATTGTCTGTATAAATAGTATTTAACATGGTAGGCCTGATAGTTTGATATCTTTGGAGGATTTTGGACAGGGGAAGAGATTTACTCAAGATACACACATGATGCTCCTAGATAGTTATTTGAATTTGGACTACATCCTTACCAAATTAAGACCATTACAGAAATGTCCAAAATTTGATTTTGGTTAATTTGAGAACAGATGAAATATTTTATCTATCTCTTGGTTTACCCAGATTTTCCTTTCAGTGGGTGAAATAAAATTTAAAGAAATTTACAATATAAATTGAGTTTTAAGGCATAATACAATCTGATAGGACATTTGTAAATGAAAATGATTATTGGTTTTGGAAATGCAGATTGTTGCATCAGTGCATTATATGTTATCACAAATGTTTGCCAAATTAAAGTAATTCTGTTTCATACTGTGGTTTTAATCTTTTTAGATGGCTTAATAGTTTGGCAATACTGCCCTTTTTCCCTTTAGTTTCTCTTATTCATTTGATTTTATAATAATTTTAAACAGACTTTATTTGTGTTTGCAATTATTTGTATTGAACTGACCAGTTTTCTCTTTTTTAAATATATAGTAAACAAGAAGAGTGCACCACAACATCAGCAGCCCCAGTTCCTACAACAGAAATTCCAACCACAATGAGCACCATGGCTGCTGCAGAAGCAGCAGCTGCTGTTGTTGCAGCAGCAGCCGCAGCAGCAGCAGCTGCTGCTGCAGCCAATGCCAGTGCTTCCACTTCTGCCTCTAGTACTGTCAGTGGAACTGTTCCAGTTGTTCCTGAGCCTGAGGTTACTTCGATTGTTGCTACTGTTGTAGATAATGAAAATACAGTAACAATTTCTACTGAAGAACAAGCACAACTTACTAGTACCCCTTCTGTTCAGGATCAAAGTGAAGTGTCTAGTAATACTGGAGAAGAAACATCTAAGCAGGAAACTGTAGCTGAGTAAGTCTAGTAACTTGTTTTCTGCAAATCAGTCACAGACATCATTGATACAAGAAATTGCTGATTTAGTCAATGGCCAATAAGTGTTTAAAAATTGAGAATCAAAACATACACCTTTAGATAACAGTTTTTGAGATTTACTTTTGTGGGATCATGCTCTCAAAGTGCTGCAAGACTATTCCACTTAAGCTTAGAAAGCAGTGCTGGTGATGGGGTGAGTCTGTTTAAGTCTGAGTTATGGCTTAGCACAGCACTGCAGGGAAGTTGCTATAAGTTGATACTGAACAAATACGGAAAAATCAAGATAACATTTAACAATGTATAGGAAAACTGTTAATAGGATTAAATTGGTACAGCTTTTTAATAAAGCCAGAGAGCTGCATCTCTAAGTTCAGTTTCTCATTTCATATGGCTGTGCTTTCTATAGCTATAAAAAGTAACCTTGAGCTATGCTTCTTGACTTGAAAGTTACCCACATGTAAAATATTAGCCATGATATCAAGATCCAAACATGATCACCCATCTTAATATTTAAGTATATTGCTTTCATCTCCCTTCCTCTTTTTATAAACTTTTTTTAATTTTTAATGTGCATTTTCCAAAGTGAAAATAGCTTTGTAAATTTTTTTCTTATGTTTAGAAGCTTTAAAAAGATATCTATATAGTATATTTGAAGGCATAAAAAAGTTAAGATTTTTATTCTATCTTTCTGCCTTTTTTCTATGCATTTAAAATAAATGCATATTTTTAATTTTTAAAATATATCAGAGGCATCCACATCATTACAGATCCATATCCCATCATGTTGAATGATGACAGACATTTATATGAACATTAAGTAATCTCCTACTAGTAGATGTAGACATTTTAGGCCTTTTAGAGTAATATTCTTTTACATCTTTTTGTACTTATCCTATTTTTTCACAGTAATTTTTCACATTTTTAACAATCAGTTGTTTTCTGCTTCCTTTTTTCTGTTTCCTTACAGTGCTTGAGTCATTAAACTTGATTTCAATTACTCATAGATCATTTTACAGCTGGTAATTTTTGGCCATGTTGTTTCCAATATTTTTGATAATTTTAAGTATTCCAAACTAATATTGGGATGAGTTGATTGTATTTCGGGTGTGATTCAGAGGGTGTGAGTTACCTATATTTTTTGTTAGTGTATACTCCATAATCTTCCCCTATACGTTCAGCTTAACTATGGGGGATTGAGGTGTTTTTTGTTTTTTTTTTTCCTCTGGTGTGTTTTTTCCCCAGCATTGTCTTCTGTAAAGGAAGAAATGTTTATACAACTTTTTGTAAAGATGGCTCAACCAAGTATAGTTCATAATTCTTGGGTAATTCTTTTCTGTTTGAGATCACTGTTTGGCAGACTTTTTCATAAACCTTCAAAGAGTAATACTTGGTTTTGTGGGTCATATAGTGTGTCAAAGTGACTCAGTTCTGCTGAGGCAGTACCCAATCAGCCATAATCAATATGCAAACTCTTGAGCAGGGTCATGTTCTGATAAAGCTATATTTACAGAAATTGGCAGCAGGCTGGATTTGGCCTCAGGGGTCATAGTTTGCCAACCTCTATTTAGATTGATCTCTGCATCTTATTTTATGCACGCTTGCCCAAAGCCTGTTACTAAGACACAAAAATGAGACCATTAAGTTTTATAAGCCATTAGAAAGTATAAACTTGTGGAGTAGTGAAAATAGTGTTGTAATATAAATGTTTATTTTGGCCTTTGTGCAAGGTCTGAATAACAATGTTAGAGAAAATATATACTAGTATTTGTGTTCCATTAAATATATACTAGTATTTGTGTCTCTTACAGATGAGTTTATTCTAAAATTGTCAAATTTTACCTAAACATCAAAGAGTAATTAAAACATTATTTTCCGAAGTAAAGCAAATGTTTATTTAAATTATAAATACCATGTATAAATCTTTCTTTAGTTTTACTCCCAAAAAAGAAGAGGAAGAAAGCCAACCAGCAAAAAAAACGTATACGTGGAATACGAAAGAGGAGGCAAAGCAAGCATTTAAAGAATTATTAAAAGAAAAGGTATTTATATTGTAGATTTTTATATGATATATAGTATCTAGTAAATGAAATTATCCTTTAATGCAGTTAGTACCTTGATGGCTTTATTAAAAATACTAATCTTGTAAATAGCTTTGACTGAGAATGAACTAAATTTTTTAACTTTTTTTTAAAAACTTCCAACCAAAAAAATATATAAGGTACTATATAGCACATTCCACTTCAGTCTTTAAAGCTTTTATTCATAAAAGTTTTCTGTCTTCTAATCAGTAGTCTTAAGAAAGTATTAATATCCTGTTTAAATTAATGGTCTGTTTAAATTTCAGTTTTAAGTTTTCTTTTTAATCTATAGACAGTTACACACATTTGCCTTGTGTCAATAAATTATTTTTTAGACCTTTTTTAAAACTCCTGCAAAGGGAAGTGCTTGATGTTTGCAGTGAGTATTGTTTTGTGTGAAATTTTAACTTTTCATTAAATGATTTTCAGCGTGTACCATCTAATGCTTCATGGGAGCAAGCTATGAAAATGATCATTAATGATCCACGATATAGGTAATACTTTGGTTTTTTGATTACTTTGAGCAAAGCAAGCCTAGAGAATTTAAATTGTGTCAAATAATGTAAATTTTTATTCCCATTGATCTTCTTGTTATTTTGGATACCAATAATAGAGTTGCTTTATGTCTGATAAGAACCAAAAGTTAAAAAGGTTTGTCACACAATGTGGGCACCCTTTTATAGATAGTAGAATTAATTTTTAAAGGAGAAATTATTTTCTGTTCAGTAACTTACTGAAATTTTCTTAATTTGTGAATGAAATTATTTTTTCAAGACACTAACATTTGATCATCTTCATTTACTCTTACATGATTTTTTTTTTGTTTAGTGCTTTAGCAAAGTTGAGTGAAAAAAAGCAGGCCTTTAATGCTTATAAAGTCCAAACAGAGAAAGAAGAAAAAGAAGAAGCAAGATCCAAATACAAAGAGGCTAAGGAATCCTTTCAGCGTTTTCTTGAGAATCATGAAAAAATGACTTCCACAACTAGATACAAGTAAGATTTTTGCTGATTATGTTGTATGTTTACTGTACTGTTTCCATGTTAGACTTTTTGCTAGGTACAGTAACTAATCAGAGTAGATGCTCATTAAATAAAGCTTAAGGGATTGTGAATGTGGTAGTTTCATAAAATAAAAGATCAATCAGTAGCTAAATGTGGAATTTATAGGACTTCGTTATTAATTAGGGACTACAACAAAAAAGGAGACTTTTATTTAATAATGAAATGTTGACTCCTTTCTCCTTAATATAAGAGTTCAATTATTTTTATATTTGTGGAATAGAAATGGGCCATTTTTATTACGTGTAGCATATTTTGAAAATTTACATTTATGTAGCATTCTTCATTTTTGAGTGCTTTATTATTTAAGATTGTGAGTAATTCAGTATTAACATCTTTGCAACGAGGTACTGAGTTCATTTTCTGTATATTTTTCTTATTTTCCTCACTCTTCTGGAAAAGCTTTATTGAAGAACTCTTCATTTCTTTAAGTAGTCTTATTTTATCTGTTAACTAAATTTCTTAGAGTTTGTTGAAGTCTGTAATTTAGTTCCATGGGTGGTTTGTTAGTCTCTGTAGCTGCCTTAAGAAATAGAGGTAGTCCTAACTGCAAAACATTGCTCAATTATCCCCACTGTCTCTAAGGAGAAATCAAGACTTAACCTGTCTTGTTTTTCTTAATTACCAAAAAGTTTTCCTGTATAATACCATTGTGAACTTAAGAGTGGAAGAGTGTTCATCTGGTGGTGTTAAATTTAGAATAAAGTTTAAATGGTTTAAAATTACTTTTTATGGTATAATGCAGAAACATTTAATCTTTTTAACAAACAGAAAAGCAGAGCAAATGTTTGGAGAGATGGAAGTCTGGAATGCAATATCAGAACGTGATCGTCTTGAAATCTATGAAGATGTTTTATTCTTTCTTTCAAAAAAAGAAAAGGTATTATTCACTGTTAACAGTATTTATAGATTAAACAACATGTTTCTTGTTTAGGAGTTACTTTATAACATGTCCATTCTTGTTGGTTTATCTACTATATATGGTGCTGTAGATCTGTTTATTAGAAGTTAAGTTAAAAAATAGGTAGCTCTTGGATTTTCCTGGTGGTCCAGTGGTTAAGAATCCACCAGCCAATGCAGGGGACATGCTTTCAGTGCTTGTCAGGGAAGATCGCACATGCCACAGGCAACTAAGTCTTTGCCACAACTACTGAAGTAGCTAATACCTAGATTGTCAGTAATTGCCTGTCTTATGCCCACTTAGAAAATGCTTTTTTTTTTTAGCTTGTTTGAGTTTAGAAAATAGTATTTTTCCTTACAAGGCATTAATTTATGATTATTTTAAAAGAACAGCAGTAATGTGTAATTGTTAAAATGTATTTGTATTAAAATGTATTTGTAGGATAGTGTTTTTGAAATACTGTCCTGCAAATACATTTAGTTTTGCTCATGTCTATATTATTCACTAAGTTATATGTTATCCAGTCTTCCAGGAGACTTATAGAAATGTAAGTATTATTAACAAAAATTTGAACATCACTGAAAGTGGTTGAACACATTATCGTTTACCTGTTGTGTGATTTGTCTGCAGTAACTTTTGTTTGGATAGTGTCTACAATACATAGTTGTGGGAAGAGAGATTTTGTGAGGCGGAGAGGGAGTTCCAGGTTAGTCTTAGAAGAGAAGTTAAACAAATTGAAGGTAAGAGGGAAGCAGTTAGGCAAGAGTACTGAAAAGGTAAAGAGTGTTGATATTTAAAGCAAATGGATAGCATTTGAAATTTGGACATCAGAATGTGAAGAAACCTTTATTGATTGCATTTCATACATTATGCTTTATTTGAATGTTAAAACATACATTCATATTTTTTAGGAGCAAGCAAAGCAGTTGCGAAAGAGGAATTGGGAAGCCTTAAAAAACATACTTGACAACATGGCTAATGTGACATATTCTACTACTTGGTCTGAAGCCCAGCAGTATCTGATGGATAATCCAACTTTTGCAGAAGATGAGGAATTACAGAGTAAGAGTTACAACTAAATGGAAGGAATAGTTTTAAAACAGTTGTCTAGCACGGATGGAGCTTGGTGGGCTGCGGTCCATGGGGTCGCTAAGAGTCAGACATGACTGAGCAACTTCACTTTCACTTTTCACTTTAATGCATTGGAGAAGGAAATGGCAACTCCCTCCAGTGTTCTTGCCTGGAGAATCCCAGGGACGGGGGAGCCTGGTGGGCTGCTGTCTATGGGGTCACACACAGTTGGACATGACTGAAGTGACTTAGCAGCAGCTAGCAGGGGAAATTGGTCACTTTTTTTTTTTTTTTTTTTAATGAGATCACTAACTGAATTTTGCATAATTGTTTGTCCATTCCTGAAAAGTTGTTTTGTTTCCAGATAGGATATTTCTTTCTGAGTTTTGTGATTCAATACAAAATATTTTCCCCAAAATCTGAAGTTAGCTTTATCAAGTATAACTGAAATATATTTATTAGGTCAAACCTGAAATTTTGCCTTGCTATTTATTTGTGGTTTAATGGGAACTAAATTAGTGACCAGATTTATCATGCTGTGCTCTTGAGGTAGTGGCTTTATAGAGATTCACAAAAGGCAAAAAAAAATGTATTAGCATTATCTTGTAGTAAGCTTCCCTAAGGTCTGTCTTATTTTTGACCTACCTAGTTGCTTATTAAATTGCAGCTTTCTTGATTACCCTTTTGAATACCATACTTTAGTAGGTTTGAGGGAAGGCATAGAATTTTATACTTGAAAAGCTCTTTGGGTAATTCTGATATTGCTAACCAATTTATCACAATTCTATTTTCATTATTTGTGTCGTATGTATTGTCTTGGTTTCATCCTTGAATTCAGAGTATGTTTTAATGAAGTCTTTTCGAAATTTCCCATGTGGAAATTCCCTGACAGTTAAGTGGTTAGGACTCTGCTCTTCCACTGCAGAGGGCTTGGGCATGATCCCTGAATCAGGGAGCTGTAGACTTAAAAAATAGTGACCACCTAGAAGTTGAGAGTTATGTTTATTTGGTGGAAATTTTTAGGATTTCAAGCCCAGTAGACTTAGGCATCTCAAATAACCATGAGAAGACTGCTCTGAGGCGGCGAGAGGAGGAGCCAGGATATAGAGAAGTTTTATAACAAGGGCAGGTAGTCTGAAAGTCAGAAAATGATTGTTAATTAAAGGAAGACAGATACCTCAAGGAATTTAGGAGTTCAGCACTCTTCTATGCTTGGGAAGGTACAAGAGTCTGGGCTAACTGAAATCATTCCTTTAATATGCATCTCAGCTTTCTGGGGCCAGTATCCTGTGTATTTATCCCACATCCTGAGCTTCCATGGGACTCAGTTTAGGGAGTGGTTGCAGCCTCATGGCTGCCAGATTACAGATACTCTTCTCTTTCCTGAGTGCCCTTAAGGGCCCGAATTGGAGGGTGCAATTGCTGATGACTGTTAAATCCTTGTTTACTAATATGGCCAGAAATACTTCATTCCTCAGAACTAAGATCCTGAAAGCTGTGCACATGGCCATAAGGAAATAAAAAGATCAAGAAATAATTATATAAATAAAAAGTTTTCCATAAACATTTCCTATTTAGATAATTAAAAGTTATATTTGAGTATACAAGTATTCAGATAAAGTGAATTTGAACTTTGTAGGGAGTTAATGCAAATAATGCAAAGTTAATACAAATAATGCAAAGTTAATGCAAATAAACCTCTTTCTTTACTGATATTTGTTTTAATTTTTTATAACTGATAAAAATTCTAGATATGGATAAAGAAGATGCATTAATTTGCTTTGAGGAACACATTCGAGCTTTAGAAAAGGAAGAGGAAGAAGAAAAACAAAAGAGTTTGCTTCGTGAAAGGAGACGACAGCGTAAAAATAGAGAATCTTTTCAGGTAATTTTAAAAGTTCTGTTTTTCAGCTTAATTTTGTAATATGGTTAATGACCTTTAAGAGTGATATAAGCAATTTTGAGAATCCCAGTCTCAGATCATTAACTTGGGCTTTGCAGAGGATCCATAGACATTAATTCTTAAATTATACAGTTAGTTGTGAATCCACTTAAGGAGAGTAGCCATTCCAGGCAAGAGAAACACAGAAGGCTATAGCAGATTTGGTATTTAAAGTGAACACTGATAGGTATGGTTTCACTCAGGAAAGAGGAATCAATAGCATAAGGGAGGACTGAAAATAAAATGTGTGATGAGTCATTAGTACTTATTCATTTTTAGTTCTTTAAAGAACTGTAGGAAATGCTGTGGTATGCTTTTGAGGATGGAGAATCCCAGGGACAGGGGAACCTGGTGGGCTGCCGTCTGTGGGGACACGACTGAAGTGACTTAGCAGTAGCAGCATAATTCTTAAACACTATACAGAGGAGCTAAAATTACAGGTTCTCTGTATAGCCTTATTTTGCATCTATGTCATGTTTTAATTACTGGATCTCTTTCATTAAATCCTGTATTAGGATAAGTGCAACTCCTCATGGTGCCTAAGATCACCAGTCACCTTAAATGCCACAGCCAATAGCATTATTGCAGTCTTCATTGCATAAGAATGTAACGTTTACTTCTCTTGATGGTTTTCTTTTATCTTAGTAGTTTCCCAAAGGATCATTTGGAGTATTGTTAAAACCAGGGGTTGTTGAGCCTCACCCTCAGAAATTGATTCAGTAGATCTCTTTCAAGTTGTACATAGACCTTTTAAAGGAAGTAGAGCAGCAGAGGAAGATTACTGAGCTGAATGTCTGTCGCAGAACCAATAGAACATGCTTTTGCCTGCATGTGTGCTTGTTGTGTTCAGTCACCAAGTCATGTCCCCCCAAGGACTGTAGCCTGTCAGGCTTCTCTGTCCAATTATATTAGTAGTAATCAGAAACCATGCCAGACACATACTAACGTGATACAAAGCTATATTTTAAGCTTAAGAATCAGATTAAATATTTTAGGCTGAAGCCCAGATTAAAGGTAGGGGCAAAATTAGACTGATGTTTTGATTAGATAGTTCAGGGTTAAAGACTAGCTTTTCTTTGGTAAGAGAGACCAGTCAAGATGGAAGGAATGAAGAAAGAATTAAAAGATGGAAGTATTCTGTTACTAAGTAAAATCTTTGAAGGTTTATTCAAGTATATATGAGTAGTTATATCATGGACAATATATAAGGAGACCAAAAACAAGGAAGGAGATGAGGGAAAAGAGATTATTGAGTTGGACTGAGGTAGTGAGTGGTGTTGAACTAGTCATTTTGTTGATGGTCATGATCTGGGGAGAAGTTACTACTAGCATCTAATTGGATAGAGGCCAGAGGTATTGATAAACGTTTCCCAATGTACAGGATTCCCATCCTGCATTGTGCCCCCGAAAAGTTTATGAGCTCCAAGAAGTCATTAGTGCCAGCGTTGGGAGCTGCCTTCTCTAAACATAAGGCCTAATGTGTTCTGGAGGATTTATTTTTTTATTTAATTTTCTAAGAGGAAGATACATAATTTTACTAAAGCAATACATTCAGAGTTTGGAGAACTAGGACTTAACCCCCATGTCTGATTTTAAAACCTATTCTTTTTTCCATATTACTATTATAACAAACATAAATTTTTATAGGCACACTTTATTATTATTTTTACTATTTGCCTACTTTCAGGGAAACATATTGACTTCAATACTCTGCAATTTTCAGATGTCCTTCTTCCTGAAAACCAGCCTCAGCCATCTTTGAAGCAGCTTGCTTTTCATCTTGTCCCCATCCTTCCCAAGATGGGGTTAGTAAATACTGGGTTAGCCACAAAGTTTGTTTGGGTTTTTCATAGTATCTTAGGAGAGACCTGAAGAAACTTTTTGGCCAACCCAATAAAAGAGAGTAAAAGCCATACAGTTTTAGCATAATGGTTTTCAAACCTGAATTCATATCAAAGTTATCTGGTGATCTTTAAAAAGTAAATTATAAGTATCTTTATTTTAATTCATATTTTAAAAGGAACCTCAAGTGATTTCTAATTATCACTCAAGTTAGATTGGCTGTTGAAACAGTGGTGGTGGTAGTAGTTTAGTTTCTAAGTCATGTCTGACTTTGAACCCTGTGGACTGTAGCCCACCAGGCTTCTCTAGCCATCATACTTCCCAGGCAAGAACACTGGGATGAGTTGCCATTTCCTACTCTATCATTACTGGGGTAGATTCAGTGTCAAATGCTATTACTTATCAGATCTTCGCAGCCAAGAAGTAAAACAGAAATACTAGCAAAGCAGATATGATAGAGTAGATTCTTTAGATACTAGAGAGCATCTTTGAAGATGGTTTCCAAGCTATTTTAAGGATTCCACAGAGGGAGAAGTGTAAGTGATCACATAGCAGGGGTGTTGTTAAGCTCTCATTTATGTTGAAGGGTAAGGATGAAAGGATAGAAATTTTAAGTTTGAGAAAGAATTTTGGATATAGAGACTGAATCGACGTGCTTATTCCCATTTGGAGAGAAGTGGGGCTATATGTCTGGTATCATTCAGGGCAGTGCTATTCAATAAAAATTTGTATGCCACATACATGATTGTAATTTCTTATTTAACTAATTTTAGTAACCTCTTATTTCACCCAGTATACCTAAAATATTTTCATTTTAACATGCAACCAATATTTATTTTGGTAATAAACCTTGAGAATCATTGTGTGTTGTATACTGCTGGCACATCTCAGTTCAGAGTCATATTTCATGATACTTAGCAGCTGCATTTGACCAGCGACTGTGGTATTGAACAGTGCAGGTATAGGAATTTTAGGAACAAAATTTGTACCATAGTTTAGGGACATTTATAGCATTAAATAAACTCTATAAGGATTTCAGGAAGCAGAAAATGTGAAAATTGCAGACTATTGAAGTCAATATGTTGCCCTGAAAGTAAGCAAATAGTAAAAATAATAATAATAAAGTGAGGCTATAAAAATTTATGTTTGTTATAACAGTAATAGAAAAAAAGAAATAGGTTTTAAAATCAGACATGCAGGTTAAGTTCTAGTTCCCTAAACTCTATGTATTGCTTTAGTAAAATTATATATCTTCCTCTTAGAAAAGAAAATTAAATAAAAAATAAATCTTCCAGAACACATTAGGTGTTATGTTTAAAAACAAAAAGTACATTTTACAGTAAAAGTGCATGTACCTTCTTTAGCCTCATTATTTGTAATAATAAACAGTGCTTTGAATTTACTTGTATACATATTTATAAACTAGAAATGATGATCTGTCTTAAAGGGGCACATAAACTGAAGTCTGTAAAAGTAATGCACACCTTTTGTCTGAAGTCCAAAATAGTTTATGTAAAAGCAGATTTTACTTTCATCAAAGAGCAAGTATCAGTTGCACTTAAACACATTTGTGATAACACTGGTAGAAGAGTTTTATATATTGCTGTTTTTAACATATATTTTTATTCATGTTATACCAACATTTCCAAAGTCCTTAAATATGGCTTTTGAATATGTAATGAGTTTGTTGTTGTTGTCCCTTTCCCCCAGATATTTTTAGATGAACTGCATGAACATGGACAACTGCATTCTATGTCATCTTGGATGGAATTGTATCCAACAATTAGTTCTGACATTAGATTCACTAATATGCTTGGTCAGCCGGGTGAGATTCTTCTTTTTCCTAAATTGTAGTTATAATAGTTGGAACGGGCCACAGGGAAGGGTGGTTGTGTTTGGGGCATGGGGTGTGCTTTCTTTTGTTTTATAAACAAAAAAGTAATTGCAGCTCTTTGATTAGAGCTAGCTTTTGACTTCTTTAGTTTTTTCATTAGGATCAACTGCACTTGACCTTTTCAAGTTTTATGTTGAGGATCTTAAAGCACGTTATCATGATGAAAAGAAGATAATAAAAGACATTCTGAAGGTAAATATATACTATTAACTTTTAGTCTGGGGCATATTTTTTAAAATAATACTATGTTCTTTTTGTTACTAATATTAACAAGATTTCTGTTTTTTAGGATAAAGGATTTGTAGTTGAAGTAAATACTACTTTTGAAGACTTTGTGGCAATAATCAGTTCAACTAAAAGATCAACCACATTAGATGCAGGAAATATTAAGCTGGCTTTCAATAGTGTAAGTTATCATTCTTACTGTTATAAACAACTAGATTAATAAAACAGTTCTTAGTACATTTGGCTAAAGATACTTAAGTTGTATGTATTACATACATACAAATTAGGGAATAGGAATAGTATTTTACAGAGTAGTGGACACTTTCAAATAAGGTAACAGATAATATACTTAGATGGTGAGTGATAGTAAATTCCTTTGCTAAAATTAATTGGCCCTTACCTTATAGATGATGGGAGAATAATGAATTTAACACAAGTTAAATTGTACTATATATATATAAATATGTTTTCTAAAAGTTACTAGAAAAGGCAGAAGCCCGTGAACGTGAAAGAGAAAAAGAGGAGGCTCGGAAGATGAAACGAAAAGAATCTGCATTTAAGAGTATGTTGAAACAAGCTACTCCTCCAATAGAATTGGATGCTGTCTGGGAAGATGTATGTATACTTACAAATTTTTTCCTTTACAGTTGAAAATAAAAATCTTTTTCTTTCTCATAGCTACAGAGATAAACTGAAGTTATTTGAAGATTGTGAACTCAGCTGTGATGGCATTTAGGAATACTGGAGGAATGGAAATAAAGACTGAGAGGGCTGGGCTGCCAGTTTTCACTTGCTGTTTTTTTAGTCATATTGGTATATTTTTCTCAGTTTTCATATTTTTATTGCATATCTGAATTTTTCAGATCCGGGAGAGATTTGTAAAAGAGCCAGCATTTGAGGATATAACTCTAGAATCTGAAAGAAAACGAATATTTAAAGATTTTATGCATGTGCTTGAGGTAATTTTAGTTATATTGTAATTGGCTGATATATTTAAAAATATGTAAAACTTTTTTTTTAATCGAAGAATTTAGAATGATCAAAGTGTTCTTCCTAAATTATACTACTTTTATACAAATGTACTTAACTATCTGGGATGATTAGGGAGTGGTTTATTCTATAGAAACTGCTTTTAAATGAAACACACTAGGCTTGCATGAGAAGGTAAAGATCTATTTAGTGAAGACAATTCATATGTTTCATATTTATATAGTGTTACAGAAATTCATCAATTTAGGAGTCACATGGAATGATTAATAAACCTGTAAAGAACTTAGAATCTGTAAAGCAGATATAAAACAGTTTTAAGCATATTTCAAATATTATACTACATTAGAGGTGTTGGAAGCTCGGGAATGTTCTGAAAAATAGTAAGTTTTTGCTAAAACAAGTAATGATAAAATTACAAATTGTTCCACTAGCTGAATTAAGGGTATTTTGATGAAGATTTCAGGTAATCACTTATAGATAGTAAACATGCTAAATTGACCAATAATAATTATTATTTGGTGCCCATGTTATGCTTAACAAATATTACATATACGAATGTAATCCTCACAGCAACCCTGTGAAGTTACAGATGAGCAAACTGAGGCCAAAAGGAAAAGTAATTTGCTGTGAAGGGATTCCAACATAGGCTTTTGACTCTAGGGCCAGTGCTTTTACCAAATATGCTTTGCCATCAGTTTTGGACAAACTTATACTTCACAGCAAAGTGAAGTTAGCATATACTTAAATTTGTAATGTTCATGGTCTTTGGGAATAGCAGGTAACTTAATTGTTGACGATTTCTTAGGATTTATTGTCCTTGATAAGTATCAGTGTTGACAACAGTTTGCTCTGTTAACAGGCCCCTTGTACCATATGTTGTCTCTCAGCTGCCTTTAAATCTAGTGCTATTGGCCTGTAGATCTTTTCTACTCAGATCAGCAGCATCTGCATTACCTGTAAACTTGTTAAAAATACAGAAACTCAGGCCCCATTGGCAGAAATGTATCAGAATTATCATTGTCACAAGATTCTTAAGCACTGGAATGTACATTTAATTTTGAGAACCTTTGTTGTAGTGTAGTGTGTTAATATTTTCCCCCAATTCAGGAATGTCCACAACAAGATTCTTTCATGATCTGTGCTGGTAAAGTGATGAGGTCATAAATGGAGCTGATGACCACATAGGGAAGAGCTGAACATACCAGAAAAGGATTTGGACCTCAAAAACGGGCCTTGAGGTAGAAAAGGAAGAAGAGTTAACAATTAGTGACATAAAAAGTGAGAGTCCCTGAACCAGATTTTCCCTTTCCACTTATTTGTAAACTGATTTATTTCCAAATCCTTAGATATGTTTGGGAGTAGGGAACTTTTACTGCAGCATTTCCCCTCTCCTTCTAGCCTGATCATTGTTCTAGTAAGAGTTAAAATCCATAGAACATTTCCTTTTTTGATTTCACGTGTAGTTAGATTGCCTTTGGATATCTTAAGTTCGATGAGGAAGGGAATGCTCCTTGAAAAGAAAGTAGATTTTGTATTCAATTTCTGAGACTAACCTCCTTTACAGATGGCTCTGGGGTAATTCTTTATTTCAGTGCTGAACTTAGCTCACTGACAAAAGCCATGTTCATCAAATAAATAAAATGTAATTATATTTCATTGTTTTTGAAAGTAGTGTGACTATTCTGTAGATACATACCTTTATAGAGGGTATCAGTTGTCCCCACTGTACCCACACCATTCTCATTGCTGTAAGAAGTATTTTATTAATACTTTTAAACGTGTGTTTAGATGTGAAATGAGTGCGTATAGGATAGTTAAAATGTTCTCTTCACTTTAAGTGATAGTAACTCTTTGCACAGTTTCAAGTTGGGAAGTACATTCTAAAAATGCAAAATGAATGTCGTTTTTACTCTAAAAAGAACTTACTTGCAAAACTATTAAAAATTCTCTGTGATCTGTTATCTAAAGTGTGAGCTTCTGTAATTTTTTTCTTTTGCCTCTGTAGCATGAATGTCAACATCATCATTCAAAAAACAAGAAGCATTCTAAGAAATCTAAAAAACATCACAGGAAGCGCTCCCGCTCTCGATCAGTAAGAAAGTTTATTTAAAATGGTACCATAAGTATATTGAAGTATTTGTTAGCATCATTATGAATAAAATTGTTTATGTTGTGTAGGGGTCAGATTCAGATGATGATGACAGCCATTCAAAGAAAAAAAGACAGCGATCAGAGTCTCGTTCTGCTTCAGAACATTCTTCTAGTGCTGAATCTGGTAAACATAATTTTAACTTGATTAAAGTCGTTGGCATTTGGATGTCCTCAAATTCTGACACTTTTCTTTTCATGCTGCTTAGAGAGAAGTTACAAGAAATCAAAAAAACATAAGAAGAAAAGCAAGAAGAGAAGACATAAATCAGTAAGCAAACTCTTGATTTTTATACTGCACCTAAGCTTTTGCCCTTAGCTTTCTCAGTGGCAGTAGACATTTCTGCTTGGTCCTATGCAGAGTTTAGGTGAGCACCTAAACTCAAGAGTTTCAGAGTTGTGGTTCACCTTAATCTTGCAATAAAATCCTTTGGTGAACTTGAAACAAATAATAATAAACAGCGTTAGGATTCCCACTCTGGTTTTTTATACTAATCTTAGAGAAAGAGCCAAGTGTGTGTGTGTGTGTGTGTCATAGCTGTCTTAGAGAAAGAGCCAAGTGTGTGTGTGTGTGTGTGTGTGTGTGTGTGTCTCATAGCTATCTTAGAGAAAGAGCCAAGTGTGTGTGTGTGTCTCAGCTATCTTAGAGAAAGAGCCAAGTGTGTGTGTGTGTGTGTGTGTGTCATAGCTATCTTAGAGAAAGAGCCAAGTGTGTGTGTGTGTGTGTGTGTGTGTGTGTGTGTGTGTCTCATAGCTATCTTAGAGAAAGAGCCAAGTGTGTGTGTGTGTCTCAGCTATCTTAGAGAAAGAGCCAAGTGTGTGTGTGTGTGTGTGTGTGTCATAGCTATCTTAGAGAAAGAGCCAAGTGTGTGTGTGTGTGTGTGTGTGTCTCATAGTTATCTTAGAGAAAGCGCCAAGTGTGTGTGTGTGTCTCATAGCTATCTTAGAGAAAGAGCCGTGTGTGTGTGTGTGTGTGTGTGTGTGTGTCTCATAGCTATCTTAGAGAAAGAGCCAAGTGTGTGTGTGTGTCTCATAGCTATCTTAGAGAAAGAGCCGTGTGTGTGTGTGTGTGTGTGTGTCTCATAGCTATCTTAGAGAAAGAGCCAAGTGTGTGTGTGTGTGTGTGTGTCATAGCTGTCTTAGAGAAAGAGCCAAGTGTGTGTGTGTGTGTGTGTCTCATAGCTATCTTAGAGAAAGCGCCAAGTGTGTGTGTGTGTCTCATAGCTATCTTAGAGAAAGAGCCGTGTGTGTGTGTGTGTGTGTGTGTGTGTGTGTCTCATAGCTATCTTAGAGAAAGAGCCAAGTGTGTGTGTGTGTGCGCGCATCTCATAGCTATTGTTGAGAACCACAAGTTTAAACAACTTCTCTTCTATTCTTGGTTCTTGGTCTTAGGTACACATCAAGATATACCTAATCTTAGGGATGAAGGTACACCTAATTTAGTGACCCATTTTTAGTGATAGTTTACCCTGTCAGACTGTCATCTTTCCCATAGGAAAGACCAACTTGCTGCCATGAATCTTTGGAATGTTTTAGATTCCTTAAGGTTATCAATTCAGATTTCACCACTCTAGGAATACATAAATACTGTGTTAAATGTGGGTGTTCTTAAATATTACCAATATAAGGGTTTTTTTCCTAATAGCATTTTGATAAAGTAACCATTTTAACATTGTCTTTTATTTGCAAAGGACTCTCCAGAGTCAGATGCTGAAAGAGAAAAGGATAAAAAAGAAAAAGACCGGGAAGGCGAAAAAGACAGAACTAGACAAAGATCAGAATCAAAACACAAATCACCTAAGAAAAAGACTGGAAAGGATTCTGTAAGTATTTAGAATTCTTCCTCTTTGTGTCTACCAGTTAGCTGCTTTTCACACAAAGCAGTTTTCTAATGTATGTCATTTGTGTGACCCAATTTAAGCATCCTAAATTTCATATTCATTAAAAAAATAACGTGGCGTTCTGTCACTGTTGTTTAACCCACTAAGAAAGAATATGTTGTTCTAGCTTTGTACATTCTCATTAAGAAATGCCAATGGATGTTTTCTGCCTAATTTAAGAATATAAAATTTAACAGATGAAACTCAAATTGGGTTTTCCCTTGATATGGCATCATTGTAAATCCTGTTTCAATAGGTAGCTTTCCAACAGCTTTTAGAAATAATCATTGAGAGGAAAGAGGTGAGGGCAAATAGGGGGATATTATAAGCGAAATCTAGTGTTTTAATATCGAATTACATAGTCAGTCCTTAGTTTCCCCCATATGTATGTGTGTGGCAGAGCATATGACACATGCCTTCTTCACCTTGCTGTTCATGCCACAAATGCTGTGGGCTTAGCAAGCATAATGCCTCTGAGCTACCAACTGAGAGTTTAAGCTGTGTAGGTAAGTCCTCGTCTTCCCTTAGGATTTTCTCCTTGGGTGGGAATAGGGTGGAGGGGTGTTTGTTTTCAAACAGCACTGAAGAGTCTGATGCACATCTTTGGTGAGGAATGATTATTTCCTCTGTATTTACTTAGCGACTTAAGTGTCCTTGCTGCTGCTGCTAAGTCACTTCAGTCATGTCTGACTCTGTGCGACCCCATAGACGGCAGCCCACGAGGCTCCCCCGTCCCTGGGATTCTCCAGGCAAGAACACTGGAGTGGGTTGCCATTTCCTTCTCCAATGCATGAAAGTGAAAAGTGAAAGTGAAGTCGCTCAGTCGTGTCTGATTCTTAGCGACCCCGTGGACTACAGCCCACCAGGCCCTCCGTCCATGGGGAGTGTCCTTACATTAGATTAAATGGGATCCCTGAAGGGTGATAGAAAATATAGGTGAACAATCAACTTTTGAAGAGTTGAGTTCCTTCTCAAAGTGTTTTGTGTGGTTTTTGTTGTTTTTAAATTTTTTCCAGCCTAACTTGTCCTCATAACTCTGGGTACAATATAATAATGCTCAAAAGATAATACTTTAGTATAAAAATACAGGATTAACCTAGACTCTGAAAAATTAATGAAGAATACTTAGGAAATGAACACCCAGCTTCCATTAAATGGAAATAAGATGTTTCCTATTCAGTTATGTAGAAGGGAGGAAAAGAAATGGATACGTACTATTCTCCCTGATGTACATATTAAACTGAAAGTAAACACCTTAGGAGAGTTCCATTCTAAGAGAACTGTCTCCCCTGGTTACTCCCCAAATAACCAGGGAGTATTTGGTTAATTTGGTTAAGGCTTTTGGGAAAGAAATCAGTCTTTAATCAGTCTGTGATGCCTTAGTTTCTGTGGAAGAGAATCCATGTAGATTTTGTGTTCTTTTTTCAAAGGTTCAGTACTACTTACCCTTTTGAGTACTGACACGATCGTATTCACTGTTGTTTTTCAGGGTAATTGGGATACTTCTGGCAGTGAACTGAGTGAAGGAGAATTGGAAAAGCGCAGAAGGACCCTTTTGGAGCAACTGGATGATGATCAATAAATTATACCAAATATGTTTACAGTATGATTTAAAGTCTAATTCAGACCAGGGACTCTATTTTAAGTTCAATTGAAATAACACTGGGTTTTAATTATATCACAGGAAAAAAAAAAAAAAGTGCATTTAAGTATTGTTATTGTGGACTTTATAAAAGCAAAGGAAATTGAAAATAACTTTTGATTCTGTATCAAGAATCATATTTTCATACAGTCATAACTGTCTGTCTGTGACCCTTTCATAGGGCACTGCAGGATGGATTAAAGGTGGCAATTTACTGATAACTGCAGGTGTCTCTACTTTATTCTAAAGTGTAAGTCATGAGGTGATTTGATTTACTTTATAGAAGCTGGATTTTGAAGATATAATGGAAAAATTTTGATATCTAGTAGTACAAAAAAAAGCACCAGCAACTGATATACTGCTTTTTTGTGCACTACCCAACTGGTTAAAGATGATATGATCTTTTATGGTAAACTCAGAAATAGTGTTCATAATGGAAACCTGGTAGACCCTTAACTATAGTGGTGCTGCTCAGCACTGCTATAATAAAGCCACCATTATTTTTTATGGAACATCTGAATACATTTTGAAAAGGCTACTGTGAGGGCATTATTTTGAGGTGATGTTTAAAAAGTTAACATCAAATCAAATTGTAAATTAGCTTAAATATATTGCCTTAAGGACCTACTAAAGAATGTGCCACCGAACTTTAAGTGATGGCTGCAATATCCTTGTCTAAAACAAATCAATGTTGACTTCAGCAATTTCTTTAACAGTTTTTTTTTTTTATCCGAACTTTCTCTTGCTTTTTTTCATTGAGGAAGTCTTTTACCTTCCCTGCTCACTGAGAAGTATTGACTTCGTGGTACACATTCTAAAGCATTTCTGATTTGAATATTTTTGTACATTTTTATCAATTATTAAATCTTCTCTTCTAGTGTGTACTAGTATTTATTTCTACTGCTCAGCTCTAAAAAAAAGAAAAGAAAAAAATTGTATGATTCTTTAAAGGTTAAGATACTAAACCCCTAAAATTTTGCTTTATCTAATCCACATAGCCAAGTTACTTTCCTTTTTTAATATTTAAGAATATTATAAATCATACAGGCCCCTGTATTTGTTTTTGATCTATGAATTTCCTACAGAATACTTTAAGAAAGGCAATGGTTTGAAGCGAGAATACTTTTTACATGCTAACTTTTGAAGGTTGGTAATGTAATTTATACTATTTTCCTTCAGTGCAGGAGATTTTTTTTAAGTAAATAAATTTAGCACATAGTCTTTGGTATTACCTTAGGTATTTTTTTATTTTGGGCATTTGGGGCAATCCTAATTCACATTGGGATTTAGAAGAACAAAAAGTTCATTTTCCCTTCACCATCCTAATCAATTTGAAAGTGGGACAGACTGGGATGACTTTTCTCATCTCTGCCCCCTATGTTTCAATTAAATCTAGTATCCACTCTTGAAAGCCGCAGGGGAAGGCTGGGGGGAGTCCTGAACTGGGGGGAGTCTCAATGCCAAGTCATATTTCTGCTGTGAAATATGACATGACTTTGTAGAAAGTAAAAACCACTATCTTCATCAAATGCGAAGCCAGTTTCTGGCTTGACGTTAGTCTCCTATTGTATATTAGAACCACAACATATAACAACTTTATCAACAGGCAAGTTGCCTAGACTTAATGTTCAGAGGCCCCTTCATAATAATAGTTAATATTGTTTATCATGTCAAAAAAAAACACTTGACCTGGACATCAAAGTAAAATTTGCATATGATATTGGCAGAAATACTGGTGGTGTTTCACAGAATTTAGAATCTGTAAAACTTCCATGAATCATGATTTTTTAAAGTACAACTTGAAAGTTTTTAGTTTTCCTATTAAACTATTGATGTGATTTAGCATGTCCTTAAATTAACTTTCTGTATTATAGAGATACTGTCTTATCACAACTTCAGATTCCCATAAGACAGTACAAACTCAAGTTTCCTTATTGTTCCAACCATGAAAATTATTTGACCCAAAAACAAAGCTAATGAGTTGTAAAGCAAAAATACAACGTACTTTTTATAAAGTATGTAATTGAAGTGACTATAATCCTGTAGTGATCCCATCAAATGGCATTAAGTTGCCAGAAAGATACTATGGCCTGGGATATAGGTGATGGGTAGATTTTATTAAAATAAGAGTTATGTGTGAATATCTTTAATCCATTTGATTAGGTTTCTAAATCTTCAGTCTAATAAAGTTGGAATGTCATAGAATATTGGTTTTAATAGAGCTGAACAGTTACGTTCAAAATGTGTTCAAACAGAAAGTATGTTTATATTCAGATAAAGGGAATTTATACTTTTCAGTTAAGCCTCAGACTTAGGTAAATGTTAAGGGCTTATCTTCCCTCATTATCATTAATATTAATGAACTCTTGGATTAAATTCAATAATATATTTAATATGCTTAATAATCAAAAATAGGACTTCAAATATTCCTTCCAGTATAAAATTCCAGTATTTAATTCCTATGTGGAAAAATTGAATTGGTATAAAAAGTTAATGATATATGAAGAATTCTTTGCACCTCTCCCAAGTGTATTTAAGCAACATAAAACTTTTAAATAAAAGCAGTGGTCCCAACATTTTTAATACAGTGATGCCATTTCATTATCATTACCCAAAGGAGCGTCAGCCTATAGATCATTCATGTGTTTCAACAATGAAAATAATTTTTATGCCTCCCAGTAAATCTGAAAATGCTCAAAGTATCACAGCCATTTCATCTTGATTTTTGCTAACTGCACCCCGTTTACAACAATAGTATGAAAGGGGTTGGCCTAGAGTAAAGCAGTCTTTTAATTCACAGTGGTAAGACTGTAAAACTTCAAAATCTGTATACATTTTTCTGAAAAGAAGATCCATAGTTTTCATTGAGTTACCAGGGGGCCTGCATCTTGTGTTAAGAATCATTTGCCTAGGTGATCCTGGTTTTCTTCCAGTGTTAATGGTCAACTGAGTGCTGACTAGGCAGCCACTTTTTATTTTTGCATCCAGATAGGGGTAACTCCTTTATTTAAGGATTATTTAAAACTTGGATACTATTTGAGAGAGCAGTTTCTAATCAAATAGTACCCAGCAAAGAGTAATTAATGCATTTAAAAAAATGAGTTTATAGGGTGTTCATTATGTAACTTAAATGTAAACTGCAAAGCTAAAGAACTAAATAAACACTTCTAAAAGCAAAATCGAGGCAAAGCACATTAATTCCTTACATCTTAAATCAGACTTTTTCTTTTCCCTTGGGGAAGTCTCTCTCCCAATAGCAGGTCAAATTTTCTTTTACATTTTCTAGGACTCATTTTACATAAAGGAAAAGCAAAATAACATCCCAAGTAATTTACATGGAAATGCATTCTAAGTTATAGTTTCATTCTATGGTTCTAGTAATGGTGTATAGCAGTCTAATAATACTTACCTTCCTTATTCTTACCTTGCTGTTAAGTTTTTCCACCGTTTTGATGTAGATGGTGGTCAGATTCCTTGGGGGCAAGGATTTGTGTATCACTCACTGTCATGCGAATTAGAACAGTGCCTGGCACATAGTAGGCATTTATTGAGTGAATGTAAAATAAAATATCAGTTGACAGATGTACTCATCCAGCATCCATGGTACTTGTCATCTGTATTAAAGGGCTTGAAAAAGCATCATGGCAATAAACCATACTGAACCCCAAACTAATTGAAGTACACTGAAGATACATTCTAATGACTGTGCCTCAGTCTTAACTGTTCCTTCAGAAATGTCCAAACACTTATTATATATGAGAACATACAACTTTTCATGTGGTTTTTGAGTAGGAAAGGCAATCTCTTGTGATGATTTGAAACATACCTTCATATCATACACACAATTCTGTTACAAGGGTAGTCGTTTAAAAGTAGTAACTTTTGAGGAGCTAACATTTAGCTAGATCAGAGTTGATCTAAAGGCCCTAATTAGACAAAACAAAGTTCCTATTTTAAGTTCTGAGAACTAATCATTTCAGGCCATTTTTGACAAACAGGTGAATAATGGTGACAGGGCATGTATGCACTTAAGTGCTACTGGAGCTAACTTAAAGATGAGTAGGAAGGGGAAGATTTTGCTCCAGTTATCCACATAGTCTCCCTAGCCCTCCAAACCATACTTTCTGGCTTAAATTTCTTAATTGCAGTGAATTTTTTATGCTTTTTAAAAAATCACTATATAAAAACTGTTCTTGTGAGTCAGTATGATCTAGTTCAAGGCCATCTCATCATTATTAGTGATAGATACTTGACTGTTAATTTGATGGTAATTTGTCCTAGGTTTAAGGTTGATATTTGCATTTGAGGGGAACTAGCTCACCTCCAGTTTTTATTCTGACTGAAACAAAGTGGCTGTCTAATCTCACATCATATTCAAACTAAGCCATTTCTTGATGCCCCTCTTTTATGCTGTCTTGGGGGGTATCTAAATGTGGTAATTATAATCTTTTTTTTTTTTTTTTTGGTCCTGCCTGCAAACTTTTTTGGTAGGTGTTGCTCTCTTGCCTACCTCTACAACTAAACTGAAGACTTGTTCTGAAAGGTGAGTAATAACAAGGAACAAGGTTTCTACTTTGTGTTTGTACTTAACAGATTTTCTCTTCTGTTCATATATTGTTCTGATGTAAAGAACTTCAATTATATAAAAGGTAGACCTTTTGTAAATAAATATAATTTATTAGAAAAATGACATCTACTAAATTGGATCTGTGTCAGCCTTTTCCTTTAAGCACTGTTGTATGCAGCAGTTCTGTGCTGTGCGCTGATAGATGCCCACATTCTGTTTTCTCAATGTTAATACTTGCTTTTCTTTATAAAAAGTTAGACCAAAAAAGTATATCAACATTTGTCCATGCATTTGTTTCTTGCTTCAGATTTTTTTCTTAGCAATAGTTGGAGTATTAGTTTAGAAAAAGTAGAAGATTAATCCTTTGGCACAAAGTGGGCTGATAGTATATTTGTCTGTGCACACATTTCTGATAAAAACAATGTATTAGGGCTAAGAATTTCATTTTATCAAATTTAAAATTAATAGATGTGAATTATAAATCTAGTATTGTGAAAGTATATTTCACAGTGTAAAATTAGGTGATTCTACAAAATCCAGTATGTTGACCCAGCAGAGTCAGTGGTGGATGTCAAGTTCCATTAACCGCTGAGCACTGTTGAGTGAGCAAGGTTGCTGGACATTCATTGCAGTGTCATTGGCAGTGACTTTTATTGGATTAAGATACAGTTTTAGTCACAAAGATTGGGAGTGAAAAACAAAGAGACTTACCTCTGAGTCATTAGAAAATTTTTAAAAATTGGTGCTACTGATACATTTCCAAAACCTAACCATATCTACCTCATTTTAACTTATTGCTCTAGTTTACTCTTGAAAATATCCTGACAGAATATTAATGACCTGATTTCCTTTACCATGAGGCACTTCTCCTGGTACAAAACAAACAAGAGTCTTAATAATTGCAAAATTTTAACTTTTTTCTGTTTTAAAAGTTTCAGCTACAAGTCTACCTTGGGAATATTGCAAGTTTGGTTCCAGATTATCACAATAAAGACTAATTTATGCCCCTTTAAGTTGTTTTTTAAACCACTTGGACAGTTTCTTAAATTATAAATTTCTTTACTTCGCTAAAAAATACACTAAATGAATATACTAAGAATATACTCTGATGACTTGGAATTCCAAATATCTGTGCATGCACAAGTGTTTCAGGTGCTTGGTGCCTGTCTGCAATCCACTAGTAGACTGAGTATATGCAACATCCTCATGACAACAAATGTTGAGAGAGGCAGTATCTCACCAAAAAAAGAGTGCTTTTTCTCTGGAAGGGATAAATTCATAACTAGGATTCTGGAGATACTAATCTCAATGCTAAAATACTCAATACTAAAATCTGCTTGGTTTCTACGTTCCATACAGCAAGTGACCAGGAGTTCTGTAGAGGAAGGAGTTTTCCTTACATTTTACCAAGTCTGTTTAGGTTATGAATTCAAGCAGCAAAACATACCTGTTTGTAGAAGCTAAAAGAGTATACATGAAACCGGCACATAAAACCCCCTAAAATATACACTGAAAGACTACAACACAGTACAGGATAGTAGTGTAAATAGTTTATTTGCTCATATGCCATGAAAAGACCAGAAAAGTAACATGAACTGTTTTTATAAAACATTTCTAATATTGCTAAGAAGCAGGCCCATTAGGAGACAAACAGAAAAGGACATGCCAATATTATTGTCTATTTGTAGATTAATAAATAGCCCATTTTAACCTATGTTCATCAGGATTGAGCTTTGGAAAACAGCTGCTTTGTGGTAAAGGACCAACTATTTGTGTTAAATCTCATGGTCAAATCCCTCTTTTCATCAAAATGAAACGTTGAATGAGTCAGACACAATCTTGGCATGTTCTTTTTTAAAGTACACATGAAAATGTGCTAGCAGGTGGCAGTTTAATCTTTTTGTAAATAGATACGCTAAAGTGAAATGTGGTAACTGATCCCTAAACTGTCCTTGAAGTTAAATATATATATTAAAAAAAGAAACCTATAAGTTAAAATAACATTCAGATTGTATAGCATAGGCTGATGCATTTTTAAACAATATTTACAATATTACCCAGAGGCTTAGGTGGGAATTAAAGAGAAGTGTAAAAACCATAAAAAACTGCACCGATTTTATAGCAAAATATCTGTACATTTAAAAAGAGATATATAACTACACATTATCCAAGGGAAATGAGACCTTCACCAAGGAGTTCACATGAGCACAACATAAAATAAATTCAGTGGTTAAATACTATACAATAAACTTTACAATTAATATACTGGTGTAATGTACCAATAAGGTAAGCCAGAAGCAGAATGTGTGATGGAAATTACAAATTAGCTTCAGTCCAGTTTTTGACTTTGGATCAAGTGCCCTGCCAGAGATGAAGGAACAACAGTGGCTTTGTTGGCCATTTAGTCCCATTACATGTCATTTTAGCTTAATACCAATGTAATTCAGCAATTTAATTGCAATTCCCCACAAGGTAGTCTGGGAAGTACAAGAATTTCTTAGCTCTTAATGTGTGATGCCAAACATATCTAATCCAATCTACCAAAAGGAGGAGGGGGGAACCCTGCGATTGTCAGAGTGATACGGCCAGGTTACTAATACTACTCTGCTAGCGGAAGTAAATCTTGAATGCTTGTTCATGGAGCTAGTGAACTTCTCCCTGGCTAGCAAGGCACTGATTTCTATTCTCAGGATTGACCCATAGTGGTCCTCAGAAATCCTAATACTGATTACTGAGATGTTAATTTTAGTGGTAATTAATAAACATTTGTATTTTTAAAAGCTGCCTCTAGCTGAAGAACAGTACTGCAAATAAGTCTTGTACACATCTGTATGCCATCATATGGTCTCATTCATACCATTGAATATCTCATGAGGCATCGTGCCCCAACACAGAAGCAGAATGTGAAACAAGTTGACTGACTTCTGTGCCACTGCAGTTATATCCTATTTGTACTTGGCTGGGGCTTGGGTATAGACAAAAGGAGTTTATCACATGACTTTTTCCTTCCGTGCTGCAAGCCCTTAAAAATACAAAGTTGACAGGTATGGCTAAAACAAAATTAACTTTCTTAAAAGACAGCAAAGGAAGCCCACAGCAGATGCATTCCATGTTATTTACAACTTATCAGGAAACCAGGGTGGGCCATCATGGGACAATCACAATGGCAGATAATGAATGTAATATGAAATTTATATTTTGGTTAAAAAATAACATACTGGTGTAAAAAGATACTAATCAAATCAAATCCTATTGCTTTGATTAATCTGAGCAGGTACTTCCACTTTTAGGCACTTGTTAACAAAGGTTGAAAGCAGAGCCCATCATTTAAAAATTCCTATGTGTTTGCTAAATCTGAGCCCTTAGAATATTTGATCTATGTTCAAGGCTGCAGTTAAATGGTAGCACAGAAAGTTCACATGAACATCTTCATTCACGCACACCCTCTATTCACACAAGCAGGTCTCTGGTTCACATGGTCATTTCGGCACCATTAACAGAACGCAAGTTCTGGTCATCAAAGCGCCGCCTAACACTTCTCCTCACCGCATCGGCTCGTCTGTATGGTTGGTTTCTAAGATCTGTAAAGAGGAGAGCACCAATGAGAGAATTGCAATCTGTAATATCAAGTGTCTAAACAAGACAGAGGCCAGCTGGCAGCCAATCAAAGCAGCTTGTGTAGAAGAGTCAGCTAATGGGCCCTTCAAACTGAATTTGAGCCAAAAACATGTACTTTGCCTTCGATATTTACAGTCAAGCAAAACAGCATGTAATACTGGTGTGATTCTGGGTCTTATAAAATACAAGTAGAGTGCTTCTGTCACTGGCCAGAGAATCTAGCCGATGTCATTTTGAAATGTTTCTTCCATTGGGAAGTAGCTATTACTTAGTAGTCATTTTTCTTTCTGAAAACGTGAATACCAACAATTGCAATAAACTTTAAACTGCAAGACAAAACACCGCCTTGTCCTATCTGAGATTTTAATTAAGGAAGGAGCTTACACCTAGTCTGCAGCCATGGCTTCCATTATTATTCCATTAAAATGAACTTAGGTCAGTTTATTTTGTGAATCAGATATATCACAGTCAACCACCAAACAAAAGCAATCACTAAATCAAAATAACACTCCATTCCTGAACGTTCTTTCCTGCCACCCAAGATGATGTTTTTCATCAGAGGGGAAAGATTGTATGGGCCCTCTTGGATTCCCCAATTTGTACTGCCAGTGAATGGCAGGATGCCTAACAATAACAACAAAATGCTTGAATGAATCAACCACTGTACTTTAGTTCAAGCAGGAAGGAATGAATGAGATGCACAAGAGGGATTTTAGTAAGCGCTCTTCGTATGAGGGCATGCTTTCTTGAATAAGGCAGGGTAGCCTCCATTTAATGGAGTCAGAACACAGTGAAAGGAAAAAGCAGGCTTCATACCTTTTCCCCTTGTTCTGTTTAGTATGTATTTCCCTACATCAACTTAGTATTGTTGATTTCTGTTTAGAAAAAAATCCTATCTTTAGAAAGGGAAACAAAAGAATTAAAACATTTCATCTTTTTTATCCCTTCACTGCTCAGATTGAAAATGGATGGGTCATAGCTGGTCCACAGCATGTTTGGCAGATGCCTTAAATTTTTAAATACAGTTTCCTAGAAATTTAAACTGGGAATTAACCTAAAAACCAAGGTTTCTTGACTTTTGGAAAACTGGTTTTGGGCCCATTTAATTCTCACATGGCAAAATAAGCCAGAGCTAAGTGAGTGCTCAGCTCAATTCAGCACTGTCCCCACCCCATAAACTCCTGACTCACTGGAATTTGTGACCTTGCCCTACTCCTAAATTCAGGCCAAGAATGGTTTTGCATGCCTAATAATGTTCTCGAGCCTTTGCTTCCTCACCCAGAGTGGTAATGGAGGTTACAATTCCATTTCTGGCTCAGGATACGCAGTGACCTGCAATTTCATGGTTCCTAATAGGTCCTCAAAGGAATTCGTTCTAAAAACCCTAATCCTTAAAAGACTATAGATCATGTTCCCTGGCCAGGATTTGGTCTCAATTTCTTTGGATCAAAATGGGGTTCACCGAGTAACTTAAAGGCCAAGAAGGGGTTAAGGGAAGGACAGCCTCACACCCAAAGTATAACCATCAAATACCCTTACCCAAGCCATCACATGTGAGAACACAGCAGGAGACCAAACAGTCCAACAGAGAGGCTTAGCCTCACATCATTGGAATGTGAGGTGCAAAGACTTCTCCCTGCTCAGACTCTCACCAGTATTACCCTCAGCCAGAGATTGAAATCATTGATCTGCATACAGAGAGAGGAGGAAGCTAAGTAAAAAGTGATGCTTGCCAGCTCTGTGTATCCTCCACCACCGGTGTGCTAGAAGAAATCCTTACCCTCGAGTGAACATTTGGAAATTTAGTGATATTATTCTTCTTTAAAGCTAAACAGAAAAAAAAAACAAAAACACAAAATGATGGTTAAGTAAAAATGGGATGAATATGGAAAGCAATTCAACTTTGTGAATAACATTCCCGGGCATGTTAGCCAACAGAAGAAGAAAGGAAGCGAGACTACAAGAGGTGTTAGAGAAAACCAGGGAAGGGCGAGCATGCCTTCCCACCCAGCTCTGACCACCCAGATCCAAGCTGCTTTGAAGTTTGGCTCCAGAAACAGTCCGGCAGCAAAGCTGACAATAGCCTTGTTAATAAGTACTGGTGGGTAAGCACACTGCAGCACAGGCAACGACATACCACATCCTTATCTTCAGACACAGAAGAGCATACATAACAAGTGCAATTCAGAGAAGAAAACGCCACAAACTAAACATGTAACTGGTTCCATGTCAATCTCGGCATGGCAGTCAAACAGCGGCTATTTCATATACTCAAAGTGTGTGTTTCCTTTGTCACTCTTGTAATCAACAGAGAAGTTTATTCCTTATTCAGCCATCAGAAACGAAGCCCAGGCTTATTTCTTGGGAAAGGTTGATCGTGTTTTTCTTTTATTTTCAAGAACAGTAGCATTTGCCAATAAAAGATATTTGCTAGTAATATTTAGCCACTATCTTGACCAAAGAAGCAGATCCAGATATGAGCTCATCACAGTAGTAATGCCCTGGGTTTGACATGGAACAGAGCCACCAGTGAATAAGCATGAATGAGAAGACAGTGGGGTCTCCCAAGCCTTTATATTCATTGCTTAGTTCACAGCCTTGCTCCAACGGAACTGCTGACAGCTGAAACTTGGTCATGACACTCAGAAGGAAAAGTGAATATAAAGCTACGGATTACCTATATCAGCTTACACAGGCCTCTAGATCTAAAGAGCTCCCTGAGTTTAGCTTGTACCATGAGCTCCATCACACTGTGGATGATGGCTATGAACTACATAAGGCACTTAAGATCCAACTTACAGGTGTGTGTACTTCACAGATCCTTTTGCAAATCATTTTGCATCTGTAGAGCACTTTGTATTCCTGAGAGCTTGTATAGCAGCTCATTTTACTATCAAAGCAAGCTGAGCACAAAAAGGTTGGTTTAATATCTATATAAATCTATTCCAACACAGAAAGTGCTCAATAAATGGTAGGAACAGTAATTATTGTTATTGGTGACTGTCATTTTATGTTGAAAGATATTAGCCTCAAAATCTTAAAAGCAACCTAGTTCGTCCCCACCCTGACTCTCAAAGAAGTGTTCCATTTTCTGAAAATTTCTATATGTAATTGTATTAATTCAACTGGCACACACCATCCCAGCCATGTGGGTTCAGGATGTATTAAAAATGCTAGTGAGTCAGCAATTGTGACTGAAATGAGAAACCATGCAGCATGAAAACAACATAAAATACACCACAGTGGAGATGGCAGTTCCATGCTAGACTGCTGGGTAGGCCTGACACACAGACAGAGGGTTGTTAGAGGTCAAAAAATCCATAGCAACCTTTTAAGAGCATCAGGTGAGAAAGAGTAATAGTTTAGTAATGGTATTCCTCAGTGAGAACAGGTTCGCAGAAAAATCGAGAGCCACGCTTGGCGGTGCGAGCAGTAAAGGGCACAGTCTTCAGCACTGCATTGAAATAACAGTCAAGACAAACAGAAGAGAGTAAGAAGCCACAATCTACTGCATTAGTACATGGTTAGTGCTTTGTTAATCATACCTGGGGGAAGGGTGAGGGAGGGGAGCAGGAAACGGGGAAGGCAATATATAATATATACCCAGGTGAGTTCAAAAAGCCTACAAGAGTTACTCAATCTTTACTCAATCTGGGGCAGGGTTGAGTAGATCATGGAAAATAGCCCAAGCAGAAGGGGAAAAAAAAAAAACTCCATAAACATATTTATTTACCTCCTATGGTAGATCAGGTCAGGCAAATAGAAACTGTACATTTTATGAGCCACTGTCGCTAAGCTGGAGAACAGGTTGATGAAAACGGAGCTCTGAGTTCTTAATGTGCCATGGCTGGATGCTCCTCTACCTACAAGTCAACCTCATTGTGTCCTTGAGGCTACAACAGTGCTTACCCAAGGAGATCTGTTCTGGTCTTGCTCAGAGCAGAGCTTCTCACTCCATGCAGAGGAGACAAGGAGATGCTAAACAAGGAAGCTTTATCTGGGAGCCACCTGCCAGCCACTGTGGGGCGAACAGACACAGGCAGGCACAGAGGTACAGGGCACGCGTGTACCCTGCAGACGCTGGCACTTTCATCAGCCACTTACCTATTCCACTTCTCACACTGGTTTACTCTGGACAAGTAATTATTTATTGACTTCCTTTTTTAGTGATTCATTCTCCTCGTTTATTTCTTTGGGTCTGAGCTGATAAAAAATCCTGACTTGGCCATTTTGTAATCCCTATTTTCAATGCTGACTAAGCTATTAACAAGAAATGAGACACCAAAAATCTGGAGAGTTATATTTTTTTTTAAAAATAGGACAATTAAGGAAATATGAATAATGACTGGCTTTTTTTTTTTCAGGACCCTGTGGGTATGCTTTTTTTTTTTTTTTTAAACTAAACAGACCTTATCTTTCAAAGATTATATGGAAATACTTCTAAAGGAAATTGCATGTCTTGGATTTGCTTCAAAATAACCCCAAGGGAACAGGTAGAAGCGGATATGTAACAAAATTGGCCATGAGCTGGAAACTCCTGACTGGTGATGGGTACTATTCTCTATACTTTTACAGAGTTTCCTCTACTCTTTTGTGTAACATTTCCTACCAAAAAGTGTTAAGTATCTTGGAAGCTGAGAAACTTTAGGCAACAAATATGAAAAGGCAGTCACTTGTAGCCACTGCCCCAAATTACTGCCCCCATCTTTAACAGGGAATGCAGAAACTCTGAAGAGTTGGTTTGAGCAGAAAGCCTTAGGCTACAACTTAGATAAGAACAAAGCTGGGTTAGGCACGGTTTCTAGCGGAGAGAATGATCATTCCTCAACCCTCTGGGCTTTTGACCTGTTGGTCCATCCTCATGAAAGCACTGATTTCCTAGCATCTTCACTTACTTTAAATGAGTGAAAAGGCTTTTAAAGAGCATGTTGAAAAAACATGCGTTGACTGTGGTTAGTACAGTATGGGTCCTGTCGGTAAGTAGGCAGATGGGTAAAAGTGGCCATGAGCGAGAAAATGGAGCATGGGGACAAATCTAAGACAACAGGACATCATTAGGAGGAGGAGCCGCGTTGAATGATATTCAGGGTTCCAATGATATTGAGATACTGAAACATGATATTGAGAAATTTTTTTGTTGTTGCTTCAGAGAGAATGTTGGAGTTCTTTGACAGGCAGTATACAGGTTACTATACACATACTTCAAACACTAGCATGGCGTTTCTCTGTAATTCTGCATCTGGATAAAATCAACTGAAGAACTTGTAAACCCTGGACAAAAGCAGTAGCAAAATCTGTAAATGGTCCAGAAACAGTGAGGCCAGCGGGATCTCCCTGGGCCACAGTGAGGAATTAGCTTTTACCTGTGATAATATCTTCAATGGCACCATCTTTTCCTTCGTATACATGTCTATTATCTTTAACTTGCCGCCTTCTCAATTCGGCAATTAATTCTTGCTGCTGCCTTTTTGATTTGTGGGAAGGAGACTGAGAAGAAAAAAGAATGGCAGAGATTAATGAGACCAACACCCACTGGAGGTCTGAGAAAATCCAAAACGGGTCTGAGCATTTTGTGACTAACAAGCAGCCTCAGTCTGAAACACAGACAGCACCATCCCAACACACTGCTCAGCAGAAGAAAACTTAGGAAGTTTCTGGGAACAAAATCCTTTTCACAAAGAACACACAAAACTGGCAGCCAGAGGAAGGCCGGATCCCATGGCAAAAGGCAGCTAGTAATAGCCACTGACTTGTTACACTTCAGTGCAGAGGATCGTGATGAAAAATACTATGACCTGCCAGCCTTCATCATGGTCTTCACCTGTGTTGTTTCCCTCCCTAGAATGCTCTCTCCCATTCCTCCTTACGAAGCCTTCCCCCTATCGGGGCCAGCACCAATGGCGACCCTGTGAAGCCTTCTCCTTCCCAGACACTTCGCTGTTCAGTCAGCAGGTTACCTGGGATGGTCTCTCTGTACATCCAACCAAGATTTAAGTTCCCTATCTCTATAAACTTGGAAATGCTATACATACATGCTCTCAGCCTCATTCCAGTGATGGCTGAACAAGTAATGAGTGAACAAGCATCCATCTGCCAAGTTTCCAAGCCCAGGAAGGAACTGAAGCATCCTGTCCCAGCCTGGCTCTTTGCCCCTCTTGCCCGCATGCCTCCATGGAGCCATCAGGACCCTGCTCACACAAAGACCATGGATGGAGCCTGGCACATCTCACCTTTGGGTCCTGCTGCTCCAGCAGAGCTTCCTGCTCCAGGAGTTTCTCCATGAGCGCTTGTTCCTGCTTTTTCCTCAGCTCATTTTCCTCTTCTGCTTGCTGGGTGAAATCAAAATAAGCAGAAGATTATGTTGCTGGAAACGCCAGCAGTCAAGATTTTTAAAAAGCCCTTGTGAGAGGCTCCTTAGTTAGCCAGGAATTAGAGTGAAGGGAAGGTTTAAAAGCTCTACACTTTATTCCTACATATGACTCTGGGGTTTTGCTGTCAGTCTATATCACAGCTCTTCAAAACTCTTAGTTGAGATTCACCTTTTCCAGAAAATTCCTTTCCTAATGGTCCTCTCCCTACTCAAGCTGCTTCCTAGTCTTTCTCACGTTGTGTGGGGATTTCCCCTCCCTACAGATTCTCTGAAAGGAAGGTCTCAGATTCCTCTCCTTCTGCCCATTCTTAGGGAAAAACCTCCACCCCTGGCCTCCTGTTTCCTGAGGGGGCCTCACCGAGTGACACTCTTGGACTCCCTCCTCACTCCTTTCCAAGGGAGGCAGCGGCAAGGCTGACAGATTAGGGACAAGAAATCTAACAGGTCGACCTCAGTTCAACCCTCTGAGCATCCTCTCTCTGGAATCCAGCCTCCCTCAGCTACTTCTAATAGTCTAGCTGTGCAGTGATAAATCTAAATCAGGGCTGAAGTATAAGCTCACAAAGGCATACCCTAACCTCCAAACCAGCTTTTGTCAGTAATAAACTTTACATTTTCATCTTTGTTGCTTTTGTCTCAAGTTTCACTTCGGTTGACACTTAGGAAGAGAAAACATCCTAAAATCCTAACATCTGCCCACCAAGTCCCTCGGTCAGTGTCAGGCCAGGCAGTTATTATCTATGTAGTGTGTTAGGGCAAGTAGAACATCTGATCGCATCCCTGCCTGACAAGTGCCTCACGGAGCCAGAGAACAGGACCTCGGGGAGAAAGGATAACATGGAAGGAATGTGCTAAGAAGCTCTGACCTGTGACACCCCACCGACCACCAAGAGTGGCACCTCTTCTTTTCCTCCAGACTTGGAGACCAACCAGGGCCTCTTCCCAGCTTGTATTATACATTTGTAAACAGCATATAGTTTCTCTTTAGACCTTAGACTTACAATTTTTCATGTGAAGAAACATGGTCCCAGCTCATAACCAGAGCTGGCTCAAGCCATCTCTGCACCTGAGCCAGGGAGCTGCAGAGCACCTCGGTCAGCAGGCCCAGTGCCCAGCACTTCTCACTGCCCACAGCCCCTGGGATCACGCACATGGACCTGGTGCTGTGCCTGTGCTCACCCTCACGTACGCAAGGGGGTGCCTTCCTTCTGCTGGTCGTATCACCACTACACTGAGCCATGCTGAGAGAAGAGGGCTGAATAGTGGGAACCTCGTGGGTTCCAGTGAAAAGGCCCAGGGATGGTTCTCCAAAGCCATCAGGACGGTGAAGTGACTCACTGTTTCCAATCACATTTTCTGGAAATGTCCACACCTCTGTTGCATCCCTCCCCACTCCACTGTCACGCTTCTCCTTCCTCCACCAACATCTCCCAGGTGAACATGAGGCGAGCCTGGAGAGTAGAGACTGCACTGCCTTCTCGAGCACTCACGTGAGTGCTCAGTCATGTCTGACCCTTTGCGACTCCATGGGCTGTAGCCCACTAGGTTCCTCTGTCCATGAGATTCTCCAGGCAAGAATACTGGAGTGGGTTGCCATTTCCTGCTCCAGGGGATCTTCTCTGCCCAGGGATCTAACCTGCATCTCCTGTACCTCCTGCATTGGCAGGTCGATTCTTCACCATTGCTCCATCTGGAAAGCTGAGCACTGAAATCTCATAATGCTCTCCTTGGCTTCCTTTCTCATTGGACACATTTTTCTGACACAGATCTGAATCATGCACTTTTTCAAAACCATGGTCTCAGGGTATATGGGTCCCAGGGTATGTCACAGAGGGCCTCCCATTTAAAGGAAGGGCCATTATGGGTCCAGATAAGGAAACAGGGAGCGACTATCCTTCCAAGAGCCACTTTCAGCCCACACTTAGGGAAGTGCTGGTCCAGAGGCCCGTGGTTGTGGGCGGGCCCAGCACGAACATGCTATCCCTGACCTCGGCTATGATGCCGAGGCTCACTCCCGACTTGCTCCACAACTCCACAGCAGGCCTGGGTTTCTCAGTCCTTTGACCTGCCTGCACAGGTGACAGCTGACGCGGCAGCTTCCAAAGATGGCTTTGGATGGTCCTGGGTCTCCCTCGCCCCATGGGATAGCCAAAGGCTTTTGTCTGGGGGCTGAGCCCCTGGCTGGGTAGGTAGAAACAGAGAGCATGACAGTCTGAGGGCCTAAGCAGCAGGGCCAGAAACCGCGTCTCGTCCTCCCGACCCAGATCTGCCACCTGAAGGCCTAGGGGAGGCCCCTGCAGAGCTCTCGAGACTGCAGTGCAACTCCAGGAAGGCACCCGCTCAAGAAATAACACCAGGGGAGGCTTGACAGACACCTGTTTACCTTATAGGCTTTCACAAACCGGACAAAGACGGGGAAGAAGACCGATGGGGGTGTTGTCTTGGGGTTTTCTCCAAAATACTTCACCACATCATCAAAGGCATCCTGTGAAAAAGTGAATTTCTCTTAAATGTCATTTTTTCCAGCATGTGAACTTGGGAAAGAGCTGCAGGGGCCCCTGCAACTCTCTGCCCTCTGCTCTCCCTCACCTCCCACGATTCTCCACAGCCTGTGTTTCCTCCCAACACCTGGTCAAAGGCAACCCAAAGAGGCAAGAGTGAGGCAAGAGTGCTGTACAGCAACCTGTCCCTGGGACCTCCTGCCACTTCTACACACACACACACACACACACACACACACGCAAATGAGGAGCTTCTCCTTACAAGAGTGTCCTCAGGCCATGGGAGGACTCCTACAAGTCGACCAAGTCAGAAAGGACCTTAGAAATTGGTCAGACTCCAGCTCACTGCTTCCACAGCCAGGACACTCATGTCTTTGCCTGAATCCTCCTGGGACACAAGGCAGCCAGACTCACACGGGAGCCAGCCCAATACGTCTGCTTCCTGTGTTCCCTTGACACAGCCTTCCCTTTCTGTGATGGTGTACAGTCCATTCTGGCTGCTTCTCAAGTATGTAACTTGACCCCCAGTGTGGCGAAAGATTTCAAGGTCAAGTCCCACAGAAACCCAACACACTGCGAACACTGCTCTGCCGAGCACAGGCCAGACGTGTGTTGGTTGAGGTGACCTGAATACAGGACTCATGGTAAAGGGAGCCTAGGAATGGAAGGGAAGCGGGGGTGGGCCTCAAGAAAAAAGGGTGAAGACCTCAAATTAGAAGAGGACAATGAGCAGCACAGGGACATCTCCAGGTACAAATGCAGAAAGACCCTATCCCTGCTTAGCATAGTTACATAGGGTATCTATCCTCAGCAGAGGGGAATTTAGCCCCCCCAGTCAGGACAGGGCCCCAGGTGGCTTTACGGAATCCGATTCCTTCTTCTTCATGGAGGTCAGGGACACCGGCACTGACCTGGGCAATCTTGGCATCGTCCTGCAGCTTCTTCAGCTTCCCCTCATTGTTGAAGATGAACTCCTTCAACAGCGTGTTGTGGTCGTGCATGGTGTACTCCCTCTTGGTCAAGTCCATGCCCCTCTGCAGCTCCTTGACGTCCAGTAAAACATTCTCGAGGGACACTGAAGTAGAGAAAGCAAGGTCCCCATGACTTTAATGGGAAAGGTCAAAGCCACGGTGAGTTCTCACTGGGAAGCCAACTTCTCAGTGGGCTACCAGGGTTATGCAAGAGCCTGGGATCTGGTTTCCAGTCTTCAGTGAAGAGATGCTTCAATAGGAGTAATTTACTAAGTACTCACCATCAAGCACTGCAGTAAATCCCTTATATGCACTAATTCATTTATACCATTAGCCCATGTTGCTGACAAGGAAAAGCAGCACAAAGAAGTTACATGGGCTTCCTTAGGTGACAAGCTAGGAGGTGGCAGAGATGAAGCTTGGATAACAAATATGGACCCCAAATCCTGTGTTTGTTTCCAACTATTCCACTCCTCTTACTGGACATGATAACCTATTGCTTAGCCTATAGGCTCAGAGGTTCCTTAACTGATTGGCCCAAGAGCTTATCCTCTAAGTGTTGAACTCTTCTGCATTTCTATGACTCCCCAGCAGGGGGCAGCATTTCACCTACTGAATTTCAGTTGTCCTGACCACCAAGACCCAAAGCAACCTGGAACAGCTTCTTTTCGCTAAACAACCCTTCCACGTTTCAGAAGGGATTATGAGCAGTGCTTCAGAAGGGATTATGAGCAGTGCTTCAGCAGGGATTATGAGCAGGAATCTTTCCATCTGCAGTGTAGCCATCCTCCCAGGGTGGGTTCACCCCTGCAGCCTCCTGCAGGAGGTCTGAGCCCCACCTCCGGCTCCCCATTCCCTGACTCAGCTCTGCACAGGGAGGAATTATAGAACAAAGTAGCATGTTTTTCCCTAGCTAGACCCACACTGTGTTATTCATCTCTGACTCCCCAGTGCTTAGGCCAGTGCCAAGTACAAAGCAGGAACTCAAAAAAGCTTACTGGAGAAAGGAAGGAGTGAATGAATAAACGAGGGGCGGGATAAAGAATCTGTCACATATGAAACTTAAAAAGGCATTCCAATGTAATTAGGTGCAGACAAGTACTGTTTAATTCCATTTTATACGAGATATCTAGAATAGTCAAATTCATAGAGTCAGAAAGTACATTAGTAGAGGCCAGGGGTTGGGGGTGGGGTGGGGAGGGGACAAAGGATGGGCAGTTAGTGTTTAATGGGGACAGAGATTCAGTTTAGCAAAGTGAAAAATTCAGGAGATGGATCATGGTGACAGCTTCACAGCAAAGTGAATGTACTTACACATTCACACTGAACAGTGCCCCTGGATTGCATGAGTGAATATAGTTAAATGGTATTTTTTATATTATATGACTTCTACCACAGTAAAAAAATAAATAAAACAAAGGAATCCACGTGGGCCCCAGAATGAGAACACAGAAAACAAGTCTGTCAGAGAGCACCTCAATTTCCCCAATCTCCCCCACTGGGTTTTTTGAAATGACGCTTTAGGGGAATCTCATTTGGGCCAAAATGAGCTACAGGAAATTTTTAAACTTGTTTTTTCTTAATTAGAATTGTGATGCTAAAACCCCTTAATTTAGACAAAGGAAAACTTGAAAAGGAAGAAAATCACTCGATCAGAAGAGAAATGCATATGAGAAGACAACCCGAGTTCAAGTTCCTTTTGTTTTTAAATTATTATTATTTATTTATTGCTGTGCTGACTTCCCCTGTTGCGGAGCACAGGCTCAGTAGCTGTGGCACATGGGCTTCATTGTGCCGTGGCTTGTGGGATCTTCCTGGACCAGGGATCAAACCCATGTCTTATGCATGGGCAGGCAGCTTCTTAAACCTCTAGACCACCAGAGGAGCGCCTCAAGTTGTGTTTCTATCACTTTCTAGCCATGTATCCTTGGGCAAGACATTTAATCTATAAAAAATGTCAAGTTTTCTCATTTGAAACATAAGGATACTATTATCTAGTACAGAGCCACAATCTCAGGGTCATTGGTGATTTATACAAAAAAATTCCCAATTGTCACAGCAAAGCAACAACGAGTACTACTGATAATTCAGGCTAAACACAAACGTTTAGAACTGCCACACCTGAGCAAGTAGGACGGCACAAAATCTAATTAAAGAATCTGGGGGGGGGGGGGGTTGGGCGGGAATCTTAGATTCTCATTCTCTTATTTCAAATAACAGCAACAGGGACTTCCCTGGTGGTCCAGTGGTTAAGACTCCATGCTTCCAGTGCAGAGGGGCACAGGTTTGATCCCTAGTCGGGGAACTAAGATCCCACATGCTGAGAGGCATGGCCAAAAAGTGAAAAAAAGAAAATTACAGCAACAGAATAAAAAGAGCAACAGATGGAAGAGGGAAGTCACATGAGCCCAAAAGACCTGGATCTTTATCAAAAGGACACTAAGGTCCCCTTCATGTCCATGTTTGTTATTGATCCCAGGAATGGGCAGCACCACAGCCCATGCGTTTCAGCTCAGAGCCTCTGATATTTTAGCCTCACCTTCATAGAAGGGTTCTGAGAAGTGCTACTTACACAGGGAATGGTTCCCCCATGACTCAAGGCATTTACACCCAACAGTAATGTTAAAAGCTGAAATTGAGTACCTGCGGCAGCTTTCTCCACATAATGAAGCTCATTATAAAAGAGGGACACTTGTTGATATTTTTCTTTTACGACATTGGATATATAGTGCAGAAGCGTTTGCTTTCGGTCCGTTGACTTTGTATCTAAGAGCTGAAAACCAGAAGGGACACGGGTTAGAGTAAAGATGACGTTCTCCCCCTCAGAATAAACACGTGAGCACAGGAGCCCCAGAGGAGATGGAAAACACCCCCACAGGAGAGTCAGCTTGGTTCTCACGTGAACCAGCCCTTGGATTATTAAGTGACAAGAGGACTTCCTGACCAGGGGATACACCAAACCTCAGAGATGACTCTAAGCATGAGAGCAGTTCACGTTTCTCTCCTCACCGGAACTCCTCGTCCCCATCCGCCCCACCGCCTCCCCGCCGCTTACAAGCAGCAAGACTCCAGGCTCTGCTCCCCAAGTGAAGGCCAGAGTGGGATTGGGGCTGGAAGTGGCAGGTGAGCACAGGTGCGCCCTGGCAGGCAGAGGCCCTTTCCCCACAGTCCTCACGTCCCACTTGGCTGCTTTTATTTACCAACCCAAAGCAGACGTGCTTACTGGACCATGGCCTCCTAGGGGCCAGAACTGAGATTTAATACACACTCCCTATCAAATAACCGCATAGCCCCGGGTCGGGGACTCCACCTGCTGCCCCGTAGGCTCCTGTGAAATCACGGTACCCCATACAGCCTGGATGTGAGAGTTGGACTGTGAAGAAGGCTGAGCGCCGAAGAATTGATGCTTTTGAACTGTGGTGTTGGAGAAGACTCTTGAGAGTCCCTTGGACTGCAAGGAGATCCAACCAGGCCATTCTGAAGGAGATCAGCCCTGGGATTTCTTTGGAAGGAATGATGCTAAAGCTGAAACTCCAGTACTTTGGCCACCTCATGCGAAGAGTTGACTCACTGGAAAAGACTCTGATGCTGGGAGGGATTGGGGGCAGGAGGAGAAGGGGACGACAGAGGATGAGATGGCTGGATGGCATCACTGACTCGATGGACGTGAGTCTGAGTGAACTCCAGGAGCTGGCGATGGACAGGGAGGCCTGGTGTGCTGCGATTCATGGGGTCGCAAAGAGTCGGACACGACTGAGTGACTGAACTGAACTGATACAGCCTGGGCGACAGGGCTCCACAGAGCATTTTCTCTAGTGCTATTCACACAAGTCAGGTGACTGAAAAGCAGAGCACCCTTCTCCATCCAAGAAGGGGAAAAAAAAAATTTTTTTTTGTTTTTTTTTTTAGACAACATAGAAAAATAAAAATAAGAAGCTCTAAAGAATTTCCTAATTCCATTCAACCTCTCTGTTAATACCTGACCTACTTCCATTCGGTTTTTCCTTCCGTATTTTACTTAGTTAAAAATCAAACTGTATAGACAACTTATACTCTTTCTTTCCCAAACACCAAATTATCTATTCCTTTGAAAACTCTTCACAAATATTCTTACACTTGAAGGACAGCTCATTGGATCAACTATTATTACAGCATATTTAATCATTTCCAATCTTTACATTGTTGCTGCTGCTGCTGCTGCTAAGTCGCTTCAGTCGTGTCCCACTCTGTGTGACCCCATAGACAGCAGCCTACCAGGCTCCCCCGTCCCTGGGATTCTCCAGGCAAGAACCCTGGAGTGGGTTGCCATTTCCTTCTCCAATGCATGAAAGCGAAAAGTGAAGTGAAGTCGCTCAGTCGTGTCCGACTCTTAGTGACTCCATGGACTGTAGCCCACCAGGCTCCTCCGTGCATGGGATTTTCCAGGCACGAGTACTGGAGTGGGGTGCCATTGCCTTCTCCATTACATTGTTGCTAATTGTTTGCAATTATAAATAAAATAACAGAATCCATACTTCTGACTCCTGAGGAAGGAGTCCTAAAAATGGAAATACTGAGTCACAAGGTATTATTCGTTTGAAGTGCCTGCTGCCAAATGGTGTTTCAGAAAATTTATACCAACTGATCCTCCCACTAGCAGAGAATCTTCATCAAAATATCCCACCCCACTTCCCAGAGCAGAACCTCTCTGCTCCAGGGTTTAATCTTTGCCAGCTGTTTCATCTCTCATATAACTCTTGTATTTCTTTTAACCCACTCACCAGATCTAAACTCTGAAGTTTAAATCCATAAACTGCTCCTCGTTTACTGCTATTCATATAGTTTCCAAGGGCCAAGATGATCTGTAAAGACAAGAGAAAAGATTAGCCCATGAGGACAGCATCTCAGGCATCCCCCAGCCGAGGAGTGCAGCTGACAAGTCAGCTCTTCCATACGTGCATAATGCGTGAAAGGAAAACTTCACTTGCCTCCAGGATTTTCTTGAGTTTTTGGGACGACTTTATTGAGACAGATGCTGCTATAATTGAGTGCAGTTGCTAGATTCCAAGTCAAAGGAAAGAAGAAGGGGGGGGGGAAAAGACACGTTAAAAATGGGGAACTCTAACTGAAAACTAAAAATTAACACAGAAGAAAATAGGCCTTCATTTAGAACTTAGAGCCTTAATGCTGAGATTCTATTTTTTCCTAAACATAACAAATTTAAATTGTCCTGCTAGGTCTTAAATAACTATCGCATCACATGTAAGCTCTTCTCTAAATAGGAAGCATTATGATTATCATAAAATCTGTAAGCAATGAGACTTAAGAGTTAGGAGTCAACAGTGTCTTTCAATAGAATTCAATTCCTTGCCCACCATCTGTAATCATGTAATACAATTCATATTTTTAAATCAATGGAGCTAGCCAAGAACAAGAACACAACAAAATAGCAAAGAAATACCATCACTGTGCAAAAATTCTCAGAATACATGCTACTATAATCAGCAATTAACAAACATTTATTTAGAAACAGAACTGGGAAAGAACTATTTATGATATTCATAAGCCTCTACCAGCTTAACACAAAGGAATAAGAGATGGCTGGCTATTATTTCTACATCACCACAGTGTATTGTAACAAACTTCCAAAGAAGAAGACTCCCATGGCAAATTTAATGCTTCCAATGAAAGCCAATAAGCCTGTTCACTTGAGATCATTTTTAGAAATGAAGTTACATTTTCAGTCTTGCTAACCCCAGCCAGAGGACTGGTACTTTGAGGAGGGAACCAAATTTGAGAAAATGATTTTCCTTGTTCTCTGTATTGAAGTGTCATTTAAAATCCAAAGGACATTTGCAGACACAGGAAATGGCATTCTCTGGGGGGAACAGCCACATGGAATAGGGAAATTCACTGTTTTCAAAATTTACTTGGCATATACAGGGAGAAAGAGATGGCGAAAATAAAAATGCCATCTTGAAAGTTCTGGGAAAGCATCTTAAAGTCCATGACATGAAGTGCAATTCTGCGAGAACCATAAAAGAAAACAACAAAAAATTCTCTCTCTTTGTACCCCTCCATGCCCTCGCCAGAGCCGGGCCACTCACAGGAGTCAGCATCTGAATGCTTTCAGTGAAGTTCCCGATGAAGGCCATGATGGTCATCTTCTGCATGAGCCTCTCAATTTTACTGAACTGCATCATGAACCGGTCTTCATCCGACAGGTTTTCCAGGGGCTTCCGTTCCCGCTCATAGAGCCGAAGCACTTTCACCTCATTCTCAGTTGGCAAGAACCTCATCAAACATTCTACAAAGTCTACAGGCAAGGTCTTCAAGTCAAATCTGAAGACAGAAGTGGACATGCCAGTGTTAGAGAGAGAACCTCCTTCCCATCTGGTCCAGCTCATGGATGAGCTGATGTTTACAGCAGGCTGATGTCTACAGACGTGCACATGCCCCCGGGAGCTGGCTCCTGACTGTGCATCAGGGACCTTCACTGGTCCTTCCTGGAAACCTGGACCACGACTGCCACACTCAGTTTTCAGGCTATCAGTAGCCCCAAGCCTCTGGAAACCAGCAATAAATGGCAGTAGGAAAAAGCAGAAGGAAGGCTGAACGTCTGGTGGTTAAGTGGTTCAAGGACCTTTTTTAGGCATGTGAAATCCTACTAATTAAAGAGATACAAATTATACGCACGATTACAGAATATCTGATGAACTCTGTAAACGATTTCAATTAGATCAGCAAGTCTGGGATATTTTTCCTTGTGTTTAGGAAAAATGCATCCAAATGCCTATAATAAATGGATGTTTTGCTTAACTGCTTACATCCGTTTAAAGAATACCAGCTCTTTGTGGACATATGCTCAATGTGAACTAAAGAAGTATGTGCTACAACCTCTGTTTTATTCTCTGGACAAACTCTGTTCAGCAAAACAACAGAATTACATTTAATCATGACAAGCAAAATAAATATAGATTAAAAACCATAATGCATATTAGCTTTCAGCACCAGAAATCAAAACAGAATCTCTGATCAAAATTTACAGAACATCAATGACAAATTAGTTCCTAAAACGTCTAATAACATCCTTATTACGTTTGAAAGTTACCACAAGTGAAAGAGTAGACAGATTCTTCTCACAGAAGAGTAAATAAAACCAATGCCATCTCTGCAGTTCACGGATTAAAAAAAAGAAAGAAAGAACTAAACTTGGTTTAAAATGTTCGCAAAGTGCTAAGCAGCAACAGGAATCACATTCCTATTGTTATGAATTAAAATATGCATCTGTATCCTATTTGCATCTGGCATTGAGTTGAATCATTCCACAAATGCCATCAAATTTGTACTCAGCAAATCTGGATAAAATTCAGATACGCCACAGAAAGTGACATTTTCTCCCTTTTCTTATCATCTGCAATACTTCCCTCAACTTTCCTTTTATGTAAGTGTTGCTGTCGGCATATATAAGAGAGCAGACCAAGATAATAAATGATGTCACGATCCAATTGTTGTTCTTATAAGACAACTACTCATTCTAATACGGCACCCCCATGGGCCATTTCTGGTCCATCATTTTATCCTAAATTTACTAGGATATAATCTTCCTGAATGCCCTGAACTTACACATGAATAGCTTTACATATCTCTTCAGCAGTCTTTCCAGCTTTCCTTAAAGTGATGGCAAGATTTTTAGCCCTGTTTGCTTCTAGTAATGTCACTTTATTCGATCCTTTCTGTGTTATCTTCTGTTTGCTTGAAGAAAGATCAATGGCAGGACCTTGGGCTTTTGTCTTAAATATTTCCTCAAATTCATCCACATTTAAATCCTGGGGTGGAGAGGGATAAGCAAATTAGATTATACTTAAAAACGAAGTCAGGAAGCCACAATTTGGAGAGTCTCTTAAGCATCAAAAGGGTTACTTTTTCTACCAAGTATAAAACTTGTTTTTGGCCATGGCTTAACTCTATTTCACTATTTGGACAACTGATTCCAACCAGTTAATTCAACTGCCTTTCAATTACTGGCTTGTAGGGATGGCCAGCACAGACCAAAGCTATCCACCAAACCAACTAGTGGGTGTGATTATTGAGTCCTTTTTTATTTACAGTTCAATAAAAGGTTTTTATGCCCTTTTATAAATTAAGGGCAGAGATTGTGTCTCTTGTCACATACAGTGAATATGTTCAAAACTATTCCATTTTAATGTCACTTGTTAAACACAGTTTTAGAACCACCTTATAAAAGAGCATTCAATTTTATTCTCCTTTTCTTCTCTTATATCGAGACACTTAAAACACTAGCTTTTTGAAATGTTCCGGTTAACACAGCACCCATCCTGGCTTTGCTGCACAGAGAAGGTCCCTTGTTTCTAACCAATGAGAAAGATACCTCCAGAATTCGTTCGTCATCAATTTCGTTGAAGACTGTGCCATTGATCTGGTTTGGCTTCAGGGCAACCCAGTTAAAAACTGGCATTCTGAATTTCGTCTTGATTGGCTTCTTAATTTTCACAGCTACAGAGGTCAAAGAGAATGCAATGAAGATTCCACCAAGACCCTTGAGAACAATCAGACAACAGTCCTTGCAGATGACACTCTAACCCTGGAGGAAGACTGGCAAGAGGTGGCCAGATGTTTTTAAAATGGAAAATGTCATACAACGCTTTGGGCAGAGCAACCTGAGGTCTTCATTTGGCTGACTGATACAAGAGCGTGCTAAAGAGGCCTAAACCCTGGGCTTTTTACTTGTATTTATTGTTTTAACGTAGGCAACTGGATGGCTGAAATAGTCACAGTGTCAAGACAATGCTTAGCACAAAGTGTCGGGGAGTAAAAATTATTCTTCATGTTATTTGATAGCAGAGAGGGCAAATACCCTGTGTCACTTGGTTTGACATGCATGAACGTGAGTGTAATTTTGACATCCTAAATTTCTGGCTCTTGAACATTTATTTAAAAAAAAGAAAAATCTTCAGTGATGATCAGAGGCTGCAGATAGTATCTGCCTAAACCACCAGGAATGAAAGGTCCAGAAGGCTGCCTTTCAGCCACAGCAACACAACCCTACGGATGATTCCAAAGGGATTATACTGGCTGCTGAGTTATTCCAAACAGACTAAGGGCTGTGCAAGTCCACAAACAGAAAATGTGTAAGAAGACAAAAAGGGTACTTAGAAATGGGGGTTTGCGTTGCTTTTGTGAAAAGGGCTGCAGTCTCTGCCCCCTCTTTCAAGGAGCAACGTCTCCCCAGGAGTCAGCTACCTGCAACTAGAAGGTAAGAATGCACTCATCAAAAACACTGGAAACCTCTTAATAGAAAGGGTTCTATCTCTGAGGGGATGGGGGCGGAGGGGTGCTAACTCCTCTTACTTTGGGGAAATAAGCTCAAAAAGATAATCCACTAAAAAGTCCATAAATTAACTGCAGAACATAAAGACGTCTTCCTAAACCAACTAGCTATGAATATTCACCTTCCAAGTCTGTCTCAGGATGCACACCACACTACGTGGGAAGAGAGGGAGAAGAAGTTCAGTCAGTGCAGAATAAAAGAAACGTAACACACAAGTGGGCTTTTACCTGGCTGCCCGCCTGACTGCAATAAGGGGGACAGACAGTGCCTCTCGTTCCTCCAGAGTTACGAAGGCCACGGAAACAGCAGGAATGTCATCTGACAGATCCACACAGAAGCATGCAGGGACACAGAAACACAGCTTTCGCCAACCAGGCCGTCCACCCCCAGATGCGACACCTTAGCCCCCACTGCCTGCTGCTGACCGTGTTTGTCAGTGCTGCCCAGGAAGAACCATTTCTGCCAGGGGACGAAGGACCAGCACTTCCTCTAGTCTGGCGCCTCAACAAAGTTCAGGGAGAAGAGGTAGGGGTTGGGGGCAGGTTGCACCTTCCTGTCATAACCTGAGGCAGCCAGGTCAGCATCACCTGTTCCCATCATCCCTCCAGGCCACAGGACACTCCCTACAAGTCACTCCATGGGCAGCCATCCCACTTCTAACTCTTTCAGCAAGATTAGGAATAAGCCTGAGATCAGAGCACAGGCGAAAAAAATGTTCTCTTCAGAAAGAGACCCTGAGGAGTTGGGGGAGGGGGATGAGGTTAGCAGAGGAGGGGTCATTAGGTGACCATGTGCATCGTGCTCCCAGTGTTCTGGCTCTAGAAAGTGGCTGTGTGTTGGGGGTGGGGTGGGGAGTGGTGGTGTTCTGTGGAGACAGTTGGGCCCCAGGTGGAGGGGATGCCCAGCACCCAGCTTGCCCTTCTTCTGGGGAGGAGCTTGTTTCTCTCCCTCAGGATAAATCTAAAACCCTTCCGGAGTTGAGGCCCTGAGATCCAACTATGAAAATAAAACTAGAAAACAGTCCTCTGTCCAAGGAGAAAGGAACATGGTGCCTGAAGTCCAGGATGTCTGCCTAATGGGCCATAACCTCTTATACAGGTTCAACTAAAACACGGGTAGCCCTGGAACCACAACTGCCAGCCAGCACCGCGCCTCCCCACGGACACAGAGCAAATGCAATGGCTCGATGGGAGATGGGGGGATGTCACGGCACAGTGTGACCCACGGGGACACATGGCAGACACTCAACACACTCAGGGAGGAGCAACCTACAGAAAAGCTTGATGGGCCCGTCTTTTGTGGAAGCAGAGAGAACAAAGAAAATACAGAAAAAAAAAAATTAGATATGGTTAGCATCCAGCGGCTCAGCAGTTCACATACTCTTAGCAGAGAATTCCACACTTCTGGGACACATTTCACCAGGCAGCGCAGAGCCAAAAATTCATTTCCATTCAGGCCTGCCTTAAAGACACCCTTACTATTTTTTTTTTTTTAACAATTCTTTTTTAGAAGAGAGGAAAAGATGATTTCATTACAGTGGTCCCAAACATCCATATTGACCTGGTACCAGGTATTCCATAAGATCTTAACAATTTTTTTTAACAAAAAAAATAATCAGCTGAACTCCCAATTCTCATTGTGAAGTTCGAAAACACATTCTTCCAAAGAGACAGCAAAGGTTACAGACTACCCAAGGGCCTGTCATCAATGATCTGACCGAGAAACAGGAACCAGATTGATCCAACAGATCTCAGGAGCCATGCCTTACACTTTGAATGCATGCTTCACACTAATAATACTTTCTCTATAAAATGCAAAGAAAAATCAACAAGATAAACTTAGGGACCTCCTCCTGGTCCCCTGACTTGGTCGCCAAGAACATATTTGCTGATTGCCTACTGAAGAAATAAGACATCCAGTTGCCTGTAGATCCAGGAGCCTAGTGATGTCACAGGTCTCTGGCTTCCTGGGAGTCCTTGGCGAATCATCTCAGCTGTCTCTTGGCTCTACGGGGACATCCTGATTCTGTCTGACCTCCTGGTTTCAGAAAGAGCGTGTTACTGAACACAATGGCAAAGCGGCCAGTAGCCCAAAGCAGCCCACAATATGGGCTACAACCACTAAGTATTAATGGTCAAATTAAGGCTGAGTAATGAAAAGAGATTAAAGGCCTTGTAGAAACTGCCTGATCCCAAGCTATCAAAGACTCATAAGGATCTCATAATCCTTACATCTTGATAAACAAAACATCTTATAGCTGTTTAGTGGATGCTCATGGCACTAAAGAGGAGTTTCTTCAGTCCCACATCCAGTCCTTCAAACTGCACAAGAAGGGGACAACCTCCAAATGCAGCAACCCTGGCAGGAGCCGTGAATGATCAGCTGAACACAGAGTCTCACTGTAAAACTGAGGCAAATCAACAGAGCCAACAAATTGCAAAGACGAGGCAGGAGGAAGAACCCAGGCAAAACATTTAACCTGAGAGGCCAAGACTCATTCAGCAGGAGCCCTGGACCTGCACACCTCAGCCTCTTGGCTCTTCTCTCGGCCATGGCAGTTCAGAGGTACAAGTCGGAGTCCAGGTGAATGGAAGTGGAGGGTGTATGCACATTAGGTTCTGCCAGAGAGAAAGAAGCAGAACCAAAGGAGCGACGCCGGGGTGACACATCTCACGGTGAGCGCTCCTGGTGCACTCATCCCCGGGCCTGGGTGCGCACGACAACGACAAGCTTCCACAACAGCACTGAAAACAGCCTGTTGATGGAATAGACTCCTGCGGTTCCTTAAGAGGTTTTCTGTTTGCTCGTGTTTCAAAATCCAACAGTCTCACTGCGACACTCCTTTAACTTTTGTCCTTCAGATGCCATAAAAGTTCTACAAGAAAGCAGCAGACGAGGAAGATCTTCAAAGGTTGAAATAAGTCACTGGTTTACTGTCAACACGACTTTGAACAGGCATCTTGCATGACAGTTTTATATGAACAGGGGTGGAAGTAAACACCACAGATTTGATGTAGAACAAGTTTGTTATGGGTGGTTTGCTGGTGTTGAAAAGGGCTTTAGTCACTAGGATGAATTAGTCTTAATGACCGGCCAGTCCAGCTGCCGATGGCACAGGCAGGCTAAGAGAGGGAGGCTAGGAGATCGCCTATAATTAAGACTATCATTTAGACTTGGGGCGAAAGGCTCTGAAAACCACTGCAGCCTTGGAAATGAGACCACTAGAGTGCTAGTTCATTGGAAATAAGAGACCTCACGAAGGGACTGAAACGGATGAGGAAGCAGAACTATCCAGTGGTAAAGGGATGGCTCCACAACGCTCAGAGCAATTCCAAATGGCAGGGAAAACGCTCTGACTGGGAAAACAGCTTGCAGTATTTTAGAAAAGAGTAAAAATTCCTTTTCATGAGTCAAAAATAAGAACTTAAGATTTCAAGACATTAGAGCAATTTTCCTTCTCTCAAGCCACACCGGCCCGGCCTTACTTGTGATGGGGGAGGAAATCCACACCCTGTCCTGGCAGCAGGAGCACCCCGTGCATCAACAGGAAGCATCTCAAGGCAAGACGATACTGCTCGTGGGACATTTCCCTTCAAAGCTTAATTTCACTATAATGAATTGTGATGTCCTCAAATGCTCAGAAGAAATGCCTGGAAGCCCACATCAGACAGTTACACAGAAAGGCATCTTCCTCTTTCGCAGATGCCACTGAAAATACCTTCAAAGAAAAGAGCCGTAAGCACTGGAAGCACACATGCCGTGTCAGAGCTTGGATGGTCCTGTTTCCTGAGCCCCTAAAGATCCCTAAGAAGGTAACCTGTCTCTTTTCCCTTCTCTAGGTGGAGAGAGAGAAGGTGGGAAGACAGCAGGAGATTGGAACTTCCACAACAAAGGCTATTGAGAGAAAAATGCCACCCCTGAGTGACAATTTCCCCTCTAGTGGCTATATTAGCGGAAATGGTCTTACATTAAGAGGAAACACGTGATTTTAGAAGAGACCTGGAATTGAAAAGAATGCCTCTAACTCTCTGGAGGTAAGACAATCGACTCTCCGTGTTAAGTATCTGGTTCTTAAATCTGTGCTCTTACCTGCTAATCCTGAGTTGAAAACCACTGTGGGTGAAGACGTCCCGGGCAGCGGGGGTGCAGAAGGAGGAGGTGGGGGTGGTAAGGGAGGAGCAGGCAGGGTCTCAGCTGCAGGACCTGGGAGAGGGGGCGGGGGAGGAGGTGGAGGAGGGGGCGGGGGAGGAGGTGGAGGCGGGGGCGGGGGTGGTACAGGTGGTGTTGCTGGGCCATTTTGCACTGGCAAAAGAAAAGAAACAAATGGGCTTTTAAAACAGAGGAATGGTTTCTCCTGCAACATGCCATGTGTACATAAAGTAACTGAAAACAAAACACTGAAAAGGATAAATGCTTTTTTTTTTCCAGATTACAAAATGTCCTCAGTGACAAATGGGGAGTATTCTACAACATACGAAACGAAAGACTTACAACTTTAATCTCAAAATGTAAACAGTTTTTAAAAATAAATACAAGAGCATGCAAACAAAAGCAGACAGAGGACATAAATTAACAGTAGGTAAAAGAAGAAATACAAATATCCCAGTATGACCTCAGTTCTCCTGCCAAGGCTTCTTACCAGCTTCAGGTGCATCTGACGACAGAGGTAGTGGTGGGGGAGGAGGAGGCAAGGGTCCCGAGGAGGGGGCCCCCATTACTGGTCCCACGAAGTTACCCACCGCCACTTCGGACCCTGTGGGCAATGTGCCAGAAGCCACGACAGGGAGTATGGCGATGTCCCCATCCCCTTTCTTCTGAATTTTAATGGTCCCTTGTTTCTCCAGCTCATGAATCTTTTTTTCTAGGGTAGACTGTCTTTGAATGGCTTCTTCTTTCTCTTTGACCATTTTCCTTAATGTGTGAACCTGGGTATTTGCATCTTTGTAGATTTCCTGCAAAAGAGGCCATGGTCAAGAGTTTGTCTTCACGTGACATCCATACGTATTACCATTAGATTGGCAAATTGAAGGTAAAGAAAATGGAAAAAAAAAAAAAAAAGCAGAAGAAGAAAGAAAAAGGATACTTATATATATAGAAAGTCTATGGAATTTGGCCAGAACCTATCAAGTCTCATTGTTATCAACTGTTCACTGGTAATGCATGCAATACATGCGTTCTAGCAATTGTTACTGTTAACGTAGTTCTTTCCTTTAGTAAATATAGCTAAGTCAGTTTTCCCCACAGGTGAAGAGGAAAAGGGCAGAGGTAATCCAAAAATAATTTTATAGTTGACTTGGGAATATCCTGAGGGTATTCTGATAGTACAGCATGTTTTCCTTTTAGTTCTGTTAAAATTTAACTGTAACTCCTAGATACATATCAGCTAACAGCAGACAAAAGGTCCCTATATCAGACTTGGATAGAAGTCAGACTGGGATTAAAAATCTGCAAATCATGGAATAATCCACTCATGAGTAACCAGGGGCTGACCGTTTTGAATGGATATCTCTGGCCTTCACAATGCCCCCTTGACCAAGCTCAGTCCAGGACAGCAATTGTTGTAACATTTTTGCTTTGGTAATGCAGTTAACAAAACAGTCCAGTGCTGCCCTCCACTAATTACTTATTTCTGTCTAGGCTCTTAGCAGAAAACAAAGAAGTCACGACTTTTAATTCAAAGGCTGTCCTGGTTCCTTTTCTAAGGGGCCCACAGAGGCTCCAGTGAAAGGATTTTATGGAACTCACTCTCTGGGCCTGACACACGTGATCTCTCACCACAAACCTCTAGCAGGCAGGGAAACATTCTTCACACCCTGTCTATTATTAATAATCTGAGAGTCTGAACTTGAATTGAGTCCATATGCTACAACTTTGTCTCCATGGTGTGCCAGAAAACAAATTTCCTAGAGTTAACTGTAGGACCTGTCAGAATATCAAGCAATGCACGTAGACATGATAACCATCGCATAAAATGTGCCATGTCATTAACGGGGGCATAAAAGCCAGCCATTTGCCTAAAAGCCTTCCAGCCATTTTGGTGTTTTTATGTTCAAACACATGGATGGTACCCCATAAATACCTGACCTGTAAATAAAAACAATGCTAAAGCCAAACAAAATAGCTGGGATTATCTGATAATAAAATGGATTGATTTTACTTTTGCCTTTTTTCTTTCTTTTTCTTTTTTGGTAAATGCCAGGAGGTCTTGCCTGTGTTGTGATTTCACTGTTTCCAAGGCAACCACCAAATCTGGTTTCAAGCAGAAGCAAAGCAAAGAAATACAAAGAAGTTCAAGGTCTAATAAAAATAAATAAGTGGCATGAATTAAATCGATGCTGTTTTTCTTTTCAACCAAATGGGTGATCCACAGAATCCACTCAGACTTGTCCAGATGGGAAAACATTGTTGCTCCCAAAACCTGTGATAAGAAACTAGTGAACCCCTAGTATCTGACTGCACACAAATATGAAGACATACTCTCACTATGAGTTACTTTCAAGTTTCACCTCTGAAATGCTTCCAGCAAATATGCTACATCCAGGCATCCCTCTGCCGTGACCATGTACGTGAGCATGCTAAGTCGCTTCAGTCATATGTAACTCTTTGCAACCCTGTGGACTGTAGCCCACCAGGCTACCTTGTCCATGGGATTCTCCAGGCAAGAATAATGGAGTGGGTTGCCATTTCCTTCTCCTGGGGATCTTTCCAACCCAGGAACTGTACCCATGTCTCCTGCATTGGCAGGCAGGTTCTTTACCACTGGTGCCACCTGGGAAGCCCATGACCACATCTGGGTTCTGCCTACTGGGTTAAAGCCAGAGCTGGTTCCCGACAATGCCCATCTGGGGCAGCTGCCACCATCACACTTACTCGAACAACATCCAGCTCCTTGTTCCTCTGCATGAGCTGCTTTTCCAGTTCCACAATCTTAGACATGGCTTCATTCTCTGTATCCTGCAGTTTTTCCGACAACTGTCAAGTTTCAAAAGGAAAGATGTGTCATGACACAGGATCATTCTGACCAGGTCATCGGTTTTCAGAAAGCAGAGCTCAGAGACATGAGGTGCCCCTCAGAGTCCTGCACGTGTACCCCAAGTCGTTTTCTGAAATTGTTAATATTTATAAGATGGGCCTGAATACAAACTTGTTTCTAACAGGAATTCATTTACAAGGGACCCTTAACAAAACTCATGTGTCAGCTCCTTAGTGCTTCCACATACATAATGTGTCAATCTCCATTCCTGCAGGGGCCAGCAAGGGCAGAGAATAGTGGGTGAGAGAGGTGGACTGGTCACCTTTCCCTCCCTAAGAAAGGGCTATTAGGCAAAAGTTCTGAAAACTGTTGACTGAGAAAAGTTGGTTCTGTTGAGTTATCGGTTAAAAAAATACCACTGCTTGTTTTGACCTAAATTATCCCCAAAATAAAAGACATTTTTGACATGCTTCGTTGCTCAGTCGTGTCTGACTCTTTGTGACCCGATGGACTGTAGCCCACCAGGCTCTTCTGTCCATGGGATTCTCCAGGCAAGAATACTGGAGTGGGTTGCCATTTCCTTCTCCAGAGGATCTTCCAAACCCAGGGACTGAACACATGTCTCCTGTGTCTCCTGCATGGCAGGCAGATTCTTTACCCACTGAATCACTGGGGAATTTCAATAATAAAAGTCATTTTGGAGGGGTAGTTCAAATAAACAGGTGGTTACTACAATAGCAGGTTATTTAAGTAGGGTCATGCAGTGCTGGCTGAGGCTTCAGAGAAAGATAGGATGAGCCATCAATGAAACAGTTACTACATAAGGCTCTAAAACTGGGTGACTTCTGATTCCTTACATCTCACTGAGAATAACAACAAGTAAAGAAAATCAGAGAGGAATGATGATGAGGGAGAGTGGAGATTTACTGCCGACCAGGTTAAGAATACAAGATTGGGGTGGTCAAAAAGTTCGTTTGGGTTTTCCTGGAACATCTTATGGAAAAACCCAAACAAACTTTTTGACCAAACCAATACATATTTTAAGAGAAGAGACAAAAAGAAAAAAAGAAAAAGGAAGAGCCTGTAAATTCTCTGCCTAAGCAGGTGCCAACTGAGTCAGCACAGCACTTAATAAAGGGAGGGGTCTTGGCAACTTGGCCATGAAAATTCCCCTTTTCAGACAGATGGGGAAAAGGAAATGACATGGAGCACACACATATGAAGACATACTAGGAAATGCAGGGGAAAATAAATGGACTGTTCAGAGAGGAAAAACCACATCTCTCCAAAGAGACACAATTCATTTCACAATCAAGGGCACTTTCAATCAGAATTCAGCAAAAGAATCTGGTCTTCACAGTGTTTGGGTTTTCAAGAAGTACCATATTCCTGTTCATTATACTGAGGGGACACTCCTTGAAAGAAATAGGTATGTGGGAAAATTTGCTGATTTCCTTGAAAATGCTACTGTTGTGATGAATCTATTTAGAACCTAAGGACCCATGAGGCAGGAAAGTGAAGAACCACATCATAAGGTCACTGGATCAGCCTGTCCATGGCTTACGTGGACACGTTTGGTACAAGGTACTCATGTTCAGAAGAAAATACTTCACCAAACCAAAATGTTTGAATTGCATTTCCTCCCAGGTAATGCCAATCTTCTTCTTTTTTTTTTTTTTTTAACACCATCCTGTAATGCTTCTGTGCTCATAACTAAAAGGGAAATCTGGATGCAGCAGAAAACTGAGCAGTGAATGAAGGCAAGGCAGTGAGTTTCACTTAGTTGTAAGTAACACACCTGCCTTCTTTGAAAGAGCCCAGAATGGCTTCAGGTTGCTTTCTAGCTCAAGTTACAGCTCATTCCTAGACTCCCCATCCTTCTGTTTGCTGTCATAAAAGCCATAAAAGCTAACATCTATTCTGTTTTGCACCTAGCCAAAACGTTAGCCATTTTTCCTTTTCTGAGAGGTAGTTACATGAGAGATGTTTTCTTCCAGTTCCTCCACCCTCTCCAAGGCTGCATTCTTGGTTTCGGCATCTTCCAGAAGAGCTCCCACATCAAACACGTTGTCCAGGTAAGCCTGAATCTGTACCTGCAATTTGTCACTCTCCGTGTGCTTCAGCTTCTAAAAAACAAAATGCAAGAGAACATGGTGTTAGGATAATTGTCAAATAGAACATAGTTACCCAACAGCCTACATATTTTTGTTTGTTCCTTCCAAGGGAGGGTTTTCTATCTCATCCTCCTTAAGAGAACTCTGGAGTAATCATCTAAGAGGGTATCATCAGATTACTTTCTGGAGCTTACCCTCTCCCAAATATACATACATTTCCCCCTAATCCTTCCTGTAGATAGATTTCCCATGCAGATATATTTCAACGTAAAACATTTTTGATGCAGGTGAAATCAAGATAATAGAAAAATCATAAGGGAACAGCAGTCACAAGTAACATAAACCCCAAGGGGTGTCTGTGTGGTAGAAGAGATTAGAGTGGGTGGTATCTTGCCTGGGTAGTGATGATAGTTCTGGTTGGGGGTGAGGTTGGGAGGCGGGAAAGACACTGATAGAGTATCTTAGCCTTGGGGACTATTTTGGCACTAATTGCTTGAACATATCCTCCATAATTAGATGACTAAAACACTTGCCCAACATGAGAAGCTCATGGCTCTCAAAGCACAGATTAGGAAGCGTTCTGCCATTCTCAGCATTCTAGGGTCAGGCATCCCAAAGGAAGTCAACCAGCTCTAAGGTAAAATTAGAGGTCGAGTAATAAATCAGTCCATCTTTTTTACAAGTACTATAATTCATGTCTCTCCCTAGGGAGCAAGTGAGTGGTTACAATAATATCTGGCACATGGATGATGCCAGTAGACAGTTACTGAACAGATAATGGTGACTTTCAAGGCTGGGTTTTTGTAAACTAATGAAGCATTTATTATATGCTTACATTACTCTTATAACCACTTCTCTCTATCAAGGTTCAGCACCAACAAGCCAGGAAGTTAGAGAAACAGAGTTTTGGAAATAATCTTACACTTTTAAGAGGAATTCTGCTCTACAAATAAAGTCTCAGGAAAATGGATTTTTCTCCTGGGTCTAATCTAGAATTCTACATCTTAGCTGTCTCAAAGAGAATATGTTCTATCTTAGTTTACAAAAAGAAAAAAATTTCTGAATAAGGGCAAAGTCTAGAAAAGAAATGAAGCAGCAGCTTAGTGGGATTCTTCACAAGATTCACAGTGAGTAACAGGTGCTGATGGCACTACCTGTCATATTCTGTAGCCTGAAATGAGCTCTGTGCAGCCATCACAAAACTGAACCCAAAACACCATTAGCAATATACCCAACTTTCACAATATTGCTACTCTCAAAGAATGCAGAGAAAGAGAATAGACAAACCATAGTTCAAAGCAGGAAAAAACTATTGAATACAATGTGCTGTCAAATATATTAGTGGGTCTTTAACAGGAAAGAAATTTAAACAAACTTTTCAATGGAAATCTTTCATAGCTCCACCTGAGTAGTCATGTACGGATGTGAGAGTCGGACCATAAAGAAAGCTGAGTGATGCAGAATTGATGCTTTCGAACTGTGGTGCTCAAGAAGACACTTGAAAGATCCTTGGACAGCAAGGAGACCAAACCAGTCAATCCTAAAGGAAATCAATCCTAAATATTCATTGGAAGGACTGATGCTAAAGGTGAAGCTCCAATACTTTGGCCACCTGATGCTTAGAGCTGACTAACTGGAAAAGACCCGATGAGAAAATTGAAGGCAGGAGGAAAAGGGGTAACAGAGTATAATATATTTGGATGGCATCATCAACTCAATGCATATGAGTTTGAGCAAACCCCAGGAGATGGTCAAGGACAGGGAAGCCTGGTGTGCTGCAGTCCATGGGGTCACAAAGAGTCGGACATGACTGAGCAACGCAACAACAACAAACCTGAATGGAGTCTTTAGACAACATTAGGCCAGTCTACTCAAGGGCAGCCTAGCTGGTCTGAGAAATAAGGCCATGAGCTCAAGAGTAACCAACTCAGCGATTCTACCTTTCAATAAACTGAGGGTACCATCAGTGTAGTTCTCTGGCTTCACCCTTAACAACAATGAACTCTCCAGGTGAAATCTGGAGATGTCCAAGGGAATTACTTCTATTTTCTTCATTTCTAGAAACAGCCTTGAAACTGAGGTCAACAATTCTTACCCTATTGCCAGCAGTCTTTCAAATTCAGGTGAATCATTCCTTAAGCAGAAGGGAAAACAAAACTGCCTGTGTCAAAGGACATCTGTGTACACACAGTTACTTAAGTCTATTTATGATTTTCACATCAACTTTGTTCCTAAGGGGAAGCAATTTCAGGGAACCAGCTAAGCACTTCTGCAAGGGAGCAAGAAAAAGAGAAACTTTAGCTCTCTCTCCTCCTAAGAACTAAAAGCAGAATTTCTAAAGCCACAAACACTTTAAGCAGAATTTAACAGCTACACAAGGAAGTCTCTAGTGTCCATTTCCTCATTATTTTTTGATGCTCTAAGCATTTATTCATCACTTTATGGTAGCCTTCATTTGACTCCCCCTGCCCAGATGGAGTCCCTAGAGTAACTAAGAGCACACAGTGCCCAACAGACCTGATGAAGGGTGCAGCAAGACTTGACCCAGGCAGAGCTCAAAAGCAGAGGAGAGCTGCACCAAGGCTCCAGGAGGTACTAAATGCTGTTGACAGAAGACAGTGTCAAGTCCCAGGAGACCTGCATGGATCCAGCTTCCCTGACAGATCACATTGCTCAGACGGGTTCCTTTAACTCGCACTACAACACCTGATTGCATAGAGCCTTAGGTGATCTTTGGTCATTATGGAAGTGCATCTTTGAGGGTCCATCATAAATCAAGTCTCATCTTAGAACCAAAGCTTAACAGCTATACTTACATCCAAGTATTCGTCCAGGCCTAATTTGGTAAATTCATATTGGAGGTGAACTCTGAAATTCATGTCTTCTACTGAGTGGACTACAATATTAATAAACTGCATAGAGGCCACCTGAAATAAAATCGCCAACAGGTTAGAAGAGGTCCAAACTCATTTTCTCAGCATAATCATAGGCATATACTTTCAATTTCACAAATCTAAGCTCATTTACCAATTTGATTTTCCTTTGTTTCACTGGATCTTTAGAAATATTTTACAATAAAAAAAAATTTACGATTTTTAAAAATGCAAAAGTCCCTGTATAACACGGGGAGCTCACTCTGATGCTACATGATGACCTAGGAGGGTGGGATGGAGGCTCAAGAAGAAGAGGGTATATGTATACATATAGCTGATCCACACTGTATAGCAGAAAGTAACACATTATAAAGCAATTACACTCTAATTAAAAATAAACTAATTAATTTAAAAAGAATTATTTTTTCAATGAAAAAAATTTTTAATGTGCAAAAATGAATAGTAGTACCACAATAAGATATCCCTTCATATCCCCTAAGATGGCTTTAATCAATAAGAGAATAATGAGTGTTGACAAAACATGAAAAAACTGGAACCCTCATCCACTGCTGATGGGGATATAAACTACTGTCAAGCAGCCACTTTGAAAAGCTTGACAGTTGTTCTACATGTTATTCAGAGTTACTGTGTTACCCAGCAATCCCACTTCAAGATACATAATCAAGAGAAATGAAAAAATACATCCAGATAAAAATGGGCACACAAATGGCCATAGTAGCATTATTCATAATAAGTAAAAAGTAGGGGAAACAAAAAAATCCCAATGTCCATGAATGCATTTTTAAAATGTGATATATGTATACGTAGAATATTATACAACAATGAAAAAAATGAAGTCGTACATGTGCTACAACATGAGTGAACTTGAAAACACTGTGCTAAGGGAAAAAAAAAAAAAGCCAGATACAAAAGACCATGTACATTATGATTCCATTCATGTGAAATACTCAGAATGGGAAGATGTGTAGACAGACAGTAGGTTAATAGTTGCCTAGGACTTGGGGTGGGAAAAATAACCACTCGTGGTAACAGAAATTCTTTGTGGGGCAACAAAATGTCCTACTTTAGATTGCAGTCATGATGGTACAACCCTAGGAATATACTAAAAATACACTGAACTGCACACTTCAGATGTGTAACTTGGATGGTATGTTAGTTATATCTCAGTCGTGTCCAACTCTTTGCAACCTCATGGACTATAGCCCGCCAGGCTCCTCTGTCCATGGATTACCCAGGCAAGAATACTGGGGTGGATTGCCATTCCCTTCTCCAGGGAATCTTCCTGACTCAGGGGTCAAACCCAGGTCTTCTGCATTGCAGCAGATTTTTTACCTTACAAGCCACCACGTAAGCCCCAGTTACATCTCAGTAAAGGTATTTTTAAAAAGTCTTATAGGCATATAGAACAACCTAAGTTATTACAGGTACACTGTAAAAAAGTGACAATTATTACAATGAAGAACATTTAAATCATATGCAATCACAAGGTAATCTCTTCTAAAACTGTACTGGGGGACCCACCATACCAACAAAAGAGCAACAGAACTTCTCATCCATTTTTCCGTTTTAAACAACTAACCAGTTTCTATTCTATAAAAGTTTTGGATTTGCTACTTTCTTCCCACAACTGCATCAGTGGCTCTAATCTGCCACAGAGAAAACCTGTCCCCAGTTTAGTAAACAACAGAAACAGAGTTTAACATAGCTATTTTATTTTTAGGTAGGGACAGTCAGTTTATTTATGGGGAAAATCTCTCTCTGATGCTCTCCCTCTATAACCACCCAGAGACTAGAAAGGAGGTGTGACAGAGGGATCCAGATTCACATTTACTCTGCAAACTGCTTCACCCTTCCTCTCTTCCCCAAGCCCTTCTTCCTTTACCTTGTTTAAAGTATTGTTTATCAAGTTAGATTCTTCTTTGAGTATATGTTATCCACTGGGTATCTGTGGAAGACGTGTCAGCTCTCTAGGTTACACAGGACTCTGTTGTGATTTACTACAAAAAATTACTTCAAGTGCTAATTTTGTCACTTTTTTGTTTTCTTTTGCCCACCAAAAAATACTTAGAAAGGTCTTCTGCAACATCTGAAGCATTTATATTATGTTTTAAGGGAATATGTTGTTTGGGAGGTTTGACAACTTAATTGCATTCCCAAGACAGTTTATGAAAAGCCTCATTATCTGGAAAAAAAATATGGCCGGATTTTGGCATTTTTCTGTTACTCTTCTGAAAGCAGGTCTAAATGATCTGTTGAGTGTTATGATATGCCTAAGAGGCAACTCTTTGCTAGATGGCACATGAATTGAGCACACAGTACTGATATACTAGCAGCATCTAAATAAGACTCCCAATGCATATATATACATGAATAAATGAACTGACAGGAAATATGCTCTCATTTGTCAACAGTGCAGGTGTTCTAAAGGGCTTAACACCATTTATCATTTCAGTAGAAACTCAAATGGCAGAGGGACCTGGTATGTATGATAAATGAGTGAAGTGGGTCATGTGTAATACAGTAAGGAATGGTGTGGACTGTGACAAACTGGCACAGTTACCTTCAGACTTAACGAATAGGGACTACTTGGCTCCAGCAGCTTATACTCTCTAAGAACAGGGACCAAGCATTACCAGAACTTATTAATTCTCAAGAAAGTCTACAAATCTGTATTTTTAGGCCCAATTTCCAATACTTTTAATGGAAGGACATCACTGTCAGACTAAACTCACAAGTCTGTATGTATGCTGACTTCAGCCTGGAGCTTCCAGTTTGCAACCTCAACTCTAAAGGAATGAACAAGTTCCTCCTACAAAGGCAGAGGAAAGAACCTGGTCACGTGAGCAAGGGCACGGCTTCTTTACATTTTTGTCACCAGGGCCTTAAACACTCCAACAAAAATCCAAACAACAAGAACTTAAAAAGTCAATGTAAAAGTATTCCTTGTTTCAAATTTATTTTTTTACCTTTTTAAAAAGTATATATACATATGCTTTATGGAGCAGAAAACCTCTATAAAAGACTTCAACCAATACTGTTTTGGGAAAGAGCCAAGGATTAGGATGCATATGAAATTTGAGGACCCAGAAAACATCTTTCAGATAAAAAGGGTTAGAAATCTACAAAACTACAGTCCATGTTTTATAACCACTGAAGCAATTCAAATGAAAACCGCCTAGCGTCGTAAGCACAGGTTTTGGAAAACTTGACAACAGAAGAAGTGAACAGGCTATCTGCTCCAGGCTAGACGGGATCTAGGAAATTAAGCCCAAGTAAAGGAACTCCTGAGGTCCAGAAGATCCTGAGGTCAAATAGACTGGGTCAAAGAAAGCAGACCTGGGTATACTCGGGGGTAACCTGGCTCTGGAAATCCTCTACAGTGGAGTCTACTTTCAGTCCAGGATTAAGACTTAGGTACACAGATTCAGAGGTGCTCAGAATCCTTTGCTTTTTGTCCCTGAGGAAGACAGTTATGATGCTGAATCACAAGTTCTTACAAGCGATTTACCCCGATAAGGAGAGGGGCAATACCATTGCACCCTCGAAGAATTACTAGAGCTGGTAATCAAGGGAGGAAAACACAAAATCACTGCTGTGTGTTCATTTGGGGATATATACTACCAGGCCTACAAATCAAAGCACTTCAGTCTTGGAAAGCAGTCTGGAGAAGGCCACTGGATGGGGTCTGCAGAAGGCACAATGGTCCAACGCTCCTGGTTTCTGCTTTAAGGATTCTTATGCAGCACTATTGACTTCTCAGGGCTTCCCTGGTAGCTCAGTCGGTAAAGAATCTCCCTGCAGGGCAGGAGACCTGGGTTCAATCCCTGGGTGGGGAAAATCCCGTGGAGAAGGAAATGGCAATCCACTGCAGGATTCTTGCCTGGAAAATCCCATGGACAGAGGAGCCTGGTGGGCTCCAGTCCATGGGGTCACAAGAGTCGGACATAACTTAGTGACTAAACCATCACCACCCTTGACTGCTCAAGCTGGCTCCTGCAGGCATTTGCACCAACTGTTAACTTTCTTTTCACAAATGCATGGCTTCCCCCTTTATGCTATAAACACAGTTGATTCTTGAACAAGATGCCTTTGAACTGTGTAGGTCAAATTTTTTTCAATAACGAAGACTAGGTACTACGTGACCCACAGTTGGTTGAACCTGCAGATGTGAAACCACATAACCAGAGTAACCACATAACCACTGTAAGTTAACAGGAGGTTTTCCCACTGTGGGGAGAGTTGGGAGCCCTCAACCCCCTGCATTGTTCAAGGGTCAACAAAAGCACTGTAACCAATAAATACTTTTGGCCTTTATGATAGGAAAAAAAAAAAAAACCTGGAGAGAAATGCCATAAAGGTCAAATACAGATGAAGAGAGCAAGTCAAATTTGAATCTATAGCATATAAAACTGTTTCCTATCCTTTGTAACATTATAATACATACATATATATAATATATAAATGTAAGTGGATTTAAGAAATAACTGCTAAATCTGAGTTGGCTTTATTGAATGTAGTACTGAAATAACTCACCATAAAATCTATGTTATTGTCCTCATTCCTGAAATGTTCCATCAACTTCTCAAAGCGTTGTTTTTCTCCACAAACCTGAAACACACATTATCATTGTGCATGTGAAATTCCAAACGTAAGCACTCCAAAATTAGATGCAGAAATTTTAGCACTAATAATTATTTCCAGAACATCTATTTTATCCCCCCTCTCACACGCTGTTTACTTCTCTCCTGTTAGTTAATGCACAAGTAGCAACATGAGCCAGCACCAAAGCTCATCCTCCATTTCTCTTACATGTTCTCTTCATGGCTTAAAATTCAAACCAAATGTGCTCTTCTTTCACTGGTCACTTTTTTTGTTGCACCCATCTTTTTAGCTGGCATTCACAATCCCAGAATGTTGGTTATGGTTTTTAAAAAAATGACCACACTTTTCCTTTTTACAAAAGCACTTTTGAAACAGACATGCTAACAGATTTTTCATAATTTTATAATTATTTTTATAATATTTTATAATTATTTTATAATAATTTTATAATTAAAATAATTTCATAATTTTTCATAATTTTAAATTCCTTGAGAAGCAGATTCAAAATGTGTATATCATGTCTAACATGCCTAATAATTATTTTTATTTATTTTTAATTGATTGATGATTGCTTTAAAATATTGATTTCTGTCATAATAATTTTAAGCATAAACTATAACATAAAAATTTGGGAAGCTATCTAATTCCTTCAAGATGAGGACAGAATTTTGCAGTCATTTTGAAGCAGCACTCCAGAGGCCTGAAATATATGCATTCAGCTCGAATGAATGCTTCTGCTGAACAGGTGAAATAAGCAGATAAAATACTGTGAACTCCAAAGTCCCAATGTATTCTGCATATACGGGGAATTAAAAACATGGAGCTAAAAACACAGTCAAAGAAAGATTTGTACCAAATGACAACAACCCAGAGACTTGTGCCCAAAATCAAAAGATGAACTTTAATTCTTTCAGTGTCTTTGTCTGCCTTTTTGTTTTTGGAGCAAAGTACTAAATCCACTAGTTTATTTCCTTACACTTTCAGAAAATCACAACCTGAACACCCATGGGCTCCTTGTTGACAGTAAGACAGTCTTTGGTATTAATATTTTGTGAATTTAATTCAGGTTTCACATGCTTAGTTTTCTGATTCCCTTTGTGATCTTAGAAATAATCAGACCAATCCTAAAGATTTCTCCTAAAATGACATTTCATAATGCTATAATGCACCCATTTAATTCTGTCATGTTAAATTTGACGCAAGTACACACACACACCCACACCCACACACTTTGGTGAAGAGTGTGTCCAGTGAAAGCAGGAATTTTATGTTGTGCTCCCTACTCTATCCTCAGCACCTACAACAGTGCTAAGCATGTTGTAATCTCGATATTTGCTGAATTGCACTGAAAAGAGGATAAACAAGATATTATATTAAAATATTCTTAATGAAACGGTGAATGATCTACTATTGCTCCCCATGATGTTTTACAATAAAACAAGAACCTTTCAGACCTCTGTAAACAGGGACAAGGGTTAATCTTTACTAGTGGTTCCTGTGCCTTAACTGTGTGCTAGGAACACTCAGTAGACTCCCTCCCCTCTGAAAAACTTCTATTCTCATAGTGAGTTAATTTTCTCAATAGACTAGACCACAGTTTACTATATTCCAATGACAACTCCCCATTTATCTACACCCACTTTAACAAAAAATAATTACAGAAGACAGAGGAACAGTGCATGGGCTGGGTCAGAATGAAGAGAAGCAGGCTCCAGAAGGGAGAGTTTAAAGTGAAACCTTTAAAAGACATACGTGTGTCCAATCCCACCCTAGAAAGCCCGAGTTAGGAGGCCCAGGCAAGGCTGGTGTGACTTGGGTGGGTACATTTGAAAAGTACTACAGACCATCCTGATGCTGTCCAAAGGCTGAGAACCAAAGATTTAAAAGAAGTCACATTCTGCCCTGGGGCCCACCAGACTCTCTAGAGCATATGCCACAAGTTCCGGGAAACTAAGGCTTATTGAAGGAGATATGGAAGTGCAGGATCAGCTCCCTAGACCAGGACATCAGTCACATATTGTGCTCAAAGACACAAGTGTTCCTAGCCTGCAAAGAAAGCCCAGTTGGTAAAAACTTGCAAGACTTGGTATAGAAAAAGTCAGCCTTACAACTTGAATTTTCCTTAAGAGAAACCTCAACATAAGAACCTGCTTCCCAGCAGGACAGTTTACTTTTATCTGTTTTGGGAGGTGGATATGTTGCAGGGAGAAGTCCACTCTGACTCCACGCTGGAACTATTTTTTTGACTTGGTCTCCATTGCTTTTGTTATAACCATACACAATGGCCTGCCTTAGAGAATCCTGCCTTTCTGCCTGACTGTTAAAGTGCCTTTGTTCAGAACCCTGTCCACCTGTAGATGGGAGGAAGGAAGGAACTAACACATCCCCCTGCCTGAGGCTGCCATTCTAGGAGATACCTTCAAGATTAATGGCTGTTTACTTTGTTTCCTCACCTCCCTCCCCATCTCTGATCCATAAAAGAACGTGGCATCCAGACCCCAACAAGTTGGTTATGCTGAGACATTAGTTTGCCATCTTCTTGGACAGCCGGCTTTCTGAATAAAGTCGTATTCCTTGCTGCAACACCTCGTCTCTCGGATTCATTAGCCTGTCGTGTGGTGAGCAGAGCAAACTTGGACTCAGTAACACGCAGTGACAGGAGAAAGGAAGAGAGGTGGTTCTGGATGTGGGGACAGCTGCCAGCTTTCCTGAGAAGCAGGCGTGATCAATGCTCTGTTGAGTAGCTCAGCACTCATTGAACCAGGAGAGGCAGCATCCCTCAGTGAACAGTGATGACGAAGACAATTCCTAGGAGGGCAAAATCTTCCAAATCAAAGAATGTCAGAAATCTGGAAAGTACCTTGGGGAACCTGGTGCCCTCAATTCGTGAATGAGACTGACACCTAAACAGACCAAATATCTCCAGCTTGATAAAACATCCACACAGAGGCAAGAACCAGGTTTCCAACTGCCAGCCTGATGTTCCTGCTCTCACACAACCCAGAATGTTCAGATAAATATATTCCATTTAAGATGACAGTAAAAGCATTTCAGAATTATCTGACACCAACAGAGATGGAAAGTGTTATCATTAAGAAGCACAATCACTACATCGGGCATGCACTCAATTATCCATGCACCACAATCTCCCATGGAATTTCTGAAAATAGATGATTCCTAGGGTCTATACCAGGATGCACTGAATGAGAATCTCCATGGACAGAACTAGGAATCTGTGTCTTTAAAAAGGACTCATAACTGTTGGACCAGCAATTAGGAACCAGTGGCTTATCCAGTATTAGACTAGCTGATTAAAGCCTGATCCTTTTTTGGTGGCTCAGACGGTTAAGCATCTGTCTACAATGTGGGAGACCCGGGTTCAATCCCTGAGTCGGGAAGATCCCCTGGAGAAGGAAATGGCAACCACTCCAGTACTATTGCCTGGAAAATCCCATGGACAGAGGAGCCTGGTAGGCTACAGTCCTTGGGGTTGCAAAGAGTCGGACACAACTGAGCGACTTCACTTTCACTTTCATCCTTTTTTACTCCCAATTGTAAACTGGACAGCTACATCATTAACTCCACAACTCATTCAACTTCCAATTTAACTACACATAAAAGAAACACAATTTACTATAACTGGGTATCACAGGAATGAAGCAGGGATTGGCCCACTGTCCCTGCATGGATACAATGAATAATAAGCCAACTCCCAAATAATCAGATTGTGTCCAGAGCATTTAGAAAGTGGATTTTACACAGCTGAAGAAAGCACATGTGGGCAGCAAAGCTACTCAGATTGTTAATAAAAAGATATGGGATCAACTTCAGAACAAGAAATATTATATTAACTTTCAGCTGAATAAAGATCTGAAAAGTCATTGTACTAGACTGGTAGACTGGACTGAAATAGATATTAAGAGGAGCCTCGAATATATGCCTTTCTTTAGAAATTCCTCATTCTGTCAACAGACAAATCCATGCTGAGAACATGTGTTATGAAACAAAAGTATTAAATACCTTTAATCTTTAAAAATAATAGACTTAAACATCTTCCAACTTACAGCTCCTTGGAACTGGGTGCAAAGGATCCAACTGCACCAAACGACACATTGTCAACATAGATGCCAGCTTGGAGAAACCATGAAAGATTGACCACTCTCCTCACCCACTGTAAGAACTAGAAGGGCTCCCCTTATCAGCCCCACCAAGTCACTCTCTGTGAAGGTTTAGCTACACTGCTCTGCTGTCAATCTCAGTTAATGAATTCAGGGGGTACTTTCTGACATTGTTCCACAGGAACAGTAAGGATTCTCGAGGACCCCATCGTTCCTGCTGGAAATAAAAGGAAGCGTGCAAACCAGATTCACATTTGTTTCTATGTTACTTTAGCAATCATTAAATCAGAGTATACTACAATCCCATAGGAAATGGGAAGACATGTTTGGGGCAGGTTGGTAAAAGTCGTGTTCCACATCAAAGGAAAGTTGTCGTAGCTCCTACAGCTCACATCTGGACCACCCCCACAAACTTGGTTCAAATAAGATCATCGTGGCTGAACATGCCTCTTCTCTCCTTTGAAACTGGCCTCATTTAGAAAACTGGTGAGGATGAAAGGAACGAAACACTGATCCCCAGTTATTTTCCAAATCTACAACAGCCTACATGAGGATGCTCTCAAGGGCTTCATCAAAATGTACAGGACAGCCAGGCGCATGTTTGCATGTATATATTATTGCACATTATAAACTGCTGCATATAACTTCCATCTGCCAACAAAGACCAGACAATCTGAAAACTTCCAAGTAAAACAGTTGTACTATTACAACTGAAACTTGTCATTTCTTGACTTTTCTATTCACTGGTATTTCTCATTTCCCCACTAACTTTGACACCTTCCACCGATAACACAGCCACCAGAGTAGGGAGGGTAGGAAGTGAATTTAAGAGACACAGGCATAGAAGGCAGAGATGGAGAGAAGCCTATTCCGTCAGGAATTAGACTTCTACAGCTAGGGCTGCCAGATAAGAAGTCAACAAGGCAGAAAAACAGTATACACTCTGAAAAGTAGATACTCTGCTGTATACTTAAGAGGCATCTTCATGTATAAGTTATTTATAAATCAGTCCCATGTGAATAAATTCACTGACCCTGATTAACACTGTGTAAGGAGAAAGCACTCAGGCTGGGATCAACCCCAGCCTTGACTGTGAACACAGGCACCACCTACCCATCCCTGTGGGGTCCTGCCTAACACAGCAGCCCTCATTGCACCTTTAAGCTCTAGCACTGGTGAGGGTGATAGGACATGAGAAATAGGTCTGTGGAGTATTAAACAGGGCTTTCCTGGTGGCTCAGATGGTAAATTGCCTGCCTGCAATGCGGGAGACCCGGGTTTGATCCCTGGGTTGGGAACATCCCCTGGAGAAGGAAATGGCAACCCACTCCAGTATTCTTGCCTAGAAAATTCCATGGACGGAGGAGCCTGGTAGGCTACAGTCCATGGGGTCGCAAAGAGTCGGACCATAAAACCTAGGTTATAAGTCAGTACCATTTCTAAGCTACCATGAGCCTGGACAATTCCATGAACCTCCCTAGAATTTGGTTTATTACATCCATTGATTTAAGAGCATTAGATTATATTGTTGGTTGTCAAATCCTTTTTTTAGGAAGCATGAAAGGTTACAGTGATGCCCACCCAGGGGATGCATCTCCCACTTTGGGCTTCCCGGGTGGCTCAGTGGTAAAGAATCCACCTGCCAATGCAGGAGACACGGGTTCAATCCCTGGGTCAGGAAGATCCCCTGGAGGAGGAAATGGCAGACTCTAGTATGTCTGCCTGGAAAATCCCATGAACAGAGGAGCCTGGTGGGCTACCTCCATGGGCTCTCAAAAGAGCTGGATGCCACCGAGCACACAGACAACCGGCAGCGCGAGGGGAACGCACCCAGGGATGGGGGCCTGTCAGGGACAGGAAGAGAGCACAAGTGAAGTTCCCGAGACTTCCATCCTCGTTTATTAATTCTGTATTATACTGTGTTGCCTGGTAAGATTTATTCCAGGGGGAAAATGTTTCATTGAAAGTTTTCATTGCTAATAAAAGTTGGAAAAAAAATTATCCCACTCAGTATCTTGAAGCTCTAAAACTAATCTAGGCATGGCCATAGAACATGATATTCCCAAGCTGACTGGCCTGGAAACTCTACACAAACCAACTTTAGAGAGATGCTCTCAGCTCTGCAGGCCCCCGAGTACCAAGCTTGAAGGCCAAAGCACCATCTCATGTCATCTGGCTCACTCTGCTTATGAAGTGGATAAATCCTGCCCTGACCAGACACAAATGGCCACACCCGAGACAAGCCAGATCCATTTCACCTTTGAAGCAAAAGCATAGCCCCCTGCCAAAAAACACCTTAACCCTGTCCTCCAACATCTGTGCAGGACATTTCTGAAGCGTGTCCCAGATCATTTAGATAAACTGGAGGCCCTGGATGCAAAAGAGGCAGTGGCTTAAAGCATCTCTAAGGGGGGGCAGAGTTTAGGGGGTGATTTCCCTAAAAGCTAATCGTGGAGAAAAGATAGTTTTACAAAAGGTTTGGAATGAAGAATATTATCTCGCTAGCCAGATGTTGCAATGAACAACAGACTGCAAGCCTTCAGCCACCTCTCCGTCCCCCTGAAGGTCACAGACTATCTTTGGTTTCCCCCAGCAACAGCTCCCAGGGAACCACGCCAAGTCTACAGCCAGACTGCGGCCTGACTTACGAGGTGGGTATAAAACATGCTTCTAGGTTACTTGGATAAAAATTAAAGGCCTCTCGCTTAAGTGTTTCCACCTTGCTCTGCTGCCTGGTGCCTGCCTCAATGCTTTCTTTTTCTTTTCACAATAGGCCCCTGTGAGCTGCAGGGCTCCCCACAGAAAGGCACTGTTTTAAAAGCACAGGCTACTATGACAGTTAGACTACCCCTCTCAGGGCCTGCCCAGGAACAAAAGTTTCGTTTTCTTCTTGGGGTCACATGAAGTAAACAGTTAATGCCTCGTTAGACCTAGGAGAAAGCAAGCATCTCTTACTCTCTGTTGAGAGCATGATTACTGACAACATGGTGACCTAACAAAACCACTTTTTTGGGGTGTTCTGTGGTTGTGAGCATCTAGTATCTCTTCCCTGAGGTGACCAGACATTTCAAACACAGACACCTAATGGCTACCATGACAGCAGCCGACCACTCTGACCTGCTGCTGGCTCTCCCCTCTCCTTGAGATTTAAAAGCGGAAATGTTCATCAGACTCAAACCTTCTGAAATGAAACAACCTGATATCACTCCACTGCAGTAAAAACGAATGAAAGCCAAACAACAGTGTATTCTACAACTGACCCAACCTTCCTTCCTCATAAATTAATGAAACATTTATAATCAACTTTGGGCTGGCAGATGTCTGATTATGAACCAGAGGTTTCATCCATATAATGCTGAACACCCTTGTGAAAACTTCAGTCACTTTTCCAGATGTTTCCAAATACCCAGATGTTTGGCACCAGGCAGACAAAGCATCCAGATGACTGTTTCACTTCCCATGCACATATGTTGCAGTTCTGAACAAAGAATCCTAACATAGAAGCAAAGGGCTAGTAAAATCCCCAGAGGACAACTTGTTGACATACCACACCTTAAATGAGAAATGCATTTTTATCGCTCCTCTTAAAAAAAAGATGGCCTTCATTAAATTCTAGAGAGTGAGGCTCCACCATACAATTCCTCATCAATGACATCTTTCAGGAATATTTCTAATGTCGGACTTGAAATTCTCTGGTTTCACTTGTAAGACTCACATCTCTTGGTCATCAGTAATGATTCGGATTCTTTCAAGGCTTCTATTCCCACAGGAAGACCAAAATACCTTCCAGTTGTTTAAAATGATGGGTTTTTTTAAACTGGCAAATGGCAAAGGCCTCTAGTCATTTCTGGGACAACTTGCCAGTTAGATTCCTCGATAGTAGAAAAAAGTCTAACTCTATGCTTTATCCCATTCATTTTCCCTCTCAACTTTGCTCTTTGAACATATACACAATTTGGTCAAGTGAGGTGGGCGGGGGGAACGAGAGGGACACAATGACACATGTCCAGTGGTCACCACATGTTCACTGAACCACAGCAACAGCACATGGCAGGAGCTGCGTCAATCCTGTGACATGCCCACCACAGACCTTGGGACCTGCTTAGGAGGCAGACGCCAACCCATGCTATCCTCTTGCATGAATCACAACAAATCAAATTAAATCAAACAAAGATGTGCTAAGAACTCAGAGGCCTTGAAGACAAGGACTCTCTGCTTGCTAGATCAAAGACCTCAGTCCACAAATAGGCAAATGCCTGAAGTTTATCTGCTGCTCCTTACCTAATTCTCACTTCACGGTCTCTTCTACTTCTGTGCTCTGCCCCAGTTCTGGGTCTTCGTCAGGGAGACCCTGCTTTAGCCTTTGGTCACCATGTCCACCAAGTCAAAGACGACAGGAGGTTACAGATTTGGGCAGCAGTTCTTAAAGTGGGGTCTTTGAACACTGAGGGCTCCTGAGCCCCTATTCCAGGGTTTGTGAGATCAAAACTATTTGTATAATAATACTAAGATGCTACTTACCTTTTTCACAGAATTAACATTTGCACTGGTGGTACAAAAGCAATGAGAGATGAATGAAACTACTGGTGACTTATACAAATCAAGGCAGTGGCAACAAATTATATGAGCAATCACTGTATTCACCACAGCCATGCACTCTCAGTTTTGTTTTGTTTTTAATACAGTTTCACTTAAGAATATCCTTGATAATGCAATGAAGTTTTAAAGTGAAGTCGTTCAGTTGTGTCTGACTCTCTGTGACCCTATGGACTATATAGTCTGCCAGGCTCCTCCATCCAAGGGATTTCCCAGACAAGAATACTGGAGTGGGACGCCATTTCCTTCTCTAGGGGATCTTCCAGATCCAGGGATTGAACCCTCATCTCCCGCATTGCAGGCAGGAGCCACCAGGGAAGCCACTTAGATGGCTCAGCCATCTGAGCCTCCAGGGAAGCTGATAATGCAATAAAAGTATTAATTTTATTAAGTCTCAACCCTTGAATAGACACCTTTTTAATATTCTATATGAGGAAATAAGAACCCTACATAAAGCACTTTTGCTGCATATTAACATATGGGAATCAACCACACCATATAAAGAACAACCCATATGCCATCTCTCCATGAAGATAAGTCAAACCATTCAGAGACAGGATAGGGTCTTCTATGCAGAAAAGAGTCCTCCATTAGTTTATGAGGTAGAAAAAGAAAAGACTTCCCTTTAGTTTTTATGGTTAACAAGGCAAGGTACAATCCCTGGCATTTAGCAGGTTACACTGAAGCAATCCCTTACCGTTCTCTGGATGTCTCTGGAGTGTCATATGGAGGCTCATTAGAAGACCAGGTTTTTCTTCTCAAAGCCAAGTCAATGTTAGATTCCAAACAAGAATATGAGAGAAATACAGAAACAGTTTTCTCCTGCATGGTCTATGAGGACATATGTTCCCCAAGTTCAGGGAGAATCAGACTCAGTCAATCTGCCTAATTAGACAAATTTGTCCTGGAATGCGTGACATGCTGTAATATCAAACCAACAAGAACAAACAGGCAAGGAACCAAAAGATTACTTTCTACCAAAGCACTAAACATGTCCTTGCTACCTACCACACAGAATATACTCTTCCCTAGTTTTACACCTATTCCTGGAAGCCACTTCCACATGGAAAATTCAGTGTGGTCCTTAGCAGCGTACCAGCTAATCTGGGCTACCACATGTACTGCTGGTACATGTACTAGTATGGAAGGAACCCTCATTTTTCCATGGCCAAAACCAAACTGCTGAAACAAAACAGAGCTACAGCTCATGTTACTGTGACTGGCCACTTCCACTTTGCAGTGACGCACAGCTGATGGGGAGACTCTGTCTGAGAGCTCAACTTTATGAGGAAAGGAGAGTGGCAGTGGTTGCTGGATCATCATCAGGAACCACTGAGCCACTTTCCTCTTCTGAGCATGTTTCAGTCCAATGTCTGAATGAAAACCCAGTGTGACTATATATTCCTGGCAGATCGATACATTGTATAAAGAGCTGGGCAGGAGCCACATGCATCACTGTGGTGAAAGGAGTAAAAAGTGGCTATGGATCTACCATGAGCAGAGCTACAGAGCCTAAACTGTGACTCTGAAGCCCAGGCTTTCAAACACTGCCCAAGCCAGGATGCTTTCAACTTTCACAGACGGGATGTTCCTAGGGGCAGGCACCCACAGCATGTCCACAAACTCAGCTCACCTGCTGGTTAGAGAAGCAGTAAGCTCCTTTAGATTTTTAAGTGAGATCTGGGTTTACAGGGGCTTCCCTGGTGGTTCAGATGGTAAAGAGTCTGCCTGCAATACAGGAGACACAGGTTCAATCCCTGGGTTGGAAAGATTCCCTGGAGAAGGGAATGGCAACCCACTACAGTATTCTTGCCTGGAAAAATCCCCTGGACAGAGGAGCCTGGCGGGCAACAGTCCATGGAGTCACAAAGAGTCAGACATGACTAAGCGACTAACACTTTCACTTTCTGGGTTTAGAGACTGATGCAGCCATTTCCAGGCAGTCATAAAGGGAACTAGAGACTAAAACCACACTGTAGGCTAAAATCACCATAACTTATAAATATTTCTATCCTAAGACTATCACTATCTTATCAACTAGCCTAGGACACATTACTTTTTGCTTGTGTTCATAAATTCTTGTAGCTATCATTATCTAGGTGTCTTCTTTTAATATCTGTAGTCAAAGAAGCACTTTATATTTTTATATAGAATATATATTCTATATAAAATTCTAGAATTTTATGATTAGAATTTTATGATTCTAGAATTTTATATAGAATCATAAAATGGTAGAACTGGAAGGGATATAGAGACAATGTGACTAACTTGTCACCTAAAGCAAGACTTGCACACAATATACCAGACTCACCAGGGATCCTCTTCCTTCTTGCCTACCTTTGTGTCAAGTGTTGGCTTCTTCTGAGAATCCCTGTAGCTCATTCTAGCTTGGTGCCTTTGTGGAGTTCAACTTCTTTAGTATAATCCTATTCTCTACTTGGAAAACACACACACACAATTCCCAGTCACCTCTGTTTAAGCCTGTTCTCCCATTCATTATCTTCAGTGCAGAACTAAGAATCTGATCATATTACCATCACTAAAAAAATTAACTTAAAAAGACAATTTTCTTCACCTGAAAAAAAAAAAAAAATCCCAGCTCTTATTTGTTCGCTGTGGCTGTGCTTCCTTCTTAATTAAATTTATGCTGTTAGAATAGATTCTTATTCTCCAACCTATGTCCATCCCCAATTCAGAGGATCACGCTGTCTCTTGTCAACTTTTCCTCGATTTTATGGCTTCATACCCACTGTCATGGCTACAAATTTGGTTCAGGGCCCAGTCATTTAATGTCTGACCTGCCTGTCTTCCAAACTCTAGCATCTCTGCCCTCTGTTTTTTATGCAGAGATTGATAATTTTTAAGATATATCAGGATTACATAAAATGCCTTCTTAGGTTTCCACAAAATCAAACAGAGTTGATATAAAAGCACTTTAAAAACTATAAAGCACTGTTGCTTCCCTTTCCATTTTCTTTTTCCCTCCTACTTACATCTGTCTTCCAGTTGAGATTTCTTTTTTCATCACAGTGTAGATTTTCTGAACCTCCAGTATTCATCAGAGCCTTAATTGTGATTGCCTCCTGTTATGCTTTATACTATGTAACATGGGCCCCAGTCAGATATTTTTTTCTTGTCAACTAGCACATTTATTCTGACACATATTACCTCCAGGACAGACTTTATGCTGCTCGTCTCTCTCTCTGCTCCCAGAGTTGCCTCCACTGACTAAATCAAGTCTCTTCCTTTGTAATTGTGCACAAGACTTCATGCCTCTCTTTGGGCTCCATACAAACAGCTCAGATTATCCTGTTTTTTTTTTTTTTTTTTTTTAATATTTATTTACTTATTTGTCTGCATAGAGTCTTAGTTGTGGCATCTTAGTTGCCTGACCAGGGGTCGAACCTGCATCCCCTGCATTGCAAGGCAGATTCTTAGCCACAGGACCACCAGGGAATCTCTATCTTGGGTTTTACAAATAACTTCAAACATTCCAATAATCTACCCAATCAATACTGATTGATTAAGTCTGCCTTTTGGTAGAAGATTGAAGGTGTGTATCAATTTGTGTAGAAGGTGTTTGATATGTGACAATATGTTATATAACACTATGAGCCTTGACAATATGTTATGTAACACTACGAGTTCAATGGATCTGTATAAAAATGCCAAGCTTGCCACTTACTAAAGTATGTCAGTTGGCCTATTTACTCTGAACCCCTCTTTGCTTATTCCTAATTCACTGGGTAGAGATTATAATTAGAGTAATATATGCTAGCCTGTCAGCACTCAGCAAATAAACGTACCTTTACTATTTCTGTACATGCATATGCCTTTTTAAAACACTTAACTAATATACTGCTGCTGCTAAGTCGCTTCAGTCGTGTCCGACTCTGTGCCACCCCATAGACAGCAGCCCACCAGGCTCCCCTGTCCCTGGGATTCTCCAGGCAAGAACACTGGAGTGGGTTGCCATTTCCTTCTCCAATGCATGAAAGTGAAAAGTGAAAGGGAAGTCACTCAGTCGTGTCCGACTCTTTGTAACCCCATGGACTGAAGCCCACCAGGCTCCCCTGTCCCTGGGATTATCCAGGCAAGAACACTAAAGTGGGTTGCCATTTCCTTCTCCAATGCATGAAAGTGAAAAGTGAAAAGTGAAAGTGCAGTCGCTCAGTAGTGTCCGACTCCTTGTGACCCCATGGACTGCAGCCTACCAGGCTCCTCCGCCCATGGGATTTTCCAGGCAAGAGTACTGGAGTGGGGTGCCATTGCCTTCTCCAAACTAATATACTAAGTAAGATTTAAAACATGGAATAAAATGCAAGACTTTCATGAACACTGCTCATGTTTTCTTTCTGAAGATGATTGTTTGTTAATTTAAAACAAACCAAAACAAAACCCTTCTGTACTGACTTTGGAGCCCAAATAAATAAACATGCTCATGTTTTAGAATTATTTAAATTTCAAATGAAATTTGAACTTCACTCAGAAAGGGAGTCAAGGTCAATCAGCATATTCATTGGCAAAAAGAACTAAAACTTTAGCTTAAATTATAAAATGGAATAAAAATTTAAATATAAACACAACTCTAAAAGTTTTGAGTTATAGCTAATTTTAGCCCACATTTGGTCCTTAACTAAGTATCTATTAAAGTCAGTCCTGTCTTTTTCAAAGCAATGGAAATTTTGTGGGACAAAAATCATGCTTTTATTTTCTGTCACACTCTCCTGATCTTACAACAGTGTTTTTTCTCTGATAAGAAATTTGCTCAACAATTCCCTAGAACTTCCAAAGAATTCTGCCTTACTAGTCCTGGAAAAAAAAAAAAAGTGGCAATGATCCATGCCTTTATTTTTGGAGAGATGTTACACAAAAGACAACTGAGCATCTTTAGAAAGGACAGTTCAGTTCAGTTCAGTCACTCAGTCGTGTCCGACTCTTTGCAACCCCATGAATCGCAGCACGCCAGGCCTCCCTGTCATTACCAACTCCCAGAATTCACTCAGACCTATGTCCATTGAGTCAGTGATGCCATCCAGCCATCTCATCCTCTGTCGTCCCCTTCTCCTCCCGCCCCCAATCCCTCCCAGCATCACAGTCTTTTCCAATGAGTCAACTCTTCGCATGAGGTGACCAAAGTACTGGAGTTTCAGCTTCAGCATCATTCCTTCCAAAGAAATCCCAGGGCTGATCTCCTTCAGAATGGCCTGGTTGGATCTCCTTGCAGTCCAAGGGACTCTCAAGAGTCTTCTCCAACACCACAGTTCAAAAGCATCAATTCTTCGGTGCTCAGCCTTCTTCACAGTCCAACTCTCACATCCATACATGACCACAGGAAAAACCATAGCCTTGACTAGATGGACCTTTGTTGGCAAAGTAATGTCTCTGCTTTTGAATATGCTATCTAGGTTGGTCATAACTTTCCTTCCAAGGAGTAAGTGTCTTTTAATTTCATGGCTGCAGTCACCATCTGCAGTGATTTTGGAGCCCCCAAAAATAAAGTCTGACACTGTTTCCACTGTTTCCCTATCTATTTCCCATGAAGTGATGGGACCAGATGCCATGATCTTCGTTTTCTGAAGAGGAAGCCAAATGGAAAGTTCCTGGAAGGGAAAATCCCACTCTGCACAACAGGGACATTTAGCTACATGAGACAAAATGTTACCTCTCAAACATTGCAAGCAGTAGAAATAAACATACAGGCAAATTGAAAGCAACTCTGCTACTCCAAACTCTTTCACTGGCTTCTCTTTAGGGCTTACTACTATGCATAAATGGGCTTCCCAGGTGGCAGTGCAGTGGTAAAGAATCTGCCTGCCAAATCAAAAGGCAAAAGAAGCACAAGTTTGATCCCTGGGTCAGGAAGATCCCCTGGAGGAGGACATGGCAACCCAGTCCAGTGTTCTTGCCTAGAGAATCCCATGGTCAGAGGAGCCTGGCAGGCTACAGTCCATGGGGTCACAAGGAGTCGGACACGACTAAGCACACATACATCACTAATTACTACACTAAATAATCTTTCTACTGTTACTCATAATACATGTACGTACATACAACATATATACACACAGATACATAAATATGATTTGTCTTTTCCTAGTTAACAAATCTTTTTTTTTTTTTTACAAACACTTTCATAATTATTTTAACAGCTCTATTTGGATCTACAAGCTTATTTAGTAAGATGGTTCATGTGGTCCTATGTCTTGGTGTAGCCACTGCTTAACCTAGACTTAACAACAACTAAAAAAACCTATAATTCAAAATTGTTTGACATTCAAAAGCAATTCTTTCTAGTTCCACTTATTTAAAACAACTTAAAAAACAGCCAGACCAAAGGTAGAATACTAAAGTATACTTAAGTCCTAAGATACAGGCTGAAAATATATATATCCTTACTATGCAAGTCAGGATGGAGCGAGGGAGACAGAGAATAGGGCGGCAGTGCTTTCACATAGCAGAGAAGGCAATGGCACCCCACTCCAGTACTCTTGCCTGGAAAACCCCACGGATGGAGGAGCCTGGAAGGCTGCAGTCCATGGGGTCACAAAGAGTCGGACACGACTGAGCAACTTCACTTTCACTTTTCACTTTCCTGCATTGGAGAAGGAAATGGCAACCCACTCCACTGTTCTTGCCTGGAGAATCCCAGGGACAGCAGAGCCTGGTAGGCTGCCGTCTATGGGGTCACAAAGAGTTGGACATGACTGAAGCGACTTAGTAGCAGCAGCTTTCACATAGAAAAAGAAACCAAAGAGATCCTACAGTTAAAGATCCTTTAGCGTTACTCTGCAGAAAATGCCAAAATGACAACCAAATCCTGACCAGGAACTGAAAATTCACATTCTAATGGTACTTGGTGATGATATTGCCAAAGTTAGAGCGTTGTGACTTCAATTCTATTATCAACACACAGCAGAGTGTTTCATACCATCCTTATGTACCCACACCCAAAGCATCATCTCAATGTCAAAGAAACACCTCCCAAGTGAAACATCCATGTGGAGGGCCCTGAGCCAGCCTTTGCTTCAGATTCTCTGGGGCCTTAAAGCAATAATATACAGCTTTCGCTGCTTTCTCTCAAGATCTTTCATTACTTTCCTAGAATATAATATCAGGGCATGCAGGCCAACTGCTTTACAGTTGGCAAAGGGCACAGGTTTAAGAAATGGCATTTTACATGCATAAAAACAAGGAGGCAACACCCTATCTTTTTTTTTTAAGTGGCTGCTACAAGTGAAATAGAAGATGAAGATCCCTATTGTGCAAAATTGCATTCAGTCTTGTGGAGAGAGACAAGGGTCTAATTAAAGTCAGGTTGAGAGGCAAAGCATCTCTACAAATGCTCACCAGAAATCATGATAATCTGCCTTGTGCATGTGGGCTCAGTCATGTCCAGCTCTCTGCAACCCCATGGACTGTAGCCCTCCTCTGTCCATGGGATTCTCCAGGCAAGAATACTGAAGCAGTTGCCATTTCCTCCTCCAGGGGATCTTCCTGACCCAGGGATCAAACTCATATCTCCTAAGTCTCTTACATTGGCAGACAGATTCTTTACCACTGTGTGACCCAAGTATCATCATCTCCTGTACTTTTGTTAACTCAAAAAAAAAAAAAGAAGCTTTCCCAGGCCCACATCCCAGGAAAGTCCTGAAGATGTTAGAAATGAATGAATACAACCACTGGGGGAGCAGACAACTGTCAATGGAGGAAGAGGCCCAAGGAGTTGGACATATGAATGTCAAAGTGTCTGAAAGAAAATTCAGACCCCACCCACAGCCTACTCTGTCAACCTGACCTCACCCTGGGTCCACCCACCTGACTTCTGCAGCTAAATGTTACAGCCAGTTCTTTACTAACTGAGAGAGTCAACCGAAACATCCCCTGCTTGAAGAAGAGTGAGGAATATATCACCTGCTTTGTGTGACCTTAGGCCACTGGGCAATAGGAAGTCTCTGGAGTAAGTCATGAGGGATTGCTTTCATGATCTGCTCATAACTTTCTATCCCACCTGTTCTCTTCCCACACCCTACCTTCTGTAAGACTGGACTTAAGGTGGACTGGAGACAGAAGGTGAACTAAAGGCCTAGAGGGCTCCCAAGGGCTCAAATGGTAAAGAATCAGCCTGCAATGCAGGAGACCTGGGTTTGATCCCTGGGTTGGGAAAAATCCCCTGGAGGAGGGCATGGCAACCCACTCCAGTATTCTTGCCTGGATAATGCACATGGACAGAGGAGCCTGGTGGGCTACAGTCCATGGGGTCACAAAGAGTTGGACAGGGCTGAGCGACTAAGCACGCAGCACACAAAGTCCTTGAAGTTTTATGAAGATGCCACGTTCTTCACATCAAATGACATTTTTACCTGATGTGGTAGGCCACAAAGATATCTAAGTCCTAATCCTATTACTGTGATTATTTACCTTATGTGTAAGGAAATATGCACTTTGAAGATATGATTAAGCCAAGGATATGGACATGGGTAGATTATCCTGGATTATCTGGGTGAGCCAAATATAATCACAATGGTCATTAAAGGAAGGAGGCCAGAAGAGAAGGGGCCATGAGCCAAGGAATGGAAGCAATTTCTGGAAACCGAAAAGGACAAGGAAATAGATTCCCCAGGAGAACACCACCCTATAGACTATATTTTATATAGATATGACCAACAGAACTGCAAAATAATAAATTTGTGTTGTTATAAGCCATTAAAGCTTGTGGCAATTTGTTACAACAGTGGCAAGAAATTAATATACCTGGTTAATTCTTATTCATCCTAAACTCAGCTCAGGCACCCTTTCCTATAGGAAGCATCCCCTTTCAGGATGAGCTTTCAGCTCAGAGCCCGTATCTGCCCTCTGTCCTTCTCCTCCTCCTGGTTAGTTGTTCTTCTTTTTGCAAAGCACCTGGCATTCACCTTCATACAGCCTAGAGCAATGACTACAGAAATACTGGTTTCCTTAATTGGATTGGGATGCTCCCTCTTAAGGGTAGAACTCTTAATGGTCATACTTATTTTCTTATTTCCAATGTTTATCATTGTTTCTGACAGATAGGGGCACGCAAATGCTCATAATTTTTTTCCTACAAGTTAGCATGACTCATCCCTTGATTCTCAGCAGGATACCAGCCTTCACTTCCTTATTCCACAATAAAGACCGAGATGATAGACAAGCAACTAGTTCATTACCACGGGCTCAGAAACCCTATATAAATGGCTCCTTTCTCCTCCAAAAAAAGTAATAACCATTCTTTTTCTCTCCAATGAAAAAGTTTACACAGTTTTTGGTTCTGAGGAGAAACCAAGTATTACACTGGGTGAAAAAGAAAAAATAGAAGAGGAGCAGCTAAATGGATAAATTATCAAAAAGTTATTAAGGTGAACTGTATTTTCCAAAGATGACCCCAGGACACTCTTCCACCCACATGTTCTTCTGCATTATGACCCTTACACTCCACCATCAAGAAGTCAAGTCATTGCCTTCCCCTTAGCATCTGGGCTGGCCTTACTGACTCGCTTGTAACCCACAGAACATAGCAAAAGCAACACTGATGACTTCAGAGGAAAGTTCAAAAGACACATTGTGACTTCTGGCTCTCTGAATGCCTGCTCTGCAGCTGCTCCCTCCTGGACACTCCCTGTTAGAGGCCAGCTGCCAGGCCACAAGAAGCTCCAGCCACAGGGAGTTCCACATGCAGGCAACTCTGGTTGACTCACAAACTCAGCCTTTGAGTCATCACAGCCCAGAAACTAGACATAAGAGCGAGAAACCCTCCAAGTGAAACCCCGCCTTGTCAATCGGATCTTCCCTGATGAGACCCTAGATGCAAAGGACCAAAGACAATTAACCGTGACATGCCCAACCTGACCTCCTGGCACATAGAATCCATGAGCCTAAGAAGACTAAGTTCGGAGTAATTTATTACAAACAAGTAACAACTGCCACAGTGAACACACAGTCCAAAAGACAATCACGGTGACTTTACTTCCTGATCCTTGGAAGATGGACAGGCTGGAGAAGAGTCCGGGTAAATTAGACTGACCTAATTCTGGCCTGCTAGGGTGAAATACACACATGCTCTAGAACTATCACTCCCAGAGTTTGAGATTTGAACAACTACTTTGCTTATAACTCAAGAAGAGACTGAAAAAACTAAGTACCCTGCCCTCTATGCTGAGAATTTTACCAGTGAATGAGTTATCCGGATGGCTTGTGCTGGGTTTATAATCCTACCCCCTTCAAATATTTGAGAGGTTAGATTAGACGGGATTAAATTCAGAAGGATGCTGGAAGCACACCAAAATGTCTGCTCTCCTTCCTGCCCAATTGGGTCCACTGTAAATAAAACTTGACAGGCTTTCTTAAATCAACATAATCATGTGCAGCACAAGTGCTTTCAGATGCCCAGTAGCTAAACCACATCAGCTTACTTAGCAAGCCTTCTAGCAATAGGTGAAAAAAATAATGGCTCCTGCCAAGACTGCTATGTCCAAGAGAATTGGTGGCCTCAAGTGACTCATTTCAACAAGGCTCCATTTATCTGTGCTGGAAGGTCCAAAGTGGGAAGGCGTTGGGCCTTTAATAACCAAACTCAGGCCTCGGGTTTATTTGTTAAAGCCAGATGCTGTCATTTTGGAAGCAGATGAGAACACAGTTATAATCGATCTGGAATCCTGATGAATTCCAGGTGCACCTTCCAGCAGTCTGGGGAAGTGGGTAGCTCAAAGACCTCAGAGAATTTTTATTATTACTGTCATAGTGAGCTATTCTGCTGCAGAGTCTGCACGGCCTCAGTACTTTTTCCTTGTGATTCCAAACAGGCACACCTTTTTTGACCAACTTTTGGGGACACTTTCTTAAAGGCAATTTCTCAGCTACATCAAAGAATATAGCAAAAAGAAACAGCCTGACTAAGAAAAGTTGAGGAGAGCAAGATCTAGGTAGGCGATCTCAGGGTTCCTAAGGGAAACTGGATTAAATATAGTGTTCTGACTCCAAAGTGGAGGCCAGTTGATGTCCTTAACCAGTAAGTGTAGCTTTATGACCCAGTGGGTTGCTAGCTGTGGCCCATGTCCTTTGAGAGAAAAGAAAAAGTACGACCAGAACCCCAAACAGTGTTCATGGTGTCCAGGCTTCAAGGTCACAGCCTGAGTCCAGCGACCTTTTAGGAATGCCTGCCTATTTTCCAGGCCTGTTTCTCCAGGCTCCTTATGATCTCTGTGCATTTCCTGACATCCTTCCAATCAACCCATCCTTCCAATCTTAGCCTAGACACTGCTAGGCTCAGTTTTTGCTTCTTGTAAACAAGACCCTGAACTAATGTAAATACCAACACAGCAACCTTTACTTTCAAATGTATTCTTTCTTCTCTCTGGTAGACCAAGTGCTCATGAACATATATTGCTAGGTAACTAAGAAAGCATCAATTAGGGAAGATGGCACTCTGTCCTTCTACGTGGCTAAATTAGAAAAAACAGATGACTCCTTGTTCTCACCCTGATCCTCAATTCAGGACCATAAACTTTCACGAGATGTTTCAACATCACAACCAGATGTGTTAACTCCTTTTACTTAAAAAAAAAAAAAAAAAAAACTTTTTAAGGGAAAAGAATTCAAGGAGCATAAGAGATGACTAAAGGTTCAGTCATGTCACAAATGATACTTGGCACAAGTTTACTATCTGTAAACTTATGTTTACAGATTTATGTAATTTATGTAATTACAAAGTTATGTAATTACAAAAAAATTATGTAATTAAAACTTATTTATTATGATAAACATTAGGGTGATATATGTGCTTGCTCAGTGATGTCAGGCTTAGTCCCAAACCTCCAAACCCACTAAAAGCAAGGTCTTGGGTTAATATCCTTCCCACCATCTCACGTGCCTGCTTAGTTAAGTCGGACTTTGGGATCCCATACACCGTAGCCCGCCAGGCTCCTCTGTCCATGGGATTTCCCAGGCAAGAATACTGTAGTGAATTGCCATTTCCTCCTCCAGGGGATCTTCCCAACCCAGGGATCAAACCCACTTCTCCTGCATCTCTTGCATTAGCAGATGGATTCTCTACCACTGAACCACCAGGGAAACCCTTCTCACCGTCAGATACCATTAAACTGGAAGTGCTATTTTCCTAAAATATATACTTCAGATATTGTAAGACAAGCCATAAGATTTCACTGCAAAAACACAGAAAATCACACTTGCTTGGATTTTGAATATTAACTGAAATATGAGAAATTAATGTAATCACATGTTAAAATCTGTCAAAAGCTAAAAGATACTTTCTTTTCATTTATGTTTGAATTAATTAGTGGTAGTGAAATAGGAGAGAATGGATTTGTTGGCTCAAGAAGCAGAGAGGAAAAGAACTGTGCTACATACTTAAAATGTGTAGTCTTTAAATATCCTCTCAGCATCTGGTGCCACATTGCAGCAGTACGCTCAGCTATGTTCTAACAGTGATCCAAGCCCAGAGGGTCTGACACTCTAATGCACATTACTTTATCTTCAAAAATAGATATCAATATCTGATGTTGAAGCCCACCAGTCTGCAACTGGTGGGTTAATCCCTTCATTTTTCTTTAAGGAGACGAATGGAATCCCACTTACTAAATGAGATAAAAGCATGAAAAACAATCTTCTTGAGGGTAAAGACCCTGCCATGGTCCTCCTCCCGAGGATTCTGGTGGCTGGCTGTGTGTTCTCTCTGCTATAGCTCAATAAGCATTTCTCATTGACCAAGATTCTACCTGCACTGGGAATCTGAGACCATAAGGACAACTTTTCCTAATCAGGAACAACTGCCTCCCAAACCTCCCTAAACCCAAGATTTCACTGACATTTTGCTAAAATGATTAACGAATGTACTGTTCACTGTGACATATATGGGGGGAAAAAATCCCCTCACATAAAGATAGGAGCAAAAGAGAAAAGAAATTCAGAAGATACTGACCTGTGGGTGGCATTGTATTTTTTTAAAACAAAGATCAACATAAACTAACATAAATGTTCAAACCTGAGATTGAACAGATAAATAAGTAGATGCTCTTCTCACCTACCCCTAAGAATGTAGTTTCTGGTTATTAGGATAATCCTTCTCCTGGCCTGTCTACATGAACACCACAGCTTGAGGTCAGCGCAAGCCAAGAGCACACACAGAACCAGCACTGTCCTTGTCCCCACTCCCATGTGACATGGTTTGTTTTCTCTGAGAAGCAACTGCTGGCCCAAGGAGACATCAGAATTTAAACACCCACGATCGTTCATAAGCAATTACACAAATGAGGGAAAGCTGAGTTAAAGCTCTACAAATTCAAAGTCAAAACTTAGTTCTCTGTACTACTAACCAGCTATAAGATTTAGGATTACTTTTTGTTTTTCTCAACTGAGTACACATAACGCCCTAAATGGCTAAACCATATACAATTCTGATACCAGACAGTTAAAACTCAATTCTGTAAGTCTTTTGTATTATGTGTAAGAAAGGCACTCTACCTTATCTAAGAGAAAACAAATTTAACACTCATCTCATGATTTGCTGGTTTCAATAAATACTGACTCTATACAATTATAATTTCAAGGCATAATTTGATCTGCAGTATAATCAGTTGCTTGTTAATATTAGAACAGTTATATCTACATTGCAGGCAGATTCTTTACCAGCTGAGTCACAAGGGAAGCCCAAGAATACTGGAGTGGGTAGCCTATCCCTTCTCCAGGGGATCTTCCCAACCCAGGAATCGAACCAGGGTCTCCTGCATTGCAGGCAGATTCTTTACCAACTGAGCTGTTCAGGGAAGCCCAAGGAAGCCCACTGACAACTGTATAGTGAGTGCTTCCAGCGTGGAAAAGACTTCAGCATGTGATATGATCTAATGATAAAGATTTTCAAGTTCTATTAGCTTCACATGCTGTTTTACTTTCATTTTAGACCCATCCACCCACATAGCTCCTTATTTATAAATACATGTTTTACATCCTGTTTATGACATAATAAAAACATTCACAGACAAGCACTCACACATTCTTATCTCTCAAGACTCTGTGTGTTTTATGGGGCAGGGTGCTCGGGGCTGGTACACTGGGATGACCCAGAGGGATGGGATGGGGAAGGAGGTGGGAGGGGGGGTTCAGGATGGGGAATGCATGTACACCCGTGGCTGATTCATGTCAATGTATGGCAGAGCCACTACAGTGTTGCAGAGTAATTAGCCTCCAATTAAAACGAATAAATTTATTTTTTAAAAAAAGAGACTCTATATGTTTTGGAAGCCAGTATATGAATTTAAAGATTTACTACTATTCTTCATCATTTTCTTAGAACCCAGATATTTTTTTTACTACTAAGGCTGAATACAGAAAAAGACAGTATTAGGTTCTGTCCATGACTGGAATTAGCAAAATGGATAATATAAAAATCTAAAGGCAGTGACAGCAGGGGAGGAAGGCCATGTAAATAGAGAGGCAGGAGGACCGTTTTCCCTGTTGACAGAAGCATCTTTGAAGCTCGCCAGCCCATGAAGAGGATTGTGTGTCAGTCATTAGTATACCTGTCAGCTGCGGTAGTGAATCCAATTAAGGGAGCAGAGCGGGAGCACGGGCTCCTAGGTCCTGTCTCAGGATACTGATACACAACCAGGTCCAACCATCACCCAAAACAGAAGTTCAAAATCAGGAGCACCAAATCTTAACTCCAGCTCTTCTGCTTGTCTGACCATGGGGCCATGGGCAAACGATATATTTGAAATTTTATTCTCCTATGACATGGAGATATTAACACTAGTCTATAAGAACCAAACAATTTCATGTTGTATCTGACAAGCCGCCAGCACACAGTAGGTCCTCAATAAATACTCCGAATAGTTGTGTTCTACTCTAGATGGTCCCAGGAGAGACGAGAGAGAGTTTGGAAGTCCCTCTGAGATCTGGATTTTTCATTCAGCTTGGCTCTTAAAGCAGAAGCATCTGAAATCAGATGGCATTACCAGAATAAAAGGCACACCTTGGCTGATGCTCCTATTTTTATAACCTGGGGCTCCAAGTGTCCATTACTTTTGTCACGTCCCACCTCAAAGTAGCCTCAGATGTTAGACACATACATGGGAGTTGGCAGGCACCCCTCTTGGCTATAGAATGCTGCATGCCACCACCAAAGGAAACTGGCTATAATTTCAGTTGTGATGTCTTGATATTTTGGTTCAGAATCCCTGGTCACATTATCTGTGTGTAATTGTTTCTTCATTTGTAGTCATTTAGTTTCCATTTCAAACATGCATGTCCATTGGTTTATCGTTTTCATGTGACAGGACTGCTTGATTAAGATTACAAACTGCTAAAAATCAGTGTCTGTATTTATTTGATCAGTTCCTCATAGCATCTAGCAAAGCAGGGATCATACATATGATTTGAGGAAAGTAACTATGATGAAAGAGCTCATAAAATGTACAAGGTGGATGCTCAAGTAACAACCATAATGAAAACCACATACGTTTAACAAAACCAGTTTTCAGATTTGGCTATTTCATATTCTCCATAGGAAAAGCAGTGCTACAAAGAGTTTTTAACTCTTCTTGGAAATGGGACAGCCAAGAAAGCTTAATGCTTCCATTTAAGATATTTAGACTTCTCCCTGAGTGACATTTGAGAAAATTAACAATTATATCTTTGGGCCCTAGAATAAATAAAAAGTAAACCATGGTGGTGGACATTAACTAGATTTATTGCTGTGATCATTTTGCAATATATATAAATATCAAATATGTCAATTCTATTTCAATAACACGCACACACACACAAAAGGTAAATCATTCTGTTCAAAGATGTCCAAACATAAGGTGCTTATGTGAACATACTTTTTAAGATGAGAATATCCTACCTCCTTAAAGTTGTCAAATGCTGATAAAATGATTTCATGCCCACCTCTGACAAGACAAACGGCTGCCAACAGCTCTAAGACAAGGGCTTTTGTTCTGTCAAAACAAGAAGGAAAAAACTCACAAATCAGTGAAAGTGAATGAACGATGAGTCAGCTGTTCCTTCCAAGATGAATATGATAATAAATATTTGCCAGTGTATTTTTTTAAATGTTTACTAATTAAGGCACAGTTATATTAAAAACACATACATTTTAAAACTTTTACGATCTTCTACACATGTGTCTTCTCTGGGGTAGCAAGTTTGCAAGGCATATTTCCCACTCCCAGGATTACAAGTTACTTATAAATGAAAATTAATTCTGAGATGATTAAGTCTTTCTGTTCTATCATCAACTGACTCCGTGTAATATGGTCGAAAAAGTATTTTTTAATGAGTTAAAGAAGATAGGAAACACAGAATTTTCAGTAAAATCACCCATTGGATAAATATTTTCTCTGGTTCTGGAGTTAAAGATATAATAACATTTGCTGAAAAAGTTCAAAATCAACCGAATCAATGTCCTATTAATACACTGCAAATCTGCTAATTTGCAGTGGCTCCATACAAATCTTCCATGATAATGCAAGTTTCCAAAACTACTTCTTTCCATACAGGATCTGAAAGGAGCTGGCTTACAGCTGTGCTAATACAGGAATATTTTCTCTGACTCAAGAAAATAAAACTTCATCTAAAATATTTTTAGAAGGAGAACCTTAGAGATACAATCTAAGTTTTCAAACACAATGTCAAGGACAGCATCACTGCTTCAGAGTATGATTACTTCAGTATTTCATCTTTTTTCTGGAATAAAAGCTATTGCCAACCTCTAAACAAAGACCATTCTGAAAACCCACAGTATCAATTGTCTTAAGAAAAATGAATAATGACTTCCCTCAGTGTCAGATAGAGAGACAAAGAAGCATGACTACTTGGGATTCTAGTAAACTTAAGGAAGCAAGCACAAAGTTGCAGAGGCGTTCATCAGGGGAAGTATGAAATAATAATATTCAACATTTAAATAGGATTTACAGTTTGCATTGCATTTTCAATCACAAAGGCTGTAACTTCTAATCACATTTTTTAGCTGAATTAACAGTTTTCAGATGTGCAATCTTGTCAGAGAGATCTGATAAAAGGGAGTAACAGTGTGAAACTAGACATGCATTAGAACAGAAAAGGCATTATACTAACTAAAATAAATTGATGAAGACAGGCTTTTGGAGGTAATCTGTGAAATGAATAGTATATGGCACTTGCCTTTATAGGAAAGGGAACATGAAAAGAAACCTGCATGCAGTTATTTTTGTTTTGTGGTGTTTTCTGTTTGGTTTGGTAATAAAAGTTACATGTGAAAAGGTTGCAAATGAAGTGTGGACAAGCAGTAGTAGTTGTAGTGAGCTTTCAGCACCAAGTGGTGTGGCTAGGGCTGAATCAAGACTCTCCTGGATCCAATCCTGACAACCTGGCAGCTTCATGCTCTTCACCAAGTTTTGCTAAATTTGCAAGGATGCTGAGAACCAGGCCTCAAGAGGAATGAAAGCTTGAAGAGAAGGGCCAGAGTTGTCACCAGTTTCTCAACTCCACCACATGTAAAACTGTAATGTTGATGAAAAGAAAATTCTACTTAGCCGAGGAGTCTACTGGCAATCCAAATTCAAAAAATCACTCTTGAAAGTTTCCAAACTCTAATTTGATTCTTGACGAGCTGTCTGCTGTCCCTAGTTTGATTAAGATTTGAATATTATGAACCCAGCTTACCTTGGATTCTTGTTGTTCAAGCTTAGTGCAATCTCATTGACAGCATGTGGGTGAGACATGACCATGTTGAAACCATACTGAAACGGGTATGGAAAAAACAAAGCATTAGGAGTTGAGAGAACTGTCAATGTTGATTAAAAAGCAAAAACCTGAAGTTTCTATCTAATGTAATTTTATATCATCATAAGTACACTTATGTCTCTAGCACAGTGTCTGCACACATTTCTCTATTTCAGGAATGATGCTATTATCGAGGTACTATATTCCCATTCTCTATGAATAAACTATATGTGTCTCTATCAAAATGATGAAAAGGCTCCAGGCCAGTGATCTCAATCCTGCTATTTGGCAAAATCACCTGGAAAAGTCAACAAAACAAAACACCAGCTCTCCGGGACTCACTCCAGGTCAATTTATTCTGAATCTCAAGGATGGGGCCCTGGCATGTGAATTTCTTTGAGCTGACTTCACTACACTGCAGGGTTGACAACCACCACTTCTAATCCCTTCTCTATCAGCAATGGCTCTTAGGACCCAGAGCCTAGGGAAAACCTGCTTTGCTCTGAGGCATGTTACCTCGTCCTTCTATAAAATGAACAAAGCTCAGTAAAAGGATCAAGAATCATTCTCAATTCTGCCAAGCTGAGGAATTATTCCTTTTTCTGCAAACTCTCAGCTCATGACCTTATTTCCAATTACACCCAGAAAACATAAGCAATTAGGAAAAAAACTTCCAAAAGCTCCCACCACCGCATCAATACACCCACACAGATCTGTGGCTCCCCTCCTTACTTCTTTCCAAAGATGAAGTCTCCATGCGCCCGTCTAAGGCCCTTCGCCGACTCGAGCTCTTGATTCCAATCCCTCTCACTACTCAAGAACATTATCAGTCATGTCTGACTCTTTGTGACCCCATGGACTATAGCCCACCAGGCTCCTCTGTCCATGAAATTCTCCAGGCAAGAGTACTGAAGTGGGTTGCCATGCCCTGCTCCAGGGGATTACCCCGACCCAGGGATCAAATCCAGGTCTCCTGCACTGCAAGTGGATTCTTTACCATCTGAGCCACCAGGGAAGACCGAAGAACATCATATGCTCCAGCAATTGTCCCATTCCCCTATCATTATTTTTCTCTCTGACTCATTACCATTAGCATAAAAAACATGATGCAAATTCTTTTATCTTAAACAACAAAAACAGAATCTCTCTGGACCCTACAACCTATGTCCAGCCACTGTCTCATTTTTCTGCTGTTCTTTTACAGCAAAATTCTAAATCACTCATGGTCTCCAATTCCTCTCCTCCTATTCTCTCTCAACACCATGTCCATCAGGCATTGCATCCCCGCCATTCCAACGAAACTGTATCAAGATGATCCAAGACCTGCACTTTGCTAGAGCCCATGCCATAAGTTCATCTTACAACACTCAGCAGCAGCACTGGGCACAGCCAACCACTCTCTCTCCTGGACCTGGCTCCTACTTCTCAGCTGCTTCCCTGTCAGACTAGCTAGTATTCCCTCATCTCTCTGACTTTAAACAGGGTGCCCAAAGTTATTTGAGACTCAGCTCATTCTTTGCTTCTCTGTCTATCCCTGCTGATCTCTTTCACTCCCCCGTCTTTATAGGCCATCTACTGACTCTCAAACTTGTAGCTCCAGCCCAGACCTCCAGACCCTGAACTCCCGACTGGCATTTCTGACCACCTATTTAAGATCCCTATTTAGATGTACTTTGGCCACCTCATGCGAAGAGTTGACTCATTGGAAAAGACTCTAATGCTGGGAGGGATTGGGGGCAAGAGGAGAAGGGGACGACAGAGGATGAGATGGCGGGATGGCATCACTGACTCGATGGACGTGAGTCTCAGTGAACTCTGGGAGTTGATGATGGACAGGGAGGCCTGGTGTGCTGCGATTCATGGGGTCGCAAAGAGTCGAACACAACTGAGCGACTGATCTGATCTGATCTGATTTAGATGTCTATGGACATCTCACAGTTAACATCTCTCCAACTGGAATACTAATAAGGTCTCCCAAATCTGCTCATCCTGGAGCCTTCCACAGCTTAGTAGACGGCAACTCCATCTCAGAGGTGCCCAGGACAAACCGCTACGAGCTGTCCTTGACGCCTCACCACATCCCCACTGCTACTGTCCTTACCACCGAAACAAAACCAGAGCCTGGCCACCTCTCATCACCTCTGCTGCTATTACCTTGGTTCATGCCACCATCAACACTCACCTAAACTAATGCAACAGCCTTCTAAAAGGTCTACCTCCTTTTGTCTTTGCCCCCTGGAGTCAATCCTAACAAAGAAGCCAGATGGATCATGCTAAATTCCAGTGACAGATCAAGTCACACTTTTCCTCAGAATGCTTCAGCAGCATTCCAGTGAGCATGAAGCCAGTGTCCTTTCAGTGACTTAAAGCCCTACATAATCAGGACCCCTCTGTAACTTCAGATTTCGCCTTCTGCTCCTCTCTACTTACTCATTCTGATCCAGCCAAACTGACCTGAGCACACCAGACCTATTCCTACCTCAGCAACTTTTGCACTTGCCCTTCTCTCTGACTATAATTTTCTTTCTTAAATATTCCTTACCTTGTTCCCTTATTCTAGTTGTTACATAAATGTTACCTTCTCCGTGACACTTTTCTGGCTAGCCTATTTAAAAATGAACTTGCATTTTTGGCACTTATTCTTATTTCTTGATTATTTTTTCTACAGGACTTAGTTCTCTGGAGCCAGTCTTCCTCAGTTCAAAGCCAAGTTCACCACTTATAGCCATACTTAACTTCTCTGTGTTTCAGTTTCCTCCCTCATGGGAGAGTAATATTACTAATCTCACAGGACTCTTTTGAGGCTTAAATTAAGTAATAGGTTTTAAAGTTCTAGACTGTAGGAAGCACTGTGTAAGTGTCAGCTTTTATTTCATCACTAATATTATCTGGAGTGCTGTATATAGTTCACCGATTGTCTATCACCATCTCCCCCCAATAGAAAGTAAGTTCCCTGAGGTATTTATTTTTTTGCTGCTGTGTTCCCTACACCTAGAATAGGATCTATTGGGCAATGCTCAAAAAAATTAATTGACTGAGAGAATAAATGCATGTTTCCCTTCTTAAATTTAATCTGGCAAGTTTATGTTGGGTTTGAACTCTAATACTGATCTGTGTATTTACCATCGGTTTCTATTTGGATCCATCTATAGAATCTGTGTCAGTGGAGATAAAATCCTATTTTCTTATTTGAACCATGTCTAAATTCTCAGCCATGGTTTGATTTTATACTTTTGACCCTTCAGCTCACCGTAGATACTCCAGGCTCTAATTCCCACTCTGTCATTAGGATTAATCCCACATACTGTAATTAGTAACTCCCAGTGATTCTCAGAGTGAAGACAGTCTGTATCAGTCATCTAAGGAGGACTCTGCTCTTCTACCAAGCATCCTCTCAGTGCTTCTCATGAAGATGAGGAACCACAGGGTCCAACACAGTAATTATAATCCCTTGCCTGTCCTCACATAACTCTTTGAGGAGCAATGACCTACGCAGTGTGTGAGATTACTCATTCCCAGGTTCCAAAGTTGTTATTATTGCCCCAGACCAGTGGCTTACTCTGTCTCTAATAGTCAAAAACACTTACCAAGTAATCTAGATAAGCTTACCACTGGAGGAGGAAAATGTCTTCCCTTTAAATGCATTACACATCAGAAATGCTAACTAAAAGGGCAATGAATTATGAGCAGTAGAAGGAACCAGACCTTTCTTCTCTAAAATATTTCATTAAATCCTGATATTTACTTCAAATAGAAATACAAAGATACCAAAGAGAACAAGATTGAGTCTGATGATTTCAGATTTTAAGGATTATAAACAGAAACATACCTGATAATTCATGATGGCACGTAAACACATGATACAGACATGCACGTCATCTTTCTTACTCACTAATCTTGAATTTTTCAGGGTTCTTCTGCTTGGCAAAGTATTGTATCTACAAATAAAAAGGGAAACTTCTATAAAACTAAGGATTACTTTCTTAGCATGGGCAGATGCACTTTAAAAATGGACACGGTTCTCTATCTGTACCTACACCTAAATGAAGATTGCAGGTCAAACCACCACTAACGAACCCATCACCACAAGCATCCCATCACCACAAAACTGTTTCCACAGGCTGTGAGGCCTAGACAATTCTGTGCAGTTGTTATCATCTTGTCAGGCCATATACCCGTGGACAGTGATGCTGAACTCACAGCATATAACAAATCAGACTGTACGTGAGACTCATCGACAAGCCAGGCTCTAATGTGCAGACCAAGCTAGATTTGCACACATGACATGCATGCGGATTACATATGTGAACAAGTGAAGGGGTAAAACCCAGCTTATACAGAGATCTCCTATCATCTGACCCAATTTTAACTGTATTTTCCCATCATTGCTTTCAAGAGTCCCTGTTTCAGAGTTTAAGCCTAGGCAAGATCATACAGCTGTCATATCAGCCTGTGATACTGAATTTTGATGTGCAAAACCTAAACAATATGCGCATGCCTCCACACCCACACCCAAACTCCGGTCTAGCAGCTAAAACTGAGACAGAAATGTGGTGACAGTTCAAACGGTTAGGATGTTACAACGTCAGGGTTCATTCTGGAGACCCTATATTACCAGGCCTTAGTTCTCCCTTCTGTAGATTTATCAGAGTATACAAGGCATAGAGAGTGACAGTGTAAGATGGGGAAAGCAGACAGATGACAGTTCTAAGGGTTTCATTATGAGCCTTAAATGACAGCTTCAGAGGAAAAACAGGTAAGTTTTCTCTGCAACTCCAAGCCTGAAACGAAAGCAAGTTTCAAAAGCTGTCAACTACTTTCCGAGAGTCAATGACAGAAATGCTCCACAAAAGAGGCTAGAGACCTTCACTCTCCTTGAATTAAGCTAGTTAAAAATTTTTAAGGAAGCCATGATTAATATTAACCGCTTTCAGAAGTCTCACAGGTGCGGACTAAGAGTTGAAAACTGAATTGACAGGTTTGTCTCCAACAGCTCAGCTGAGCAGAACTTTGACATTTTCTATTCAAAAACTATCAAACAGGAAAAAAAGATGATTCGTTTACATAAGCCTACTAATGAGCCAAAGAAATTTTTGAAAAGCACCCCAGTAAGTCACTTGCATCAACATACCTGACTGTGCAAAATCTGGTTTGCTCATGCTACTTTTAAAGAATGGTTTTTCTAAGGACTGTCTGCTTTCCTCACCCTGGAAAACAACAGTTCAGCAATGGAAGATAGCCTAATTCAGTTTTGAATGCAAAAACAATGTTCAGATTTTGCTGTTAGTAAGCCTAATTTCAGCTTCTAAAATACACTTTTAAAAGGTGCTGCACTCTGTCATAACTCCAGCCCAAGGTCTCACAGAATCTGGGGCTGCTTCAAACAACCACATGACTAGTCTGACCCAAGAATCTGTAGTCTTTTTAGTCTAAACCCAAAGTTCTCTCCCTTCCTCTGCCCTTCTGAATTTATTTTAACCTCAGGTTTCTATTTCGTTAGTGGAATCACTTGTCTGTTTTATATTAGAGAGATAGTTATTTCTAATAAAGCAGTGGCTATTAGTGTAAAACAAAGAAATCTAAGTTTTAAAAAAGAAAAGGTGTTATGAAGGGAATGAATCATCCTTTGCTAAATTATATTTAAATGCAGAAGTGACTGCAGAAGATAGATTGACCAAAGCCAACTATTCTTTAAGGCACATGGGACAGGTCATTCACACAGGCACATATTTCCGCATCACTTCCAAATAAAGTTTAATGATTCCAGCAAGCAGACCAAACTTACACATTTAATGGTACTTCCTAGGCGTAAAGTAACAGAGCAGGTTCCTCCCTTTTATTTATTAATCCATAACATCAGCTATACCGTAATAAGACTTTCTAAGAAGGAGACATTGTCCTTACTAACATTATTTGCAGAAACCAGTAAACATTGATTATAATATCCTACTTACTAAACATTAACACAAAAGACTTGTATTTGTTGTAGTATGTGGTTAATCTCAAATACATTTTCTGAATCAACATTTGAAATGTATTTAATATGAAAAAGCACATGGATACTTACCAATATTCAAGGAGTTTAGAAAGCATACAAAGATGTCAATAAGTAAAATCGATATAGTTAAAATAAGTAAAAATTTATTAATGTTATTCTGTGCTTAAAAAAAGTTGAACTTTTTTCCTAAGGTGAACGATAGTTAATATAAAATTAATTTTTCTCTGATTTTTTATTTATATAAAAACAGAATTAAAGGCAACATTTGAACTTGTGTTAAAACACCACCATAACCAGTAACAACAACCAACCATAGTATTGACCGTTTAAGGAGACCTATGATATTATTTACATCAACCTTTCCTGATACCGATGAGAAAAATGATGACCCAAGATGTTACATCTACAGAGCAAGTAGACATTAAGAGATGAGACCAGACCCCCAAGTCTCCTCCCTGGAATTCAGGGCAGTCACTTTCTACAGGTTGCTTCTCAACCTGACTCATCCATCAAGTGATCACATGAAAAAGCTACTGCCCACAGCCATATGTGCTAATGAATTCCCTGTCAGAGGTTCCTATTCTGTCATCCCAACAGAGAATAGAGTTTTCTGTCCTGGCTCTTAAAAGATATCTTTACCCTATCCCTCCAATAATTATGCCACCATACAGAATTAAGGCTTAGGTGGCTAAGAAGAGCAGTATCTGAGCATTTTCAGAACACAGTGGCTGATCCACTCTGTAAGCAAAGTTTTCTTTTTAAATCTTTATCCTCAATCACTTACGAGGCAAGGAAGGATTTTTTTTTTAACTTAGTAATAAATTTTCTCTGTATTTTGGAATTCTCATTCAAAAAAAATTCTCCCCTATTAAGTAAAGGCACACCTGATAAACGTCACAACTCTACCTCAGCAGAAATTAAGTATTTGCAAACAACCAAGAATCACTTTAAGTCCCCAAGGCTAGATTCTAGGGACTGTGTCATGGGTCAGCATGTACATTAACCTACTCTTCAGCATGCACATTTTGTAGAATTTGACCATTTATGTCATGAGATATTTATTTGCTTTAATTATCACCTGAGTAATTTTCCACCTTTTACCTTTTTGAACATGTTTTAAAGCCAGCTCCAATGGACAATATTAATACTCTCCAAAGAACACATCCACGTGGAGCTGGTTTTAATAGATCCCCAAGTTGGCTCTAAAACACCAAAAGAATTAGCACTAACAATTTACTACATGTGAACTTTCTACAAGCACTCCCAGATTGAATAAGCAACCTTAAAGGACTGGCCTCTGGTGCTCTATCAACCACAGGAAATTAAGCCAAACCTTGTGTTTAAGGCTTAAAATTGGTTTTCCCAAGCAACTATTGTTTATGCTAAACTCTATAAAATGCTAAGGGAAAATGAAAGATCAAGATGTTGCTTCAGCCACCATCTAGTTTAGGAAGCAAGAGATTTTACGGATAGCCTCTGTGTTAAGATGTTCTCTGTTCACACCTCAGCCCATCCCTTCTGCTGCATGCACGTTCTAACGTGTAAAATGAACTCAATAAGCATACACACACCTGCACTTCACAGTACGCTGAGGTGATAATAGGCACACCTCAAACGAGAGCACTTTCTCGCAAATCATGATCCTGAAAACCCTCATACAACCTTTTCTCAATCAAGCCATATTTGACCAAGTTAATACAGACCGAATCATGGTAACTGTCTTTAGGCATATGAACGTTGTTTGAATGAGGCTCTAATTCAAGAAGTATAAAAGGAAAGGAAAATTGTGGGGTAAGTATCAGAAGGTGACATGCAATGAACATAACTGAACATGAAATGTTACTAATGCAGATGTTTTTTAAATTTATTTCTAATTGGTGGATAATTGCCCTACAGTGTTGTATTGGTTTCTGCCACACAATAGTGTGAATCAGCTATATATATACACACATCCCCTCCCTCCCCCCATCCCACCCCTCTAGGTTGTCACAGAGCACTGAACTGAACTCCCTGTGTTATACAGCAGCCTCCCACTAGTTATCTATTTTACACAAGGGAGTGTGTCTATCTCAATGCTACTCTCTCAATTGTCCTCTCCTCTCCTTTCCCCATTATGTACACAAGTCCACTCCCTATGTCTGTGTCTCTATTCCTGCCCTGTAAATAGGTTCATCAGAAACAGTTTTCTAGATTCCATATGTATGTGTCTAACACAGATTTCGGAGAAGGCGATGGCACCCCACTCCAGCACTCTTGCCTAGAAAATCCCATGGACGGAGGAGCCTGGTAGGCTGCAGTCCATGGGGTCGCGAAGAGTCAGACACGACTGAGCGACTTCACTTTCACTTTTCACTTTCATGCATTGGAGAAGGAAATGGCAACCCACTCCAGTGTTCTTGCCTGGAGAATCCCAGGGACAGGGGAGCCTGGTGGGCTGCCGTCTCTGGGGTCACACAGAGTCGGACACAACTGAAGGGACTTAGCAGCAACACAGATTTAAAACACACCATCTCACAAATCTGAATAACAGAATCACAAGACACTTCCATTCATCTTTATCTATATTTAAAATTTTCTACAATGGATGTACAGTATTCTCCAAATAAAGAAAAAGTTGCACCAAAAAAAACCTCTCGCAGATGGTCTAGGTTTACATTCATCTGAAGACAGAAGGCTAACTAGATCATAAGATGCTAACACTTTCCCTACTTTAATCATCCCACGGAAGAATATTTCCCAAAGGCCTCTTGAGTGGAGAGCTGGTCTGTAAACAGACAGCCAAGCTGAGGGTTTCTGTGAAGAGGCTAAATTCTACCACAACACATGCAGCAAAAGACCCAAGTATCATCAGAATAGCTAAGCTTTGCAAATCCTATTTCCTGGTCCGACACACACCCACCTGGATGCCAATAAGAACAGAATGCCATGATTAAGTTTCCAGAGAAAACTGATGAGGGTGATTGATTAGAGCCACACACCTCTACCAAGCATATGAGTCACACAGATTCACTTAGGTAGGGCTGGAAGATCACAGCAAGAATCTATCACCAATTAAAAATGCAAGCAACTCACATGAAATTAGTCATCACAGTGAAACACTGCATGCACGAGGTGCTCCTGCCTGGTCAGGTTAACACAAGGAAATATGATGCAATGTATTATCTTTAAAAGGGTAGATAAGGGCACATCCGGTTCTATGCCACAGCCCTTGAGGCTAACCTATCTGCATCTTTCACAAACACTGATCATCCCACTTTGGCTATTTGAATAAACTTTCCACAAAGACCTAAGTTTTATAAGGATGACATCACTGCCTCAGTAGAAGATATGGGTGCTTCTGTGGAAAACTAATATCCTTGGCATGTGCTTCGTTACAGAATTACATATAGCAAAACAAGTACTACGATATTTTCTTCATGGAGTTATTATGAAACATATAAAACGGGGCCACGTTGGAGACTGCCCCAGTGCATTGTGATTTATGAAAAAGGCCCCAGTGGGAGGCAGTACTAGCTTCCCTATGGTCTCCTATGGATAACTGAGGCAGATAAGCTCAAGTCTTGCCCCATGTAATATCTTGAATGACTCTAGATTTTTTCAGCAGTAAATGGTACATGTTCCCTTAACTGAGATTTGAAATCGGCTTCCTCATTGCTGCTGCTGCTGCTAAGTTGCTTCAGTTGTGTCCGACTCTGTGCAACCCCATAGATGGCAGGCCACCAGGCTCCCCTGTCCCTGGGACTCACTAGTAGCTCCCAAACCTCAAGGTACATCCAGCTTAATGTAGGAGGAGGAAGAGAAAGCAGAAGGAAGAAAGCTGGCAGCTCCATTCTGCCCCTCCTCCACTGCCTACCAGGCAGGTGGTTTACACTCTGATTATGGGAACTAATGGTTTTTGAGGCTACTGTGGATCTAGAGAAAGAGGAAGGGGAAACAGCACAAGTTAAAATGTCACAAAGCTAGCTATTCTTACTGAGATTCAGTTGTTTTTCCTAAATCGATGTTTCCCAGATTGCTACAAGACTTTACTCTCTAGAGTTCTGAAAAAGTTGACTCTGGCTTATTTTGCTGGTTTTCTCATTGCTTTCATGGGTCCTGTACTTCACCATTTTCACTGACATCTCATAACATTTAGAGAATCCTGAGAGCCTATTCATTCTGAATACATGTAACAAGTCCTTCAAGTTCAAAGGAACAGTCAAATAAGATTCTGCAAGAATTACATTTCTCTGGTGACTTGGAGCTGGTTCTCTAAGACGTCAGGATCAGAGAACTATCGAATGGAAAAACAAGGGCATTCCATATGTATAGAGGGGCTGTGACCCAATGCCTAGACCATGAGGTTAGGGGACTAAATGCCTTCCTGACTACTCTTCCTCCTCCAGACAGGCAAGCAAGAGTTTTGAGATTCTAGGTCTGTGGACATGAAAGAGGGGTTTTCCAGAGGCAGAAAACAACCCCAAGCCCAACTTTTGGAGCTCCTGTCCTTTGTAGAAAAGATAATGGAGAAGGGATATTTAGAGCTGTTTTTTGAGGTCTCAAGAATTTTAAGGAAATCCTGCTTTTTGAGAGGTCATTCTGACAAGACCACCACCAAATTTCTCCAGCACTCTTCTCCATCGACTGTGAGAATTGCCTGCTCTCTTGTCAAGCACTGAACGAAAACTAAACATTATCCTCACATTAAAAGATAGTAAGACACTATCTTGGAAGAACCGCCAGTAATATTCACCAAGTTCTATGTGTGTGGAGAGAAACATGTGCCCAAACTGATTTAAGATCAAAACAAAAGAAAAATAACTAATACAATTATGTAAAGTTTAAAAATAAAATAAAATTAAAAAAAAAAGAAAAATGACTCTAACCGACTGTATTAATTTATGCACCAATGCTTTATAAGTTACATGAAATAATAATAAATGTGGAAGTTACAGTCAATGCTAGTAGGAGTAAAACGCATAAAAAATTTAAGCAACTGTCACAAATAAATATCTTTTAAGAAACCTATACAATGTGCCCTGTTTAGTACTATACTGACAGCTGTGCCGCCTACTTCACACGTGGCAATCCATCTGTGCAGGAGCTGGTAGTGAGCACGTTGATTCACACAGCACTGGTAGCAGGTGCTATGCAGAAGAAGCTATCTCTGCTTTGAAAGACTGTTAGAATGACTGATGAGCGAGAGCCAACAGTTGATTTCTAATAAATGACAAGGCAACTCAAACCTCGATTTCTAAGTCCAGAAAGCAAAAAGAATGTCAAGGTCAGCAGACAAAACCTGGGGAAGTAGCTCTCTTGAATCTACTTGACCACAGAGTAGATACACAGGAATTTCTATTACCAAGTATGTATTCAAGCCTGAACTATATACAGCGTTCACTAGAGTTCTGGTTATAACCATGTCTTGCTGCCCTTAAACCACAACTCACTGTTCAGTTCAGTTCAGTTGCTCAGTAGTGCCTGACTCTTTGCGACACCATGAATCACAGCATGCTAGGCCTCCCTGTCCATCACTAACTCCCGGAATTCACTCAAACTCATGTCTATCGAGTCGGAAATGCCATCCAGCCATCTCATCCTCTGTCGTTCCCTTCTCCTCCTGCCCCCACTCCCTCCCAGCATCAGGGTCTTTTCAAACGAGTCAGCTGTTCGCATGAGGTGGCCAAAGTATTGGAATTTAAGCTTTAGCATCAGTCCTTCCAAAGAACACCCAGGACTGAACTCCTTTAGGATGGACTGGTTGGATCTCCTTGCATTCCAATGGACTCTCAAGAGTCTTCTCCAACACCACAGTTCAAAAGCATCAATTCTTTGGCGTTCAGCTTTCTTCACAGTCCAACTCTCACATCCATACATGACTGCTGGAAAAACCATAGCCTTGACTATATGGACCTTTGTTGGCAAAGTAATGTCTCTGCTTTTGAATATGCTATCTAGGTTGGTCATAACTTTCCTTCCAAGGAGTAAGCATCTTTTAATTTCATGGCTGAAATCACCAGTGATTTTGGAGCCACAAAAAATAAAGTCAGCCACTGTTTCTACCGTTTTCCCATCTATTTCCCATGAAGCGATGGGACCAGATGCCATGATCTTCATTTTCTGAATGTTGAGCTTTAAGCCAACTTTTCACTATCCTCTTTCACTTTCATCAAGAGGTTTTTTAGTTCCTCTTCACTTTCTGCCATAAGGGTGGTGTCATCTGCATATCTGAGGTTATTGATATTTCTCCATGCAATCTTGATTCCAGCTTGTGCTTCCTCCAGCCCAGTGTTTCTCATGATGTCCTCTGCATATAAGTTAAATAAGCAGGGTAACAATATACAGCCTTGACGTACTCCTTTTCCTATTTGGAACCAGTCTGTTGTTCCATGTCCAGTTCTAACTGCTGCTTCCTGACCTGTATACAGGTTTCTCAAGAGGCAGGTCAGGTGGTCTGGTATTCCCATCTCTTGAAGAATTTTCCCCAGTTTATTGTGATCCACACAGTCAAAGGCTTTGGCATAGTCAATAAAGCAGAAATAGATGTTTTTCTGGAACTCTTGCTTTTTCGATGATCCAGCGGATGTTGGCAATTTGGTCTCTGGTTCCTCTGGCTTTTCTAAACCCAGCTTGAACATCTGGTATTTCAGGGTTCACGAATTGCTGAAGCCTGGCTTGGAGAATTTTAAGCATTACTTTACTAGCATGTAAGATGAGTGCAACTGTGTTCTTTGGCATTGCCTTTCTTTGGGATTGGAATGAAAACTGACCTTTTCCAGTCCTGTGGCCACTGCTCAGTTTTCCAAATTTGCTGGCATGTTGAGTGCAGCACTTTCACAGCATCATCTTTCAGGATTTGGAATAGCTCAACTGGAATTCCATCACCTCCACTAGCTTTGTTCATAGTGATGCTTTCTAAGGCCCATTTGATTTCACCTTCCAGCATGTCTGGCTCTAGGTCAGTGATCACACCATCGTGATTATCTTGGTCATAAAGATCTTTTTTGTACAGTTCTTCTGTGTATTCTTGCCACCTCTTCTTAATATCTTCTGCTTCTGTTAGGTCCATACCATTTCTGTCCTTTATCGAGCCCATCTTTGCATGAAATGTTCCCCTGGTATCTCTAATTTTCTTGAAGAGATCTCTAGTCTTCCCCATTCTGTTGTCTTCCTCTATTTCTTTGCATTGATCACTGAGGTAGGCTTTCTTATCTCTTCTTGCTATTCTTTGGAACTCTGCATTCAGATGCTTATATCTTTCCTTTTCTCCTTTGCTTTCACTTCTCTTCTTTTCACAGCTATTTGTAAGGCCTCCCCAGACAGCCATTTTGCTTTTTTGCATTTCTTTTCCATGGGGATGGTCTTGATCCCTGTCTCCTGTACAATGTCACGAACCTCCATCCATAGTTCATCAGGCACTCTGTCTATCAGATCTAGTCCCTTAAATCTATTTCTCACTTCCACTGTATAATCACAAGGGATTTGATTTAGGTCATACCTGAATGGTCTAGTGGTTTTCCCTACTTTCTTCAATTTAAGTCTGAATTTAGCAATAAGGAGTTCATGATCTGAGCCACAGTCAGCTCTCAGTCTTGTTTCTGCTGACTGTATAGAGCTTCTCCATCTTTGGCTGCAAAGAATATAATCAATCTGATTTCAATGTTGACCATCTGGTGATGTCCATGTGTAGAATCTTCTTTTGTGTTGTTGGAAGAGGGTGTCTGCTGTGACCAGTGCGTTCTCTTGGCAAAATGAGAGAGCATCAGAAGACATACTGAAACCATAATCTGATCACACGGACCACAACTCACTGTAAGGGAGTCAAAAAAAAAAGCTACAGTAATTCTGAACGAGTTGCTCAGGTTGAAGAATGTAACAGACCAGTGAGACTACATCAATCTAAAAAGCACAGTAAAAGAGTGAAAAGATAACCTATGAAATGGGAGAAAATAATTTACAAACCAGATATGTAATAAGGGGTTAATATCCAGAATATACAAGAAACCCCCACAAATCAATTGTGGCAAAGTTCCTTTTGCCATAATTTAATTTGCCTTTTGGCAAATTTAATTGGGCAAAGTTATCTTTTGCCCAATTAAAGATTGGGCAAAAGGAACTTGAAAAGACATTTCTCCAAAGAATACACACAAATGGCTAACAGGTACATTTAAAATGCTCACTAATTAACAGGAAAATGCAAATCAAAACCACAATGAGAAAGCACCTCATACTGACTTTCAGAGTGGGCATTATCAAAAAAGACAAAAAAACAAGTGTTAACAAGAATAAATTAGAGCCCATGTACACTGTGGGTGGGAACGCAAGTTGCACAAGCATTATGGAAAACAGTATGGAGGTTTCTCAAACAAAAATAGAACTTTTCCATGTAATGCTCCAGCAATCCCACTTCTGGATGTTTATCTAAAAGAACTGAAAACAAGATCTTAAAGAGGTATCTGCACTCACATTCCTAGCAGCATTATTCACAGAAGCCAAGATCTAGAAACAACCTAAATGCCCATCAACAGGTAAGTGGATAAATATGGATAAAATATGGTTTTAAAAAATAATAATGAGGTGGTGTGACAGAAGTGTTACCTGATATGGTACTAATCACTGCAATGTATAAACATACAAAAGCAACACACTGTATAAGTTACACAACAATTATATCTCAACAAAAAATTAACTTATATATTCACACAGACACACAATATCAAAGTCCTGACAAAACAAAGAAAGGGTTGTGAATTCCCTGGCAGTCTAGTGGTTGGGACTCGGTGCATTCACTGCCGTGGCAAGAGTTCAGTCCCTGGTTGGGAAACTAAGAGAGGGTAAGGTGGGTGGGATGAATTGGAAGACTGGGACTGGCATATATGCACTAATATGTATAAAATAGACAACTCATGAAAACCTACTGTAGAGCACAGGGAACTGTACTCAGTGCTCTGTGGGGACGTAAACGGGAAAGAAATTTAAAAAAAGAGAATATATGTAAACACACAGCTCATTGACTCTGCTGCACAGCAGAAACTAACACAACACTGCAAAGCAGCTATACTTCAATTAAAAAAAAAAGAAAGGGTAAGGAATGGTTCCAAGTGAAAGGATGTTACACAGACACAACTAAGCACAATACATGATCCCTGTGTTGGATTCTGGACAGAGTTTGAAAAAATGTTATGAAATAGACTGGAATAACTAAACAGACTGAACTAAAAATGTGCCAGTATGTAAAAGTTCTGATTTTAAGAATTACACCATGGTTATCTAAGAGCATGTCTTTGTTCTTAGGGTATCTACCCAAAAATAATTAGGTATAAAAGGGCATGATTCTGTAACTTGTTCTCAAATGGTTAAAAAGTGTGTACGTTTACAAAGTAAATGCGCAAATGGTAGAGTGGACAAAATGTTAAAACAATTGCTGAATCTGTGTAAACAGCATAAAGAGGAATCATTGTACTATTGTTGCCTTTTTTTCAGTTTTCAATGATATCAAATTAAAAGCACAGAAATAAAAAGAAGAAAATTATGGTAGATACATACACTGGAATATTATTCAGCTTTCAATTAAAGGAAATCTTGCAATATGTTGTAACATGGATGAATCTTGAGGACATTACACTATGTGAAAAGAGCCAGTCGCGGAAGGACAAATGCTGTATCATTCTATTTATACGAGATACCTGAAATAGTCAAACTCACTGAAGTGGGGAGTAGAATGGTGGCTGCCAGGGCCTTAAGATAGGGCAGAATGGGGAATTGCTAATAACTAGTATAAAGTTTAGGTTATGCAAGGTAAGTGAGTTCTAGAGATCTGCTGAATGATATCTTGCCTACAGTCAATGACACTGTACCATACACTTAAACATTGTTGAGAAGGTAGATCTCATGGTAAGGGTTCTTAGCATCATAAATAAATAAATAAAAGCAGTATTCTTTTAAAAAATAGCAATGGGTGATAACATAAGAATTAATTATAAGTAATGTGTCAATGATAATTCTAGGTGTACAGGAGAAGACCCACTCCTGATCAAAAGCTACATGTAATCAAATCCTGAATTTCTTTCAAGATCTACATCTGCAAAGCACCAAAATTAAATGGAAACTGCTATTTAACCAGTGGTGCCTTGAAGAAAAAAAAAGTCTGATCACCCATCTGTTGTCTTGAAATATATTTATTTCTAGACATATTCTTACATGTGAGTTTGTACATGTCTGCCTCTCCCTTTGAGCTCCTATTATCCAAGAACAGTACGTTACTGCAGAACCTTAAAATGGAATGTTCCCTGAACTGACCTAACCAGGCCTTCCCAGAGTCCATCAAGAAGGTTTTTGAAAATATTCTGTGACGTCTCCATGCCAACTTTTGTGAGGTTTGTAATATGTAGGTGCTATTGGTAATAGAAAAACACTAGGTATATTTTATTCTTCTTACAAAAGTATCTTCAAGTAACTGAACTACTCAGATATTAAACTAAATAAACCTATAAATAAAGACTACAATCAGAACTCCCTTGGAAGCTAATGTTAGTATTCAGTCCAATCGGAATGCAATGCCATCTGAGTATATCACATCATTTGGCATAACTGTACTAGTCTTTTATGGTTCCAAGGTCTGGACTAATAGAACTTTACTAAGATTTGGGGTTTTAGGTTTCTTCTCCCTGACTATTCAGACATGACATCACCTGGGCATATTTTTTCTATCAATTAAACTCATAAAATATTAATACTTGATGCTAAAAAAAAAAATGAACCAAGCACTTTTCTGTCTCTAAAGCCAAAAAAAACAGAGCTGAAAGAGTAGAACCCAGATAGTTTGAAGTGGGAGTGAAGCAGGTGGGGGAAACAGAGAGACAAAGACAGAAACAGAGATATGTGTGGGGGGGTGTTGGTTACACAAAACTCCTAATGAACATTTTTTTCTATTGAGTTGTTGAAATGTTGTGTTCACCTAATTCTCCTATCAGAGGACCAGGTGATAGCTAGAACAGAACCTGTAAGGTCTCATTTACATGCATTTTGAATGGAACACCTGAATCAACAGGCTCCATCAAATGAATGAAGGGCCATTAGTTTGAATTTTCTGTTTTTCAGTTATATTCCTTTTGTAAAAGGCATTTGCTATGGAGTGGCTAATTAGGATATGACTCTATGGGAAAAGTGTCCAAGGAAACTAATGCTTGTGACTTTTCAATGGAAATATTTCTATGTTCATCAATATTTGGCCCCTCTTTTCATAAACCTTCAATAAATCATTGTCAGTGTGTCAAAATGACAATTCCACAGCCTGGTCTTCAACACAGTACATCAGTTCAGTTTAATCGCTCAGTCGCGTCTGACTCTTTGTGACCCCACAGACCTCAGCACACCAGGCCTCCCTGTTCTTCACCAACTCCTGGAACTTACTCAAACTCATGTCCATTGAGTCAGTGATGCCATCCAACCGTTTCATCGTCTGTCATCCCCTTCTCCTCCTGCCCTCAATCTTTCCTAGCATCAAGGTCTTTTCCAATGAGTCAGCTCTTTGCATCAGGTGGCCAAAGTATGGGAGTTTCAGCTTCAACATCAGTTCTTCCAATGAACATTCAGGACTGATTTCCTTTAGGATGGACTAGTTGGATCTCCTTGCAGTCCAAGGGACTCTCAAGAGTCTTCTCCAACACCACAGTTCAAAAGCATCAATTCTTCGGTGCTCAGGTTTCTTAATAGTCCAACTCTCACATCCGCATATGTACATAACACAGTACATAACCTGGCTCTCCATGACTTCTAGCCAGACTTATCTGTTCACTGTTTCCTGAACAAACCATGCAGTCTCACAGCTGACTACTGCTCCTACAGCTCTCCCTTCCTCCCCTGGCTGCTACCTTCTCCTCCCAACCTTCCTCACGTGCCACATGCAGACCAAGTTATGACTCTTCTCTAGGTTCGGTTGTTCACTCTAGTCTCTAAGGTTCCATATAATTAGTTCTGTTTATACACAAGTGATACCAACATGTGTTAGTAGGAGCATGAACACACACACACTCTTCTCAATCAAATCATATATAAAGACACTGACATAGTAGAAAGAAGTTAGAAGACTCGGATTATAAATTCTGGCTCTATCACTTACTACCTACGGGTAACTTCTCTGAGCCTTCTTGTCTGTAAAATGGAGCTAATAATTCTCAAACACTTCCCTACAATTTTATGAAGATATAATGATGCAAGTATGAAAAATTCATTTATCAAGAATGAATATATTATGTACAAATATATTATTCCCCGTGTCATTCTGTATCCTCAATATTTAGCAATGCACCCTTCACATATTATGGATGCAATCTGTCTTGCAGATGAAGGTGACAGAATGTAGCTGGAGCAATTTGCTAAGTCACCTTCAGTATTTTTTTCAATCTTATACAGTTAACATTTACTGACTACACACTACCGTGCCAGGTTCTTTATAGGAACTGTTAATCTCACAACCTATGAGGCAGGTCCTAAATCTGATCTGAGAATCTGTGAGACAGATCCCCAATAATGCACTGGTCAAGTAGGCTTGTTTTTCCATTTCCACACAGCCTCTTTCAGTCAATTTTCTTTTTTTTTTAAATAAGAGGATTTTATTGATGGCATTTTTATTGTCTTAATAATAAAACAAAATATGAAGCTCAAAACTGATCACCTGGCCCTTTCTCTTCTTATCACCTCCCAGCTCAAAATGCTTGCATCTCTTAATAGCCAGGATCCTCTTCGATCTACATTTGGGCTCAGCACATTCAAGCCTCAGTACAATCTTCTTTGTAGTTTTAGCCTTTTTCCGGAAAACTGGCTTAGTCTGCCCACCATAACCACTCTGTTTCCCGTCATAACGCCGCTTTCCCTGGGCATACAGAGAATCCTTGCCCTTCTTGTACTGTGTCACTTTGTGGGGCTGGTGCTTCCCGCACTTCTTACACAAAGTCCAGTGGGTTTTTGGAACGTCCACCATGTTTGCGAGACTGATACCAGCACAGAAAGAAAGCTCAGTCGATTTTCTATTGGATAAAAGACCCAATAAAGAAGTGGAACAGGGGAAGAAAACCTCACAGTGGAAAATGCCTGACATGTGCCAGTGTGGTGCACCCACAAGCTATAATTACAACTGTCACCATTTCTACTAGCAAGGTCATTAAAATCAGTTTCGAGCTGAAAATCTGGAATGTACACTGTTAACCCAAGTACATTTTTCTCTTTTTACAACACCCAATAAAAAAGAAATGCAAAAATCTGAAACGCAACAGCCTAACACTTCGAACTTGTTTCTGCCTACAAATGTGCTGAAAAGGAAAAGTGACAATTTGTAGTTACAGTTTATTTTTGGAAAGTCTAGGAATTTACAAAGTCTTTCTTCTATAAATGGGTACTGCATTTTCTGCAACTTTAGATCTTCAGGTCAACTGTCTAGCAGGTTAAGGGGCATCTTCAACATTTCCCCTTCCTCAGAAATAAAACTCAGGTATTGGCTATAATGATCATCCATTATCCTTTTTGCTTCTATTCCTTTTCAGCATTTTCTCTCCTAAAGTAACCGTTACTGAAAATTTTAACCAACATCTGCCATCTCATCTGGTGAACAGACAAACTTCAAACCTTGAGAATAACTGTTTAAATATACTTTTCTTTCTAACTTTTCCCCTTCAAGTTGGCAGATAAGGTAAATTCTTCAAGATCCTTCCACAGAGCAAAGCTAGTTCCCTGACATCCTCTGATGGGCCTCCCTAAAAAAAAAGAAAAAAAAAAAGAAAAAAAAAAAAAAGATCCTTCCACAGGGAAAACTTAGAATAAATAAAGTTAAGGGAAAGGAATACATGTAGAATAAAATATAGATTACAAGTCTCAGTCATGAACTACAGAAGATCTGAGTTGATTTTATATAATTTGGGGGGAGAAGAAGGAAGAGAATAATGATCATTTCAGAAATTACATTCTTAATTTACAGAAGTTGGAAAATGAACAAAACTGAGTTCAATCTCCTTGTTGAGAATCAAGATACAAGTGTTTTAGCTTCTAACTATAAAACTCAAGTATATTTTTCATGTGCTACTATAATGAAGATCATGGCATCCGGTCCCATCACTCCATGGGAAATAGATGGGGAAACAGTGGAAACAGCGTCAGACTTTATTTTTCTGGGCTCCAAAATCACTACAGATGGTGACTGCAGCCATGAAATTAAAAGACGCTTACTCCTTGGAAGGAAAGTTATGACCAACCTAGATAGCATATTCAAAAGCAGAGACATTACTTTGCCAACAAAGGTCTGTCTAGTCAAGGCTATGGTTCTTCCTGTGGTCATGTATGGTTGTGAGAGTTGGACTGTGAAGAAGGCTGAGCGCCGAAGAATTGATGCTTTTGAACTGTGGTGTTGGAGAAGTCTCTTGAGAGTCCCTTGGACTGCAAGGAGATCCAACCAGTCCATTCTGAAGGAGATCAGCCCTGGGATTTCTTTGGAAGGAATGATGCTAAAGCTGAAACTCCAGTACTTTGGCCACCTCATGTGAAGAGTTGACTCATTGGAAAAGACTCTGATGCTGGGAGGGATTGGGGGCAGGAGGAGAAGGGGATGACAGAGGATGAGATGGCTGGATGGCATCACTGACTCGATGGATGTGAGTCTGGGTGAACTCCGGGAGTTGGTGATGGACAGGGAGGCCTGGTGTGCTGCGATTCATGGGGTCGCAAAGAGTTGGACACAACTGAGCGACTGATCTGATCTGATCTGATAATGGTTTAAGTTAAAAGGTTAGGTGATCTTCTTCGCCCAACAATAAAAATTCAAAGTAAAATGCTACTGCTGAAATAAAAACTCGTAAGAGCTTAAAAGAGCTCATCTCTTTTAAAATATCACTTACTTTATAAGCAAACTGGTACTGAGTTGGTATTTTCATAGCTGTAGATAGGATCACTGTTACGAAGAGATCAGGAAAACTGCTATGAACAGAAGTAATTATTGCAAATGAAAGCCAATGAGCCACGTGGGCCCTTAGCCCATACACATGAAAATCTGTCTGTAGGAATGAGTTAGCTGCTTAGGAAATAAGGTCTTTGAGCTGGGCTTCAAGTGCCTCATCAACAAAGAGTTGGACTAAATGACATGAGATCCTTTCCAGATTCCAGCTTTTCCCCTTTTTACTAATGGTTCAATTCCCCTTCTAATCAATCAGACACAAAGCTTCTGTTTTTTATCACTCTGATGGTCTCTGCTCTATTATCTAAGCTTTGGGTATCTCGCATGTAGGTCTAAGCACCAGCTGCCTCAGCAATCTTTCGCTCCAATCAATATCCAGGGCATTTACCAGACCCTACACATCTTGTGTGATTCCCATTCCACTGCCTTCCAAATAAAAGCCAAATTCCAAAATTCCAAGAAAGAAAGGTTCTTTTTTTTTTTTTTTTTACCTTTGCAATATTGTATCGGTTTTGCCATATATCAAAATGAATCTGCCACAGGTATACATAAGTGGCTTCTCCCTATCTGATCCATGAGTATATAGTATATGCATTTTATGTCAGTTCTAAAATCATGAAAACAGAAACTTGAAGAATTCATTCATAATCTCCTTTTCAGTAAAAAATAGTCACTATCTCCATTCAACAAACCTTCTTTTCAATGTCTTCCCATTTGCAAATGTGTGTGTGTGCTCAGTCATGTCTCACTGTTTGTGACCCCATGGACTGTAGCCCTCCAGGCTCCCTCTGTCCATGGAATTCTCCAGGCAAGAACACTGGAGTGGGTTGCCATTTCCTACTGCAGGGGATCTTCCCAATCCAGGGATCAAACCTGTGTTTCCTGCATCTCCTGCATTGGCAGGCGGATTTTTTATGACTGTGCCTGCTGGGAAGCCTTCATTTCCAAATAGGTGAAAATAAAACTGTATTCATTGAGAACTTTCTTATTCCTGTCTTTCATTTAGGAAACCCTGTTCACGTTTCTACATGATGGTTATCTTCTAATAGTTGTAAAGTACGTAAAATCCAGCACATGAATCAGGTCTCCAGTAGGGCATTTAGCACCTTTGGGTGAAGTAGAAAAAGACACGGTTTCTGGGAAGACTTAACAAGTCCTCTCCTGCACAGTACAATTTACATAATTCCATTTAGACACCCTGATATTAAAATAGTATATTTACTGAGGGAAAAAATCATTTTGTGAATATATAGGCAGGATCATGTGACATGACAGCTGGGGTCTGGCCACCTCACTTCAGATCCCAGGCAAGTTGCTTAACCGCTAGAGGCCTTGGTTTCCTCAGAATGACAGTATTAACTAGTAGCAGCAGGTATGTATCTCACAGAGGCCTTGTACGCAGTGAACAATCACAGAAGGCTCTTAGGACAGTGCCAGGCACACAGTGGACACTCAACAAATTCTATTTTTCTCCCCAATAAAAATCAATGCTACCAATATCTTTGTGCTCGTTTTTCAGCAATTTTTAAAAATTACTCTGATGAAAAACATTGCCAGGAAAGGATTAAAGATGTGTAAACAAAGATGTAAATTTGAACTCTTCATGTAAATCCACTAAGTATATGTAAGTGCTAAAAATAGCGATGATGACTTCACAAAATGCCAGTCCATTAAGATAATAATCTCAGGAAAAACAGTAAAAGTTGTTCTAGGAAATCTTAGAAAGAAATGTAAGTAGGAGTTAATATATATTAAAGAAAATATGGGGTCATGATTTCCTTTAAGTGGGAAGGTCAGTAAGGGTGACCTGCAAGGCTTTCCCAGTTTGATATGTCTATGACCCAGTCGCCATTAGACAGTCCTGCTGCTGCTACTGCTGCTAAGTCGCTTCAGTCGTATCCGACTCTGTGTGACCCCAGAGACGGCAGCCCACCAGGCTCCCCCATCCCTGGGATTCTCCAGGCAAGAACACTGGAGTGGGTTGCCATTTCCTCCTCCAATGCATGAAAGTGAAAAGTGAGAGTGAAGTCGCCCAGTCATGTCTGACTCTTAGCGGCCCCATGGACTGCAGCTTATCAGGCTCCTCCATCCATGGGATTTTCCAGGCAAGAGTACTGGAGTGGGGTGCCATTGCCTTCTCCGATTAGACAGTCCTATCCCACTGCAAAGATCAGAGAATCTCTGTCCCAGAGAGGCAGGATCTTCCCTCTGTCCCAAACAGATCTGATCTCCGATGTAAGATTTTGCTCAGCCCATGTTCGTTCATATTACCTCTACCTGCGACAGCCTTTCCTCACCCTGACAAGCAACTCTGGCCATCACTCAAAGTCCCAGTTTAAATATGGTCTTCCCTCCAGATTCCTAACGCTCCACCACTTTCTTTTAAACCTTGTAATACTGATTTATTAACTACAGAAAGAAAGTGATTTTGCTCAGTCATGTCCGACTCTTTGCAACCCCACGGACTGTAGCCTACTAGGCTCCTCCATCCGTCCATGGGATTTTCCAGGTAAGAGTACTAGAGTGGGTTGCCATTTCCTTCTCCAGGGGATCTTCCTGACCCAGGGATGGAACCCAGGTCTCCTGCATTGTAGGCAGCTGTTCTTACCATCCAAGCCACCAGGGAAGTCAGCTTATTTAAGTTTAGTGGCATTAAACATGATATTCTTAAAAATTACTTTCTCTTACATCTGAATTAATGCAATCTTTGCCTTAAAAAATCTAGAGTGTCCATATATGCATACAAGGCATCATTTAATTTAGCCAGATCTGTAATAGAAATCTATCTTAACTGAAGGCACACCAGACTCTAAGCTTATGAGACAACACACTCGAGGTTTCCACTGCATCAATAAACATTTCTACAACTGGCTACTGACAAATTTATGATAGTACAGAATCTACAAGTTGATACAACTCCAGGTGAATGTCATGTCACAAAATGCTTAACCATCTATTTTAAGTATTTCTAAAAGGCTAAATATGAAAAGGAGAGTGCACCATTAGAATTTTGTTTTGAAAGTAGAGCATTTTTCCTTTCCTTCAATCAAGCCACATTTACTGTCTTTTTTTTTATATATATGAAGTGTTTTAAATTTCTTGAAATCTCATTTCTTCCTCCAAGTTTTTAACCAACCCTTTTGTCAAGTGATATAGGATAAGATTACTGAATCTACATTATTATCTGGGGATGGGGAATGCGGGAACTAAAATCTGCATTTGGATACAGAAGACATTCTAATCAAACAAAGCTACCAGAATAAATTGTCTCTACAGAATGTGACTGTCTTTTTATCAGTTCAAAACAAACAAACAAACATTTGTTAAACAAATGTTTAACAAACATTTCAATATTAGTTAAAATGCAGTATTGCTTGAAGGCTCAAACTCTTAAAATGAAGAATCATAATATGATAACAGAAAGAATCAAAGTTTAAAAGGTACTGGGCTTTATCCCAGTACAAGGTGATGGAATGAAGCCATGCAGTTATCATACTATAACACAGAGAGCAGGTACCATGCTCTGCTGTCACACACTACAAGCTCTCTTGGGTGCCACTGTCATTGTCATCCATGATTTACAAGATGTTCTGATTAGAAGCCTTGTCATCAATGTGTAAACTGAAGTTGCTCCAGAAGCAACAAGGGGAGAAGCGGCCCTGGTGGCATTTGAACTGAAGATACTCAGGCAGAGAAACTAATCTGGTGGTGACGTGAGAGATGAATGGAACTGGAGGAAGAGGAGACAGGAGGACGAGAAAGGGCAAGAGAGAGGAGAGGATGATGATCAAAAATGACGTGGGAGAATGAAAAAGAAGACCAACAAAAATAAAGTCAAAAAGTGGAGGTAGCAGAAAAAAGAAAGGGGAGAGAGGAAGGAGAAGGAAGAGAGAGAAAAAAAAATATATATATATATATATGTATATGTAAACAATCTTTGAAAATCGCTCAGTTGTGTCCAACTCTTTGTGATCTCATGGACTATACACAGTCCATGGAATTCTCCAGGCCAGAATACTGGGGTGGGTAGCCTTTCCCTTCTCCTGGGGATCTTCTCAACCCAGGGATCAAAGCCAGGGCTCCTGCACTGCATGCAGATTCTTTACCAGCTGAGCCACAAGGGAAGTCCAAGAATACTGGAGTGGGTAGCCTATCCCTTTTTCCAATGGATCTTCCTGACCCACAAATCCAACTGGGGTCTCCTGAATTGCAGGCGATTCTTTACCAATTGAGCTAACAGGGAAGTACCTCTGGTTGCTGTTTTTACAAGTTAGAGATGCTATCAAATGACCAAATACAGAATTAGAAACCATTAGACCTGGAATACACTGATACACATTGTTTAAAAACAAAAATCGAAGCTTCAAGTCAACAAGTGTCATGAAATTTATTGCTATATTGTTTTTTTTTGTTTTTTGGGTTTTTTTTTGAGACCCCATGAAGGACTCAAAATTCTCCCAGCCAGGCTTCAGCAATTTGTGAACCGTGAACTTTCAGATGTTCAAGCTGGTTTTAGCAAAAGCAAAGGAACCAGAGATCAAATTGCCAACATCCACTGGATCATCGAAAAAGCAAGAGTTCCAGAAAAACGTCTATTTCTGCTTTATTGACTATGTCAAAGCCTTTGACTGTGTGGATCACAATAAACTGGGGAAAATTCTTCAAGAGATGGGAATACCAGACCACCTGACCTGCCTCTTGAGAAACCTGTATGCAGGTCAGGAAGCAACAGTTAGAACTGGACATGGAACAACAGACTGGTTCCAAATAGGAAAAGGAGTACGTCAAGGGTGTATATTGTCACCCTGCTTATTTAACTTATATGCAGAGGACATCATATAAGGAAGCACAAGCTGGAATCAAGATTGCCGGAAGAAATATCAATAACCTCAGATATGCAGATGACACCACCCTTATGGCAGAAAGTGAAGAGGAACTAAAAAGCCTCTTGATGAAAGTAAAAGAAGAGAGTGAAAAAGTTGGCTTAAAGCTCAACATTCAGAAAACTAAGATTATGGCATTTGGTCCCATCACTTCATGGGAAATAGATGGGGAAACAGTGGAAACAGTGTCAGACTTTATTTTTTGGGGCTCCAAAATCACTGCAGATGGTGATTGCAGCCATGAAATTCAAAGACGCTTACTCCTGGGAAGGAAAGTTATGACCAACCTAGATAGCATATTCAAAAGCAGAGACATTACTTTGCCAACAAAGGTCCGTCTAGTCAAGGCTATGGTTTTTCCAGTGGTCATGTATGAGAGTTGGACTGTGAAGAAAGCTGAGTGCTGAAGAATTGATGCTTTTGAACTGTGGTGTTGGAGAAGACTCTTGAGAGTCCCTTGGACTGCAAGGAGATCCAACCAGTCCATCCTAAAGGAGATCAGTCCTGGGTGTTCATTGGAAGGACTGATGCTGAAGCTGAAACTCCAATACTTTGGCCACCTGATGTGAAGAGGTGACTCATTGGAAAAGACCCTGATGCTGGGAAAGATTGAAGGTGGGAGAAGAAGGGGACAACAGAGGATGAGATGGCTGGATGGCATCACTGACTCGATGGACGTGATTCTGAGGGAACTCCGGGAGCTGGTGATGGACAGGGAGGCCTGGCGTGCTGCGATTCATGGGGTCGCAAAGAGTCAGACACAACTGAGGGACTGGACTGAACTGAACGAAGGAGTCAAAGGAATTTCAAATGTTCCATTCCTGAGCCTGAAACTGTTTAAACACACAAAAAACAACACAATGTTGGTTTCTTATTTGGTCAACACACCTATCAACCAGAAATGTCATAATGGTTCCCAAGTTTCTCAAAACAGTATTTCCATCATGTCTCTCTATATACTTTGGGTCTTTTTTTTCCAATTTAAAATGAATTATATGGGAGGGAAGATTTACAGGGAGAGGACATATGTATATCAATATCTGATTTATGTTAATGTATGTCATAAACCAACATAATATTGTAAAGGAATTATCCTGCAGTTAAAAATAACTTCTTGTTAAGATGGTAGCTGGCCAGTATATGATACTTTCCAGGTAAGAAATGATGAAAAAGCAAATGAAAAATGTCCTTTTGTCAATTAAATTCCTTACACATCACTATAGCTGTATCAATGGTAAAACTTTCCATTTGGGTTACAGAGTGATTAGGGAGTTCTTCAGGCACAACTGGTCCTCCTTCAACTTCCCAATCAGCCCACATAATCCTCTGTCCACACATTAAGCTGATGCAGACTAGCAGGTTATATAGCCCTTGTGTGTGTGTGTGTGTGTGTGCCTGTGTGTGCATGCACGCGTGTATGCGCTCAGTTGTATGTGACTCTTCGCAACCCCATGGACTATATATAGTCCACCAGGCTTGACTACCCATGGGATTTCCCAGGCAAGAATACTGGAGTTGGTTGCCATTTCCTACTCCAGGGGATCTTCCCAACCCAGGGATTGAAACTGCATCTCCTGCATCGGCTCTTTACCCCCTGGGAAACGTGCACGTGTGCTATGCCTGGCCGCTCAGTCATGTCTGACTCCTTGCGACTCCACAGACAGCAGCCCACCAGGCTCCTACAGCCCTTGACCTATTGCAAAAGTAGTGAGATGAACTGACATTCAATTCTTCATTATTATTATTGAATCATTCCAAAGCTGTTAATAATTTTGGCATTTCCAAACAAGGAAAATCTGCATGGCTGATAAAAAGCATAATATTCAAACATCAAATCCTGAGCAGAACTGAATTTATAAAGACTTTAACTTTCCATGACAAAAACCCACCAAACTCTACAGTAGGTATGAGTGAATGTACAATTTCAGTGATATTACACTCAGCAGTAATACAGGTGTTCACCCCCCATCCTCCCTTAGTAAGGTGGTATTTCAACCAAAGAAGGACTCTGTAGGAGGAAACGGAAGGCTGACAATGGAGAGCACACCCAACCAAAGGAACAGTGCTTAAAGGCATCTCTTTAAAATAATCACTGCACCTATGACTAAGACCACAACCCACAGAAGACACACCTGAGTTACCACAGGAAGAAGAGAGAAGGAGTAGGGTTTAAATAACAAGGAGTTCCTGAGATTCTCAGATCTCAATGTGCTGACTCTACCTAGGAAATAGAGCCCAGGATGGCAGCATCTCCTGGGTTTCAGGAACTTATCTGTCTATGGAGACTGCTCTGCTGTGTCATTTGGAAGCAGAATTTTCTTTCTGTGCTGAATGAAGGAGTAGTATTTGCAACAAGCTACTTAAAGGCATTGAGTATTGCCCAACAGACGATCCCATGAACTCCCGTAGGAATCTGCATTTGGAATCGTTGACAGCACAAGTGCCGTGGGACAAGAACAAGTGATAATACAAAGCCCAGGATCCTCAGCAGAAGCTGCCCAACATGTCCTACCAAACCCGCCTGTTCCTGAACCAGGCACTCACCGCAGGGCAGAATGTCTTCCCGAGCGGGATACACTGTTGCCCACGGGGGAAGGCAGGTTGCTTCCTCTGTGCAGGTCCTCAATGGACCGACTCCAGGGCTTTGATTTGTCCACCGAGCTCTCCACAGTGCTCTCCACACTTTCAAAGTCAAAACTAAAACAAAAGAGAAATGCCACTCAAGACTTAATTCAGATTCACACAAACACATGGATGTGTAAAACTTGCTCCTTCCAATTACACATCTGCACCTTAATATGGGTAGTTTTTGCAAACAAAGAAAACTGATAATGGAATACAAATGAATTTCCATGGACTATGTGTTAGCTTCAAAAATACAGAATGACAACTAGGAATGTGTTATTTGCATCTTATTATAAGGCTTGCTGACTTACTGATTAGTAACGAGCTCTGGCGGGATAGGGAAAAAAGATCTTAGAGCTGTCTACATTTTGCTTTAACGAGTCAATATGTTAGGCGTATACTAATTTATTCCTACCCATCAATTTTCACCGAGCATTTTCTCCTAGTGTGTTGGCAAATGTGCTTTTCCAACCATATGTGATACATTACTTGCAAAGTTATGAATTTGCTTTGATTTTGGAATCTCTCCCCAGTGTGGTACTCTTTAAAGTAAGGCTGTTGTTTCTCTGGCATATTTTTGAGGTTATTACTCATGTTAACCATGTTAGAATAAATGGCTAAATTGCTCATCCTTGTATAAGTTTAGGAACAAATTTTTAACACACAGGCCTCTGTGTTCTATGCATTTTTCCCCTGCCAAAGTTAGTAGCTCTACTTTCTCAAAATATATTTTGTCAATGGTTTCTAGCCATAGTTCCAACAAGAACACCTGATCAGGTAGAAATAAACAGAATGCAGCTATAATTAGTACCATCTGTAAGATTTTGAAGGCTATCATGGAAGAAATATCAAAAACACATATTGGAAATAGCAAGTATGACTTATTACACAGTGTGACTGCCAAAAGAAAATAGCTGCTTAGAACAACCATCTGTAAATTAAGTGATACTCTCCATCTATTAAATTCTAAGCCAGATAACAGAGACGGATGCACAAAGTCATTGAATGGGTCTAACAATTCTGTTATTCCTTAGGATCCAGAAACCAGTGAACAGAAAAGAGGTGGAATTGAGTAATCAAACAGATCCTTAAATATTAAAAATAGAAGCCTATAATTGACATCAGAGAAGGTAAGCCTAGGGGCATGCTAAGATCACCCATGTCATTAAGACTCCTGCTAAGTCACTCTGCAGCCCCCATATGTTCAGCCGTTCAGCATCCTTATGCTCCTCTCAGCTCATTCCCCATCCCCTCACCGAGCAGAAAAAGGAAACGCGCAACTTGGTGAATGCTCCTGTTTTAGGGAGGCTGCATGAGTCTGCTGTTTCACATTACATGGGAAAGAAAACTGCCACATGCTAAGGAATAGCAAGACATTTTTTCAGCCCATTTAGTTTCAAGAAAGGATAAAACATAAATTACTTACCTACATATAATTTTCTAATTAAAGCAAAAATAAGACTAATAAGCAAAGACTGTAAAGTTAATTCTAAAATTTAAAAAAGTAGAAGATTAGGAACCAAAAACTCTGAGTTCTTATTTTTTTTTTGTTGCTGTTGTCTTTGTTCTTGGGCTTCAGATTAGAAAAATTCCCTTGGAGAAGCATGACCTTTTCCCACTGGCCTCATGTGTAGATGCATTTGGGAAAGCTGCTTTATAAGCTCTGATGTGATGGGGTAAAAGGTTGATTACAGCAAACATATTACAAATCGTACACAATTCTTTTCCATTATTCCTGAAGTTTCTTAGTCCTTCCTTAGTTCCTTATTAAATACTCTTCCAGATTTTAAAATATGCAACAGGATAATACTTCTATTCCATTTTGCCATATAATATGAAGTGTAGGGGAGATTAGCAGTTTTCGATGTAATAGGGGTAGATAAGAAACAACCTTTGGAAGAGTATGCTATAAACAATAGCATTATATTTCAGAGGACAATTTCTCATGAAGATAAGAACTTATCTGTTGAATTTTCTTAATACAGTCCATATCATATACAAAGCTATCAAAACTGAAACTCATCAAGCCAGTTTCAGTTAACACTTTAGTTTCTGCAACAACAAGGCGGGAATAATTACAGCTTTCTCTTCACCAATTCTCAAGGAAGTGATGAGGATTATAAGATAACACGTGGTTACATCTTAAAGTGCAGCAATAGAAAAAACAAGTTCTTGCTTTAAAAAGAAGAGTTGAGAAGGAAAAAAGCACCATCTAGGCCAAAATGCCTTCCAATAAAATTAAAAAGAATACAGTATTATTTCCTTAATGTGTATGTGTGAGCGTGTCCATCTCTGGATATTGGAATAGTTTTCGATTAAAGAGGGAAAGTGGAGGAAAGAATGCATCATTTGAACATACACATTCATTCCTACCGTAAATCTTTCCAGAAGCCTAGCAAATGAGAAAACTGTGAATCAACAAAAGCAAGGTGAAATAGTACAATTTTTCCCGCTCTTCCCCATTTTTACCCCCTATAAAGGAAAAGTCAAAACAATACAAATATATATAAATTTAAAAAGGAAAACCTCTTGTTTACCCCATTTCCTCCACTCCCACTATGTTTAGTATCTATTTCTGCATTAATTTTCTCTGTATTCACTAGCACATATAAATATACACATACAAGTTTTTTTTTTTAAATAAAAAAGGAGTCACTCTTCTGTACCTTGCTTTATTCACTCAATAATATATCATAATACCTCTTCCAATAATTGCTAGAGTATTCTGCCATATGAACATATGAAACCTGAGCATCAAAGAAAGCACTTCTTTTGAAATAAGGACTCCTCTAAGGGTGATCTTACTCCCGTTTTATTTTTGCCATAAAAGCATTTCTACCAACAATTATGTGATTTGCTTTTAGTTACTTGAACAGAAACAAACCTTCTTAAGCCTTACCACATCTGCTTCTGGGTTTTTCCCCTCAGTGTGGTATCTAATTTTACCACTGAGCTGCATCTTCTGTGACCACATAAAATTTAAAAGGAAACAAGCCAGGTTTTACTTACGTTACTGCATACTGCGCAAATGATAGATATTCTACCAGAACATCGAGACCTTTGTTTTCTTCATTCAGAAACTCTCTGACCCATCTGTTTGGGGGAAAAAAAAATTCATTGGCAAAGATTATCATATGCTGTACCATAAAAGGGCTTTCCCAGGTGGTTCAGTGGTAAAGAATCTGCCTGCCAATGCAGGAGATGAGGGTTCGATCCCTAGGTTGGGAAGACTCCCTAGAGGAGGAAATGGCAACGCACTCCAGTATTCTTGCTTGGAAAATCCCATGGACAGAGGAGCCTGGTGGACTACAGTTCGGGTTGCAAAGAGTTGAACACGACTGAGTGACTTAGCACGCACTACCATGAAAAGGACACAGTGAAAACTTGTTTTTCCATCAGAAACATCCGCTGCCTGAAAGGAACTACAGCATTAAGCCTAGACTATCTCACATAAGGAAGGAGCTTTCAAATACGGCCACTAAGAAAACCACAACGTTTCCGTGTGAGTGACTGGGGGCAAAAAGTGTATGAGTGCCTTCTGTGTATTTCACTGCTTAGTAGAATGAGGATAACAGGTAAGAAACTTTCTAAATGAGGAACTTGCTGCTGTCCTTGTTCCACCACAACTCATCGACAGACTGCTTGTTTAGGGAGCCAAGACTGCATGGGGAATCAGGCAGACTGGGGACATGACGACATAACCACTGAAATCCAGGCCTGATTCCAAATCCACATTCAACTCCTTCTTGGCACACGATGCTGTAGTAAACACTCAACTAGCCAATGAGAGACCAGTGTTTATGGGCTTCTGGAAGTTCCATAGGGATAATGATTGCTTAGTTTTTTCCATGAATGTTAAAACCTTTTAAAAAAGCCACAGGCAACACACACCAACCGACCTGAGATGTGACAAACATATTGTTTAAAATCATTTAAAAATAATATCAGTTTGCATTTGAGTGGTGGATTTGAATGCAGTTCTCTGAGAATGCGTATACATTTTTATTTTCACAGAAGATGAAACAGAGTGGTCAGATACTGAGGATAAACACCTGTTACCCTATGTCCCAGATCTCCTCCAGGATATCCACCTTCAAAGAACACGTGGTATCCCATCAAGCCTGTACAGCATTGGAAATTCCAACAAATAGTAAGTAAATACATCTGCTATACCACCACATAAACGAATCTTGGGGTATATGTGCCAAAAGCATTCCAAAGTGGCTGCTTTCCTCCATGAACACTGAGCCAATAAGGTTCACCAGTTATGGACACCGTGGCTCCTATGGAAACCAGTCCTGAAGCTATGAGAACAACGGTCAGACAATTCTACTGTGTGTCTGAAAGGATGAGCAGTCCTTTTAAGGTTTTTGTCTTAAAGGGAAAAAAACAATTTGTTGGGCTCAGAATGCCTTTCTTTAAAATTTTGTTTCTAGGGGGATTTTGTTGTTTTATCCTCAAGTACATCCTTTCCTCAGGTCCTATCACCTGCATAATGTAACCTCAGGTCTGCAGGTAGGTCCAGAAAATGGTAAGATGGAAAATGTAGACAGTGTGCGTCATCCTTCCCCCCAGTGCCCAGGCAGGCCATCACAAAATGTATGCACTTAATATAGCCATGTGCAAAAAGAGACCTAGAGGGGAAACACTGGCAAAGAAAACATGACCTGTTGGGTCTCACAAAGCGGCTTTGTTAGGAGAGCTGACCAGAACTAAGGGGCTGGCCACTGAGAGGCTGGAGTTCCCTTCACACCACCACCTCATACATGACCTCAGTGTCTGCTTCCAGATCCTTATTTTCATTTATTTTAAATTACTCCCTATGTGGCTAGGTCTCAGAAGACATGAGGCATTTTTAAGTGCCCATTCTTAAAGCTTAGAAATAGAAAAAAAAAGTATTTTTTTCCTTTTAAAACTGGTAGGAGACTAAAGAAAGGTTGGAGCTCACTATTGAATTGGGTGACTAGCTTTGCTCTTGAAATTCAAGCCCTTTAGCCTCTCTGTGGCCTTCCCATCGGTTGGGTCTATGGGCTCTGAGGGCATGATTTAAACTAGCCCTCCGCAGTTGGGGGCACAGCAGAAAGCCCCAGAGCTGGGCAGGTGCGGCGGGGGGGGGGGATCATCTTTTTAATTGGAAAGAAAACCAGATTTCTCAGAGTGATCTTGATTTCACCTGGTCTACGTGGCCCAGATTTCACTCTCAGTGGCTCATATTTGTTGTTGTTCAGTTGCTCAGTCGTGTCCGACTGTTTGTGACCCCCCAGACTGGCCCCATAAGAACACTCTAATTTAGGAGTTGAGAAGAATAGTCATTATAGGTTCTTCTTGTTGATTTTCCAGACATTGCCTCTAAAACACATAAGTGGTCCAGGACACCCTAAGGACCTGCCATTGTCTCATCTCAACCCCTAGCACCTTTGCCTCACTTAGTTCAGCCACAAACTGGAGAAGAGGCAAAATGACTCACAGATTTCTTTTTTTTAAAGGAAGAAAGGAAGGAAGAAATGGTAGGAAATAGCCAAGTACAGCCAGAGCTCAATCCTCTTGACTCAAAGTACTAATATGCATATATTTTGATGCAACTATAAAGCCTATTAATTGGCTTTTATTTCAAAGCCTTTATCAATACCCCTGCTTGTTCTTGCTGACTTTTAATGAAAGGACCTTAAAAATAAATTTCAAAGTGAAAGGCAGGAGCTTCTGCTCAGTTCCTAAAAATAGGCGAGAGTATAACATGTCTTGCCTCTGAAAGGTTTAATTTCATTTTTAACCACTTTTTCGAAGCTGTGAGATCTTCCTTGGGTCTACAATTTGGCTCGGACCCCCGCAGGTGATTTAGGAAAGAATAAGATAGAACTCCATCACAGCTCCCTACCTTACCACCCCTTTTGTCAAGTGGTATCAGGTTTGTATACTCATCTCAGCAAAAAGGCTCTGGGCTATAAGAAAACAACAATCATTCTGCATCGGAGAGAACAGAAGTGAGCGTGAACTTCTGTGGAAATGAAAGACTATGGAAATCAAATAGAGATGGTAGGTAGAGATGAAAAAAGGGCAACTTTCAGTATCCTTTAAGGGCATTATCAGGTACATGATTATGACATATCATAAATTGAGGATTCCTGTAGTAAATTTCCATTTTCACCTCTGTGCACACTACACACTCTTCAACATATTGCCAGTACGGAGAATTTCAAATTGGGTGATTACAGGTCCTGGAAAGTAGAATTGTTTCCGATTCTGACAGCATGCCACATTACTGAGTACCTCACAGATTCGATGTAAATACCATATGTTGTAAATTTGAATTTAGGCAAATTCCAAACCGGCTGCTGGGGAGCTGGAAGGCACAGTGATAATGAGAAATAGCTCTGGAAAAAAACTTATTCAAGGAAGGGCTCTAAATGCGGGTGCCAAGAGTTACTGTTTTACTCTAGTCGGGTCAAAGCTTTGTTTCCAGATTGATGTTGTCTTCCCTCTGATTCCCTCCCAAATCTTAGACCCTCATTGTTCTCATCTAGAAAATAAAGTCTCAAAGGACATTACTGGCCTTAAATGTGTAAGATCAAATGAAACAGATGCAAGACACACAAAATGAAGGAACAAATGGTAAATTTGTTCTGCCACACTCCTTTAGAGAGATGCAACAGGCATCTGAAAGGAACTGCAGTTACTGACAAATCATGGAAAAAAAAAAACCACAAGGGAGAGAAAGAAGGTTAAGTATCACCCAGATTCATCATCAGCGGCCACGTCTTTTCTGCGAGGCAGCATCTCAGACTGTTTCTCTGTTTCTCTAACATAGCCCATGGACCACCGAGGGTCCCCGAAACCCTCTCAGGGTCTGTGAAGTTAAACTTATTGTCATACAGACATTGAGAAGTTGCTTTTCTCACTCTTCTGACACTTGCACTGATGGTACAAAAGAGATGTGAATGGAATCTACCACCAGTGAATACACCTATTGATTATATTCTTCACCCCAAGCACTTGAAAGGGGGAAAAAAGTGAACTTCACTTAAAACTGTTCTTAGTGAAGCGCTAAAATTCATGATTTTATTGAAGCTTGCTCCCTGAGGATCTTTTAATTCTGTGCGACAAAATGGGAAGCCCACAGAGCATTTCTGCTGCGTGCCCAAAAACTACGCGGTCTTGAGGGAAAGCATGGATACAATTGTTAGAGCTGCAAGCTGACCCAGGCACTGTTCACATGGAATGGCAAGTGACAGACACATTATGGCTCTTCTATCTTGGCTATCTATCAGATAGTCTCAAAAGTGAAGGAAGTGAGTCTGCCATTTTGAGGGAAAAAAACAGAATATTTTTTGTCAATAAAATTTGAGCTTACAAACAAAAATTGGACTTTTGGAACACTGGTATTCACCACCATGAGTTTGAGAGCTTCCCAATGCTTATATTCTGATGAGACTGGTGATTATTGACAAATGTGATTATTTTTATATTGTAGAATAAAGTGTGTTTATGTTTGAAAGATCAGGATAACCCAGTAAAACATTTTTTAAATGATTTTTTCATGTTTCAAAATGGTGCATGGGTAAAAATCCCCAGAGTGCAAGACAGCACAATAGATTTTAGTATAAAAGAGTACAAAATCTCACTGATACGCTTTCAGATTCCATGTTGCAACTAACTGTAAGAAATCACCACTTTTGAATTTTGGTGATTTCTGGCCACAACTATCTGAAAGTGCAATGAAGTGAAGTGAAAGGTGCTTAGTCGTGTCCGACTCTTTGCGACCCCATGGACTATACAGTCCGTGGAATTCTCCAGGACAGAATACTAGAGTGGGTAGCCTTTCCTTCTCCAGGGGAGCTTCCCAACCCAGGGATTGAACCCAGGTCTCCCGCATTGTGGGCGGATTGTTTACCAGCTGAGCCACAGGGAAGTCCAATTATCTGAAGAGGTTAATTTAAAAACTTTTTCAAGTACATATCTCTTTAAGGCCAGGTTTCCTTCATGTACATAAATCAAAACAAATCGCAACAACTTGAATGCAGACAAAGGTATGAGAATCCAGCTATCTTCTATTAGTGAAACATTAAAGAGACTTGTAAACATGCACAACAAAGCCACTCTTGTCACTAATTTTTTTTTCACTTTGGAAAATAATTATTTTCATGCTATTAATGCTGTATGATGTTTATTATTTTATATTTATATATCTACAACTAATATTTATTATGAGGTAATAAATTATTTAAAATAAGCGTATCTAAAACTTACCAGTTCAAATTTCTAATATAGTAACATTAATAGATAGTGTGTTAGTCCCTCAGTCCTGTCTGACTCTTTTGCAACCCTATGGACTGTAGCCCTCCAGGGTCCTCTGTTCATGGAATTCTTGAAGCAAGGATACTGGAATGAGTTGTCATTTCCTACTCCAGAGGATCTTCCCGACCCAGGGGTCAAACCTGGGTCTCCTGCATTGCAGGCAGATTCTTTACTGTCTGAGCAACTAGGGAAGCCCTAATAGATAAAACCCACAGAAATAAAGACTTACTGGATTTCAAAATAATTTAAGGAAGTAAAGGAGTCTTGAAATCAAAATTTTAAACTGCTGGTTTGGTTAACAGCTTTAGATTTGGACATCTCCAGGTTCAAATCTTCAGAGAAAGCAATGGCACCCCACTCCAGTACTCTTGCCTGGAAAATCCTATGGACGGAGGAGCCTGGTAGGCTGCAGTCCATGGGGTCACAAAAAGTCGGACACGACTGAAGCGACTTAGAAGCAGCAGCAGCAGGTTGAAACCTTAATGCTTCTCAATTGTGTGGACTTTAGCAAGATATTTAATTACTTGACTTCACTTTCACTTTTCACTTTCATGCATTGGAGAAGGAAATGGCAACCCACTCCAGTGTTCTTGCTTGGAGAATCCCAGGGACGGGGGAGCCTGGTGGGCTGCCGTCTATGGGGTCGCACAGAGTCAGACACGACTGAAGCGACTTAGCAGCAGCAGGTCCAAACCTTAATGCTTCTCAATTGTGGGGACTTCAGCAAGATATTTAATTGCTTGACTCTCAGTTCCCTCATCTAGAAAACGGGAGGTTCAATGGTCAAGAGCAATTAAAAAAAAAAAAAAATCTGTTAAGAAGTAACACTTTTAACTTGCTGAATACACTGCTTAACACATAACAAAATTATAATGATCTCGTGAATTTCCAAAAAGCACCATCTAAGAAGGAATTAATGGTTTCATTGGTGGCTCAATGGTAAAAAATCTGCTTGTCAATGCAGGAGACACTGGTTCAATCCCTGGGTCAAAAAGATCCCCTGGAGAAGGAAACGGCAACCCTCTTGCCATTCTTGTATTCTTGCCTGGAAAATCCCATGGACAGAGGAGCCTGGCAGGTTACAGTCCATGGGGGTTGCAAAAGATTTGGACAAGACTTAGCAACTAAACAACAATGAATTAATTATAGGGTACCTTGTTACACATACACCATAGATGTTGTACACCCTTAAGACCCAGCCTGAGCCATTCTGTTTCCTTTGCCGGCCTGGCCCAGACAGCACTGTTTCATAAAGAAGTCCAGGAAAGAAGATGCTCACCTCACATCCTTCAGCTCCTTCCTCTTTCTACAGACATTCTCCTCTTCTCCTTGCTGAGGTGTACCTCCCACCTGTAATCTCATGCCTATTCTCATCTCCCCATTGAGATACAGTGAACCAAGGAAGCATCTTTCAGAACTCTATGACCTCGCACTCAGGATGAAAAGTAATTTTCTATCCTAATAGGCAGTTTCACTAAAATAAATTACCTGCAAAGAGAGTGAGCCTACAATACAGTTTCATGGATTAACACCTATCAATCTATCCAGCTCACAACCATCAGTGCCTCTGGAATCTTATCACCCAGCCTTCAAAATGTCACAGCAGCTGCCTGTTCATAATGCACAGCCAATGTGTTCTAACAGTACTTGGCTCCTTTCAAGGGTATTTCAAGTCATTTCAAGGGGCTTGGGTAAGTCATAATCCAATTCTTCTCTATTATTATAGTTCCTGAGAGTAAGTGAATGAGATTATTTCTAGTCCATTTCTTATTTCAATTTGACTCCAAAAAAATTAATTTTCTTTCTCAAAAGGCTATTCACTTAAAAAGTTTTAGGCTTATATCAAAACTCAGAACACACCCTTTGCTTGACAAAGCTGTAGCTTGGAATGCTATTGCAGCAGAGCCCCAGATTTTAACCATGAAAGGCAAGCCTGTGCCAAAGATAATTTTTTTTCAGGAAAAGTAGTTTTTAAAGGTAATGTTCCCTTTTAATTTCTGGGAGTTATAAACTCCTAAGTATCAGGATACTTTTAGATAGAGAAGGTAACATTCTCTGCATGGATTTCCTTAGGGATATATGTGGCTCAGAGGTTAAAGCTTCTGCCTGCAATGTGGGAGACCTGGGTTCGATCCCTGGGTCGGGAAGATCCCCTGGAGAAGGAAATGGCAACCCACTCTAGTATTCTTGCCTGGAGAATCCTATGGACAGAGGAGCCCGGTGGGCTACAGTCCACGGGGTCGCAAAGAGTCGGACACAACTGAGCAACTTCACTTTCACTTTCATATCATTATTATACAACACTGTCCAATTATTATTATATATTATTATTTTCAACAAGCAAAAAAATAACTTATCATATATTGAGAGTAATTGTTGTTGTTTAGTCACTAAGTCATGTCCGATTCTTTGATACCCCATGAACTGTAACCTGCCAGGCCCCTCTGTCCATGGAATTTTCCCATGCAAGAATCCTGGAGTGAGTCTTTCTCCTGGAGATCTTCCCAACCCAGGGTACAAACCCATGTCTCCTGCATTACAGGTGGATTCTTTACCACTGAGCCACCAGAGAAGCCTTGAGAGTAATTACTTTGTATTAAACCCTATATCAGGTCTTTCATAAGTTATCTTTAGTCCTTGCACGTGTGGTAGTTCGCTCTAGTAGTGTCCAACTCTTTGCGACCGTATGGACCATAGGCCACCAGGCTCCTCTGTCCATGGCCTTCTCCAGGCAAGAATACTGGAGTGGGTTGCCATGCCCTCCTCCAGGGGATCTTCCTGACCCAGGGATGGAACCTGTGTCTCTTACATCTCCTGCATTGGCAGGCAAGTTCTTTACCACTAGCACCACTTGGGAAGCCCCATTTAATCCTTACAACATTCCTATAAGTATTATTATTCTTATTTTATAGATGAGAAGTTAACTTAGGTCACATGATAAATACAGAGAGTTTATGTATAATAATTTATTTAAGTCAAAGAACTGATAAGGGGGCATGGCAAAAATAGGTCAAGATCTCCCTTTCCCTAAAGCAAATAAGCACCCAATTACCTTTCTAATATGGTATCTCAAAGAGTACAATAAAAAATCTAAGGATTCCCTCTACAGCACCTTGCATTTCCAGAATTTCTCTTTGTACTCATTGATTATATTCACACTCCTAATTCTTCAAAATTTTTTCCCCATCAAAAGTGGTCAACCCAGTTAGCTTCATAAAGAAGAGTCCATTTCAGGTTTGGGTTTTCAGGACAAGCAAATCAGGTCAAAATCCCAGTGTGTGGTTTCATTCCATATAAGGGTATGTCAGACAATGCACTTTTGTGAATTTTTGTGCTGCTAATGCCAAAATATTCCAAGCGCTTCACATAGGTAGTAGACAAGGGAAAACTTCAGCTGATGAAGATGAAAGAAAAATGTAAAACTCTTTCAATGTGCTTATAGTATCCTAAACAACAAACCACGCCAATTGCTTGCAGATTTGTACTGGCTTCTACTCAACCAGAGTGCTTCTACTCTGCCAACTTTATATTGGAAATGATCACCTTGCCTTGGTATTTGATGGTCAATTTCACATTATTTCATCAATGCTTGAAGAAATGCTTTTCGACAATTTGTAGAAATCCTGGCTACAGATCAACCCACCATTTTCAGTCAAGAAGTGTCAACAGTAAGGGGTTGGCCTTACCAAGTGGAATCTAGTTCCGGATCCCTGAATATTGCAAAATATTCAAATTTCCTAAGCTCTGGATGCCCAACTATATTATATTAAGTCACCACCACTTTCACTCCCAACAGACAAGCTCCATCGCTTTGATCCCAGAGCCCTGATTATCTTATTTCCTTTCAGGGAAAGAACTGCCAGATGAGGCCAGATAAACAAAAGGACAGCATTCTGAACAAAACATCTGGCTTTGCAGCCGTCGACTTTGGGGAAGTCTCTTATCTTCTCTGTCCCTTAATTATTTTAATCTGTGAAATGAGCAATCAATTTAAGCAATCCTAAATTTCTCTTCCAGTTCTGTTTTCACGCCACTCTGATCCACTGTTCTACAGCACACTTTCTGAGACAAAGGTGATTATCAACCTTAGGTTAGAATCAGTTCATTTTCCACATATTTCACTCTCTAGGTGCCAAGCATGTGAAATTATCCTTAAGGAAATGAATATTCTCACCCAGGTTCTGCAGCTAAAAATTAACCTTACATTTCTTTGACTTAAAAAAAAAACTTATGCTGAAATAACTGTGGAAAATAACCATTTGGATGGGTTATACCAAACATAGTCAGAAGACAAAGTAAACTGTTATTTGGGTAATTATTTTACAGAAGAGTCTGAAAAACAAAAATGTAACATACATGTAAAACTTCATTTCCAGTAGACCTATCACAGGGGAAAATTCTAAAAGATCTGAAGTCTATAGTTTTTTCCTTGTAAGTCTCAAAGACTCAAAATCCAGAGGGGTTAAATAATTACCAGGTGTTAAACAGGTACTTTGGAAAGAACAGAAGCTATAAAAGAAAATACTGATATCATCTGCCTTAGAGACAAAACACGTTATCTGAAAGTACTGTATGACTCTGCCATACAATTCTGGAGAAAGGGAGTGTGTAATGAAGTTGTACTTGCTGGAGGCAAAGCAACCATGCTGTTGCATGAAAAACTCTTTGACATGGTTAGTGCAGAGATTCCCCAAACTTCGCTTTCATGGTATGGATTTACACTTCATGGTCCTGAAATTTGGGGACGTAGGAAGAAGAGACTCAGAACAAAGTAGGTAGTAACACAAGGAGGTAAGTCAAGTGACTCTGCCCTCTTTTGGCCAGAGAACTGAGAAAAGTACAAGGCAGCTTCAAGTAACCAACTCAAAGAACTCCAGGGAAGGCTTCAAGATCTTCCAGGCTCTCAGTCTACATTACTTGTTGGGGGTTCCTATCTTTCCAGAGAATCACTCTACATACACCATCACTGAACGCAAGTAAAGAATTTTACTATTCTCATAAACATCCCAAATCAAGGACTGTCTGTCCTGCCTCTACTGATTCTTTTACAGTGAGCAATTCAAGAACTAAAAGGTTCCACCCGTCTAAACCTCAGTCAAAACTTATAATGAACAGTAAATAAGCTTAGTTCTTTGCATATGATTCAGTCACTCTCTTAAGTGTCCGAAAGCTTTACAGCTAAAATGTTCAGTGGGAACACTTACCCAATATGGTTGGTTCTTAAAGAAATTTCCAGTTCTCTTAGCACTTGTGTGGATTCTTGAACACGCCGTCTGAATTTCTATAATTCAAGAACACATATTCTCACAAAAGATATTTTAGCAAGTGTTATAACTGTAGCTTACTTGTAGTAAGTTTAACAGAATACAGAAACATCTCTGCTTCTAAAGTGGGCTTCTCTCACATTTTTTGCAAAGCACACAAATTTTTCTCATTGTTACCAGTGTACACACAAGGACTAGGGAAAACGACTTATTTCATGTAATAACTGTCTCTAAGTAGCTTATTTTTTTCCCTACCCCACAATACAATACAATACCTATGCGTTGGGGACCCTAAAATCATTCGTTTCAATGATTCAGTAGGGCTCACAGGTCCCAACATATAGTTATCCTTACAGCTAGGATTTATTACAGCAAAAAGTTACCAAGTATAATCCACTAAAGGAAAAGGTGCATAGGGTGAAGTCCAGAGGAAACCAGATACATGCTTCCAAGTCTCTCCCGAGACGAGTGACAAATGACAATATTTGTGAAATGTTTTCAACCAGGGAAGCTCATTGGAAACTTAGAGTTGTTATTTAGTCACACAGTTATGTTGACTCTTTGCAACCCTGTGGACTGTAGCCTGTCAGGCTGCTCTGTCCAAGGGATTTCCCAGACAAGAATATTGGAGTGGGTTGCCATTTCCTTCTCCAGGGGATCTTCCCAACCCAGGGACTGAACTCACATCTCCAGCATTGGCAGGCAGATTCTTTACCACTGAGCCTCCAGGGAAGCCCAGACACTTAGTACCTGGGATTTCTATTGGGGGTTCATCACTTAAACACTCTCTGCCGAGCACATACCAAAAGTGCAGACTTCCAGAAGGAAAAGAGGCACTCTGCATAAACCATGTGGTTGGCATCAAGAGTTCAGGCACAGTGAGTCATTATCAACAGGGAATGCTGGGAACTCTCCCGAAATTCAAGTGTCCGGTTGCCAAACGAGAGCCAACCTTGCAAGCATGCTTTTACGAGGTGGCGATCTCAGACCTGCTATGTTTATTCTTTTCTGCATTACTTCATGTGGAAGGTCCCTCTAGACACTTCCCTTCTGCCTGACGAATGTCAAAATTCCATGTGTCCTCAGGGGCTCCTTCTCTGCTGCCATGACTGCAGAAGGAACAGGGTCATCCAGCTCCAAAGAGAAAGGTATCCCAAGGACAAAGGACAGGAGGAAGGTTAGAACAGAGGAATCCAGGATGTGGGGAGGGGGGCACCCTGCCACAGGCCGGCCTTGGTGCCCCAGGGCAGACTGGACTCCCGCTCAACACAGATGGGCTCCGGCTACCCTTACCTCCTCTTCTGAAGGTCCTTGTGCTTCTCCACAGCTGCCTCTCCAAAGACTCTCAAAAGTTTCCCCCCGACTGCCATTCCTGAAGCACCCTGAAGACCTTCTCAGGTGTGCAGCATCCAGGAGATGTGAAATAAAAGCATCCCTGATGCCATGAAAAACCAGAGCCACCCCCAATTTGTCAAGAATGGCTTAAGACAAAACACAGTCATCTGTAGTTTGGAGGGACATCTAAGCCCAGTGCTTCTTGGAGAGCTTTCCAGCAAACGAGGACTGGCCTGTGGTCACACAGCTGAGGAAACCACTTCCAGGTGTGCTGGCTGCTCCAGAGGGGCCAGTCCCATGGCTGAGTCACAAGCCTTGGGCTGTCTGCACATGTGCTTCTCGGAAACAACTCAGAGTTCATCCCCCGCAACCTGTGCTGGTTCCCTAACTCAGTCTTATGCTTCCTCAGGGAAGGTCATACCTCATACAGGGTGACAAGGACAACCGGGATACCACCAAGGATCTAACTGAGTACAAAGGAGGATCCGCTGAAGGACTAAGAGGCACATATCAAAACAACGTAGCTCAAAATACTGAGATATACAGGTATGACAACAATAGCAGGTAATATTTATCAGGCATTTACTATGGAAGGCGCTACACTTTTGCAACTGCAGGATTAACTAAGACACAACTAAACTGACTTCACTGCGTGTTCTGTTCTCTGGGGGAACTGTTTGAATTTCAGTTGGACTCTGCACCAAAGAGAAACCTTGGCATATACTTCCCTAACACATAATGACTGCCAACACTCTGCATCTGTACCATGTACCCAGGATGCTTTAAAAAACTTCAAAGGGAAACTGTTTGCCTGTGGGAATCAACAACAACAAAAAAAGAGTTGGGTACTATTTATTAGCAGAGTTCAGCCTCCCCCAGCCCTCTCTATAAAAGGCAGGCTCAGGGAGGAGCCCATGGAGACAGCTAAGCCCTGGAGACCCATATAATAGGTTTCCTTCTCCATCTGCGGCACCCACAGAGAACCAGACTTCTCTCTTCATGGCCCATCGCCTTTCTCCACGCCAGACATGAGCACACCCCTGTAAAGTGCAGACTGAGCACCGCCTGGTATATTAAATAAGGAGGCTGGTTTGGAGAGATATCTAATTTAGGCTCTTCTTTCCCTGCCCTACAGGGTTTCATTTAAAACTACTTAGAAGAAATAGAATATGCTTAAGAATTTTTTTTTTTTAAGAAGACAGCAAATTAAGAATCTTCAATTCAATGAGAACAAAAGATTAATGAATGAAGTACTTGAGGACTCCAGATGCAGTTAAGGGGAGACTGCTCAGTTTAGACTGTCTGGCTAAAATGGGAAGCCTGATTGCAAGTCTTTTACCCCATAATGCAACTGAGAATTGTAAACTCATTTCAACTGCAAGCCATGCCTTACTCCAGGCAAAATCTCCTTTTCTCCTGACTTTAAGCATGACAATTATGTTGAGTAGAACAGATCATTTCCTACTGCCAGCTCCTGACAGAACTCATACTAAAGCAGGGATGGTTGATCCAATGTCCATTTTAAGTTTTTGGTTTTTTGTTTTTTTTCCTGAGAGCTGAATGACTGATCTTGAAAGATGAGGCTCAGGCCAAATACAACCATTCAGATGAACACATAAGGCCAGGGCAGAGATGTCAGAAATGAAGGTCAGTCCAAAGAAACATCCTTTGTCTGGGGTCTCTTTATGAAGTTATTTGCAAGGAAGCAAAACACTTTCCGTGCAGCTGATTTGTTGTTGCTTTTCATTTTGCATCCTTTGCCTTATTCTTTATCCTTTTCCAAGGGAGAACTGGAACTGGGCCAGAAGATCCCGCCTCCTCCCTCCAACCATCTTCCTCCCCAGGGGGCTCGGGGCTGGAGTCTTAAGTGCGCTCTAGGAGTTTTCATATCTTGCTTTTTAAAGAATTTGACAAATAATGAGATGACTGTCCGGGGATGGGAGATACTCTGGGTGAGGGGACCTCTCAATACAGTACTGGATTCTGCCACATCTAGCTTGGGGCTTCCCTGGTGGCTCAGATGGTAAAGAATCTGCCTGCAATGTGGGAGACCTGAGTTCCAACCCTGGGTCGGGAAGATCCCCTGGAGAAGAGAACGGCTACCCACTCTGGTACTCTTCCTGGAGAATCCCATGGACAGAGGGACCTGGCGGACTATAGTCCGTGGAGTCACAAAGAGTCAGACACGACTGAATGACTAAACACACACACACAGAGCACAGGGGGAGTGTGCTCAATGCTGGGATCTAAGCCATCTAGCCAGAAGGTTTACAAGCTAGGGGATTTCTGAAAATATTTCTTATATAGAATTTTGCTGCCCTTGTGCAAAAGAAATAATTTTTTTTCTGGGTTCTGTTTTATGCATGTGGGTACACCTTCCTTTAATTTCCTCTAATCTGATGAAATTGAAGGCTGCTATATCCTTGGGGAGGGGGACAAGAAAGAAATTGAGAATTATGCAGCTGTCGCACAGTGGGTAAGGAGAAGGTGGGACGAATTGAGAGAGTAGCATGGAAACATACACATTACCATATGTAAAATAGGCAGCCAGTGGGAATTTGATGTATGATACAGGGAGCTCAAACCTGGTGCTCTGTGACAAGCTAGAGGGATGGGGTGGGAGGAAAGTTCAAGAGGGAGGGGACATATGTATACCTATGGCTGAGTCATGTTGATGTACAGCAGAAACCAACACAATATTGTAAGGCAATTATCCTCCAATTAACAATAAATAAGTTATAATAAAAAAGAATTGAGCAGCTGTCTCATTAAGGGGACCTGACAGAAGTTCTGTGTTAAAAAGAAACATGTGTACCATATTTAGGAGGAGGGTATTAGGATACTTTGACAGGTACATTCTTAGAAGAGGAGGCTACGTCATACATGGCTTCTAGGTGACAGCAGAGGTCCACAGACCATTTGCCTCATCACTACTAGACTTCACTTCTGCTTGACTATATAGCAACCACAGGACAAAGGGCCAGGAAACATCCCAAAGGAAATAGTAGTTGTTCTCCTATGCTTGATTTCTTTTGGCAGAGTGAGGGCAGTGCTTAGAATGGAAGCAGGAAACAAAATTAAAAAATGTATCTCCAAGCCAAGAGACCCGGAAACAGCAGCTAACTAGGAAAAGTGTGCCTTTCTGCTCCTGAGTCACGTGCTGAAACAACAGAGGGAATTCAGCTCAAGATATTGTCAGGGCAGCCCTGAAAGCAGGAGCTGTGGCAGGTCAACCGAAAAACAAGTGCTGTCTGGTGACGAGCCCTTCACCCATCGTGAGCAAGGGCAGCTCTGCCCTGAGACATCCCAGGGCTGATCCAGGCCCACCGGGCTGTGCCAGGCTACATGCTTTACCACGAGGCATCAGTTTAAACCAATTGTGTGGCTGCACAAAGCAGAGCTTGTTTGTAAGAGGAGAGAGTCTGCTGAGAATGGAATGAGCTATTCTCTCCTTACCTTCTCGGGGCCTGGGGCACGGCTGGGGGAGAAGCCGTGAAGAGCATCAACACAGGATGTGAGCACACAGCTGGGATGACAAAGCCCCAGTGATTTTTCAAGGTCTCTGGAAATGCACCAAGGCATGGAAGACAAGTATTCTCTTTGCGAGGCCTTGTTTTTCTGGGGGCCTGAACACCTCTGAGCTGAACTAACCACCCAGTATAATTATAAATGGCAGCTACTCAATAACCATCAGAGGTACATGACTCCCATCTCAGGAAAGAACTTTTAAACACATTCTCAAGAGAGGATGACTTTTTTCTTTGTCTTTTAATGCTGTCAGGCTCCAACAACCCCAGGATTGTTTCCCCGGAGGCACCAGCAGAGTTTATAACAGAGAGGAAGGAAGGGCTCCTCCAGGGCACGAGGATTGTCCCTGCCAGTGACAATCCAGGAAGCAACAACATGCAGTGGAAACAAATCCATCTTACCTTCCTGGTTACTGCTGGATCCAGATAGCCTTTGAGCTTTTGAATATAAGTATGGGGAGGGTTCTTCACCTGGAATCGTTCCTGCAGGAAGCACGAAAGTAAAGTGAAAAGCATGAAAGCTCTGAAGGCATGAAAGTCATATTCACACAGATTGATGCCGCTGATCCAAAGCCAAACGCACCTGCAGCGTGACTGTGGTGCTGCAGAGAGTCATTGGTTTTGAATCTTCAGAGTAGATGTTCTTATCCCCTCTTTGCCAAAGAGGAAACTGAAACTTAAAGGAACTCAATCCTTCCCTAAGATGAAGCAGCGAGTCAGGGACACCAGTGGATTCAAACCCATGTCTGCTCAACCTGAGAGTCTGACCTGCTTTCCCCATGGGGCTCTGCAGCTCCCTTTCTGGAAATCATCTGTCTACTCTGTGTGCAGGGTCCTCTTTCAGCAGGTCTTCCATCTGTTGCATATTCTTTGCAGCTCTTGTTAGCAGATTTTTTTCTTTTGAATTTTCATTTTATCTTTGGAAATACCCAAAATTTGACTCAAACTAGATTAAATTGTTTCAAAAATGAGCAATGAGGCTACTGCTCAGAGATTGCAGGGAGTATGTGCATATTTGTGTGCATGTGTGTGACCATTAAAGGATTCCTAAGGCAGTTTCCAAACCAGAAAACCCCAAAATATTATGACTAAAGACACAATCACTGAAACAGCATATAATATATATATATAACACACATGTATCTCAAGGTGATATTTGAATGCAGATCTGGGCTGAGGCCTGAGACTCTGCATTTCTAACATGTTTCATGCCGATGCTGAGGATGGAAAGACCACACTTTGAGAAACTCATGTCCATGTGTATTAAATTTTATAGGCCATAATGTCCAAAGCAAAAGTAGTAGTAGTAAACTAGACAAATCCAAAGGCCCACACTATAAAATGGTTAAGTACTATATCACAGGCATATCATGATATACTACATTCTGATGAAAAAGAACACACTGTATTGCACGGTGCTATTTGGATGGGTCTTATAAACCTGTGGGGGCTTCCCAAGTGGCGCCAGTGGTAAAGAACTGGCCTGCCAATGCAGGAGACATAAGAGTTGCTGGTTCAGTCCCTGAGTTGGGAAAATCCCCTGGAGGAGGGCATGGCAACTCACTCCAGTATTCTTGCCTGGTGAATCCCATGGACAGAGGAGCCTGGTGGTCCATAGGATTGCAAAGAATCAGACATGACTGAAGCAACTTAGCTCAGCAAAGCACTATAAACCTGATGCTGAGATGAAAGAGAATACATGATTTCTTTAACAAGAGGCAAAATTCAATACTAACGGTTAGGGACACACACATGAGTGGTTTACTCTCACACACATACACACACACAGCTGAGTGATTTGCATAAAAATAATAGTCAAGGACCAAGATGGGGAAGGGGAATACAGACTGATTCTGAGAGGCTGGCAGTGTTCTTTTTGACCTACCAGTAGTTACACTGTGATAATTTTATCTTACTTATTACGCTATTCTTAAATTTCACAACTTTTCCTGTATACATGCTGTATTTGACACGCAGAAAAAGGTTATACAAATCAGCTCCAAAAGGGAAAAAACAAAGATTCATCATGAAATCAGGACAATTCTTATCAAGTTTTTTTCTACACACAACTCAAAAGATGTTTTCCTAGGAATTATTTTTAGCCTGATTATTGTTTACACCAAAATGGAATTCAGTGTTTCACAATGTTGACAATTGGCCAGCATGATAAGTGTTTGTTTATCCCATATAAATTTGTATTTCTTCAACACAGGGAGCCACAACATTCTTCCTGGTCCACTCAAGGTTTCTTTGCTTACAGATTTAGAAATGCTATATTTCAATTGCTAAATCTTATTATTATCAAAAGATCATTTTACTTGTGAAAAAATATATTTTATTACTTTTTAATATTACTTTAAAATAAAGGAAAGTGGCTTATAGTGAGACACCTATTAATACTTCCCCTTTACTTAAAAATGATCATGGCAAATTTCGTAGTATACAAACTCGCTCTCCACAGAACTGTTTTAAAAAAAAAAAGGTCAGCTTATCATTTCTAACTATCCCCCCGAATTTTCAATCCCACAAGCAACTTCTAAATAATGATTCACACATATGTGACGTCTTGGGTGCCACTGTGTCCATGTATCAAATCCTAATTTTTTTTTTTTTTAAGTGTTTAAAAAAAAAAATCAGTTAGGATCCACCTGTCACAGGGTTTTAGCAATAGCCCAGCTGAGGGCTAAAATAATCAAAAAAGCACCCCATTTCCAAAATGAACCAATAAGTGATCTAGAAACCAGTTATTATTTCCAACCTTGTGTATGACAGCAGCTGATGCCAGGGATACACCTGGATATAAATGAAACAATACTTTTTAATAATACAATCCAATTACCCAAATTTTTAGACATCCCGTGACCAGCAACAACTCATATTGTATTCTATTCTACTATAGCCAATACTACCTACCACTCTCTATAAAGTTCCTAACACATAAAACTCAGTGAATTTTAACTCTGGCTAATGTAGCATTTGCTTGAGGACCTAAAATTTTAAATCTGTGGACAGTTACTGAGCGATTTCTAATGTTTCTTCTTGGAGACAATGTCTTCACATCACAAGAGCTATATTTATTCTTTTAAAATAATTTGGCTGACTAGCATATATAATATATTGCCATTCACTCAGTTAGTAAAATCCCACTTTCTTTCTTAGGGTAGTTTTCTGTTTCTTACTTAAGACTGTGGTCTTGTCACCCGGAGGGGCTTTTGCAAATAGACACATTTGCTGGTCCTGTTGACTTGATTGGTTTTCTTATAATTAATCCTTTGAAATTATGAACAGGGTCTAAATTTAACAAAAATACTTTTTCAAATGTGCTTAGGATTTATTATTTTGTTTTAGGCATTTTTCCTTCACTTGTCCGAGTAACTTACTAATATTATTTCTAAGAAACATAAAATGAAGAAAATTGATGCTTTAAAACACAGTCAGGTGACTTCCCTGGTGGCCCAGTGGTTGAGAGTCTGTGCTTCCAATGCAGTGGGGGAACTAAGATCCCACCTGCTTACGCAACTAAGAAATAAACAAACAAAAAGATGATTGTAGATAAGTTTCAAAATGTCATTAAAATTTTTAAAAATTAAAAATAAAACACAGTGGGTCTACATCATGGTGACTTCTCAAAAAACTATGTAACTCTGCCTACCTCCAGGGATTCAAGTGAAATTTTTACAGAGTAAAAATACAAAGCCCAACTATTTTCCTACAAGTTGGAGTTGTTTGTCTAACCTCAAAAGGAGCTACTGTTTGAGTTATAAATCCAGCGCCTGGTGCACCAGGCCTTTTCTGTCTGTCTGTCTTCAACATGGCCATTTGGACAACAGAAACATTTGGGGGAATATACTGGAGAATTTCAGTACCATGCCAAAACATATTTATTTTGAAGAACTTTGGGTGGATTATTGGCACCATGCTTATTTAAACGAATTTTTTTTTCCTCTAAGTACTAGAATTTTAGATTTTGCATTGAAACTCAAAATTGGTATGACTACAGTTTTCCATCATCCTTACTTCTGAGACTCCTTCATATTCCACATGTTATTTTCAATAACTAGTTACCTGCTTGCTCAACATCATTGATAAATGTAGCTTAATTAGATTAAGCCCCTAACTTATAGAAATATTATACATTACATTATATAGAAATATTGTTCTTAGGGATAAAAATTTGGTGCTTCGTCAATAGGAATGAATAAGCCATCTGAAAGAGCTTTAAAAACACAAATTCCTTTCAAAAGCTCTAATCAAGCAGCATCACTACCACTCTGACCTCCTGCCATTTATTTCCTTGTGTGACTGAACTTTATTCATGAGATATTTCTAGATGGGAAATAACAATGGCTCTGAGGGTTTTAATTATTCTCCATAAACACTCAAAGAACCGAGCCCAAATCCACTTCTTACTATTCAGGACATTATTGCTGACAAACTGCATTGAAAGAACCATGGGAGGAAAGAGAGGGGAGAACAGCCCTTAGAATCTTCACGAAGCGTCTGAACCTTTCACAAATATTTTATTTTAATAAATTAGAGTGTTAGGAATTCAATTTCTCTGGTAACAACCAGAAAATGTCTTCCCATTGCTAAAAGCAACTTCATTTATACAAGTCCAGGAGCACAATTACTCTTTCCTCTGGAGCAGCACTTTCTGTTTCTCAAAGATAATCAATTTATCTTTCAACAACACGTCACAGTTTACCATATTCTTTAGACCTCTTAACTTCCCAAGCCTCCCTACCTGCCAAGTAGATATTAAGTCCATTTTACAGATGAGGAAACCAAAGCTCAGAAAGTAAATGATTTGCCTTAAATCACACATACCCACACACCCAGGTCAAGGATTCAAACTCAGGTTTTCTGACTCTGGTCCTTGTTCTTTTCACTACACTGCAATAAGTGTGCCCATCTTGCTTTTGATAGAATAAGTTTTTAAAAAACAAAAACATGCTCTACTTTGAGTTCTGCTGCTGCTGCTGCGTCGCTTCAGTCATGTCTGACTCTGTGTGACCCCATAGATGGCAGCCCACCAGGCTCCCCCGTCCCTGGGATTCTCCAGGCAAGAACACTGGAGTGGGTTGCCATTTCCTTCTCCAATGCATGAAAGTGAAAAGTAAAAGTGAAGTCGCTCAGTCGTCTCCGACTCTTCGCAACCCCGTGGACTGCAGCCTACCAGGCTCCTCCATCCTCCATGGGATTTTCCAGGCAAGAGTACTGGAGTAGGGTGCCATGGCCTTCTCCTATATAGATAAATACTTGGCACTCAGTCCTTAATAATGTTCAAAGAATTAAACTTCTTTTAGATGCCATATACAAGTCACTTCTCGCATAAATTACAGTTTTTGAAGTTTAAAAGTACACAGAGAGACTGAACACACTCTGTATGGGGCACACACCCCGTAGGTTCCATGTTAGATATGTCAGCCACACTCAGGTCATAGCTAAAGGACTTCTGCAGATAAGCTTGTGCTGTATCTCTCATGGCTCTGAAACTGCCTAGTGACTTCCATAATTACACATTTCTCATTAACTCAATCCACTAAGGCTTACACCAGTGTCCCCTCTCCCCACTGGCCCTCAGCAAAATCACTGACTACACACAGGCCAGCCCTGCAGATAAGGGAAAAAACAAAGCATTGACTGGATTCCACTAATGACCATGGTTCAAGTCTCCGGCAACCCAAATTAGAAAACCAGGTCATTCGTGTAATGACCTCTAAGGGAAAAGGATCTAAAAAGGAGTGGATATGTGTATGTGTATATAACTGATTCACTTTGCTCTACAGCAGAAACTAACACAACATTGTAAACCAACTATACTCCAATCAGGGCTTCTCTGGTGGCTCAGTAGTAAAGAATCCATCTGCCAACACAGGAGACACAGGTTTGATCCCTGGGTGAGGCAGATCCCCTGGAGGAGGAAATGGCAACCCACTCCAATATCCTTGCTGGGATAATCCTGTGGACAGAGGAGCTTAGTGGACTACACGGGGCCGCAAAGATTCAGACATAACTGAGTAACTGAGCATGTATACTCCAATTAGAAAAAAAAAGAAAAAGAAAATCAGGTCATTCTTTAAAGAACTTAAATGAAGGGACTGTGAGAGAGATGTGCTAGATTCATTAGCTAAGTCACGGTGCATGGAACTCATCTGCTATGCTACAATATGGCCTTCTCTATTAGACACAGACGGGCAGCCTTGGATTCTTTCTAACCAGCTGAACTGTTTCTCTGGGGCCTCCCTCCATGCTGCCCTCTCCCCACCTAAATCTAATAAAGTTTGTCATTGAAAACCTTTCTGCATAAAGGTTTGGAATTGGACATTCCACTCACCTAGTATATTTCTGATCCCTTGCATCCTCTCCATCCATGTGTATAATTATATGAGAAATTACTTAATTGAGGTTAATTGGCTGGACTTACAACAAGTGTGTTATAAGCATTTCCGCTCCATAAATTCTATTTGGATAAGCAACTCCAAAATCAAACAGAATTGCATTCAAGTTTATCTTATACCTTCATATTCTCAGGTTTACGGAAAGAAACTATAGTGAGTCTCTAGGAAATGAATGGCTCATGGGGAACACACTTCGTGTTGAGTTTTCTCCCTGTTTGGGACAGTCACAGGTCACTGGCTCTATTTCAGTAGTGGATTAAGCAAAGCTATACAAACTGCTTAAACACCCTTAGAGACAAATTAGACATCAGCATCATTATGCCATTATTAATGTTTCATTATTCTGCTCCTATAATAAATTTAGATGGTGAAAATTCAAAGGGATTTTTTTTTTTTTTTTTTTTGCTTTTGGGCACATCGTCAGCTCTCCAAGCTTGAATGATTTTTCTTCCTAGCAGAAAGTATTTGGCTTCCTTTCCCAAGGCTGAGTAAGCCAACTGTTGTTTCTAAATGAGCTCTAATTACAATCAGCATCACTGCTGTCAGTGAGTAGTCATTTGTAGGACTTGGTGCTCAACGCTCTCCAGAGCTACACTGACAGGAATAACCTATGGCCTCAAAGGGTTTCCCTCTAAAATGGAGAACACTGACATGAGTAGGTGAGGAGAAAACTCAGAAATAAAATATTGCATGAATATTGTACATAGACAGAAGTGATTTACACGATACAGCAGAGACCAAGAACTAGTGCGTGGGTGCGGGGAGCAGGTGCCAAGGCCAGAAACCAGGTGTCGAAGCAGAGGGACTAAGGTAAGCCATGACATCTCAGCCCTCACAGGGGTAACAACTTACACACACAGGGAAGAAGCTCACACGAACAGACCCGGATTCACCCTAAGAAGCTGAGAGTATCAAAGTCCCCGAGGGAAAGTACATTCCTTATTTCCCCAAAAAGGAAAAAAAATTCTGAAACTTCAGAAAAGCTGCCAGATGACTACCCCACCTACAGAAAGTGTGTGCATGAAAAAGGAGGACGGTTAAGAGAAAACAAAGAAAAAGTTTTAAGACTCTACCTACTTATAACAATATACAGCCAAGAAAGCACTTTCACATGGAATTCTAATTTTGTCTAACGACTACCAGAGGCAGCTAGTGCCAGCTGTGCTACTATTTAGAAGGATCCCTGTGGTTATTACTGGATGAAAACATTTTACTAGAGGAGTCCCGGCCTCCGAACATCTTAAATCTTGCCATCACATTTAGGTCTCCTTTTTCCAGGCACTAACATTAAAGATGCCAAAGTGAAAAAATAAAAAAACTTAAAAAAATTTTTGTGGTCATTTCATTCTTCCATTCATCCAGAACATATTATGCAAGACACCGTTCAAAAAGCACAAAACGAAACAAATTGGATTCTAAAGTGTTAAATCTCATCTGAAATACAACAGACACTTCTGTAATACAAAGTAGAATATGATCAGAGCCATGTGTGATCCTCTGGAAGTTCAAAGAAAGGTAAGGCTCTTTCCAACCGAGACGATCAAAGGAACTTCCCCGAAGAAACTGGCTTTTGAATTGCGTTTTGAAGGACACACAGCATATAGATATCCTGGGACAGTGTGAAAGGCAGGAGACAGAAATTTCCAGATGGGGAAACGTGAAAATAAAGGCAGAGAAGCACAGGGTGTGTGCTAGCAACTTCAAGGGCTTTAGTTCGGTTCCAGTAATGCAGTTTATGAAAGGCAGTGGCACAAAGGGGCTAAACAGTGTGCTGGAAAGGACAAAGGCAGGTGTCACATAATAAGCAAATGTGTGCATATAGAATGGACAACAGGGAGCCTACAAGGAGTTCTAAATAGCAGAAGAACATATAACTCCCTTTTCTCTATTCCCGACTTTAAAAGTTGGCCATTTCTGCCCTTAGACTAGACTTGACTAATCAGCATGTCAGATTCATTCCACAGCCATAGTTTCTTGGAGAGCTGTGAAGCATTCTTCAGCTCTGCATATGAAATCATTTTCCTAGTCTGAGAGGAGAGGACAACCTTCCAAGTGTTCCATTACAGCTCTCAGACTGAAAATAACTTTTGATGAGACTTTTCCAAATGATTTCCTTTATTTAGACTAGGAAAAGTCTCTTCTAGTTCAACAGGTCTTTCCTAATCAAAATATCCTATAATTCATTCCCTAATATGTAATATTAATTTGGTTTCTTTAAGTCTATTCATAGTTCATCATTTCCTCCTATTTAAAGTGTTTGAATTGAATTTGTAAGAAAGGAGGCCATACTAATAAAGCTTACCATCTTCTGCTGTCCTAAGCAAAGACTGAACCATGACTGCGCTTGTCACGTAGCAGTATTCAGTAAGGGCAGACGTCACTGTTATTGTTATTGAAGATCTAAGAATGGGCAGAGCGATGGAAGTCTGCATTTATGCTGGAAAACCTTCAAGATAATCTTCAAATCCTTTGCTCCGTCCCTTCAAGAGCCACAGCTTTCCTTTCTTCTAGACTGGAATTTCTTAAAATATACACAACCAAAGACCTGCATCTGAAGAGGTTGAGGATGCTTGTTAAATCGTAAAAATCCTCCTGGCCCAATCACAGTACTAAGGAACCTGTAGTTTCTTAAATTCTCCAAGTAGGCCTTCTGCCACTAAAGTTCATTAATCATAGCTTTAGATTATACTTCCAACTTGGATAGCTGAATCTTTCTCTTTATTCACTCTATAAAGGGAATGTGCATATCCTTGGTAACCAAAGACTTAGGAATATTTTCAGTTAGGTTTAAAGACACAGACTTACATTATAAAACTACAGGTACAGTCCATGCTTTCATGAAAAATTTGCAGTATCCCTGGAGATACTCTTCCTATAAAAACACAAGTGGTATAAACACACCTTATTGTTTCTTCATCTGAAAAATGGGAATATGAAACCCTTTTCCTCCATTATCACATATTCCTAAAACCTTTTTTTTAAGTCTTTATTGAATTTGTTACAATATGGCTTCTGCTTTATGTTTTTTGGCTGTGAGGCATGTGAGGTCTTAGCTCTCCGACCAGGGATCAAACCCTCACCACCTGCACTGGAAGGCAAAGTCTTAACCACTGGGCCATCAGTGAAGTCCCCCAAAACCTTACTTAATAATGCCTTCCAAACAAGAATAACACACTGAAGATATTTTAGAGTCTCCTAAGCTAACCATGTATCATACAAATATAAAAGATATAGGAGGGAAAAAATAAATAATAGTTCTGATCCTGACCAGGGCAGGGGGAAAAAAAGAGAGTAAGTCTCAGATTTCTTATAGAAAAAATTGCGTATCTCAAGATTCAGAGAGAGCAATAATATTTTTCAATCATTCAAGAATGTGAAAGCATTGGAAGCTCTTGTTTTAAGAGTTGCTTTTCTGCTTCTCTGGTGACTCAGACAGTTAAGAGTCCATTTGCAATGCAGGAGACCCAGGTTCAATCCCTGGGTCAGAAAGACCCCCTGGAGAAGATGATGGTTACCCACTCCAGTATTCTTACCTGGAGAATTCTATGGAGCAGAGGAGCCTGGCAGGCTGCAGTCCACAGGGTCGCAAAGAGTTGGACATGGCTGAGCAACTGATAATTTCATTTTGGGCTTCCCTAGTGGCTCATATGGTAAAGAATCTGTTTGCAATGCATGAGACATGGGTTTGATCCCTGAGTGGGGAAGATCCCCTGGAGAAAGGAATGACAACCCAATCCAGTATTCTTGCCTGAAGAATTCCATGGACAGAGGAACTCGGTGGGCTAGTCCACGGGGTTGCAAAGGGTCGGACACAACTGAGCAACTAACACTTTCACACTTTCTGGACTGTAAGTTATACCATCTGGACTCTCTGAAACTTCATTTGCCCCAATTTAAACAGTGTGCAAATACATGGGTAAAATTCATAGAATTTCAGTAGGTGCTTTGGTGAACCAAAAGGTGTAATTCATATAAGTAAACCTTCAAATTAGACAGCATGGGAAGAGATGGAGATGGAAGCTGCCAATAATGTCAACAAGTGACTGGTACCACAAAGAAAACATCCTTATGAACAGAACATAAGGATGAAAATACAGGAAAAGTTATCAGATCTTAATCATTCCCATACCAATTTCTTTCATTTACTCAGCAGAGACGTAAACATAAGAATCAAGCAGATGTCACTGAGATAGTGGTCTACTGTAAAACTTGGTTTTGATAAATGTATTGCTATAGATAGCATTAACCACCTTTCTGCAAAAGGGGACCAATGAAGTGGTGAAAGGCTGTTCAGAAACAATATTTCTCTGAAAATAAACCACTGGAAATGTTCATTTTTAAAATGCATCACTTGGACTTTCCTGATGGTCTAGTGGTTAGGAATCTGCCTGCCAATGCAGGGGACATAGGTTCAATCCCTGTTCCAGGAAGAGTCACATGCCATGGGGCAACTGAGCATGTGCACCCCAACTACTGAGCTGCCGTGTTGCAGCTCCTGAAGTCCACACCTAGAGCCTGTGCTCTGCAACAAGAGAAGCCACCTCAGTGAGGAGCCCACACCCCAAAACAGAGAGTAGCCCCCGGCTAACCGCAACTAGAGAAAGCCCACACACAGCAACAAAGACCCAGCACAGCCAAAAATAAAGAAATAAATATTTAAAAATTAAAATCTATCACTTAAAATAGCACTAAGAATCATGGAATACCTAGGGATAAATTTAACAAAATATATGCAAGACCTGTACACTAGAAACTTCAAAACATTCCAAGATATTAAAGACCTAAATAAAGAGAGATGCCACACACATAGATGGGAAGAACCAATACAGTATTGTTAAGACTGTCAGTTCTGAAATTGATCTCTGGAGTCATTACAACCTCAATCAAAAGACTTCAGGGTTTTTCTTAGAAACTGACAAGGTGATTCTAAAATTTATATAAAAATGCAAAAAAAAAATAGAATAGCCAAAATAATTTTTACAAAAGAACAAAGTTGAAGAATTCATACTACCTGATTTCAGGACAGTAATCAAGAGTGTTAAATGGAAAAAGATCAGTGAAAAAAAAAAAAAGATCAGGAAAAAAAATAAAGATCAGGGAAACAAAATAAAGAAAACAAAAATAGGCCCACACATATATAGCCAATTCATTTTTCAAAGATACCAAGGTGGTTCATATAAAAACTACAGTCTATTTAACAAATGACTGAAATAACTGTATATACATATGGGGAAAAAGCAGTGAATCTCCAGCCTTACTTCATTCCATGCATAAAAATTAACTCAAAATAGATCATAGACTAAACATAAATATCAAAACCATATATTTTCTAGAAGAAAACAGAGGAGATAATCTTTGTCTGACTTAAGTGTGCAGATTTCTTAGGCTATAAAAATGAACCACTTAAAAAATAAAAGATAAACTAAATTCTGATTACCAGAAAAACTTTAATTCTCTGAAAGATACTTATGAATATGAAAATGCAAAGCACAAACTAGGAGAAAATATTTGTAAAATATATGTGACAGACTTGTATCCAGAATATATTTTTTTAAAACTTCTACCTAAAGTTGGAAGTAGGACCTGATACTTCTGGATTATTTGACATCAGCTCCAACTTAATGCTACCAATTTGTTTACTCTCTCATTCGAAGCTGGATGTTTTGATTGATTTTCTAATAAAATACAAATGTATCAACAATAAAATCTTCAATAGTTCAATAATAAGACAACCTGATTTTTAAAAATAGGCAAGAATATTTGGCAAAACTAATACAATTATGTAAAGTTTAAAAATAAAATAAAATTAGAAAAAAAAATAAATAAATAAATAAAAATAGGCAAGAGATATGAACAGATCCTTCACAAAGGTAGTACACAAATGGCAAATAAGCACAGAAAAAGATATTCATCGTTAGGGAAAGGAAAAGTAAAACCACAGTTCCAGACACCAATGTGCTGTGCTGTGCTTATTCCCTCAGTCATGTTCAACTCTTTGCAACACCATGGACTGTAGCTCGCCAGGCTCCTCTGTCCATGGGGATTCTCCAGGCAAGAATACTGGAGTAGGTTGCCATGCCCTCTTCCAGGGGATATTCCCAACCCAGGTCTCCTGCATTACAGGCGGATTCTTTACCAGCTAAGCCACCAGAGAGATACCACTGCTGCTGCTGCTACGTCGCTTCAGTCGTGTCCGACTCTACGTGACCCCAGAGACGGCAGCCCACCAGGCTCCCCCGTCCCTGGGATTCTCCAGGCAAGAACACTGGAGTGGGTTGCCATTTCCTTCTCCAATGTATGAAAGTGAAAAGTGAAGTCGCTCAGTCGTGTCCGACTCTTAGCAACCCCATGGACTGCAGCCTACCAGGCTCCTCCATCCATGGGATTTTCCAGGCGAGAGTACTGGAGTGGTTTGCCATTCCCACCACTATATATATCCATAAAAATGGCTAGAATTAAAAAAACAATACCCAAGAGGTTGTGAGGATCTGGAGTAACTGGGACTCTATGACACAGCTGGTGGGAATGCAAAATGGTCCAGCCACTTTGGAAAGCACAACTGGTAAACTTTGTTGTATATAAATTATACCTCAGTGAAGATGATTAAAAAACAGTAGCTCAAAGTAATTTATTTAATAATTTATTTACTTTGTTACTGAGCATGCTGCTGCTGCTAAGTTGCTTCAGTCGTGTCCGACTCTGTGCGACCCCATAGACGGCAGCCCACCAGGCTCCCCTGTCCCTGTGATTCTCCAGGCAAGAACACTGGAGTGGGTTGCCATTTCCTTCTCCAGTTACTGAGCATAGCTCTTTCTAAAAGCTGGTCTTGATATTTTGTTGGTCTCACTTGCCATAATTAAAAAGAAATCTACAAGCTAAATAGTCAACTTTGCCAATTAATACTTTTGTAATAAATAATGCACTCCAAGGGGGTCATACAGATCTCTTAGATTTACAATTCCCAAAATATTTACATAAGTCATTCATAATTCTACTTAAAAAAAATAAATTCTGGGAATTGTGTCACAGCTGTTTCCATCAAGGTCTGAATGTACCTGCATTCCTCAAATTATTACTTTATCTTCACTGACATTTCATGAGATTTGCTTTATCCACCATCCTTATTCAATCTGCCGTGGTTTGCAGCAACCCAACACACATCCTTATTTCCTAGACATATATTCATCTTTTAAAACATAAAAACAAAAGTAACATGTGCTACCAACCTGAAAACCTAAATCTTAAAACTAAGCTCCAGTTGGGACTTTTATGATTTCTTTTTAGATATTCCACAATTTCCTATTTAACATAATAAACACACACTTACCCACTTCTTTCTAATAAGCCCTTCTTTTAATCTTCAGATCACAAGGTTCAGATAGCTTCAATCTGTGATCCACATGGTCAAAATTAGTCATTAAATCAGGCTCTCAGGCAGTGCCTGACAAGGACAGGCTAAAGAGAGACGTGGAAGCAGCTCCTTTGAAATTGGTCATCGATGAAAACATTTGCTAGCTATGACAGAGATATATTAATACAATAACGCATCTATTACGGGTGTTTATTTCATAGGATATTAGATGGACTTGGAACATTGTATGTGAAACTATGAGCCCATACATCAATAGCCTAGTCAAGCCATTGGATCAAAGTTTTTGTGAAGAGGTAACAAATCTCAGCACAATGATGGTATTTCTAGCACCTGAAGATGCTGTAAAACCATGGTCTGGTCCACAGCTAACATCCATCATGTTGATACAGAATATACACAATCTCTTCCCCTACATACAGCTGTATGTATAAACCCAAACCACATTTCTAATTCACTTTCCTTCTATCTCTTTGCACCCACAACATCTACAGTCTAACTGGAAATCAAAACCAATTCCTTAAACCTATGGCTGATTCATGTTGAGGTTTGACAGAAAACAAAATTCTGTAAAGCAATTATCCTTCAATTAAAAAATAGATAAACTTACTTAAAAAAAAAAAACAATTCCTATTTTTGCTATTTAAGTAAAATTAAAATGCTGTTTTACTACTATGGCAGGGATAAAGACAACAGATACCTCAATTTCCTCAGTGACTTCAGAAAATAACTTCTTTTAAAACATGTAATTTAAAGTTCATCAAGATCTACAGTGAATGCTACAGATAAGTAGGAGAGAATATGGGACTGAAAGCTCTGTTTTCAATTTAGTCTTGGGACCCCCCTAGTGGTCCAATGGTTAAGAATCTACCTTACAACGCAGTGGACGTGGGTTTGATCATTGGCCTGTGAACTAAGATCCCACATGCTGCAGAGCAACTGAGCCCATGTGCTGCAACTAAGACCCAATGCAGCCTAAATAAATAAATGTAAAAGAAATAAATTAAACCTTTTTCATTGTGCTTGTATGTACTTAGTCCCATCCAATTCTTGCAACCCCATGGACTGTAGCCCGCCAGGCTCCTCTGTCCACGGAATTTTCCGGGCAAGAATACTGGAGTGGGTTGCCATTTCCTCCTCCAGGGGATCTTTCCAACCCAACCCAGGGATTGAACTAGAGTCTCTTGCATTGCAGGCGGATTCTTTAACTGCTAAGCCATTGGAGAAACAATCTTTTCATTATTTATGTTTAAGATGATATCTTATTCTTTCCTCAAGCTCTTCTTTTGAAAGATTCAGCACTGTGTTTTCTGAACCACTAATGTCACAGCACCCAGCTCATCACTCTTCACAGTGTGTACTCAATAAATCACTTAACAATGAATGGATTGATGAAAACAGCCACAATCACATGGTGATCCAGGTCATCCACTGGCAGTTTTTCCAAAAAACTTTTCCAAACCATTATGGTGCTTCTCAGAACATAAAAATTTTCAGTATTCTTTTAGTATCAGCTCAACCACTTGCTGGATAACTTCCCAAAAGTCATTTGACTTATCTTTTTCATGAAAATTAAACAAAAACAACCTTCCACAGCAAAGGTGATGAGCTAGATATCCAAGGCTTAAAATAATGTAAAGTAGTATTTGTACTATCTGGTTGAAATTCTTGGCTAATACACCTTAATAAATAAATTACCTCCTAAAAGATAGTATCAGAGGTCAAGCTCAGTGTAGCTCATATACATTTAAATTGACTCTCTGAGTCTTCCTTTCCTGTAATAGTATCCCCAAGTTTACAAAAGGTGCTTATACAATAAAGCTTTCTTCAAACAGCATAACCAAGTTGTCTGAGTCAGCTCAGGCAATTTAGTTGTTTTAAGGTGCGGAAAGGTGGGGAGTGGTTAGGGGGGCTTGTAATTCCACTTGTATTCACAGGCAGGAAGGCAAGCAATGTGATGTTCACGTTCATTTGGCAAAATATAAACTCTTCACATCAAACTGAGCCCCAGGCCTCTTGCTCTGGCTGCTCATGCCGAATAGCACTTCTGAGAAAGCATTCACATCAAGCTGCCAAAAAGGATTCCTTTAAAAAGAAATAATCTCCCCTTCTTGTTTAGCTGACCTTCTCCCCATTTTCTGTTCCTCTCTTGATCCCTGTGGGATAGGCCAGCGTCTTTTCTCACTATAAAAACTGTATAACAAAGGGCACCTCTGGATGAGGGAAGATGTAAACTGGCTTCTAGGTTCAGGCTTAATTTTCCATGACTCCAGAGATATTAAACATTAGAAAGCTCACTATACAAAGAGCTGGCATTTACTTCTCTGACAGTTCTCCAGTGTTTCAGAATCAAGAAATCGGAGGCCTGGAGTAAGTCATAATGGAAGAGAAACTTTGCTTTCTGGAGGGAAACTGAAAGAAAGGTGTCTTCTTTTTAAGAGCAACTAACTCAATAACATTTCCTCTAGTTTGGAGACTTCAAGAAAAGGACAGTCCCTTTAAAATCTCAACCCAGAGACAATTCTTTTTTTTAATTTGGCAAAAATGCATGTCCCAAAGCCAATCATGCCTGGCCTGGTCCCCTACTGGACCTCATAATACACTGGTATTATACTATTCAGTCGGCCAAAGAGTTCACTTGGGTCTTTCCATAACATCTTACAGAAAAACCCAAATGAACTTTTTGGCCAACCAAATATTAACCATTTAGAGTTCTTTCCAACTCCAAATATGAGGTCATCTGTTTTGAGAGAACTCAGACTCATATCCTCTCTCACTCTATTCTTACCCTCACCTGTACAACTAAATGTGTACTCAATGGATAAACTAATGAATACATAAAAAAAAATTGATTACAATCTAAAATGAATTAAACTATCAGACTATCAAAATTGGTAATCATAGCAGAGACTAGCTGTTTACTAGGGTCACAAAGAGTAGGACATGACTGAACAACAACACTTGCCACTGCCTGGTCCAAAAAACTCCCCAGGTGTGCACCCCATTTTCATCTTTTGATTGCAAAGCTGAAACTTTATGTTGAAAACAGCCTTACCTGGGTCCCTGATTAATAATGTAGAATTTAACACCCCGTGATCAACAGTACTAAATTGGATTGTTATGTGAAAGACAAGCTTGTTATGTAAATCATTAAGTATCTTGGGTATCTACATAGTGGGTCCAATGGTGTCCCCAACCCCTATGTCATGTCCATATCCTAACTGGGAAAACCAGTGAATGTGACTATATTTAGGAAAAGGGTCTTTGTGGATACAATGAAGTTAAGGATTTTGAGTTGAGATCACCCTGGAGGATGCAGGTAGGCTCAAATCCAGTGCTAAGTGTCCTTATAAGAGACAGAAGAGAAGAAACAGACACGAGGAGAAGAGTTTGAAAAGGCCATGCGAAGAGACTGGAGTTACACAGCCACAAGCCAAGGAATGCCTACAGGCACTGGAAGCTGGAAGAGAGAGGAAGGGTTCTCCGCTAGAGCCTTGGAGGGAGCATGGCCCAGCAGACAGCTTGGTTCCAGACTTCTTGGGTCTCCAAGATCTGTGATAAAACACTCTGTAGTTTTAAGCCATGGAGTTTATAGTCATTTGTGATAGAAGTCCTAGGAATCTAACACAGCATCTGTGTGTTAACTAGCATTACTCTAACTTATACTGGAAGTTAATAACAGAAAAGGTATCAACAGCAAGTGCTGATACTTTTAAATCATAGTACATGGGACATTGTTAATAGGATGCATTCTGAGGATACAAAAGTACAAAAAAAAAATAGCCTTCACTTAGTTATTTTAGTAATGATATTGATTGTTATTTTGAAATTTTTAATATTATAGGAAGACAAATTATTGATGTTAGGAATCAAATACTTCAATGAGAAAATGATAATTATAAAATAAAAAATAAGTAAATTTATAAAAATTAATTTGGAAAATACCAGTATGAACTTACAATGTTTAGACATACATTTTCAAGGTCTAGATACTTAAACTGAGAAGCAAATTCACCCAGCAGCTGTGACAATTTAATAATATGACAACTTCTAATACCACGCCCCCAGGCAAAATAATAGGGCTCCTTGGAGAAATGTCTTATTCTAGGTCTAGTGCAAGGAAAGTACAAGTTATTCCTAAGAAATGACTTTTGCACCATAAAGCCAGCTTAAAGCATTAATAGGGTCATGTCAAAAGGACAGAGGAGCCAGCATGAAGTTCTCCTCAAATGTTAAAGTGCTGTTAACGTGAGCCTCAAAAAAAAAAAAAAAAAAAAAAGCCCTGTCAGGAAGCATTTAACAGGACGCTTCCTGTGTGCTGTTTTGGATCTGTCAGGAATTCTCAGCTCCTTATTAATTCCTGAATATTCAGGAATTAAGAGGAGAGGCAAGCCTCTCCCAGGACTGAGGAATCCAGGTATTTCCTTCATTAGTTTTTCTATATGGTGATAAGTACCCTCTTCCTTTTTATGAACCATACAGTAAAAGTGATTGTTTACAAATCTCTCTCCTCAATATGGATTGCCTATGTTTTGTAAGTCTGGAATTTTAATCTTTATCTTTGCTGAGAATAACTACTTTGTAAGACAGTATATATGCCCACACCATGTTGATTAAAACACCTTTGCTCCATCAGAGCTCTGGTCCCCATGTCTTTCTTTCTCTTTCTTTCTCTCTCTCTCTCTCCCTCTCTTTTTCAGGTTGATCCCCTGGAGCGCAGAAGCTCTCTGAGTTCACTTTCCTGCCCAGGTTTCTAAGACCCTCTCGAGAAGGTGCTCTGCACCTTCACCCCATTGAGAGGGAGTCTGAGGCCTTCGTGAACAGAGCAAGCCCCATGCAGGGGCTTTATTGGCTTTCTGCGTAAACCAAGGAATATCAGCCTTTTTGTCTCTCCTTTACTTTCTTATCAGTCAACTCCGGACCACCAGGTTCTGGTCCATTAAAGGACCTCAACAAGCCCTAATGACTGAAATACACTGACTATGAAAATCCATGGCTTCACAATGCTATTCATAAAAGGAAGCCAAAGAGAACTCATTTGTCACCTTTTGAGGTATCAAACTAATGATTTACTGTGAGAAATGATGATTGAGGGAAAGAATTACAGGGATCATTATATTCCAGGGTAAACGAATACCAGATCAAACACTAGGTGCTAGCTTAATGTTGAAGGGAAATAAAATTTTAAAAACTCAGAGCTTTCTTCTTGCAAGTCTTTTTTTAAAAAATTTTTTTCTTAAATTTATTTATTTTTAATTGAAGGATAATTGCTTTACATACTGTACTGGTTTCTGCAATACATCAACATGAATTAACCATAGGTATACATATGTCTCCTCCCTTTTGAACCTTCCCTCCCACCCCTCCAGGTTGTTACAGAGCCTTCTTACAACTCTTAATGCAACTGATTCAGCCAAAAATTGGTAATTGATTTTAAAACTCATGAGGTTCAAGGCTGACAGGTAACAAGATGGACATGTGATGCCAAAATAACAGCCCACAGATTCCTTTCTGCATGAGGAGAAAACATACAACAGAGAAATTAGGTTTTCATCTGCTTCTTTGACCTTTATTATCTAATGGTGAGATACATTATTTGTCTCATATTCCAGTCAAAAGATGTTCAGCACCAATCTACCATATCTTTACAACTAACTTCTAGTTAACAGGAAATTCAGGAGCTCAGACACCTCATCAACCAGGTAAATGCAGGAAACAAAACCTTCTACAAAATGGCTTACCTGGTCACTTTACTATATGAGCATCATGAATAAAACTCTGTTCTAGATTGAAAGAAACAAAGAACATAACCACTAGATGCAATGTGTGCCTGATTCTGGACTAGATTTTCATTTGAACAAAACCAGGTGGGAAGAATATTAAGAAAACTGTGAAATATGAATTGGGCAGTAGATGCTATTAAGAAATTACTTATTCATTTTAATTGTGATGACTTTATTTGTATACAAGAGAAAATTCTCATTTTTATAAGATGTACAGTGAATTTTTAAGGTAAACTAGAAAAAAAAACCCCAAAAATCCAACTAATGCATAGTCAAAACAAGGATTACACAGAAGAGCAAGACCAAACAACCAAAACGGTAAAAGAAAAATATTAAGGGTTTGAAAGACAGACTTTATTTTTTTTTTGAAAGACAGACTTTAAAATGAATGAAACAGATCCCAAAACCTAGAATGATTTTGAAATAAACAGCATTTCAACACATCACAGGATTTGGGAAATATAGTAGAAATTCAAACAATTTAACACCAAATAACATTAAATACAGTAATAATGTCAGTGAGCCAGAGGAATCAAGGGGGAGAGGCAGAGGAGATGGCTGTCTGCTGAGGAGACAGATGAAAGCCTCAATGAAGTGAGTGGTACTAAATACAGAATCAAAGCCTGGAACTTGGGGATGGAGGTTTAAGGCAGATTAAACCTAGAGTCTTGGAGCAAGAAGAGAGGGAACAGAGCAAGGGGAAGACTGTGGCTGCCCCACTATCTTTTCCCTCAGCTTCTATTCCACTGAGTATGCTATCTACTGTTGTTCAGTCACTAAGTCATGTCCAACTCTTTGTGACCCCATGGACTGCAGCACACCAGACTTCCTTGTCTTTCATTGTCTCCAAGAGTTTGCTCAAACTCATGTCTGTTGATTCAGTGATGCCATCCAACCATCTCATCCTCTGTCATCCATATGCTGTTCCAATGACTAACCTGGCAGCTGCCACTGAAGCAGGCTACAACCCATCCTTCCCACCCTTTCTCATCACTCCTCATTTAATTCCCCTGGGGCTCCAAAGACAAACCCTCATGATCTGGAATCTGATGATCCATAAGAAATCATTTACTGGTATCCAGTAATATTTGCTTACCTAGCACAGAAGAGCTCTAACTGGCTCACAGAAACACGAATAGTTGAAAAAAAAAAAAAGATATATGTACGCTCTTCAATATTTTAGGAAATTTGACTCTAGTGGCAAAGTGGCTTAATAAGTTATCCAGTAAGTAACTTCCTTGTATTTCAAAATAAATAGTACTAGAAATTAAGTGAAGGGTTTAAAAAGAATTATATTCTTAATGATTAAATACATTCAAATGGTAAGGATCAGTTGTGTTAAAAAAGACAAGAGAGCATGGTAAAGCTGCAAGATATAAAATTAATACATAGAAATCCCTTGCATTCCTATACACTAACAATGAGAAAACAGAAAGAGAAATTAAGGAAACAATCCCATTGCAATGAAAAGAATAAAATACTTAGAAATAAATTTACCTAAAGAAACAAAAGACCTATATATAGAAAGTTATAAAACACTGATGAAAGAAATCAAAGATGATACAAATAGATGGCGAAATATACCATGTTCATGGATCGGAAGAATCAATATAGTGAAAATGAGTATACTACCCAAAGCAATCTATAGATTCAATGCAATCCCTATCAAGCTACCAACGGTATTTTTCACAGAACTAGAACAAATAATTTCACAACCTGTATGGAAACACAAAAAAACCTCGAATAGCCAAAGCAATCTTGAGAAAGAATGAAACTAGAGGAATATACCTGCCTGACTTCATACTATACTACAAAGCTACAGTCATCAGTATGGTACTGGCACAAAGACAGAAATATAGATCAATGGAACAAAATAGAAAGCCCAGAGATGAATCCATCCACCTATGGACACCTTATCTTTGACAAAGGAGGCAAAAATATACAATGGAGAAAAGACAATCTCTTTAACAAGTAGTGCTGGGAAAACTGGTCAATCAGCTGTAAAAGAATAAAACTAGAACACTTTCTAACACCATACACAAAAATAAACTCAAAATGGATTAAAGATCTAAATGCAAGACCAGATACTATAAAATTCCTAGAGGAAAACATAGATTACTCTCTGACGTAAATCACAGCTAGATCCTCTATGACCCACCTCCCAGAGTAATGAAAATAAAAGCAAAAATAAATGGGACTTAATTAAATTTAAAAGCTTTTGCACAATGAAGGAAACTATAAGCAAGACAAGAAAAGACAGCCTTTTGAATGGAAGAAAATAATAGCAAATGAAACAACTGCCAAAGAATTAATCTCCAAAATATATAAGCAGCTCAATACCAGAAAAATAAATGACCCAATCAAAAAATGGGCCAAAGAACTAAACAGACATTTCTCCAAAGAAAACATACAGATGGCTAAGACACACATGAAAAGATGCTCAACATCACTCATTATCAGAGAAATGCAAATCAAAACCACAATGAGGTACCATCTCACATTGGTCAAAATGGTTGTCATCAAAAAGTCTACAAACAGTAAATGCTGGAGAGGGTGCAGAGAAAAGGGAACCCTCTTACACTCTTGATGGGAATGCAAACTAGTACAACCACTATGGAGAACAATGTGGATGTTCCTTAAAAAACTGGAAACAAAACTGCCATATGACCCAGCAATCCTGTTGCTGGGCATACACATCAAGGAAACCAGAATTGAAAGAGGCAAGTGTAACCCAATGTTCACTGCAGTACTGTTTACAATAGCTAGGACATGGAAGAAACCTATATGTCCACCAGCAGACGAATGGATAAGAAAGTTGTGGTACATATACACAGCAGAATTCAGCTGTTAAAAAGAACACATTTGAGTCAGTTCTAATGATGTGGATGAAACTGGAGCCTATTATACAGAGTGAAGTAAGTCAGAAAGAAAAACACCAACACAGTACATTAATGCATACATATGGAATTTAGAAAGATGGTAATGATGATCCTATGTGCAAGACAGCAAAAGAGACACAGATGTAAAGAACAGACTTTTGGACTCCGTGGGAGAAAGCGAGGGTGGGATGACTTGAGAGAATAGCATTGAAACATGTACATTACCATAGGTGAAACAGATGACCAGTCCAAGTTCCATGCATGAAACAGGGCACTCAAAACCAGTGCACTGGGATGACCCAGAGGGATGGGATGGGGAGGGAGATGGGAGGAAGGTTTGGGATGGGGGAACACATGTACACCCGTGACTGATTCATGTCAATGCATGGCAAAAACCACGACAATATTGTAATTAGCCTCCAATTTAAAAAAAAAAAAAAAAAGCTACCTAACACATATATATGGAATCTAGAGAGAGGGCACTGATGAACCTAGATGCAATGCAGCAATGGAGATGCAGATGTGGTGAGCGGATTGTGGACACAGTGGGGGAGAGAGAGGATGTGATGAATTGGGAGAGTAGCACTGAAACATGTCCATTACCCTATGTAAAATAGACAGCCAATGGGAATTTGCTGTATGATGCAGGGAGCTCAAATCTGGTGCTCTGTGACAACCAGGGGGTGGGGTGGGATGTGAGGTTGGAGGGAGGTAGGTTCAAGAAGGAGGGGGCCTATGTATACTTAGGGCTGATTCACACTGATGTATGGCAGGGACCAAGACAACGTTATAAAGCAATTATCCTCCAATTAAAAATAAATAAACTTATTTTTTAAAAGGGAAAATTACTCTCACCATACTGGCGTATCTGAGTACACTCGAGTACCTTTGTGCAGTAGAGTATCTTAGCACACTGGAGCACCTTAGAGCCATTGGCCTGGCTCAGCACCTGCTGAGTGGGAGGAAGGACCTTCCCCATTCCTGACCAGGACACATGCCAAGCCTGGAGAGCTGCAATCTAATCTCCCTGAAGTGCTAAACACAGGAAGCTGAGTCTAAGTGGGTATGATTTCCTGCCACTTCTTCACTCTCCCCTTTTTTGTTTTTGTTTTTAATCTCCTTCTCCCATATCATTCTATACAAGCAAAGTAAGGAAAGACCCCTGTCTCTTGCTAGGTTATAATGCCAAGCAAGAGCCAGCCATTAGGGGGCAAGGTAGAGCTGTGCCAAATCAACTCTCCCTTCCTCGCCCCCCACAAAAAACAAAATTGTGTGGCCTCCAGCAAAGTCACAGGAAAGCTTTCTAACCCAGCTCAGGTGTGGTACTGCTAACATTTTGGAGACAGGATTATATACATTCACGGAATCTATACCCATCAGTATTAGTCATCTGCAAGGTCCTGAATTTTTGACCACTTCCACTTACCCAGCAGAGGAAATTTATGAACCAAGTCCACCACCACCACTAAGTTCTATAGATCATGCCCCTTCTACACCAGTATCGCCTGAGAAGCCAAAGAATGAAGCCTTGGTGATAGCCCCTTACCCACCACAATGTTTGTTTTAATGTATTATTTCCAGGTCCCTAATAACTAAAAAGGCTCATGACTGGAGCTTGGAATTGGTGTTCTTGTCTAAGTAGCCAGAGTGCCCTTGGCACTGGCCATGTCATTTATATTTTTGAGCCTCCACTTCATCAACTATAAAGTAAGTTAGGTGAACAGAAAGGAAAGGCAAACGGACTTCTGCTTTACTTCATATGATCCAGTACAGTTAAATTTTCTTTTCTTTGACAAGCATGTAACTTTTCTAGTAGAAATATTTAAAGAGTGGCTTAAAATAAATGACTTCTAACAACCCTTCCACATATAATAATCTTAAAGTCTTAAGTTCATCCAGATCTCTAAGGTCCGTATGTGCAGCCTCCACCCTTCAAGCGTGGGAAATAGTCAAGACCCCAAAGCCAACCAGTACAGCATAGGATCTGAGTTTAGGGAGCACAAGGTCTGTGTTTAGGGAGCAGAGGGTCTGTGGTTAGGAAGCACAGGAGCATGAGCAAGGGCTTTCCCTCTCTGTCCAGGTAAAAAGACCAATGAGAAAGATCTCTTACTGCTACACAGCTTGTAGTTTTGTGTGCAGTTGCCACAAGAACTCAACATGTCCAGCTTTTTACTCTCACATTGTCATCTCAGGCTATAATAAAACTAGCTCATTGCCCTCACTGAGTCCTCTGCCTGCTGACTACAGCACAGAAATAACTTCTCTGGCATTCACCTACCACCATCCAAAATCCAAAAGAAAAGCCTCTCTTTTCTCAGCTTCTATCTTCCCACTCAGACCAGAGTTATATGGTTTTCCCATTTCTAACCTCTGAGACCTAGGTGATGTTGGTTAAGTTCAGGTCATCTTCACATTTATGCAGTAATTCTAGGAAAGGACTAATGGATACTGCTGAAATACTGTTACTGTTGAAAACTCTTTGAGATTTACTCTCTTTGCTCCTGAAACCAGCCAGAGAACTGGATTTTCAGTTGACCATGGGAGGCGGAGATAGAGCTTCATCACAGACATGCCCATATAAACTCCTCCTTATATACATCAGGCACCTTGCCCTCTTTACTAAAGTTTCCAGAATTAAGCAATGAAGTTTAGTTTCACTTATCACAAGCAAATTACATGAACAGGTAGAGGAAGGCGAAAAGGATAAAGAAACAGCAAATCTATACTTCCAAGCTGCCGTTTCTACCTTCTTCCTCCTGCCTTCTCTTCTTTCTTGTCCACTGTCCCCCAAACATTATTTAGCTATTCTCTCTTTCATTCAACACACTTTCAGTAAGCACTAAGCCAGGTGGTGGAGATGTACCAATAAACATGGCCCATTCCCTTGAATAGGTGGAAGCCGTGTTTTTAGTCGCTCTTGGTGGAAGCTGTGTTTAGTTGCTCAGTCATGTCTGACTCTTTGTGACCCCATGGACTGTATGTAGCCTGACAGGTTCCTCTGTCCATTGGGATTCTCCAGGCAGGAATACTGGAGTTGGTTGCCATGCCCTCCTCCAGAGGGTCTTCCCAACCTAGGGAATGAACTCGGGTCTCCAGCATTGCAGGAGGATTCTTTACCATCTGAGCCACCAGGGAAGCCCAAGAATACTGGAGTGGGTAGCCTATCCCTTCTCAGGGGATCTTCCTGACCCAGGAATCAAACTGGGGTCTTCTACCTTGCAAGCTGATTCTTTACCAGCTGAGCTACCAGGGAAGCCTCTTGGTGGAAGAGAACTATCCAAAGACTTATAAAATAAGTGACAGCCTGTTGCAACCACCTGAAAGTATGAAAAAATTGATGATTCCAACAAAATGGTGAATTGTATTCAACGGAATTCGAAGCTGAATCACGATAAGACATTTATTCTGACCCTCTGTATACACTTCCTAAAGGAAAACAGTAGATCTGCACAATGCCCACAGCAGATAGAAAATTTTAAAGTTATTATCCGTGACAACATAATTTTTATTCAGTAATAATTGGATATGTTTTATGTTCATCTTGTTCAAAAAGAAAGTTTATCAAACTTTACAGCTTCATACAATATTTTTTGTAAGTGAGGAAATCAGTGTGGAGGAAAAACGGGGGCAGCAAAAATTTGATGAAGCCATGAGATAAGACTGGCAAATAGAACACAGCCCACCAAGATACTGTATGCTGGGTGAGAGCTGACCACAAACCTAGCTCTGAGCATTCTGGCAGCCAAGGGTAAAAAAGGAGAAACATGACCAGTTCCATGACTCACAGTGTCCACGTAATAATTTTTCATAGGACTAAAACCTGAAGTAACCTCTCCCTAGGTCCTCCAACACTCATGTTCACATTCTTCCTTTCAGAATTAAATTTCTTTAATATCCAATTTCACTTTTCACACCTTGCCTATAACATGTATTTTAAAATAACAGATAATATATCTTCATTTTTTGCTTTAAAAGAAATAAAACTATCATTTGTATTTAGTATGCTATTCTGCACAAAGCCTCAGGGTCCAGAGAATGGCTTGTGCATCAGGCAGCAATGATAAAACACCATGGTCATTGTTTTAAGACTTCACAAAACAGAAGTTCACCTTGATATTTTCTTGGACTGAAAATCTATAGCTATGGCTTTTCCTGACTGCATCATCTGCCATGTGTTTAAATCGTATACTTGTAGAACATGAGGACTGATTGAACACAGTAAATTTTCCTGAATTTTTTGAAGACAAATTGACACTAAAAATAATCATGGGTCCAATACTTAATACCTGGGCTGCTCAGCAGCAGCAAAAGCAGCCACACCATTTATGAGGCACTTACTATATGTCCAGGGTTAGTCTTTGTACTTTATATACATACCTCCAATCTTCAAAATAGTTTAAGAATGTTAGTATTAACTACATTTTACAGATGACGGGGAAAAATGAAGATCATTAAAATAGCGAATATCTTTGTTTTTAAATGTTGTATTATACATGTTCAAAAATTCACAAAAGTTGAGATTATACTATAATCTAACATATTCCACCAAGATTCAACTAAAGATTTTCCCAAATTTCCTTTACACACCATTTTTTTGATGAAGTTTTTTATAGAAAAGTCTTAGTCATATAATTTCACCCCTATATTAGTACACCATTTTTTAAAAATAAAGACGGATCCTTATTTAATCCAATGCCAAAGCCCAACAAAGTCAATGATAATTTCTTGGAATCATCTCATAATTACTTTGGAGTCACAAGTCAAATATCCCAAATTTTCTCTAAGTCTTTTTACAGTTGGTTTGTTCAGATTAGGATCCAAAGAAAATCCACCCATTTAGTTATTTCTCTTGAGTTTTCCACACCTCTTTTTTCCCTATCTCTGGTTGCTTTAAGCAAATGTCTCTTTTGAGGCGTGATTCACATATCATAAAATTCACACTTTTAAAGTGTATAATCTTAATATATTCACAAGACCATGCAATCATCACACTATGTAATTCCCAACACTATGTAATTTGCTGTGAGTTTTGTCACACTAAAAAGGAACCAGCACACATTAGCAGTTACTGCCCATCCCCCACTCCCAGGCTATGGCAACCATTAATCTACTTTCTGTCTCAGTGAGTTTTTCTATTCTGGAGATTTCATATAAATGAAATCACAAAAGCAAATGTATTTTGAGTGTCTATCAGATTAGGTACCATTGACAGATATAGATAGGTACCATAAATACATATGACATAAATTCTGTCAATAACAGATAGTCAACAAATACCAACGCATTATATTTGCCATATAAATACTACATTATGAATGCTCTAAACTCATGGTTTTTATCCTTCACCTCACAAACATACATAGAAGAAACAGAATTCATGTATGTGACATACTAATGGGTTACCTATATGTGACAGGAAGTCCAGTTTTCTGCTGGCCATAATTCCCACAATAACCAACAGTTAACCAAAAATGAAAGTTCACCATAATGGTGGCTCAGTGCCTGTCTTACAACTCCCAGCTTCCTCTTGCTGTCAGAAAAGCATACCAGAATGCAAGTTGGAGAAATAGAGATAACATGTATTTTTACATTTATTTTTAGTATACCATTCACACACTTTAGCACATTATAAGGAAGGAAGTAAAGAGCTAGTGGTTAAGGGAACAGCCCCCAGAATGCGCATATTCTCCAGGGTCAGACTTGTACACCCCTTTACCACATAACAGCCATGTGACCTTTGGCAATGATTTAATCTCTAAGTTTCAGTTTCCCTGTATGTCAAATGGAGATACTAATGAGTATGACTGCTTTCAAGATTTAACACAAAACTCTTATGAAGAAAATCTGCTTACTAAATGTTGGTTAGTGGCAGTAATACTTGTGATCATTTCACTATTTTTAACAAATCACATACGCCACTTCACAACTGACAGAGCCACTTCCGTTTGCAGCTGTCAGCATGTGTGAGACTGACCACCAGAGAGGAACGGATAAAGTAGCTCAATCATCCACACCCTGGCATATTAACATTGAAGGGAAATAACAACCTGAACTTGGAGAATTTGAAACTCAGAAACATTAAGATAACTGACTTGTTACTCCCCTGTCTCAAGATCCCCACCAGACCTCACCACCAACTCTATGAAGCTACTTATGGACTGAGAGGAGCACAGGTATTAGAAACGTCCGTCACCAACAGGCTTTCCTTTCCGGTACGCTGGAGACAGAAACCACCTCCCCAGACAACCTTCCTTTGCCTGTGCTCTAGGCTTCCTGTCATACCCAGGATTTCTAACCCCCTGCCTTGGATCTCTCTCATTTGTGTGGTTACCTTTCCTTTATACTAATTATCACTATACTATTTGTTCACTAGCATATTTCCTGGCAATCATTTTTCCTGGCAATAATAGACTTAGGTAATGTTTATTGAAAGTTAAGTCTTAAGGAAGAAGATTATATCTGTAAAATTTTATTCTTTTGCCTCATGATCCTAGGCAATAAGCTTTCTCTTCAGCCTCTATCTACTCGTAGGGCTCAATATAGCATGGAGAAGAGAGGATGGCGTCCTCATCCTCTTTTAGTTCAGGAGCTAAAGTGAAACAACACACAATGGGTGCTTCAAGACGCTCCATGAGAACTGCAGACATCTATTCCTTAGGGAACATGGACCCTCTACCTTTGAGGAACAGAAAATGCCTCTGCTCCCCACAATCTGTCCCGCAGCAGAGACCCAAGGGAGCTGAGTTAGGAATTACAACACTCCCAGGAATTTCCAGGGTGGCAGGGGTTGCAGAGAGGGGCACTACCCCATGAAGACATTCATGGCACAAAGTCAAAGAGCTAATACATAATATACACAGTCTAACTTTAGAGGGTAAGCCTTCTAGACTTGAAATAACTAGCTGGTACCTAGCCCAGGAGTGAAGTACCCCCAAAATTACTACCAATTACAGCAGAATAGTATGTAACATTTAAAAAGAATGTGGTAAGGACATGTATACTGATGAAAATATCAAGATACAGAAGAGTATTCGTGGGTATTCACATATTGTTTCTAAAAAACAAAAACAAACTAGACGGAGATACTTCAGTCTTACCAGTGGACCTCTAAAATGCAGAATTTGGAGGGTAGAGAGAAAGAAAATGGAGAATTTCCCTTTTTATTTTATATCCCTCTGAAGAGTATAAATTTGTTATGAATTAATGATAAAAACACCTGCTGGAGATTTGCCAAAATATGAAATAATTTTTTTATCAGCCTAAGTAACATCTCTTTATAAACAATTCACCTTCTGGCATCAATATGTATCAACACACATGAAAAGAAAAGCCATCTAAATTAGAGAACCTGAATTATTCAAGAAGCATAAACTGCTATGCAAGATAAATAGAAAAACAGATCAGCTACATTTGATTTGACCACTTGACCAGATTTATCAGAAATTTTACATGAAAATCATTTAAAAATCGAGAATTAAGATAATGCAAGACTAAAATGTCTTTTTCTAACTTTTTCTTTGGTCATGAGAAACAGGAAGGCAAATCACAAAACAGAAATCCATGTATCTCTTGGAAAAAGTCTGATATATTTAGGGTATAAATCTGGTTCTCTTCTCTATGTGTTCAAAAAGCATCAGTGTTTCTTACCTGATCACAGATCAGTTCCCACTTTTTCTCATTGTCATACTGCCGCAGCAACCTGGCTTTGTCAGGGGGTAGGTTCATAGCATTCTGTAAGAAAAAAAAAAAAAAAAGAAAGAAATATGTCACATCTCACAACAAGAATAACAGGCCACTCATGGGCAGGCCAAAGAATACTACTATGGTTCTTTAATGACTTCAACTCCTAGCATCTGATGAAATAGAAATACCCTATACAAGTCATTTAAATATCAAATTGCTTGAATGGGAGGAGACAGGCTCTGAAGTCCTATGTTGGGACACTGGGGTGGTCTGCTCTGAACTACAGATTTGCATTTCAGCAAAAGTAATTACTTCTTCACTTAATAGCCGGCTCCCAGTCTTCTCAACAAAGCACCAGAGGTTATTGAGAAGGTACTGTCCCAATTTTCTTTTCCAGGGATAAGAGTCTTCCATTTTGAACAGTGGGAACTTGATTTTGTTATATCCTTATCAAAATTTGCTCCCAATTCCTTTTGAAGTACTACAGCCCCACCAGACACAGAACAGAAAACACTAAAAGAAAACTCAACGAACAGAACCATTGATAGATAACATCAATAACATCAACTTTGACTCGCTTTGATAGACTATGAGTAAGGGAACAGATGAAAGAAGAGAAAAAAACAATGCAACCAGTTTTTGTCCCCTCTGTGAGAGGACAGCACTCCTTCATGACATAGGTTAATATCAGTAACCTCTACTTTCAATTTATCTGAGAAATGGGGTTTGCAGTGAGAAATGGATCATGAGCTAAAAGATGTCCAGACATCAGACTTCATGAAACCCTCCTCCATTAATAGAGCACACTTTCTATAGTGTTGATGGTAATTTTCCTAGGGCTTCCCTGGTGGCTCAGTCAGTAAAGAATCTGCCTGCAATGCAGGAGACCTGGGTTTGATCCCTGGGTTGGGAAGATCCACTAGAGGACGGCACAGCTACTCACTCTAGTATTCTTGCCTGGAGAATCCCCATGGACAGAGGAACCTAGCGGGCTGCAGTCCATGGGGTCCGCAAAGACATGGACACGACTGAGCAACTAAGGACACACTCAGATACATACACATTAGTCAATGTCCCAAATAACCAATCATATACATTTTCAAGATACTTGTCTTGGGTCTGATGTGATTTCAAGATACTTGGGCATGGAGCATGTCAGAAAGAGAGAGCCCCAGAAGAAATTCCTACCTTTTCCCCTGGTCTCCCTAAAGTTCCCATGCTTTAAACAACTGAGCCAAATATTCAACTAATTTCATATATTAACTGTCCCATCTAATCCCTTGTATCAACACTCTAAATCATATCTGGCTCATAATAAATAATATAGCCCCTTGCCTGGGTCAATATTTGAGTAGACAAATGTAGAGGTCTTGAACTTATAATGCTCAAATCCCTAGCTCTCTGGAGGACTTGGACTTACAGAGAAATGGTTCCCCTTGCCACTATTATTGTCTCATGTCATCCAGGAAAACAAATTTAATAGAGCCGAGGGTGGGTGAGTTATTCTGACTTAATAGCAGACAATTAACCTTTGATGATTTTGACTGATATAACTGAAGCATTTTCCCCAAAGCTCAATCTAGTATCCAGACTAATGTGCATAAGGAGGTAGTAGATATGTACCACTTATCAATTTGAGTCTAATAACCTTTTTCAGAATATTAATTTTTTAATAACCCCAAAGCTTACAACATTATTAGAAAATCTTTAGACTCCAGAGTTTTCAATGATACTACCAAGGTTTCTCCATAAAAATATCTAAAATGGGAAAAATATTTTCATATGGCCTATCTCTATGGAATATCTACTTCAAGTAAAACAGAAAATAACTACTTGTATTTATTGGCAATTACACTTTTATAATATTCAACAACCACCCCTGAGATAAAGCAAAGGAGAATTCCATACGTGTCTTTCTGAGGGAGCCCAACATTATTGATCATTAAATAACCAGCCCATAATTGCTTATTTGCACCCAAGAGATAGATTATTTCCTCTTAAACTGATTTTGACCCTCATGTTAGTACCCCTGGGTGTGCATTAAATATGAACAATAAGATTAGAAGGTAGATCAATGAGTTTTTTTCCCCGAGTCTTTATTAACCTCTCGTGATACAAAGCGGTAACACAATGAATACCAAAACTCCTACAAGGTGCTGAGCACTGTATGGGCACTCTGTATGCATAATTTCATCTTCGTAACAAGCCCATGGGATAGATATAACTTCCCCAATTTTACAAATGAGAAAACAGGCCTAGGAATGCTTACTCAAGGTTAGACTTCTTTACAGAAGAAAACAGGACCTAAACTTAGTCTGTTGGACTCCAAGGACAAACAGTAAAAATGCCAGGCTTTTTTTTTTCGGGGGGGGGGGGGTGGCATCAAAGTAGAATGGCAAATAACTGACTTTCTGTTAGTACTCCACAAGACAATCACGCAGAAGCAGTATGCAAATAGTGATACGGAAATTAGATGCAGGCCCTGTTGTTACTGCAAAGAGAAAGCCAAGATAATCCTTTCTGGATCAACTTTTCTTTTAATAAAACAGTCCTTCATTCAAATGTTTAGGAAGCACCACCCTAGTACAAGCACTGTGCTCCACAGCACAGTGGGGACCCTAACAGATAGAGCCTCCATGGGGCATCATATTCCAATGAGATGAAGGTGAAACAAACTAATCTTCTCAAACTCTGAGAAGTCCTGTTAGAGATTATCAGAAGGCAACTTATAGACTGAACTATCTGCAAAGAGGGCTTCCCTGGTGGCTCAGATGGTAAAGAATCTGCCTGCAATGCAGGAGACCTGGGTTTGATCCCTGGGTTGGGAAGATCCCCTGCAGAAGGCAATTCTTGCCTGAAGAAGTCCATGGACAGAGAGCATGGAAAAGCTATGGTTTTTCTAGTCATCATGTACGGATGTGAGACCTGTACCATAAAAAAGGCTGAGAGCCAAAGAATTGATGTCTTCAAACTGTGGTGCTGAAAAAGACTCCTAAGAATACCATGGACAGAAAGGAGATCAAACCAGTCCATCCTAAAGGAAATCAACCCTGAATTTTCATTGGAAGGACTGATGCTGAAGCTGAATTCTTTGGCCACCTGATGCAAAGAGCTGATTCATGGGAAGGACCCTGGTGCTGGGAAAGAATGAAGGCACGATGAGAAGGGGACGACAGAGGATGAGATGGTTGGATGGCATCATTGACTCAATGGGCATGAGTTTGAGCAAACTCCTGGAGATACTGAAGGACAGGGAAGCCTGGCATGCTGAAGTCCATGGAGTCGCAAAGAGACAGACATGACTGAGTGACTGAACAACAACAACATCTGGAAAGACTTCCTAAGGAAAAGATAACAATTAAGGTTAAGTTCCAGAAATGAGAAAAGGTGAGTCAGGTAAAGAGTGGATGGCAGTGTTCTGGGCAGAGAAAACAGGGGAAAGATGCTAAGGTAAGGAACAGCTGGATAAATCAAAGCTGAAAGTGAGTCAACATGGCTGGAGAGAAAACAAGAGAGGAAATGAGGGAAAGATAAAGTGGGAGAGGTGAGTCAAGGCTGGGCCATGTCCAGCCATGTAGGACTGGAGTCAATACTTTTCCTTTGCTCTACAGTGCAATGAGAAACCAGTGAAGGCTTGTAAGCATGAGATGACATAATCAGGTTATGTTTTACAAAGATTATCATGGGTGCTTTATGGACAACTGATTAGAAGCAGCACAAATGCAATCAGGGGGACCAGTTGAGAGTAGTTCAAATGAACGGCAGCAGCCAGGGCAGTAGTTCGAATGAATGCCGGTAGGCTGGGACAAGGCAGGTGAGATCTCGACTGAAGCAGGTGGATAGGTGTCAGAAATAGTATGTGAAACTGACTGGATAGACTTAAGGGCTGAGGGAGAATGTTGAGTGTTAACACCTGGTTTCTACCTTGAGTCACTAGGTGAACGGTGGTCTGTTTAAGAGGGGCACGCTGCAAAGGTGGCAAGGATCTGGAGGAGGAGGTGAAGAATAAGATCTCTAAATGGCCCTAACTGGTTAGGTATATGATAGCTAAGAAACATCCAAGAAAACACTCAAGCAGTCAGGTAGATGTACAGTTCTGAAGGTCAGAAGAAAGGTCTGCATCTTTCTGAATGAGAAGAGTCCTAAGTCTTTCTGAACCTGAGAACTAGTTATCATCAGCACCCACACATAAAAACACACACTCGGTAATCATTCACCAAGCATTTAAAATCAACCCTTAACCAGGTCAAGCCTCTGAGCAGTTCAGGTATACATTACCCAGCTTAATAAATCTATAAGGACTGTGAGGAAGCAGCTCCATTTAAAATCAGACCCTCCACAGAGGCCTGGTTAAAGTTCAGGGATGTTGTGATTAGCTGGCAAGAACTGCCCTTAGACTTTCTGAGAATGCATTCATTCCTTTTGAGCTGTATAGGGCAGGCCTTGGGAATCCAAACTAAACATTTGTGCAGGTAACTCCTGAGAGCCCAAGCTGTTTTCTGAGGAATCTGATGTGAAGAGTCCACTCATTAGAAAAGACCCTGATGCTGGGAGAAATTGAGGGCAGGAAGAGAAGGGGACAACAGAGGATGAGATGGTTGGATGACTTCATCGACTCAATGGATGTGAGTTTGGCAAACTCTGGGAGATAGAGAACAAGGAGGCCTGGTGTCCTGCAGTCCATGGGGTTGCAAAGAGTCTTAACACAACTTAGCCACTGAACAACACTGGCTGTCTCTCCAGGCTCCACTACTGTCTGTATAACAATGGACTGCCCTTCTATTCGGCAGAAAACGTACAACTTCCAAGTGGTCCTAACCCCTGTGACAACTCAACCTCATACATACTTAGTGGTATCTCAACACAGAGCACTCCTTCTCTCCATTTTTTTTTTTTTTTCCTGTAAGGAATGTCCCCTTCTATTCCACCTGGCAAATTTTAAGAATCAGCTCAAATATCATTTACCATTAGAACCTTCAGCCAACTACTCCAAGAAGACATACCCTCTGGTTGGGCTCTGACAACACTGTATGCTGCTGCTGCTGAGTCGCTTCAGTCGCGTCCAACTCTGTGCAACCCCATAGACAGCAGCCCACCAGGCTCCCCCGTCCCTGGGATTCTCCAGGCAAGAACACTGGAGTGGGTTGCCATTTCCTTCTCCAATGCATGAAAGTGAAAAGTGAAAATGAAGTCGTTCAGTCGTGTCCTACTCAGCGACCCCATGGACTGCAGCCCACCAGGCTCCTCCATCCATGGGATTCTCCAGGCGAGAGTACTGGAGTTCCTTTACAGCACCACACACACTGTGCCTTAATCATCTGTGAGCCTATCTAAATCACTCCCCAACTAAGTACTTCAAGGATAATTTCTTTTGTTAATCCCCAAATCAGATACAGTACAAGGCAAACAGGAGGCACTCAACAAGCTGCTGAATCAATGAAAAGCAAGCTAACTCATATTATTCAGTCTGACAATATCTTCACTGATTTAGCATTTATGCTTTAGCTACTGACAAAGTCTACAAACTAAAGAGACTTTTTTCTTATAAAAGCTCAATGATAATGTCTATTACTTATTAGTAATTACCTTCCAAACAGGAATTCATGGGGTAACAAATCAAGTTCAATTCTAGCAACATTTCCTTAAAAGGAAAAATATTTTACACATCCTTCTGCCACATATAATAATCCATGGAACCTGAACTTTGTTTTGTTGCCAGTAAATTCAAATCAGTATCAACTGTAATAATTAGTCTAATCCAAAAGTTCCTTAGGGGCTTCCCAGGTGGCACAGTGGTAAAGAATCCGCCTATGTAGGAGATGCAGGTTCGATCCCTGGGTCTTGAAGATCGCCTGGAGAAGGAAATGGCAACCACTCCGGTATTCTTGCCTGGACAATCCCATGGACAGAGGGGCCTGGCGGGCTACAGTCCATAGGACTTGCAAAGAGTTGGACATGACTTAGCAACTAATTGACAAATGAAAGGGGTAGTTACCTTTATGGTAGATATTGTTTTTAAATTCACTTTCCATCTCAGAATATTTTAAAAATGGAAGATTTAATAACTAGATAACAACACATTATGCAAGTTTCTGGGTATTTCATGGAGAAATTATGGTTAAGAGAGTCTATAAGAGTCTATACATTAGAAGTGATACTTATAGATTATCATATACAACACAGAGAAGAATGAAAGTTCCCAAACCATTCAGAACCAGATAAACCCAAGCCTTAGGAATAGAGTTTTCTGGTCTCAGCTCTTGCCCTGGATTCATGGGAACAACGAAACCTTGCAAAAGATCTTCTTTTCCCCCGATATCTTCAAGGCTCCTGTTGAGAAATCCACAGTAACATGCAGACACAGGAGTGACAGTGAATTATCTCCAATACACCTTATGTAATATACTTTTGTTCTTATAATCTCTAAATTAAAGCTTTCAAGTATTAAGTCACCAGATTCTAAACAGAAACTCTGCTCTTACACAACCACCTGCATACACTTCATAAGCAGCAGTGCTGATGGAAGGAGGCAAAAGATGTTACTAGAGAGAAGGCTAAGACAATCGCTGACAGTTCTTGAATGATAAAGGTACAAACATTTTACAGCAACTTAAAAGAAGGAACCATTATGTTTCTTTGAACATGAGCTAAAAAAAACAAAACAAAAAACACATAACAGAAAATTTGCTTTTTTTTAACCATGTGTAAGTGTACAGTTCAGTGGTGTTAACTATAGTCACAGTTGGAACTAGACTATCTAGACCTCAACCCAGACTTGTATCACTTATTATTGGTGATGTGCAGCCACACAACTCGAACCAAAAAGCAAAGCTGAAAAAGCCAGTAAGTGAAATTCAAAAACTGAAGATCAGAATCAAAGCTAAGGGTTAAAACCAATAAGATGGACCATTTATTAATGGTCTGATACATCTCAAACCCTTAGGCTCTTTGCCTTCATTATCCAATTTAATCCACTTTAAAATCCTGACAAGCAGGTATTATCTTCTCCATTTAACAGAGAAGGAAACTAAAGGGCAAGGCGGTTAAGTAGCTCTTCCATGCAGGAGATAGGTGACAGATTCCAAGGCTCAAAAAAGAGGTCTGTATGATCACCTTCTTTCCATGACACTTAAGCTATAATGTTTCTAAAATCTGACCTCAGTGAACCAACTCAACAATCCTACCTGAATACCAGAGACATAGTCATTATGTGCAAGAGTAAGGTGAAAATGCACATATTTATCACTATTTTTAATAAGCTATTACCATTTTCAGACAAAATACTGGCACTTTAATAGAATTCTTCAATTTCTTTAAAAATATAATATAAACTAGAACCCCTTCCCCACCAAAAAGTTACTGGGTCAAATCTTTAGCTAGCCAGGTACTATGTCAATTCAACAGTCACCTCCTAAACCCTGTTAAACATCAAATGAAGGCAGAGATACCAATATAAGGTAAACTTGCACTTCAATGACCCAGAAGAAGAGAAGATAAATCCACAACACACAACTGCACATGTTAGGTAACACAACCAAACTGCAGACAAAAAGCCATTGCTTTTTGTTAAGGAAAGCAAGAAATGCTATGGACTGATCTTGGGAGTGTGGGGAAAGCATAAAGAATGCCATTTAATGGCATGATCTGGTTTTTAATATTTGGCCTCTGAGGATGGGTCACATGGGTTGCAGTCCTAACTCCGCTACTCATGAATAGGCAATCTCAGGTACATTATTTAAACTAAACCTCAGCTTCCTCACTTAAAAAAAAAAAGGGAGATGGTGGTGGTGATGAGAAGGATGATGGTGGTAGTAATGCTACTACCCACCTCGTGAAGTGTGAGGAAAATCAAATTGGATAACGCTTATACCTAACAGAGAGTAAGTACATGGAAAGCACTCCCTAGATCTTATCATTCTCATTATTTTAGGTGAATAGAAGCATGAATACAAAGGGCAGAGGACTGTGAACTACATAGAACAGATCAGAGGATAAGGAGAGTGGGTCATGTTAGACCAAGTTAGAAAGGCAGGGCCCTGGACACAGCACAGAATTTCAAACTTACTAGGCAGGCAATGGTAAGTCATCAGCCAAGGAAACGTCTTTAAAAAAGAAAAAAAAAAAAAAAAAAAAGCCAGGCGTTGGGTCCTCAACTCACACTAGGTAAAGGGTGGTTCCTCCTCTGTTAATTCTTCCCAGATCACCATTTTTCCTTGTATTATTATTGGGACATCAAGTTGAGTCACTTGATGCTAAATAATGCATCAATTCTCCTATGAGTTCACTTAGAATTGCAACATCTGGGTGGTTGAAAATTCAATAAGTGACCCGCCCCTCTGTTTAGCTAACCTCAAAGCCATTTCCTTCCATGCCCTCTATTCTTGTTCCAAACAACTACCTGACATCCTAAATTTTAATATCCTCCTAGCCTAGAGGATGCTGCTGAAATATAGTCCACTTCTTTCCTGGCACAGGTCTCCGGCAGCTAGCCAAATAGTTCCCCAAAGCAAATCATCAGTCAGTCATCTTTCACTGTCACTGTTATTCTTATTTAATCATTGAGGTATTAACATCATTCCTTTGCCAGTGAAGCCCACAGTAGGAGAAATTGGTCTGCTCCTGGTCTAGTTACATCTTAAGAATGCAATCTGACTGGAGAGCTGTCCTTTCCAGGGAAGCTGTGAGAATGAGACAGCTCCCCAGTCTCCCATTCACAATTTTAGTTACAGCCCATTTTCTTGGAAGGTTTTCTTTAAGGACTGAGCTAAATAAAAAGGACTCCTCCATAACTTTTTTATAGTCTAAAAAGTACAGAACTAGAACACAAGCTTGTGATATTTTAGTCTTCTTCTGTTTTTTTCAGAGGTGACCAAACTGACTCCAAAAAATGAAGGCTGTGTTCAAATTCATTTAACTGGTTATTACCAGACAGAAAAAAAATCTGGGCCAACATGTCTTCTACTCGTTTTCCACTATCGAGAATGAAAGCCCACTTATATCTGTTGTGTGTGTACGTAAGTGTAAGCATATATATTTTAGAAAATCCAATAAAATAATGTATGTAGAGTAGTTAGCACAAAGTCCTCCATTCAGTACATGTTTGATATTGTTGTGTGGGTGCTCAGTGGCTATGTCATGTCCGTCTCTCTGTGACTCCATGTGCTGTAGCCCACTGGGCTCCTCTGTCCATGAGATTTCCCAGGCAAGAACACTGGAGTGGGCTGCCATTTCCTGCTCCATGGGATCTTCCCTATCACTGCTGCTAAGTTGCTTCAGTCGTGTCCAACTCTGTGCGACCCCACAGATGGCAGCCCACCAGGTTCCGCCGTCCCTGGGATTCTCCAGGCAAGAACACTGGAGTGGGTTGCCATTTCCTTCTCCAATGCGTGAAAGTGAAAAGTGAAAGTGAAGTCGCTCAGTCATGTCCGACTCTTCGAGACCCCATGGACTGCAGCCCACCAGGCTCCTCTGTCCATGGATTTTCCAGGCAAGAGTACTGGAGTGGGTTGCCATTGCCTTCTCCGGGGATCTTCCCTACCCAGGGATCAAACTCGAGGCCCGTGTCCTGTGTCTCCTGCACTGGCAGGAGGATTCTTTACCACTGAGCCACCTGGGGAGCCTGTGACATTGTTCCTCTTGCTATTATCATTTTAAAGAATACATGGAATTACTATTATGCTCCCCTCCTACTTAGTAAGCCTCCATCCTTCCCGACTACACAAGTTTCCTTATACCATAGTAATAAGTACCAGCACTGTCTCCACCATTCTTCCTTGACTTGGGGCTTTATAGTCAGAAAACAATTCATTTTATCTGTAAAATTATAAACCTGTAGAAACTTCCATATTTGTTTTTACCAATGAACACAAATTAAAACCAAAAACTTCACAAAGTTGCTTGCAAATAACTGGTGTGTTTTGTTTGGGGGGCCATGCTGTGTGGCTTGTTGCTGCTGTTTAGTCACTGTCGGGTCTGACTCTCTTACGACCCCAAGGACTGTAGCCCACCAGGCTCCTCTGTCCATGGGATTCTCCAGGCAAGAATACTGGAGTGGGTGCCATGCCCTCCTCCAGGGGGTCTTCCGTATCCAGAGACCATACTTGAGTCTCCTGCACTGGCAGGTGGATTCTTTACCACCAAGCCACCAGGGAAGCCTGGCGGGTAATTTAAAAGATATTAATTCCCTGACCAGGGATGGAACCGGTGCCCCTTGCAGTGAAGTGTGGAGTGCTAACCATTGCACAACCAAAGAATTCCCATACTTTCATCACACTTTCACTACTCTTTGCAAATGAGAATGAACAGGGTTGATTATGTATATATATACAATTATCTTATTTAATTGCATGGCCAGAGCATCATGAATATGGGTAAAGTGGAAGGAAGAGTCCATGCTACCTACAGAACAGGAGGGCATAGCTATAGTAGGCAATGCCAGCTTTTCCCATGGCTCATTTTTCTGCTACTCCCTATACCGCTAGCTTGAGTGATTCAACATCCAAAGATGCCAAAACCACATATCCCTCCTCTGGCCATCATGCCAGCTCCTGAAATACAGATTCTTGAGAGCTGGAACCATAAAGAAGGCTGAGTGCCAAAAAATTGATGCTTTCAAACTGTGGTGCTAGAGAAAATTCTTGAGAGTCCCTTGGACAGCAAGGAGATCAAACCAGTCAATCCTAAAGGAAATCAACCCTGAATATTCATTGGAAGGACTGATGCTGAAGTGCCAATAATTGGCCACCTGATGCAAAGAGCCAACTCATTAGAAAAGACTCTGATGCTGGGAAAGATTGAGGGCAGGAGGAAAAGTAGAGGACAGAAAATGAGATGGTTGGATGGCATCACCAAATCAATGAACATGAGTTTGAGCAAACTATGGGAGACAGTGAAGGACAGGGAAGTCTAGCATGCTGGAGTTCATGGGGTTGCAAAGAGTTGGACACGACTGAGTGACTGAACAACAATAACCATAATCAAACAGAAAGGGAATAAATGGAAAGAAACATTCAATCTCTTTCAAACCTCATATCTGATTTCCTTTGGAGACCTGATGTCTGATTCCCTGACATGCTCTGGAACTCAAAACAGTTGTTTACATCTGTCTGCCAATTGCTATTCCAAGAGCAGTGTCCACCTGCACACACTTGTGTAATCAGATGGGGAGTTACACAAGAGGCCACATTTAATGCTTAATGGTCAATCATTTGACAATAGGAGAGCAAATACATTCAAATGCTGTTTGCTGGCACAGAGCCAAAATCCAGTGAACGGGTTCTAGATTTTGGATAAACATTAACATCCTCTGACATAAAATTCTCTATGTAAAAACATTTTTGAGAATTGAAGATACCAAGTTCAAATTAACTACAACATATTCGATAGCTGAATTCCACCACAATTAAGGCAGACACATGAAACAGTTGGTAAAACATTCATGAGTTAAGTAAACACTCCCAATGTACCAGCCAAAACAATATCTCCTGATGTTTGGTACATGGCATTTTAGATTTTACACATGTACTGCAAAACAATTATGGCATTAAATAAAGGAATTTTTATTAAACAGCTGAACTAAATCGTATATTACAAACATGAACTCTCAGATACCTGAGCAAGTGGTATCTCGTTGGGATTGTAGGTTTTCAATCTTCGCTGTTTCTAACTAGGAGAATATAAAATACAATCCAAGCCACTGGAATTATCCCTGGTTTTATATTCTCACCATACAGTGATATGTTCAAGGCATAAAGTGCTACCTAAATGCATGGTCTGGTCTCAGACTAAAATGAGGAAAAACGGTCACATTTGGATTGCATGTACCAGGCAGAGCAAAACAAGAATCAAACACCTTTCAGGGAAAGCAAACACCTACAGTTACAGAGAATGAGTTTGGGGAAGCAGGCCCCAGGGTGTGCACTTCTTGGTTCTAAGTGCTAGACATGGTGTGTGCAAGAAAAAAGGAGGGAAAAGCACACAAGCAAGAGAGAGATGACAAAGTGGAGGGGCAGGGCTGGGAAGGATCCGACTGCACTGAAGCCCTGTGCTTCTCAGCTGAGTAAACCACAACAGTAGGCCTGGGAGACGTGACCCTGGCTGCTGAACTCAGCACACCCCCTCAACAATGTTCTGGATGTAAACACTTTTCTGTTTCCTACATGGCAGTGTTCTGCTTCTCCAAGAGAGCTACAAGTATTTGGAAAAATGCCAGAATAGGACAATGGCCATTTAATCTTTGCATTCTTACGTTCTGTAACAACTCTGCTCTCCTGACAGCAGATCCACCATACCGAGGTCACCATGAACCAATTTATCCTACTGCAAAGTAAATCTCAAGTTCAAGTCCTAAGAATCCCAGGGGTAAAGCAATACAGTTCATCCAGGAACCTCCACCCAAAGAAGTGGCCAGCTTGGAGTGCAGCTCTGATTTGGATTTGTCTTCTTCCAGAGAGAAATTCAACTCCACATGAACTCCAGTGTGCATGAACCACTGCTGGATATTAAGCTTTAAGAAGAAGTGACAGGATCAAGAGAACATTCAATTTGTGACTTAAAAACTACCTAGTACTTTACTTCCTAAATGAAATTTTTTTTTGCAGTGAAGTCTTATTTTTAGAATACAATTTAATCTTCATATGTTTAGAAAATAAGAAAACACAGACAAGTATAACAAAAAATAATAATAGTATCCTTTCCCACTGTCCAAATGTTATCACCATTAACCCTGTAGAATGTAGACCTAAATGAACTGTTATAACCCGATCCTGAAACCTAGCCCTCCACACACATCCCTAGCTTGGGGGTCTGCGGGCCTTTTTGCCTGCAGGGCTCCGTCCTAGCTCGCAGGCCCACTGACAAATAGGTCCATTCATCCACCCGTTCTCCTCTGTACATATATTTATAAATAGTAAGCACAAAATATTCTCTGTCATTCCACATGGTTGGCCAATAAAGACATTGTTTAATAGAGAGGTGCCGCACATACCATGCATGATTTTAAAATGAATAGGATTTATCAAAATATATTAACACAAAAGCCATATTATCATAACTTAATCTTTCTTTAATGACTCTGAGAAAGACTCTTTAAGATTTTCACAATGTTTTCTGGTCATCCCTACGGATTACAACGATAAGCTTTGTGGCTGGAATGACTAAGGCCTAGGTTCAAATTCCAGTTACTAGCAGTTCATCTTGGCACGTAACAAAACTCTCTAAGTATCAGCATCCACTTCTGAAAACGAGGACAAAAGAACCTCCCTGCTAGGATCACCATGAAATACATGTACCCCTCACAGCAGGAGATCCAGGGACAGCAGTGTGGTAGCTACAGGAGAAGCTGTGACTGGGGACAAATATTCTGGCCTTCAGAGTTTAAAAAAAAAAAAATAGAACTTGAGTTTATATCCTAGATGTGAACCTCCTTGCTGTATGTTCACTAGCAAGACACTTAACTTTTTTAAAATTATAATTGTATTTATTTATTTATTTTTGGCTGTGCTGGGTCTCTGTGTGGGCTTTTCTCTAGCTGTGGTGAGCAGGGGCTACTCTCTAGTTGCAATGGGCAGGCCTCTTTAGTTACGGAGCATGGACTCTAGAGTGCACGAGCTTCAGTAGTCACTGCTCCCGGGCTTTAAAGCACAAGCTCAGTAGGGATGGGGCACGGGATGAGTTGTTCTGCGGCACGTGGGATCTTCCCCAGATCAGGAACTGAACCCATATCTCCTTCATTGGCAGGCAAATTCTTTACCACTGAGCCACCAGGAAAGCCCTTAATTGTTTTTATCTTTAATTTCCTTGCTTGTAAAATAAGGATGCTATCTACTCCGGGAGTATTTCCGGAGGAGCCTGACAGGAGAGGCTTTATACAGTAGGGGGCTATGAAAAGTAAACATCAGATGAGTGAACACATGTAAAATGTGGCAATAAGTTCAGGGAATGACAGAACAAGGGCTCAAGAGACTTGCTGCTATGTCCATCAGAATCCAACACAACTAAATTCAAGGAGCAGGGTAGGGGAGATGAGAGCATTTTACCCTCTTAAACATAATGTCTTTGAGAGCTTCGCAATACACCTGTAAGAATTTCTGGCACTCTAGATACAATGCATTTTAGCTAATAGTCCAAACAATGAACCTAAGAGAAATGGCTGTATTTGTGGTTCCCAAACTGGATACCAAGGCATCCCAACTATGAAAATCCCAGAGGGAAACTGCAGGATTATTTACAATTTTTGAAAAAAGGAACAAAACTCAAAATCCACTGTCACCACTACAACCCTGAAGTAGTTTCCAGCTTTTAATTGCACTATATTCCTTTCCTAATGTGTACTTCTGCCAAGTTGATTTTCTTTTAGCAGGTGGTGTGACAGAAAGCAAATCATGAGGGAAAAATTCAGCAGGAAATGAGTGATAATATCAAATCTGAATTCAAAGCTAGATAAATCATGCAGTGTCCTACAGGTATTACATCAAATTTATATGCAACTGTGATTTTTTTAAATACAAAGTATTTTTCTTTCAAATTACATGTAATTATTTTTTCAAACAGCCACTGAGTTGCTAGTGTAGTGCTAAGTTGCTTTCACTCGTGTCTGACTCTTTACGCCTCCATGAATTGCAGCCTGCCAGGCTCCTCTGTCCATGGGATTCTCCAGGCAAGAAACTGGAGTGGGTTGCCATTTCCTTCTCCAGTGGATCTTCAAAACCCAGAGATCGAATTGTGTTTTTTTTTTAAAGAATACAATGAAAGCATTTTTCTTTCAAAGTACATGTAATTATTTTTTCAAACAGCCACTGAGTTACTCAGACATAAATACTTGTTATGTTGCTTGGACATGCATTCTTCATATCAAACATACACACTTCGTATTAGGTATTCAGTTTGGCCTCAGGCACCATGAAGATTTGCTAAGACACCAAGGGCACTGCACACGGAGCAAGTGTGGAGACTTCTGGTCTAGGTTACATCCATGCTTTCTTCCCTCACATCTGATTACAGCCTTCTGGAAATATTCTAAAATAAAAGAACCTCTATAAAGAATTTTAAACTTTCATCTTAAGCCATACAAGAAATTATTAAAAGAAGTGGGTGAGGATGACTCGAGAAAAATATACATACATATTTTTTAACTAGATAAATAAAACTTTATCATAAAAAGAAATTTCTGGGACTTTCCTAGCAGTTCAGTGGTTTAAGACTCCTGTGCTTCTAATGCAGGGAGTACAGGTTCCAACCCTGGTTGGGGAACTAAGATCCCACATGCCTCCTGGCCAAAAGATAAAATTATATTAAAAAAAAAAAAAAAGACTTCTCTGAGTGTTCTATGCAAACAAAGTATCAGATTACATGCATCACCCTAACCACCCTCATAAATAAACTTCACTTTAGGTGATTTCTTTTTACAATTAATTTCTAAAAATATCTTTCAGACTAAACACTGAACTTTGTTCAGTGAACACAGAACTTAGTTTTGCAATAGAGTATTATTCGGAAAGGCCAGTGGTCTTGGTATAACTGTTAACGGCGCCTTTCACTCTTAAAAGTCTTTCATTTGGAAGACTGACTTTATGGTCGCCCTAACTTAAAGAACAAATACATGCTGAAGAAATTAAGATATGATTGTTTATTTGAAACTAAGCATGAAGGAAAATTATAAAACTGGATTTCAGTTTTTAAAAATCTCGATAGCAGACATTTAAAGACCAGGCTGTGACCATCTGACCCTAGAAACCTCCTTCCAATGCCACAGTCCTGTGACTCTTAAGTCACCGGGGTAGACAGTGAACCAGCATTTCCAGAGACCAGAGCTACTGGTGACTTAGGCTCTGCACTTTATACATTCCATGCATGTTTTAGTAAGTTGTTAGTAATAATTAATAACTTGTAATGAGCCAAGTAACAACTTGGCTTTACTTATTTAAAGAAAATACCCAAAAAAGGCAACTCAATTACTCTAAATTCTTACTTATCCAAAAGTTTTTCATGACTGCTAAGTCACATCAGTTGTATCTGACTCTGCCAACCCCAGGGATCACAGCCCACCAGGCAAGAATACTGGAATGGGCTGCCATGTCCTCCTCCAGGGGATCTTCCTGGCCCAGGGTTTGAACCCACGTCTCTTACTGTCTCCTGGACTGGCATAGGCACACTAGTGCCACCTGGGAAGTGCTATTTATCCAAAGGGTTTTGTATGTCATTTAAAAATCTCTACAATTGGATCTTTTCACTAATTCTACCACTTTTTTCCTTCTAACTCTCAAAGTTGCCCTTAAGCAAATTCTAATTACTTTTTGTCATTCAAAAACACACTGCTTATTCACCAACACTCAATTTTCTTCTCAAGAAACTCACTAAGTAGAGAGTTCTCATGTTGTCTCCTGTTCTCTAAAAATGAAAGACAAAAATATATTTTTCCTCCTCACAAAACCTCTTATGCCTCAGGGTAAAAAAAAAAAAATCTTTTGACTTAATAAAATAAGTCTTAATAAAAATAAGCAGAAGCATGAATGAATGTCCATAACATCCAGGCCAAAAATACTACAGATAATTTCTTCATTCCCTTTCTGCAGAATTGTGCTTCAAATATGACAGTATTTCAAGACAGTTAATTCATTGGTTTCATCCTTGCTTTTCTCCACAACTTAGCACCTTCTACATTTAAGGCCTAAGATGAAAATAAATGACAGGGGTATTTCTTTGAATGTTCTCATCATATGAACGTACAGATATGCACCTTCCTAAGCCCTAGCCTGGAAGTACCAACTCAGGAGCCTTAAGATTCAAACCCAGGAACCCACATCTTTTACAAATCTCTTGGGGAATCCTCACATACACCACTGATGATTAAAAAAAAAAGTGCCTCCGTGTGTGTGCACACACATGTGCCTCCATGCATAAAAGAAAGGCTTGGATTCAGTAAACAGCCCACTCACTCTTTTCTCACAATTTTGAGCACGAATGTATATATATTTTTAAAAAGCATAAAATAAGAAACAACTGTGGGGGAGACAGACCGCACAGGTTTTTTAAGAAGTCTCGTTATTACTCAGCCATAAAAAGGAATGAAATTGTGCCATTTGCAGAGGTGTAGATGGACCTAGAGACTGTCGTACAGGGTGAAGTAAGTCAGACAGAGAAAAACAAATATCATGTATTAACGCATATATGAGAGGCTTCCTTATAGCTCAGTCGGTAAAGAATCTGCCTGCAATGCAGGAGATCCAGGTTTGATTCCTGGGTTGGGAAGATCCCCTGGAGAAGGAAATGGCAACCCACTCCAGTATTCTTTCCTGGAGAATCCCATGGACAGAGAAGCCTGGCGGGCTACAATCCATCGGGTCGAAAGAGTCAGACATGACTTAGTGACTAAACCACCACCAATGCATATATGTGAATCTAGAAGAATGGTACAGATGAACCTATTTGCAAAGCAGAAAGAGAGACAAAGATGTAGAGAACAAACACATGGACACTAAGTGGGGAAAAGGGGGCTGGGATGAACTAGGAGATTGGGATTGACATATATACAGTACTATGTATAAAATAGACATATACAATACTATACACAAAACTCTAATGAGAGCCTACTGTACAGCACACGGAACTCTACTCAATGTCCTGTAGTGACCTAAATGGGAAGGAAATCCAAGGAAGAGGGAATATATATACACACATGGCTGATTTGACTTTACTGTACAGCAGAAAACAACACAGCACTGTAAAACAACTATACTCCAATAAACATTAAAAAAAAAAAAGAAGCTTCCCTGCACGTGGATGGGAGGAGCTAGGGAAAGGAAGTACAATTCAGAAACGGACCAATTGCTCTTCACTGTGAAGACAGTACAAAGAAATCACCTATCAGAAACTCAGTTGCAAGGGAGCACCTTGGCTGTTATTTCAAGGAATTTTGTTTTTCCTTGTACGCTGTAAATACTTTCCCCAAACTTGCGGATTCTTTCTTAGGAAAGAATTTCTATCATCAGTTCATTCCTATCTGCAGTTCCCTCCTTATTAGAATTTGTGGTCTAATAAGCATAACATGCTTGACAACACAGTAAAGTATTTTGCTCCATTAGCTATCTTTCTAGCACAGCCACCTAACAAACCTCGAAATCTAGATAAACTTGGTTACCCATTGGCCCACCCAGGTAGGTGAGCAGCATTGCTACCCGGTACCGACAGGTTACTCAATCTACTGAAGAGTGACAACCACCGTTCTCGTATGACCCTCAACACTGCCCATCCAACTGTTTTCATGCCTCTGGCCGATTCACCCTGCATCAACCCTTTCTAGTCTCTTCAAGCCTCCGTCCCCTCTCCATACTCCCTCTTCAATCTAGCCTCCACCCCCTTTGCCTCATAAAGGAAATGAATGCCCTTCCACCAGAACTCTGTCCACTTCCTGCTATGAAATGTGCAAACCCACCACACAGCTGTACCCTCTTCTTCCCTCTCCTGACCATAAAATAAAGGAAGCACCTCTTTCTATCTCTGGAGACCATGCCCTCCTGTTGTCTTTACTCACAGGGCCACAGTGAAAAATAAAGGCTAGATCTGCACACAATGAGTAGCATATCAAAACTTATTCAATAAATTGTACCTGTTTTCACTAACAAGGTTTCCAAGAGAACGCTGTACTCTTGGAAGTGGGAGCTCCAAGGATAAAATAATCCTGTATTCACACAGGAAGAAAGGATCAGATAAGCATGTATTTCAAACAAAATTCTCACAGCTATCTTCTTCCCCAAAACCTGCGAAATAACCCAAATATTTATCACCACAAGAAAACCCTACCTCAGAGCTTAGTATGAGAAAGGTAAAAAGTGAAGGCACTGATATTTTGTTGCCTTTGCTGATTTTAGAATTACTCGGGACTACTTTTAAATGCTGGGGTACAAGAGTGAAAACTAATCCTGTACTTTCCTCTCCGTACTTGCTATGCTATACTTGGTTGCCAGTTTCTCTTCCAGAAAACTGTAATTTATGAAATTTAAATGACCTAGAGCATTTGGATCACATTCAAAGTATATAATGTACCTTGCAGTCAATATCTAAATTACAGGGTGCACGGGACACCAGCAGAGAACAGTGCAGCACATGCCTCCGTAAGACCCACACATAGTCTTCCTTTTAGGTGGAATCTTGACAATTTCTCAAAAAAGAAATAGAAAAGGCAAAAGAAAACAAAGCTAAATAAATGTATACAGAGTGACATACAATATTCAACTCGTTAAGCCAGAAACATAAATCAGGCTCTTTGCTCACTGCTATGAAAATATTCTCAAAGCCCTCTCACTCAAAACTCTGGACAGCCTGAGGATTTCACCTGCACATCAGAGTAAGCTGGCTGGTTTGGGTTGGGCCTGTGTACTGGCTACTCATTCAAGGTAATTCCTCTGCATTGGCTGCTCATTCAAGATAAGTTTAAAAAATGAACAGAGCCTTGGTTACCATTTCCATCAACCCACCTGGAACTCTCAATATCAGCTCATAGATACTTAAGCTTTTAAGTTACAAACCATGTCTTTAGAAAAATCAGAGGCACATTTTCCAAGCTACTAGGAAAGCTAGGAAGGCCATCCTTCAAGTTTCACTGGGCACAGGGAAAACCACCTTCTTCTCTGCCCCCTATCCAGTCATTGTATGAAAGCAGTTACATTCTTATACCCACCATACAGTAAGGACAAAAGTCTCAGAATATAAAAATAATTCCTGGATTAAATAAATTTAGCTTTAAGAAAGCACATTACACCATAAACTTCTATTTAGGAACTACCTAGAATGGTTTGCAGGGACACCGCAGACCTCAGAAGGTGTTTTTAAATGCCAGTAGATCTCTTAAAACTCTGAGATGTGAAAGATTTCATGTAAGAATCCAAATTTCTGCCTTCTCATAAATAGTAGAAAGTCCTGCAACTCTGGTTTGCCTTGCCAATGCAGGCTAACACCGAGTGGTGCTGACCCCATGGTCAGGGACTCTCTGGCTTGCCAAGAATCCAGCATTCCCTTCTGTCTCAAATCCAGGCAGTTTTACCAGTTTAAAGGGCCTACCTTATCCTTGTAGGCACCAGGGTTTTGATTCCTTTTTAAGGCAACTGTTGGGGGCCTGGGGTATCAAAGAGGGTAGGGAATCTATCTGAAGCATTCAGCTGCTATTGATTCTTTTTTAAATTTTTATTGGAATACAGTTGCTTTACAATGTTCTGTTAGTTTCTACTGTAGAGCAAAGTGAATCAACTATACGTATACACACATCCCATCTTTTTTGGATTTCCTTCCCATTTGGGTCACCAGAGAGCACTGAGGAGAGTTCCCCACGCTATGCAGTAGCTTCTCATTAGTCATCTCCTTTATACATGGTATTAATAATGTATATATGTCAATCCCAATCTCCCAATCCATCCTATTATCCTTCTTCCCTCCTCGGTATCCATACATCTGTTCTCTATGTCTGTGTCTCTATCTCTGCTTTGAAAATAAAATTGTCTATACCAATTTTGTCAGCAGTTGTTGATTCTTCAGTAGAACAAACCTCAGATGGTTTCCGAGGAAAGGTTTTGAGGGCATGGATGGGAAGGTTTAATCAACCATGTACTCAGGACCTAAGCAGAAACCATGAGAGGAAACAACAATCAAGTTTATTCCCCAAGTCAATTTTGCCCAGGAAAACAACAATCTTGTTTTCCTCTTTGATAAAAGTGATGTTGTAGAAAGGGAATCAGGCAGTTTATTTATTTGAGAAGACAATTTAGTTCTCACTCTCTGGCTGTCTTGGTGGGCCAGAAATAATCCAACGATTGTTATCACAGTTTGTCAATTTTCCTCTGGGTGTTGCCTGTAACAACATGTTATCTTCAGAGATTCCCCCACCCAAGCAGTCCTGCTCTGAGGTCAGCACTGTCTGATTTAATGTTCTGCTTTTCTTAACATTGCGCGAGCTCTAACAGCATGAGACATTACTTCAGAGGCCACCGTTCTAGCCCCTGACTGTGCAAAAGAGAAAGCAGACAGACTTCCTCCCACAATAAAACTCAGATGAATTCTTCAACCAATCTGGAGCTGGGTTTGGGATAACACAGTTCAACTTAATTCTCCAGAAACCAGTATCAAGAAAAACAAAGCACCAGATTAGCAAAATAACAAAAACAAGAACTTACAACTCAATATGCTGCTAGCTAATATATGCTCACACCAATGTCTTTTTGTAAATCATACATTTTCTAGGCTTATGCCACAGAAGAGAATCTTATTAGAATCACAATCCTGGGAGGCTGATGGCCAAATATGCCCATCATTCACTGGTAGCAACTCTCGCACCCAAGCTTTCTCAAATAGGATAGAACCCACTCAGGTTTCAAAGACACACACCTTGAAAGAGCCTGGGGCTTCCCTCCTGGCTCAGTGGTAAAGAATCCACCTGCCAATGCAGAAAACAGGGGTTTGATCCCTAGCCTGGGAGCAACTAAGCCCATGTGCCACAACTACTGAGCCTGTGCTCTAGAGCCCATGGTCTGCAATAAGAGAAGCCACTGCAATGAGAAGCCCAGGCACTGCAACTACAGAGTAGACCCCACTCACCTCAACTAGAGAAAAGCCCGCATAGCAGTGAAGACACAGCACAGCCAAAAACAAAATAAATTAAAAAAAAAAAAAAGAAAGAAAGAAAGAGCTTATATTAGGTCTGGAGTGATCTATAACTAAGTCAGGAAATCCTTCCACAAATTAGGTACTTTCTCACTTCTCACCAGTCTTATGATTTCTTTGATGTAAATTTTAGGTCGCCTTGGTTATTAACTAAGTCAGAGTCATGAAAAATTCTAGAGCTATATTATATAAGGTCCTGGACATCAGGAACCCCAACAGTGCAAACACTCAGCTATCCTCCAAAACAGGAAGTTGAAGCCCTGCAGACATGGAGGCCAGGCTTCAAAGCAGTCATCTTCAGGATTCTGGACCACTATTTAGAAAATCCTATCAGTGCAAATTCTGACCATTCACTTCTTCAATTTCCCAGAGCTTCAACAGCTTTTCAGCTTTGAATTCCAGTGAGCTCGAAGGGACATCCTGAATACTGATCCTCTACGATCTACACCATCATCACTCACATTCTCCAATGGGCAGACTTTCACTCCCCAGTCAGGCTTAATGAGAAACATAGCTTACCCAGCTGCCAGAGAAGAAGCGCTATCTATTAACTCTGTTTTTCTATTTAAAGAATGCTATTGATTCTTCCCATCCTGCTTAGGTTACATATAGTCAAAGACCTCTCTTCATGCTTACTGCCTTACAGAAGGTCATATATTCATCATCAGGCCCTTTATGTTTACAAAGATGCCAAATTTCTGCACTAATTAAGTTGATTAAGGAACTATTCCTTCTCTTTATAAAGTAGAGAGCCTGTGCTGTTTTCAATAATGCACATAAATGGTAAGGTCTTAGAACATTCAGGTAAGTTTCCTTGTTCGTGTTCAGTGTTTTTTTATTTAATGATCTCTGCAACTTATTCTCTGAACTCTAAAGAAAAAGAAGAGGAAAAACACTCCTATAAGGATAACCATATATGCTCCCAAAATTACACAAAAGGAAAAACTAAGTCACACAATAACCATGCCAGCAGCAAAATTTGAAAACAAAGAATGAAAATGCAGATCTGGAAGACAAATGCAATAATGCTGTATGTTGTGTCAACATAGAAATAATACAAGTTAACAAACTGGAAGAAGGGAGAATGAAAGAGGAAAATAAACTAAGCTCACTGATTGCCATACAGGAAATAGGTAAGATTTAAAGACTATCATTAAAAACTGACAAACCAGATAACCAGATAATATAAGGTTAACTAAGAAACCAGTGACTGAGGGCTTTTTTTTTTAAATAAAACAAAGGCACCCACTAGAAGCAAATTCAGATCTTCCTAAGTACCAAAAATAATCTTTTAGTACATTAAAGAACAAAGGCAACACATGCCATAGATAAGTGTAACAAATACAACATTTCTTTTTTTTTATAACACTGCATTATAGTACGTAAAGTACCAAAAAGGACCTACTGCATGATACCTGGTAAGGCAGAATTCTAAGGCAGCCCCCAGGATACCTGCTTGTACACATGACCATCCTGTACTAGGTCCCCCCTGGAGTGTGAGAACAAATTATGAATGTGATAGAAAAAGTCATTAGGTTACATTATATGGCAAAGGTAGAGAGAGGTTAGCCTAGTTGGCTCTGATCTCATCAGACAACCCGAGACTCTACAGTGAGAGAACAAAGTAGTCAGAAAAATTCAAAGCAGCAGAGACACTCTCCTGTTGGACTTGAAGAGGCCAGCAGTATGTACAGAGAAGGCTGTGTGCCAAGGTGTGGTGGGCAGCTTCTAGGAGATGACACCCACAGTCACCAGGAGGTGAACCCTCTGAACAACCAGGGAGCTCAGAAGAGGACCTGAGCCTCAGCTGAGATCACAGCCTGGCCCACCCCCCGATTTCAGCTTACTAAGATTCTGAGCAGAGGACTCAGCTAAGACAGGCCCAACTCCCTGGTCCAGGGAATAATAAATGAGAGGTAACAAATTTGTGTTGTTACTTAGTCTGTGGTAATTTTTGTGCAGCAATAGAAAACAAGGAAGTATACCACTTTCATATAAGAAACAAGAAAATACTTATGTGTCCAGATTTGTGCATTTTATATATATAAAACAAATACATATATATAGGAAGGATAAGCCAAGAGGTAATGAAATTATTTACCTTCAGAGAGAGAGTGGGAATGGGGTGAAAAGAATGAGGGAATGGGAAAGAGGTAGAAGGGACAAAGAGGAAATGACACTTTCTGAATACACTTTTAGAACAAGGCAATATTTCATATACATTAACAATAAATAAATAAAATCACTCTGTATAATAGGCTCCAGTTTCATCCACCTCATTAGAACTGATTCAAATGTATTCTTTTTAATGGCTGAGTAATACTCCATTGTGTATAAGTACCACAGCATTCTTATCCATTCATCTGCTGATGGACATCTAGGTTGCTTCCATGTCCTGGCTATTATAAACAGTGCTGCGATGAACATTGGGGTACACATGTCTCTTTCCCTTCTGGTTTCCTCAGTGTGTATGCCCAGCAGTGGGATTGCTAGATCATAAGGCAGTTCTATTTCCAGTTTTTTAAGGAATCTCCACACTGTTCTCCATAGTGGCTGTACTAGTTTGCATTCCCACCAACAGTGTAAGAGGGTTCCCTTTTCTCCACACCCTCTCCAGCATTTACAGAGTGAAGTAAGCCAGAAAGAAAAACACCAATACAGTATACTAATGCATATATATGGTATTTAGAAAGATGCTAACAATAACCCTGTGTACGAGACAGCAAAAGAGACACTGATGTATAGAACAGTCTTATGGACTCTGTTGCAGAGGGAGAGGGTGGGAAGATTTGGGAGAATGGCACTGAAACGTGTATAATATCATGTATGAAACGAGTTGCCAGTCCAGGTTCGATGCACGATACTGGATGCTTGGGGCTAGTGCACTGGGACGACCCAGAGGGATGGTATGGGGAGGGAGGAGGGAGGAGGGTTCAGGATGAGGAACACATGTATACCTGTGGGGGATTCATTTTGATATTTGGCAAAACTAATACAATTTGTAAAGTTTAAAAATAAAATAAAATTTAAAAAAATTAAAAAAAAATAAAAAAAAAATAAAATCAACTAGGATGGGGCTTCCCAGGTGGCATTACTGGTAAAGAATACGCCTAACAATGCACCAGATGCAAGAGACCAGGGTTTGATCCCTGGGTGGGGAAGGTCTCCTGGAGAAGGAAATGGCAACCCACTCCATTATTCTTGCCTGGAGAATTTCATGGACAGAGGAACCTGGCGGACTAAGGGGCCACAAAGAGTCGGACACAACTGAGCACTTGTCAGCAGTCAGCAGGGTATGGCAGGAATCGAAACAGAACAGTAATGAGTGAATGTAGCTAAATTAAAATGAATAACAAAAGCCCACCAAAGTAGGTAGAGAAGAAAAGAACTAACCCAAATAACTTTGGTCAACACTGTTGCTGCTGCAGCTAAGATGCTTCAGTCGTGTCCGACTCCGTGCGACCCCACAGACGACAGCCCAACAGGCTCCCCCATCCCTGGGATTCTCCAGGCAAGAACACTGGAGTGGGCTGCCATCTCCTTCTCCAATGCATGAAAGCGAAGTCACTCAGTCGTGTCTGACTCTTAGTGACCCCATGGACTGCAGCCCACCAGGCTCCTCCGTCCATGGGATTTTCCAGGCAAGAGTACTGGAGTGGGGTGCCATTGCCTAGTTTGACTAAATATTCTGATTTTGGGGAAAAAAAATCGTTCACAAACAGTGTTAACTTAGCTAGTAAATTTGTTTCTCACAGGGGTATGTGCTAGCATTCTAAAACTACTTTATATGTAGCTTGCTGCTGCTGCTGCTAAGTTGCTTCAGTCGTGTCTGACTCTGTGCGACCCCACCAGGTTCCACCATCCCTGGGATTCTCCAGGCAAGAACACTGGAGTGGGTTGCCATTTCCTTCTCCAATGCATGAAAGTGAAAAATGAAAGTGAAAGTGAAGTCGTGTCTGACTCTTTGCAACCCCATGGACTGCAGCCTAGCAGGCTCCTCCGTCCATGGGATTTTCCAGGCAAGAGTACAGTAGTGGTGTCCCACTGCCTTCTCCCATATGTAGCTTAGGAGTGCACAAGTAAGTAAATATTAATATGTTGTGGCTACAAAAGCAAGGTTTCTCACTTTCGGAGAAAGGAGTTATAATTAAGGGCAAAAGCTAGAATGAGCCCTGCAGTTTATAACTCTTCACTTCATCTGCTGAGGACCTAAAATTAATGATGTCCAGTGCCAATGCCTTTCTCCAAGTAAAGGAACTAGAGCTTTTTGAAGAAATGGCTGATTCTATGGCTGGAGCAGGAAAAATTCAGGATGAGCCTGGAATATCTTATGCTGTCAGAAAGTTAAAATGACTCCTAAAAAATGATGGGAATACGTCAAAAGGACACAGGACCTAACTTTAAGGGACTCCCAGTGGCCACATCTAGAACAATCTGAGCAACACCAACAAATGACAGTAGATTATAACTCATAGGAAAATATCCACAAATCTGTACTGATACAAATAACTGAATAAATAATGAGGGGACAAGGAACAGCTCTTCCTCAGTAAAGCAGAATTCCAACTAATAAATGAAGGACGGATGACTGAAATTAAAAAACCACTATTTGGCAAGCAACACAGCAATAATTATTTCAGACAGGGAATCAATGGATGCTGAAATTAATGAGCAAAAGTAACACAGCTTCAGAATAGCTACCCCTGTCAATCTCCAGTTTTACACACTAAACACATCATTCTGGGCAATTAACATTTAGTATATGCTGTCTACAGTTATGTCTGTGTATGCACCATGTGCGTTGGGGTGTACGTGTCAGTGCTGTCAACTACTAGATTTTTAGGGCATGAACATCTTATCAGTCTTCATAGTCCCTTTGTCTGGTCATGTGACCTTCATAGAACAGGAACATGATAAAATTTACAGATGACACGTGCCTGTCACATCAAAGGCATTACCTGGAATTTCAGTGGAACTCAATGATATTTTAATCCTGAACGGCTCTCCTGTTGCCTCTTAATATTTTTAAGAAAAGCTTTTCCTAAAAGAACTCTGAACTCCCTTTTACATTAAAAGACTCTGTACAGTATACAATAATAGAAGTATTAATAGTAGGCAGACAGCAGGGCCAAATCAAGTGTTTCAGTGAAGAATCCCCAAGTGTTCCACATATTGTTCAAATTTTTTCTTCTGTTAATCGACTTGAGCTAAAACAAAACAGATGACTTTGTAGAAGTGACTCACATGTTCCACACATACTACCTACAACTCAATAGGCGTACAGTAAATACCTGTCATATAAATAAAGCCTGCGTGGCCCTGATCATGTGTTTTCAGAACCAAGAGTCCCAAAGCAGACCACGTCACTGGTCTAACAGGCTTATAACATAGGACTTTCTTCGACAAGAGCCAAGGGACATGACAAAGTGCACTTCATAAAACCTTTCATTCTGAATCAAATTTAAAATCATCATGAATTCATTGTGCAATTGTTTGGTGGGTAAAAACTCATTCACCACAGTGAGATTAACATTTTTAAAACTGTTAATTAAATCCAAATGACAATTCTGAAATCAATTTCACACCCTTGCTCTCTGAAAGAAACTAGCAGCAAATTAAGAAGTTTTTATTGAATACCATGTGTTTCTGAAGCCAAATTGAAACACTACTGAAACTGAAAACACTGGAATATTATCATCTCAGTGGTAGTTTCTCTATAAATTTGGCTTCCATCTCACATAGTGCCGTTTATAATCCTTACTTTACAGTCAGATTGTTCTATACTTGGTTGCTTTTTATCAGTTCTGTCCTTCGTGTCTAAAACGATGCTTGTTATTTGGGGTCAGAACTTGAGTGTGAACTAGGAAGTACAGCAACACTGCGGTCAATGGCCCTTTAAAATTTTGGTCCAACCAAACACTCTACAAAAGGAAAAGCTCACAGCTTCCTGAAGATGGCCCCCTTCCTCCGGCCTCACACTGGCTGGCCCTTGTTTATGTATCAGGCCGTTTTCCAGAGGCCTCAGTCTGACTTACCAGTGCTGCATCCTTCCTGGGGAAGACGGTTAAAAGGGTTCACCAGGATCTGCAGCTGGCTTTATTTGTAAATCAACAATGCTCATTTTCTTTTGTTTTTAACCAGGCCTGTGTCCTCACCAAGCCAGTAGCCTATATGAGCCAAATGACTTGGTAATACTTGAAATGGGTATTGATGCTTTTCTAAGAAAAATTGCAAGATTTTAACTGCCAGCTATTCTACATGCCCAAGTGAAGACTGACTGAGACATTCATTTTATCAGCACTTTATTTTTTATTTTTTATTTTTTTTTATTTATTTTTTTTTTATTCTTCCAATTTTATTTTATTTTTAAACTTTACATAATTGTATTAGTTTTGCCAAATATCAAAATGAATCCGCCACAGGTATACACGTGTTCCCCATCCCGAACCCCCCTCCCTCCTCCCTCCCCACACCATCCCTCCGGGCCGTCCCAGTGCACCAGCCCCAAGCATCCAGCATCATGCATCGAACCTGGACTGGCAACTCGCTTCCCACACGATACTTTACATGTTTCACTGCCATTCTCCCGAATCTTCCCACCCTCTCCCTCCCCCACAGAGTCCATAAGACTGTTCTATACATCAGTGTCTCTTTTGCTGTCTCGTACACCAGGTTATTGTTACCATCTTTCTAAATTCCATATATGTGCGTTAGTATACTGTATTTATGTTTTTCCTTCTGGCTTACTTCACTCTGTATAATAGGCTCCAGTTTCATCCACCTCATTAGAACTGATTCAAATGTATTCTTTTTAATGGCTGAGTAATACTCCATTGTGTATATGTACCACAGCTTTCTTATCCATTCATCTGCTGCATTTTATCAGCACTTTAGTCTCTTTTTACCTAGTACACATTCTTCTAGAAAGGACAGCTGAGTTTTAAAAGATTCTTCTATTTTTCCTTATAAAGAACATTTTCAGAACTCTCAGGCATTATTTAAAAGGGAAAAAAGACATTAAATTGGAAGCTTATCAGATGCTCAATTTAAAATAAGGACAAGTTCAGTGAGAAAATAGTTCCACCTCTCAACTTCCTCTTCCTTAAGAACACTTTCATAATCGCACAACAATCTCAGCCTTCTTTAAGTTTCTGTAGCTCTTACAGACTGCATCATACCATCTGGAACTTACTCTTACAATACCTATTTAAATCATTATTATCTGCTTCTAATCATTGCTTTAAAATGAATCTCTTGCTAATCTAACATTATACATTCTTTAAAGCTAGGAAACAAACATCTACTCTCCTACTCAAGGTTATGGCTGGTATCCTATTGGGCAGTAATAGGGACAGAATTCCTGTTGACTCTGTTTTAATGAATATTGTTAGAGAGGCAATGAAATAATCTTGCAAAACAATGTGACAAGGGGAACAAAAACCAGAACAATCACTAATATCTCAGTTATTTTCTTTTTTCCACCAACCCATGAATATTGCTTCTTCTTTAAAACAAATCTCAATTCAGTTCAGTTGCTCAGTTTAGTTCAGTTGCTCAGTCATGTCCGACTCTTTGTGACCCCATGAATCGCAGCACGCCAGGCCTCCCTGTCCATCACCAGCTCCCGGAGTTCACTCAGACTCACGTCCATCGAGTCAGTGATGCCATTCAGCCATCTCATCCTCTGTCGTCCCCTTCTCCTCCTGTCCCCAATCCCTCCCAGCATCAGAGTCTTTTCCAATGAGTCAACTCTTTGCATCAGGTGGCCAAAGTACTGGAGTTTCAGCTTTAGCATCATTCCTTCCAAAGAAATCCCAGGGCTGATCTCCTTCAGAATGGACTGGTTGGATCTCCTTGCAGTCCAAGAGACTCTCAAGAGCCTTCTCCAACACCACAGTTCAAAAGCATCAATTCTTTGGCGCTCAGCTTTCTTCACATTCCAACTCTCACATCCATACATGACCACAGGAAAAACCACAGCCTTGACTAGACGGACCTTTGTTGGCAAAGTAATGTCTCTGCTTTTGAATGTGCTATCTAGGTTGGTCATAACTTTCCTTCCCAGGAGTAAGCGTCTTTTAATTTGATGGCTGCAAAAACCATCTGCAGTGATTTTGGAGCCCCCAAAAATGAAGTATGACACTGTTTCCACTCTTTCCCTATCTATTTCCCATGAAGTGATGGGACCAGATGCCATGATCTTTGTTTTCTGAGTGTTGAGCTTTAAGACAACTTTTTCACTCTCCTCTTTCACTTTCATCAAGAGGCTTTTTAGTTCCTCTTCACTTTCTGCCATAAGGGTGGTGTCATCTGCATATCTGAGGTTATTGATATTTCTTCTGGCAATCTTGATTCCAGCTTGTGCTTCTTCCAGCCCAGTGTTTCTCATGATATACTCTGCATATAAGTTAAATAAACAGGGTGACAATATACAGCCCTGACATACTCCTTTTCCTATTTGGAACCAGTCTGTTGTTCCATGTCCAGTTCTAACTGTTGCTTCCTGACCTGCATACAGGTTTCTCAAGAGGCAGGTCAGGTGGTCCGGTATTCCCATCTCTTTCAGAATTTTCCACAGTTTATTGTGATCCACACAGTCAAAGGCTTTGGCATAGTCAATAAAGCAGGAATAGATGTTTTTCTGGAACTCTCTTGCTTTTTCCATGATCCAGTGGATGTTGGCAATTTGATTTCTGGTTCTTCTGCCTTTTCTAAAACCAGCTTGAACATCAGGAATTTCAGGGTTCACTTATTGATTAGGAAGTTCAATAATGGAACAAGATTTGCTTAGGCACTGAGAAAAATTTAGTGTCAGTAGGAACAAGGGATGAATAAACCCCCAAAAATGCTAAGATTTCAGATCTTTTAAAGTACTAGTTTCTTGTCTGATTCATAGTTAATTAATTCATCACAAATATGAAAAAGGGTGAAAGATAAGGGAAAGAGGATTTTCCTAATTCCACTCTATAATTGAGCATCCCACTTAAAAAAGCATTACATTAAAATGGATGAAAAAAATTGGTAATTTCAAAGCACTTAAACTAAGATCATTCTCCAGCTGATAAAAGTCAAGACTATAATAACAAAAGAGCACATCTATTAACGAGATGACAAAGCCAAAAATATTGAACTAATTTCCTTGCTAAAAAGCATTACTGAAATATTTCTGATACTCTTTTTTATAGCAAGCAATCTTAGAAAAATCTTCCCTGACATGAAGTTCCTGTTTTTATAGACTGACCATGAGCTTCAATTTAATCTATCCCAGTTGCTTTTGGTAGTAGAAATTATTCTAGCAAAAAATTACATAAAGTAAAGAAAGTGTTCTGAAGGCAAAATGAAGAGATGTGTTATACAATGATCATCTATCTAGGCAACATATTAAAAATCAGAGACATTACTTTGCCAACAAAGATCTGTCTACTCAAAGTTATGGTTTTTCCAGTAGTCATGTATGAATGTGAGAGTCAGACCACAAAGAAAGTTGAGCGCCGAAAAATTGATGCTTTTGAACTGTGGTGCTGGAGAAGGCTCTTGAGAGTCCCTTGGACAGCAAGGAGATTCAGCCAGTCAATCCTAAAGGAAATCAGTCCTGAATATTCATTGGAAAGACTGATAATGAAACTGAAGCTTCAATACTTTGGCCACTTGATGTGAAGAACTGATTCATTGGAAAAGACCTTCATGCTGGGAAGATTGAAGGCAGGAGGAGAAAGGGACAACAGAGGATGAGATGGTTGGATGGCATCACCAATTCAATGAACATGAGTTTGAGCAAGCTCTAGGACTTGGTGATGGACAGGGAAGCCTGGCATGCTGCAGTGCATGGGATCACAGAGAGTCAGACATGACTGAGTGACTGAACTGAGTTAAAAAGTTTGTCAAGAAAATACACTGGTCATAGCAAACACCCTTTCCCAACAACATAAGAGATGACTTTACACGTGGACATCACCAAATGGTCAATACTAAAATCAGATTGATTATATTCTTTGCAGCAGAAGATGGAAAAGCTCTATAAAGTCAGCAAAAAACAAGACCTGCAGCTGACTGTGGCTTAGATCATCAGCTCCTTATTGCAGAATTTGGACTTAAATTGAAGACAGCAGGGAAAACCACTAGGCCATTCAGGTATGATCTAAATCAAATCCCTTATGATTATACACTGGAGGTGACGAGTAGATTCAAGGGATTAGATTTGGTAGACAGAGTGTCTGAAGAACTATGGCCAGAGGTTCACAACATTGTGTAGGAGGCAGTGACCAAAACCATCCAAAGAAAAAGAACTGCAAGAAGAGAAAGTGGTTGTCTGAGGAGGCTTTACAAATAGCTGAGGAGAGAAGTGAAAAGCAAAGGAGAAAAGGAAAGATATACCCAACTGAATGCAGAGTTCCAGAGAATAGCAAGGATAAGAAAGCTTCTTAAGTGAACTTTGGAAAAGACCCTTACACTGGGAAAGATTGAGGGCAGGAGAAGAAGTGGGTGACAGAGGACGAGATGGTTGGATGGAATCATTGACTCAATGGACATGAGTTTGAGCAAACTCTGGGAGATGGTGAAGAACAGGGAAGGCTGGCATGCTGGAGCCCATGGGGTCAGAGAGTCTGACATGACTTAGTGACTAAACAAACAAAACAAATTCCTGAACCAGAATTTATTAAATGGCTGACCCTTAAAATCCCTTCAACAGGAATAATGTTACGTTCCTTTTCCATGTTATTATTTAAAAAAAAAAAAAAAAAAAGGCTTTTCACAGTACATAGCGATCAAGTAGAAATACATACTTTAGATCAGTATCATTCTATTGTATTATAGCATTCATTTTTAAAACCACCCTTGGGACTTCCCTGGTGGTCCAGTGGCTAAGACTCCATGCTTCCAGTGCAAAGGGCTCAAGTTCAATCCCTGGCCAGGGAACAAGATTCCCTATGCATGAACTAAAGAGCTCCCATGCTGCAACTAAAGATCCTCCATACTGCAAGGAAGATCAAAGATCCCGCCTGCTGCAACTAAGACCTGGTGTGGCCAAATAAAATTTTTTTTAATAAAACTACCCTTGAGCTTCCCTCGTAGCTCAGTCAGTAAAATAATCTGCCTGCAATGCAGGAAACCCAGGTTCGATTCCTGGGTCAGGAAGATCCCCTGGAGAAGGAAATGGCAACCCACTCCAGTATTCTTTCCTGGAGAATCTCATGGACAGAGGAGCCTTGCAGGCTACTGTCCATGGGGTCTCAAAGAATTGGACATGACTGAGGGATTAAACCACCACCACCAGCTTTCCTGGTGGCTCAGATGGTAAAGAATCTGTCTGCCATGTGGGAGACCTGGGTTCGATCCCTGGGATGGGAAGATCCCCTGGAGAAGGGCATGGCAACCCACTCCAGTATTCTTGCCTGGAGAATTCCCATGGACAGAGGACCCTGGCAGGCTACAGTCCATGGGGTTGCAAAGATTCAGACACAACTGAGTGACTAAGCACAGCACAGCAACCACCCTTAATAGTCACTATGAAGATAAAATACTTTCAGGTAAGAAGGTAAACAAAGCAAACTTTGGGAGATAAGCAGGTGAGATTTACAAGACTGAAATTTCCTGTGGCCCATGTGGCTTGACTCTGGTGAATGATTAAGAGGACAAGAGCTTTCAATTCACACCTACTGTCCTTTCACAAAACTGAAACGGGATCGAAAACAGCAGCATCCTGGCAGGCCAGCAGCCACTCAGCTGATGCAAAATGTTTTTCCGGCCTAAGCAGCAACCCCAGTGCCCCTACTCACCCCACCCTGGCCCCCTGACCCCTGAATAACTGTGTAGCAAACTCTCTTTCCAGTTTACACTTGAGCAGAAAGAGGAGCTCATAAATCCAGGGAACTTCCTCCTTAAATCAGAGTGGCTTCTTTGCCAGATGCTCATTTTTACTGGCTTTCTTTTTCTCCACACAACAATGAGGGGTGGGGGTGGGGAGGAGATGAAAACACGCTCACTGTACCAATGATTTCCAACAGGCAACAGCAAGAGCGAGCAGGAAGCAGCACAAATATACCACCAAACCTCCCTGGGCACCCCCACGAGCAGTACAATAGAGCAACACAGAGGGCTCTAGAAACGGCAGCATTATTTGAAGCAATTGGCCAGCAAGATGGAAGGCATGAAAGCAATGTAACACATTGAAGATAGTTTTTTCCCCACTTTTGGACACAGTCAGATATTACTTGGCCAGCTACATAACACATTTGTCTTTGCATCCCCACCCATCAGTAAATTTTTTTAATCTCATGTTCTGTTCACACACTGGTCCATCAACAACTTGCTTGGAGCCTGATGATTTTCCTTTTGGTTATTTTCAAGCCTAGAAACCATCTACTGAAGATAGTTTTCTCCAATGGGGAGGGCAAGGCTGAATGGGATTCCCAAGTGTAGGCTGTGGCTCATCTCCAAAGCATGGAATCAACAGGTTTTCTAAGTTTTACACACACACAATCTGGTCCGCAGAAGCTGAAGAGATGCATCTGTGGCCCGTGCATGTAACAGAGCCCTTATACTCTTGGCTCAAAAACAAGTTGGCCCAGAGGCCAAAGACTTCCAGGAAAGTTTATGTTCGAGTACATCATAAACTGTGGCAGTAAAGTCCTCACAGAATCGGCCTGAGCAGGGTGATAATAAGTTTTTAATTTTCAAAGAAAAGGAGTGAACATAAACATCATGTATTTTATCTTCCCTCATCCTTCCAACCTCAAGCCCCCTCCTTGCCCTGATCCCTCATTTAACTCATTCCCTACTGATGCTTTAATTTCATCACACCCATTTCTCACCCATTCCTCTTTTGGTAAATTTCCTCATCAACTCTACTGTGGCAAAATTAACACTAAAACATTTTTAGTACAAGTTTTATATCGCTCCCACTAACAGGCAAAACTAGAGATGGCATCTGGTTTTCTAAATTAGGGAGATTTAAAAGGGTCTACTGCACACTTTCCTCACTCATCCATAAGTAGAAACAAGATGCTGATTCAAAAATCTATTCTATTCATTGTGGTTTATCACTAAAATATAGTGATGCTTCCTAAGGCCCACTTGACTTCGCATTCCAGGATGTCTGACTCTAGGTGAGTGATCACACCATTGTGGTTATCTGGATCATGAAGATCTTTTTGTACAGGTCTTCTGTGTAATCTTGCCACCTCTTCCTAGTATCTTCTGCTTCTGTTAGGTCCATACCATTTCTGTCCTTTATTGTGCCCATCTTTGCATGAAAATGTCCCTTGGTATCTCTAATTTTCTCAAAGAGATTGCTAGGCTTTCCCATTTTATTATTTTCCTCTATTTCTTTGCACTGATCACTGAGGAAGGCTCTCTTATCTCTCTGTGCTATTCTTTGGAACTCTGCATTCAAATGGATGCAGAGTTCCATTTTCTCCTTTGAGAATAAGGAGAAAATCTTTCCTCTTCTCCTTTGCCTTTCACTTCTCTTCTTTTCTCAGCTGTTTGTAAGGCCTCCTCAGACAACCATTTTGCCTTTCTGCATTTCTTTTTCTTGGGAATGGTCTTGATCACTGCCTCCTATACAAGGTCACGAACCTCCATCTATAGTTCTTCAGGCACTCTATCAGATCTAATCCCTTGAATCTATTTGTCACTACCACTGTATAATCATAAGGGATTTGATTTAGGTCATACCTGAATGGTCTAGTGGTTTTCCCTACTTTCTTCAATTTAAGTCTGAAATTGCCAATAAGGAGTTCATGATCTAAGCCACAGTCAGCTCCCAGTCTTGTTTTTGCTGACTGTATAGAGCTTCTCCATCTTTGGCTGCAAAGAATATAATCAATCTGATTTCAGTATTGACCATCTGGTGATGTCCATGTGTACAGTCTTCTCTTGTGTTGTCGGAAGAGGGTGTTTGCTATGACCAGTGCATTCTCTCTTAGCCTTTGCCCTGCTTCATTTTGTACTCCAAGGCCAAATTTGCCTGTTACTCCAGGTATCTCTTGACTTCCTACTTTTGCATTCCAGTCCCCTATAATGAAAAAGACATCTCTTTTGGGTGTTAGTTCTAGAAGGTCTTGTAGGTCTTCATAGAACCGTTCAACTTCAGCTTCTTCAGTGTTACTGGTTGGGGCATAGACTTGGATTACTGTGATACTGAATGGTTTGCCTTGGAAACGAACAGAGATCATTCTGTCGTTTTTGAGATTGCATCCAAGTACTGCATTTCGGACTCTTTTGTTGACTATGAGGGCTACTCCATTTCTTCTAAGGGATTCTTGCCCACAGTAGTAGATATAATGGTCATCTGAGTTAAAGTCACCCATTCCAGTCCATTTTAGTTCACTGATTCCTAAAATGTTGATGTTTACTCTTGCTGTCTCCTGTTTGACCACTTCCAGTTCACCTTGATTTATGGACTTAACATTCCAGGTTCCTATGCAATATTGTTCTTTATAGCATAGGACTTTACTTCCATCACCAGTCACATCCACAACTGGGTGTTGGTTTTGCTTTGGCTCTGTAAATACATCCACCCGCCACAGAGTTCCTAATATCCACAATTCTTCACCTCACTTTCCAACTGACACCAAAACCATGTGTGAAGTTCCTGCAGATTGTTTCAAGTCAATCTAACTTACAGGCATTAATCTAGCTACTAGGTTTAGAGACAAACTGAACAGAGTATAAGAAAGTACTGTGATTAAAAATACATATCAGAACTTTTATGACCACAAAGTCCCTCAGGGACTTTTAGGGACTTTGCTTTTAGAAAATTAGATTTATGCAAAGGTTATCAGAGGCTGATACATTTATGGTCTGACATCATCACTGACATTAAAACTACCTAACATGGTATACAAAGAGCACAGAGCCAGGACCCGATAAATACTTGGGTTTATTTGTTGTCCGGATTATACAGAAGAACCACTCAACAGCCTATTAAAGCAAATAAAACTTGACTTTAATTACCTCACACTGAAGAAAAATCAATACCTTAAGCAGTTTATTGATAACTCATCCCTGTTATATTCTGGTAGAATATCTGTAAACCCTCAAACAACAGGATTATATAAATAACTAAGCCTACCAATACAGGAAATGATAAGATAGCTTTTTCATTCACAATGTGAGAAAGACAAAAGAAAACAAAACAATCCCAAAATACACTTACTCCCTCCCCCTTCAAAAAACTTACAGAATTCAGTAGCCACCCCCAGCACCTCTTCAACCCTTCAGAAAATAAAACTTGAACATCAAGGCTTGTAACTCATAAGGATGTTCCAAAGACTAAGGCAAAGAAACATTAACTTATTTTCAAACTCTGGACGTCTTAATTCCAAAAGCCAAAGAAAGTAAGTTAATAGTAAGGGCTGAGAAAAGATAAAAGTGTTTAACCTTCAAAAGAAAAATCCTATTAATTAGAAACTGCTCTTTCTCCAAAGTAGTCTCAGCTAATTGAGGTCTTATTGTATTTGTTTTTCAGTCGCAAAGTCATGTCCAACTCTTTGTGACCCCATGAACAGCAGCACGTCAGGCTCCCCTGTCCTTCACTATCTCCCAGAGTCTGCTCAAATTCATGCCCACTGAGTCAGTGATGCCATCTAACCATCTCACCCTCTGCTGCCCCTTCTGCTTCTGCCTTCAGTCTTTCCCAGCATCAGGGTCTTTTCCCATGAGTTGGCTCTTCGCATGAGGTGGCCAAAGTACTGAAGCTTCAGCATCAGTCCTTCCAGTGAGTATTCAGGGACTCTAGCATTATTCTAGGATTACTGTATAGGGCTGTTCATAATAATCCAAAATGTTGACTTGTGTTAGAACAATAAGACCCCAGTGCCCACATCTCTACTACTCAGCCTCAGCTATATAAAGAAAGCATCAAATATTAAGAACATAAAAAATTCTCCTAAAATAAAGGGTGGTGGGAAACTTGAGACTTGTGACACACACGAGTATGCAGGGTGGCAGGAAACATCCTTTAAATTAGATTAATTGTATAGCAATTAGCTGATTCCAGAAGGGGAGCAAATACCAAACAGCTGGAAGGTGATCACACAGACCTTCCACAAGCCAAGCAGAACAGCAACACACTTGAGCTGGGCTCCTGGTAACCACTGGACCAGCATGATCCATTTTTGTCTCAAGATACCCATGCCTTTTCCAAGAAATCAAGCAATTATTCCTAAATACATTTCCACCTTTAAGTACTCTTCAAAAACCGCATGTTCCTCCCATGTCCCTGCACAGCCTGGGGTGTAGTTTAACAAACAGGTACGTTTTTAAAGCTTGCTCTTGGCAATGAATTCATTAAGCTTCCTCTCAAACTGTTCTTTCCCTATAAAATGCAGGGGAGGGGTACTCTTGCTTAAGAGGCAAATGCAAAAAAAAAAAAGGAGGCAAATACAGCTCCCCACCCTCTCCGCCCCCACCCCCGCCCCACAGGAGAACAATATCCTTATTCAAAGAGTCACTGGATTTCCCCTTCATGGAATACTCTTACCACACTTGGGTTAAATATGCTTTTTTTTTTTTTTTTAACATTTATAATGTTATTGTATGGAGGAAGTATTTTCAGTTTTTAAAAAAACCATCAGATAAATTTTCAATACACACAAATTGCTTTTAAGTTGAAAACAGCCCATTTCAGAGTATTTTAAACTCTAGAATAATTTTACTTTAAAAATAAAAATAACCAACAGCAAACATCAAATACCTACTCTTCTACTTCTGCTGAGTGTCCTTGAACATGATCATCTCTCAAAGCCAGGAGCTACCGGAAAAACCCCAAGACAGTCTGCCACATTCAGCATTCTTTTTTCCAAGACACAAAACACTGATGCACCACAGACTCCCAATTCCCCAAGAATGTCTTGTTTTCCTTCAGTAAAGCAAATCTGTTCTGCATCACTGCTTACAGTCTGAGCCCTGAAGCCATTGATCTCTCCTTTTAATTAGGCTTGTTCATTGAGAAAATGGCAACACGGACTTTCAACATTACATAAGCAAGAAAAAAGGTACTGGGTGCCAAGACCTGGGACTGAGGCAAATATTTAAAGTCATTTTGTAAATGTTAGGTGTCTGATGGAAAAACTGAGAAACCCTGGACCTGCACACCAATGGCACTGTTAAAATTCAGCATGTGAGGAGGAAAGGAGGCCAAAATAAACCACATGCGAAGGAGCCATTACATTAGAAATTGCTTACTTGGGCAGTTTCTGATTCAAAACAAATGCCCAGTGGAGGGGATCCATAATCTGGCTCCAACTCTACACATAAAGCTCTAGTGATGAACACCTGCACCCTTTATAAATCTATCATAAGAGTCTTTATCACAAAACTGCATCTTCCTTACCCCAAAACAGGAGCCTGGATCATGGGTAGTTTCCGCCCCTCCCCAGCCTGGCCCCCCACATGGAAACTGTGTCTGTGTATGGATTTCTCAAGAGACTTCAAATTTTTGTAGCTATTAGCTACAAATAAATAGCTTCAAGAGAGGACCGATCCCTATAGTAAGTAGTCTAGAAACATGCACAGCTACAGTGCTGGAGCCTTGGCAAGCTCTCTGCTGGTGAAGCAGAGCATGGACACAGTAATGAGCTATTAAATGCAAATAATGTCCATGTGGAATCCTTCCGTAGGAGGGAGGGCGCTAGTGAGAGAGCAGAGGACGGCAGTCAGCCTGGCCGTCTGCTGTTCAGCTCCTGATGACAACTCCTAAGGGCTCATCCCTGGGAAGAGTTTTGAGCTACCATGACTAGGTTTAGGAAGTCTGCCATACACGTCATGTGCCAAGTTCATGGACAGAATCCAAATGCAGTTAGCTGAACTGGGTTGAAAACCTCTTGAACCCACAGGCAAAAACTAGTAGACTTGTCACTTTCTTTTTTGCTTTTTTTTTCTTTTTTAAAACATGTCTGTCGTTCTGGTTATGGAAATAGTTGATTCTAATTTTAACCAATACCTACTACTGTTTCAGCACATTCCTCTGGTTAAAGGAAACTATGACTTTCCAGTCAGTGACTGTAATGACACAGACATGAACTTGGAGAATTAAGCTTCCAGTTTTCAGCCACACCAAGATGTTATTCTAAGTATTTCTTTTTAAAGTTAATGTGTCATGATCTTTATGGAATTCCTATTACTATAGGATTATACCGTAAGATTTATTTTAATAGCCTCATATACTCAAATACAGTTGATACACAAAAACTTGCATCCCCTGACAGAAAGAGATGGATTTCTTTTTTCGTTCATTTTTTTCAAATAGAATGAAAGATTCTTAGCCTCAGTGAGCCTGCAACCAAGGAGAGATGTTTTTAACTCATGAAACAGAGGGTGTTGTACTCAGTTGTGTCAGACTCTTTGCGACCCCGTAAGCTAGAGCCTGCCAGGCTTCTTTGACCGTGGGATTTTCCCAGGCAAGAGTACCAAAGTGGGTTGTCATTTCCTTCTCCAGGGGAACTTCCCAACCCAGGGATCAAATCCATGTCTCCTGCATTGGCAGGAGGATTCTTTATCACTGAGCCACCTAGGAAGCCCCATGAAACAGAGGACCACACGAAAGAATTCACAGAAGACGACCTAGAGAAAGACAGTTAACTCTTTTTCTTAATAATTCATCAATGACCTCAGTTTTTTTTTTGTTTAGTTGTTAAGTCATATCTGACTTTTGCAACCCCATGTACTATAACCCGCCAGGCTCCTCTATCCATGGGATCTCGCAGGTGAGAACAGTGGAGTGGGTTGCCATTTCATTCTCCAGGGGATCTCTGTGACCCAGGGATCGAATTCACATCTCCTGCATTGGCAGGCAGATTCTTTACCACCTAGCCATCAGCAAAGCCCGACCTTGGTTTACCTGATGTTTTCAAAGACTATAAAAGAGTAATAATTGGGACAGTATTACTGTCCCAGGAAAAGCAGGAAAAGCAGTAGTACCTGCACTAGTTATGATGGTGGGGTGCAGCAGCAGCCAACATTTATAGAATGCCAGAAACATTCAAAGGCTTTGAAAAATATTTAATTGTCACCACTACCCTATGGAGGAGGTAAGTACAATTATCCCCATTTTGTAGAAATGAAGAAAATAAGGCATCAGTTCAGTTCACTCACTCAGTCATGTCTGACTTTTTGCGACCCCATGGACTGCAGAACGCCAGGCTTCCCTGTCCATCACCAACTCCCAGAGCTTGCTCAGACTCATGCCCACTGAGTCAGTAATGCCATCCAACCATCTCATTCTCTGTTGTCCCCTTTCCCTCCTGTCTTCAATCTTTCCCAGCATCAGGGTCTTTTCAAAAGAGTCAGTTCTTCACATCAGTTGGCCAAAGCATTGGAGCATCAGTCCTTCCAATGAATACTCAGGACTTATTTCCTTTAGGATTGACTGGTTGGATCTCCTTGTATATGGCATATGGCACAGAGAAGTTTTTTAAAAAAATACTCAAGTCATTCAGCTATTAAGCCAGAATTCAAATCAAAATGTCTAGGTTAAGAATCTATACTCCTTTTATCACATGGTCTCATACACAAAACCCATCAAAGCCAGTCTTATGAAAATGACCACAGACATTTCTTCAGAGATGACATACAGATGGCCAATAGGCACATGGAGAGATGCTGCTGCTGCTAAGTCACTTCAGTCGTATCCGACTCTGTGCGACCCCATAGATGGCAGCCCACCAGGCTCCGCCATCCCTGGGATTCTCCAGGCAGGAGCACTGGAGTGGGTTGCCATTTCCTTCTCCAATGCATGAAAGTAAAACGTGAAAGTGAAGTCGCTCAGTCGTGTCCGACCCTCAGTGACCCCATGGACTGCAGCCTTCCAGGCTCCTCCATCCATGGGATTTTCCAGGCAAGAGTACTGGAGTGGGGTGCCAATGCTGAACATCACTAATTAGTAAAGAAATGCAAACCAAAACTACCATGAGGTATTACCTCACTCCTGTCAGAATGGCCATCATCAAAAAGTTTATAAATAATAATGCTGGAGAAGGTGTAGAGAAAATGGAACCTTCCTACACTGTCGGTGGGAATGTAAACTGGTGCAGTCACTATGGAGAACAGTATGAAGGGTCCTCAAAAAACTAAACATATAGCTGCCATATGATCCAGCAATCCCACTCCTGGGCATATATCCAGACAAAACTGTAATTCAAAAACATACGTACACCCCTGTGTTCACAGCAGCACTCTGTCCATTGACAGATGAACAGATAAAGATATGGTACACAAATACAATGGAATGCTACTCAGCCATAAAAAAGAATGAAATAATGTCATTTGCAGCAACATAGATGGATCTACCAGGTGGTGCTAGTGGCAGTGAACTCACCTACCAATGCAGGAGATGGAAGAGAAGCAGGTTCGATCCCTGGGTCAGGAAGATTACCTGGAGAAGGAAATGGCAACCCGCTCCAGTATTCTTGCCTGGAGAATCCTGTGGACAGTGAAGTCTGGTGGGCTATGGTCCATGGGGTTGCAAAGAGTTGGACATGACTGAAGCAACTCAGCATGCATGGGTGGATCTAGAGATGATCATACTAAGTGAATCAGAAAGACAAATAACCATATGATATCACTTCTGTGTGGAATCTAAAATATAACACAAATTAACCTATATATGAAACACAAACCAACTCAAAGACATGGAAAACAGATTTGTTTTTGCCAGGCTTGGGGTTGGGGTGTTGGGAAGGGATGGATTGGGAGTCTGGGGTTAGCAGGTGCAAAGTATTATTGATATATGTATAGAATGGATAAACAAGTTCTAACTATATTCAAAATCCTGTGATAAATCATAATGGAAAAAAAAATTTTTTTAAGAATGTATATATGTGTATAACTGAATCATTTTGCTATACAGCAGAAATTAACACAACATTGTAGCCAGCAGGGAAGCCCATAAATCAACAGTAAGTCAATTTAAAACAATTTTTAAAAACAAAATCAACATTTTTTTAAAGCTATAAAGTGAAAAAAAATGATGATAAACTTCCCCTCAGGCTGATGAGTATCAGAGAAGAACAAGAATGAGTAAGACTCAATGCGTCACATTATCACATACTGTTCAGTATGAGTCCTGCTATTTGTGGAACAAATATGCTGCTTCAAGATACGAATGGAAAGGAATCCATGTACATGCAATTAGGCTGTATCTAGAAAATTAACATCAACTGGAGGAAAAAGAAAATCCTATGCTCTCCTTAAAAAAAAGTGTTTTTTGGTAAAAGACAATACACAGTTCCAGTTTTGTGGATTTAAGTTGTTGTTGTTTTAAAGGTATGCATGCTAAAGCTTTGTTATTTCTTCCTTTTAAAGCATAGTGTTCATTTAGGTATTTGAGACTTTCACAGGGACCTGTCATTGACTATTTACCTAAGATCTGGCAGAGAAAGGTAAGAATGCTGCCTCCTGCGTCCTTAACAAGGCTCTACTGTGCTCAGTGTAGCCAAGGTCACCTGAGCAAATCCACTGGGCTCCTCTCCATGGTGAAGGAGAATTCACAATTGAAATCAGTTTGTGTAAAGCTGGCCAAGGCAGTGTGATTTTAAGAGGCAACTCTGAGAATTACCCAAACACCTGAATGGAGTCATAAAGGAAGGCAGTGATTCCCCAGGCAAGCATTAAGGGTTTATTTACGCAACTAAGTTTTCCTCCATCAGTCTACTAAGAATGGTCCAAAAGCAGTAAACTGAAAATAGGATATAAATAAAACTTTTTCGACAGGATGTTAATTTCCTAGAAGATGTATCAATTATCAGGTTGATCTGAACAACAGAGATGACATACCTGAACAATCCTACATGTAACAAAAGCATCTAACCTGAATTGCTTAGTTTAGATAACACAGTATGCAGGTAGGCTGTTCTACAAATTAGGGTCACCTGAGAAGTTTCATTAAAAAGTATGGATGCCTAGGCTCTGCCCTAACAATTAAAGCAGAATCTCTGGGGAACGTGAGATTTTTTTAAAGCTCCCTACTTTGAATGCCGGAGAAGGCAATGGCACCCCACTCCAGTACTCTTGCCTGGAAAATCCCATGGATGGAGGAGCCTGGTAGGCTGCCGTCCATGGGGTCGCACAGAGTCGGACACGACTGAAGCGACTTAGCAGCAGCAGCAGCAGCACTTGGAATGCATATGGAACCAGGATAAAAAGAAATACTATTTCTTTTAACAAAGCCAGTATCTTATTTTTGGCTGTTTAAAGTGCTGTATCAGTCAGAGGCATCATCTGAAAGGAAATGGATGATTATGAAGGAGGGGAAGTGTTAAATTTGGTCAATTAAATATTTTAAGAAAATATAGCATAAACTGTTTTTTTTTTTCAATTAAGTTATCTCTTGGGGGATTTAAACCTTAAGTAAAAACCTGATGATAAGCAGCAGATAAATACAGAGATATCTTATCTAGAACTCTCCTACTGAAAAATAATTTTTAAAAATATAACCTGAACTTCTTATACAGGTAGTATTTTCTTTAGAGAGCAATAAAAGAGTACCTACAATAAATTTATTTAAACACCCACACAGAGGCTGACTGGCTATGCAGAAACACATACATTATGTTTAAAACCTGCTAACAGATATGAGAGATGTTGCTGTGTATTGCTATTGTTGTCAAGTCACTCAGCTGTATCTCTTTGTGACCCCATGGACTGTGGCCTGCCAGGCTCCTCTGTCCATGAGATTCTCTGGGCAGAATACTGGAGTGGGTTGCCATTTCCTTCTCCAGAGGCTCTTCCCGACCAAGGGATAGAACTTGCATCTCCTGCTTGGCAGGCAGATTCTTTACTACTGAGCCCCTGGAGAAGTTCATTCCTGTGTGCACGTATTTTACAAAATTCAATAAGTGTGTACAGACACACAAAAGCCAAAATTTTGTTTCTACTATGCTCAAAAGTAAGTCATCCAGGAGGGAAACACCAGGGTCCTATTCACAGACCATCTAGAGGTCTCACTGGAAAAGCAAACAGTGCACTCAAGTCTGGCAATATATTTTTTTAATGCATACATTTGGTTTTGCTGTATGGAGTTTTCTTGAAAATGCCTATTATAATGAATCCCAGGTCACTGCACAGACCAATTAGCCCTTCATAAATAGTCAGAAGACCCTTAACAGTCCCTTGGACTGCAAGGAGTTCAAACCAGTCAATCCTAAAGGAAATCAACCCCAAATATTCTTTGGAAGAACTGATGCTGAAGCTCTAATACTTTGGCCTGAAGTGAAGAGCCGACTCACTGGAAAAGACCCTGGTGCTGGGAAAGACTGAAGGCAGGAGGAGGACAACAGAGGATGACATGGTTGGATGGCATCACCAGCTGGATGGACATGAGTTTCAGCAAACTCCAGGAGAAAGTGAAGGACAGGGAAGCCTGGCGTGCTGCAGTCCATGGGGTCACAAAGAGTCACACATGACTGAGTGACTGAACAACAACAGATGGTCAACATTCCCAAAGTTATTTTTGATATAGAAATTATCTAAGTAAACTATCTTGGATGCAACTCCTAACTCTAATTCAAACAAAAGGGGAATATTATTAGACTTATGAGTTGTAGCTGTTAGATTAGGTCTGCTAGGCCAACAGGTAGTTGTAGTCTGATGCATCGTCAAGATTTGAGTCTGTCTGCTCAGGGTCAGCTACACCACCTAACCTGCCTCATTGTGGGATCCAGGTTGAAGAGGCAGTAGCTAGCTAGAGCATATTTTTCTCATGGCAATCACAGAAGCACCACAGCTCTATTACACTTGAAAGTGAAGTCGCTCAGTCGTGTCTGACTCTTTGCTACCCCGTGGACTGTAGCCCACCAGGCTCCTCTGTCCATGGGATTCTCCAGGCAAGAATACTGGAGTGAGTTGCCATTTCCTTCTAAGCCATCTGATTGCATCATTCATTTATATTTCATTGGCCAAACAGGTTACAGTCCAAGTTCAACATCAATGAAGCAGGAAAAATACTCTCATGTAATGTAAGTCACATAGCAGAGGAGGAAAGTGAGACATGAAAATAATTTAATCTACAGCATCCATGATCCATAAATCTGCCACTTATAAGACAAACCCAAAAAAAAGGAGGGTTGGTGCAAACCTGACACCACCACACAGACTCTAAAAATGCTGTATTTTTTTAAAGTAAGGTGGCAACGAGGATGAGAAGCTCTGAAACTGTGGGAGGAGCCAAAGAGTGGTACCAGTGATGAAGTTGTTGCTGAAGCATGTATGATGAAATAGTTTAAATAGAACAGGTTCATGAAAACAGAATGAGAAATGCAGATTTTCCAAATTCATAATAGTTTAGGTATAACTAACCTTAAGAACGCATGTGCGCATGCGCCCGCGCAGTTGCTCAGTCACGTTCGACTCTCTGCGGCCCTACGGACAGTAGCCCGCCAAGCTCCTCTGCCTATAGGATTCTCCAGGCAAGACTGCTGGAGTTGCCATTTCCTCCTCCAGGTTCAATTTCAGACCCAGAAAATGAACCATGTCTCCTTGCATTGGCAGGTGGATTCTTTACCACGGAGCCACCGAGGGCGCATAATCCTTAATATATTTTCCATTATTTTATCTACATTCTGTGAAAGTTAGATATTCAAACTCAAAATTTGGGATCTCTCTCAAGAAAATAGGATATTGCCTTATTTGAGGACTGCCTTATATTCAGGTTCGTACAGTTTCTATTGCTGTATCTGCTTTAAAAATTCACAAGGCCACAAATGCATCTGGTCTTTCTACTTGGTCCACGTAACCTTTTTAGTAAAGATTGTCTGTCTTTACGATACTTCTATCAGTAAATACAAAGCAATAAAAATGCCTGAAATTCAGCTTGCATGCTACATCTGTCTTTATATCACGACTATTTGTTCCAACACTCGATGTTAAACACATATGATTTTCAATGTAAAGAACCAGTTCTTACTAACACTTCCCCACCATAACACTGGATGATGATCTGTAATTCTGTTCTTTGGTGTATTTTACCTGTGTACAATGATAACTGAGATATATTTCCATCAGGTTTTTCAGACAATGTAACCTTGGTCCCCCAGGTCCCTGAAGGCACTAAAGGAGCCTAGGAAAGTAGAACTGTTTTGCTTTTCACTAGTTTATACACTGTGGCTCTGTATAAGTTTTAATTTGGGAAACCAAGGTTCCATTTTAATTTTTTTAACCACCAGTTATGAATTATCAATAGTGTTTAGACCAGTTTATCCAAGGGCTCAAGTTTCCTGAGGTTTGGTGTAGTAGACTGTGCTGACTCGGTAAAAATTACAAGTGGTATGAAGCAATAATGTGGCATTAAATTTAGAACCTGCTATGTTTACATGTATATAGTTTGTGAATATATATACACCATGCATCACTTCCAAAGACACCTTTACTGGAAACATGTCAGACCATAATTATAAAGGATACAAGTCATTTTTATATTGTTATTGTGCAACCTATACTCAGTGTCCATCTTCTGCTTCCTTCTGCCTTTAAAAAAAAAATGTGTGAGTGCAAAATTATGTTAAGAACTCCACCTATTTGGGAATGACCAGGATCTGAGAGGCTCCAAAAACCTAAATCAATCAATCAACAATCTGCTCAAGACTCATCTTATTTGTTATCTTTTTTTTAAAGACCCTGATTTGTCATGATCTCAGACCAACAGGAAGCAAAATTGAAAGGATTCAAAGAATCAAAACCCAAGTTTGAGACAAGGTGGGTAGCCCAAGAGCAGAATCTGGACACCACAGTTGAAGATTTCTCAAAGGTCATCTAACCCCAATGCCTCATTTTACAGATGATGAAGAGACTTTCCTAGTTCACACAGATATTCCTTTAGCTCCCAGCCATCTCAGAATTTACTAAGAAAAATTTCAGTTCCACAAGTGAAAGCTAATGATGAGTTGACTTTTCTCTAGTAAGTTTTTGTGGATTTAAGGAGCTCACAATCAGCCAATATTCCCTGTTAACCGAGGCAGCAAAATATTTTTCTTAATTGTGCAGGATCAATATGACCAACTTTCTGACTAGGGAGGGTTATCAAGCTACTTTGCCATATACTTTTCAGAAAACTTAAAACATTCCCATACTTTTTGTGTCTAACCAGGGGTATTTCCATGTTTTGGGAACTAAACAGTGTTTATAATTCTGATGTCTGAAGACTGCGAAAGGTCAAGATCCAGATGATCAATGCAATTTCCCAGATAGGAAATCCTGCCTCCAAATTAGTCAGACAAGGGACTCACCTCTCAGCCCAGACCTCCTCCCAGGAGCTCTTATTGCTTAGAGGTGAGGATTTCAAACAGCACAATTATTATTTCTCAAAAACCCCATAAACATCTGTCAGACACTAACTTCTGGCAGGGTGTTTGGTCTTGAGTGGAGAATTCTTATAGAGTCTGGATGACCTTTGTGCAAGTCAAAGTCCATCCCTCATCTATAAAATGTTGGGGATACTTTTATGGGAAAATATATAGAAAACAAACACAAATGGCTAATAAAAATATATCACCAAAGAGTAAAGATAGCTGATCCTTTAAGGACAGTCATTCCTAGAATGGTGCAAGCTTGGGTATTTCAACCAGCTGCCACCGAAGACTCATTGAAAGGAAGTCATGTTGTTGACATCATTCACAGGCTCTTTAGGATACCATTTAAGGCAAAAACTTTGAAATGAATTATCATTGTGTTCATAAAATAGAAGGGACTACTCCAACCCTGAAAACCATGATATGGCAGGCACCCCACTCAACAGATAGCTGGCCTTACTAAAAATGTATAATCACCCATGATGTTAAATCTAAGATTGAGCCCATTTTCAGTTTCAACACCTCAGTCTAAGAGGCTGAACATCTATCCTCATCCTCTCGATATACACGTCTAAAAATTAAAAAGAAATAAAACTAACAGCTTTCAGAGTCATTCAGAGGCAAACTAACATCCCAGAATTTACTCAACAGCTACAAGACATATAGCTTGTACTTTATATGGATGCAACGATGACTCAGATACAGACCCTACCTCAAAAATTCTAGTACTCTTATCACCATGTACTTTACACTTGAATAGTAGTAAGTTTTGAAAATGATTTAACTTACTCATCTTCGCATAATTATTTAAGGTGAATTATTTATATAGTTTTCTTCATTTTATAGATAAGCAAATAGATTTCAAAAGATTCAATCACCTGCCCATAGACAGTAAGCTGTAGGGACGTGGCCTCCAAAAAAAAGACAAAAATCCTTGCAACCAACTCAATGATACACATAAGACAACACTAACACCCCCTTCAAATGGCTATATGACTGCTTTCCTCCGCTTCCGGGCCTTCAGATCAAGCACTGTAAAGTAAAATCTCCACAGCCATTAATATATAGTTCCACTCAGACCGAACTAATGGTCATTAGCGTTCATCAACAAAGCTCAGCCTACACATGCATTTGAAATAAGTGCTGACTGCATTTTAATTATATCAGATTACTTAAGCTCGTTTTCCATTCAATTAAAATGCTTTGCAATGAGAGGTACAACTCTTCAACCAACATTCAGATAAAAAACAATTGTGAGTCACAGAGCCAAGGGCCTTTCCTGATGTCGGAATGGAGTGGCACAGGGCATGACCACCAGATGACATTCTGCTTAGGAAAGCAAGATGAGACAAGAGCAAGACAGTTTCTTGGTTTGGTTTTAAGTAAATTTGGCCTCTGATGAAACAAACTCCTGAGGGGCAGAAAATCCCAAATGGGATAAAATCCACAAATATTCATGGTCCAAGAAATTCAGTATGTGCCTTTCTTACACTAAGAGTTTCCTAACAGAGGAGTAATGTCAATATTTTCTATGGAGACCTTTCAATGCTTGGTCTGCACACACAGTATGAAATAAAGAGCGAAAGCAACTATTCAGACAGAAACAAAATGCAATCTTTGGCCTTGATTTTTTGGATATTGTAAGCCCAAGGAACTTTGACGCATAATATCTCCACAATTTTCTCAATTCTCTGAACCACCATGTGAGTACTGTATATTAGACACCTCGGTAAATTATCAAGAAGCAGACCATAAACAGTATTTGGGGGACTCCTGGATCCTCTGTATGCCGTTCCCACAACTGAAGGGCAGTGACTCAAAGCACACATATACAAATGTATAGGCATTAAAAAAAAAAAAAATTCACACACAAAAATCACCTTGACTTTATGCAAGGCATAAGTTCTTTTTATTCGATTACTATATTCCTTTCCTATACAAGTCATAATATCACGACCAACTACCTACTACATAGATTCCAAGACCCAATCTTGATGAAGTGAAAGAAAGTGAAAGTCGCTCGGTTGTGTCCGACTCTCTGGGACCCCATGGACTATACAGTCCATGGAATTCTCCAGGCTAGGATACTGGAGTGGGTAGCCTTTCCCTTCTGCAGGGAATCTTCCCAACCCAGGGATCGAACCCAGGTCTCCAGCATTGCAGGCAGATTCTTTACCAGCTGAGCCACAAGGGAAGCCCAATCTTTATGAATAACTTGGGAAAAAAATACTTCACTGGGTCTCATGACAACACACAGTGGACCCACACCGAGAAGAAGGCTCTACCACAGGCCATCATAGTTCCCCAAGCAGGAACTTGCGGTATTTTTAACTTCCTTAAACATCTATTTTTAAAACTCTATGTACATTATTCCTCTTCATCTTCACAATCGCCCTAAAAGCAGATACCATTGTTTGCACCTCTTTATAGATGGGAAACCGAGGCTCAAAAAGGTCAAGCAACTTGCCCTAAGTTACATGATCAGCAGCAGAGTTAGAATGCATAAGCAAACCATGTGACTACAAAGGAGACTCTAGGAATGGTATAACCACGGCACAGCACATCCACGATCCCTTATCTGAGTCAAAAGTAATTCGGAATTCACAATTCTTTCAGAACTTAGTAAAGTAACAAACAGCACGAGGTCCTCTTTAATCCTCACACTGGGGCCTGGGTTAAAACAGTAGACAAAACAGTAGCAGAAACAATGCACACTAAGTTAGACAAGGCAAGGCTGTAGGTAGCCTGACTTTAGCTGAGGTCAGGGTGACTGCCAGGAGAGCTCAGTTTGGCCAGGCTCTGCCTACCAATGAATTACTGTAAAAGAAAAACTTTCCTGAAGCTTTTAATCTGAAATACGTACCAATACAGAGATGCGGACCTGTACAAAAAGAGCACAAATTGAGGTACCGGTGATGGAACTGGTTTCACATGCACTAACTGGACATCAAGAGCCTGTTGATTTTCTATCATCAGGAATTAGAAGATACTAATGATGGACGGCATCATTGACTCCATGGACATGAGCTGGAGCTAACTCTGGAAGACAGGGAAGCCCAGTGCTCTGCAGTCCGCGGGGTCGTAGAGAGTCAAGACATGGCTTAGCGACTGAACAACAACAGAAGATACTAAACCAGGTACCTGAAGACATTTCAGGACACCACTGGGAGGTTTCTATTTCAATAAATATGTCTGATTCATAAAGCCTCCACTACTGGAACATCAAAAGGCCAGGCTGATCAGAGTGATGAAATCACTTAGCCAGACCATATTATCATAAGACTGGAGAAGGCAGTGGCACCCCACTCCAGTACTCTTGCCTGGAAAATCCCATGGACGGAGGAGCCTGGTAGGCTGCAGTCCATGGGGTCACAAAGAGTCGGACACGACTGAGCGACTTCACTTTCACTTTTCACTTTCATGCATTGGAGAAGGAAATGGCAACCCACTCGAGTGTCCTTGCCCGGAGAATCCCAGGGATGGGGGAGCCCGGTGGGCTGCCATCTCTGGGGTTGCACAGAGTCGGACACGACTGAAGCGACTTAGCAGCAGCAGGAGTCGCTATTATATCGTCACTTTGTGTTTGAAAGGAAACTCATCTTTCTTCCAGTGGGTAGTGTACAACCCAGTCTAGCTGAGAGCAGGTCTGATGACCTTCTCAGATTTGGCTGTGCTCTGGAATCCTCTGGGGCACTTTCAGAAATCTCAATGCCCAGGTCCCACTCCTGAGGCTGTGATTCAGTCAACATGGGTTCAGCATAGGGTTCAGCCTGGTATTTGCCAATTTCAAAAGCTCCCCAGAGGGCACCTATTATGCAGCTAAGTTTGAGAACTGCAGAGTTATAAGACACACGCTAAGATGTGTCTCATCTTGTCTCAAAGAAAGCTAAGTTTGAGATGTGTCTCATCCTTGTCTCAAAGAAAGCCCTTGACGATGTCATAAACAGAACACTGTTTTCCAAAATATCATCATCTGGAACCTCAAACTAGCTAATAACTGGCCTCCAAGTGATCCGGCATAAGAAAAGGTTCCTATTTATAAATTTCAGGGAGTGTGAGAAGGCAGGGTTAAAAGTTTCTAAATCTAACCACAAGGAAACAAATGTTGGCTCCAGCTCTGGAGCAGGGCAGCTTCAGACCCCAGCGCCGACCCCACACCCCCACGTGGACTGTACTGAGAGCTCATTCTTTTGCTTATTTTTGGTCCCTTGCTTTTTTAAGGCACCCTGCAGTCAAGTGCCAGGTACAGGAAACTAAAGAGCTTTCTGGTAAATAATTTGCCTTTCTTTGTCAAGAAGAATAAATATATCTTACTTGCTCAAAGTAAACAGCCTCTCACTCCTCAGAGGATCAAAATGAGGGGCTGAACAGCCTCACTTTGTTTAGTGAAGAACATGATTTGTAACTGCATTTTCCCAAAGGCAGAATGTGGTCCCAAATTGCCCAGGGAGTTAGACTCAGATCCCTTGGATGTTCAAATGGTACAAAGGGCAAAAATGAAAGGCTGGCTCAGATAAAACTAAGACAACAGCCTCCAGGACTTCTCTGCATGCTCTTTTTTCTTTTCTTTCTTTCTTTATTTTAATGGCACAGCTTGGGAAATTAAATCTTTTGAACAACTTAGTTACATTCTTTGCCTCTTTAAACATGAAAGGGAGGTCTCTTATGTGAAGCCAAACATTCTCTAACACTTCCCCAGAACAGGGTTTGGTCATACTATGAGAAATCAAGGACAAGGCCAGCTAACTGTTTGTAGGAAGCCAATCCTCCACTTTGAAAAAACAATTACATTAACAGCCTTCATTAAAAGAACATGCAGCTCTGAAGTTCCTGCTCTGTTCCCTCTTTCAAATGAGAATTGTATACATTACACTTTCTCTAACTCAATGTCAAATTAGCTAACTTGGGTCTCCAATTCACATTATAACCAGAAAATAAGATTCACTCCTTCCTGGAACTATATATGACCATTAAAATCACTTTAATTCCATAATACAATTCAAATCCTGCATATAAATCTGGAATTAAGCTTGCAAAGGGACTCTAGAAGTGTCATTGTGAGACTGTATTGGCAGAACTACATAGTGGCCCTAGGAGGAAAACTAGTTGATGGGTATATTTTCATTACAGAGTATTATGGCGTTGGAGAAGACTCTTGAGAGTCCCTTGGACTGCAAGGAGATCCAACCAGTCCATTCTGAAGGAGATCAGCCCTGGGATTTCTTTGGAAGGAATGATGCTAAAGCTGAAACTCCAGTACTTTGACCACCTCATGTGAAGAGTTGACTCATTGGAAAAGACTCTGATGCTGGGAGGGATTGGGGGCAGGAGGAGAAGGGGACGACAGAGGATGAGATGGCTGGATGGCATCACTGACTCGATGGACGTGAGTCTGAGTGAACTCCGGGAGTTGGTGATGGACAGGGAGGCCTGGCGTGCTGCGATTCATCGCAAAGAGCTGGACACGACTGAGCTGAACTGAACTGACTGAAACTAGGAAAAGAGAAAATTTCAATCTCCTTTATAGATAGTATTTCCATCTTTACCAGTTTTTCCTCTGCTTAAGACCTAAAACAAATGTCCTAGTTATCAACTACAGTTGACAAGTCATAGACAACAATCTTTTAAATACTGTCCTCTAAATCCTCAAGTAAGAAAACAGCCAATAGAAACATGTAAAATATCATGTATGAAACGAGATGCCAGTCCAGGTTCAATGCACAATACTGGATGCTTGGGGCTAGTGCACTGGGACGACCCAGAGGGATGGTATGGGGAGGGAGGAGGGTTCAGGATGGGGAACACATGTATACCTGTGATGGATTCATTTTGATATTTAGCAAAACTAATACAATTATGTAAAGTTTAAAAATAAAATAAAATTTTAAAAAAATGCTCTAACAACAACAAAAAAAACAGCCAATAATAATGGCTAATTATTGACCAATTACAACATAACAGACCTGTTCTAAGGGAGATATACATGATCTCAAATTAAGGAACACGCTCAATTAATACTATGACTAAATAGGCAAAAATGAAAACCGAATCCAAGCCTCCACTTTCCAAGTATATGCCCTACACACTGCATTATTCAGCCTCAGACAACACCCACCTCTCAAATAGCCACCTTCATCCTCTACAAGAAAGGATGGAACAGGTTATCCTTAATGCTGAGTTATTCAAGTTATTCGAAAGTCTTAAAGCAATCATGAAAGCAATAATGCAGACACAAAGCAAACATAAGGGTAGAAAAGAGGAAAGAAATAGACAAATTAAGACATTCATTTTCAAAAAGCTTTCATAGGAATAAACTCAGCAAATCCAATATCTCCGTTTAATGTACTGTTTCAAATCCAACAGCAGGTAACTCATCTGTAATTCAGCACAGAGCCAAGCACAGCGCATCACAGATTCACTGTGGTTCTCTAGGACAATGCTATGCTGCTCTGGGGAATTCTCTGGATGCTTATACCCCTCCCATTTTACAATGGAAGAAATTCAAGGACTGAGACATTAAAAGCAAAAATAAAAGATTATGAGAAGAAAAAAGTAGTAAGAAAAATTAGAACATGTATTTTCTGACTCTAACTTGCATGCACAGAATTTGTAACTACTGGTCCCTTTAAGAGGAGTACAAGGACACATGAAGTTCAGCACTTCTTCCCAGTTTGACCAGCTACTCAGAACCCAGGCAAGAGAAGCTGAGGCCATGAGCGTGCAGAGTTACGCTCCGGAATGGTGGAGAAAGAGACAGAAATGAACTGGGGGAGAAGAGTGTATGCAACGCATACAAACATTTAGAGGGCGTGCGGAAAAAGAAATACTGACCAAGACGCTAGAGAAGAGTAGCCAGCATTGAGGGGAATAGAGGAGGGGCGGAGAGGCAGCTGTGTGTCATCACTTAGGGAGTGTGGCTTCCCAAGGCAACACACTCAATTTTGATTCAAGAGATGCTGTCTGCCTTTTAGGTGTCACACACAACAGCACGTCTGAAATGGCATTTGTGTAGGGCTCCTCAGATCACAACAGAATTGGTGAACAGCAGGGGAGAAGGCTGGAGCAGGCAGAAGAGGCTGGCCATGAGAGCTTCATACATTTAATTGTCAAATCTGGTCAAAGGGAAAGAAAAACAAATCAGGTGCTACAGTGAAATTCAGCAGAAATGGAAAACTCCTCTTGACTGAAAGAGTAATTGACTCATGTCAATTTTTCACCACCTTCATCTCATCACATGATATTCCAAGTGGTAATTTATTCAAAGGCCATAAAGCATTGTGAATGTGATGCCCAGCTTATTATATATCATTATTATTGCATTTGTACCCTAAAATAAGATACCAACTTCAACAAACTCATCATGTTACATTAGCTCTCCCCACTGAATCAATTGTCACAGGCAGCTGCCACCAGCAAATTACCCATTCACCATCTTTCAAGCACTCACTTTAGCAAAAGTATTATTCTATAGAGGAACATTCACATCTACGATTCAAAAGAGCACTGCCAAGCAGAATTAAAAGGTGAGCCGCAAATAGAACTGAATTCACCAGTATCCACATCAAAAAGTAAAAAGGAAGTGAAGTCAATTTTAATAACAACATTTTAGATATGTTGGTTTAAGGAAGACGTATTATTTAAACATGTAACCAATATAAAAACTATTAATGATACAATATGAAAAAGAATGCAAACTTTGTTTTCAAATCCTGAGTATATTTTATACTTAGAACATATTCCAACCCAGATGCTAAATTTTCATCAGATATACTTATGTTTAAATGTCACAAAAGATCCAGTTGAAATAGGGCAGCTTTACATACTCAAGTTGGTTCAAACATAGTTTATCTGTTTCAAAATTTAATTAAAAGTGAAATGAAATGAAAATGCTGCTCTTTAGTTAAACCAGCCACATTTCGATGCTCCATAGCTATGTGAGGCTGGTGGTTCCTGAACTGGATAGCATTGTTCTAGAACCAAACAAATCCTCTCTTGAGGAAACTAGGCAGGAATATATCAGGGAAAGTTTACTTGTTAATGTAAGGTGTCAAGGGAAGTAATGAAATCAGAATTCTGCACACTCTCTCAAATAAAGACATCACTGTTAAATCAAAGCCATGACTCTTCTATGGCTCCTCAGTCAGAGGCTAAATCAATCCTTGCATGATCACTTGGGTTAGCAGTTTAAGAGCAGCAGTGTAGATCTGGGAGCAGGGGTTCTGGAGACTAGCCGTCTGGGTTTAGAATCCAGATCACCAGACATGGCACCTTGGGCGTGCAGCTCAACCTCTCTGTGCTTTGAGTTCCTTACTGGGAAAATGGGATGATGGTGATGAAAGTATCCATGAAATAAGGTGATTTTGAGGATTAAATGAGCTAAAACACATAGCTGAGCACAGTGCCAGGCACACATTGAGAGCCCAATAAAAGCATGCCACTGGCCTGCACCACCTTTCACCAAGAAGTAAAATGCTGCATGGCAAAAACCCACTGTGTGCACAAGCACACACTGGAAAAAGACCGCAGCTCTCTAAGAAATTCCAACCAGAATAGACCCTACACTGTTAACAACTTTGGCAAACAAAATAACGTCTGCATAGACAGTTCTTTAAAGAGTGTATACAATCAGAACAGGGTGCCCAGGATCAAAAAAGATGCAGCCTAACTACACAGGATGAATCATGGGAGAAGCTCTGTCAGTCTCCATGTGCAGAAAAGGAGGCAGGGAAGGGCCAGAGAGTGGGAGAAGTACCGCTTACCAAACAGAACAAACTCAATCCCAAGTGTGAGCACATGTGGTCTTTATTAAGTCTGAGGAGTCTGGTTACATCTATTTTGAGACTTTTGTGTTTTTATAATTTCAGTTTGCCAAAAGGAACGACAATCCATCAAGAATTACTGATGAGCAGGTTCAGCACAGAGAGAAATGTTTTGGCACTTCCAGGAAAAAAAGAGCAGGATGGTGGGGTGGATGGGCAAAGTCCATGATCCCAGCTCTGCTTAGGGGAAAAAAAAAAGAGCCAAGTTACCAGGAAAAAACGAGAAGTGAGATTTTTGCCCAGACACCAGGCTTCCTCGGGGGTTAAGCTAAGGTGATATCAGTCTGGGGAAGAAGTAAACACAGGGAGAGGCTAAGCATAAGAACACTATGACTTCTCTCATGGCAGAAGCAGCCCCCACTGGCTCTATGTGAGGTTTCCCAGGCTGGAGGCAGCTGGACAAAGGAAAAAGCAATGATCTTCAGCAGCACCAGAAACTTCAGACACAAAATCAGAGCAGCCTGATGATACTCAAAAAGAGAAGCCACAGAATCACCAGCACCAACCCAACTCTACAAAAAGATGTGACCAGTCCTCCTGGCCTCTGGCTTACAGCACCTGGAGTGAACAGCAGATGTTGCTATGCTTCTTTGGGTCAAGCTGAGAACAGAAGATCTCTTCTGTCAAATACAAAGAAGGAACTCTAAGAATTTATCATGCTTAGAGTTCCAGAATACCACAGTCATTGGGCTGTCTACATCACCATCTTCTTTCCCAACTGCCCCTCAACGCTCAGGAAAACTTGAGACGTCTTAGGAGGGAGAAGGCGAAAGGGGGCCAAGTGTTATCAGTATGGCCTGATGCCATTTTCATTTCATCAGGTGACTTGAGGTCCACACTTCAAATCCAGACTCCCGGCTTGATGACTCAATCCAAAGTGGCCCAAGACTGTATCTAGCATTACTTAAGAGCTGAAGTGGTAACTGGCGACAGAGATGCTATAAAGGGTTAAGGTAGAAAAGAGAATTCCAACCTCTTCTTGTAAATTATCTCCATCTCCCTTGCGGCTCAGCTGGTAAAGAATCCACCTGCTATGTGGGAGACCTGGGTTCAATCTCTGGGTTGGGAAGATCCCCTGGAGAAGGGAAAGGCTACCCATTCCAGCATTCTGGCCTAGAGAATTCCATGGACTGTATAGTCCATGGGGTCACAAAGTGTCAGAAACAAATGAGCGACTCACTTCAAGAAAATCCTTAAGAGAAAATAAACTAAAGAAATGAAGTTTTGCTGATAGTGAAATGTTTTCTCTAAAGGTGGTTTGCAGAATGACAGGGAGTCCCCTCAAGGCTGGCCCAGCCCTGGCCCACTGAGAAGTACAGCCCCTCCCTCATCACCGGGCGGAGGATGTAAAGGGCAGCCAGATGGAGGTGCTAAATGACAGGAGGCAGTCAGGGCTCATGGACTGTCAAGTACTGTGTCATTTTCCAGCCTTCCAGAATCTTTTCAGTTCTTCCAACTCCATTTTCCTCATTTGTCTACTAGAAAATTCGTCGTCATTGTGCCTTCTTAGTCGTGTCTGACCTTTTGTGACCCCATGGACTATAGCCTGCCAGACTCCTCTGTCCAGGGGATTTTTCAGGCAAGAATACTGAAATGGCTTGCCATTTCCTACTCCAGGGGATCTTTCCAACCCAGGGATCAAACCTGGGTCTTCTGCACTGGCAGGCGGATTCTTTATCACTAAGCCAACAGGGAAGCCCACTAGGAAATTAAGGTTCAGAAAGACCCAGGTCATGGGACTAGATAGAATAAAATGAGGATTAAATCCCAAGGTTTCCAATCCTTGTCCAGTGCTTTTTTCCACAACATCAAGCTGCTTCTTGAAACAACAAACCATAATACTCTATCTAGCAACTTTCCCAGTAATCATTTGGTCCCTGTCGCAAACCCTCATCTCCATCATTCACTGATGCTTTCATGAAGGACAGTCTTCTAATCATATCTCCATGTTCCCAGAATGGAAAGGAAATTCCAGGGAACCCCTTACTTTTGCTGTGGATATAAGGCCACCAGTGTCCTGGTGCCTGTACATTAAGACAAGTGTGTTAACACTGTTCTTCCATGGAGGAATTATGACCTTCCTTAAGAGAAGCAAGTACTTCCAGCTGACAATGCTGAGCCTTCTATTCGCTATGCAAACTGTTTAATTTGGGCAAGGGGAGAACAGATCCATTGTCACAATCTGGCATAATTACTGGGGTTAAAGTAAAATATGTCCTCAAAGAGGAGCAAAAACAATCAAAACATAGCACCATTTGTTGTTCAGTCACTCAGTCATGTCCAACTCTTTGCAACCCCATGGGCTGCAGCACGCCAGGCTTCTCTCTCTCCTTCACTGTCTCCCAGAGTTTGCTCAAACTCATGTCCATTCTATCAGTGGTGCCATCCAACCATCTCATTTTCTGTCGCCCCCTTCTCATAACACCATATTTGGGCTCATATCTGAAAGTCTCATTCAGGATACTAAAAGGGTCACATGTCTCCCCTCACCCCCCTGGATTCCTTCCTATACTATGCCTTTATCCAACTTGAACCACTTAGTCCTTGTAGCCTGCTGACCTGGAACATCCCAGCTGTGTACTGCCAAACCTACCTAGTTCTGCTTTGGAGTCCTCTGTACTGCCCAGCAGATACAGAGTAATACTTACAGTTTTCCCTTCTCCTGCAGTCCGTTCTCCAACACATCAGACTGTCTCATACCTCAGTGCCTTTGCACATGGTACTCATCTCCCCAAAACACCCTGTCCCACAAGTCTGCCCAGCTCCTCCACTGTGACGTCTCCCCAACTTCCTCGATGGCTGATCTCTGGCTCTGTGCTATGAGCCCTTGCTGGTTCTTGTTCACACTTCTATGGTTGTACTCATCACACTGTGACACAAGTCATGGAGGACTTCTCTACTAAGCTGCTTACTCAAAGAGGGTAGCGCTTGTGGTTCTTTTTAAATCTCTGTACATCTTGTGCCTAGCAGTGAGGAGGTAGGTGAGTGTCTAGAAAATAAAGTCATTTTCCTAATTCTATAAGCTTCCTGAGGCCAGAGATAAGGGTACTTTTTTTTTTGCACTCGCCCCCACAAAACAGCACAAATGTCAAGGGCATAAACAGCAACTGCATGCACACAGTAGCTTATTTCTCTATGAAATAGGACAGGCAATACCCAGAGCAGCTCTTAGGGAAATGCTCTCAACCTCACTGAACTAGAGGACTTAGCATCTGAACCTCCTCCTTGTGGACCGATTTGTTTCCACTTCATTTGTGCTAACTCATTTTACACTCAATCAAGTGTGCGCTAAGATCCAGGGTTATCCTCTAGGGACAGGACAGTGACATGGAAATACTAAAAGCTCATCAACAGGCAAATGCCAGGAGAAACCTTCCAGAAAGTGTATTCTGCTCCCTTTTCCCCCAAACAATTTCACTGAAGTGGACAAAGTTCAGTTCATAAAGATGCATTCCCAAGGAGTGACAGAAACCTTGAAAATGATAATACTCAGCAAATGGGAGCCAAATAAGAAATGTTTGCCTCAAGTTTTTAGAAAAATTATAAGGCTAAAAGAAGAACATGTTTAAAGCTAGCCAAAGAAGAAGATAACAAAAGGACTCAGCAATCAGTAAAAAAAAAAAAAAAAAATTTCAAATAAGTCTGCTTAAAGCAAGAGAGGGGAAAGAAAATACATATTTGAACTTTAACCATCATAGAAATCAAATACCTCATTTTAGATTTAAAATACTCTTCTTCAAGGAAGAAGGAGCCAGAGAGAATGGAAAATAATATTCAATTATTTGTTAACTAATTCAATTCAAACTAAACTCTGGATGAATGGTACTGGTATCTCCCTAATAGAAGAAGACAGTCTCAAAGCTGCCTTTGCACAGCAAGCTCACTGCTCTTCAAGTGAGAGACACATGAACAGCAATATTTTCCAAAGCCGTTTTTACTCACAGTTTACTTGAGACTGAGCAAACAGTCACTGTCTCTTTCAAGCCTAAGCAAAATAACTTCAAAGTCACTAATGAATCTTGCCACCTCTTGGTACCACTGATACAGAACACAGGAGGCAAACTGCACTCGGGCCACAAGGATATGACTTTGGAGCAGATGTTACTGCAAACTTTGGAGCAAGAGCCCATTGGTTCAGATCCCAGCTCTGCCTCTCCTAAAATGCGTGACCATGGGCAAGTCACTGAACATCAATTTCTTCAATAGTAAGATGGGGTAATAAGTGCTGTTCCCAAGGTGGCGTGAGGGTTAATTCCCATCTGCCATATGAAAAATGCTCTTAGTTATTTTAAAAGAGTCAAGGAAAAAATATCTTACTCTCATAAGTATTTCAAGTATAATTTCCAGAAGTATAGTCTTTTATTCAGGGCGATGACTTTTTTCACAACAATTCTACAAGTTATAAAACAGGCAGGTTTGATCATTCCTGTTCTGGCAACTAGAAATCAGATGCACCAACTAACTAGCTGGTTGGCTCAAGGTCACCAAGCTCATATGTTGTAACAGGAAAAGAGCAGAGATCTCCCAACACCCAGCACACTGCTCTTTAGAGGATCATGAATCTGTAGGGACTACAAACATCCAATTGTTAATGAGATTTTTTTTCCTGAATATCAAAAGAAACATTCTTTATAAATCCAAGCACAAGGGCTCTATTATGAAGAGAGAGAAAACAAGCCACAAACTGGAGGAAGCTGGATACTCTATATTGCTCTGCTTATGTGGTGGCAGAAACACGAGATCCAGGTTGAAGCCACGACATTCGGCCCCCCAGCTGTGTGGCTCTCAGCAAGTGAGCTGACCTTTGAGTCTCTTCTTATTAGCCAAATGGGAATCACTTCTCTTCTGTCTAATGCCCAGGGTTCTGTATGATCCAAAAGGAGCAGGTATTCAGTAGTCTTAAGAACCTAGAAAACAGCAGGTACTGATTTGGTTTTTTTCTTTATTTGTGCTTGTGTCTAACAAATTTCTGTACGATATGAAGAGAAAACAAATTTACAAAAAGCCAGCACAGATCTGCTCCTGAGGAGCTTTGGAAAATTCTAATAACTAGGTCACCTACACCAATTAAATGAGCATGTCTGGATGTGGTAGCTGAATATATGCTCAGTTGTGTCCGACTCTTTGCAACCCCATAGGCTGTAGCCCGCCAGGCTCTTCAGTCCATGGAATAGCTCTCCAAGCAAGAATACTCGAGTGAGTTGCCACTTCCTACTCCAGGGGATCTTTCTGACCCAGGGATCAAACCTGCGTCTCTTGCACTTCTTACATTGGCAGGTGGATTCTTTATCATTGTCACATGGGAAGCCTGAATATAGGTGGTTTGTTTTTTCCAAGATCCTCCTATAATTGCAATGTGCACTAATGTCTGAGAAGCACTGGTCTATGCTAGTCCCCACTCAGTAATGTCTTGTTCTTTTCTCACTGTCTCTGTTAATACATGCTCCTTTATGAAACTTCCTGCAGTGCTAGCCAATATGGCAGCCACCAGCTCCATCTATGTGGCTATCTAGTTTCGAACTAATTAAAACGAAAATATAGTTGCACTGCCACATTTCAAGTGTTCGAAAGCTGCACAGGGCTAATGGCTCGCTTACTGAGCTGTGCCAATATAGAGCATTTTCATCATGGAAAGCTCTATTGGACAAGCACTGCTCTAGCCCGCACTTCTCTTAATTGTCCATTACAAATACACAGGCATTCATTTTTATAATTACTGGGCTTCCCCAGTGGCTCAGACAGTAAAGAATCTGCCTGCAATGTAGGAGACCCCGGTTCGATCCCCAGATCGGGAGGATCCCCTGGAGAAGGGAATGGCTACCCATTCCAGTATCCTTACCTAGAGAATTCCAACATACCATCTTCAATTTTTTAAATACTGAAGGTGCATAAAGTCTTGTCTCAACACCTAAATCTGCGCTGTTCAATACAGTAGCCACTAGTCACATGGGGCTACTGGCGCTTGAAATGTGGTTAGAGGGACTGGTGAACTGAATTTTTAATGTTACTTTTTAATTCAAATTTAAAACAGACGTTCGCTTCAGTTACTGGGCAACTTTAGTATGTGACTACTTTTCCAACTCTGCATTTTCTAGTCTAAAGATCCAGTGTTTCCAGTGAAAATTCAACATCCAAATTGAAATGTGCTTTAAGAGTAAATCAAACAACAGATTTTGAAAAATTAGTATTTTTTTTTAATGTAAAACTTCATTTGTAATTTGTATACTGAGCACATGTTGAAATAATATTTTTATATTGGCATTATTTATACTAATAAACAATTAAAAGAACAAAAATCTGGACTTTTAACATCATTAAAAATTAATTTCAACTGTCTTTTATCCTTTATAGTAGCTACTGAGAAATTTAAAGTTATGTGATCCACACAGTATTACTATATATGGCTCTCCTCTAAATTATCAAGATACTACATAAATACTGACTCTATTTCAATACATAGCCAAAATACCTTGATCATTCCTAGGTTTGCTTACACAGGAGTGAATTTTAACTGCGAGCTGTGTGTTAAAAATGCAGATTTCCATCCAGAAAAAATAATGTATGCACGAACAATATAGTAGTAACTTCCTTCATTCTTTCATTTTATTTCACCTGGAAGGACACTGCACACATAATTGCGACTTAAAAAAAAAAAGCATTTGAAAGCAAATAATTACATTAATTATCCATATTCTAATTTAGCTCTGGATGCACAGCACATGCGCTACTCCTCACCCCTGTTGAGCCCACACGGTTATCAGCGCTATCAGAATCAGAAATCATCATCACAGAACCAACTGAAGAGAACATGGTCATCACATATGCAAATAAGCCCACTGGAAAAAGAAGGAATTCTCACACCTTAATTTATGGAATATTTTTAAAATTTAGACAGCACATACAAAACTGGCTTAAATTGAATCAAAGATGGTTATTAAAGTGCCTAACACAATTCATCTTATACTAAAGCTCTTCTTCTTCAAATCTTCAAATGAAAGCTAGTAATATAATGCGTCTGTTTTGTTTGGTGACCAGCGAAGCAGAAGGAAATTTTGGTAATTTCCAATTCAAGTGTATCGCTGCTGTGGCAGCTTAGAGCTCACAGAAACATCTGTTATTTTTAATACTGTCTCCTCTGGTCCAGGTTAAATTCATTTAATTATTTATAATAGGAAGACTACTATTATAAGAGGAACTCTAAATTAACTAGCTATTTAAAGCTCTACTCTCAATAAAAATTGATGTTTTCCTTTTTAGCCACAAAGTTGATAGAAAATTAATGAAAAGTAGAACGCTAAAATAAACAAAAAAATATTTCTGCTTCATAAGCTTATTAATAGTTTCAGTTCCTGCTATAAGATCCCCCAAAATGGGAAAAGGCAAAAATCAATCTCATAAAATAAATCCACTCCCTCAGACTTAAACTCTCCAGGAGGTCTAGGAAATAATGCAAAACAACAAAGACTCTATTTCAATCTTAACAAAAGCAGAAATTAAAATCATGGCATATTCATGAAGGGCCTCATTCCAAAAATGCTTGGTTCAGTGGGAATTCAGATTTGGGGTATTCTTTGCATTCCAGTCATCTAGAAGAACTAGTGATGGAAAAGGGCACCAAAAGCACCGAGTTCCCTCTGCAAGTTCCCAAGAATTAGCCATCTTCCATTTTTCAAATCTTTTCCACAACAGAATTTCTGCTTTTGATACGTCACTTTAGGTCCCTGAAACACAGAAAAGTTAAATATAGCAAATCTAGAGGCTTGGCCACTTTGCCATCTTCACAGGTTATTTCCAAATCACTGTTGATCTTACCCACTTCCACCAGAGTGCACAGACTGGCTCTGTCCCTCACTGAACTTTCAAAAATGATGGTGCACCGTTTGGTGCCCCGAACTCTATTATACACTTCCCATAAGATCCTCTTTCTCTTTAGGTTCAAACTGTCCTGCAAAAAAACAGGATTCATTCCCCCACCCCAAAAAAATATCATGATCTCCTCCACAAGAACAACATGATGTTCATCACTACAGGAGGACAGGTCATTCACCTCTGCTCTCAACGAGTTCCCAGCACAAGTTGTGTGTGGGCTGCCTCTATCAGCATCACCCACAGGGTCTGTTAAAAGCCAAACTCCTGGGCTGCATCCCAGGCCATTCGATCAGTCTCTCTGAGGGTGAGTCCCAGGACAATGCCTTTCTAACAAGCACCCTAGTCTAGATGAGAAGCACCCTAGTGTAGATGGGAAGATAAACACACTCACACAAAAGTTAAATAATAGGGCTTCTCTGGTGGCTGAGCAGAAAAGAATCTGCCTGCCAATGTAGAAGATGAAGGTTCAATCCCTGGGTTGGGAAGGTCCCCTGGAGAAGTATTCTTGCCTGGAAAATCCCATGGACAGAGGAGCCTGGCGGACTACAGTCCATTGGGTTGAAAGAGTCAGACATGACTTAGTGACTAAATAACAATATCTAGAGCCGGGGAGCCCTGTGCCACAACTACTGGAGCCTGCACTCCACAAGAGAAGCCACCACAATGAGAAGCCTGTACCCGCCAGTTATAGAGTGGCCTCCACTTGCTGCAACTAGAGAAAAGCTTGTGCAGCAACGAAGACCCAGCACAGTCAAAATAAATTTTAAAATTAAGAAATAAATTTTAAAAACATTAAATAATAGTAATTATGAAGATGACCAATGTTGCAGGATTTTATAAGGATGGACAAAAATAAAAGAGGATGTCTTGGTCTGGCAGGGACAATGCAGGCAAAGGAATACGCAGAAAGAACAGGGGACAGAGGCCATGGTAAAGGAACACATCCAACCAGAACACAGAGTTCTCGATCAAGACCAGGATGGGAAAGGGTGATGAAGGACCTCCTGTGCAGTGACCCGAGTGCCTGGCCAAGCAGTATTGTGAGCCAAGGAATGACCTGTCAAAGACAACGGTTGAGCAATGATGGCAGTGATACAAAAACTTGAAGGAAAATTAATCTGGAGGCCCATTCACCCAGGTTAAGAACCATAAGCCCAGGAGAAGGAACCCAGGCCTCCTTTTCTGATAGACAAAGATGTCTACATTCTAATCCCCATGAACCTGTGACTATGTTACCTTACATGATGAAAGGGATTTTGAAGTTACGATTACAGTTAAGGACCCTGACATGGGGAGACTATCTCAGCTTATCTGCGTGTGCCCAATCTACAACATGAGTGCCCAGAGTTAGACATCATTTCAAGACCATGGCCAGAGAAATGACAGCATGAGAAGGACTCGTCCTGACGTTACTTGCTTTGAATATGGAGAAACAAGGCCAAAAACCAAGAAATGTGGCAGCTGGAGGAGGCAAGGAAACAAGTTCTCCTCTAGAGCCTCCATAAGGAACACCAACATCTTGACTTCAGCCCAGGGACACCCATGTCCAACTTCTGACCTCCGTAAGTGTAAGATAATAAAGTTGTGTTGTTTTAAGGCAGTAAGTCTGTGGCAATTTGTTATAGCAGCAATAGAAAACTAGAGCATCTTTCAACCGTTTTTTTCTTACCAAGACCTTTACTATATACTATCCTCTCAGACCTATATCCACCCACCACAAAGAGCTGTGGAGAGATCTCTTGAGTTGAATACAAACTCCCAACTGTGTGTAACTGTCACTACTTTCAGAGACTTAAAGTCACAGGTGTGAGTAAGGGGGAGTTAGGAACCACTCTAGGTAGTGTACCTATCACTAACATCAACATTAAGACTTCTTCCTTGTATCACTTCTCCCGAAAACAGTGGGGAATCTTGGAGCAATCTACACCACTACAATCATGGTAATGTTTAAAAGTATCTGTGTTAAATGGATAAAGAGGAAATGTACCATATACACAGTGGAATGGTACTCTGTCGTAAAAAAGAATGAAATAATGCCATCTGTAGCAATATGGATGGACCCAGAAATTATCTTACTAAGTCAAGTCTGAGAAAGACAAATATTACATATATCATTTACATGTGGCATTTTTAGTTTAAAAAAATGACACAAATGACCTTATTTACAAAACAGACTCAAAGACACAGAAGACAAACTAATGATTACCAGAGGGGAAAGCAGCAGGAAGGGATGAATTACACCTTTGGCATTAAGAGATATACAATGCTATATAAAAAAAAGATAAGCAATACAAAGGAACTGTATTCAGTATCTTGTAATAATGTAATGAAAAAGTATATAGTTGAATCACTCAGCTGTATACCTTAAACATATTATAAATCAACTATCCTTCAATTTAAAGGTAAATAAGCAAGCATCTGTTCATGTTTGTCACCCCATTTTATCATGAGCTCCACGAAGAACTGTGCTGTATTTACCTTTATTTTTTTAGATCCTAGCACAGTACCTAGCCTATAGTGTTTGCTTAATTAGTGAAGAGACAAGTCCCAAGTTCTCAAAGTTACCTCCTACCCTGTCCAACTCTGACAGCATCTTCGTTTCTTGCCCACAACTCTTCTAATTTATTTCAGACATTGACCAGACTCTGCTTAATAACTAATTCCACTTTTTAGGCACTAAAAAATTATCCATAATCAAAACCAAAATATGGTAGTAAGTAAACAGTGCTACTCAAAAATATTTTAATGAAACCTCCATCAAAATGGCATTCCCTACTGGCTAGTGCTTTGAAAATCACCACTTCTCTCTGAATTCTTTGTAAGCAAGAGTAGGCTGAAGGGTATACTAGGTACAAAGAGGTATTGACTCAAACAGCACATTCTCCAGAATCTAGTTTTCAGACAATGTATTAAATACAATATTCTGAGATTCTTACTTCTGACTAACTGAAGGGTAAATTAAAGATGGAGACACTCATTTATTAGACTTCTTTAAACCTCATTTACCAAATCCATGATTCTAAGAAATGAAGCTAAAGAAATCTTCCTCTTTCCATTCATAGGATAGTTGGAAAGAAAATTTAACATAGGAATTTACCAAAGCAACAGATCTACAGGGAGCTTAGAACAAAGCTCCTAGCTTGACATGTTATCTCAAAACATTCCTGCATGTTTCTGATGTTCTGCCTTTGCATTCAAATGCATCAATCAATACCTATGATGCACCAAAATGCTTTGAACTCACTGGACATTATCCAATGAGGAAACTATGACATGAAATACACTGGTGGTCCCCATTGCGATGATGTCCCAACCCTCCAAGGTTCACTCTTTTAGAGCACCAGCCTCAATGTGTGAACATAAACTTCCCCTCTGCCCTACACCAGCTGAAACTCTCCTCTGACACTTTCATCAGTGTGCCTGTCCTCATTTTCTGTCTATAGATTTGTTAACACCATCCTTTCTTTTAAAGGACTTCATCTGATTTGATTCCATTTCCTTATTTGTTTTCTCTCCCTAAGGCCTTGCTCCTCTTGCCTTTAAAAGGGAGCAAATCCCCACGCCCACCCATTTTAAGTGCACTTTCCTATCTGCTTGTTCTTTCCTTTTCTGTTCACCTTCTGGCAGTGTCATCCTGTGCCCTTCCTCCCAGGCCTCCCTTCTGGCTGGTCATATAAAAGGAGGGTTACCTCCCCACTCCAGGGGTCCCCTCCAAGGGATCTGATCAGAAGAGAAAACCCTTGAGGTGGGCTTTGAATAATACCAGGCCTTCTGTACGCAAAACCTTCTACTCCCATATCTAGGTGGTGGTGTTTAGTCACTAAGTCGTGTCTGACTCTTTTGCGACCCTGTGGACTGTAGCCCTCCAGACTCTGTCTATGACATTCTCCAGCCAAAAATACTGCAGTGGGTTGCCATTTCTTTCCCCAGGGGATCTTCCAGACCCAGGGATCGGGCCCATGTTTCTTGTACTGCAGGTGTATTCTTCACTGCTGAGCCACCAGGGGAGCCCCAAGTATCTAGGGGCTCTAGATATCTAGTATCCCCACAAAAGCTTGGAGACCCTTCATCATCTCTCTGCTTCAAAGGGAGAAACCGGGATAGGGTTTCCTGGCCCTGCAGCAGCATGGGGCTCCTCCAGGCACACTGCTTTTTACATCCAAGTACAAACAGCTACAGGTGGGGAGTGCTTCCCCCAGGGTCAGTCCTTTCTCTGGTTAATTCAATGGCATTAATGGCATTAACAGCCACCTTAGGCCCCTTCCATGGGCTCGCTGATTAAACTTCCAATCATGCAGTGGCCCTTGAAGACAGGGAGCCTGAGCTTAATGAAAAGCTACTGGGATCTCCTTAATGCCCACATTCTTTTCACAGCACGCCAGCAGTGAGCAAATCGGGGCGGATGGCAGCAGAAGTAAGACAAAGCTGGTCATCTGACAAGATTCAGAAAGCATCCACAGTCAAAAGGGAGCTTTTTCTGTGCCTTTTGCACTCTATCTGTTAACTGCATCCTGCGGGATTTTAACAGTTCTTTTTCAAGTGAAACATGACACCCACACAGAGAGAGATTTTCCACTTGATGTGTGAGGATTTTCACCTAGGTGCCTCCAAGTACTGGTGATAAGTCTACAGTCTTAAATTTAATACAAGGCCAAAAAAGATTAAGAAAATCCTGAAAGCAAGCCCTCATTATCAGTTGACTGCACATCCTCTCCCCAACTACAAAGAAAGAAAAAAAAAAAAAAAAGACTAATATTATTAAGTTGTTCATTTCCTGCTGTATAATATCTGAGCCATTTAAACAAATCTTATATTTTCCATCGCATTGTCCTATTATTCAAGTTTTTGAAAATATTTTCTTGGCCACAGGAGAACCCGTTTTGAACATGCATATTGTTTAATTAGGCTCTAAAGCCTTGTCTTTTTGTTACAAAGAATCTCCCTTTCGCTTTCTGTTCCTAAAGGTTCTACCCTCAAAGAGCGAGCAGGCGAGGGACAGAAGAGAGACCAGTCTAAAGTCATCAATAACCCAAAAGGATCATACAGATCTTCACCTTCTACCCTCCTGACCCACCCAGCTAACCTTCAACGCAAGCTGCTAAACCAGAAGGGAAACCAGAAGCTGAATTTTAACTCCTTTTGTTTGTTTCCTCCTCTAACAAAGAGGCTAATAAGCAGTAAAACGCCAGAAGGCTGGGCCACAGGGGAGGCAGAGAACAAAACAGGCCTCCTGCAATCCCCAAACTGAACTGTCCACTCCTCTCTGGGACCAAGGGCTGATGATTGTAGACACCTGCCCCTTCACACCAAGTGTTAACGTCCAGAAATTCACCTTTCAAGCCAGATGCAGAAAGCTCTTTTTTAAATATATACATAAGGGGTATTTCTTAGCAGACCGCTCCTAATTAAGGAGTCTGTTCATAAACACACAGGGTCAGCCCCGCCCCGGAATCCAATCCTGACCTTTCATACCTCCGTGTTTTCTTTCTAATCCTGGCCCACAGTGAGGTTAAACTCCAAGGTTTACACTTGGACTGAGCAGCTGAGAACCCAGCCCTGTGGCTTCCACACCCACCCCCTCCATCGCCTAATTCAACCACTAATTGCAGCTCACCTGGCACAACACCCCTCCCATCTGGTCCCGACAAAAGCGCAAAGGCAGCCCTGGGCCAGAGGCAGGCCCTCCTCTGCAGTTAGGACAGTTACTCAGTTACTTCCCCTACATCCTCAAACAGGTCCCTCACCTGAGAGAAAGTGAGAGAGTGTGTGTGTGAGAGAGAGAGAGACAGAGAGGGGAGAGAGAAAAGATATTCTAAAGTGCCCATGTGGGAATGATCTGAGCAGTCACATCTGTCCCATTACAAAAGTGCTTTTTAAAAGACCTTTTTTTTTTTTTGCACAAATTCCTACCAACCCACAAGTGTCTTTGTAAAGATGTTTTTGCTCCATCAACCTACTGCGTAGTGGTTTCTGCCCACAAAAATAAAGTGGCAGCCCGGCCCCATCCTCCAATGGTGACCCCCGGAAGTAAAATGTGCATGTGAAAGGCAGACAGATAAGACTGACCATTCTGAAACGTGACCAAAGACAGGTGGGACATTAGGCACAGAGACTGCCTTCTGCAAGCATTTCTGGTGGTTCAATGAACCCCGCTCCTGAGAAACTGATTTCAAAGATCAGTGACCTTCCTTCAGCATCTACAAGCCCCTTAACCATCTCTCAAGATGTGGAGAGGAAAGAAGATCCTAACACCTGGAGTGACCAAAGCAGCAAACTTCCCCACTGAGGAGTGAATGAGTGAAGGGGACAGGGAAGCCCTACTCTGGGCCAGGTGATCATGGGCACTATCCTGACATCGGAAATCAGTGGTCCAGAGACTTCAGATCAAGGCCAGGGAGCACACTTGGCCAGAGTTCTTCTGGGTTTGGGGACGATGGCTGGTGGCCTTGGTTTTCCCAACTTTGTGGTCCAGTCCCTCCTGCTCCAGTTCTTCTCCCTCTGCCCATGCCTGACATGCCCCATACAGGCCTGGGCTCAAGAGTAATGCAGGGACACATTAAGCCCCAAACTCAAAGTTCAGCCAGAAGTGTATACAGAAGTGTCGGATGGCTGTGCTTCTCCCCATCAAGCTCCCAAAGCCACCTCATTGTGTTAATGCACCGAGTGTTCGTGGACTCCGCAAGTCTTGGAGCTCAGGCTCCTGGCTCTACACTTACTCACTACAACACCTCGGATAGGAGAGTTCACCTGCATGCTCCAGTCTCTAATCTGTAAGATGGTGCTAACTAATAGCACAGACATCAATCAAGTACAACTCGAATAAATTAATATGCATGAAAGTGTGAATCACAATAAACACTCCATAAACATGAGCCCATGAACTGCAGAACAGCAAGCGACTGGAACATAAACATACATTCAGTGGATTTTGGAACAATATAAAAGCTTGTAAAACCAGAATGCCAAAAGTTCAAAGTTAGCACCTCCAGCAGAATATGAGGGAACACATAGCATTTTCATAGTTACCTGATTCCACGGCTTGCAAATTTTTTTAAGTCCTGGAACATTATGTTCAACAAAATCCTATTCCAAGTTCAAAAGACAGAACAAAAGTGGAGATACTCCAACTGAAGCTGTAAGGATGGGAGTGGGGGGAACGAAAACCTGGGGACCCAGTGGCCCAGACACATCTGAGACACACCTTTGAAAACCTTCACCGCAAGCCAATGGACACACAGCAGGGACTCGATCTCATGATCTCATCCCGTGCTGTGACATGACAACATTCAGTGGTTTTGAAGAGTGGAGCAAAGAGGTAAGAGGGTGAAGACAGAGACTGGCTCTGAGATTTCTGTGAGCACTCAGGCAGGAGACAGTGAGGTCAGGAAGAGGAGACTCAGGGCTGACTTATTCAGAAGTGGGGAGCTGAATATGACTGCTTTCTGGCCTAACTCTATGTATGTGTGTGTTATGGATGAGGGCTGACCAATTACTTTTTAACAGGAAAAATTTAGGGAAAAGGCTTTGTAAAAATAATCTAGCTAAAAGCATAAAAGATTTGGGGTTTTCATCCTTAAATATAACACCAACCTGTATAAAGTCTCCAGTTATTGTAATTATGATGTATGGAGAGCATATAATACTTTAAGGTTCTATCCAGTCAATTCTCACTGTAGAATACCACAGAAGTAAAAAATATAAGTTGGTCGTGTCTTCACGCCCTCATGAGTTTACTCAAAGGTAATCCTGTGTTCTAAATCCTTCCTTTTATATTCTCGTATATCTTCTTTCCTATCAATGTAAAGCAAAAATAAATGTGATGTTAACTAGAAGTTCTGATTAATACAGGTTTTATGTATTTGGATTTGAAATGTAGATAATCATCTGCAGTATATTTGTCTAATTGTTTTGCTAAGGCAAATATTAAAATTAGTTTTTTACTCCCTGAGCATTTGGTTATCGAAAAGCCTCATGGGGAGTTTTTCAAGAAATAGATTATTTCCACATGGGTAACTGAGAAAGTGCTATAGTTACAGAGGCCTTAAAATTAGAGGAAAGCACACAGAAGTGGCTAGGGGTAGACTTAGAAGAAGGTATTACTCAGCTTTGAAATCTGTTTGAGTGAGGGAGAGTTTACATCTGGGTGGTAATAATTCTTCAGACCACTGCAGGAAATCACAGGGATTTTATGTGGTCTATCAACTACATGCTTCAGCCAAATAGATTTGACACCTTATCAGAGAAGCTTCTTCTAAGATCAAATTTCATTTTCAAAACCTTTGGACTTTTTAAATGACTGTCTCTATCCTAAAAAGCCACAACTCTTATATAAACCTATTTGCACTAGGTGACCAGGCAATGAAAACAAGACCTAAGTAGGAACACTTAATCTGTGCAACCCCAAAGTTCTGCTCAAATGGTTGAACCTCACTGCAAAGTTTTCCATCTGCTCTAGAGGCTAACAGCAGGTCATTTCAAACACCTGAAAGAGGCATTTACCATGAAAGCCTTGATTGGTTCTTCCCTACAGGGTTGGGAGCCCCAAGGTTCTGCCATAAAAGTACAGATTACTCGGAGGGGTTTGGGGCGGGGGAGGGTCAAGAAAAGAACAAAGAAATCCTACACTTGTTAACTAATTTTGCAGAAATCTTTAAGATGGCAGGGAAATCCTGAAAAGGGATCTTATATCCCAGTGCCTATGAGTGGAGAAAAAAAAAGAAGAAAGTAGGCCCAGACAGTCTGCTCCCTGCATAAGCTTAAAGCTGCATAAGCTTAAAGGTTACACATCTAAGAGGCCTCCTGCAATAAACACTTGGTCACCTGGGAAAGAGAAGCCAAAGAATGAAAGAAAAAGGGAGGGAAGAAGTGTATCCATAAAGAGATGGCATCTAGTCCTTTCTAGCAACTAAGAGGCATGACGTATTCACAACGAGGGACACATTTGACACCCCCCTCTGGTGCCTTCAGTGTTGAACCTGACTGAGTGACATCTGACCCAGAGACACTGAGGCTTCAAACATGCCTTTGTCAGGCACAGGTCTTTCGTTTTTCTCACCAAGCCAAAGTGCAAGGCTTAAAAGCACTAAACAATTCTGTATTTTGGAGACTCTTAAAGGGACAAGTGTATGAGACAGAGAAAAAATCGAGACACACACTGAATCAGTTATCTGGGTGCAAGTTTATATAGATCTTACCAAAGCAGCACTCCCCAAGGATCTTTTTCAATTTTTTTTTTTTTTTTTAACATAAGTGGTCACTGACTTACTTTTGGAGAAGGCAATGGCACCCCACTCCAGTACTCTTGCCTGGAGAATCCCATGGACGGAGGAGCCTGGAAGGCTGCAGTCCATGGGGTCACTGAGGGTCGGACACGACTGAGGGACTTCACTTTCACTTTTCACTTTCATGCACTGGAGAAGGAAATGGCAACCCACTCCAGTGTTCTTGCCTGGAGAATCCCAGGGACGGAGGAGCCTGGTGGGCTGCCATCTATGGGGTCGCACAGAGTCGGATACAACTGAAGTGACTTAGCAGCAGCAGACCTACTTTTAAATCCATCACTGAGAAAAGTGCAAGACTTCAAGAGAATTGCAAAGGTGTTTGACAAATGCTTTGGTGAATGCATCCAGGCTTGGAGAGCATGCTCAAGTTATAATAGGTTTCCTTTTACATTGTAAAAAACCCCAAAAGAGAAAACCCCCAAGAACTGTACCCCACGTTTCACCTGTCCTTCCAAGATTAGTCAAAAAAGGAGAGGTTCCTGAGCAAGCTTGTTGTTTTGACTGAGGGTCAGTCTAGGCTTGTCCTGACAATTCACATTCCATGTCCCTGGAGGATTCTTTTATGTTACTCTTGTTTGAACATTACTAAAACTCCACACGAGACAAAGATGCCACATCCTTTAAAACACATACACACATACCAGGCCCAAGCAGGTATAAACACTTGCTTGACTAATGCTTTGCACATGCCCTAGAAGCAGCTCCATAAAAGGATAGTACAAACCAATAACCCTCTTGTACGAGACAGCAAAAGAGACACTGATGTATAGAACAGTCTTATGGACTCTATGGGAGAGGGAGAGGGTGGGAAGATTTGGGAGAATGGCATTGAAACATGTAAAATATCATGTATGAAACGAGATGCCAATCCAGGTTCAATGCACGATACTGGATGCTTGGGGCTAGTGCACTGGGAAGACCCAGAGGGAGGGTATGGGGAGGGAGGAGGGTTCAGGATGAGGAACACATGTATACCTGTGGGGGATTCATTTTGATATTTGGCAAAACTAATACAATTATGTAAAGTTTAAAAATAAAATAAAATTTAAAAAAAAAAAAAAAAAGGATAATACAAACCAGTAGTAGTATCCAAAACCACGAAATCAAGCAATGAATACTTAAACACCAAGGACTACTGAAACAATCAAATACAGAACAGTCTTTTTGGTTTTTTCCCCAAGCCCCAAAAGCTCGGTGCAAAAATCTCTGCTGCAAAATATTCATTTTAAGCAACTCCCTTAAAGATGCAACCAGGTTCAACGAATTCTACAGGTGTAGGAGAAAGTCCAGAGATGCATTTGTAACCATTAGTATAACCTGCAATGTCTTATACTGACAAAGATGCCAGTGAAAAACTTTTCCTCTATAGAATTACAGATGAAAAATAAAAGCAAGTAGCGCCTGAAAGACTTGTTAGATTTCACAGACATTTTCAACGGAATGCCAGCAGTGTCAGGTACTTTAAGAGAATAACCAACTGTTAGATGCTGTTATACTATCTGCGTGATTGGCAAAAAAAGGAGGCATACATGTCATAAAAAAACGAATCCTGAGTCACGTGGCCCAAGCACAGAAGACAAAGAAGAGGGAAATCACTTGAAGGAAGGGGAGGAGAAGGGACAGGGCACTACTTACAGGCAGTAAACTAGGTAGGGGGGATTTGGATTGAACTAGTGGGTGAAGGTGATGGGGTATGGAAATGGCGTGGAAATACATTAAAGGGACGTTGCAAAGTGGGGAACAACAGGTGACAAATGGGCTATATCAAAGGGAAAGAGCAGGACTTCCCTGGTGATCCAGTGGTTGGGATTCCATGCTGCCAATTCAGGGGACAAGGGTTTGATCCTTGATCCGGGAACTAGGATCCCACCCATCTCGTGGTGCCACAAAAAAAAAAAAAAAAAAAAGGGAAAGAGTAGGCCTAGGTTATATACTATAAGTTGGCATGACATATGTGGCTGTTTAATAAACCACTTCTTGTAATTATCAAGAAAATTTTAAATACTCAACTCCTACTATCTAAAGAAAATCTAAAACAATTTCCTAAACCAAAAATAAGCTGAATGTATTCATACAGCCTTTTGAACATTAAGAAAAGTCTTTTTTAAAAATAAAACACTCCTCTCTCCTCCTTCAGATGAATATAATCACTCTCCTGGAAAAATGTAACCTCAAGCATCCAGGAAGGTTAAGCTGCCTACAGATGGTGGTATATGATTCCCCACCATCGCCCCTTCTCCCACACTTCTTTTTAAAACTCTTCTTTGTCCAAATTAAGGACAATTTTGACACATCAAAGTGAGCACCATTGTGCTGGGGATGTATGTTTGTACGAAGAGTTATCTGTAGCCATGTGCAGAAAAATTAGCAAGGGTATATTTCCCCCTCCTTAAATACCACACACACATACAAAGTACCTCACTTATTTGCAGCTTCTTCATGAATGACTCTCCGTAATCCCCTAGACTAAAAAAATTGCTATTCTCTTCTATTACTTCAGAGCATCCTTTAAATTAAAATTTAATGCCAGTTAAATTCCCTAGAGTAAAACCAACAAACTACTTTCCATTTGCAGCTTCGACTATTCACCTGGCACTTGATTGCAGCTGTTGTTCAGAAGCGTCCAACTCTTGGCAACCCCATGGACTGCAGCACTCCAGGCTTCCCCGTCCTTTACGATCTTCTGGGGTTTGCTCAAACTCATGTCCATTGAGTTGACAATACCACCTAACCATCTCATCCTCTGTAGCCCCCTTATCCTCATGCCCTCAATCTTTCTTCATAAATCACTTTGTAAAAATGCTATATTTAGTTTCTATAAGAGGATTTTTTCTTATTCTATAAAATTTCAAACAATCACAAAAGTAGACTAGTGTAATACACCTCATGTGGACCTTCTACAATCAATTGTTTTCAGTCTTGTTTCATCTACCCTTCCTTCCCCAATATTCAAAAATAGAATTTCAGACAGCATGTCATTTCATCTGTAAACACTTCAACTTGCATTCTGAGAAGGATTTTTTCTGTAAGCAATCACCCACAAGAGAATGCTTAGTTATTATAGAAACTGTTTTGTTTTTTTTTAATGGCATTTCTGGGTACTGAAAAATGACTTTATCTCTTTGCGTAAAAATAAAGGCTACTGATTAAAACTAGATTCTAGGGACAGTCCATCTGAGCCCAGTCCAGCCATCCAGAATGAACGCAGAAATCATTCACTATAGTGCCAAGTATAAACTTGGCAAAAACAAAATTACTCATACTCTGCATATACATACACATGGTCAATTTCTTATAAGGTTAGAAAATGAATTAATAAAGCTGTAATGAAAACCAAAGCCTGTTCAGGGCTGGAACTTCCCCAAAAGGCCATTGATTCAGCTACTGCGGCTGCTCAGAAAGTGTCATGAGTCAGCTTTAAAGATGAACTGTGCTGATTTGGAAAAAAGGATCTAGTATGGGGTTGAGGAGTGGGGTGAGGGAAGAGGTACTAGGCTCTTGTCCAGTAGCTGACCAGGGGCCCTGAGGGGCTGACTGCATTTCCATCTGTATTAATTAGTTGAAAACTGAATGCTAAAAACAGGTCTACAGTGGTAGTTCTCCAAGTGAGATCTTCCCCAGACCAGCACCAGTGCCTGGGAACCTATCAGAAAAGCAACGTTTCAACCCCTAACCCAGACCTACTGAATCAGAAACTTTCAGGGCCTAGAAACCTATGCTTTAGCAAGTCCTCTTCAGTGATTCTGCCATATACCAAAAATTTCAGAACTGCTGGCCTAATACCATCTACATGTGATAGTGACTAACCACATGTCACTATCTCACTTTAAATTTAAAGTGCTCATGTGTGCTCAGTCGCTTCAGTAATGTCTGACTCTGCAACACCATGGACAACCTCACAGCCCGCCAGAATCCTCTGTCTGTGAGATTTGCCCAGCAAGAGTACTGGGGTGGGGTGCCATGCCCTTCTTCAGGGGATCTTCCCAACCCAGGGATCAAACCAAGGGATCAAACCCACGTCTAAACTAAAAGTAATTACAATTAAATAAAATTTCAAACTCAGTTAGCTGTGGCTACCATATCAGTCAACACAGATTACAGAACATTTGTACCATCACAGAAAGTGCCTATGGGCAGCAATGGTCTAGAGCATTTAAAATGAACTTCAATTTACCATCCACAGAATGCAATGCTTCTCTAATTCTGGGGCACCCAAAGGTGAAATTCTGATTATTGCTGGATCTCAAGAGCCTGTAGCCTCCAGGTATCTATTGTATGATTGGATTCCACAGTGGGAAACATCAAGAGAATTGGGGTAAAGAGGAAACCATGGTGACTGTTACCTAACTTGGCCACATAGGCCAGGTCTAGGTCCATGGAAAATAAATGTGGCTACAGGTAGCCGCTGAAGCTACTGTTTTCACCAGGCACTTTGTAAAACAGATATAAGTAAAGCTCTTTGTTTCATTACAGAGATGAGACCGATGCACCAAGATCAAAGGGATCTGATGAAATCAGCTGTCAAAGCTCTGCAGACTGAGATTCACTGAGACTCCTGGGGGTTACCCCATCCTCCAGGAAGGCCCCCAAAGTCGCAACAGAGATGAGACACGTCCCGCCGATGGCTCTGCCTGAGGAGAACGCGGCACGACCGTGAACCATGTGTGATATCCTCAGAGATAATCAGACAGTAAAGAATCTGCAATGCAGGAGATCCAGGTTCAATCTCTGGGTCAGGAAGATCCCCTGGAGAAGGGAATTGGCAACCCACTCCAGTATTCTTGCCTGGAGAATCCCATGGACAGAGGAGCCTGGCAGGCTACATAGGGTTGCAAAGAGTTGGACACAACTGAGCAACTAACACACACCAAGATAAGCCAGAGCAGTCAAGAAGAGGACTGAGGGGCTGCCTCCCACCCAGGAGGGCCTAAGGCACTGGTGCCATTTCAGTATGAGTGCTGATACCAGCCAGAGAAGGCAATGGCACCCCACTCCAGTACTCTTGCCTGGAAAATCCCATGGGCGGAGGAGCCTGGTAGGCTGCAGTCCATGGGGTCACTGAGTCGGACACGACTAAAGCGACTTAGCAGCAGCAGCAGCAGCAGCTGATACCAGCTCGTGTGCACACTCCCACAGGGTAGTGGGGCGGGGGACTGCCCGTGTGCTGAACATTCACTGCATTCTATCCTATCTTAATATCATCTTCAAACTGATCTCAAGGAAATAGCTTAAAAACTCTGCTAATATGACACAGGGCCATTTATCTGCACTGAACTGAAAGTTAAAGGAGGCAAGTTGAGAAAGGATCCTCACATCTCTGTGCACCTCCCCCCCTCACCACCCACCATCTCAGTACCTCCCACCAGGATGAGTGGAAAGCAGAGAACTCACTTGCTCAATGGAGTCTAGTTTTGTAATGCGTTATTGCTCTGAGGAATAGCTTTAATAGTAATTATGGAAAACAGCCCAAAGGAATGAATCTTTGGGCTTCCCTGATGGTACAGTGGATAAGAATCCACCTGCCAAGGCAAGGGACACGGGTTCAATCCCTGGTCCAGGAAGAGTCCACATGCCATGGGTCGACTCAAGCCTGTGTGCCTCAACTACTGAGCCTGTCTAGGGTCTGGGAGCCACAAGTACTGAGCCTGTGTGCCACAAGTACTGAAGCCTGAGAGCACAGAACCTGTGCTCCACATAAGAAAAGCTACCGCAATGAGAAGCCTGCTCGTGGCAACTAGAGAAAAGCCCTCCTGCAGCAACAAAGACCCAGTACAACCAACAAACATACGTTAAAAAAAGAAAGAAAGAAATCCTTACTGCTGGAAACTCAGGCCTTTGTGACCTATAACTGAGAGACCCCACTTGGTCCAAGTATAAAGCTAGCCACTGTGGGACAGGCAGGCAGACCACCCCATGCTGTGGTCTGTGCCGTGGTCTCCTTCCTTCCCATCCCATATCCTCACAGAACTTTCCTCTATCAACATTTCCCATCCTTCTAAACCTCTCTGAGTCTTCCTATTACATCTAAACATGCTCAAGTCTCTTCCATCACAATGAGAAAAAAAATCTTCCCCCAGACCTCATGTCACCCACTCTCCCCTCTGCTCTGCCTCCTCTCTCTTCCAGCCGACCTTCTAGAATACACTGTTTAAACAGTCTGTCTCTACCCTGATCCTCCCTAAAGCCAGTGATGTCTGGCTTCTGCCTCTTCCCAGCCACTGAAAAATCTAGGTCATGGTTAAAGCCACAGTGTCTAGCACAGAGCCTGGCCCCACACAGGCTCGGTCAACACTGAATGCATGGGGAATTTCTGTGCTCTTAGATCAGACAGTGCTTACTTCCCTACATTCCCAGCAGCACCTCCCTCCTGAAACAGTGCACATCCCTGTTTGTTTTTTTTAATCCACTTCTCAAGCTGCTCCTAATCTTCCTCCTCCAGCTTTCCTTGATTCCTGTGACCCTCATATCCATACATGATTATGTGAGAGTTCGACTATAAAGAAAGCTGAGCACAGAAGAATTAATGCTTTTGAACTGTGGTGTTGGAGAAGACTATTGAGAGTCCCTTGGACTGCAAGGAGATCCAACCAGTCCATCCTAAAGGAGATCAGCCCTGGGTGTTCATTGGAAGGACTGATGTTGAAGCTGAAACTCCAGTACTTTGGCCACCTGATGAGAAGAGCTAACTCATTTGAAAAGACCCTGATGCTGGAAAAGATTGAAGGCAGGAGGAGAAGGGGATGACAGAGGATAAGATGGCTGGATGGCATCACCAACTCAATGGACATGAGTTTGGATAAACTCCGGGACTTGGTGATGGACAGGGAGGCCTGGCATGCTGTGGTTCATGGGGTCGCAGAGAGTTGGACACGACTGAGCGACTGAACTGACCTGTGATCCTCAGGGTTCTGTCCCTGGCTGTCTTCGCCTTACACATTTTCCTACCCATCTCATCTACTCCCAAAGGTCAGCTCCCAATTCCATGCTGATAACTCCCAAAGCTGTTACCAGCAGCTTCTCTCACCTCTGAACTTACGGTCAATGTCTCAACAAATGACTTAGATGTCTCAAAGGCACACAATCTCATCACCATCCTGCCCCTTGATCACTCACAAAAAAAATCTGATCACTGTGTGCTTTCTAGTGAATAGCACCACCACCCACCTGGTCCCCATGTAAGAAGCCAGGGTTTTTTCCTTGATTTCTCATCTCTGACCAATCACTCTCTCTCTTAAGCATCACCTGATAGACCTACATCTTCTCTTCATTGCCATCTGACATAGTGATATGGCTTCCAGATTGTTTTCCCTGCCTCCAGTCTTGCCCACCCACCCATCCATCCCCATTCATCTCCACTTCAGTTTCAGTGGCCCTTCTCAACGGGTAATTCTGAAAGTGGGGTCCTCAGATCAGCTGCAACACCTGAGAACTTGTTAAAATGCAAATTTTCAGGCTCCTCCCCAGACCTACTTAATCAGAAACTCTGGGGATGGGGCCCAGTAACATGTTTTAACAAGCCCTTCAGGTCATTGTGGGTAGCTCAGCTGGTAAAGAATCATCCTACAATGCAGGAGACCCCGGTTTGATTCCTCGGTCTGGAAGATCCCCTGGCGAAGGGATAGGCTACCCACTGCAGTATTCTTGGCTTTCCTGGTAGCTCAGCTGGTAAAGAGTCCGCCTGTAATGCGGGAGACATGGGTTCAATCCCTGGGTTGGGAAGATCCCTGGAGGAGGGCATGGCAACCCACTCCAGTATTCTTGCCTGGAGAATCCCAAGGACAGTGGAGCCTGGAGGGCTACAGTCCATAGGGTCACAAAGAGTCAGACATGACTGAGAGACTAAGCACAGAACAAAACCAGGTAACTGTGATGCAGTGTGAGAACCACTGCTTTAAAATATCAATCTGCTCACATCACTCTGATTGAAAGCCTTCAGTGGCTTGTCACTGTCCCTACAACAAAGATCAAGTTCTTCAATATCATTTATTGTAGAAACCATCATCCCCAATATGAGAAATGATGGTTGAATAGGAACTAAACAGACAAAAAATGTCTAGGGGTGAGACTATGAGGAAGGTATTACTGGCGAAAGCAATAGCATTTGGAAAATGAAGAAAGAGAATTATGGCACGCTGAGGAAATTGGTTCACACCTAGAATGATCAAGAAATGAGACCAAGAAGATAAACTATCTAAACACGTAATGGAAAATAATACTTTCTTCCTTTCTCAGGTGTCAAAATAATACCTGTTCTTCATCCATTCATCCTGTCCCCCTTCACCAACCAAAAAGCTGGCCACAACAGATTTACTATACAGAACTCCTTAGCCACTATTTCCTGCTTAAAACTCCTAAGTGGTAAGAACTTATTCTCTCAATATTTGGTCCTATAAATTAAACACACACCTCAAATTGGCCTTCTGGGTTCTCACCAATTACTCATTTCCCATCACAGTCCCGTATCTTCTTTAACTCTACTACCCCAGGTCCCTCACCTTCTGCTAAAATTGCTTCAAATCCCACCTCCTCTCAGGAAATATCACTATAATCAGGCAAACTCTTATCACTCCATAGATCCTCAGTATTTAAAGGAGGTGTGTATGTGTGTCTGTATAAATATCACTTGCTGCACCATCAAACTCAAGACTATTTATAAGACACTTGTATCTACCTATTCAACAGTTCGACTTCCTCAAGGGCAAAACTGTCTCTCTTCTCAGTTGCCTTGTTTTCAAAATAAGCAGGAAGAATAAAATGACAACTAAGATCAATTCCAACTCTAAAATTTCATTACCTATAATCACATTTAGTGCTCTGCATATTTTAAACAGTCCATAAATGGTGCTGATTAAGGCTCCAGAAATCACACTTCTAAAAAGTCACAGAGATATTTGGCAAAACTAATACAATTATGTAAAGTTTAAAAATAAAATAAAATTTAAAAAAAATAAAAACAAAAGCATCAAAAAAAAAATAAAAAATAAAAAGTCACAGAGAACTTGCCTTCCCAATTATTTCCCTCTTTGAAAAAATCAAGGTAAAGGCAGCTTTTCTTTGATTTCCACCCTTTCAGAGGTTTACATTTCAACCATCTTGTAGGCTAGTAAGATTTAGCCATAATTCATATTTAAGTAAACAAGAACTTAATAACCTTTCCATAATAGCGTTCTTATCACTCCCATAAAAGTAGTCTCCCATCTCTGGCGGGGAAAGACTAAAGAAACACTTCAAAGGGAAAGAATGAAAACTTGTCAGCATCTTCTACAAGCAGATTCTCCCCTAAGGACTCACAGCTTGAAAAAGAAAGTATTTTCCACATGGCTCTATCTGTAACAAATTATTCTTTTTGTTTGTTTTTTAACCACAAGTTTAGTCACTGCTGTGAACTACAGATATGTATCAAGGAGGACTTCTGAAACTGATGTCACAAGAATTGAATCCTATGAAGACAGTTTCAACTTGACCTTCCAAGAAAACACTGTTCTTACTCTAAGGCAAACGGAAGAATTCCTGAGCCCAAACAGTCAGTGATGCCATTTCCCTTGTCCTTATCAGCAGTGTGCTTGTTAAGAGGCAGAAGGACATGTCAGTTTTCACAGCCAGACTAACAAGCAGAAGATTTTGGTTCTTTGCAAGCATAAAGTCACAGCATGCACATTTATTAAATTTTTCTCTTTTCCATGTCTTTCAACAAGCAAGCAACTTCATAGCTGAGTTTGGTACTAAATGCCATAGTAATGGCCCAATAAAGCCATCACAGGGCCTCCCTGGTGGCTCGTTGGTAAGGAATCCACCTGCTAATGAAGGAGACGTGGGTTCAATCCCTGGGTTGGGAAGATCCCCTGAAGAAGGAAATGGCAACCCATTCCAGTATTCTTGCCTGGGAAATCCCAAAGACAGGGGAGCCTGGCAGGCTACAGTCCATGCGGTTGTAAAAAGAGCAGGACACAACTTAGCAACTTAACAATAACAAAGTCCTAACTCTTTCATGTGGGAAAGCAGGTTGACCCAAAGTTCTTATAAGCTCAGTCCTCACTTTGTGGCACTTCCTTAGATATTCTCAGTAGAGGATCCACTTGGCAGTACTGCATTGCAACTTCATTATCTGCTTGCTACTAGTGGTTAAGATGCCAACTCTTTTGTTCAATTCTACAAAGTATATGATCAAAATTTATTTATGGTAAAACCAATCTACCCAGTTCAGTTCAGAGTCGGACACGACTGAGCGACTGAACTGATCTTGCAGACTGTTCTTTAGCATTAAAGGAGTAACTATATAATTCACTTTTGCAATACCTGGCACATAATAAGGACTTGTTCCTTTTTTCAGTGTCTTCAGGGTCAAAGATCAGAGAAGGCAATGGCACCCCACTCCAGTACTCTTGCCTGGAAAATCCCATGGACGGAGGAGCCTGGTAGGCTGGCACAGAGTCGGACACGACTGAAGTGATTTAGCAGCTTAGCAGCAGCAGCAGGGTCAAACATATCAGGGCACTGACTTCTAAGAAGGTTACCCTACTGATCCTAGCTGGGGAAAGAATACAACTTGTAATCTGCAAAATACAGGAAACTGACACGACTCAAGTGATTTAGCAGCAGCGGCATTCCCAATCTACAGATGAAGGTTCCCACAGAGAGACTATTGTGTACAAAAGTCACTTTCACACCTAGAACAAAACACCTTTTAGTAAAAATGCATGTTTTAAAACCTGTTTTCTTATTTAATTTCAATACCCATTATGTAAAATAAGATAAAATTTGGGTTAGACTGAAAAACAAAGCACACCCCAAAAGATTTTTCTTAAGGAAAATGAATCTTGAACCTAACATAACTTGCATTCAGTTCCTGATGTAAGAGTTCAGGATTTTTTTTTTTTTTTTGGAGTAGTTTGTTAGATTTTTCAATCCTCAAATTAGCGATTTTTAAATAGACACACAACACTCCTAGTTTCTTTCTAATTCTATTCCATTTTTGTCAATTTCCACATGTTACATGGTCATTTATTTTTCTACACCAAGGAACTTTTTCCTTCTAAATGCCAAATCTCCTAAAAAGATACGGATATTAGCCCTAGAACACTTCAATTAGATATGGCACCTCACACAAAGAATTAAACTGAATTCAATCTATTTGATAGACCAGTCAAGAATTTGTTTTTAATTTTACTTTCTTTTCAATAACTGAATAAATTATAAACTGGTTACACTTTCAATCCCAAATCAGTTACTCAGTCGTGTTCAACTCTGCAACACCGTAGACTGCAGCACACCAGACTTTTCTGTGTATCACCAAACCCCAGAGCTTGCGCAAATTCATGTCCATTGAGTCGGTGATGCCATCCAACCATCTCATCCTCTGTCGTCCCCTCCTCCTCCCACCTTCAATCTTTCCCAGTATCAGGGTCTTTTCAAACGAGTCAGTTCTCCGCATCAGGCGGCCAAATTATTGGAGTTTCAGCTTCAGCATCAGTCCTTCCAATGAATATTCAGGACTGATTTCTTTTAGGATGGACTGGTTGGAGCTCCTGCAGTCCAAGGGACTCTCAAGAGTCTTCTCCAACACCACAGTTCAAAAGCATCAATTCTTTGGCGCTCAGCTTTCTTTATAGTCCAACTCTCAGATCCACATTTGCATGCAGATCTGTAACATGACTACTAGAAAAACCACAGCTTTGACTAGACAGCCCTTTGTTGGCAAAGTAACGTCTCTGCTTTTTAATATGTTGTCTAGGTTGGTCATAGCTTTTCTTCCAAGAAGCAAGCATCTTTTAATTTCATGGCTGCAGTTACCATCTGCAGTGATATTGGAGCCCAAGAAAATAAAGTCTCTCACTGTTTCCATCGTTTCCCCACCTATTTGTCATGAAGTGATGGGACTGGATGCCATGATCTTAGTTTTCTGCATGTTGAGCTTTAAGCCAACTTTTTCACTCTCCTCTTTCACTTTCAACAAGAGGCTCTTTAGTTTGCTTTCTGCCATAAGGGTAGTGTCATCTGCATATCTGAGGTTATTGATATTTCTCCCAGCAATCTTGATTCCAAGCTTGTGCTTCATCCAGCCCGGCATTTGTCATGATGTACTCTGCATGTAACTTAAATAAGCAGGGTGGCAATATACAGCCTTGACATACTCCTTTTCCTATTTGGAACCAGTCTGTTGTTCCATGTCCAATTCTAACTGTTGCTTCTTGACCTGCATACAGATTTCTCAGGAGGCAGGTCAGGTGGTCTGGTATTCCCATCGCTTGAAGAATTTTCCAGTCTGTTGGGATCCACAGTCAAAAGCTTTGGCATAGTCAATAAAGCAGAAATAGATGTTTTTCCGGAGCTCTCTTGCTTTTTTGATGATCCAGCGGATGTTGGCAATTTGATCTCTGGTTCCTCTGCCTTTTCTAAATCCCAAATAAACCTTCTTTATTACTGATTTCCCAATCTCAAGTACTAGAAACTCATATGTAGGAAACTGATGATTATGACATTCCTATAAAGTAAATAAAATTTCAGTTTATGAAGGAGTATCAAATAATAGCAGATTCTCCATATAGCCCTATAAATTTATACATGCAAAATAACATTAGCACCCTGAGACCACGACTGCAAACACTGAGCCTTTTACTTGGACAATATGCTGCTAAAGCAGGGAGCCCCCCTGTCCATCCTGTGCCCAGAAGCAAAGATGGTGCTTCCTGTCACTAAAATGGAAGCCACAGTCCAGCAGCACCCAGGACAAATAAGACATGCATATCAACTTTCACTAACCTACACAGTATGCGTCTCTCTCCAAAAAAATCTAAGGATCTGACAACACTGTGCTGCGTTTCTGTCTAAAGCCTACTTTCTCTCCCTTCCTCCAAAGACTTGATCTCTCCCCTACCCTCTCCTCCAAGCCTGCATCACCCACTTAAGTAACTGTATGGCTCCTGCACCCCTGAGTTTGTCCCTTCTGCTTCTAGATAACAAGAGGAAGCTGGCCAACTACTTCTGATTTCTCAATGACTGTGTCCAGAAGGAAGATGAGTCAACATCATGACACCATTTTCTATTTATTCTATTGAAACCTAATGCTGAACAGGCGGTCTCACTCTCCCTAATGTCTGTGTGGTCTCATTTGAACACATTTCCCATTTTCTAGCCAAACTTCCCTTTTAATGTGTCAAATGCTAGCATTTGGGCATCCTGCCTTCTCATTTTGGCACTAAGAAGAGAGAAGACAAACCTCAAGGGCAAATTTCACTGAAAACACCTTCCAACATGTCCATGTAATTCTCTTTCATTTGTCATGGCCAAATTGGAGGAGGACATCTCTCTTGTTTCAAGTATACATTTCATAAAGACTCTGGATTTTTCCTCCCCCACATATTTTAGTGTCTTTTAGAACACATGAGAGGTTCAGAACTGAGTAAATGGTCTCAAATTGCCCTCTTTCAATAGACACACCCAAGAAACAGCCAAAAGATAATGATATTTAAGGACCACCATATGATTCTCATAGATGTGATGAAGAATGGAAAAGGGGACTACTGGATCACTTTTTGTTTCAATTGCTTGAATCTGGGATTTTTACTAATGGACCCTAATGTCTTAGCTGTTCTTATTGCCACTAGAACTACAAAGAATTTCAGCCAAACCAACAGACTATAAAAAGGCATAATAAAGATTTATCTGTTTTCAAAAAAGCAGCATTAAATCAATCCAGTGACCTGCTGCAAATTAGGGAAGGTTTCATGAAGTTCGTGTTATTTCTGCTGGGCCAGAGCATCTTTTTCACCACAAAGAGGGCTCACTCACTGTCATCATTCCACTGCTTGGCAGCTAGAGTCTGTTTCCTCTTGCCAGGGTACCCTCATCCTCTTTCATTTGATCTTTACAAAGACCTGTGCAAACAGGCATGGCAGGTAGGAAAATGGATCCCTAGATGTTTACAATTGGATCCTATCTGAGATACACAGTGGCATATCTAATGCCTAGTCCCGCAATATCCAAACACTAGATTATTGGAATCTAGTCTAGATTCTTGGAATGTATAAATGTGGCCACGGGGGATGACCTGGCCACCAGGATGCTTACTTCCTCTTCATACTGTCAACTTGTCACTGGGAAATGGGTTTCTATGGCACTATTTCCTAGGCTCTTTGCATCTCATATTTCTCAGCACCAGAGACAACAAGGGGAAGTAATATACATCACTTCTGCGCTAAACTGGCAAAGAAGTAGAGTCCCTTCACCCTCTCGTTCCCTTTGGCTAGCTAAACTCAAGAGTCCAAAGCTGAAGGGACAGTAAGGCAGAAAAAGAAAGAAGTCTGGCCGCCCACTCACCTAACAAGAGTATCTATACTAAACTGTAACTTGAACAGATGAACAATAAGCCAGTGAAATTCCGAGACAGGGTACAGCAGGTGGAGTTCAGTTCCTAACTTTTACACTAGGTTTGTAACGGGGTCAGGAAGCAGGGAAAGATCAGAATTTATCAAGTATGGGACTGCAGTACTGCACGGCACTTTCTGCTTGAGAAATCTTCACTGAAAAAGATGAGAGGGGAAAAAAAAACCCAAACAGGTCTTCTGGTGGTAGGGACACTTTTCGTACACACTGGAATACTGCAAGAGTGGAGGGAAGGGAATGTGGAGGGAGCAATCTTGGGACTCCAGTGGGTGGAAGACGTACGTGGTGGTTGCGGCCTCGTCAAGTCTCGGCACCCGGGCTTATTTCTAGACAGGAAATAGTCACGCTCCCTCTAACTCCAATCAAGTAGCACAATAAAATCCTAGAGTATCACAGGGACTTGCTGAGGTCAGCAATTTGTTGTTAACAATTTGTTGTTTAATTTGTTTGTTAAATTATCTTTCATTTCTCTCAGTCCCAACAAGCTATACCTCTCGATCCCACAATGAACAAAATTAAAATGCTGGAAAATCTATATTCAAGAGAGATAGTCTAAAACAGCCCACTTATCCCACACATCTCTTTTTAATCACCTTTACACAATGCACCATCACTAGTTATGGCTTTTTTATTTTTTTTAAGTATGGTTGATTTGGAGCGTCCCTGGTGGATCAGTGGTTAAGAATCCACCTGCCAAGCAGGAGATGTGGGTTCAATCCCTGGGTCATGGCAACTCACTCTGGTATTCTTGCCTAGGAAATCCCATGGACAGAGGAGCCTGGCAGGCAACAGTCCACGAGGCCGCAAGAGTCAGATACGACTTAGCGACTAAACAACAACATGGCTGATTTACAGTGTTGTGTTAGTTCCCAGAAAAGTGATTAGTTTAGCAAAGTGATTCGATTATATGTATATATATGTTCTTTTTCATATTCTTTTCCACTAAGGTTTATTACAGGATATTGAATAGAGTTCCCTATGCTATACAGTAGGACCTTGTTGTTTATGTTATACACAATAATTTGTTAATCCCAAACTCCTAATTTATTCTTCCCTCAACCCTTTCCCCTTCAGTAACCATAAGTCTGCTTTCTGTGTCTGTGAATCTGTTTCATAAATTGATTACAATCATGTGATATTTGTCTTTTTCTGAGTAAATAAATCAAAGCCATACAATTCCAGTGCCTCCAGAGACATGCAATGTAAGAACACCTTCTAGGCAGCATCTGTGATCTATCTTGGAGACTGACAAATGCTCCAAACCTCCTTGGCCACAACCGCACAGCCTAGATAGTAAGTGCCAGAGCCCACTCAGCACTCCCGAGCATGTGCCTGTGAACTCTGATGGGAAAAACAAGCATGTGAGTGTGCTGCTCGGAGGGACCGGCCCAGGGATTAGTATCACATTCATGCTAATCCTGCAGCTGGCCTAGCCAAAGAATTCCTACCCAAATCCAGGCCCCAGAGCTCTGAATAGTCAGCTTATGCTTTCCCAAAGTGGCATGAATAATTAAAGGAGCTAAGCCTACCTGCCTAACTACAGCCAGTAACAAACCCATCGGCCACCTAAAGCCAACTGCCAGCCTACTAGGGAAAGCAGGACTCAGGCTGATTCATAAACCCACTGCTGTGTTCTGCAGGAGCCCCTCAGCTATACAGGAAGACCCCATCATCACGAAGGTACCAGCTCATCACTGCACACAAACTAGAATCAAAGACCAGCAGGGATCCAGATCACATCGAAGCTGAGGAAGCACTTGGTTTTCTGCATATTGCATAAGATGCATGAGATCAAATGTCTAATTCTTATACCTAGTTTGATTCAAAGAGATTAAACTCTCAAAATCAGATTCAGCTGCAACTAGAAATACGAACCCCAAACATGCAGTTTTCAAAGTGCTGCCAGATCATACACAACCCTAACACCTCCATCCACCTACAGCCCCTGGCATCTGTACATTCTAAAAGGGCTGATCTAACATGGAAACTCACTGAGCGTTACTTTCCTGCTATACAACCTGGTCTGCATAAAATTTACATACCTAACCCCATCCCTCCCCTGCTGCTCTAGGTCAGAGCAGAATTTTGTTAATGGCTACTAAGCTAATTACTAGACAACTTCCAACAGTTGGAAGATTCCTTCTAAAAAATTCAGTGGAATAATTATAGTTAAGTTTCTTACTGCTCAGTTTTGCCATCACCAGCCAACTTTCCCCTCATAAACGTCCTTCTGTTTCTACTCAAAATGGGCTTTCTCCTTACATGACATTAATAGTACCAGTTTCCTCTAGTAATAATTCATTGTTTGGCCTTGCATTTGAGATTTTTCAAAGCTGGGGAAAGCAGGGCAGGACACAAATTTTCTCCAGACTACATCAGACTAATTTTCTCCCACTGCCATCTACAGAGCTTTCTTTAGAAGGGTGGGGCCAACAGTGGGGAGGGACCAGAATACAGTAGTGAGGAAGGAAAATGCTCACCCTGCTTTATTCACCATGCTCAGAACACAGGCTCCATCAGGCAGACACAGGCGGCGACGTGGTGACACATTTTCCTCAAGGACTCCTAGGCATCCTGAACAACCCCACTTACTTTTTCCAACTTTTCCTATCATCTCACAATGAAACATCATACTCAGAAGCAATTTAACTTTATGATCAGATCAACCTTGATACCCTTGTTGTTGCTATTTAGTGGCTAAGTCGTGTCCGACTGTTTTGCTACCCCATGGACTGGAGCCCACGAGGCTCCTCTGTCCATGGGATTCTCCAGGAAAGAAGACTGGTTGACATTTCCTTCTCCAAGGGATCTTTCCCACCCAGGGATCGAACCTGCATCTTCTGCTTGGCAGGCGAATTCTTTACTAGTGAGCCACCTGGGAAACCTAACACCGATACCCTTACCACACTTCGTTAAGAGTCAACACCGACGCGAGACAAGACTTCCCATTGACGGTCAACCCTGCGGCCTGGTGGCAGGAAGGGAAGAGGTTGGGTCTATTTTCTCTCCTCCGGGATAAACACATCAATTTCCTTCACCTTTAGGTCTTTTGTCTATGGACATATGTAACCTACATGATTTCTCCCCATAAAATGAGTTCTCACCAACAAGGGCAAGCCACTAATTTAAAACAATCTACATCCTCCCGTGGCTGGATTACAATAGTTGAAAAGGGCCTAAGGCAATGGATTACACAATGGATGATGAAGGAGCTAATAAAATTATTCACATAATTCTTTTTCTGATTCTCTGCTTAGTAGCACACAAGGTTCCTTCCCTTGGTTCGTCCTGAGCCTCCTGTTCTTAAATGCAGAGATTTAAGAATGAGCTCTTAGGAGGAAACATGAACCACTTACTGAGCACCCATTACATCTGATCCGTTCTGGGCTGCTACTATACCTAAGGCCTCATTCAATGCTAACAGTTCTATGAGGTAAGATCTGCCAGCGCACAGCAGAGGCAGAACCCAAACCCAAGTCCGCCTGACTCCAAAGACAATGCCTTGTCTCCTGGGCAGCCTCAAAGCTTCTTTCAAAGCCAGCCCTCAGGAGAAGCATACTGAAGCTTCTATATTCTCTCACACTGCCGGACTCAGGAAATACCATAGAATGTTCTCCAGTTTCATCTCATCTTTAAATTTGTGACAGTCGCAGGAAAGCCTACACTGCATAAACCTGAGAAAGAACAGCCAAAGACCTGAATTTATTTATGACAACAAAACACCTCCTGGCGACGGCCTGGAAGTTTCCTCTCAGAAGAGATCTGCCTTTCTCCAGGCTAAAGGTCATACAAGGTACAAATTCAGAGCTTTGGACAGCCATCTGCTGATGCATCTGGAAAACAAAGGGAGGAGACGGGAAAAGAACAGAAGGCAGCCAAGTCCCTTCAGATGTCCTACTGGCTCTGTGCGTGTGTGTGTGTTTCCTGGTGAATCTTTTGAACAATACTGTGAATTAAGATAGATGTGTCAAACCTTAAGAAAACTGGCATGATTCTCATGATGCTTCTGCTCCACTTTGAATTACTGCAAAATCAGAAGATGAATCACGATGTCAAGCTTTCACATGCTCATTCAACAGAGGCAATACCAGAATGAAAGTAAAGTGGCCATAAAAACTGAATCATTGCAGACTCTCTAAAGAATGCAACCACTGATCCCTATTTATGAGAAGAAAACACATATTCAGCATATGAGGTCCCCACTTCCTTTTACATAGGTATTAGCCAAATACAGATAACAAGTGACAGCACAAAGCCCATTTCATAAAACTTCACACACATAGAGACGGGGAGGGGGAAACATCTCAAAAATATTCAAAACACTTCTCAGATTTAATCTTTAAAACAGGCACAGGCACATGGCATATTAATACCTCTTACTTTGTCCTGTACTTCAAGTTTTACAAACTGGTTACAAATCATCATAATACAAAGTATGCTACTCAACCTAAAAAGAATATATCTGATGTTTAAATGACTAATTCAAAATCACAGTAGTTTCAAAAACATGTTACTCATCTACTGTAGAAGCTAGAAGAGAGAATGTTTCATTTCCACCAAAAAAAAAAAAAAGAAAATGAATCTTTCTCCCTTTGCTGAAAAGCAGAGCCTCTTGGATTAACTGAGCACAGGCAGCAAGCTGGTAGACAAGATACTTTTTAAACTTTAGGTTACTGAAAAACTGATAAGTAATCCTAGATTAACTCAATTTCTCTTAACTCTAATTTTCAGTCTTCACATCATTATCTCAACTTTATAATCAACCTATGAGGGTGTGGATTAATTTCCTCCATTTTTGGATGAAACAAGACAAAACTAACTTTCAAGGAAGATGATTTAAACCAGCAGTTCCTAAAAGTGATCTCTTTTCCTTGCTGTGATAAAGAAAATAATAATTGACCTTAAAAAAAAATCATTATTTTCCAAATCTGCAGAAACCAAGAAAAAAAAAGATCAGCTTTCAGCCCTCAAAATCACTTTGCCTTTGTAAAGCAAAACACAAAACCCAATCATTCAAAACAGATGCAAGGCAAGGTCCATTTTTAACCATCAATGAGCAAAATAAGAGCCAGAGTTTTATAATGTGAGGATTTGCTGAAATAAATCCTGAATCAAACTTTTAAAGAAAGATGACGGATTAATGGAGCTGAAAGCAGGTATATGAACATTAACTTGCCCCACAATGTTCGCATCAACTGGGCCCCTACGCCTGGGCTCATCTATGCTATCATGGGGCCATAGGAAATAATAGTCCACTTTCATCTCAACTAAATGACGTGAGTAAAACACATGCAGCACGAAGCTGGTTTAGCCAAAACAGAACATTAATAAATGGAAGTAAAGGGGTGAGCCCACATTTAAATTCATGCTGGTGAAGGGGTGCCTTTTGCCAAGGAACAGACCAAGAATCACATAGCCCCAAGTTCCAAAGAGGGCTAATATGAGAACATTTCCTACACTCAGGCAGATGACAATCTCTCCACCTCCACATGGAAAATGAACACCCCTGCACTTGCCAGTGAGACGATACTTAATCAGTGTTTGATAAAAACCAGTTGTATAAAAATCCTCAAGTTATCAGCTGTTCAGAGTGCATACCTGCTGCCACATACTGCTTTTTGAAGATTCAAGACAGACACACAGATGCGATACATGCACGGAACTGCTGAGCTGAATGAAAAAGATGGAGCTCGTTGAGTCTAGTCCCTTCATTTCAGAAGGTGGAAGAAGACTACAGAGAGGAAAACATAGACATTTCAACCCGAACATAACATTCATGGCCCTGGGGAGCAAACTCCAGTCCTGGATTCCTATCCTACAGTGTTAGTTCAGAGACAAATCTTAAAGAATCAATTTCCTAAATACTTTTGAGTTAGAAATGAAAAAGAATTTAACCAAAACTAAAGACAGGTTGAAAACAGATGCTGCAAAAAAAAAAAAAGCCTTAGAAGGGAAAGAAAGAAGAGAAGTGGCTCACCTAAGGGAACTAACAGTAAATACCAACCACATTGATTTGGCCATGGTTCTTCACTGCAGATCTGGAAAAGCTGGCAAATTCAAATACTACGCTTTTATCCTTTTCTTTGGGAGTAGGAAATGGCAACCCACTCCAGTATCCTCACCTGGAGAATCCCATGGACAGAGGATCCTGGCAGGCTACAGTCCATGGGGTCATAAGATTCGGACACAACTTAGCAACTAAACCACCACCACCATCCTTTTCTTTCCTTTAAGTTTCAATATTCTCTATCTCTGAAAGGGTGTAGAAAAGAAAAATTAATCACCAGAGGCAGGACGTTTTTACCAATTCATCCTCCAGTTTTCACAATCAGCCCCTTAACCAGATTCTAGAAAGGGAGCCAGAGTTTAAATGCAAAAGAAGGCAGGGGTGTTGGCCAGGAGGGGACAACTTCATGTGATCACAACTGGACAGACACTGCACACTGCCTGAGACTTTAAGCATTTTCATACGACAGGGTTAGGTAAGTTGACAGATCAGAAAAATAGCATCAGACATTAAGATGTGACATACTGTAATAACTAGGAACATTTTCTACCCCGCATCTTGACCTCCATCCAGAGTCACAATGATTAAAGATCAACAGCCATGTTACAAAATTACAAAATGCAATTTAGTTAAAACACAGGCTTTCTACAAAATTTTTTAAATATTTACTTATTTTTTATTTGGCTGTGTCAGGTCTCAGTTGCAGCATGTGGTATCTTTTTTTTTTTTTTTTTTAGTTGCACCATGTAAGATTTAGTTCCCTGACCAGGGATCTAACCTGGACCCTCTATATTGGGAACATGGAGTATCTTAGCCACTGGACCGCCAAGGAAGTTCCTCCATAAACTTTTGCTTCAAATTAGTAGACATTTCTCACATTTCCAACACACTGTATAGTAGTCCCCCTCCTAAAATAAAAGAATAAAAATGGTATCATTTCAGAAAACTTTTGAGAAGAGTCTCTAAAGACAGGATATCTGCTATTTATTCAATGTATCTGGAGGGAAAGGAAAGGCTCTTAAATTTGGAGATGAGATTACGTAAAAGATGCAAGAAGAAATCAAATGGAAAACATACTACAGGTAAGAAAAACACCGCAGCAACATAAGCAGCAATAAGGCCTACTGATGTAGCATTTTAAGCTTTAAATTAAACTACACAGATTGCTACAGTTGCTCCTTTGTTTCCAAGATAAAGTTATGCATAAAGTAATTGTGAATTGTGATTTGCTTACTTTTCTGTCCCTCCCTCTCAATAAACCATAGGCTTCTATAACAGCAGGAAATATGCTTCTGATTTACTGTTCTTTTCCAGCAGAGAATACACAGTAGTAGTCACAGTAGTCACTTAAAACATTTTTTTTAATGTTATGAAAAATCTATTTAACTGTAGAATAATTACTTAAAACATTTTTGGAAGGAGAATTTTATCAAACAATTGCCAAACATTTGATAATATGCAAAGTTGGAAAGAATAGGGGGAAGGAAACAAAGAAATTTACACCGTTGGTAACGTAAATCAGTAGCACTTTTTAAAACGTATTTATTTATTTTTATTTTGGGCTATGATGGGTCCTAGTTACAGCATGCAGGATTTTTCACTGAGGCACGGGCTTCTCTCTAGTTTTGCGGGCTTGCCCCGAACCAGGGATTGAACTCACATCCCTTGCACTGGAAGGCGGACTCTTAACCACGGGACTACCAGAGAGGTCCCAGCATACCACCATTTAAAGGGTGATTTGGCAATATGGCAACACACTTCACCATTTAAAAACAATTGGCAAAGTTGCCATTATACATACTGTTAAATGGAAAAGACAGAGGATAGCACAACACATTGAGTGTGAACCTATTTTGTTGTGTTTTAAAGGCAGTGTATACTTATTCTGCATAAAGAGCAGAGTGGGGGGCCGGGGGTAGGAGTCATTCATAGTGTAACCTAAATGTAATCCACGTATCTAATCCTAGGCCCCTGCCTGAATACATACCCAATTCTGGCAGGATTTACAAAAAAGTTTCACACAGGCTACCTGGAATGGAAATACTGGGGAATGAAACTGCCATCACAAATGAGGAAAAGTCTTCTTTTTCATTATCTATGCTTTTGAAGTGTCTTCCCTTCCCATATTGAAGTTTTAAGCTCCTTTTTAAGAGAGATGTTATATTAGAAGAGAGAAAGAAAGGTAATTTTAGAAAGTAAAACAAATGATTTTAAATCATATCCCCGTCTCCCCCAAACCCCTCCCCGCCTCCCACTGCGCCGAGTCCCCCCATCCACATATTTTCAGAGTCAGTGGTTAGAGCACTGGCTTTCATTTTACGCTATTTGGAACCTAAACAGAATCATTTAACGCATTTCCAATCATGCCAACACTGGAGCGGGAGAAACAAACCGGGCTGACACAATCCTCCCTGACCAGGGGTAAGGAAAGGCCCGCTGAGGGGTTCCATGATGTAAACAACAAGCCTGCCTTACCTAAGGCACCTGACCCTGCAGGGCGGAGGCCTGGAGGCCAGGCATGAAGAGTGTGCCTGGGGAGAAGCAAGTGCTTGATTTTTTGTTTCTTCAGATGGGTCAGTTGTGCTTAAAATTTTAGGTATCTTAGAGATATTTCCCTAAATGTGAACAGGTAATGAACTTAACCATTAAAGTAGATTTCCTTATGGTAGTTCAGACTAACAATAGGAATAAGCCATAAACAGCTTTTCTAAAATGATCCAATAGTGAGCATACGTAAAATAGATCACTACTTTATACACCTCTTTGTGTTTTCTAAGAAAAATACACCTCAACTTCAGCTGCCCAGAAGAATCATCTTGGGAGCTTTTTAAAAATCCCCATACCTGAGTCCCACACTTCAGACCAATGAAATCAGAACCATGGTGTCTCAACTGATGATCAAATAACATATTTCACATTAAAGCTGAGTAGGTAATCATCCCATTACCTGATGAAGTGAGGGATAAATTTCCAAGAATTATACAAACGATTCTTGGGCACTTAGAGGGTCCAGGAACATGGCCTTTGTCTTTGGGGCTAAAAGCTAATGAAGAAAGGAATAAAACAAGCAATACAAGATACTAAGATGCTACAGCAACCACCATTGGGGTGTTACCTTTTTAGGTTTCTTCCCACTACCTGCTTGTCTGTGCTGCTAGTGATGCTTAGAAATGCCTTCTAAATACAGAAGCACCTTGACAGACTATAGCTCCCAATGCCAAAAGCTATTCTGGTGTTTCTGCACAGACAACTACAAAAATAAACAGTCTTTAACTCACAGCTCACGGACCACTTGTGGCCTCAAAGACTGAACTTCTCTTCCTCATCTCCCAACTCCATATACTAAGATGCCATGACATTTAATCATTTTACACGTCAGCAATGAGGCGGGTGAAAAAAAAACCTCATCATCCTTGAAATGATGCACCACTAACATAAACCTGCCACAACATGTAACCAAAGCCAACAGAAGTTACGCTCAACCTGTGAAGTCACACTCCCCCAATCAAAAACTGTTAAAAAGCCTTACAACTCTCTCCATGTGTTCTAGTCAAAGATTATACAGTTTGTTTCTTGGAACATTCATTTCAAGGAGAGGGGGGTGGGGGGTCATTTAGAAACTGTCAAGAAATATTCATTGGAAACATACGGAAAACCACAAAAGGCACTACCCTGACTTATGTTAACCTAAGGAATGGTTCGTATCTCTTACCAATGTTCCAGACATGCCCTAACTAGAACCCCATTCAAGATGTCAAGGGAGGGGGGCACAATTTCACACACACACACAAAAACCCTGGTGAAAATGTGACTCTTAAACTCTTAATTGATTTTAGCATAATAGGATATAATATTTTATTTCCATTATAAATAAACAGGATAATCAGTACAATCATAAGTAGGATCATTTTTACTTTTGGCTTCTGTTTGGAAATTAAACCAAGGAAGAATTCAAGAATTTGGGGGAAAATGTTGTATAATAAAGTAACATGTTCCATAACTATCATTTATGGGGATTTTACCAACATTTCTGATACATACACTGGAAATCCTTATTAAGTCTGACTCAGCATTACTCGACAGCACAGAACGAGATCAAACTGTAAAGCTCTTTGCAGTTACTTGATATCAAACAGCTCTATCTCCACCCCCTTTCACTGGAGTAGCATAGGGTGCTCTGACCTAGAAAGTCATCTCTCGCAGGTCTGTGTCCTTAGCTTTTTAATAAAGCTCTATATTATACTTTTTTGGATGAAGAAACACCAGAAAATTTAGTCAGAAAACTGTATTGCTTCTTTCAACAAACTCCTCACAGTACTTTGGAAAACTAACTTAAACATGCTGCTGCTGCTGCTGCTAAGTCGCTTCAGTCGTGTCTGACTCTGTGCGATCCCATAGACGGCAGCCCACCAGGCTCCCCAGTCCCTGGGATTCTCCAGGCAAGAACACTGGAGTGGGTTGCCATTTCCTTCTCCAATGCATGAAAGTGAAAAGTGAAAGTGAAGTCGCTCAGTCATGTCCGACTCTAGTGACCCCATGGACTGCAGCCTACCAGGCTCCTCTGTCCATGGGATTTTCCAGGCAAAAGTACTGGAGTGGGGTGCCATTGCCTTCTCCGAACTTAAACATACTAGGCTACATATATAAAATAAGCACACTGTGCTTAAAGATTTACTGAAGTTCTTTTCAGCTTCAAAATTTTCTCCTAAATCACAGCTAGGGGGGAAAAAAAAGAAAAAGGATGCCTGAGAGGTTAAAAGTGAACACACATCACAGACTTGGCACTACCACCAATGCAGTCTTTGATCAACGTTCCCTGAGACATGCATGTTATACCAGACAGGATGGAAAACAGAAAGAAATGGGGAGCTTCCTTACCTCTACAAATGTGGGCAAACAATTTACAAATGTAAGTTTTTAAACACATTTAGGAAGGCAGTTGAGTTGTACAGACCAAAAGGAAGCAAGAAACAGGGCCATCTGGGGTTGAAATGTGGCAGGAGGACTTATCTACAGAACTACCAAGCACCAGAAACTATACTCCGTGCTTTAGTTTCATCCCATTTAAACCACAGGGCAATATAGAGGCGGCTAGGACAGAGGAGCCTGGTAGGCTGCAGTCCATGGGGTCGCTAAGAGTAGGACACGACTGAGCGACTTCACTTTCACTTTTCACTTTCATGCATTGGAGAAGGAAATGGCAACCCACTCCAGTGTTTTTGCCTGGAGAATCCCAGGGACAAGGGAGCCTGGTGGGCTGCCATCTATGGGGTCGCACAGAGTTGGACACGACTGAAGTGACTTAGCAGCAGCAGCAGCAGTGCAACTGCACAGTAAGACACTGTAATAGCTCTTCAGGTTAAACAGCATGATCTAGGAGGCATCTCAGAGCTGATAAAGAAAGCCCACTTCAAGGAGGGGGGAGTTAAACTTAATCCCATATGCTGCATTGGCCTTTGGTGTTACTCGAAACTGCATCTGTGTAGGGGCAGAGACCAAGAAAGTATCTTCAGCCAGGCACCTGACCCATTCTACCTACCAGAGAAAAGTGAGTGTTAGTCACTCAGTCATGTTTGACTCTTTGCAATCTCATGGGCTGTAACCCACCAGGCTCCTCTGTCCATGGGATTCTCCAGGCAAGAATACTGGAGTGGGTAGTCATTCCCTTCTCCAAGGGATCTTCCCAACCCTGGGATGGAACACAGGTCTCCTACATTGCCAATGGATTCTTTACTGTCTAAGCCATCAGGGAAGCCCACTTATCAGAGAATGTCCCTCTAAATAACTAAGGCACAAACCCTGAAATAACTATTTCATACATATGCAAACTCAGAGGGACAAACAAATGCTAAAACTTCAGCCCACAGTTCCCACAAAGCTTCCCATCATCACCCAAACCACACCATCCCCTAAAAAGAGGTGTCTATCACACTCCGGAATTGTCCCTCTTCTGGTTCCCAAAGCTCAGCTCTGCTGCTCCACAGGTCAGGCCAAGACTCAACACCTAGGACTCGAAGGTTCTAGCAAACGTAGGACCAAAATATGATTTGAACAGACACAAACCCTCTGAGAGCTACAAGGAGAGTACAGGGCCAATTATCTTCATTTTTTTTTTTTTTTTCCAGATAAGAAAGGCTCAGAATGCTTGACGGTTCTGACTCTGCCACTGAGCCAATACCATGGATTCCTATGGTCTTAGGACAGAGGTTGCATAACCACAAGAAAAAAGGCCTCTCTTCTAAATCATGTTATCATCAGTGTTACTTATCTCTACAAAATGTGGCTAAGTTTGATGCCTAGCTCATGAGTTTGAAAGAAAGAAGCTGATCAACACAAGAACAGAAAAGTCAGACTGATAAATCACTGATCAGGGAAAAAGGATTTTTATTACATTTCAGGTATTCTCAGCACCCAGGACTCAACACGGGTTCAAATGTTGTTCCTGTTGTTGAATTTATAAAACTAATGGGCAGAAATTACTTATCTATGTTCTCATCGATGTAGAGTCCTAAATCCGTATTTTGCTTTTCAAGTATGTAACCCAAAAAACCTACAGGAGCTGGTGCAGGAAGAAAAAAAGCAGTGGAGTTTCAAGTTTAGCAGCTTTCCAAGTTTCAATACATTCCAACAGTTCTGACAGATAACCCTGCATTCCACATACTGTCTGATTCCCTCTTGAGCATGTCCTTGTGATCTTTGATAAGTTAAGATGCCCTCAACCAATGAAAATCTGCCAACAGCAAGATGAGGGCTATACCTGACAGAGTGAAAAGATGGTAGCTCCAGCTAACCAAAAAAAAAAAAAAAAAAGAACCCAAAGCCAGTATATTTGAAATGAGCAAAAAGCAACTATTGAATGCCAAGTACATTACAGATTAAGTAGAAAGGGTCAAATTCTCCTACCAGAATGCACTAATCAATTAATATTTATTAAACATAAATGTGAACACACACCCAGGAAGGGGGGCTCTACTTGTTTATACTACTACTCAATTCTTCCATAACCTTTGTGTGCCCTGAAGACACAGGAGAATGCTAAGTAAAAACCAGAGTGGCAGTTTTCCCTTTGAGGCTAAAATGGAATTATTATCAGGGTTGGCATTTTTCAGATTCTCCCATTTCCAAACATTTTGTTTCTGATAGGCAGCTGAACTCAATTCCTCTACTATCATTATGGGCTTGCCTCCCCAGAAATCTAGTACCCTGAGAGATCAAGAGATCACCCCCTAAACAAAGAAGGGGTCCCAGGCTTCAGAGTAAGCAAAGTCAATGGGCAGACCCCTAAAGGTCACAACATAACCATATGCAAGAGAAGGGTGATGAGACCAGACCAAGGGCAGGACACAGGGCAATGGACTGGGCCCAGTTCTTCCCCCAGATCACACCAAGCCAGGTGCCTCAGATTCTCACTAAGGACCTTTTGACCAGAACATACCCTACCTCCAATCACCTAACACACACCCTTCTCGGGTAAGGAACCCCTAGCACAACGCCCTACTTCTTTGGGGTCCAGTTTGTAAGCCAAAGTTAACTCCATAAAAACAGGTTTCGCTCCCTATGACACCAAGGTAAAAGGGAGAGTGAATAAAGTGAGGAATCCTAGGTGATAAACAGTGCTGCACAGACCACTGGGATGGATTTATCTGACTTCTTCAATACCTTACACTGAGGCATCAAAGAGCAGGGTTTACTAAAGGTTTTGACTCTTTCCTGGAGGGCACTAGCTTACTCTTTCTGATGCTCTGCATCCTGGCTGACTCCTGCTCCTCCTACTCCTGGTCTCATCAGGTGCTTCAAAATATTTAGAACAACATGTTTTGATCCCTGACTTCACCATTACTAGCACTGTGATGATACTTAACTTTTCTATACTTCTGTTTCCTCATTTGTAAAATATAAATAATACGAGTGTTATTATAACAAATATAAATAAGTAAATATAAATAATAAGAGTGTTATAAGGAATCAATGAATAAATAAGTGGATCGTCACAAAGCATTTGACTTTCACAAGGCACTTCAGAACAGTGCCTGACACAGAGAACACTGTATTAAGTGTATAATAAAACTGAAAAATCGTTTTTCAAAAAATGGTTTCTTCCTCTTTCAGTTTTAGAATACCTGATAGATCAGGTTTTCATATCAGAGGTGTGTGTGTTAGTCACTCAGCTGTGTCCAACTCTTTGCAACCCTGTGGACTGTAGCCCACCAGGCTCCTCTGTCTATGGAATTCTCTAGGCAAGAATACTAGAGTGGGTAGCCATTCCCTTCTTCAGGGGATTTTCTCCACCCAGGGATCAAACCCAGGTATCCTGCATTATAGCCAGAATCTTTACTATCTGAGCCACCAGGTAAGCGCTCAAATCAGACAGGAGTCCCACAAAAGAGAAGTTAAAAATTGAGATAATGGGAGCAAAATTTATTTTCAGCACAATGGAAATGCTTTAAAATTAGATGGTGGTGACAGTGGCATTTCTGTTCATTTCCAAGGCAAACCATTCAATATCATGGTAATCTAAGCCTATGCCCTGACCAGCAACGCTGAAGAAGCTGAACGGTTCTATGAAGACCTACAAGACATTTTATAACTAACACCCAAAAAAGATGTCCTTTTCATTATGTGACTGGAATGCAAAAGCAGGAATCAAGAAACACATGGAGTAACAGGCAAACTTGGCCTTGGAGTACAGAATGAAGCAGGGTAAAGGCTAATAGAGTTTTGCCAAGAAAATGCACTGGTCATAGCAAACACCCCCTTCCAACAACACAAGACAAGACTCTCCATATGGACATCACCAGATGGTCAACACCAAAATCAGATTGATTATATTCTTTGCAGCCAAAGATGGAGAAGCTCTATACAGTCAGCAAAAACAAGACAGGGAGCTGACTGTGGCTCAGATCATGAACTCCTTATTGCCAAATTCAGACTTAAATTGAAGAAAGTGGGGAAAACCACTAGACCATTCAGGTATGACCTAAATCAAACCCCTTATGATTATACAGTGGAAGTAAGAAATAGATTTAAGGGACTAGATCAGAGAGAGAGAGTACCTGATGAACTATGGACAGAGGTTCATGACACTGTACAGGAGACAGGGATCAAGACCATCCCCAAGAAAAAGAAATGCAAAAAAGCAAAATGGCTGTCTGGGGAGGCCTTACAAATAGCTGTGAAAAGAAGAAAAGCAAAAATTAAAGGAGAAAAGGAAAGATATACCCACCTGAATGCAGAGTTCCAAAGAATAGCAAGAAGAGATAAGAAAGCCTTCTTCAGTGATCAATGCAAAGAAATAGAGAAAAACAATAGAATGGGAAAGACTAGAGATCTCTTCAAGAAAATCAGAGATACCAAGGGAATATGTCATGCAAAGATGGGCTCAATAAAGGACAGAAATGGTATGGACCTAACAGAAGCAGAAGATATCAAGAAGAGGTGGCAAGAATACACAGAAGAACTGTACAAAAAAGATCTTCATGACCCAGATAATCACGATGGTGTGATCACTCACCTAGAGCCAGACATCCTGCAATGTGAAGTCAAGTGGGCCTTAGAAAGCATCACTACGAACAAAGCTAGTGGAGGTGATGGAATTCCAGTTGAGCTATTTCAAATCCTAAAAGATGATGCTGTTAAAGTACTGCACTCAAAATGTCAGCAAATTTGGAAAACTCAGCAGTGGCCACAGGACTGGAAAAGGTCAGTTTTCATTCCAATCCCAAAGAAAGGCAATGCCAAAGAATGCTCAAACTACCACACAATTGCACTCATCTCACACACTAAAAAAGTAATGCTCAAAATTCTCCAAGCCAGGCTTCAGCAATACATGAACTGTGAATTTCCAGATGTTCAAGCTGGTTTTAGAAAAGGCAGAAGAACCAGAGATCAAATTGCCAACATCCGCTGGATCATCGAAAAAGCAAGAGAGTTCCAGAAAAACATCTACTTCTGCTTTATTGACTATGCCAAAGCCTTTGACTGTGTGGATCACAATAAACTGGGGAAAATTCTTCAAGAGATGGGAATACCAGACCACCCAACCTGCTTCTTGAGAAACCTGTATGCAAGTCAGAAAGCAACAGTTAGAACTGGACATGGAACAACAGACTGGTTCCAAATAGGAAAAGGAATACATCAAGGCTGTATATTGTCACCCTGCTTATTTAACTTATATGCAGAGTACATCATGAGAAATGCTAGGCTGGAAGAAGCACAAGCTGGAATCAAGATGCCAGGAGAAATATCAATAACCGCAGATATGCAGATGACACCACCCTTATGGCAGAAAGTGAAGAACTAAAGAGCCTCTTGATGAAAGTGAAAGAGGAGAGTGAAAACGTTGGCTTAAAGCTCAACATTCAGAAAACGAAGATCATGGCATCCAGTCCCATCACTTCATAGGAAATAGATGGGGAAAAAGTGGAAACAGTATCAGACTTTATTTTGGGGGGCTCCAAAATCACTGCAGATGGTGACTGCAGCCATGAAATTATAAGATGCTTACTCCTTGGAAGGAATGTTATGACCAAACTAGATAGCATATTCAAAAGCAGAGACATTACTTTGCCAACAAAGGTCCGTCTAGTCAAGGCTATGGTTTTTCCAGTGGTCATGTATGGATGTCAAAGTTGGACTGTGAAGAAAGCTGAGCGCCAAAGAATTGATGCTGTTGAACTGTGGTGTTGGAGAAGACTCTTGAGAGTCCCTTGGACTGCAAGGAGATCCAACCAGTGCATCCTAAAGGAGATCAGTCCTGGGTGTTCACTGGAAGGACTGATGTTGAAGCTGAAACTCCCATACTTTGGGCACCTGATGTGAAGAGCTGACTCATTTGAAAAGACCCTGATCCTGGGAAAGATTGAGGGCAGGAGGAGAAGGGGACGACAGAGGATGAGATGTTTGGATGGCATCACCGACTTGATGGACGTGAGTTTGAGTGAACTCTGGGAGTTGGTGATGGACAGGGAGGCCTGGCGTGCTGCGGTTCATGGGGTCACAAAGAGTCAGACACAACTGAGCAACTGAACTGAACTGACAGTGGCATAATACGACAAGTCCACTAAAAATCATAACACATTTTAAAATCAAAACATATCACATGTAAACTAGGCCTCAGTCAAGCAGTCTTTTAAAGAAAAGCAATGGGACAACTAAATAATCAATGTAAGTTAACTATCTAGTCAAACTAATGGAAAATCAAAGTTCTGAATCCAGTTGGGATCTGAATGCAGGATGCAAACCCCTGTTCCTGGTACCTCTTCACAGGAAAGCACGAACATGTGTGACCTCCACCTTTATCCATGACTTAATAACTGGCAAAACATGGGAACAAGTGATGCCCTAGGAAGCTTTTGAATTCTGGGAAGAATGCTTCACACAAGCGCAAAAATAACTTAAGCACCTGGTGACTAAGAACACATGCCTCAACATGAAAGTACTTCCCCTGAATTCAAGCTTATTCCTCTAAATGTGATAGGCACTCGGAGTAACACAGTAATAGCATTCACTATAATTATACACAAACATAATAAAATGTACAATGATATCATCACACAAAATAAGGCAACTGAACCATTCCACTTACCTATACTTACACTATTTCTATAACATTATTCCCAAGTAATCTCCCTGTACAAAAGGTAATGAACTCCATGGTAGCTGAGATTTGGTAGCAGAAAGACATGTTCACGACAGAATTGAGTTCTTTTACATTTCTAGAAGTTTTAGGTGAATCCATGGTGCTGTGAATAGCATCTGGGGGAAATTCTATGAGGAAGAGTTGAGAGAGTTTGAATGGACCAATCATGCACTCCTGGTCATGTGTGTAAATATCACAAAGTAAGTGGTCACTTCTTCAGCCCCTTTTTGCCAGGCCTTTGCCAGACTCTTAAATTTCATAGTTGCACCCAATTCTCCCAGACACATTAGCACTGACTTGTTGCCCCAATGTGGCTGCACAGTATTAATTGTCTGGAAACAGCACAACAAGGCTGTGGGGCTTAAAGCGTCATCAAAAAAAAGAGAAGAGAATTAATTCATGGCTGGTACCTAATGTTATTGGCATTGAAATTAGGTAAACCACAATAAGGTCCATAATAAGCCAACAATTTATTTTTCCAACTCCAAAGTCATTCATTCAGCTCTGATGTCTTCAGAGCTAAAAACTTTAGTGGGAGCTTTGCACCCGCTGACAAGAGAACCCTTAGTGATGCCAAAAGAGGAAATGAGTTGATGAGGGCAGGGTGGAACAGAGCAGTTATTCTTTCATTTCAGTTTTACTGTTTGACTTACTAACAACAACGCTTATCATTTTCTACAGTTCCAAAATGATCCACATCCATGATGCATCCCACAGTAGCCGGCCAACCTTGCAGAAAGATTAAGCAACCAACACCAGGCATCTCGGCCAACAATAGGTAAAATGTGTCAGGAACCTAGGTCTCCTATGCCTAGTTTTGAGCTCAGTCTCATGCTGCCTCTACAACTGAGAAACAGAGAAGACCCCGACCAAGTTCTTTCCACCAGTGGGTTTCTAAGTATCTCTACAGAGGCACTGTTACCATGGAAGTAACCCCCCGCAACCCCCACCATGAAGGTGATTACACAGACATGGATAAAGTTGCTCGGGCACATCCAATTCATTCTACTATTTGCTCTAGTCTGCACATCTCCACATAATCAACTGGAATGACTCTGAAGCTCAGAGTTGACTATCTGGCAATTTTCAGACTCAGAGGTGAATGGTCAGCTACTTCCTGAAACACAGATGAATTCGCCACTAGTGCTCAATGGCCGCCCAGTGTAAGGTGTGATCCTCATCACCTCCGCTTTGTAGGACAAGTATTATCCAGTGTCTCGTAGGAACCTGATTAAGAGCTGGTTCTTTCAGATATGACTCAGAAATGGATGCTTCTTTCCCACAACTGCAGGTTAAAAAGTAGTAAGAAATGATATGGGTGTTTTCCTAAGGGCATTTTAAGTAATATTTCTCTTTGGTCTTAGAAATGTTTGCAAATGAAGTAAACATTTCTTTAAAACTCAGCTCTACAAAGAGTTCCACTTCCCTCTCACAAGCATTCTCTGTATCTTTCTGAAAGTTTCTATAATTTTTGGAGACCAAATTACTCTTCGCACAAAAAACTCATTTTTGCTTCACTATTCTTCATTTAAATACTCTGGCGTTTAGTAACCGTACTCTGTCATCGCTCTTAATGGGGTGTTTTAAGATTCTTTTTCAAAGGCTTTGCTTAATCACAGCCTTAACCTTCTGGTAAAATTCAGTCTTTTAACAAACTGGCCTGTAGGGGACAAGTTTTTAAATTACTCTCAAGTTTTCCCTCCCCCTTCAAAGTTTTCCCAAACTACTTAAAAGCCTCTCAGCCTTGGGGGGAAGGATGATAAATTAGATGATTTTTGTTCTGTCTCTGTTGCTTGGTATTACCCTGGTCTAATCCATTTTTGTCTCACCAAGAATTTGCTTCTTGCAAGCAGACTTCCTCCCATATTCTGCAGCAGGCAGAGTGCAGATTACTAGTGAAGTTGCCCAGAGGCCCAAACCAGGCATAGGAAGCCCTTCAGTTTCCCCCTGGGGGGTTCTCAGGGGTGGCTACACACTGTTTTAACTCTTCCCTTTCCCTTTCTGTAGTGAAGGCCATGTTTGTGTCCTTGCTTCAAAATCTAATTCTTTAGGTAAAACTGGTAAGTAACTTCCAGGTGGACCCAGAAAAATGCAATGAAAAAGTCATTTAAAGGCAAAACATGAGAAAAAAATTAATAAGCAGGGATGCAAAACAACACACATGCTCTGCTGAAACTTTTAAAAATGATGCACACATGCAAACCAAAACCACGAGATTCTGTCTGACAGACCACTTCACACCCATTAGGATGGTTATTATCAAAAAAATGCAAAGTGTTGGCAAGAATGTGGAAAATTGGAACCCTCGTAGATTTCTGATGGGAATATGGTACAACCGCTGTGGAAAATTAAACACAGAATTACCTCAAAAAGTTAAACCTAGGCTGATTCACATAGTTGTGTGGCAGAAACGAACACAACATGGTACAGTAATTAACCTCCAATTTAAAAATAAAAAAAACAAGAGTTGGAGGGGTGATGAGAGACAGGAGTAAAGTTGGGTCTGGATAGCAAAAAAAAAAAAAAAAAAGGTTTAATCTGGAATTATTACGTGATCCAGCAATTCCACTTCTGGGTACACATCCCAAAATAATGAAAGCAAAAACAGAAAGGTGTACAGCACTTTTCAGAGTAGCAGCAGTCACAATAGCCAAAAGACAGAACCAACTCAAATGTCTCTCAATAGTGAACAAACAAAATGTAGCCGACACATACAACGGAATATCACTCAGCCCTACAAAGGAATGAATTTCTGACATGTGCTACAACACCGACGAACCTTAAAGACATGATGCTGACGGAAATCCACCAGACACAATGGACGAATACAGCCCGATTCCACTTTCACGAGGTGCCCAGAACAGGCAAATTCACAGAAGCTGAGAGGTAGAGTAGAGGTTAGTTCCCAGGGCTGGGGAAAGGGAGGAATGGAGAGTTACTGCTTAATGGGTAGAGACTTTCCGTTTAAGATGACAGCTCTGGAGATGCCTAGTGGTGCTGGCTGCAAAATGGTGTGGATACACTAAATGCCACTGAATTGTACACCTAAAAGTCATTTAAATGGTAAATTTTGTTTTGCATATATTTTGCCACACACAAAAAAAAATGGCCAAAAGATTCTATAAACATAAATGAAGAGAAAAGGGAAATTACCATGTGAAAGCCAATGGAATAATAATGGGTGACTTTTCTAGGTTTCAACTGCTCCAAGAGCATCTTTTTTTTTTTAATCAGTACATTTGTTCACATACTCACTGGTGCACAAAGAAAACAGATGGAGCAGGTCAAAGTAACAGTTCGGGTCGGCAAGATTTTAGCGCTGACTGAGATGCATGGAAGGGAAGGTTTTATGTGAGGGCAGCAGACGAAGATGGGAGTCAAGCAAGGCAAGAGATAGATCATGTGTGGCATGTTTTCCTTCTTCTAATCTCTTGCCTTGAAAGCCAGCCTCTCAGCCCCAAGACTCGAGGCCATGTTTCTCTCGGATAAATGTGCACAGACCACGGGAACACTTCATGTCTGCGCATCTGGCAGCCCCACACCCTGGACCATTACCTGACACCCTCCTGGCCTCACTGCTAGCCCACCGCACTGCCCAACAGCAAGGACCCTGTGGTCTCCCCAGATGACAGATTCGCCCACCAGAGAGCCAAGGAATTTTCTGTGTGTGTCAGCGTCATTCAAAGACCTCCCAAGGAATTCCCTTGATGGTCCAGCGGTTAGGACTCAGTGCTTTCACTGCCATGGCCCAAGTTCAACCCCTGGTCGGGGAACTAAGATCTCACAAGCCACAGTGTGGCCACCCCCTCAAAAAAAAACAGAGCTCCCCAACTCTTACAATTCAGCCAGAACCTTGAACTTTTATATTAGCAGACTTCAAGCACAAGTTCAACACAAATCTTAATCACCTCTCAATCACTGGCCTCCAAAGGGCAGAAGAGGGACAGGAATTATCCAGGTTCACAAACTCGTATTTTTCTCCTCGAAGTTAAGGAACCTCACACCTGTCAAATCTGTGTGTCTATGCAATCTTGTGTTTGCTCAGGTGACTCTGAGTTCCCTAATGAGACTGGGATGATAAATGGTGATGTGGCAGCCAACACCGGATTGCAATTGCCTACAGATACCTACAGAGAACAAGCTATACCTGAATCATTAAGGCTTGACTACCCACATCTACAGAGTCAAGTCAAATTCGATTATGCTAGGTCCTCTTGAAAGCAGGCTGCCCATCTGGGAGACACGGGGTCTATTTTTCCAAGCTCATGAAAGAGTCACACAGGTTACAAACCACTGGTTGCTCTAATTAATTGCCTGAGACACACTGATAGATTTTAGGGTTTCTTATATTGTTGTGGTTTTTTTTTTTTCTTCCAATTCTGTTAGTTACTTGAGTGACATTTTCATGCTTTGGTTTAAACACTTGGGAAATTAAAAGTCATCCCAACAGGGTATAATTAAAAGTTAAATATAGCAACTAAAATCTCATCTCATGGAAAGTCTCCTCCAAATCGTAGAAGTGTCATTGTGGGAATTTGACTAGAAGTCAGCACGGACAAGTACGGATTCAGGCATTGCCACTGCGATGCATCTGTCAAGGCTGCAGCTGAGCAATGAGAAGCGCACACCCAACATGTTCTATTAGAGCATCAGTCCCTTGCTTCAAATGCTTTAAAAAATGAGATTTCATGGAAGCTCTGCCAACCAGTCAGTCCTCTACAACGAGGGCTAAACAGGTGCAGTCTCTCACAGAAATTAGAAAATGAGTTCAAGGACTTCCCTGGTGCCCCAGTGGCTAAGACTCTGCACTTCCAATGCAGGGGGCCTGGGTTCGATCCCTGGTTGGGGAACTAGATCTTGTGTGCCGCAACGAAGATCCAGTACTGCCAAATAAAGAAATACTTTTAAAAAGAAAAGGAGTTCATGCGTCATGAAAGTTTAAGACAGAACATTAGTTTGTAGTTACTGCCACTATCTACTAATCTTGCTTTGAAAAATGAGGTGAACATCACTCTTCAAAGCCAATTCCAGGACTCGTGAAGTATGCCAACCCCCTACCCTGTCCCAGGAGGTGTCCTAGATTTCCCCTCCTTCTCCCACTTTCACAGGCACCCTGGTAAGAGAACAGCTCTGCCTCTTCTCTCCTTGTGACCTAATGGTTTCAATAGTGCTTCTGAGTCCCGAGCAGGATGTCTATACAACTATCCTTCCACTTAGCAGTCCCTCAAGAAGTCATTTTGTAATCATGAAAAGCCCTTCTCCATGCATGTTCAGCAGATGCTCCCAAAATGGGGTTTTCCAACACCCATGGAAGCTACCACTGAACATGCATTTTCTGCACTCCCAACTCCAGACCAGCTGGCAGTCCTAGGAAGGGGCATCTGAATTCAGGACTAGCACTTGTCTAGATAAAGACAGCTGCTAGTGTTGCCCCTGGTGACCACATTCACTTTGGCAGAAGCAGCAGTGATAAATATTTCTCTGGATTGTCAATTCACATCAGCCAGGTGCCTTTGTTTTAAGAAACAACTTATTGGTAATTGATCTTGAGAAAACTCTTCCCTGAAAGTTTAAGGCAGAACTCTCTCCCTCCTCTGACTTTATGTATCTCAGAGCCCAAAACTGGCTCATTTGGAACAACCTATAATACCTTTGGAGTAGATTTCAAGTATAGCATAGTTAAGAGTAGGAAAAAGATTCTCTTGACCTCAATAGATTAGCCAGTGGTTTCAATCTTCCACCACCTACCTCAAAAACACATAAATCAAGGTTAGCAAGCTCTGCCTGAGGGGTGCCTGTATTCTAAGAAGTTGCCCAAATGGAAAACATCTAGTGAGAGAACATAGCATGCACAAATCACATATGTAGAGGGACTTAGTTTTCAGAAACACTTTTAGGAACCAACATGTAACTTCAAGCCTGTCAGATAAGCTGAGTTTCATTAGCCCTACTGTACAAGCAAAGCTGACAGGGGTGATGTAACTTGCCCACAGGTACTCAAAACCTGGCAGCCCTGGATCGTAAACTTAGGTCTTGACAACTTTGAGCTGCTTCTGCACAGACTATGTGGTCCCTAAGCAAAAAGCTGCACGATCCAAAAACTCCTCCATCATTGAGAAGTGGGTGTTTGCTTCACCATGATAAATCTCTGGGGTTACTTTAAAAACCAATAACGATAACAGGACTGGAAAATGCCACAGGGAGACAAAATTCACACCTCTGCTCTAGCTTTCCTTATCACAGCTTAAAATAACCAAAATATTACTGAACTCCAGCACAGCTGACTCTTTCTGCTAAGATTTTATAACATTTTATATGCTTTAGGCACAAAGCTCAAGAAACCCAAGAGAAACTCAAGGATGTTTCCACACAATATTTCCAAGCATATGTTTCACATTCCCCTGAAAATTAATGGTAGTTACTAGATACTCAGGGAGCTCTATCAAGTTATCAAAAAGTTTTGTAATACTATTATGGGTAGCCACCAGTGAGTGGGTGAAATTGCTTGAGCTTCCCTGGTGGCTCAGAAGGTAAAGAATTCACATGCAGTGCAAGAGACCTGGGTTTGATCCCTGTGTCAGGAAGATCGCCTGGAAAAGGGAATGACTACCCACTCTAGTATTCTTGCCTAGAGAATTTCATGGATAGAGGAGCCTGGAGGGCTACAGTCCATGGGCTCGCAAAGTCAGACATGACTGAGCAACTATCACATCGCAACCAGTGAGTATGGTGAAAGTTAGTGGTATATGAACCGGAATGACATCAGAGACAAGAAAACGAGTAAAGAACAACCTTGATTCAACTGAAATAAACAACCAGAAGAGACTGGTAGAAGCTGGTAGTTTTAAAAATCAGATCCCACTTAAATTGTGCTAAACCGCCCCCAGCTTGCATCCTGACTCTGAAATGGGTCCTGACATCTGATTCTGGGGAGCCTAGTCATTCATATTTCCAGTGACAGGCTACCGCGGGCCAGATATCATGGTACAATGAATAGAAAAAGCCTGCTACGGGAGAGCTGATGGCCTCATGGGGATACTAGAAAGCTTGCATCCTTCTTCTTGAGAGCCACAAACCAGCAGTGGGGCTGCCGGCGGCATGTCTCCAAGGGCAGATGATTCTGGGCAAGAGCTCTGATGACAGTTATACGCAATTTCAGAAAGTACAAGCTACCATGGGAGGGATTCAAGCAGGAAATAAGGACAAAACTGTTCCACTGCCAGTGGGATTTATTAAGAGTCATGAACTTTTCCAAATGAAAGGAGAGGACCAAGTCAGAGAGACAAAAGGAAAAGTCTGTGTTAGACTGCAATAAGGCAAGGATGCAACCCTATAATCTCCAGGACAATCACTAAAAGAAGAGTAAAAGAATTAGCAAGTCAACAAATAGAGAACCTGGAATAACTTTTTGCTTAATCCAAAAGAAATCAAGAAGGAGGGGGGAAGAACCATAGAACAGATAGGTTAGATGGAAAACAAATTTGTCAGACGGTCAACAAAATTTCAAATACACTGGTAACTACATACATGAACGGTAAACTGAAAGCTACCCAATTAAAATATTGTACAAAAACAAAAGCTGAAAAGAAGGACCTAAGTACATTTCAAAAACCATGAAAGAGAATAGATGCTGTCACCACGGTCTGTCTCGCTGCCCAAGATGAGGGCCTGCCAAGTTTTCCAGCACAGTCCTCCATGCATCAGCATCCCTACCTTGCACAACTCATTTGTTCGCTTCCATGCACTGTTAGGAAAGCAAATTGCTTCATTGGAAAAGGCCATAGAAAACTCTGCTGTCTTGCTGATTCTTTATTGAGAAAGCCCTTGTTCCTCCCTGCTAGGAATAATTCATTTAGTGCATCCTTCCATATGCATATTAAACCCTGCATTGTATACAGATTATTACATTGTTTTATTGGAAACTGCTCTTTATTGGACAGCTCTTCTGGGGTCACCAATCATCATGGAAATGGATTTTTTTTTCTGCCCACATTCCTTGCCCCGCTTTCCCCCCCAACTCCCGCAAGCCCCAGCCTCCAAGTACCAGGCTCCATTAGTGCAGTAATAAAACCACTACTGTTTGGTTAGCAGTAATGAGTTCTAAAAGCATCAATGCAGTGTTTCATGGAGCAGGGCTATTGTTAGGTGCAGCAAACTTCCCTGGCATCAATCAACAGCAGTAGATGGTAGCAGACTTTTTTGAAGCTTGCCAGGAATGCAGTGAAAAACTGGACAATATGTGCTCAACAACAAGGCGATGTGCCTCACACAAAGTCAAACAAAATGACCAGTAACTAAATACACTCATCTCTGTGCAGTGTAGCCCTACTGCAGGTTTCTCTCACAGTTTGGGTAACAGTTACTTCCCTAGTGTCCAGCAGTAGTGTTGCTGCCTGCTCTCCGCCCAAAATATCAGTCGGCCTCAGCTACAAAGATAGCTTTTATTCCTTTATACGTGTTAACTTGATAGAAGAAAATGAGAAACAGAAGAAAAGAAAAAGGTTGGGAGGAAGAAAGGGATAAGGAGTCCAATAAAACAGCTTTATCTCAGTGCCTCCAAGGGTCAAGGGACAGGATGAGGGATCAGCCATTAGCCTTCCTGGGTCTCCATTTCTTCATCAGGTTCACAGGACTGATCCATGTTAAGACTGATGTTATTTAACTCATTTTTTACCTATAGGATTCACACAGATAGCATTGGAAACACTTGCTCACTTGGTTAAGATAGAACATGGAAATAAGTTTCTATTTCAGCTTGGCTCTCTGATCTTCTGCTTTAGAGATGAAATTCTTCACCTTTCAAAAATGAAATTTTCTTTAATACATACAGCTGTTAGCTAGAAGAATTCTGGCAACTTTATACTTTGGTCAATCCAAATTTCTCCACTTTTCACTGCCAAAAGACCTCTCAGGTTTTTTGTTGGGAGGCAGTAGGGGCTTTATTTTGTTTTTGTCTTAGGTAGGTACAAAGGGACTCCTCACCTGTGGATGAAGAAATACCAGGAAGACTATTACCCACGCCACCCCTGAAGACGCAAACCACTTCAATGTCAGTACCAAAAAAGAATAAGGGGGGAAAAAAGCAGAACAGAAACACGTCAGTACCTTAGTTAGCAAGGAGAAGCTATTGAAATGAGGAAAAGGCTGCAGGCTGGTAGAGGAAGTGGATCTGAAAGAAGGAAGAGTGCAGAAGGAAATGGACAGGCTGAAAACTTTCCGACAAAGTCTTTATTTTGCTGTGTGTCAAGGCTGATTCTGTTAGAAATGACTGTTTTAAAACTGCTGCTTCTTGACATGAGATCAAATACCTTTGAATACCTAATCATTTAGCCACAGAATACATATTAAGACTAAAACTGAAAATTCTTTCCTTCTTTCTCTTGTCCTATATGAATTTTATTGAGACAAAAAGACATATGTCTCTTAATACAGGCTCTAAAAATAAGTTGATCCAGGAAAAAGTTTAAAACAAAATGAAATTTAACAGTAGAGTGGATTAAATTTTGCTCCCAATTAGAAACATATATGGGGGAAAGGAAGAGAAGAAGAAATGTAAGACCAAAGAGAAGACAAGACAGAATTAGAAAATATTCTCTTCAGGAGGGCAATCAAACAACATTTATATGTAAACCACACACTGTCCTTCCTTTCCCTTGTAGCCTGGAGAGAAAGTCTGTCTTTTGGTTTTCTTTTTGTGCTTTATTTAGCTCATGAAAACAATACACAAGGGTAGCCTTCACAGGGCTCCCAATCCCACCTGCCATGCACTCAAAGACAATACAAAAGAGCAAGAAGCAGCCTCATCTATGGAGGTGAGATAAAAAAGGAAGAAGTTACTGAACGGTAACATGGTAAAGGAAATGAAGTTTACAGTTTAGCATTCAAACTACTAAAGAATCACTGTGTACAAAATCTTAGGAGGAGATTAACCGGCCAAAAAGACTATGTAATCCAGTGTTTAGCTTCCCAGTGACACCTGGGACCTCGGCTGTGGGGCCACTATAATGGGGTCACCTCCTCCGACCACAAAAGCTACACAGTAGGGCTAACACACACCCCTGCTCATGTACAATATCCACCGAGGAATAGCTGTAAGCATAATTGAAGGCTCAAAGTCCAGAGGATACAAAGGTTATCTTGTGACATTAAAAGAGTACCACCATGAGCCCAGCTAGCCAGAAGCTTGGTCACAGTGGAGTCATTCAGGTTAGAGAGATTGTTCAGGGTGCTGGAAACTGGCTGAGATTCCACTTACGCGGATGGAGGGGGAACTGGAGGCATGGACAACACCAGGCTCCAGTGAATGAACTGAGTCATAATCCTAAGGTAAATGGAGGAAAGGAGTTGGCTGGCCCTTGACCTAGCTCATACTGGGTTAACCTTAAAGAGAGCCTCTTAGGGAGTGGAAGGAGTGGATTCCACACCTCATTTCTCTTTCCTGAAGAATGCTGTCAATGAAATGAATGAGTATCATGAGCGAAACTGGGCATTGAACAGATTCCTAAGAGAGGGGTGTACTCCTTGTCCCAAGCAAACATCTACCTCTCTTGCAACGCTCTTCTTCCCGCTGGTGGCAGGTACGTAGAATACTCACCACACTTTTCTAAAGCATACAACCACACACACGATCAATTATGTCCACTATTTATTCAGGCTTTTATTAAGGAACACAATGTCACTTTCCCTTCCCAGAGTTTCTCTCCTTTTCTCCACTCTTTTCAAAAGCTTACCCAGCTATATCTAATTCTCTCTGGAAAGCATATTTGGCTGACTATCCTTAGGAAAGGACTTGCAAACTAATCAATGGCTTCAAGAGTCTTCTCCTAATAGCAAACATTTGATGCAGGTGAGGAGAGAAAGAAACTGTTTCCTTTAAAGACGGTGTTGCTTTAAGTAATATTGAGACCGCCTGGGGGCAGGTGGCCTACTCTTCTTTAATGAGGCAATTATTGGGTTAGCCAAAAAAATTCATTTGGGTTTTTCCGCCAAATAGCTTCCAGTATATTCGGTGATGCTTTAGAAAGCAGGTGAAGGAAACCAAAGGGCTCAAGGACATCTCTAGGCAGCTGGCCAGCTGCCCATAAGGCCATCCTGCACACAACATTAGTATTGTCTCCTAAGGGGAGGCCTATTTTAATCAAGGAAATATTTAATTGGGAAAGATTCACCCAGAAAAATACAAAGTTTGCAAAAAGGGAATAAAAACATGTAATGATTCACAGTGAATCCACAGAGCCACACTCGGACATATGTGGTAGCATGGATGGTGGTCAACCAGGCTCGAGCCCTTGACAGATCCACTGCTGAAATCACAGTACTGAAGTCAAGACTTAGCCAGCATTCTTCCCTAGTGAAAGAGAAATATGATCTGCCACAGGTTGCTCAGTCAGGCCTGAGAATCCTGGGTCCTTAAAACAATGCCTGCAGAATGCGACATACGCTCAGTATGAACTCTGCCCAAGAACTGGCTGTCCTCATGGTCTTGAAAAGCTGGTCTGAAGATGTTAGAAAAAATGGCTCCTGGCTTCTCTGGTAGTTCAGCTGGTAAAGAATTTGTCTGCATCGCAGGAGACCCCAGTTTGATTCCTGGGTTGGGAAGATCCGCTGGAGAAGGGATAGGCTACCCAATCCAGTATTCTGACCTGGAGAATCCCATGGACTATATATATAGCCCACGGGGTTGCAAAGAGTCGGACTTGACTGGGCGACTTTCACTTTTCCTAAGGAGGGTCTTGTAAATCGGTGAAAATGGCTGTCCTACTGCCGCGAGATGCCCAGGTTAGCTATGTCAGAGGACCATGTGGTGGTGTGATGTGTGAACCTGGGCTCTGCTGGGAAGGAGGGATTGGTCTGATGCTAGAATCAACACCCATGTGTGACAGGAGTCTGGCGCAAAAGCACTGCACTCACCCTATGTCCCATGACCGCAATCACATAGAGTGACAGCTGTTCTCTGAAAGCCAAAGATGAAATTAACACGGATAAAGGGCTACTGGGTGGTTTCTAGGATGAAGAGTCCATAAACACGGTTGGGATAGAGCCTTAATCTTCCCAACCCCATCACTAGCACTATGATCTTGCTTTCTCTCCAAAATCGTCATTTTAAAATCCTCCTTCTCATTTTACCTCAAGTTCACACACTTTGTCTGTTACTAAACATTGTGGCTCCTGTCCCTGAAATAGTTCTCTGGTTCAATTATTTTGATAACCTTGCCTTTAACTTAACCTTGTCTTTACTTCCAGGTTCAATATTGTACAGTAGTTTCAGATCCAAGCTCTACCCCTTACAGTATGCGTGTGTTCAGTATGGTATGGTCGCTTCAGTCGTGTCCAACTCTTTTGAGACCCCATGGACTGTAGCCCACAAGGCTCCTCTATCCGTGGGATTCTCTAGGCAGGAACACTGGAATGCGTTGCCATTCCCTCTTCCAGGAGACCTTCCCAACCCAGGGAGGAACCGTCTTCTCCTGCGGTTCCTGCATTGCAGGCACTCTTTACCACTAAGCCACCAGGTAAGCCCACTGCTGACCATGTGCTGCCACTGCTGCTGCTAAGTCGCTTCAGTCGTGTCCGACTCTGTGCAACCCCAAAGACGTCAGCCCACCAGGCTCCGCCGTCCCTGGAATTCTCTAGGCAAGAACACTGGAATGGGTTGCCATTTCCTTCTCCAATGCATGAAAGTGAAAAGTGAAAGTGAAGACGCTCAGTCGTGTCCAACTCATAGAGAACCCATAGACTGCAGCCTACCAGGCTCCTCCATCCATGGGATTCTCCTGGCAAGGGTACTGGAGTGGGGGTGCCATTGCCTTCTCCACTGCTGACCGTATAACCCTCAGCAAATTCTTCACTCCTCTAAGCTACCACCTGAAAATGGTCATTGTCGGGATTAAACAGGAATGAGCATGTAAAGTGCTCAGCAAGTGTTAAATCCTCAATAAAGCATCAATACCAGCAGCATCATAACAAACCAGGTCTTGATCTGTATTTAAATGAACCATACCAACATGACCCAGCGTCACTGTTAGCAGTCTTGCTGGTGCCAACCTCAGTTAGCACTCTCAGTTGTATCCCATGTAAAACCAAGCACCTGTACCCCAAACTGTAAAACCCTCCACCACACCTGCCTTTCCCACAACCTCCATCTAGTCCCTTCCTTAACTTCCTCCACAGACAGGAAAACATCGCTCCAGTCCTTGGTCTTCTAGAAAATGCTTTCAGACCAGTTTAATCCAGAGCAGGGAATGCAGTTTTCCTTCCTTTCTCTAGCTCCTTACTCAAAAACAAAACACACAAACAAAATACCATTGCTATATATAAACAGTAATAAGTGATATTATACCACCTTTATGAATTTGCTTGTCCCAGTTACCATTTTCCTAATCCTCCACAGAGGGTAATTTTGTGGGGGTTTTTTGTTTGTTTTTTTTAAGGCCTTGTACTAGACAGCTGGGTTTGGACAGAAAACAGCTAATCATTTGGAATAATATTTTTATTTCCTTAGAACACCTTGAAAAGTGAAAGTGTTAGTGGCTCAGTCATGTCCGACTCTCTGTGACCTCATGGACCACAGCCCACCAGGCTCCTCTGCCCATGAAATTCTCCAGGCAAGAAAAATGAAGTGGGTTGACATTCCCTTCTCCAAGGGGTCTTCCCTACCCAGGGATCCAACCTGGGTCTCTTGCATTGACAGATGGATTCTTTACCATCTGAGCCACCAGGCAGCACCTTAGTAGCTTGTTATACAAATGAAATAAGGGATAACCAGTAAACGATGTACCTCCTAGTGTTCCATCAAAGCTTCTTCTTGACACACTGACTTGAAAGCCTGAGAAGAACTTTATGAATTTCTCAACTAGCAAACTTCTCATTCCCCGCCCCCACTCCCAGCCCCCACCCCCCGCCCCCAGCATCTGGTAAAGATTGACTTTAGAAATCACTACACAGCAAGCATTTCTCCCAGGTCTGGTAGTCAGAGCTAACTACTTCAAGGAAAACAAAACAAAACAACTCACAATTCCCAGATTTCATTTGATTTGATTGATAGGGTCTACAGCTTGGGAAAAACAAATAGGAAAAGAACACTAAGCCAGGAGTTAACCAGCAAATGTGAAGCTGCAAATTGTCATTTCAATTCTCACTCCCCAGAGACTTTAAATCCCTAAGTGTTTTATAAACCAATTGGCAAAGTTCACTCACTCACCCTAAGAAACATAATACAACAAAGACAGGGAAGAGAACATTAAGCTATGATGAAGAATACATGGTAGATTCACTGTTTTGTTGTTTTTGTTTTTTAAGTTCTTTGAGGATAAAAAGACCTAAGTGGTATGTATTATAACCTATCACAACTAGTCAGTACCTGTCAATTACCCTACAAGGAGAAGCTAATTCAAGGCTCTCTGTTAAGTAATTTTCAAATATGTACCTTATTTTGAACTGAGAGCTACACTAATCCATTTACCCCGAGAAACTCTTCAAACCCCTCCCTATTCCCTGCCACTCTCCCATCATCAGGCCATCACTGCAGATGAAAGGGTAATTTTCCAACCCAAGTTACTGAATCTAATGCTCATCTTTTGTAAATCGCAAATACTGAACAGGGACTAGAGTCATCCACAGTTTCTTTCATCTGTGAGTACCTGCTGAGTGCCAGGTACTGCACTGGTGACTGTTCAGTTAACTCATCCCTGTGATAAGTTTCCTCTGCCTAGAAAACTCCTTCCTCCCAGAAGTTGAAGGGAAGGGATGATAAAGAAGTTTGTTTCTAAGACAGTCCTGTTTCTAAGACAGGACCAACAAAGGTTAATTAACCTAAACCTTGAGAAGTGTGCCCGAGTGGTTTCTGAACACAGAAGAGAGATGTTGGTGACAGCAGCAGGAGCCAATAGGCTCAATGTGGCAGATAAAAATTCCCATGCCAAAATGCTGACAAACAAGGGAAGAAACACAGCTTCCTCTCCACTTATTGCACAGGCCACTCTCTGGCTGCTGGGCCACACTTCAGCAGAAGAAAAACTTTGGGGACTTTCCCAGTGAACTGAGACAGGTGACAGGGAAGGAAAGCATGAAGACAAGAGGCTGATTACCATCCAAGCTCCATCCACCTCCCTGGAGAGGGCCCCTGCCAGGAGTCAGCAGGCAGAGCTGGAGCTAACAGCCAGCAGTGCCTCAGGCTACGTGGGTTTCCCCTGAATGACTGGGGGAAAGGGTATCAAAAGAAAGGGTATCTGATAACATTAAGTCCTCATAGTCCATGGATGATATGTTCATCCTTTTACTGAGAACTCCCTGAGGGTAGCAGGCATTTAGGGGAAATGGCATGCTCTATCCTAAGGGAGAAAAAAGAGAAAGTAAAAGCAATGTTGTAGGTTTTTGTTAATTTAACAGCAACATAACTATAACAGAGACCACTCATTAATTATCTATTATGTGCTAAGCACTATACAATGAGTTTAATGAACTTTATTTCTAAAGTCACAATAGCCCAGTACAACAAATAATAGTTTCCCTACTTTTTCAAGTGAAGCAACTGATAGGGAATTTTTTCTTATGTTGTTCAAGGTTACAAGGTGACAAAGTATAATCACTCAGAAGTCTCTGGCTTTCTTTTTCCCTTTCTGTTCATCAGTCACTACCTTTAAATCATTAATAAAAATGTTACTATTATGGTTCTATGCCAGGCACTGGAGAACAACATGGAGGGGTAAAAAGGAGAACAATGAACTTCAAATCAGTAAGAAAGTAAGGTAAATGAAACATCAACTCAAAATGGAGCAGAATGTGGCACCTAGAAGGTATTATGGTTTAAAAAAAGAAAAAGCATGATCTCTGAAGTCAGGAAGACCTGGGTTTGAGGACCAAAATGGCGACCCACTCCAGTATTCTTGCCTGGAGAATCCCATGGACATAAAAGCCTGGCAAGCCCAGTCCATGGGGTCACAAAAAGTCAGACACGACTGAACAACTAACACTTCAACATACAACTGGGGCAAGTTAAGCCCCCTAAGATTCGCATTTCGCATCTGTCAAGTAGAAGCAGTAATGGCAAAAGCTGTGATTCAATCTCTAACACCACTTAGACAAAAATTATACTACCATCATAAAAGTCAGACTCTAAAAGCACAAAGTGTGGGCTGTGGAAGGAATTCAAAGTATCAGTTACAGAACTTGCCAAGTATCTTCAATCTCAGCATTTAAGACACCTGAAATGGGAAATGGAATGATGGGTCCATAACTCACACACACTCACACTTTCTTCCTGTTCCCATGGCTTCATCACAGCACTTCTGACCTAACAGAGCTCTGATGACTGCCCAGTGGCGAGCTTACTCAGGTATCTATCTCCGCACTCAGATACTACCAAACACAGCAGACAGCTCTGCAACTGAGGTAACCCCTTCTTTGATAAAAAGAATATTCATGGCAACAATAGAAGCTCATGTTCTATAAGACTGGAATTAAAGGGAAAGATTTACCCACATTGTAGATATTCTGTATCATCATGTGATAGATATGTAACATGCCTTCATAGAAACAAAAATTCACAAAACTTCAAAGCTCAAAACAGCAAAAGCAACAGTCTAATTCAGCCCCTTCTGAGTAAAGTCCCAAGAGGTAAGACTGACTTGCCCAACATCTGTCTGGAGGCTAAATTGCGACAGAATGTCCTGATTCTCAGAACAATTCTTACCCTTCCCCATTCCCTTAGTTTCCGAGGAACAGCTTAATGTATGATGCCACATATTCTTAAAAGATTTGACTATATGTAGTTTTAAATATATACCAATATCAGCAGCATTCTATTTACCAGAACTTCTAATTAGGTAGCCAAATGAACTGTTTAAAAATCCCACAAAAACACACCACAAAGTCAAGGCCACAGAACCAGGAATCAGGAGATCAGGTACGAGTTAGTCCTGGTTCTCACTGGCCAGTCTTCAGATCTCAAATCACTTTATTTCAACTGGGCCTCTGTTTCTAGAACCATAAAAAGGAATTGAACCAACTTGTCCCCAAGATCCTTCTCCTATCTAAAGCTCCTGGATTCCCAATCTCACAGCAGATACAGAAAACCCAAGTTACTTTTTTTTTTTTAAGTTACAAGTGCGCACACACACACACACACACAAGATCACAGATATCATATAAGGACAATACGTATATGTATCAAAGCTATGCAAGCTTTAGGGTTTTTCCACAGAGGTAAGCACTGTGTTTTCCAAAGGCAAACAATTCCCTCTATCCAGAGCAAGGACAGGATGTTGGAGACATGAGTTATTCTGTTGACATTCTAGGTGCTGGTCAGTGAGAGGACAGGAACCAGAACGGCTTCCTACAGAGGACAGAAGACAAACTGGCTCCGGAAAAAAACAAAGAGATGCTCTGAATGCCAGAGGATCTTTGCTTCCCAAGCCCTTCCTAATCCAGCCTTCTATTTAACAGTAATAGTAATACAGGGAGACTTACTGGTAATGCTCAATCTCTTTTTGGCAAAAGGAGTGAAAAGAATTTACTTCTAGAACCAGAGTTCACATGAGTAAACAGGGATGCTCCAACCAAGGATGTCCCAGGGAAAGTGAAGCTTCCCAAACACCATCAGCGATTTCTTCCTTACCCTCTGTTTCCAAGCACCTACACTTTTTCCCCAACATGTCAGGATACAAATGCGTCCTTTACCAAGCACTCTTTTCAGAGGCAGGAATGAACAAAGAGCAATAAGAACCCTGACAGGCTTTTAAGAAACGGGAAGGAAGAGGATGAGCAATGGCTGCTCCAGGCCTGTCGTGCAGAAACAGGGCCCTGCTTACCTTCTCATCCCAAACTCAACCTTTCAAGAAACATCACCACGGAACATCCTTCACCTCATGTGATTTTGGAGCACATGTTCTGACCCTCTCATCCTCTTCTCAAAAAAAAAGTTTTTGTCTATAAAATATATATTTATATGTGTTTATAAATACATATATATTCCTGCATCTCTTCTAGGACAGTAGGTGACTGCACCCTAACACCTCACTGGGTTTAATATAGATAGGGCTTCTGTTCTGCCTTTGCTGTGTTTAATGCCACCAGTGTGTCGCCACAGATGGTCCAAAAGAACTCACGATAAAATACCCCAAAGATACTTCTGAATTTCTTCCCTTAATCAGAATTCTACGTAGTTCCCAAAAGACATCCACCCATTCATTCGCCCATCACTGGCAATCTCATGATACAAGCCCTTGATTATGAGCAATGTCGAATTTGAAAAAGAATAGATAGATGTATATGTATAACTGAATCACTTTGCAGTACATCTGAAACAACATTGTATGTCAACCACACCCCAATGTAAACAAAAGTTTTTAAAGAAGAAAAACAAATTTTTAAAAAGTAATGAAAATCATTTTAAGGGTTGTAGTAACAAAGGCAGTGAGGAAATGACAGCATCCCCAAAGCTTACTTCAAGCTTCGTTTTTTTCTACTTAAATGTTTTTTCTTTGTTTTTTCTACTTAAATTCAGTTTGGTATCTCCTTTCTCCATTTTTTTCCTCTCAGTCAGCGGATAAATAAGAACCCGCGACCCAATGTTATGCTATGTGGAGTGAGGAGGTACAAGATAATTAACTCAGAAGATAAAATGTTTTATGTAGGAAAGGAAAAGCTTGTCAATTAATACCCAATAAATCGATCAACTGAAAAAAGCAGTGCAGGAGTTGCACTCATTGAACAGGCTCTGGTTCATTCAACAAACACGTACCGGGGACATGGGGAGATCCAAGATGGAAGTCCAAGATGTGCTCCAATGCCAAAAAAAAAGGTGGGGGGAGGCAGGGATTTACTGAAAATGAACATGGTAAAACTCTCTTACATTCGTTTGATTTTTACAACTCTGTTAGCTAGAGATTTATGGTAAATTTCATTCCTGAAACAAGAGTCACACAGGTGAGGAGTGTGGTCAACTGAGTTGAAGCCAATCCTGAGCGCCCAAACCTCTGAGCATGTGATCTGTCCCTGCTCCACTTGGGGCAAAAAGATGACAAGCACACACCAGAAGCTGGAAAGGAACCTGGAGCGCCAGAAGTTAAGACAGGGCCTCCAAGTGAAACATGAGAGGGTGCTAAAGGGACACAGGAGCCAACAGCAAAGCTCCCAGTGGCCAAAGCTGGAACCATCTGAACGAAATAATGCTGGATTACAACCCAAGGAATAAAATAAATATCCACGAGTCCGCACTGACACATACAAACTACTGAATAAACAAGGGAAGGGCAGTGCGGGGCGGGGCGGTGGCGAGCAAGATGCGTCTCCATGCAGGAGAAATCCAAATAGTTGAGGTTGATTCTCCACCCTTGAGGCCCCGGAGCCCGAATCCCTGTTCCTTAGGTGTGGACTGCACACAGGGACTTCCCTCCAAAGTGTGCAGAGGGAGGGATGGAAAGGGGTGGGTGGGCCTGTGTTACAGTTTACAGAGGAGAAACCAGGCAAATGCTACCTTTGCCAGGTGATCAAGGTCAACATCATCAGTGCTAAGTCATATTAATCTTGACAGATGGTGAAAATGGTACTTCACCTAGTCTAACCATCAGAGAGAAACACCAAACAAATCAGAGCTAAGGGGCATTCTGCAAAACACCTAATGAGAACTTCTCAAAACCATCAAGGTTATCAAAAACAAGGAAAGTCAGAGAAACGGTCACAACCAAAAAGAGTCATAAGACGACATGATGACTGTCATCTGGTGTCCTGGATGGGATCCAGAAACAGAAAAAATATATATATAAGGTAAAAACTAAGGAGTAAAGGATGGACTTTAATTAATAAGAATGTATCAGTATCAGCTCATTCATTGTGACAAATGTACCACACCAAGGTTAAGACCCTGATGCTGGGAAAGAGTGAAGGCAAAAGGAGAGGAGGGTGGCAGAGGATGAGATGGTTACATAGCATCACCGACTCAATAGACACGAATTTGAGCAAACTCCAGGAGATAGTAAAGGACAGAGGAGCCTGGTGTCCTGCAGTCCATAGGGTTCCAAGGAGTTGGACACAGTGACTGAACAACAAAGGTTCACCATACAGGGGAACTCTGTACTGTCTTCTTAGTTCCTCTATAAATCTAAAACTATTCTATGGTAAGAATTTTATTTCAAAAGCAAAAAAACAAACAAACAAAGAGTGGTGTGCAAGGGAGAACAGACAGCCTGGCCAGTTCACTCCAGCAGCAACTGCCCTCCTCACCCTGTCCGCCTGCTCTCTCCTGCCTTTGAGGACTGGAAGACAGCAGTCAAAGCCTTGAAGGCGGAACCCTGCAGGGGTCTGAAGCAGCTTCTGGGAAGAGCTGGACCACACTGCGAGGCAAGTCCAGATTTTATTTCAGTGGCCAGAGGTGTAACAGGCATTTCCTGAACTTTTCTAAGAAACAAAGGATCCCCGGAGCCTATTCCCCAGAACCCCACTTAGAATGGGGCAATAGACCGGGTCTCCTGGGGCTCACCTTCACCCCCACCCCCATTCCCTGACTCACATCTCCTTCCTTGTTTTCACCACTATTTATAAACGGGAACAACTCTGTGCATTCATGGGCTTTTAAAGGCTTAAACACAACAACTGAAACTGCTTAGAAATAGTTCTCTTTTTTCCCCCAAATGTTTCTCTTTTCTGACAGTTTCTCGAGCCCCATGTACAGCTTAGCAGGTCAGTCAGACCCCAGTAACCACTTCATCAGACACCTGTCAGAAATCCATCTGAGGTTCAAAGGCAGAAGGGGAGCACCTACAGACCTGCAGGCAGGGGAGGAAAGCCCCCACCTCAATCGGTAGCGCCTTCTGCTGACCCAACAAGCACCCCCAAATCCACAGGGAACCTGGCAATACAGGTGTCACTTGAAAACGTGGACACTCCCCACATCCTCACAAACTTGGCCCTTTGATGCCTTGCATTGATTAAGTTATCACTCTTGGCCTCCCAGCACTACTACTACATCTTTTAAGATCAAAAAGGAGGAATTCCTCAAGCATAAAGGACAGTCAGGATGTCAACTCAACTCTAATAACTCATCTACAGGTACACAGAAACCATTTGGAACCATGCACTGAGATCTCATGGCAATTCACTTACTGAAGCAGAATGTTCAACATGCAATTTTAGGGAGCCTTATTATGACATATGTCTGTTTTCTTTGATAGGACATATTTAAATGAATTGTTCTTCCTAAAAACACTGACGAACTGCACAGGGTCCATGTAAAATAATACTCTTTTTAAAACTGATAAATTCCCCAAACTTCCAGAGCTGAAGTTCCTCCCTTCCACCCCCTGACACCAAAGTCCAGACATACAGTCACATCACAGGCCCAGGCCTGCTAAGAGCTGAAATGAAATCGTCTTGCAAACCCATGCCTACTCTAGTACAGGAAACCACTTCACTATTTAAGTTCCAATGTTTTCCAATGACTGTATTGGGAACTGAGTCACATTACATCTGAAGCCCAATAACGGTTCACGCCTTTTGTTGGCACATCTGCCCAATCATTCCTCCCTGGCTGTGGTGTGGGCAGAATATATATGAAAAAAAGAAAGAAAAACATCCTGAGTCCTAGCTTTCAATGATGGGTGATTCTGCCCCTTCCCTAGCACAGGTGGCAATGTCAGCAGACATTTTTGACGAGCATAACTAGAAGGAGAATGTGTTATCCAGTGCTTGCTTGGTTGCTCAGTCATGTCTGACTCTTTGTGACCACCCATGGACTGTAACCTGCCAGGCTCCTCTGTCCGTGGGATTTTTCAGGCAAGAATATTGGAGTGGTTTGCCATTTACTTCTCCAGGGGATCTTTCCCACCCAGTGATCGAACCCATGTCTGCTGCATTGCAGATGGATTCTTTACCTGCTGGGCCATCAGGAAAGCCCCAACCCACCGGCATCTACCTAGTGTGTAGAACCCAGGGATGCTGCAAAACATTCTACATACAAAGCACAGGATGGCCCTCCACAACACAATAGTCATCCACCCCAAACACCCAACTAGAGCTGAGGTTAAGAAATCGTTTCAAAGCCTGAGAATAAACTTGAAAACTGCCTAAGAACACATTTATGGATAAAAATGTAAGTTACACTGATTCCTCCCCAACTCTCTCTGCAGCATCTTCCTTCTGTCCCCTGCTCACAAGGTTCTGTCCTCTCCCCTTGAAACTCCACAAAACTGGTTTTCTGCTCCACTTTCATGGATTGCCATCTCCAACCTCAACCCATGGTATCTAATCCTACAATTGATTACTTGCTGTGACCGACCTCAAACACAACTCATCAAAAATTTCATCACCAGGGCCTCTGAGCCAACTCTTCACTTCCTGCACTCTTTTAATAAATATGTCACCACTTTCCCCATGACAGAGGTTCAACCCTCAGCAACATTTCTTACTCTACTCCTTTCCACCAATCCAAGGGCCCAGTTTTGCTCAGCACTGAATATCCAGTGCTGTCTGTAGCACTGACACACTTTGTCTGTCATGTAGAACATGTGCAAATATCCATTAAATGAATAAACCCAGGAGTAAAATAAAAACACAAAGGTCACGTTTTTAATCCTTCATCTCCCACCCTCAAATCAACAGCAAAGCCCTGTGAATTGCACCTCCAGATATAAAAGCAGCAACTCAAATGCCTGCCTGAAAAATCCAAACAATGTCATTCATCCCCACATAAATGCCAAATCCATCTCCTTCAAGTGTAAGCCCTACTTTGTCACCACGTCCCCCTCCCAATCTCCCCCAAAAAGCTGTCAACACCCATCAGACTCTCCCAGTCTAAACTCAACACCCACGTCCAGGTTCCATGTTTCCTGCACCAGCAGCTCAAGTTACCTATCCTGCCTTGTGTCTCCTACTTGTTGTCAAGACCATGAAGAGAACACTGACTAAACTACTCTTATCCATGTCCAGATTCCCAGCATCTATGAAAAAGACACAGCCAAGGCCGTCTTTGGCTCAGAGAATCCTCTAGGCTCCCCTTACCACCACCACTTTAACATTCTCACTCATGTCCTGTTCTGCCACTTTCCATTGTTCTACCTGTCAGGTCTACAATTTTTCTCTAATGTCACCACCTGGCCTCTGATTTGATTCAGTCTCTACCACTTCCACACCACAGCCTTAGGTAGGAGAAGTCTTGCCCCCAAACCCCATCTCAGGTCTGGGGTCCCGGCACCAATGCCCAGAGACTGCCTCATAAAGCCAGCTAAGCTGACTGCTGTTCCCAGGTACCACCCAAGCTTGCCTATCACTGTGACCATCACATTCTTCTCTCTCTGTCTCCATCTCTGCCTCTCCACAGCACACTCATTCCTTCTACGTCCAGCCCAGGGACACATTCTCCCTGAAGCCTTTCCTAATTCTCCCACCCAGACAGAACTGCCTACTCTTCTAAGTCATCCCTGGTGGCTCAGTGGAAAAGAATCTGCCTACAATGCAGGAGACTCAGGTTCAATCCCTGGGTTGGGAAGATCCCCTGAAGGGGAAGGGAGATGGCTACCCATTCCAGTATTCTTCCCTGGAGAATACCATGGACAGAGGAGCCTGGTGGGCTACAGTCCATGCGGTCGCAAAGAGTTGGACACGACTGAGCAACTAACACTTGTACTTTACTTTCACTTCTAAGTCACCTGGTCATTTTCACTTTTTTTTTTAATTGGAATAGAATTTGACATTTAACATTAGTTTCAGGTGTACAGCATAGTGATTTGATATGCATATACACAGTTGACCCTTGAACAATGCTGGGGTTAGAGGAGCTGACCCTCTCTGCACAATTGAACACAGTATATACTTTATAGCTGGCCCTCCAAATCCACAATTCCACATTGATAGACTCAACCAACTATGGATTGTGTAATACTGTTGTATTACTAGTGAAAAAAAAATAAGTAGACACAGGCGATTCAAACTCACACTGTTCAAGGGTTAAATGTATTTCAAAAATAGTTCAGTTCAGTCACTCAGTCGTGTCTGACTCTTTGCGACCCCATGAACCGCGGCACACCAGGCCTCCCTGTCCATCACCAAACTCCCAGAGTTTACCCAAACTTATGTCCATTGAGTCGGTGATGCCATCTAATCATCTCATCCTCTGTCATCCCCTTTTCCTCCTGCCTTCAATCTTTCCCAACATCAGGGTGTTTTCAAATGAGTCAGCTCTTCACATTAGGTGGCCAAAATATTGGAGTTTCAGCTTCAACATCAGTCCTTTCAATGAACACCTAGGGCTGATTTCCTCACCAGAATAAATCTAGTTAATATCCATCACCACACAGTTGCAAAACTGTTTCTCTTATGGTGAGAACTCGTAACATCTATTCTCTTAACAACTTTCAAATATACAATACCAAATTAACTATTAATAAAATCACCAGGCTACACAATATATTCCAGACTTAACTTCTTTTGTAACTCGAAGTCTGTACCTTTTGACCCTCTTCACCCACCTTGCTCATCCCCTGCCTCTGTCAACAACCAATCTGTCCTCTGTACCGATTAGCAGAGTTTTACGTTGTTTTGTTTTCTAAATTTCACCTCTAAGTGAAATCACCTACTATTCTGTCTTTCTCTGAAATCTCACTTGGTATAACGCCTTTAAGGCCCATCCATGTTGTTGTGGCACAAGTGGCAAGATTTTCTTTTTTTTATGGCTAAGATTTTTTACCAATGCCAGCTCTCGGGGAAGAACAAGAGAATCAGAAGCGTACAGATGCTGCATTGTGGCCACTTCTCTCCAGAGACCTTGCCTTGATGGCTGAAAGGACTAACAGAAGGAAGAGAGGGAGAAAAGGGGAGGGAAAACAGAGGAAGGAAAATTACCAGCTGCGTGTGTTAGCCAGGAAGTTACCTGAGGTTCACACCCTGGAACTGACCTATCACTTTTCCCAGCACATGTCAGTCTATTCATTGTCTCGTATCTTACTAGAAAGTTAAACTTCTCTCTTTTGACGTTTCTTCTGGAAAGCTCTTGTGCAATTCCAGCAGGTAATTCTAATACCACAAGTCCCAACGTATTCTACACAGTTCAGAGAGTTAAAGGGAAAACTGAATTACTCAGATAATTTCCCCCAAGTCTCCCCCTTTATTCTGCCCATCTGGTTTCCATGCAAACGATCCAGGCAAACCATCTGTGCTTGTGATTTTTCTTTTTAATTCTCCAAACCCAGTCACTAAGTTCTTCCGTTAGTAATTTATGGATTAATATATATGTGTGTGTGTGTGTGTGTGTGTGTAGATATATATATATAGTCGCATTTTCCATCCTGAATATCCCAGGTGAAGGATTAAGTCAAATCTAAAATCCTTAAGTAAAGCAATATTAAATCCAAAGCATATCTAACCTTGGTATAGCATCTATTAGCCAATTTCAGAACAGTGCTAATTGCAGTCGTAAAGGATGACAGCATCTTCTGGATGAGCCACAGAAATAATATATTTAGTCTGGAAATTTCGTGGACTACTGAACACGTCAAGTACACTGCACCACCAAGGTCTTAGGATTTCGTGAGACAGGCACTGAGAGCTTCAGAAACAAAGGCACTGGTGGTGGGTACAGAGGGCCACAAGTTTCCTACAAATCTCACTTGAAAGGGGGTTTGGGAAATGTCAATGAGACAGGAGTTACAGCTTGACTTAAATAAAAATATACTTGTTAACTGGGGAAATAAAAGAAAAAAACCAATGTCTGAATGCTGAAATAACTTGCAGAGGCACCAAAATTTCCCCATAGTAGGGTCTATCTATGCTTGGTTACACTTGATCTTCAGAGATGAACAGGATGCATGTAGAAATGAATTCTCAGAGCCAGAGAGGGTTAAGCAGCACACTTGGCTTTTATTCTTAATTGGTAAGTATTGAAAACAATGAAATAGTCAATGACAACACTACCCACTGTACAAGACCATGAAATTATGAATCAGTTTCCTAAACTGACTAGCTAGACTCATTCCTATTTGACTTTTCAAGCCAGTTCAGCCCAAATAGCAAGGATATAGTATATGACTTCTAAAGCGAAAAAGGGAAAAACAATCCCTTCCCACGAAAAATCACAACTGTATTCAGCCAAGTTCTTGTTTTCCAATGTGGAAATACTTAGTGATGGCTGTTCAGATGCTTAGTCTAGATCTCAGACACTAAAAGAAATGAGAGGGTGATATGCACGCGTAGGAGTTCATTTTTGCAGAAACGCCATGATTAAACAACAAGGCTTACATTTATGAAGCCACATTAAAGACTTTAGAATCCCATTTACTCTCTGTAGTGACAAATATGCTTAAGCAATGACTTTCCGATTCTGAAAGCAGCTCATAAGAATTATTTAAAAAAAAAAAAAGATTTCACATTACTGCTCTGCTTTCACATTAGAAAAAAATAAAACTTTTTTTCTTTTATTCCCAAATTCATTTTTCCTATTCATCTCACAGTCGGGTCTTTGGTTGAAGCATATTTGAAAGAGGAGGACAAAGCCTGGGCCAATTATCCGAAGAAGAACAAGCTGTCTTCCGTTAAAGGGCTATAAAAATAAATTTGGCTTACTAACAGGAATTCAAGGAGATTTCCACACTGCCCTCTCATTTCATGCAAGTCTGTTGACTTGTGTTTCTCATGCCTGCTTTTCTACAAATTTGTTTAGGGTGGGGGATGTTGAACAACAATTCCGTTTTTCATTGTAGTCTAGCTAAACACAAACACAGGTTTCAAATTTCAAACCGAAAGAGCACATCTAATTTTCATTTTAAGAGATCAGTCCAGATGGTAGTTGAAGACCGTTGTGGAGACACAAAATTGAAACTAGTTTCCCAAGTAATGCAAACAGCACATCTGGAGCCCAATCGACCAATGAATCTCCTTTAAACCCAAGGCACCTTGGAGTGGAGTGTTTCCTCTCGATTAAGATATTCAGTTCAACCTCCCACCTAGAACTCACTGGCAATTGGTACTTCCTGTCAGCTGTATCCCCAGCACTACTCATCTTTTTAAGTCTTATGTGGGGTTTCCACCTCATGCCGCCCAGCACCATGGCAACTCAGCTTGAACATACAGACATGCCTGGGTCTGAAAGAACACTCCAACTGCTAATACAGGCTGATGAGAGGAGGGCTTCTGCAGCAGGGTTTTTCTTCTCTAAACCAAAGAATCAGAAAGGCATTTTAACAGATATTTTTTTAAAAACTACACTTGGGAATGGGAAGTTGGGGTGGAAAGTAACACATACCTATCACGGATACTCTAACAACATTGTGCTTCACCAGGAATAGCTTGATGTTCTCAGAAAATAAAAGTATTATACCTATTCTTCATAGTCAAGTAAATTGAGAACAGCCGAGTTTTTGTGCTTTTTTTTTTTTAAAGACTTGAGAATAAGAAGCCATTCCTGAAAATTCAGTTTTACAAGTTTCAGTACAAGAAGTTTTTGCTTGTCCTCAAATTATATTTTGAATCATTTCAGTACACCTACAAAGACTAAATAAAAGATTCCTATCAAACCATACAGGACAGCCTGTGATATATTACTTTACTTACAAATTTAAGTACAGTATGTTCCAAAGGCAAAAAACCCAACAGATAATGTTCTGTAATATAAACTATTAGCTGCACATTTCTCTCTTAGTGCGGGAGATGGAGCTGTCATTCTTCATTAAGAATATATATCTATATAAAACAAACTTTCTAAAAAAGAGACCAACTATTTCCACATGTATCTACTATGCCTACAGGGGTTCCAACTGACTATCCTATAAATGCCAACTCAAATGGAAAACAGACAAGCCAAGAAGAACTAAGTGGAGCTTATGTCACAAATTGCTGCCATTACTTTCAACCCATAAGTAAAAAGTGGGGACATCACGGTGCAAGGCTGAGATCAAAAGTACCCAAAGCACAGTTGGCGAACCCAATACTAACTGTGAGTATTCAAAAACAATCCACAATTGGTTTGCTACTTGGAAAAAAAAACTAAATCGAGACCTCCGAATCCCACTATACACCAAAATTAATTCCAGATGAATAAAAGTTAATTCTTTAAAAAAGAAGTCGCTAAAGCTAAAACAAGTCATGTGTATTTTGGGGTCCATCTTTAGCAAAGACCTTTTAACATTCAAAATAAAGACAAAAAAATGGTCAGAAATTTTTAAATTTTTGATTACGTAAAAACATTGTACTTCTGTAGCTCTAAAACGCTGATCTAAAAGGAAAGTGAGAAAAACAGTCAAAAACAAATCGTTACCATCTATTACAGGCGTTGGCAAGCTATAGCCCAAGGACCAGATCCAGCCCGCAGCTTCTTTTTGCACAGCCTATGAGCTAAGAATGGTTTCCACATTTTTAAATGGTGGGGGAAAAAAATCAAGAGCAAGATTAATTCAGGACATGTAAAAACGACATGAAATTCACATTCAGCATCCATATTGGAGCACAGCCACACTACTGCTTCGCCCAGCGTCTGAGGCTATATCTGCCCTGAAACAGTGGGGCTGAGCAGCTGGGACTGAATCTACAAGCCCCACAAAGTCCAAAGTATCTACTATCTGGCCCTCTGCAGAAGTGTGCTGACATCTCATCTGTTATACAAAGACCTTACGCATAAGAAAACAATGAGGCCCAGTAAAATAAGTAGGCGAAGGAGTTTTTTTTATTATATTTCTTTTAATTTTATTTTATCCTTTTATTTTAATATATCTTTTATATACCTTTAATATATCTCCCAGAGTTTGCTCAAGTTCATGTCCTTTGAGTCAGTGATGCTATCTAATCATCTCATCCTCTGTCGCCCTCTTCTCCCTTTGCCTTCAATCTTTCCCAGCATCAGGGTCTTTTCCAATGAGTAGGCTCTTTGCAACAGAGATATTTATTATCTCATCAGAGATAACTTATTACAGTACCATTAATACAATAAAAAACAAAAAAAGCTTCCCTCAATTCTGAGCCTATTTAAAATTTTATTATATCTGAAATGACTATATCTTAAAATCTTATATATCTTATATAATTTAATGCACTATTTATCTCCTGATATTAAAATGGTGAGATGCCTTTTCATCAATGATGTCTTATGTATGCTTGAGTACTATCAATATAGAGAGACAACTCATGGATTCCAAAGAAGAAACATGGCTGAAGGACTGACTTACAAAGATGTGGAGAGGGTGAAGGGAACAGGGGATGTTAGGGCAGAAAGTGACCTGCAAACACCAGGGGAGGAAAGCATGCTGCTTGAGCCCTGAGGGGTGCCCACCTGGCAGACTGCTTCCACGGTGCACAGAGCCACCACCCAAATCACAGCAAAGGCACAGGATTGTGATGCCTGGTATCTCTCCCCTCCCACCCTCAGCCTTCCGAGTCCTCCAGCTGCCCTGTGCAATCGAAAGCCTGGAACATACAGTCAGCACCACTGTCCACCCAAGAGGAGGGTGAGGAGCAGATGTGGGAACAGAAAAAAAAAACCACATCACAGTTATGCTCCCAATTCTTTGTCTGTGTTTGTTGTGAGCCCTCAAATCTATCAGAATCTCCCAGAATGTCATTATCAGTTTCCAGAGTGTTTATTTCACATTCTCTAAGTCACACCCATCTTGAGAATTCATGGTCAAGTGGCCCAAAAGGAAAAAGCCTCTGAATCAAATGTAGACACTAACGTCCACTTGCCGGAAAAATTTGCCAAGACGTAGTGCTAAAATCAGTCTGGAAAATCGGGAATCTGTGCTTTAGCTAGAGCTGCAAGAACAGATGGTAACTGAAGAAATAAAACACAATAAGAGTGTGGTTACCATTGCTACAGTATTTATTCATGCCTCAGCTCAGCCAAGAAAGGCAAGGAACAACCCTTTCAAACTAGAGTGAAAACTGTCAACATCCTATCTGCTTTTGTCTCCTACAAGTCATGTTATAATCTGGCATCACAAAAGAAGAAATAAGTCAGTTATAATTTCCAAGAGGTATGTAAGAAATTCAGAGTTAAAGACCTGAGGGTCTTAAGGGAAATATTTCCTGTATACTGAGCCATTTTCGGGAAAAAAATAAGCAAAAAAACACCCCATTGATACCACCTCCGGGTCAGTCTGAATTAGGAAATATCACTTAGACTCTAATCAATGATGCTATGACCTTTTTAGTTTTACTTTACTCATGACTCAGTTTCTTAGTGTTTATTGCCTTGTACTTCTGGTCATCTTAACTTTGATGTTTTTAACAAGCACTGATTTAAGTGAAGACTGATTTTTTTTTTTCATTTAAAAATACATTAAAATATAAAACAGACATCCACAAAGTGACATCCAAGTGACAACATCAGTCATTTTTAATATCTGGTTCACTGTTCTAATTTTTTTGATTGAAAGTCCCTCAGTTGTGTCTGACTCTCTGTGACCTCATGAACCGTAGTCCACCAGGTTCCGCTGTCCATGGGCTTCTCCAGGCAAGAATACTGGAGTGGGTTGCCATTCCCTTCTCCAGGAGATCTTCCCGACACAAGGATGCAACCCAGGTCTCCTGCATCACAGTCAGAGTCTTTACCGTCTGAGCCACCAAGGAAATCCCACTGTTCTAATAGCACTTCAGGCTCAGATGGTAAAGCACCTGTCTATAATGCAGGAGACCCGGGTTCAATCCCTGGGTTGGGAAGATCCCCTGGAGAAGGAAATGGCAGCCCACTCCAGTACTCTTGCCTGGAAAGGCCCATGGACGGCGGAGCCTGGTAGGCTACCGTCCATGGGGTCGCAAAGAGTCAGACACGACTGAGCGACTTCACTTTCAGTTCATAAAGTAAAGTAAAGTGAAGTCGCTCAGTTGTGTCTGACTCTTTGCGACCCCATGGACGGTAGCCCACCAGGCTCCTCCATCCATGGAATTTTCTAGGCAAGAGTACTGGAGTGGGTTGCCATTAAACTTTTCTTAAAAAGTGACACTACCTTCCTTTATTTTGAACACCTGTGCACAAACTATTACTCAAAAGGTCCTTCAATAGCATTAGAAAGTCAGCAATCTACTGAAACTGATAACGGGGGAAGTTATGCATGTGTGAGGACAGGGGGTATATGGGAAATCTCTGCCTTCCTCTCAATGTTGTTATAACCCTAAAACTGCTCTAAAAAGATAAAAGTCTTTTTACAAATGAAAGAAAAAAAAAGAAGCTGTAGTGACCATGGCACTTGAATTATTCAGCTGTTATTATCAATAGGCTTCTAATTCATGCAGAATCAGGGTGAAGATAAGTGACTCAGGGAATGTGATCTTGTGACATGTAAACTGACCCCTGGTCTGCCAGCATTTTTCTCTTGTGCTCCTGCACTAACCTCAACCAGGACCTTCCAGCTCTAGACAATAGTACCAGGAAGAGCAACATCAACTCCACTAGAATCTTTATGAATCTCTGACATCTAAGTAAAGATGATAAACCAGAGGCTTCCCAATTCTTAAAATAGTAGCCTAATTATCAGCAGGACAATAAAGCTTTTTAATACAGAAGAACAAAAAATTTTTCTAAGTATTCATTTATTTGGCAGCATTGGGTCTTAACTGCGGCACACAGGATCTTCATGGCGTCATGCAGGATCTTTCATCACAATGCAGACTCGCTAGTTGTGGCAATGTTGAGGCATGCTGGTTTATTTGCTCTGGGGCATATGGGATCTCAGCTCCCTGACCAGGGATGGAACTCGCATCTCCTGCATTACAAGGCGGATTCTTAACCACTGAACCACCAGGGAAGTCCCAAGAATAACTTTTTTTTTTTTTTTTTTTTGAGAAAATGTACAAAGTCACAGGCATTCCAGGCAGATATGAGGAAGAATTCCTTGGTGGGGAACCCAGAACAACTTTGAAGAGAAGGTCAGGAATGTCTGTCTTAGTTTAAAAACAGGCTTCCCTGGTAGCTCAAACGGTAAAGCGTATGCCTACAATGTGCGAGATCCAGGTTCGATCCCTGGCTCGGGAAGATCCCCTGGAAAAGGAAATGGCAACCCACTCCAGTACTCTTGCCTGGAAAATCCCATGGACTGAGGAGCCTGGTAGGCTACAGTCCATGGGGTCGCAAAGAGTCGGACACGACTGAGCAACCTCACTTCACTTCACTTCCCGAGTGTCCTCAATAAGGCAGGATGATAGAAGTTCTAGAACCCTAACACAGCTCTTGGCTCTATAGATAGTAATATTTACAAAGCTTATGGAAATCCTGGATCTCTAGGTTTAACAAGATGAGAGTAAGAGTACCTAGCTCAACAGGCAGATTTGAGAAACAAATATAAATGAAAGCTCTTTGTTTAAGATTACTTAAAAATTAAATCATCTCTTAAATACAACAATAATTTAACGGTTGCTGTTTAGTCACTCAGTCATGTCCAACTCTTTGCAGCCCTGTGGACTGTAGCTCACCAGGCTCCTCTGTCCATGGGATTTCCCAGGCAAGACTACTGGGGTGGGTTGCCATTTGCTTCTCCAGGGGATCTTAAATTGGTTTAATCGCATTGAGTGATTGTTGCAATCAGTCCATAGCCCATCCAGGACACAAATTTCAAACTTCTTAGGAGACTGGGCTCTTCACACATATCACAAGATCAGAAAGAGTCCAGAGGAACACGGCCATCAGGAAAGCAGCTGAGCTTCCAATGGGTCCAACTCAGGAGATCGGCTCATGAAAGGCAAAGCTACCCAGCATAGAGTAAAACTGCTTTCAGAGGACAGTTCTCACTCGTCCCATGGGGAAGTGGGAAGGCCAGGAGGAGTTTTCCAAAGCTTTCCTCAATGTTCTATTCTGTGCACTGTGTCCGAAAGAATAAAACCTCACATGGCACCTCTCCCCATGCATCAGACCTCCACTGGACGAGTCCATTAACGAATCCTCTAAAACACCTATAACATGGGGTTCAAACTCAAACATTATCATGAGCTCAACCTCAACTGCTGAATGCAGTGTCAACAGGACACCCAGGTTTCCTCTGATAAATCACAATCTTCCTCCACTAGGCTTATTTTATAGCCTTGTTTTATACTTCACATATTTTTAGAATAAAAGAATTCTCTATTTTGTGGTTGAATGACAGTTCTTAGTTACAACGAATTAGGCTTAAACTGTTCACACCCAGTATAATTGCCTGGGAAATCCCATGGACAGAGGAGCCTGGCGGGCTACAGTCCATAGGGTTGCAAAACAGTCAGACACCCCTTAGCAACTGAACAACAACAAATCACACATCAGCAATCAACAAACTGCCAAACAATTAAAATTTAACAAACATTTATCAAAGGCCCACTACAAAGCAAGGCCCCGGTCTGGTGCCTGTCATTATTAAGAAAAGCATCTGTGTAGAAACTCATCCAATAGGGATAACACAAAAGCATCATTTTCAACTGCAGTGTGGTCTGTTCAACTACAACTTTAGGGGGAGCTTGCCAATAGCACAGACTTTATAGATAACTGCTTGGGCTTCAGTATTTAACCCAGACTTTGGAAGGCATCTATGTGGTGTGTTTACCTACAAGGCAACAAAGAGCCCATTCCACTTCCTGGGAAGGGCTTAACCCCAAGACAAGCCACACTTTTTCAATATCTAGGAAACGGTCCTTCCCTCATGACCCTTTTTGTTATAACTCATCATCCTTTCAAGCTTCTTGGACAAATGGTGCAGAGGGAAAATGACTCAGGAAAAAACAACAGCAAACTCTGTCTAGGTGAGTCCCCCAGCCTCATGAAGCAACAAAGTGTATCTCTACCTACTGTTGAAAGGAGTTAAACACACTCTGAAACCAGAAACCACTTCATTCTGCATTACTACTCAGTGTATTTAATTAGACTATAGTGAATATGTGGTGCTAGCGGTAAGAATCCACTTGCCAATGCAGGAGATTTAAGAAGAGACACAGGTTCAATCCCTGGGTTGGGAAGATCCCCTGGAGGAAGGCATGGTAACCCACTCCAGCATTTTTGGCTGGAGAATCCCATGGACAGAGAAGCCTGGTGGGCTACAGTCCATGGGATCACAAAGAGTCAGAAACAACTAAAGCGACCTAGCATGCTGAGTGCATGCTGCTGTTGCTGCTGCTGCTAAGTTGCTTCAGTCGTGTCCAACTCTGTGTGACCCCATAGACGGCAGCCCACCAGGCTCCCCCGTCCCTGGGATTCTCCAGGCAAGAACACTGGAGTGGGTTGCCATTTCCTTCTCCAGTGCATAAAAGTGAAAAGTGAAAGTGAAGTCACTCAGTCGTGTCTGACTCTTTTCGACCCCATGGACTGCAGCCTACCAGGCTCCTCTGTCCATGGGATTTTCCAGGCAAGGGTACTGGAGTGGGGTGCCATTGCCTTCTCCAAATGAGTGCATGGTGAATATATAATACAGAAATGGGGTATGGGGGAATATCAAAAGTGAATGATTTATGGTAATGTGCTTCTGAGTTTATCCAGGTCAATGGAAAACACCTCTGTGCAGGAAGTCCCCAGGCCTCAAGGCAATAATATTAAATCAGATGACAAACTGCAGAAAGAGAAATGATCATCAAAATCTTACAGGGAAGAACAGGCATATTTAAGGTCAAGGGCATGAAAATCAAAGTAAGACAATTAGCAAAGGAGACTGATAATTAAAAAGTGATCAGGTGAAACCTAAAGTTTGTTGAATAAGTTAATGAACTGAGGATCAAACTACTTACCACAGACCCAGACCCTACCTAGGTGAAGTATTTAAAAATCACGAAGCTTATCAACTGCCAAGGTGTAACCTTCTCAGGGAGAACGTGAAGTCACAAGTGGGAACATCAGAGATCTTGGAAGAAGGAAGCATCATGTAAGTGAGCTAAGCTAGTTCTAAGCAGATCGCATTTAAAGGTCCTCAGAAGAGCCTTCCATCCAGTGACGCCCATGCCACACTCCCACTTACAGAGCAAGGGGAATGCACCCAGCAGGGCCACGCTGGGCACAAGGAGACCTCCAGGCATTCTTTCTTCCCTTTTGTGGAGACCACTGGTGAATAAATACCAGGCTAACCACCTACGATCATGTTAGTAACAATAAATAACAAATAATAAACAGCAAGTTCACCTCATTTTGCTGTTTCCCTAAAAACGGTCCTGCCTTCTACTGTCACTATCTATGGAACCTTTCCTGATCCTCTCACTCATAATTTCTTCTGCTCTATTAACAAGCAAGCACCATCCGTCCCTAGAAAAGGAGGGCACCTTCTGAGACCCCCACCTCTGAGAGACTGACAGGATGCTGCCTGCAGTGCTGAGTGGATGCCACTTAGGCTGAGTGAGAAGACAGTATGTCCGGGAGGGTGCAAGACAGATAAGACACTACCGACAGCCTTTTCTTACGCTGCAGCAGTCAGGCTGCTGATACATATTTCACATGGTTTTAAGTTGCTCATTTGAAGCAAATCCACAGTTAAAATGCATAACTTAGGCCCTAAGAGCAACCATTTGGATAGTTCTCAAAGTCATGTAAATAAAAACGTTATGAATAAACCAGAAAGCACGTGACTACAACTCCAATTAACAGTAAAATGTAACCCATACCAACAAACTGCTTTGGTGAACGTTTGCCGAGATTACATCCACTGAACTCAACTTTGGCCCTCAGACGGATCAGTTTCGCCTTACCCTGTCTTTTGCCAGCCCAGGTGCCCCTACCATGGGGGCTGGGAAGGGGGGACCCTCCCTAATTCAAACGCACCAGGACAGTGAACATTATACGACCATCTGTTCTGACAACATCTTACACATTCATGGAGTATGGTTCCAATCACAGCAGCGTTTAAAGAGCTACCCTAGATCCCAGCAAGGTGCTCCTAAATGGAAGAATTTTATATTTCGCCTTTCAGTTTGTTTTTATTGGAAGCATAGTTGTGAGAACACTAAGAAGTAAAAGGCCTCAGCCTGAGCTTCAAAGCTGCAAGCACTTCACAAATCCACCAAGCTCATTTTCCCAACCCCAGCCTCCCTCCCTGCCTCCTGCCTTCTATGGTTGAGATTCTATTTCATCTTTACTCTCTAAGGGAACATGTACCTGCCAACCAACAGCAAGGGCAAAGCACTTCATTTCCGATTTAGATGCTGCGTCTTGAGCACTAGTGTGCTTTTAGCACCAAAACCAGATGCTTCATTGTTCAGGGGTCACTGTTAACTCTCCCAGCAAAGAGGCATTAGCAGAACACAGGCTCTGAGGGGAGGGCTGTCTCTCTGGAGCCTCTGAATTACAGTTCTCACTGCTAGAGTCAGCAAGGAGTTCGAGTATGGCCTTTGGAGTCTACTGCTAAAAAAAAGAATGCCTCTTCTAACACATTTTTATTAGTCCTACTAAAATGGATTCATTTATTAGGTCAGCTGATTACTATTTTTAGGAGTAGAAGATAAAGAAATGTCACTGAAGAAAATAAGAAAGTAAACCCAGGGTAGGTGCAGCAGGGGCTTAAAAGAAGATTTTAGAGCAGCGTGCAAGACCCTGGGCCAGGGAAGATGGTCCCCACACCAGACGTCTTCACTTTCCAAAATGCAGATACATGCCTCCTAAGAACTGAGACACTCCTGGCTGAAAGTGAACCTGAGGGACCCAGGAGGGCTGCCTTCTCTGAGCCAAGGAGAGAAGTAGCCTTATTTCAAAGTGATGATGCTTAAAGGATGCTCTAACCACTTGTTAAGCCTGAAAGGAAGCTCCGCTTCTGTACTGCGGGGACCAGCCACTGGACCAGAGGACTCAGCTGCCCTCTTGTTAATGTCAGCCCTCTGTCAGACCATACTCCCCACGAGCTGACTTCTGCCCATGATCAGTCCCTGACCTGGCCAGCAATACGGACGCCCTCACCCCATTGCCCCAACCCTACCTCAACGTTTCCAACTTCTACTATACTCCACAAAGGCTGGTAACCCAGAGTCTACTGTGAGGACAGGGCATGATAAAAGGAAATACAGGAAATGTGTAAGCTAAACCACTATAGTAAAGAGAAAATGGGCTTTGTGATCCTCGATTTCAACCTGGGTGCTGTTAATAATCTGTCACAAGACTTTACGTAAATTATGTCACTCCTCACAATCTCAGTTTCCTCATCTGTAGAAGATTAAAATGACTGCTTTGCCAAGCTGCTTTGAAAATTAAATAAGTGTGTGTGTGTGTGTGTGTATATATATGAAGTAGTCATTCAGTAAGTGGTAATTAATATTGTTATTTCTTTATTATATCAAAAGGCAATTCCAAAAGCACACCAGTTAAGATTGAGATTTTACTTGACACCATTCTGACAGTATGACTCTAGAAAAGTAAAAGATAAATTCTGTGTAACATATGGTTGCTATCCTGATGCAGGAAAAAAAACCCACACATAATAGTTCTACAAATTCCTAGTTTATGATGTCAAAATTATCTAACAAAACAGATGCTAATGATCAAATCGCACGATAACTCCTGCTTATTTTTTCACTAAATAATCCAGACCCTCAAAGATCAAGTAGAAGTCCTAATTTACTTTTTCTAAGTTTAGGGATGGCTCAGAGGTCTTCATCGACCATTTCTGATTTCAAAGGTTAACTGTGATGGTAATTTTCAGAAGGAAAAGAGCACAGAGTTTGGTATAACCATTCAGGAAATACAACAATAACATTATAATTATACTGTTAATAAAGTATGTACTACATTCAGAGTTTTATATGAGTACACTTTACATGAAGAGCAAATAAATGATCATCACTACAAATTTCAAAGGAAAAATAAAATGCATTTTAAAAAAGGAAATGTTATAAAGAAACTGCAATACTGAGCTTCCCTGGTGGCTCAGTTGATAAAGAATCCTCCTGCAGTGCGGGACACCTGGGTTTGATCTCTGGGTCAGGACAATCCACTGGAGAAGAGAATGGCTATCACTCCAGTATTCTTACCTGAAGAATTCTATGAACAGAGGAGCCTGGTGGGCTACAGTCCATGGGTTAGCAAAGAGCTGGACACAACTGAGCAGCTAACTAACAATATTGGTTCCCAAACTGTGGAAGGAAGGGAAGGAGGGAGAGGGAGGGAGGGCAGGAAGAAAATATTATCTCTTACAAGTTTACACCTAAAAAGTTTCCTCTAGATTTCTAAAGCCCTCTTGCCTTACCCTTTGCAGGGCTTCCTAACAGAAGAAAACTGAACATCAGTATCTATCCTCTCCTCTCAGAAATTAAAGACTTCCCTTTCTTGGCCTCCTTGATCCTCCTTCACTACATTCCTTTTTTTTTTTATTTAAACATTTATTTTACTGAAGTATAGTTAATTTACAATGTTGTATTAATATCTGCTGTACAGCAGAGCAATTCAGTTATACAAATGTATATACTCTTTTTCATATTTTTTTCCATTATGGTTTATTATAGAATTTTTTAAAGATACATTTATATTTTTCTTTATTAATTTTTATTGGAGTATAGTTGCTTTACAGTGTTGTGTTAGTTTCTGCTGTACAGCAAAGTGAATCAGCTATACATATTCATATATCCAGGCTTCCAAGGTGGCACTAGTGGTAAAGAACCTGCCTGCCCAAGGCAGGAGACATAAATGGGTTCAACCCGAGTCAGGAAGATCCCCTGGAGGATGGCAGAAGATGACAACCCACTCAATTATTCTTGCCTGAAAAATCCCATGGACAGAGGAGCCTCGCGGGCTACAGTCCAAAGGGTCGCAAAGAGTTGGACACGACTGAGCGACTAAACACATCAGCACACGCCTATATCCTACGACACGTGGCTGCAGCAGTAAACGCAGTTGGCTGGCACAAACCTCCAAACACAAATGGAGGCCAATCCTCAGGATGAGTCAGCTCTTTAGGAAGCATTCATGTAAAATGAAAAAAAAAAAAAAAAAGGAAGCATTCATGTGCTGGGGTTTCCATTAAGCAGGTCATTTTCAAGTATTAATATCTTCTACCAGGTGTTTCAAAAAGCAGAACAAAATCATTAAAACCACTATGTAAAGATATATATGTTGCTATTTGTTAGGATAACTCATCAGTAGTTATGCGGCTTCTTGAAGTGGGCCATTTAAAACAAGATTTTAATTTTCCTCAACACAGCAACTGTGTTGAATACAGCCACCGGGAAGTTCACAGAAACACTTCTCACTTTCCCAAAACCCTGAGATGTATTTTCAAAAATAAAACAACTGTTATTTCACAATCCAGAATAAAGGCCATGACTCTTGTGGCCACACACAGAGTGGGAACCCCAAGGGTAGGAATATTAAACCATTTTCCATTCTGCTCTTTTTGCAGAAGAGAAGAACTTCAAATAAGATCTCCGCTGTGAACAAAGATATTCAAACAAGAAGCTCAGCTCAGTTCTGCCCCTGTAGTGAGCATCCCTGGAGATGTGGCTTCCCCTTCTGGAATAGGACTCATAAGAGTTCATGTACCATGAAACTCCTTCACGGAGCCCTGGACAGACCTGAGATTTAGGAAAAAGGCCATGGCTGAGACTGCAAAGCTGACTGCTCTCGTAACCATTTCTGCTTCCAGATGACCAGTCTTTTCTGAACTATAATCTGAAGTAACATCAATCCAAGACAATTCAGAAAACAAGTCAGGTTACCAAACTGACAACCAGGTGACAAATATATGGTGGTGATGGTTTAGTTGCTAAGTCGTGTTCAATTCCTGCAACCCCACTGACTGTAGCCCGCCAGGCCCCTCTATCCATGGGATTTTCCAGGCAAGAATACTAGAGTGAGTTGTCACTTCCTTCTCCAGAGGATCTTCCTGACCCAGGAATCAAACCTGAGCCTCCTACATTGCAGGCAGATTCTTCATGGCTGAGCCACCAGGGAAGCCCAACAAGTATACAGCAATCAATATTCGTTGATAAGACTTGGTGAGGTTAGCAGTACTGATTTCAAAACGAGGCTCCTTTTATACCATTTGAAACAAGGGGAGGAACTTCTATTTATCAGGCACCTACTAAGAGCCACCCGTAAGTGTCAGATACATCCTCTCACTTAGATACATCCTCTCACTTAGTTCCCATTCTGCTTGTGAGAAAACTGAAGCTTGGTGTAAGTAATACACCCTAAGCCACACCATTAGTAACTGATGACGCCAAAGTCACCTCACTGTTACTACCCTTCCTGCTCTCACATTCGTGTGTTTCCACAGACACTACCAACGAGCCATCGTGCAACAGACCCCATGTAAACTGGCCTACACATTCATCTGCAAACCAACAAGAGGCAGGAAAAGTTTTTCCCTCGATGATTTAAAAGACAGTCTTTTCTGGGAGAAAATATTTGCCAATGGTGAGACCAACAAGGGTTTAACTTCCAAAATAAGAACAGGTCATACAGATCAGAATAAAAAAAAAAAAAGAACAATTGAAAAGTTGGCAAAAGACCTAAACAGATACTTCTCCAAAAAAGACATACAGATGTTTGTATATACATACAGACATACAGCAAACTACTGCACAATTGCACTCATCTCACACACTAGTAAAGTAATGCTCAAAATTCTCCAAGCCAGGCTTCAGCAATGTGTGAACCGTGAACTTCCTGATGTTCAAGCTGGTTTTAGAAAAGGCAGAGGAACCAGAGATCGATTTGCCAACATCCACTGGATCATGGAAAAAGCAAGAAAGTTCCAGAAAAACATCTATTTCTGCTTTACTGACTATGCCAAAGCCTTTGACTGTGTGGATCACAATAAACTGTAGAAAATTCTGGAAGAGATGGGAATACCAGACCACCTGACCTGCCTCTTGAGAAATCTGTATGCAGGTCAGGAAGCAATAGTTAGAACTGGACATGGAACAACAGGCTGGTTCCAAATAGGAAAAGGAGTTCATCAAGGCTGTATATTGTCACCCTGCTTATTTAACCTATATGCAGAGTACATCATGAGAAATGCTGGACTGGAAGAAACACAAGCTGGAATCAAGATTGCCAGGAGAAATATCAATAACCTCAGATATGCAGATGACACAACCCTTATGGCAGAAAGTGAAGAGAAACTCAAAAGCCTCTTGATGAAAGTGAAAGAGGAGAGTGAAAAAGTTGGCTTAAAGCTCAACATTCAGAAAACGAAGATCATGGCATCCAGTCCCATCACTTCATAGGAAATAGATGGGGAAAAAGTGGAAACAGTGTCAGACTTTATTTTTTTGGGCTCCAAAATCACTACAGATGGTGACTGCAGCCATGAAATTAAAAGACGCTTACTCCTTGGAAGGAAAGTTATGTCCAACCTAGATAGCATATTCAAAAGCAGAGACATTACTTTGCCAACAAAGGTCCGTCTAGTCAAAGCTATGGTTTTTCCTGTGGTCATGTATGGATGTGAGAGCTGGACTATAAAGAAAGCTGAGCACTGAAGAATTGATGCTTTTGAACTGTGGTGTTGGAGAAGACTCTTGAGAGTCTCTTGGACTGCAAGGAGATCCAACCAGTCCATTCTGAAGGAGATCAGCCCTGGGATTTCTTTGGAAGGAATGATGCTAAAGCTGAAACTCCAGTACTTTGGCCACCTCATGTGAAGAGCTGACTCATTGGAGAAGACTCTGATGCTGGGAGGGATTGGGGGCAGAAGGAAAAGGGGACGACAGAGGATGAGATGGCTGGATGGTGTCACTGACTCGATGGACGTGAGTCTGGGTGAACTCTGGGAGTTGGTGATGGACAGGGAGGCCTGGCGTGCTGCGATTCATGGGGTCGCAAAGAGTTGGACACAACTGAGTGACTGAACTGAACTTAACAGCACGTGAAAAAATGTTCAATATCACTAACTAGAGAAGTGCTAATCAAAACTACCATGAGGTATCACCTCACTCCTGTCTAAATTGTTGTTTTTCAGAAGCAAATTTGTGTCCAACTCTTTGTGACCCCATGAACTACAGCATGCCAGAGTGACCATCATCAAAAAGTCTACAAATAATAAATACTGGAGAGGGTGTGGGGAAAAAGGAACTCTCCTACATTGTTGGTGGGAATGTAAATTGGTGCAACCACTATGAAAAACAGTATAGAGGTTCCTTAAGAAACTAAAAATAGAGTTACCATATGACCCAGCAATCCCACTCCTGGGCATATATCCAAAAAAAACTAACTCTAAATTAAAAAGATAGATGCACACCAATTTTCACTGCAGCAGTATTTACAACAGCCAAGACATGGACACAACCTAAATGTCCATCAAAAGATGAATGGATGAAGATGTGGTAAATACACACACACACACACACACAATGGAATATTACTCAACCATAAAAAAAGAATGAAATAATGCCATTTTCACCAATATAGATTGAGTTAGCAATGACCATACTAAATGACGTCAGAAAGAGACAAATATCATACGGTATCAATTATATGCAGAATCTAAAAAATAATAAAAATTAACTTACAAAACAGGCTCAGACATAGAAAAAAACTATGGTTACTAAAGGGAAAGGGGGGAGGGATAAATTAGGAGTGTGGGATGAACAGATACACACTAATATATATAAAACAAACAAGGATTTATTGTAGAGCACAAAGAACTATATCCATTATCTTGGAATCACCAATAATGAAAAACAATCTGAAAAAATATATATGGGTAACTGAATCACTTTGCTGTACACTTAAAACTAACACAATATTATAAATCAACTATACTTCAGTAAAAATTAAAAAAGGAAAGCTAGTCTTTTTATACAAGTTAGATAAGAACTCAGCCTCGGATGGATATAACCTGGAGAGCAATCCATTAGGAAGCAGACAGCCAGAGGGAAGGCAGGAGAGGACAGGCATTCCAGGTAACAAGGAATACTAGAGAGGCGGGAGCGCCCAAGCTGCAGCAGGAAAAATGAACCATTCCTTCAACCTCGCTCCGACTTCTCCATGCCAGGATTGTGAAGCCTTGTAAGGTTACAAGGACCTCATAAACTTCTGAGAGGTCACTACATACAATTAGGAGAGTATGGGTACAATACTGCTGTCTTAATAAAGATCAGAAAGAGATAACTCATTTGAAGGTGTTTTTACTTTTTACAAAAGAGCTGAGCTGCTAGATGGCTGCACAAGCAAAAAGCTTTCCCAGCAGCGTGCTGCCAAGGTTGACAATGGGCTCCTTTGGCTCCAACACAGGGATTTTATTTTGCACGTACAAATGGTTCATTCATTCAATCCATAGTTACTGAAGGCTTCTAGGTGCCAGGCACCGTGATAGATCCTGGGGATACAAAGATGAACTGACCTTATTCTTGGCTGCTCAAAGCCTGGGAGGAGATGGCCACAATAATTAAAAGGCAATGAGTGCTGTAAAAATAGCAAATACGGAGTGACTAGTACCAATTAACTAGGTCCATGTTCAAATAGGAACAGCAGAAACATTTTTTTAATTCCCATTTTGTCCACATCTATGCTTATCTTTGATATGGTTGCATTTATGTCTAGTTTACATATATGCAAACACTTTCATAAAGCTACTGAATTCTCATCCACCTATTTTTATACACTTTATTACTTTTTTCTATGACCACAACATCTAAGAGAAATGATCAATTTGATCAGGTAAAGGATTAAGTCCTTCAAACAAATGCCTTTATATCAGTCCTGTATCACTCCTCACATTTGACTTCTCTTTTCAGTAAGGGTTCCTAGCATTCCATTTACCAGCACAAAGCTCAGAACAATGCACACACGCGTGCATGCGCGCACACACACACACGCCTCACACACACACACCCCACACACACATACCAGGTCCTGGGAACAAAATATTATTTCTTAAACCTGATGCAAAGCATTCCCTTCCAGTATCATTACATCTTTAGTAGGTTGTCAAAATACTGGTGTTTTTTTTTTAAACTCAGTAAAAATGACATAATAATACCCATAAAAATACTAAGCACAAGTTTAAAGGCAAAATTAAAGGATATAGAGCTAAACAAACAAGGGAATATTAACCATATCCTGATATGACATTTCATGTAATAAGGCACTGATCTGTACTTCAAGATGGCCCATGTATCTAACTCTGAGCCCAGTAAAACAAGTAATTTGGAAATATATAGGCCTCCCCACATTCTTACTTTTAAATGAAGTGATTACAAACAGACTATCTGACAGTCCCATCAGAGGTCACTAATCTGGTGGCACTGATAATGTTGTGTGGATAAATCCAGGCAGGGCTGCGGCTCCCACAACCAGCACCTGCCCACAGGCATCAGCCTGGCTTCTGACTTAAAGGGCTCATGCCTACTACACAGACGCACTGCATGTGCCTTTAAAGCATCCTCAGTCTCTAAACAAATCTCCCTTCCTCATCAGCAGGGCTCCGCATCACTCTGCTGCCCTCAGTTTCCATTTCTTCTACATGAGAGCCTAAGGAAACACAAAGAGACTGCAGGACAGTCAGCTGGGTTTCACCGCCTTTGTTGTGCATAGGCTTGTTTCCGGAGAAGGCAATGGCACCCCACTCCAGTACTCTTGCCTGGAAAATCCCATGGATGGAGAAGCCTGGTAGGCTGTAGTCCATGGGGTCGCTAAGAGTCGGACACGACTGAGCGACTTCACTTTCACTTTTCACTTTCATGCATTGGAGAAGGAAATGGCAACCCACTCCAGTGGTTGCCTGGAGAATTCCAGGGACAGGGAAGCCTGGTGTGCTTCCGTCTATGGGGTTGCACAGAGTCGGACACGATGGAAGCGACTTAGCAGCAGCAGCAGCAGCAGGCTTGTTTCATGGCAGTTCCATTTTGTCCTTCCCCAGTCATTCCTCACAACACCTGGAATAGGTTCTTCTCTCCTACCTGCTTCAAGACACACTTCTTCTCACTCTTAAAAATCTCTCCAGAAAACCCAATCCAAGAAAGACTCTCATTAACAGCCCACATTTCCACCTATCCTACTGACAATAGATGATGTTCGTGTAACCATAAGCAGTCTACAGTGTCTCACATTTAAGCTTTCAGTAAATCCACTGACAAAACAATAAGGCAGACAGGCCATGTATTACTGTCCCTACTTCACACACGAGGGGACTGGTCGCCCCTCCAGGACAGAAACCACACTATCATTTTTGCAACCTCAGCAATTCACACAGACAATGCTTAATAAACAAGAAAGCAAGAGAGGGATTTGGGATGGTGGAATAGAACAAACGTGAGGTTTTGTTATTATTAAACTGGTGCTAAAAAGGAAATAACAAAGAAAAACATAAGAACAAGTTAAACATGAACTCACATACATGTTACAAATATCTACTTACATCCAAAGGTGACAAGCCTGACAGATTTATAAGCTCACATTAGGATATGAATATATAGTTACTCCAGAACGAAGAAAGATGCTGAAATTCTGAAAATCGTGTATCATATTAGTTGTTTCCTCAAATGCAAAAATACACTAAAGTGTTAACTACTACTCATAGCAAACCCAATTTAAACACATCCTTTTTTAGTGATCATTTGAAAAGATGCTTGCATACAAACTTTCACTCAAAAGCAAATCAATCCCTAAAGCTCGATGGAGGTCTGGAGAGTTGGTGAGATTGTTTATAGTGTAAATATGGGTTAAATGTATCTTGTTCCTTTAAGTTTGAAACTTTGAGGAGATTTGGGAAACATGTCTGAAGAAACACAGTATTGTGGGTCATTACTACAGCTATCAATCATTCTCAGTAATCCAAAGTGAGGGGATGAGGAAGTTTTAGTCAAAGGTTGATACAAATGAGGCAAGAATGAGCTTTTATTGAAATTCCCACTTCTTACTCCAGAGAGTAAGAACAGACCTGAGCAAAGAACTTTCTGTGATGATGGAAGCCTTCTGTATCTGCACTGTCCAACATGGTAGCTATTAGCCATATGTGGTTCCTAGGTACTTGAAATATGGCTAGTGTAGCTGAGAAACTGAATTTTCAGTTTTGTCTTTAATTTACACTTAAATAGCCACATGTCGGGAGAAGGCAATGGCACCCCACTCCAGTACTCTTTCCTAGAAAATCCCATGGACGGAGGAGCCTGGCAGGCTGCAGTCTATGGGGTCGCTAAGAGTCGGACACGACTGAACGACTTCACTTTCACTTTTCACTTTCATGCACTGGAGAAGGAAATGGCAACCCACTCCAGTGTTCTTGCCTGGAGAATCCCAGGGATGGCGGAGCCTGGTGGGCTGCCGTCTATGGGGTCGCACAGAGTCAGACACTGCTGAAGCAACTTAGCAGCAGCAGCAACCACATGTGGTGCTGGTGGCTACCATTTTTGGAGAAAACAGTACAAAAGATGAAAAAGAAATGCATTCAATTTCAACAAGCACATCAAAGGAAACTATTAGCAAGGTGAAAAGACAGCCTTCAGAATGGGAGAAAATAATAGCAAATGAAGCAACTGACAAACAACTAATCTCAAAAATATACAAGCAACTCCTACAGCTTAACTCCAGAAAAATAAACGACCCAATCAAAAAATGGGCCAAAGAACTAAATAGACATTTCTCCAAAAAAGACATACAGATGGCTAACAAACACATGAAAAGATGCTCAACATCACTCATTATCAGAGAAATGCAAATCAAAACCACTATGAGGTACCATTTCACAACAGTCAGAATGGCTGCGATCCAAAAGTCTACAAATAATAAATGCTGGAGAGGGTGTGGAGAAAAGGGAACCCTCTTACACTGTTGGTGGGAATGCAAACTAGTACAGCCACTATGGAGAACAGTGTGGAGATTCCTTAAAAAACTGGAAATAGAACTGCCTTATGATCCAGCAACCCCACTGCTGGGCATACACACTGAGGAAACCAGAAGGGAAAGAGACACGTGTACCCCAATGTTCATCGCAGCACTGTTTATAATAGCCAAGACATGGAAGCAACCTAGATGCCCATCAGCAGATGAATGGATAAGAAAGCTGTGGTACATATACACAATGGAGTATTACTCAGCCATTAAAAAGAATACATTTGAATCAGTTCTAATGAGGTGGATGAAACTGGAGCCTATTATACAGAGTGAAGTAAGCCAGAAGGAAAAACATAAATACAGTATACTAACGCACATATATGGAATTTAGAAAGATGGTAACAATAACCCGGTGTACGAGACAGCAAAAGAGACACTGATGTATAGAACAGTCTTATGGACTCTGTGGGAGAGGGAGAGGGTGGGAAGATTTGGGAGAATGGCAATGAAACATGTAAAATATCATGTAGGAAACGAGTTGCCAGTCCAGGTTCGATGCATGATGCTGGATGCTTGGGGCTGGTGCACTGGGACGGCCCAGAGGGATGGTATGGGGAGGGAGGAGGGAGGAGGGTTCGGGATGGGGAACACACGTATACCTGTGGCGGATTCATTTTGATATTTGGCAAAACTAATACAATTATGTAAAGTTTAAAAATAAAATAAAATTGGAAGAATAAAAAAAATAAAAAAAAAAAAAACAATAACTTTTTTAAAAGTTTTTAAAAGAACTTTTTAAAAATTCACTCCTGCAAAACTAAAAATAGTATCAGATGCCTATCTAAGAATTTTAGTACTAACACAGACCTTCAAGATTTAGAGAAAGGAGGTAAAGTCTTGTCCAAGGTCAAGAAAATTCTAACAGTTACAAGCTAGGCTGACCCTCCATCCTAATCTCTCTCAGGAAGACAGTTTGCCTAAAAGGTCAGCCATGAACCAGATGAAAAAAGAAATTAATTTATATTTTCAAATAATCTACTGTGCCACCCATGTGACAGTTCTTGACAATCACTGTCTTACTTCATCCTAGCCACAATTCTAACAAGTAGTCATCGCCACCCTAAGTAACTCTAGAGAGATTGTCAAAAGCAGGACTCTAGCTCAGATCTATGCAACTCCCAACGGCATGTTATTTCCACACCACCATACTGTTTTCTTCTCAAGATCTCTATCAGTACCCTGACCCTCAGACTTTCACTGAAATGGTTGATTCAATGAGTCTTAGTTACTCAATCATGTCTGATTCTTTGTGACCCCATAGACTGTAGTCCACCAGGCTCCTCTGTTCATGGAATTCTCCAGGCAAGAATACCGGAGTGGGTTTCCATACCCTTCTCCAGGGGATCTTCCCAACCCAGGGGTGAAACCTGGGTCTCCCGAATTACGGGCAGATTTTTTACCATCTGAGCCACCAGGGTTGCTTACATGCCTCCAAAGCTTCCAACACCTGATACTCTCCACCTAGAATACTGGACATTAACTGGGGTCCTAACAAACCAAGCACAAGGTAACCCCTATTCCCAAGAAAGCAAAGACAAGTTGCATCCGTCCATCCTTGTTATAGATCTTACAACTTTTAGCTCTACACCAGCACTGCCTCTGAGATGTATAGCAGTCGAGGAGGAGCTTAGCACAGCCACTATCTACTCATTAATCCTCACCAGTGTCTGCAGGAGGCCACTGCTTCCAGTACTAGTATCACTCTTCCTCTGCAGATCAGGCAGCTGGCAGGTTGATCCCCCAAGGCCACAACGCATCTGAACCTGAACTCTCCATTCCTCAGATATCTGGGCTCAAAGCTTTTTCCATCAAGTCCTATCTGACCCCAGGCAGAATTCCCAATGGAGGATGTGACTTCAGAGAAATGCTCTCCCCTCTTCTGACAGTACCAGAGATACATACAGAGCTCAAAGCATTCCAGCCCTCGAAGCCTCAGCTAGAAACAAAGCAAGAAAGCTCCCAAGAAAACACATGTCCACACAAAAACATACCCACGAATGTTCACAGCAGCATCATTCATAATAGCCAAAAAGTAGAAACAACTCAAATGTCCATCAACTGATGAGTGGATAAATAAATGGGATACAGTGATACAACGGAATATTATTCAGCCATTAAAAGTGAATGAATCACTGATAACAGGCTACAACACTTACGAACCTTATAAATGTCACACTAAGTTGCAAAAGACCACAAACTATGAGATTTCATTTACATGAAATACCCAAAATAAGCTGAAAAGACTAAGTAGAAGAGTAGCTTCTAGGAAAAGGGGGAAGTAGGGAGTGACTGCCAGAGGGTAAGGGATTTCTTAACAGAGTAATGAAAATGTTCTAACATCAAATACTGGTGATGGCTGCACAACTCTGAATATACTAAAAACCACTTAATTCTGTAATTTGAAAGAGTAAATTTTATGGTACATGGATTATATCAAAGTTATTTTAAAAAGACAAACTCCTAAGATAACATAACTAAAGCAATGACAGGAGCCACGTAGGATATAACCCAGGCCAGTTGTGTTTAAACTATCAATTAAAATGAGAAAATCAAATGATATTTTCAAGAAGTCTCCCCTAAATTTAGCTTAAGAATTCTCAAACTGTCTTTCATTGAAACCTGAAAGATGCAAAAGTCAAAGAAGAGCCAAAATCATCTGCAGCTGATGGATAAGAAAATCAAGCCCTAGGTATACATGAATTTAGATAATAAAGCTAGACAGCATATTAAAAAGAAGAGACAGCACTTGACTGACAAAGGTCCATATAGTCAAAGCTATGATTTTTTCTAGTAGTCATGTACGGATGTGAGAGTCAGGCCATGAAGAAGGCTGAGTGCCTAAGAACTGATGCTTTTGAATTGTGGTGCTGGAGAAGCCTCTTGAGAGTCCCTTGAACTGCAAGGAGAGCAAACCAGTCCATCCTAAAGGAAATCAATCCTGAATTTTCATTGGAAGGACTGATGCTGAAGCTGAAGCTCCAATACTTTGGCCAACTGATACAAAGAGCCAACTCACTGGAAAAGACCCTGATGCTGGGAAACACTGAGGGCAGAGGAGGAGGAGGCAACAGAGGGGTGAGATGGCTGGATGGCATCACCAACTCAACAGACATGAATCTGAGCAAACTCTGGGAGATAGTGGAGGACAGGGAAGCTTGGCATACTGCAGTTCATGGGGTCGTAGAGTTGGACACAACTTTAACAACTGAACAACACCACAGAGTAGAATTCCCAAAAGAGTGTCAGAAAAACTTTGTCTGAATTACACTCAACATTCGCAAGCTATCATTTTTCACCTGAAATAATATGAATGGACTGGACCAGATCATCATCATCATTGAAGACTTGCTCTGTGCCAAGTCCCATTCTAAGCACACACTGTCTTATATAACTGAATCCTTATAACCCCCGATCTTCAGGCAAGAGCATTTAGAGTTATGTGGGGTCCTGCCCCAGGGCCTTTGCCCATTACTTCAGAGTCTGAGGAGCTACTGTTCACCATCAGTGAAGGGTGGACAGGACCCACAGGGTCAGGCCTCCAACATCTGTCAGTACTCCAGACCTAGTATATTGCTTCTTCATTAACTGCAAACAGCTAAGATCTCAAAACTCTTCCTCCATATAAAGGTTCTATAACAAAAATAAGTAGCAGTATTCTTGGGCATGCAAGTGTGCTAAATCACTTCCACCATGTCCCATTCTTTGAGACCCTATGAACTGCAGCCTGCCAGGCTCTCTATCCATGGGATTCTCCAGGCAAGAATGGCAATACTGGAGTGGGTTGCCATGGCCTTCTCCAGAGGATCTTCCTGACCCAGGGACTAGAAAGTAATAAAACTTGGTCCTCCAGGGACTTAACTTACTGGAAAAACAATATAAATATATGCATATATATATACACACACACATATATACATTATATATATTATATATAGCTGTAATAACATCTCACATCAACCAATGAAATGAAAATCTATGGCTCTAGTTCTCTACCAACAGTGAAGAGTATGACCACCTCATGGCCTAAAAGCAAAACAACCCAGCAGGGAGTAGGCACAATAAATGCTGGCAACTCACTCTTGCTCTCTGACCTTCACTGACTAAACCCACCTGGTCATGAGAGCAAGGGGCCCTATGATATAGTCTATAATGGTAAGCTGGTGAGGGGAGGGGTGCACAGAGCAGATGGAGAATGAATCTGGGGGCAAAGAAAAACAATCAGCACACAGGATCACAGGCCCATGAGAAGATGGTGTGACAGCCAATCACCAGTGGCAGTGACGGGTTCCTACAGAAAATCACTGGAAAGCATATTCTCACAGTCCCTCCCCCCTGGTCTATGTCTGTCATGATCAAACATTCTGAGTTAGGCCTGAATACGTGTAAAGCCATGAAAGACTTTGTAGTTTTCTACCTCATTTTCATTCCAGTTATCTACCTCTTTTGCAAACACCTTGACTGAAGTAACCCACTGATACAACACTGTCTTCTAAACGCTTATTTTACAACTGACACAAGATCTGCACTCCGTTTTCTGGAACTGTCAAGGTATTATCTCATCAAGAATGTCAGAGTACTAAAGACCAAAACAATTATTTTGATACACATGTTTGTAGCAAAAATATTATCTGGTCCTGATGACCAAGACCCTCACCCATATGCCAAACAGGATGGTTAATCTCCCTTTGAGGACTTGGAAAATACAATGCCCAGCCTCAGAGGTCAGTCCTTCATCCCAGTTTTCAGCGTTTAGGAGGAAGGATTCCCCCTTTGCAGCCTGTCTCGTTAAATGCTAAACCAGTTACTAAGACTTTTCATTCAAGAACTATTCATTCCCATAATTGAGATGTTTTCTACCCTGCACATCACCCCAAAGGGGAAAGTACCTTGAAGTAAAGCCTATCTACAGAATCATAGAGATGAACCATTTTTTCAAATATTTGTTCCCACTGTCCACATAGCCAATCACAACATCTAGGAAATTCCACTATCTTGTATGCAAAGAACATCTCCTAGACTACTTCTCAAACCCTCATCCAATCATGTTACCCTGATTTTTAGTACAAAAATATACTATAGGGATTAATCCTGCTTTGTAAATTAGGTGGGACTCCCATATCCCAGATTTCTGGGATAAAAATAATCATCTCCACCTAAGGATTTCCTTTAAAATTCCACAGAACTAAAGTGCTTCAGAAACGCCAAACTCAGTTCTACCCTTCCATCCTCATTCTGGCATATGGTCAAGCTCTCCCAAACTGTTTACGGAGAAAATCTCCCACTAATTATACCTGTCATCAGGGACCAGATTTCTTCCATCACCGTAAATGCCCAAAGAACTTCTTTTTAAAAAGACTGAGTCTCAAAACCTCAAGTTGAAGAATTAGATTTGATTAGTTTTATAAAATTTTAGCCAGTTTTTAACAGAATTTTATAGGCAGGGGGGCAGTAACAGTGACTTAGTTTAAATCCTTTATTTTCTGGATCTGAAAACTTGTGCAGAGAGAGATGAAATCATCCATTCCAAGTCACACAGTCAGTGTCGAGGCTGGAACCAAAACCCTGCCCCTGACTCGCGTTCAGAGCTATTTGACCTTACCGTGCTCCTGTATGTGTCCAACTCAGCCCAAAGACACCATAACGAAAGAACAGAGCTCTTGTCTCCTAATCCCCAGACACCTCTCCTTGAGATCAAGATACTCTTCCTTTCCTCAAGTGAGCATCTGCCTCTTTCTCAGGTTTTATCAGCCAACAACAATCACCAAAAAAGGAGCTAAATAGTCTTCAGTGAAACTAGAGGAAGCAGCTCCGTTTCAGATGACTGGAATATGGACTGTAATTAATCACAATCCATTGAGAGAAACCGCCCTTGTCTTTAATTGGTATTAAATGACCAGAGTCCGGGCTGCCCAGAGGAAACTGCAAGGTTCTCAAAAGTGCAAGGTCAGCCATAAAGATACTGCCAAAGTTAGAGCACAATGGGTGAATTCAAGATCTTTATCAAATGAGTGAGCACAATTCAATGAAAACTTCACTAACATGTAGCTGCTGCTGCTGCTGCTGCTAAGTTGCTTCCGTCGTGTCCGACTCTGTGCAACCCCATACACGGAAGCCCACCATGCTCCTCCGTCCATGGGATTTCCCAGGCAAGAGTACTGGAGTGGGTTGCCACTGCCTTCTCCCAACATGTAGCAGGCACCCCAAAAATAAATCCATGAAATGAGACTCATCACCAACATGGGTCCTTTGTCAGATGTGGTAATAAACTTTCTCCCACAGGACCCCACGCCAAGCTAGAAGTCTAAAATCAAAAGCTCCAACTAACTCTCAAGAGAATAACTATCAATTCACAATGGATGCTGTAAGAATTTATTTAAGCTACCTGAAGGCAGGCAACTAACCAGATTTCCACAAGAACCTTCCACATAATGAACACACTATGAACCGTAAATGTGCCTCTAATCCTCAGTTAGACTGTCCATTGGTGGACCTCTAACAATCATTCATCTCTGCAGAGTAATCTTAGGCTTAGACATTTAACAGGCTAGTAACTTTTGCTAATAAGTACATGCTTTTGTATTACCTAAAATTCTGCCATTAGCCACAGCAAAATTCTTAGCCTAAGGTGTATGGTTTCTCCCCCTGAACTAAGAACTGGTCTCCCGTATACTGTACTTCATGTCTAAGCTTAGAGAAGCTGTTTGTGTTATCTGACTCACCATTAGAAGGACAAAGGAATCTGTCATTTAAAAAAGATCATCCGTCCTTCTGCCAGCCTCCAAGACAGTCCACAATGATCCCAGCCCCTTGGCACAGGGCTGACTTGTGTTACCAATGGGATGTCACGAAAGTGACAATGTAGGACTTTCAAGGCTAGGGAATAAAAAACACCGCAGTTTCCATGGTACCGTCTCTCAGACAGCTTGCTTACTCTGGGGTGATCCAACTGCCATGTTGTGGGGGCAGGTGAGCAGTCAGTGGAAGTGTTTTTTCCACCAAGAAGCACTGAGGCCTCCTGGCAAGAGCCAGCAGCAACTTACCAACCATGTCAATGAGACACCTTTGAAGTGAATCCTCCCCCCTCAACCAAGCCTTCATATCTGGCAGCTCCTTCATAGGATTACCACCTCATGAAAGGCCCTGAGGCAGAACCACCCAAATTCCTGACCCACAGAAACTCAGATAATCAATGTTTACTATTGTTTTAAGCCTCTAGGCTTTGCCATAATTTGTCCACAACAAGATTCCTAATATACTTTTCCTTTATTAACTCAATCCTCAGGAAACCAAGTACAGCATCTTCTGTTTTTAAATGACTTTCAATTTTGTCCTTTCCAGTCAAAGTGACCTGCATCACTTCTTGATCAGCTCTTCTCTGCAAAGAACACATCATTTCTAAGTGACCAACACAAGTACTAGCATTTACTAGCCACTCTGCTCATGGTATCAACAGATGCTAGATGTTATTTCTGAATTGATTCATTTCAATCAATCAATCTAGTCCATTCTAATGCTATTAAAAGCTCGTATCATTTGAAAGGATATGAGGTCATAAGTAAGTAGTCACAAGTCATCTTTAGCCACTTGAACTTTTAACTAAATCAAATCCGAGTACTTTTAATGCTTCTTCATCCACTCTTCTTCCCCTCAGGCTTCATCCTCTATTTCTTACTCAGAGAAAAAAAGAAATGAACAAAAAAACTACAGAAATCAAAAAGACCTAAGGAGATGCATATAAGTAACCAACAACAGTCCAGCATTTGCTGTTGATTTGTTGATTTTTATACTGTCCCTAAACACCAAGCTTCTTCATCTTAAAAAAAAAAAAAAAATTGGGCAATGGCAACACAAAAGCATTAAGAACCTTGAGGTTCCACATTCTTGCATCCTTTCACACTAACTCTGATGCCATGTGCTTGCCTAGGGAAAGAGAAATGCTTTCATGTTAACTATGTACATGTCTGGTCATGGAAGGCTAAATTACACGTCTCAGTGGTTTAGACAATCGGCATTCAATGTTTGCACAAACGAAACTTCTACCTCCTTCACCCATCAGCCTCCCTAAACCTACAAATTTTGAGGATTAACAGGGGTGCAAACAAACTCAATAAAATGAAGTATCAAAGGCAGAACGTAAGCAAGTAGACGTTACTGCACAATGAAAGACTGTAATTAACGGTATGGCCAGCACCTCCATGTCTTATTTGCCAAATCAGGCACACAGCTTTTGTAAGTAGTAATCTGGACTTGAGAAGGATTGAGAACTTTCAGGTTCATTCCATTATGATCCAGCAAGTAATGCTGAACCTACATCCTAAGTCACTTCAGTCATGTCGAACTCTTTGCGACCCTATAGACTGTGGCCCACCAGGCTCCTCTATCCAAGGAATTCTCCAGGCAAGAATACTGGAGTGAGTTGCCATTTCCTTCTCCAGGGGATCTTCCCAATCCAGAGATCAAACCCAGATCTCCTGCGTTGCAGACAGATTCTTTACCATCTGAGCCACCAGGGAAGCCCACCCACAAGAATGTTGAACCTACAACCCTAAGGAAATGTAATAAGAAGCAATTAATGAATTAACCACTATTGTCTCTTGGATCCTTTGTGACAAGATGGTAAAATAAATCCTTAATATGTCAGTTCCTCCAGCTCTTATAATGAAACTACACAAATAAAATCCTTTAAAAAAAAAAAAAAAAAAGGCATGATTCAAAGAATCACATTAAGATATTTACCAAGAATAAGGTCCCTTTCTCAACTGGATACATTACTTCAGGAAACTAAAAAGCATCTCATTTAGAGTGACAACTAAATTCAAGGATGCCCAGACTAAAAACATACAAAGGGAAAGACTTAGGTATATTTCTGAAGCAAAAGAAAAAAAAAAGACCAGGGCAGACAATTTTATGACTTTTTTTCTTCACCAAAATTGAATTTTTTATATAAAAAAGAGGTGGATAAAGCTCTGGTATTAAAAAATCAGGAGGAAGATGTTAATTCTTCAAGTAATTCTCCTTTGAATCCCCAAATCAAAAATTTATAAAACCATCACTGACAGCAAACTCTTCATTTCCCGTGTGACTGACTTTCAACAATATTTCTGCTTTGGATTATAATCTAGTTTCCTCCCCTCCTTTTATTAATTTCTTCTTTCCTTTATTTTAAAATAAGCCTCAAATTCCAATGCAAAGGTATTCCAAAGACCACATGTCAACTTGCTCCATTTTTAAGAAACAAGAGAAGCCAGTACTTTGGAGATTTGAAATTCCCTCAAGGAAGAATTAGTTGCTATTTGTTACTGCTTAAAAAATAACCTTTCAAAATTAAATGAAAGATATAGCCCAAAATCCCTAAATCTTAACAGCAGGAACATAAAATCATGGATCAGGAGTTACTTTGCTGACGTAGTAGCAAACAGACCTCAATACAAGCGCTTTATACATTTCAGGGGAAAAAAAAATTTTTTTTAATCATCTAGGAAACAGAAACCAGAAGCAATACAGGCTAAAAGATAAGCTTCTCTATGAGGAAAGAGATTATACAAATTTCAGTTATTAAAGCTTAAAAACTGAAAGCTAAAACAGCACCTAAGTCATCTTTAAGTCTACAAAAATGTATATATGAAAGATGCCAACTAGATGTTCCCCATTACTTCTGAGTAAAAAATAAACGGAAGAAGGCTTGAACTTCAGCAAAAGCACTCTTAAGAGAGCAGGTTTCTGTACAGTAGGTAAACTAGTCCAGGAAGCCTCAAACTCTAATGTGTATTATGAATCACTTGCAGGATCGTGTTAAAATGCAGATGGAACAGGAGCTGAGAATCTGCTTTGAGGTCTAACAAGTTCTCAGGTGATACCAATGCCCCTAATCCTGGCACCAGACTCTGAGAAGCAAGGAGCTAGACCAGAGTGGTGTAACAATTCACCCTGTCAATTCCGTTGAACCAGGGTCATCAAAGTCCACTTAGGCTACAGCCACTGTGGTGAATCAGCAAGCCAAAACAAAGGGAACAGACCCTGAAAACTCTTCATCAATGAGTTTGAAGATGGAAATCACAAAGAACACTGCAAAGTAGCTAGCTGTTGAAGAAGCAGAATATAAAATCTCTTTGAACCAGGTTGCTGAGTCAGCTTCCTGGAGCCCTGAGGTGTGGTTTTAACATGGTCGAGGGGAAACCAGAGGAGATGACCTCACATACCTGGAAGACAGATTGATTTCACAATCACTTTCCAACCCATCTTACAAATTCTCAGTGCATTCTCCAGTGACTCCTCAGATGTGGAAATTATTCTTTAAGACCTTTGTCAACTAAAATATGACACATTTGAGTGCAAAGGCATGAAGTGTGTAGAAACAGGACCTGCTTAGATACGATATTGTTTTTTTCTTTTCCCCAGCCTCTTTCTGAGTAGTCTCCAGCAATGAACCACATTTTCAAAGATTAAGAACACAAATGCCTACTAAATTTCTAAAGTTAAAACTGACACTACACAATAGGAGTGTAACTCCTATACTAAACAAGCAGAATAAAACCACTGCTCAGAGCATTTTAAACCAGGGCACGCTATACTTGAAGCTGCAGCTCTACTAGGAGAGATCCATCAATGTGTCTAGACCCTGCATAGTCAAGCATGTGCTGTCTGGCTTAATCCAGTGAGAGGCAGTCTCCACCACAGAGGACATGTTCAACAAACATTTTAACAGAGACAAGTGCAAGCTATTCTTATTCTAAAGGGAAAATTTCAATCCATCCTTTCCCTCTATGACACAAGATACTCTACCACATGCGCCCAGCCTGCAGGCTGCACCAATAATCTTCCAAATTCCCAGGCTCGAGGAAATATGGAGTTCTTCTTGTCTCTCCATTATCTATGGATCAAGGGTTCTGAACCTGGACTCCACAAACCACTGACACACTGTGAATGGGTTTCTGGAACCGAAAGTTAATTTTTATGTGTAGATATATCTATGGACTTCTCTTGGGCTAAGGACCCACAGTTTTCCTAACAATGTCAATGAAGTCCCTGATCCAAGTAAGAGCAAATTTGAATCTAAGTCCTTTCTTCCTGGGCACCAGCTCTCAGACTCTTACAGACTCCTGTCTGGTCTATCTCTCCAGTCATTCACTGCCTGTTTATGACAGCAGACTCGTGACTAGGCTTTCTAACTCCGACTTTTTTCCACTCTGAGCCATCCTAAGATTGCTCACAGACAACATTCCTTAACCCCAAGCCATCGTCCCTTCTCCAACTGAAGAGTTAACTCTTCTTCAGCTTCTTTGCTAATTCCTTGATCTCTGCCCCTCAAAGAACATACACCAGCTCTGGACTGCCACTGAACACCTACTTGTATTACATTATTTAGAATAAATAATTCTGTCTTATCTCTGTATATGTGCGTGCTAAATTGCTTCAGCTGAATTAGACTCTCTTCAACCCTAAGGACCATAGCCTGCCAGGCTCCTCTGTCCACAGGATTCTCCAGGCAAGAATACTGGAGTGGGTTGCCATGCCCTTCTCCAGAGGATCTTCCCAACCCAGGGATCAAACTCATGTCTCTTACATCACCTGCACTGGCAGATAGGTTCTTTACCACTACGACCACGTGTATACTCCAAGATAATGCCTGCCATGGCCATCCAATAAATCCTACTCGTGAATAAATCACACCTTACATAGTAGGTGTGCAATAATACCATATGTGGCTGAAAAAGTCTTCAAAAATATTTGTACTTCATTTTATTTCACAATTTTCTTAATCCTTATAGCTTAAATAAAATATTGAGGGTTTGTAGGAAGGATGGACTAAATGGGAGGAGAAAATAAGACATCTGAATCTCCCAAGAACCTCCCAAGTCACTCATCACAAGAGATGACCCTGAACTCTCAGTAACAGCCTGGAAAACAGTTCAACTAAAACACTTTCTTTTTTCCCCCCCTTCCATTCTGGTGCAGCGGGACTCCTGCAACTGTGAAGGCATGAGGTGAGCAAATGTCCTAAAATACTTTCTCGAATGAAGCTATATTTATTTCAGATACTAAACAGAAATATCAATGAAGAAACTCATTTATGTAAGATCAAAGTTGCACACTAATTCCAAGATCTGAGTTAGTCTTCTCTAGTTGCACAATTGACCATTTTACCAGAAAAAGTACCCAAAACATATCTAAATAGATTAATTTATTGGAAATACTCATCATGCAACTGCTTCAGAAATTCTGCCAGATTCTCTCTTGTTGTAGTGGATTGCCTCAAGATATGTTTTCTGTTTACTAATGTTCTGGCTTAAAGGTCTGGCTCTTTGGCCACTATCATGACATGCAACGGCAGAACAAGAGAGGCTTAGAACAGAACTGCCAACATTTTCTTTCATTCACCCCTTAGGTAAATCTACTTAGCAACTCCATGCATATCCTATAAAATTTTGTAAGGAAAAACAAAGTTTGTTGACTGAATTTTAGCCTTAATGCTTATGATCTGGTAGAAACTCCTAAGGGCTTCCCAGGTGGCTCACTGTTAAAGAATCCACCTGTCAATGCAGGAGTCTTGGGTTTGATCCCTGGGTCAGGGGGTTCCCCCAGAGGAGGAAATGGCAACCCATTCATTCCAGTATTCTTGCCTGGGAAATGCTGGGGACAGAGGAGCCTGGTGGGCCGCAGTCCATGGGTCAACAGGACTGAGCATACAAGCACTCACAGAAACTTATAAAGCATGTGAAATTTTCACTGAAAATGAACAAACATGGTCTAAGCTTCCAAGGAAGCCCATTTCTTTACCCCTATTTCTGACTTTCCTATCTAAACTCACTTTCCTCTGATTAATATACCTAAATGGAAGAAGTACCCAAGTAAAGCAGTAGTATCTGAAGTTCCTCAGGCAACTACCTCATGAGCAACTCACTAATACCCTCAGGCAAATAACCCAGAAAACCCAGAGTTGTGAATTCCAACAAAAGAGCATTAAAGAACAACAAAGATCAAGAATTCACTCCAAGCTGTCTAATGATCCAGATAACCAGGATGGTATGGTCACTCAACTAGAGCCAGACATCCTGGAGTGTGAGGTCAAGTGGGCCTTAGGAAGCTTTACTACAAACAAAGCTAGTGGAGGTGATGGAATTCCAGCTGAGCTATTTCAAATCCTCAAAGATGATGCTGTAACAGTGATGCACTCAATACGCCAGCAAATTTGGAAAACTCAGCAGTGGCCACAGGACTGGAAAAGGTCAGTTTTCATCCCAATCCCAAAGGGAATGCCAAAGAATGCTCAAACTACCACACAGTTGTACTCATGTCACATGCTAACAAGGTCATGCTCAAAATCTTTCAAGCTAGCTTTCAACAGTACGTGAACTGAGAACTTCCAGATATACAAGCTGGATTTAGAAAAGGCAGAGGAACCAAAGATCAAATTGCCAACATCTGTTGGATTATAGAAAAAGCAAGGGAATTCCAGAAAAACATCTATTCTGTTTCATTGACTACACTAAAGCTTTTGACTGTGTGGATCACAATAAACTGTGGAAAATTCTTAGAGATGGGAATATCAGACCACCTTACCTGCCTCCTGAGAACCCTGTATGCAGGTCTAGAAGCAACAGTTAGAACTGGACATGGAACAACTGACTGGTTCCAAATTGGGAAAGGAGTATGTCAAGGTTGTATATTGTCACCCTGCTCATTTAACTTATATTCAGAGTACATCATGTGAAATGCCAAGCTGGATGAATCACAAGCTGGAAACAAGATTGCAAGGAGAAATATCAACAACCTCAGATATGCAAATGATACCACACTAATGGCAGAAAGCAAAGAGGAACTAAAGAGCCTCCTGACGAGGGTGAAAGAAAAGAGTGAAAAAGCTGGCTAAAAACTCAATGTTCAAAAAACTAAGATCATGGCATCCAGTCCCATCACTTCATGGCAAAGAGATGGGGGGAAAAAGTGGAAAACGGTGACAGATTTTATTTTCTTGGGCTCCAAAAATCACTGTGGACAGTGACTGCAGCCATGAAATTAAAAGATGGTTGGATGGCATCACTGACTCAATGGACATGAGTCTGAGCAAACTCCCAGGAGATGGTGAAGGACAGGGAAGCCTGGCGTGCTGCAGTCCATGGGGTCGCAAAGAGTCAGACATGACTGAGCGACTGAACAACAATACCTGGGGTCTGTTATGGCAAAATTAATGAACAGCATCGTCTATCAGACACCACAATTGAGGCTATCAAAATAATTGACTTTTCAGAAACATCCAGAAGGAGTATATCCTACAAGGTACTTTAGAAATCCTGGGAAATAAGATTGACAGCTGAGAAACTATTGAGATTAGTATCTTGGGAAAAGCTCCCAGAGAAATTCCAAATGGGAAGAGCAGAGCCTTATAAATTTAGTCATCCTCCCACACTGAGATTCAAACAGTTTCTCAGGCACATAAGAATGGTAACATCAACTTCCATTTAGCTATAATTCAAACACCTAGAAACTTGAAAAGGTTTTTAGAAGCGGACTTCGTGTGTGTGTGTGTGTGTGTGTGTGTGTGTGTGTGCGCGCGCGCGTGCTGTTTCTGGTAACAGCTTTTTTGAGATCAGTCACACACCGTACAACTCATCCACTTAAATTACACAATTCAATAGTTTCTAGTATATTCAAGTGTTTGCAACCTTCAGCACAATCAACTTCAGAACATTTTTATCACCTCCACAAGAAACTCTGTCCCCTGTAGTTATGACCCATCATAACACCCCCTTCCTAGGGTCACCCCCTTGCCTAGCCCTAAGCAACCACTAACCCACTTTCTGACTCTCTGGATTTGCCTCTTACGGGCACTCACAACAAATGGACTTCTATGAGAGGTGATCTTTTGTGGCTGGCTTCTTGGACTCTGCATGGCGTTTTCTAGGTCCATCCATGTTATAGCATGATCAATACATCAATTCTTTTTACAATACACACACCTAGTATTCCATGTACAGACTGCCCACGCTTCATTCCTCCATTCATCAGCAGACAGGACTGACTTCGAGAGGAAACAATGGCAAACTGAGCAATAACTTAGTAAGTGAAATTTTGTCAATGAAGAGGCTTCCTGAAGTCAGAATAGGCTCAGCTTCAGACACAAATAATTGTCATCAATGATTATGACTCTTAAAGCACCACAGGCTGCTCAGTATCTGCTATATCACCAAAAAAAAAAAAAAAAAGAGAGAGAGAGAGAGAGAAAACCAAACACAGAATTCATTAGAGGAGACACTACAGTCCATTTTGGTTCTAGTTTCCTTAGCTGTAAAATATCCCAAATGACTGCAGTCAGAATTAAAATCCCCTTCAGGAGTTCACTCATTTTACCTGCGACTGCGAAAGAAAAATGATTTAAAGATTTAAAGGAAAGAAAGTGACTTAAAGATTACAAACACAATGAGTGGCAAAGTTAAAAGTCGAATCTAATTCTCCTAATACCTGTTTTGTTTTAAACACTCTGAACTACCTCTTTAAACTGTATCCAACGTCATCCTAAGGAAATGATTTAGAATGTGTGCCAAGACTCAGCTACATGGATATTCATCTAGATGGAGTTTAAGAGACAGACCATCTTGAGACTCAAAACAAGAAGCAACTAGTTAAATCAACTGTGAAATGCCCATCACTATAACAATTTGCAAGCACTCAGAAATTCAAATTAAAGACGTTCATGATACGGATGCACACAAGAAAACAAACCATACTGGAAATCCGTACACCAAAATAGTTGCCAGTGCTTATTGCTGGGCAATGGAATTAGAAATGTCCACATTTATTTCTAAACTGCATTTCCCAATCCTCCACCTGAGAATATATTATTTGCATTAGTAGAAAAAAATTACTTTTAAATGTGTTTCGCAGTCGCGTTGAATATAAACTGCTGTTCTATTTGGTAATGTTACAGTAACATGACTTTGCAGTCAAGTGTAACTCCTCTTTTCACATTATTAGGCATCAAAGAACTTCCTTCTACCAAAGCTCTTTGCAGGATTTTTCCCACATCAATGCTCTGAGATGGTAAGAGCAGTATTTATTCCTATTTGCAGATGATAAAGTTAAAATACAGGAGATCTCAGGGATGTGGCTGGCAAGGTGGGATTAAAATCCCTGGGTTTAAGTCTCTGGTCCTCACAGTTAAACTCTAAATCAGAAACATAAACCCAGGAATGTGAATGATTTGTTGAGAAAGGTGCTACCTGTAGAAGTCTACAAATGTAAAGCACACAGAAACAAAGTATCAAACCACCTTCCATCGTGATCTATTTTCCTATTGAAGAGGAGCAGATGTGAATAGAAACACAGACATAATAAATGAGAACAATTATCTATAAAGTTATCAGAAAGTTTAGAAGTATATGTGAAAGAAAGCAAAAATACAGCCTCAGAAATGGCTCACTAACAATTTAGCACAGATACCCCAAAAGCCGGCCCTGTGGCTTTTGTTTCTCATTTTTATTTTAGTGGAAGCATTTCACTGAGTTAAAATTAAGTGAAGCTATCAAACTAAATTTCAAACAAAACTCTGCACAACTGTGTTATTATCCCAATTCCCAGCACATAGGCAAAACTAGGAGACATAAATCACAAGTTATCAGAATGAAAAAGTTTCTTTTACTAAGTGTATTTTCCAGATGTTCTTTGAGAAAAAAAGAGGCTACAGATCCAAAGATATTACCATACCTGCTAAAATTAAGCCCTCTTCTCAATACCCTCTTGAGCCTTAATTCTCCTTCACTGTTTATTAAGGAGTCAAAAATTTTATAAAGCAAATGTTTCCAATCTCAGCATAACCACAAGGAAAAGACAATGGCAACTCATCAAAGACCTAAGGAAGAGTCTGAAGATCAAATCTAAGGAGTAAACAATTTCTTTGGTGTGGGCTTTAACGAGCTGAGGGATTTCAATGATATCTGACCAGGTTGCTTCAATATATTACAAACAATTCCTAGAATTTAGCTATAACAGATCTTTTCCATCTAAAATAAGACAACCATGTTTTAAAAGAATATAATGGTATTAAAAAACTAGAGTAGAATCTACTTAGTAAAGTATTACTTCATGAAACTTGTTTTTTATTTGGAGTTACACAACTTGTACATATTAGGCCATGAACAGAAAAATATTGTACCTTCAGCTGCATTCAAGAATGAGAAAGACCACGATTCAAAGAATAAACTTAATTCTTTCAAGCTCAGCCATGAAGATTTACTTTCAGAAGGTAAAAACATAGATCATTCATTAATAAGGAAAAAGTCCCTGATTCTAAGAAATGACATCAATTGTTCTCATTCACCTTACTAAGAAGTGAATCTCATAGAGTTCGTTCACCTTCCTAGGAACAAATGAGATCTCTAGATCTGAAGAATGATGATGCTATTGGTAGCTTATAGAACTCCCTTTATTATGCTTTGGTTGCAGTTTCTCCTATCTGATAATGAGAAATTAATACAAGTAGTGGCATTCCAACAAGCAGTCCTTTGGGGTCACAGTCCACAGTTGGTTATCGAGGGATGGCACCTTCCAAGTGATATCTACTCCACGCCCACTTAGCCCTCACCCCTAGCCCCAACTGGCACCCCACCCTCACCCCTACCCCACCCTCTATCTTCATTGAGAGAGTACAAAGTAGCTGAACATGTGCCATGAGTGGCCTAGTTCAAATCACACCCAACCATTTACTAAGTAAATTATTAAAATAACAGGATTATTCTGAGAAATACACGTGGAGCACACAGAGTGTTTGACCCATACAAAGTCCTCAAAAACTGGTAAAGATTATTATTGCACTTCATGTGTGTATGTGCATGCATACATACACACACGCTAAGTCGCTTCAGTCATGTCCAACTCTTTGCAACCCCATGAACTGCAGCCTGCCAGGCTCCTCTGTCCCAGGCAAGAATACTGGAGTGGCTTGCCATGCCCTCCTCCAGGGCATCTTCCCAACCCAAGGATAGAATTCCCATCTCTTAACCTTTCCTGAATTGGCAGTTGAGTTCTTTACCACCAGCGCAACCTGGGAATCCTCACTTGAGCAAATAAATAGGGTAAGACAGAATCTACATAATTTCCCCTTCTTCCAAAACTATTCAATATCTTTGTAAATGGTGATAAAAAAAAAAATAGCTCGATACTAAGAATCCCTCCACCTAAATCAAAGATGGCTTAGAAATTCAATATCAAAGCCAATATGGTCCCTGGTAGGTCCTACCTCACCACTGGTCAGGTTTCTCTGAGCCTCTGGTCACATCAACACATAAAATTGTTACGTGCATTTCTGTTTAATGTTACTATAACACATAGCATTGATTCATTACCATTGAACCCAACCCAACAGCTAAGTCATGTCTGAACAGAGCTTATCCAACACACGTACTTTCTCCATAAGCACGTTTCAGTCAGCTTGCACTCAGAAACACTAGAGTGCACTTCAGCACTCCATTTAGACGCCATTTTACACAGCAAAATCACCAGCAAAAAGCACAAAAAATGTGAAAAATGTCACTAAACAAAATACAAAAGGACACTCATCGACAGAGAGCGGAAACAAGAAGCAGACAGTCACCTGTTTGACCTCGGCTGGAAAACTGCTCATCGGGTGACTCAAATTTTTCACCACCCTGTGATCCATGAATGACCACAAAAGTACCACAAGTACTGACTTTGGGACTATGAACAAATGTTCACCGAATAGGCAAATTTGCAAAGCCAGAATCCACGAACAATGAAGACCAACAGTAAATGATTTATGGAACCCAATGAATATGACTCAAAAGTTAACTGACCCAGAGCTACACGCATCAAAGTGAGTACTTCTCCAACCAAATACACGAAGATCTGAAAGGACACATGACTTAAGATACCATTTCTACAAACTTTATTTTTGTCAAATGTGCATAGGGAGTGCATGCTTACTCAGTTATGTCTAACTCTTTACGATCCCTGCTAGGCCCCTTTGTCCATGGGATTCTCCAGGCAAGAATACTGGAGTCGGTTGCCATGCTCTCCTCCGAGGCTTTTCCTGACCCAGAGATCAAACCAGCATCTTCTGAGTCTCCTGCACTGCAGGCAGATTCTTTACCACTGAGCCATAGGGGAAGGATACATGACAATTCAGGATAGGTTTCCTCTGAATAGCGAAGGAAGAAGAGGACAGAGAAGCTTGGACAGTATTTCTACAGGGCTATGGGTATTTCATCCTACTATTCTCTAATGTCAGGTCTATTTCATTAAGAACATTTCCATTAAATATTATTCAGCCGTTAAAAAGAATGAAATAATGCCATCTGTAGCAACATGGATGGACCCAGAGATGGTCATTCAGAGTGAAAAATTCAAAGAAATATCGTAAGACACCCCTTATCTATGGAATCTAAAAATAAATAATACAAAGGAACTTAGGTATAAAACAAAAAGAGACTCGCAGACTTATAGAATGAACTTGTGGCTGCAGGGCCAGGGAGCAAGGAAGGGATAGTCAGGGAGTTTGAAATGGACATGTACACACTGCTATATTTAAAATGGATAACCGACAAGGACCTACTGTACAGCACAGGGAACTTTGCTCAATGTTATATGTCAGTCTGGAGAGGGGGGAAGTTTGGGGGAGAACAGATACATGTATCCATACGGCTGAGTCCCTTGCTGTTCACTTGAAACTATCACAACATGTTAATCGCCCATACCTCAATACAAAACAAAAAGTTAAATTAAAAAAAAAAAAGAACATATCCATTAGAACAATTTCTCATAGTGAAGCGTGTGCACTCAGTCGTTCCTGACTCTTTGTGACCCTATAGACTACAGACCGCGGGGCTCCTCTGTCCATGGGGATTCTCCAGGCAAGAATACTGGAGTTTCCATTTCCTTCTTCAGGGGATCTTCCCAGCACAGGGATCCAACCCAGGTCTCCTGCATAGCAGGCAGATAGATTCTTTACCCACTGAACCACATGGGAAGCTCCATAGTGAAGGACACAGGCGGGAAAGTCCACATGCACCCCGCAGCACTAAAGTGCATGGAAGGAGATTTCTGCATAAAACTGCAGCACATATTTGCAGCAAGGATGCAAGCCATTTAACAGCAGGACAGACAACAACAATTACAAGGGTCTGTTTGCACAGAAGAAAAGGATGCCTGTTGAGAGACAGAGGAAAAGACGAGAGACAAAGGGTCAAAGTTTTATTTCTGGATACACCCTGTGTATCCGCTGCTCCTTTGAAGTGCACAGGAGTTTCTTCCCAGAGGGACAACACGCAGTCCAAGGTGGAACAAGCCCAAAGCAAGCTTAGTCACCAAGACATCAGGAGAAAACCCTTAAGCTCTAAAAGAATGATTTCTAGAGGAGAGGGCTTGGGAAGTGAAACTCTTGAATGGAAACAAGCATAAGAAGAAGCACAGTTGCAACAGCCAAAGACGGGGGATGATCCACTAGGGTCTTATTTTCTTTGGGATAAGTGGTGGTTTTCTCAGGGGGTAGGGGTGGGGGGGGTTGTGATGGAAAAGACATCAGCTAATTCCCAATTATGTTTCTGCTCAAGGAAAAAAATAAATGTTTGTGATGCTATTATGTTTCACTTATGATTCTCCTCTCTGTTCCCTTTTGGCAGTGACCATTATGAACGTTAGGGTAAAACACTAACGCCGCCAAAAACACCAACATTGTGATTGGTGTGTGATTCAAAAAAGCTGTCAAAATGGATACTCCAAAAGGAATGAGTCACTCCGCTGGGGCAGGCATGCTAACATTTCTGTACCATGTTATAATCCTTTTCATCTGGACCTTCTTAGAGCTGGCTTATTACTTCCTTTCGTGCAGTTCTAAGCTGACTAAGGACTACAATAAAGGGCATAATAAGCCTGACAGATTGGGTTCATACCTTCATTACTAAAATCCAAAAACTAAGGCTATTTGATATGGAAATAGGGCACTGAGAAAAAACATGCACACAGCTTCAGCTCCTGAGACTTAAGAACCCTCAGGGGTCTGGGAACAGAGCATGTTATCACACTAGCCTGACAGTTGTATCAAATACTCTTTAATCTCAGCAACTTTAAAAAGTAGAATGCCACCATAAAATTTAGGGCATAAGTGACATTTATCAGTGGAAAGAAAAAGAATAATCTCCCTCCTTAGAAAGTGAATAAGAAAAAAAGTGTGTAAAAGCATCTTCAGAAAATTCTAGGCTCCCACTTCAGGATGCTAGTAGTATACTGATCTGATTTGGGACTGGGCTCAGTTTCATAAACTTTGATTCAGCAAGATTTACTGTGTAGATAAGATAATCAAACAAGGAATCTTCTGAAAAAAACATAGAGCAAGGGGTTACTGGGGGAATGCAGCATGTAGTGACTTATGACTTGGCTTCCTAGGTCGAATCAGGTGACACTCTATTCTTGATTTGAAACAAGGACGAAGCTTTCATTGGACAATGCTCTTATCTCAAGCAGAAGGCCATCTACACACCAGTTACATAAATCCTTTTTTTTTCTGCCACTACTGGAATTCAGACTAAAGTCCGAATGACTCCGCCCATCCCAGATTGAAGCTGGAGCCAAACAAAACACCAACCGCAGTTTCTTTAAGGCCCAGATGGTCATGACCTTGAGTGTATTTTCTCATGTGAACCAGCTGCCTATTGGTCACACTGTGGTACACTGCATGGTGCTCGTCAGCTCCAATTATGAAGATGTTAACACTTTCATTAGCTCTGAAATGGAACAACCCAACGCCCTGAACAACAGGCTTTTTCTTCTAGAAAGGACAAAAAAAAGTCAGGATAAAATACCCAAGCAGAGGCCGCACACAATGGACCAGACCTCGCTCTTCACATTTAATGATTTCACTAAAGTCATCCGTGAGATACACAGGAGTCCCATTTAACGAGTCCACAGCTATTCCCTTAAATTAACACTTTAAGGCAGATTAAAAGAGTACCAGGGTTTCCAAGTGGAGAAGGCAATGGCACCCCACTCCAGTACTCCTGCCTGAAAAATCCCATGGACGGAGGAGCCTGGAAGGTGCAGTCCATGGGGTCGCTGAGGGTCAGACACAACTGAGCGACTTCATTTTCACTTTTCACTTTCATGCATCGGAGAAGGAAATGGCAACCCACTCCAGTGTTCTTGCCTGGAGAATCCCAGGGACAGGGGAGCCTGGTGGGCTTCCATCTATGGGGTCACACAGAGTTGGACACGACTGAAGTGACTTAGCAGCAGTAGCAGCAGCAGGGTTTCCAAGTGGTGCAGTGGTAAAGAATCCACCTACCAATGCAGGAGACTCAGGTTCCATCCCTGGGTTGAGTTACAACTTTAGGCCATATGTATTAACTTGTCAAGATTTATCAGAATTTAACCTTAACATACCCTTCTATAGAGCCCATTATATATATAGCACATAAATACATGATAAACACCTTAAAAACACCATATTTCCATTGTCTGCCTACCTCTCCCACTAGGCAATTAACTCCTCAAAGGTAGAGATGACGCTTTATGAACCTTTGTGTCACAGCATCTTAACAGTGCCTCAGTTCAGTTGCTCAGTTGTATCTAATGCTTGACCCCATGGACTGCAGCACGCCAGGCTTCCCTGTCTATCACCAACTCCTGAAGCTTTAACAGTGCCTAGCTTGGAGCAGTGGAGAAGGCAATGGCACCCCACTCCAGTACTCTTGCCTGGAAAATCCCATGGATGGAGGAGCCTGGTAGGCTGTAGTCCATGGGGTCGCTAAGAGTCAGACACAAGTGAGCGACTTCACTTTCACTTTTCACTTTCCTTCCTGCATTGGAGAAGGAAATGGCAACCCACTCCAGTGTTCTTGCCTGGAGAATCCCAGGGGCAGGGGAGCCTGGTAGGCTTCCGTCTATGGGATCGCAGAGAGTCGGACACGACTGAAGCGACTTAGCAGCAGCAGCAGCTTGGAGCAGATACCCAAAAAAACACATTTGCTGAGGTACTTCCCTGGTGGTTCAGCGGCCAAGTCTCTGCTCCCAATGCAGAGGCCTGGGTTCAATCCCCGGTCAGCAACTAGATCCCACATGCTCAACTAAGAGTCAGCATGCCACAGCTAAAAATCCCATGTGCAGCAACTAGGACCTAGCACAAATTAATTTAAAAAAAGTTTGCTGAATGAAATGAATGGGATGACATGGGTTTTATTAAAAATAAGCAAGCCCACATCAAGCTGGTTAATACAAGATAGTAGGGTTAATCCCTCCCAACGAAGTCCAAAACTGTGGGTTATCACTGAGGGGTGATCAAAAGGCTTATTCCAAGCCTGCAAGCTGTAACAACACAGCCATTTTACTGGGAGATGTAAAAAAAACAAAGGTTCAGAGACAGTTGTCTGAAAGAGAGCCTTCAGAAAGCCTTCAGAGGACAACTGTTACTAGAAAAAAGCCAATTTGATCACAAGCTTACTTGGCCTCTACTATTTCAACAGTGGACAGTGGCTTATTCATTCAGTTCTTATTTTATCTTCAATTTTCTTTTTTGAAGGACATATAATTAACGCTTGGTTCTGGGCATATACCAACAAAATTACTATAGACTAAAAAGTTACCGAATTTATCCTCACAGGGTTTTCAATTTGCTCTGAACCACAACGTTTATATGTATATTTGTATTATACTTTCATAATTGAGAGAAAACAGTATGCTAGGAGCACAGCTTTCGAGTTAGCAAAGTTTGATTTTCAGCTCCAGTATCTCCTAGAAATGTGCGTCCTCAGGCAAGGTCCTTCGCTTCTAGAATCCTGAGCTTCTCCTAGATGGAACAGGGTGATCCCTACCTTTCAGGTGTCTTGGGTCATCTTTCATGTTGACGGAAGACATTAAACACTCAATCAATGCCCTTTACTGTTACTCATGCTGTTCATGCACCCAACCACATTTAACTTGAGCCCATGGACTATAGCCCGCCAGGCTCCTCTGCCCATAGGATTCTCCAGGCAAGAATACTGGAGTGAGTTGCCATGCCCTCCTGCAGGGGATCTTCCCAACCCAGGGGTCTAACCTGGGTATCCTACATTGCAGGCAGATTCTTTACCATCTGAGCCACCGGGGAAGCCCAAGAAATGCACGATCAGTGACCTTTATCTTTACTGCGGCTGTTCGCGTATCCAACCCATATTTAACTTGAGGGCTGCCTTAAAATCCTCCCAAGAAACAACTTCCCTGGTATGTATTAAAAGGTTTAGTGGGGTACTGAATGGAGTAAGATGTCATAGCATTCCCACCCACTGTCCAGTCACTGCTGGAGGTCTGACAGGCAAACGATAGCGAGAACCTGACATCTGCATAGGAACTCTTCTCCTTCAGTCAAGCTCAGAGGTCTCAAACGTTAACACGCCCGAGAACTACTTTCTAAGGTTTTATCCAGAATCATGCATACACTACCCTGATGAGCCACTTAAGGGACTTCAGGAATAATCCACTATACCAACTTACCTTACTTTTAACTTCTGATTCAAACCTCTATGTAAAATTGTCACATGCTCTTTAAAAGTACGTAAAAAGATTTAAGGAAAGAAAGAAAAAGAAGAGAAAGGTCTGAGCAACAAATTAGCAGCAAATAGCTTAAAAAAAAAAAAAAGCTGCATTTCAACCCATGGCTTTAAGTAGATAAAACGGGCCATTCCAAGTACTGGGTCCCTTCAGAGAGCCTTTACTGAGAAGTGCACTGCTACACTAATCAAACACTCCATTCCCCAACTGGATGTCTCACTGGTCCAGAACAGTGACAAGACTGCAATTTGTTCAAAAATCTATTGAATTCAACAAGTGGCAGAGAGCTGTGACGACAGAGCCAATTATTAACACAAGGAACAGCTCCGCTCTGGCAAAGGGAACAGCCTCCTGCAGCCCCAGGCCCAGCTTTCCAGAGGTTTCCCCACATGTCAAGTCTGAAGCCACAGGAACTGAGGACATTCCTCTCGCTGTTCCCTTCGGCTGCCCCAGGGTCCGAGGAACCCTCTCCTGGCCCTAGGGCTTGACAAATCAAGCCCTAATTACACCTGCTGGTGAGCTCATCCCTGCCTGACCCCTATTAGTCAGATCTTAGGATTTTTTTTTTAATGAAAGTCAATTTTATGCTGTGAAATTCACATCTACAGTGTACAATCTGATGATTTTTGACAGGTTACATTTGTAAAACCAACACTCCGGTCTAGATGAGAACATGTTCATCACTCTAGGAATTTCGTGTGCCTCAGTCTCTCTCCCCAGAAGCAATTACCACTGTGATTTCTATCGCCATGTAATTATGCATCAAATGAGAGGAAACCACCTCACAACACCTATTTTATTCTCCTCACGGCACTTCTCAGCATTGGAAATTCAGGTCCATTTATGTATCTGTGCCAAGGCAGGAGATACAGGAGATCTGGTTTCAATCCCTGGGTCAGGATGATTCCCTGGAGAAGGAAATGGCAACCCACTCCAGTACTCTTGCGTGGAGAATCCCATGGACAGAAGAGACTGGCAGGCTAAAGGCCATGGGTCACAGAGAGTCAGACATGACTGAGCACGCATGCAAGCATGCGTGATGTACCCCTTTCACGCCTGACTGCCCCCACCAGCCCTTCCCACTGCTGGAATGTAAGCTCCATGAGGGCTGACAGTTGGTGGGCCTCATGCAGCTCCACATCCTCTAGAGCCCACAGCACATAGCAAGTGCTCGATAAACATTTCCAGACTGTCTAATTAAGGTGTAAACCCTTCTTAAGCAGTGACACGTGAGCAAAACTGCACAATGTAGAATAAAAAGTGTAGTCTAGCAGTGGTTGGGACAAAGCTAGCATCGCTCCACTCCCTATTCCAAGGACACTGTTTCTGAACACTCAAAATACAGAAATGATGCTTTCCCTCTCAACCCTCAGGACTTCCCTGTAGCTCAAATGGTAAAGAATCTGCCTGCAAGGCAGAAGACCCGGGTTTGATCCCTGGGTTGGGAAGATCCTCTAGAGAAGGGAATGGCAATCCACTCCAGTGTTCTTGCTTGGAGAATCCCATAGACAGAGAAGCCTGGAGGGCCACAGTTTGTGGGGTCACAAAGAGTCATGGGGACACGACTGAGTGATTACTACATCAGCCTCTCAACCCTCAGAGCCCAGAACATCTATCACTATATTGATGCAAGACTCATACACTCAAGGGACAGATTTTATATAAGTGAATTTAGTCTAGAGGGTACATGAAGAATGAAAAATAAGAGGCCAACATTTAGGGTCTTCTTATAACTAACTTGAAAGTATACATAGCGTGATACAGTAGAAATGAGTGCATTCTCTCATCAGACAGGCCTGGATTCAAATCGTGCCTCCATCCTTAGGAAGCAGCCACCTTATCACTCTGAGCCTCACTGCCTCATTTGTAAAAGGAAGATAATATCTCCCTCTGAGGGCTGCCAAGAGCATTAAAGATAGGCGTATAAAGCACAGAAAATATAAACAGCATCTTATTTGACCCTGGAATGCCCCTGGAGTTTTAGTGATGGAGGACCTAGGATGAGCTCACCAACCTCTCTACCCTCTTCTGTAACTTCAAGCCACATACCTTCAGGCCCTTATGGATTAGGAACACTTAGAATCACGATTATTTGCAAACACTTCACAAACAACAAAGCACTAAAATGCTGCACTAAGGAATGCCGCTCACTGAAACCTGCCTGACTCCCAGCAACAAAGGGAATACTCTGAAGGACATTTCACTTACGGAAAGCCCCACAGAACAGTTCCACCACTCACTGATGACAGCTCATCATGACACACCAGACTGGCTTCGCAACAGTGAGAAACCACGGACCTCCTTTGGTCATTTCCACTGCCTTCCTCCTCTTCTAATTCACCAGTTTTTCGTAAGGAGTCAGGCAAAAGCATGATGCCAACTTATCATCTCTGAATGCTTAGTGTTGCTGGGCACCCACTACAGTCAAGTGCTATGGAGAGTACCAAGATGAGTGAGAAGCTGCGACAAAGTGTCATTTCAACACAAAAGCAAGTTATGTGCAATTAACAATCAGCCCAGAAGGGCCAGTTAGATAGGTCCTTAGAGCAGCAGCTACTCGATTCCCAGGCCTGTTTCAGCAGGCACAGTTCTCTGACCAAGTCAGTAATTATCTGCTAAGACCTTTCCCTGGGCCAAGCACTGCGCTGGACAAGGAGAAACTGCCAGGACCTGTAAGATGTGATCCTTGGCTTCCAGGAGCCCATAGTGCAAGCTCGCAAATAAAACAAGGACACAAACAGATGGCCAACAGGGTAATGAGTAGCTACAAAGCTACACATAAAAGCATCCCCTTATTTTACAGACACATCTCACACAAGGTGATACTTAATCCCAGGCCTCATAAGTAAAAGAAATAAATCACACTATAAAGAGATCAAAGAGAGGAGTTGTTTTTCCCACCTCCCCCAAGTTGATGCTGGATCCATAAGGACATGAGAAAGAGATGGGATTTCAGAAGAACCTTGAAGGCCAGATATAATTTTAAGGAAGCAAATAAGCAAAGGGAGTACATCATGTGCAAGAGAATCACGTGAGGAAAGACACAGCAGCGAAAAAGTGCAAGCCTGCTCTACGAGCAGACATAAAGTCCACGTCAGGGTGTACTAAGGAAACAGGAGAGAAGATGGGTCTGGGCAGACTATGGTGGTTTTAGTCGCTAAGTCGTGTCCGATTCTTGCAATCCCAAGGACTGTAGCTCGCCAGGCTCCTCTGTCCACGGGTTCTCCAAGCAAGAATACTGGAGTGGGTGGCCATTTCCTTCTTCCAGGGTCTCTTGCATTGCAGGCAGATTTTTTACTGACTGAGCTATGAGGCCAGACTGTGGAAGGCTTCAGTGAGAAAGCAGGTGTGGGTAGGGCGCAGGGGCTACGAAGTTACAGAGGAGAGGATGGAAGGGAAACCACTGACAACAAACGTGGCCAAAGAGCTTCTCAAACCGGATCAACGTCTAATGTAACATAACAGGGTTCCGATGAGAAAACTGAACCAAAAGATGAGACTCACAATCTTATATTTTTTAATATATTTTAACATTAATCGTGCATTTTTAATATTTCAAAAGAGTCATCATGATGGCAAAAACCTAAAGGCTAAAACTTAGGCTTCAAAGTGAATACACAAAACCTGTATTTGCAAATACCTGATTCCAAGTATTGAAACCACAAAGGGCACAGGCTCGTTGTCTCTTGGAAATCCCACCCCTATTCGTGCTTTAGTCTAGGAACACAAATCAAAATATATTTTTCTCAGTATTATGAAAACGAGAGATGCTCTACCAAAAATAAGTAAATAAAAATACCATTACGGTTATCGGTGATGATGTAACTGAAAGCAGCAGTAAGATGTCATAATGTCAATATCTCCTAATGGTGAGGCCTGATTGAACTGAAGAAATCTCTCAAAGGAAGTGGTAGAAACCTCACGGTTAGAGCCATTTAGAATCAGACCACAAGGCACAATCCTGTGGCCTATTTTCTTCCATGTAAGTCTGGCCACTCCGAAAGTAAGTTCAGGTGAGCAACTGCGGCTGGGGAGGCAAGGAGCCAAGTCAAACCTTATGTGAAGAAAAACAGAGAGACCACGACTCTGATTCCTGAACCCAAGCTGGTTACAGCGTTGTTCTCACTCTGCGAAAATCCATCAGTCTGTACACTGATGAAAAAGGCCCATTTCTGTTTGTACATTACTCAACAACAGATGATTAGGAGATACCATCCCAAAGAACAACAACAAAAGAAATTTATAGCAAAGTTAATGAAATTTCTGACAATTACTGGTGAAATAAAATACAGCTGTCTAATGTTAAAAAATTACTCCATTAAATGAAGACTGAGACCTGGTAAATTCTCAGATGATCTGAAGATTTCTCATCCAAATAAAGGCTTTCCAAAAAGCCTACTCTGAGACTCAAAACTTCTACAGTGAAAGGACACTGGAGAAGCTGAATGGTCCCACACGCCCAGGAGGCCACACAGTTCTTAAGTCTCCCAGGGTTCATGTCTAGATGGCCTCATTAGTGGGCAATAGAAGGATGATCTTGGGTCATGCCTGGAAAATCACCAGTTTCAAGTGTATAGCATCCTGAAGACCCCTGGCCTGAACTGACTTCCTAGGTTCATCAGGCAGAAGTCCTTGGGGGAAAGAATCCTCATTGAGCAAGACTGTCACTAAAGAGGAAAAGCTTCCCTGGAAGAAGCAGAAGGCTGAACATACTGGGGACTGAAAGGGTTAAGAACTCAAAGTGACCTACAAAGCTATAAATATTTTACACATTCATCACCTTTCCATGTAGGTTTCCCAACTTTCCACAAATAAGATACTAAGCAGTGCTTAATTCATAGAGCACTGTTGCCATGGTGCAGGTCCAATCATGTTCTATCTAGCTTCTCCTGGTTATCCTAAGGCTTCCTCCTACACATACACACAAAGACACTGTTCACTGAAGGCAGATGAGATTATTTTCAATCTTTTTGCCACTGTAAAAATCTTCTTACCTTCTCCACCAAAGTAAAATTCCGTTATTCTTTAATATTCCCATCTAAATCCATGCCTTCTTTTGCCCTCTTCCAAATAACAGAAAGTTTCATCTGCTCATAAACCAACTACCTAGAAAGATTTATATTTCCAGATGAAAATGAGCCAATAATTGCTTCTATCCTTTCAGCTGAGAAAACCTCGTATGTTGTCCCCCTAACCCCAAACGCTAAAGATTAAGAATAAGGGGAATGTCTATTTGCTTCTACCTATTAAAGGAATAACTAGAGTCTTACCCTGAGAACAATCGGTTCATTCTTGACCTAACATCCTATTTATCTTTCTATTCTCAAAGCTAATTGCTCATATGAGCATGCCAATTTGCCTTGATTATAGGAGTCTTAATAAATGAACGTTGTTTACATTTCACAAGTGTATTTGAATTTCACTCCAGGAAGCCAAGCTCATCAAGTCTTTGTAAGTGGTAAAACCAGAGATCAAAGCAAAAAGCCTGCATTGAACCAACAAAAAATTAGGCTTGAGAATAGAGGCCTAAGCAAAAATACAATTGATTTATTGATTGCTCTATCCCAGTAGTAAACCTCAGGGTCACTGTTCACTCTTAAGCTAGAATGTATAGAACTTTCTCTGCAAATTATCATTATGATTTGACAGCCATTTCTTAAATGCATAGTTAAATAAATCTAATATTCAACAGGCTTTGACCCATCTCTCCTATATTTCTCATCTTGGTGCTTTCAGTTGAATCAAGTATCTTTAGGAGCTTTTTTTTTTTAACCCTCCTCAACTTTGCCTAATTTCTCTAGATTTTCACTGTGGTTTTAACTCTTATGTTTGGTCTCTTGGGCAGGGAGGGAGAGGAGAAAAACTACTCTGGCACGTGGCTCTCAACCACAGCTGCACACTCACATCTAAGGAGCTTTAAAAATTCTGACACCCAGGTCACACTCCAGAGGAACTGATCAGAATCTCCAGGGGTGGGACCCGGGCACCTGTTTTTTTGAGGGTCCCAGGTGATGCTGACTATAGCCAAGTTTGAAAAGCACCACTGTGGCTTGTCAATCCCTTTGTCACCTACTTCAAATAAAGTACTCAGCCAAACTTCACAGGGAAAAGAAACACCAAGGAAGAGAGGGCAGGTTCCTGAGCAAAGCCTCAACTCAAGGCAGGACCTGAGAGAGGTGACTGACCAGCACCAGACATGGGGCCAAAACGTGAACAACTTGACACCTTTCCCAAAGCCAACAAGATTTAAGGATAAACCAAGTCTGGTGCACCATCTACCATACAGAAGTCAGTCAAGAGAGGTTCTCCTGGAGACAGCAAGGACTAGACACCTCAAAGCTTTCAGCTTCTGGGGCAATGGATTCAGCAGCTTACCAATGCAACAAAGCTTCTTTGGCAAACAAGAAAAGTAGACAAAGGTTACATGCGAAGTAAGTCACTGAAGTCAGTTCCAGGTGGCACAAGAGTGATGAAGATGTGTCCAGGGAAACAGTTTTGGTGTACCCTAGAAACTATAGAAAGTTTGTGACAAGGTACCCACCACGAGCTCTGATGCCACTGGGCATGTTTTCTTGGTCAGTTTAAGACTGTGAAAAGAAAGTACTCTTCTGTCTACAACAAATACTTCCAAGAAGGGACTTGGTGTTTCCCAATTTCGAGCCATCCTGGTCCACATTTGTGGACCTTAGTTGGCCCACAGTTCAGGAAACAGCTCTCTGACCCTCCAGCTCTTCCTCCAACATCCCTTCCAAATTATAACACATCCACCGGAAACAGCATAGTCCGTGGTGTTGTGTTGGAAGGGCAGCTGGCAGGGAAAAGAGGATGGGGTGACTGGGGAGGAGTGGGAAGATCACCCTACAGTCTGAGCAAACACCATCTTAAAGGAAAGACAAGACGTGAGCTACCTCCACCTATACTGTTCAGGTAGGTGAGAACCAAGAGGATGCAGGAGTCTCTCTGTAGAGACCAGGAACCCCAAAGTCTTTGGATAGACTTCTTACAATGGAAGAAGGTAGGAAAGGTCCCCACTCTAGAGACGAAGAGCCCTCTACAAGATGGGGGCTGCCAAGCATCTGCATAGCTGGGAACCCACCTTCCCTCCTAAGCAATTCCAATCTGTGCTTTTACAGGGATTCACTGCCTTTCTAAGAAGAGTCCAGGTAGTAGCATTCTCTTGCAAAGGAGATACAACCATCTGGCCTCAGTGCCTCTTTAGTTAGCCACTTTTTATGTGTTACTTGCTCAGATACAAGGACCAGGGAGCCCACTTCACCTTGTCCTTACATGAAGACCAAGTTCTCCAGGCCACAGCTTTTATAAAATTGAATGAATTTCCAGAAACAAGCATGAACCTACACTACTTTTTTGCTTCTTTGAGCCCAGGAGGAGCCTCCAAGGAGACCCTTCCCCCGTCTTGGATGCTGTAATTCTATTTCCAACACCCGCAGGTAGCAGACCTGCCCCCAAGAAAGGTACCGTGCAAGCCATTCACCAGCTGGATCCTGGGCTCAGAAAGACTTGCCAATTATCAGCATTTTTAATACAGCTTCTGTCTTAGCAACGCTAATTGGAAAGCTCCTTCTCCAATTTTTGACAACTCTAAATATTACACTTTTCTTTACGCTTATGTGACTTTCAGTCACCCACCATGGAAATGCTACTCTCCAGACAACACAGACTACAGCTCACTCTTTCTACACAAAACATGAACGAGAAGTCGGCTAATGGCTCACAGTATAATGTTTCAGAAATTTTACACTTCCAAGAGCTATGATTTCAAAAATCTCATGACTATCCTAATAGTTGTGTCAAACGGTATTCCCATTTACAGAGGAGAAAAACCAAGGATCACCGGAAAGATCACTCGCCCAAGTTGGTGCAGGAGATGATGATTCTAGAAACTACATCTGCCACTCCTGGGGCCAATGCTCTTTGCTAAATGAAAGGCCACACGTGCAAGTAATTCTTATCACTGAAGGGTTTAAGGGCAAACATACCCGCTCCCCTCTGCATTTCATCAGTTTAACGCAGCTGCCAGTCTCCCAATGGAGCCAAGCATTTATAATTCAGAGAAAAGCTTTTGATCAACCCTACCCTAGAAACCCAAATATACCTTCAGTTTTTATTGAGATTATTAGAAAATTATTAGAAATGCACCCTGATCATGATGAAAAGTACCACCGTACACATATATTCCCACTCTGGAAAATAAAACAACTCAGAGGTTACTGCCTGGAAGAGGTCGAAACAACACTCCAACCTCCCCCTTCTCACTCCCCTTTTTCCTCTCAACAGGAGAAAAGCGAGAAAATAAATCAGCATGCCTCTGATGATGGCCTAACTTCACTCCTACCCATCCATCTGTTCTGTGGACTTCACGGCAAAGGCTCTCCATGGAAGTGGTTGAAAAGGAACAACATCTTGCAGAGGGAAATAGACTGAAATGTTAAAACCTGACCTTCCTTGTCCTTTTCACAAGTCCTTACATTTGGAGTGCATGCATCACATTGACAGGCTGTCTCTCCGCTCTGATCTGGGACGTCCAGACTTCCCAAACAAGGCGGTTCAAGTCTGCCTTGAAAGGAAAAACTGAAGAGTACACTTTTGGATCAAATCAATATTTAACTCCATGCCTGAAGACAGAATAGCACAGTGAAGATGCCAAAATGAATGACATCTAAAGAGAAACATTAAGTACACCGCACTTGGGTCGCTTCAAAGACGTTTCTGCCAACTTTATAGTTTTGAAACTTGTACTCACCAGATTCAAGATTTTTTTTTTTAAACAGCTTTACTGCTAGTTCCAGGCCTTTCTGTTCTTGTTCTTTCTTACCAGTTGTAAGCCCAAGGAAGCATAATATAATATTAGGGGTGGGTGGGGAGGCGGGGAGTAGAGATACAAATCTGGGTTAAAAATCCTAGACTGGCTATCTAAATAACTTAAGTAACTTCAGTCAATTTAAGTAATCTTAGTTCCTCATCTTTAATGTTGCCGATAGCTGGAGTCATTGTGAGGATTCAGTGAGAACATGCAAGCATAGGGCATACTCAGAGTAGGTGTTCAGAAAATGTTCCCATTTCTTCCTAAGTACGGTGACCACATTCAACCTCAGCGCCAAGAAAAAAACTGAAACGGAAACTGACTCAAACTAATCACACATCAAAGTAGTTCCCGGTGTTAAACATAAGATACTACAGCCCTAAGCCACCACTTCCAAATCTGTGTTTTTGAATCTGCTCGCAGAGCAGCCTGACATCTGCTATCACCCAGATATGGCAGCCGGGATGGAGGGTTACAATTTATCTTTTCCTCTGAGACTCAGAAAGGACAGCTCCTAGACACAGGGATTGAGGGGCTTACATTTTAAATGGTAAACAGTGACCTCAAGCCAAAAATCAGTGAACAATATACAGAGCATCTAATGTCCAAAGAGTTATTCTTGGACAATTAATTGTTCACCACACCCAAAAATCACCTTCAGAGCATCATCTCTGAGAATAAAGGTCATGGGAGTATTTGTGTGTGTGTGTGTGTGTGTGTGTGCATTCCCAACAATTAGACAAAGTTTAACAAATATAATAGTCACTTGGACAATTATAAATGTGTGGGACCCAAAAACACAGCCAATATTACTCATGAAATATGCAAAATATATACAAAATACGTTAAAGGAACAAAGACTGAAGCAGATGACTGCATTTATAATTTATGAAACACTTCCATGGAAGAGTGTAACAGAAACATTGTACACACACAAAGATACATCACCTTATAGCTCTATCTGACGGGTAGGTCCAAGGATGCCAACAGTTAAGTGTATAAAGGAGTCAGTAATCTTTTCCTTTAAATATAAGGTTTATAACTATCATTGTAATAATGATGAACACAGGTTCAGGGAGGGATAAGATTCTTTAGGAGGATTTTAACTCAAGATTTGGATCCAATTTTTACTAGTCATTAACTACAGAAGTTCAGTCACTGAAATCTCTATTCAAAAAATTCCATTTTTTTCCTATTAAAAGAACTTTTTAGGGTCTATCCCTTCACTGATCTTAATTCAGCATTTTTTTTATATTTCTAGATTGGATTTTATTTTTTTTTTATTTTATCTTTAAACTTTACAATATTGTATTGGTTCTGCCATATATCGAAATGAATCTGCCACAGGCATACACGTGTTCCCCATCCTGAACCCATCTTTCCATTCATGCCCAGTATTTTTCTAGATATACACAGTTTAGCTTATATGGACTGATGAAGGGGTAGTCATTGAGTAGGTTTTATCTCAAGATTTTTGATAAATAGATGGACGTCTGTTACTCAAATTTTTATTTACCCCTCCTCAGTGCTTTAAATATTCTAGAGCTTGGTGGGGTGAGAGGAATTACTTTTCATATCTGAGGGCTTAATCACTGCTGTAAGCCAAGTTTACAATGAGGTATTTGTATACTTTTCTATACAGTATTACTATCCTGTTTTCCTCCCAGTAACTTACATGATCTTTATCATATAGGAAATAAAATTAGTATCAATAATGCCCAAAGGATTCCCACTGTGTGAGGGCAGAGAATTCCTCCATACACATGCTTTGAACATTACAACCTATAACCTGTCCTTCAAGCTTGATCTCCAGAAGTAAATGGTTTGAGCTGATTTGTTAAGTAATTCATAAAGAAAAAGCACAGTTGAGAGCATCACATGGACACCTTTAGGAAAAAACTGACTACAAGAGAAGTCACCGTAACTCTGTACTTCTATCAGCCCATAAAAAGGATTCCTTTTAACTCCCCGTACAGATTTCTGAAGAGCAGTTGGAGCTGACTAGGGAGAGTTACGTACCACATCCATGGTTCAAGTGCATCCCTAACAAGAGGGCCCCCAAGCTGATACTTTCCCAAAAGCTTTGTCTTAACCCAAAAAAGGTCAGCCTGGTATTTTTTGGTTTTGTTGTTCGTTTGTTTTGAAAGGCATAACATATTATAAACAGTTAAAGAAAGGAACTGCATCCAGTGCTTGTGTATGACACAGTAAAAGGAGCTACACAGTAACCCCTGCTCCAAAGAGCTTGTGATGTAGAAACATGAATTTCTATATACTAAATTTGCGCCTTCTAGATTTAACAGTAACACAGATCCACCATATTAATGATAGGACATTATTTTCCTAAAGGGTAATTCATACCATGTGTCATTAATCAGCAGGGTAACTCAAAGCTCATGCAAAACATGCTATCCCAGTTGAGAACTTAATTGTATTATTGCTATTATCTGGTTTGCCTGCGTCACTGGCCTTCCCACTTCAAGTGTACATACACACACACCCAGCACACACAATCCACACACGCACACCCACCCAGCACAGCATGGACGGAAATGATCACCCAAGGCTAGGAGGTAAGAACCATGTAGTCTGGTAGGAAGAGGATTTTGAACCAAAAAGGTTTGTCCCTGGAAAGACAGGTCAAGTTTGCACCCAGGCTGCCTTCAAAAGTAATTAAGCCCATGCAGTTCCATTTCAGAGTGTTTCATTCTGCACAACAATGGGAGCAGCTGCGTGAGATCTCAGACCACGGAGTGCAAGACAGGCAGCCTCATCTATCTCGAGACTGCCACGCCGGAGTTTCCAGGTGGTGTGAAAAAGCTCGTGGGCTCTTCTTCCAAAGAGCACAAAGCTAATCTGCCATCCAGAACAGTCCCCATATTAAACCAGTCCTTTTCAAGGGCCTGAAGAAAGGGTTTTTAAACGTCCCAGTGTTCTTCAGACTCTGGTCAATCCCCAAAGTTGGGAGGTTACATGCCCAAACCCCGTATGCAGACGCGAAATTCGACTGCCTTAAGCACAAGTTTCTCTTGCTGCCTACTATTGTAGGATGTACAGGTAACTAGCTAGGAAAAGGTAACTGTACGAATCCAAGTATTAGGAACGCGTCGAATCTATGTTTCCCTTCCAACACCCCTTAAGAGAGGCTGAGACACTAAAAGTCGAAGTCTGGGGACTAACCGCGGTCCAGACGCCGGCTGGGGCGAGGGGGAGACCGCCACACCCTCCTGAGCTCACAGCACTGACAGGCTCAGGCTGGGAGGGGCCCAGAAACTTACACCCAGCAAGGAAAAGCAGAAAGAAGTCTTCAAGTGTCTCAGATTTACAGAGCTGGAAAGCTAGGAGAAGCGGATTCCGGGAGGGAGTCAGATTTAGCGAGGGGAGAGGAGGGATCCCTAGAGTCAGGACAGCTTGCAACACGTCCCCGCAAAACTGCACATTTTTGTGGTTTGTTTTAACATTTAAGACGAAAACGAACGCGCCGAGGCGAAGCTTCTCTCGCGCCGGTTTCAGATGTCCCCCTCCTCGCTTAGGGACGGGGACGCCGCACTGCCGCGGGTTTCCTTCTCTTTCCCTTTTGGGGGAGCTCCCCTCTGCCAAGCCAGACGTCCGCCTCCAAGTTCGCCTTCGCACACCACGCCGCCCTCAACCCGCCACATGCGCCCATCAGCCCCGAACCCCGCAGGGCCCCGGCTGGGCGCCCGCTGGATGGTTCTCAAGGACTCGGGCTTTGCGGGGAGTTTTTTTCTTAAACAAAAAGCCTTAGCGGCCAGCCGCCCCCTCCTCCAAGCCCGCGCCACCTTCCCTTCACGCCCACGCCGCACCTCCCCGACACACGCGCTGCGAGGTGCCTCTCCCGCCAGACAATGGGTTCGGGGCCGGCCAGTCAGCCAACCCCCATCCCCGTACCCCATCCCGGGACCCCAAGAAGGCTTGGAGCGGAGAGATCGGAGGAGGACGGAGAGGAGGCCACAATAAGCGAAGCGGGAGCCTCCCCCTTGCGACCGGGGATTCGCTCCCGGCGCGGGGAGAAGGGGAGAGAGCGGGGGTCAGCTGCACCGCCTGGTCTTGGGCCCCGGGGCCCGGCTCCCGCCGCCGCCGCGCACTCACCAGCACGATGGCAAATCGCTCCTCCAGTTCACCTGGCTCGGGCATCGGCAGCTTCAAAGGCACGTTGTGCGCCCTGAAATCGGTCTGCTGTGAATCCATGCTCCCGGCGTTGCCCATGTTGGCTGCACGCCGGGGCAGGGGGCTACTCCGGGCCCCCTGCGTCCGCGTCGGAAATCAGAACAGCTCCCGGCGGCCGGCTCCCGCCCGCTGGCGCAACCAGCCCGGCTCCCCGCCCTCCGCTGCGCCCCGGCGAGTGTGCAGCGCGCGCCGCTCCCTAGCAGCGCTCCGAGCCGAGCCGCCCCCCGGCCTGCCTCATGCTCCCCGCCGCCCCAGCGCCGCCCCGGCCTCCTTTCCTCGGGAGGGGTCGTCAGGGCGCTGGGCGCCTATCTGCATGTTGCTCCGCTGGCACGCCGCCCCCTGCCAGCGATAGCGGCCAGCGGGCGCGTGGTTGCTCGGAGTTGGTCTCCCGCCGGGACAGTGATTGCCGCTGACACTTCCAGCTCTACGCCGGCGATCACGACGCTAGCTCGACCAGCACCTAGAGCAGACAAATGCAGCTCCGCGCTCCCGACACAATGCCCCCTCTCGCCCGGCCCCCGGCCCCCGCCCCCGGCCCGGCTCCGCCCACTCGCCCCGCGGACTGCCGGGACCAGTAGTTTCTGCCCAAAGTGTCTGCACGCAGAAACCACGCCCGCTCCGGAGGGCCCGGCTGGGTTAGGGCCGCGTGCAGGAAAGGCAATCTGAGAACCTTCGGCCAAGTATCACTTTTGACCACCACCCCCACGCCACTCCAACGGAAGAGATACTAATCGTCTACATCGATTAGTAGGCATTCAGGCACATTTGGCAAGTGAATGAATTAACCAATCAGTCAATGATTGAATGCACGCATTTCTGATTTAAATTTCAGGAGCTGTTCAACAGGAGACCTCATGGGTATTTGGCAACTTCCTACGTCATAAACTGGGATGTGGGTCCATGGGTGTTTGTTTTATTGTTCTTTCTTCCCTCTGTATGTTACACATTCCCATATTCTTTTGTGCAGTTGAAATGTTTTATAAACAAATGTACTTTTATGGATATTTACAAACTTTCAGATGGATATATACATTTATACATCCTGGTCGGACCCCAGGATTTGGATGAGGAGGATTCAAAACAAATATCTGTCAAATAGCTATTACGAATGGGTTACTGTGTTCCCTGGCTAGAGAAAGACTTTCCAGTCGAATGAAGGAGAAAATTTACACAACTATGCTTTGCATGAGAAATAAGAACAGAGCATTTGAAAAGGCTCTGGAGATGGTCTTCGGCTGTAGCTGTTTTATTCCTCTATAGTACTCTTGAGAAGATTGGGCCCAACCCTGCCCTTCCTGAGACAGTGGAATTAGAGACAGCCTTAGAAAAGTGTTTAGCCACTTCTCCCTTTGTAGATTTCAAGGGTACCCACCTGGTTGACTTGTGGCTGCAGTCCTGCGATTAGTCCTTTCTTAGCTTGAAGTAGTGCTTCTTAATCCTGGTTCCTGTATCAGATTCACATGGGGAGGTTGTTAAAACTGCACTGCAGGATGGGCCCTGACTATTATCAGAATTTCCCTAAGCTAAGAGCTAGGGCCTGGACAGGTATATTTTTTAACAAGCCTTCCAGGTGCTTCTGATATAAAACTGGAGTTGTTACCCTCTTGTTAAAAATCATCTGCTTCTAGATGAGGTAACACACCAAAATTCAGGCATCAAGAATCATGTTTCATTCAGGTTTATAAACTTCAAGATGACTTGAACACAGTGGATGTTCAATAACTATTGAATTTTTACCAAAAGCCTATGGAGCAGATATACACAAATACATCATGTGTGTGTATGGTCTCTTCAGTAAATCACTTATAGTTTGATTTTTTTTAAGAAGGAAGCAAGTATAAATAAATTCAACTTAAAATCTGAATAAATGCAATCTGTATTTCTAAAATTATACTATATCAAAGTTAACAGTAAATGTGTTACCAAAGGAAGAAAAACAGGGACACACACACACCAACTAGTGAAAATGAGTGAGAAAGAAAAACAGTGAATTCAGACCAAGTGAGACATTTCTGACCCACAGATCTATTTATTTTCTCTGTAATCTCTAGACATACACTTTGGGTCTGATTGACTCACAAAATTAGCCCACCTACGGGGTTGCCCATCTGGATGGAAAATCTAAGATTCTTTTCTGCGATTGAGAAATCTCTTTTTATTACATTTATGGCTCCCTCTGGCCATATTTCTGCCAGTAACCAGGACCTTTTTTTCCCCCTAAGTCTTATCACATCTAATCTCTCATAATCTCACACTTTGAGAGGAGTCAGGGATAAAGTGCGCAAATCCAGGAACCAAAAGAACCTCTCTGCCATTTCAAGTTCTGCAGTCTCTACTACTTGGTTATTATTTATGACTGTTGTTAAGTGCAAAAATAAATAAAACACTCATTGTATTATATAATTTCTGTAGGAATTTCTACCAAAATCTCAGAAAAATGTTTGTTTAGGGGACAGTGTGGACAGAGAGGAAGAAGACATTTTTATTCCTTTAATTGACGTCCTCTTCCTCCCTCCCCACAAAATTAAAACCAAGTGGTCATTTTAAAATATGTATTTCGTTTTCTGATCACTAATACCTATGATTTACAATTTTACAAAGTTGTAAACTATTGGCATTTTGTCAGTTGTCATTTAGTCTGTTAAGACTATCCATTCAGCTTCCATGGAAAATGAAATATTAAAACTTTATCTGCTCTCTGCCAGGAATTTGCAAACGATACCAGGCATGGCTTGATCAGGAATTCCCCTATAACAGAGTCACTGCTTTCAAAGAAGCTTTTCCATCATTCACAGCAAATACTCCTTACAAGACTGGCTGAGTTTCATTGGTATCTCCTCAGGTTTTTAACTTAAGGAAGTGCCCTGTAGCAAAGTTCACTTAGCTTCTTTAAAGGCACTGGTGTTATCCTAATAAAATTCCCTTCGTGTGTACTGTTTATGTTATTTAAAATGGTATTTTAAATTTCAAAAACTTAAATTTAAAATACAGTTTTTGAAAGTTTATTTCTACTACAAAGTAATACAATTATGTATATCCTGGGATAAATGTGTCAAAAGATGTATAAGGCTTGTACACTAAAAATATTTTAAGATGCAATTCTCCCCAAATGGATCTATAAATTTAATGTATTCAAAAGTAAAATCCTAGCAGATACTTTCGTAGACATTGACAAGCCACTTCTAAGATTTATGTGGGAATATAAAGGACCTGGGGCTTCCCAGGTGGCTCTAGTGGTAAAGAACCTGACTGCCAATGCAGGAGACCTAAGAGATGCGGTTTAATTCCTAGGTTGGGAAGATCCCCTGGAGGAGGGCATGGCAACCCACTTCAGTATTCTCTCCTGGAGAATACTGGGAGAGTATTAGTGGGCTAGAATTTATAGGATAGCAAAGAGTCAGACACGACTGAAGCGACTTAGCACACACGCATAAAGGACTTAAGATAACCAGGGGTGCTTCCCAGATGGCACTAGTAGTAAAGAACTCTCCTGCCAATGCAGGAGACGCAGTTCGATCCCTGGGTCTGGAAGACGCCCTGAGGAGAGCATGGAAACTCACTCCAGTATTCTTGCCTGGAGAATCCCATGGACAGAGGACCCTGGCAGGCTATAGTCCATAGGATCATAAAGTGTTGGACACTACTGAAGCGACTTAGCATGAATGCAGGATAGCCGAGACAACTTTGAAAAACAAACAAACAAAAAAAAGATGGGAGGACTAACTCTATCTGATTTCAAGACTTATTATAAAGCTACAGTAATCAAGAGAGTATGATACTGGTATCAAGATAAGCAGATAGATCAATGGAATAGAATGGAAAATCCAGAAACAGGCCCAAACATACATTGACAACTGATTTTTGACTAAAGTATAATGGCAATTTGGTACAGAAATGATAGACTTTTCAACAAATGGTTGAAATAGTAATTGTGGAGGAATTCAATACCCAAATGTGAAAAAAGAACTTCAGTACATACCCCACACCATGTGCAAAACAACTCAAAATAGATCAGAGACCTAAGTGCAAAACCTAAAACTATATAACTTCTAGGAGAAAATATAGGCAAATATTTTATATACCTTGGGTAAGGCAAATATATAAACAAGTAAGAAAGAATTGATAAGTTGTACTTTATCTAACATTGCAACATCTACTCTTTGAAAGATACAGTTAATAGAACCAAAGACATACTGCAAACTAAAAGAAAATATGAGTTAACTACATATCTGGTAAAAGACTTGTACCCAGAGCACCTAAAGAATTCTCAAAATTCAATAAATGGAAAACAGTGGAGAAAAAAAGATTTGAACAGACACTTAACACAAAGAAATACATCTGTGACTAGTAAACACATAAAAATATGTTCAATATCATGCCTCATCAGGGAAATGCAAATAAAGCCACAGTGAAATACTATTATATACCTATCAGAATGGCAAAAAATTTTAAGATCACACCAAATGTTGGCAAGAATTTAGAGTATCTAGAACTCTCACCCAATGCTGCTGGGATTGTAAAATGATGTAACCACTTTGGAAAGCAGTTCAGTGTTTCTTAAAAATTTAAACATACACCTACCATAAGATTGAGCCATTCCACTCACGAGTCTTTACCCAAGAAATATGAAAGCATATGTCAAAACAAAAACTTTTACATAATATTCATAGGAGCTTTATTTGTAATGACCAAAAACTGGAATCAAGTATCCATCAATAGTTGAAAGAATAAGCAAAACTGTGGCAGTGAAAGTATGAACTATTGATAAAGCAATGTGGTTGAGTCTCAATAATTATGCTGAAAAATATTATGCTGACAAAAAAATTGTATAAACTATATTATTCCGTTTAAATAAAATTCTAGAAAAGGCAAATTAATCTACAGAAGGAGAAAGCAGACTGTTGGGAGAGGGAGGACAGGGAGAATTCCAAAGGTGCTGAGGACACTTTTGAGGGTGGTGAATATGTTTATTAACTAGACTACAGTGCTGGTTTCATGGTGTATACATTTGTTAAACATAGCAAATTATAAACTGTAGATATGCACAGTTTATTGTTGGTTAACCATACCTTAATAAAGCTCTTACAAAAAATAAGTAAATCCTTTTCTCTCTCCTCTTCCTTAAAGAAATATACTGTAAAACACTGGGCTGAAATTTCCTCCTTCCTGCTTGCCATGTTAATGTTGTCTATTATTTTAATTCCTCTTTATTTATTCACATTAGCTATTAATAGTAGCAGTTGCAGTAGTAGTGGTATTACTAGCATAGACAATCTTTATTTCAAACTACTAGAAGAATTGATAGTTTTGAACTGTGGTGTTGGAGAAGATTCTTGAGAGTCCCTTGGACTGCAAGGAGATCCAACCAGTCCATTCTGAAGGAGATCAGCCCTGGGATTTCTTTGGAAGGAATGATGCTAAAGCTGAAACTCCAGTACTTTGGCCACCTCATGCAAAGAGTTGACTCATTGGAAAAGACTCTGATGCTGGGAGGGATTGGGGGCAGGAGGAGAAGCGGACGACAGAGGATGAGATGGTTGGATGTCATCACTGACTCGATGGACATGAGTCTGGGTGAACTCCGGGAGTTGGTGATGGACAGGGAGGCCTGGCGTGCCGCGATTCATGGGGTCGCAGAGAGTCGGACACGACTGATCGACTGAACTGAACTGAACTGAATGTGCTTATCAATTTATTTGCTTTTAGCATGCTGCTTTTTTCTCCTGGATTAATTTTTCATTTTCCAGAAGTACACTCTTTTAATGTTTCTTTCAGTGAAAGCTGGTGAATGGTAAAATTATAGACATTGTCTTTTTTGCTCTCAGTCTTGAATGTAGTTTATTTGGTTTATATTATGCTAGGATGGAAGTTCTTCTCCCTCCTCATTTTAAAGATATTATTCCATTCTCTCCTAGCCTTTACTGCTGTGATGAGAAATCTATTGTCATTGTAATTGCCAGGTTTTAAAAACTGATATTGCATCTTTTTCTCTCTGGTTTCTTTTAACATTTTTTTCTTTGTCTTGATTTTCTGTATTTTTACTACCATGAGTCTGTGTGCTAATGAATCTGTTTTTCCTGCTCTGGGTTTGATTTGCTTTCTCAGTTTGAAGGCTCACGGGTTTAGCGGTGTTTATTTTTCTCAGAAAATTCTCAGACATCATCTTTAAAATATTGTCTTTCCTTCATTCTCTTTTATTCTTCTTCTGAAACTTATCCATGTATTGGTCTACCTATATTCTCTTATGGAGAAGGCAATGGCAGCCCACTCCAGTACTGTTGCCTGGAAAATCCCAGATGGAGGAGCCTGGTAGGCTGCAGTCCATGGGGTCTCGAAGAGTCGGACACGACTGAGCGACTTCACTTTCACTTTTCACTTTCATGCATTGGAGAAGGAAATGGCAACCCACTCCAGTGTTCTTGCCTGGAGAATCCCAGGCACGGGAGCCTGGTGGGCTGCCGTCTATGGGGTCACACAGAGTCGGACACGACTGAAGTGACTTAGCAGCATATTCTCTTAACTATTCTTTCACATTTGGCATACGTTTGTCTCTGCAGTAGTCTAGCTGATTTTATTCAGTCTTCCAGTGCAGATACTCTGTAGTCAATCTATTGTTTCCTCATTCATTAATATGATACTTCAAGACAATATTTTTTTGATTTCCAGTCAGTTCATGAGGCACCCACTTATCGAGGTTTATCACCTTTACAATTTGCTTCAAATACCTAATGACTATAGAATGGTTGGCATTGAGTTCTTCAGCAACTTCTTGTGTAGTTATAAAAGGATCAGCTTTGATGATGGCTCTCAATTGGTCTTTGTCAACTTCTGATGGCCAGCCACTATACTCCTCATCTTAAAGTCTCTCATCTCCTTTGCAAAACTTCTTGAACCACCACTGCACTGTATGCTTGTTAGCAGTTCCTGGGCCAAATATGCTGATATTGCAAGTTGTCTCTGCTGCCTTATAACCCATTTTGAACTCAAATAAGAAAATCACTCGAATTTGTTTTTTGTCTAACATCATTTCCATAGCCTAAAATAAATATAAACCAAACAGCAAGTAATAATCATTAGCAAAAAATATAAAGTGATAAATGTGCATTAAAATGGTATATAACATAATCACATTTATCTAGAATCTATTCCAATATCAAAGGCAAATTTCAACAATGCAAAAACTGCAATTACTTTTGCACCAACCTAATACACAGGTATGTCTCTGTAGAAATCAAAACACCTTGAAAAAAAGTATAAGTCAATAGTAAAGAAGGAAAAATAGGTGAATACTGAGGCTTTTTGAATGAACTCTCAAGTATTGGTACCCCCTAGGGTACTGGTGAAACACTGCCTTGTTTCACTAATTGGTTATTTAAAAGGAGCTGAATTGGAGGAAGACTAGTTATCTTCTAGAAATCACTTGCAGCACTCTGGATGCAACTCTTGTGCAAAAAAAGAAAAGAAAAATCACAAATGCAGATAGCCTTCTATGAAAAGTCAAGTCCAGATTATTTTTCACCATTCTTTTCATCTGTCACCTCTTCTCTCTCTTCATCCTATATTCCTCTACTATACCACCTCCTCCAAAATCCTCCTTAACAACTCACTTTCAAAATGACAGGATGGGAGGGCATTAGCTTGTGATATCAGCCACAAAGCAACAACAAAGGAATATGCCGCTGATTTACAGTGTCTGCTCTTATTTCAGGGAGTCCTCATAACTTCCCTCCTTAATGTTAACTGTAGTCCAGGAGGGTGAGGGTTCCTAAGCTGGGCTGTGTGGGCAGCCCAGGATGCCCCATCCACACCTGCCCTCCGCTGCAGCTAAACACAGCCTTCCCAGCCTCCAAGGCCATCTGTCTGGCACCTTTCAACAGCTTCCAAGTCTAAGAAAACAAACCCTTTTTTAAAAAAAAAAAAAAAGTATTTTTTAAACAAGAAAGCCCAAAGGGGGAATTTCTCTTTCTGGCGGCAGCCACTTCAACCAGAATAAAGAGCATGGGGAAATAAGAAAGAGAATAAGTGGGAATAAAATCCAGTTCCCCAGTTACATAATGCATATCTAGATTTACAGTTTTATTAGTTTTCTCATTTGTTCTTCAGAGAGTTAATTTTTAGGAGAGAACTATAGATATTCTGACTGCAAGGAGCAAAGAGGCTTCTTATTCTAGAAGAGGCAATCAGACTTTTTGAAATTTGTCCTTTCCTCCCTCTTTGTCTCAGCCCAAATACCAAAAATAAGTGCCCCTTTTTTTGAACTTCGGAGAAGAAATGTTCACAAATCCATGATTATTCTGCCTAGTGAATTTGAATTCCTTGACTTGGAATTTAAACTCTAAAGGCTAATATGCATCTGATATATGCTGAAATGTTCAATAAGAGGTATCTTCCTCCTTCTGTTCTTTTTTCAAGGTGGTAATGAATTTAATCTTGGGCTTATTGTTGAAGCAATAAACATTTGTGCAGTACCTGAATGAGCAAAGAGAAAATGTGTAAATCCATGGTCTTTGTTTCAAATAACAGGAAGATGTATACAAAGCAGAACGTGTGTTGGCATATAATCTGTGAGTGCTTTCTAATGTCCCAGTTCTTCCAATGGTAAAGCTCTATTCTGGTCACTCTGTATAACAGTAATTTAAAAAATTAATACCACTGTCACAGGAATCCAACTTTCTCAAAGTTCTCTGATAATAAGCTCTACCTGGGATGTTTAGTGAACATACAGATTTCCACATGCCCTCCCTAGAAAGTCTAATTCAACTGGTCTCAGGTGGGCCCAGGAATCTGTATGTTTAGCAAAAGCCCCAAGTGGTTCCTATTTTAGGTAAGTTTAAGAAACACTGATTAATTGCTTGGGGCTGAGGAAATGACTCATCTGCAATTAAGCTTAATGCCTCTACTGAAGAAACAATGCCAAGTTATTTTAAAGCCGTTGAGTAATTATAACATATACACTGCTCTAAAAATTGAATTAGCTATTATTTCAATTAGAGAGATTGTTCCTTTTAAAATGCATTTACACATTTTTTTTTACTTTTAAAAAATATCACCAGTTCTTCGTATTTGAATTTTTTTTAAGTTTTGGATGGGGAAGAAAGCATCCTTGCTTCTATTGAATAAGTTTTTCCCAACTGAGGGGCAGGTGTCAGGTGTCCAATTTTGACATGGAATTTTGATCAGGCAGATTTCTTCCTGCCCCCAACTCACATCTATATGCAGAAGTAGACTGATTACATGCCAAATATAACATTATGCATAGAAGAAATAAAATTGTCCAGAGCTACTGAACACTACTTCTACCACTGGACTTCACCAGATTAATTTAATAAATGTTTATTGTATTATATCATTTTAGTTGCAATTATTTTCCATACGAAATTAAGACCAAAGAAAAGTTCACTGATGGAAGGAAAGGGGAGAGGGCCGGGCAGCTAATTAGGAGAACTAAAAGATTTCCTCCAAGGATCAAGCCCTTGGCTGGCTCTGTAATCACTAGTTATGAACACCTGCAGAGCTCACCTCTCTCAAGAGAACTGAACTCTGCCAACCTTACCCAGCTCTACTGGAAGAGTGCTTACAACAAGGGCCGGACGGGCCTGTCTCAGGTCCAGTTCTCATTGCCTTGTTGCTTTGTTTTGTCAGTTTTATGGAGTGGGATGTGTTTGTATTTTTTTTTTACATTCTTAAAGAAACAACCTAAAATATTGAATTGAAATCTATGAGAATAAAGCAAGTCCCCAAAGCAAAATATAAATATATGTATATTTTCTAAATCTCTATTGCACTGACAATGATTTAAAAATGGGAGTTAAAAATATTAAAAATGCAGTGAGGTTGTGGCAAATGCCTAGCCCAGATAGATACAGTGGACACCTATTTTTTGTCTATTCAACACCCCTTATTCTCAGAAGAAAACCCCCTTTTTCTTGGAACTGTTCTTCCTTCCATTCCATCCTGCTATTAACAAAAGAGCTGCCATATTTCCTTACGTCTCTTGGCCACAGCTGATCGATTAAAGGGTGGGATTCTAACTTGGCTTTGACAATAATCCTTCCCCTCCCTCCCCTCTGCTTTTTGACTTTGGACTAAAAGTATCAGGTTACATCTTCTCAAAGTGACTGAAGCTGTAGCTATTAAGCTTATATGTGGTTGATGACAATGGTGACTGATAGAGAAAAAAGAAGTAGATGAAAAATGAGATGCAAAGATAGGAAATAGATCTTCATGGAAATACTACTAATGCAAAAACAAGGCAATTGGCAAGTTGGACACAGTTTTAAAAATTCTCTAAGTCTCAGTTTTCTTGTCTGTAAAGTGAAGGTAATAGTGGTATTTAATTCAAGTAGTTTCTTGGGAATTTCCTGGAGGGGGCTTCCCTGGTAGCTCAGCTGGTAAAGAATCCACCTGCAATGCAGGAGATCCTGGTTCAATCCCTGGGTTGGCAAGATCCCCTGGAGAAGGGAATGACTACCCACTCTAGTATTCTGGCCTGCAGAATTCCGTGGACTGTATAGTCAATGGGGTCTCAAGGAGTCAGACATGACTGAACGACTTTCACTTTCACAGTGTTTAAGACTCCACACTGTGGGTCAGCCTCTGGTTGGGAACTAAGATCCCACAAGCCAAAAAAGAAAAATCAAGTAGTTTTTATGAGGAAACATTATGATAATTCATATAAGTCACTGAATACCAGACTGCCCAACACAGGAAAAGAGCTCAACAAACATCAGCCACTAAGCACCCCTAGGCATTGGGTTAAGAAATGGTAAGTTGCAGGAGTGCAACCCACATTCAAATGACATGATGTGACAAGATTTCTAGCACTGTTCAGTAGAAATATATCCCCCAATGAAATTGACAGCTATCTAAAATTTTAACAGAAGTGCCAAAAAACCCCAAACATAGCAAAATGTGGCCTTTGTTCAGGTCCTAAGGGAAACCCCATAACAGGGTTAATATTAATAGTTTACCCTGAGTGCTAACTGTGGACTAGGCAGGAAGCTAACTGGCTTACCTTTAAAATCATTAATACTTACTACCACTAGATGAGTTAGGTTTTATTCTTACTCCTGTTTTACAGATGAGGTTACTGATGCATAATGTTGAAATACGCCTTCGAGAAGACTAATCACCAAGAGTCTGGTGTTCCCAGTGCCTTGAGGATCATCAGTCAGTGTGTTTAAAAGAAATGGCTATTCCTCACTTTCCACTGTCACCTCTGTCTCTCAGTTTGTCTTGGTTACTGGTCAGTTGCTAAGTCCATGAATGGCCATTCCTGCACTAAGGGGGTTCAGCTCAGACCGGAGAAGCATATGTATTTCACTTGGCTGGGTGACGTTCCTTCTTGCTTTCCCAGTGTGGACATGCTCTCCTGGTTCCACTTTAGCCCTTCACGTTCCTCTGGGCACCACTCCCCTAATTCCATTTGTAAGCATCCCCCTGGAACTGCTTTCTTTCCCAATGGGAAGCCTGTAAGGAACTTCCGGGTACCACCCAAACCATCTCTTTATTTCTACAGTGAAAAAGGTGAAAGAAGCTCAGTCGTGTCCAACTCTTTGTGACCCCATGAACTACACAGTCCACGGAATTTTCCAGGCCAGAATACTGGAGTGGGTAGGCATTTCCTCCTCCAGGGGATCTTCCCAACCCAGGGAAAGAACCCAGGTCTCCCGCATTGCGGGTGGATTCTTTACTAACTGAGCCAGTGTCTGTTAGCTATTTCTACAGTACCTGGGCTAACTTTGTTGGACTTACAGTCTCAGAACAGAACTCTTTCATATATAGGGGACTTACTGTAGGTTTTTTTTTTTTTTTTTAGTCTGTAATTCTTGATTGCCCTTGGTTCCTGAGGCTTTCTGCTTAGTCTCAATTATTGGCTTTGTCCTGACTTGTGGCATTATTATATGCTCTAATTGGGACTGTTTATTTGTCTAGTTCTAGTTACCTGTAATCACAGCTTCCCAGCAAATGTCAGGATCATCTGCCTTTCAAAGCAGCAAATTCTGATTGCCTGTCTCTGCCTTGGCATCCAACATCCTGATTTGTCATTCCATACCCTTGACCTTCTGAAATGTATATTTTTTACTTTTCCAACTACCTTACAGGTTCCAGCTGGAAAATAATGTGCTTCATAGCACAGTTCTTAGTCGATCTGCCTTTAGATAATCTGGAGTGACTGATGAAGATTTTTAGCCCCAATGTCATGAATCAGAATTTCTATGGTATGCCCAAGAAGTATGCATTTTTAACAAGCTACCCTGGTGATTCTTATGCATAAGAGCTTGTTGTTCCTGTTGTTTTTAGTCACTGTCATGTTCAACTCTTTTGAGAATTCATGAACTGTAGCCCCCCAGGCTCCTCTGTCCATGGGATTTCCCAGGTAAGAGTACCCACTCGAGTATTGCCATTTCCTTCTCCAGGGGATCTTCCTGACTCATGGATCGAACCCATGTTTCCTGCATTGGCAGGTGGACTGTTTACCAGTGAGCCCCCAAGGAAGCCCATATAGAACTTAGGACCCATTGTATTAGAAGAGCAAGAAGTCCCAAGTATCATCATCTACTTTTTTTTAATATCCCAGGGGCTTCCAGTTCTGTGCTTAGAACCTGGATGATTCTCAGTAATAGCTAGTTGGATTAAGGAATGAATAAATCTAACTTTAGGAGGAAATCCAGTCATGGGAAATCTTCCCTGCTCTAAGGAAATTACTTGCAATTTTCACTAAATGTGCCCATAATACCAACTTCAATTAATATAATCCTCATTCCTTCATGAGCCAAATGCTTAGATCTCTTTTGGATTTTGCTTCTTCCCAAAACAATGTAATTTAAACTACTTTGGTAGTGATGAAATATCACATCAAATTGGTTCAAAATTCTCAAGGTGTTCTATAATTCAATTTAGACCTTCTCCTGGGTAGAAGCTAGATATTTCCTCCAACTATAACTGGAAGAAAATACCAAAGTGATTTTATAAGCTGGGTAAATATTGTTATGCTGCTGCTGCTGCTAAGTCACTTCAGTCGTGTCCGACTCTGTGTGACCGCATAGACATCAGCCCACCAGGCTTCCCCGTCCCTGGGATTCTCCAGGCAACAACACTGGAGTGGGTTGCCATTTCCTTCTCCAATGCATGAAAGTGAAAAGTGAAAGGGAATTTGCTTGGTTGTGTCCGACTCTTTGCAACCCCATGGACTGCAGCCTACCAGGCTCCTCCATCCATGGGATTTTCCAGGCAAGAGTACTGGAGTGGGGTGCCATTGCCTTCTCCCATTATTGTATAATTGGTCCAAATAACATACCAGAAAAAGTCACAGAAACAAGAACTCAATTTTCCATTTCTTTGGTTCCTGAGCTCATCTACTTTCTATTACACTATGTTGCTTCCTCACTTTTTTTTGCCACTTCTTAAAGAGCTTCCAACACTCCCTGTAGGATGCGGATCTTGCCCTTGGCCATGTGATGATATGCCTACTCTGAACTGGTATTACCCAGGAGTTCCCGAGCAATAAGATGCTCTGTTGATGCCCTGTCACTCAACCACTCTCCTTTTTTCCCTCCGTCAGCTCCCCTTCATGCCAGTCTTTCCTAAGCTGAGGCACCAGAGCACCACTTGCAGAATCAAAGTAATAATGGGTCTTCTTCAACAACTTCCATATGTCTTATTATGAATCAGATGAAATGATTTAGGAATCAGATATAAACAGGTTTGGCTGCATATAATGGCTAAACAAAAAGTGTTTTATTTTTCTCATATAACAAGAAGTCCAGAGGTAGGTGTTCGTACAAGATGTTGAAATTATTTCAGAGGTAATGTCTCTGCAATTTTGGCCTTTCCCTCCCTTGTGATGGCAAGACAGCCATTATATCTCCAACTATTAATCCAGATTCAAACTGAAGGAAGGAGGGAGGAGCAGTGTGCTTCTCCATGCTTACCAAGACTGAAATCTTTCCCAGAACGCATCTCACTATACACACCCAGAAGAAATCACCTAAGACCATGTTGAACAGAATGGGTCACAAGCCCCCATGTTTTTCCCCAACCAGCTATTTAAAAGGCAGAGAAAACCCTTGAAAATCAACTAATATAATCTAACACATCAGCAGGCTAAAGAAAAAAAGATCACGTGATCATATCAATAGGTTCAGAAAAAGCATTTGACAAAATCCAACACTCATTCATGATAAAAACTCGCAACTTGGAATAGAGGGAAACTTCTTCAAGTGAATAAAGACCATCATCTATGAAAAAACCCACAGCTAACATTATACTTAATGGTTAGAAGCTTTCCTGTTAAGATCAGGAACAAGGCAAGGATGTTCCCTTTCACCAATTCTTTTTGACTTCATACTAAAAGTCCTAGCTAATGCAATAAGACCAAAAAAGAAAAAACAGGGAGGAGGAGGAGATATATGGGTTGGAAAGGAAGAAATAAAGCTGTCTTTCTTTGCAGATGACATGATTATGTAGAAAATCTGAATGAATCAACAAAAAAGACTCCTGGAACTAATAAAAGATTATAATAAGATTTCAGTAGGTTCATATATCAGAGAAGGCAATGGCATCCCCTCCAGTACTCTTGCCTGGAAAATCCCATGGATGGAGGAGCCTGGTGGGCTGCAGTCCATGGGGTCGCTAAAAGTAGGACACGACTGAGCGACTTCACTTTCACTTTTCACTTTCATGCATTGGAGAAGGAAATGGCAAGCCACTCCAGTTTTCTTGCCTGGAGAATCCCAGGGACAGGGGAGCCTGGTGGGCTGCCGCCTAGGGGGTCGCACAGAGTCGGACACGACTGAAGCAACTTAGCATACACCTATTAGAAGGGCCAAAACCCTAAACAGTTGACAACACCAAATGCTGACAAGGATGTGGAGTCAGAGGAACTCTCATTCACTGCTGGTGGGAATGCAAAATGGTTCGGGCACTTTAGAAGAAAGTTTGGCAATGTCTTTCAAAACTAAACTAATGTTTTTATCACGCAATCCAGAAATCATGCTCCTTGGTATTTACTCAAATGAACTGAAAAATTATATCCAACCAAAAACCCAACAAATGTTTATAGGAGCTTTATTTATAATTGTCAAAACTTAGAAGCAACCAAAATGAATGTGTAAACAAATTGTGGTACATCCAGGCAATGGAATATTACTCAGTAATCAAAAAAAATGAATTATCAAGCCATGAAAAGACATAGAGGACATTTAAATGAAAATTACTAAATGAAATAAGCCTATCTGAAGAGGTTATATACTGTATGATTCTAACTGTATGTATTGTGGAAAAAAGGCAAAACTATGGAGACAGTAAAAAGATCAGTGGTGCCATGGGTAGGGGGTAGGGGACAGAGAGACAAAGGGGCAGAGCACAGAGAACTGTCAGGGCAATAAAAGTACTGTGTATGACACTACACTGCTGGATGCATGTTGTACCTTTGTCCAGATAAATAGAATGTTCTACACCAAGCATGAACCCTACAGTAAACTGTGAACTTTGAGTGATAATGATGTGTCAGTGTAGGTTCAGCAACTGTAACAAATGGTATGGGATGTCAATAGTCTGGGAGGCTTACGGGTGTGGGGCTCAGGGGGGTATATGTCAAGTCTCTGTATCTTCTGCTCAGTTTTGCTGTGAATCTAAAACTCTTCAAAAACAAAGTTTATTTTTTTGAAAGGCGGAGAAAGAGGAAATAGGATTGTCATTACTGACTTAGATCAATCATTATGATTTGCCTGAGACTGGGGACACTGATGCTCTGAACTAAATTGAAGTTTTGTTAGCAAGGAAGAAGAGGAGAAATCTCCTCTTTGATGAATTTCCTGGGTAAGAATATTCTTCCTTACATCACTGTCATCCTTGTTGTATATACTGCATATCTGTTGTGTAACTAACAGTGTCTACCATACAGGTGTTTCCCCATGATTTCCAGTCTTGGCACTTAAAGGACAGCCAAGGGGCCTGGCCTCCCTGCCACCTGATCTGACAGCCTCTCTCTCTGCTTCATTCTCTTGTGAGTTAAGGGTTCTTGTTTACAAAATGGGCAGCAAGGGTTCCAGGTGCACCCTGTGGTCATGAGACTGCAGCCATGGGCCAGAGCTGTGGGTCAGGGAGTTCAATAGAAGACTTTGTCCTTCACAGCACTGGAGCATAAAAACGTGTTCTTATTTTTGTTTGAATGAAATCTTTAAAAGGGAAGTGTAAACAAATGAGTTGGATACCATCAGAATTGCTTGCCTGAATCTAGAATGAGGGCGGGAGAAGTTCCCCTAAAACTCTTCTGGAAAAGTTAAAAACCCCTGGCTGGAACCAAAGGCCTATCAGAGCTGCCTTTTAAACACGGCTCGCATGGCCTGAGGGAATTAAAAAGGATGCTATTCTGCCCTCTGGTAGTTAAAGAATGGCCAGCAATGTTGTTGGAATAGACTTATGCATATTAAAATGTTCATGTATGTGAATAATGTTCTGCTGAAGCCAGAACTTAAGTCAAAAATCCTTTAAAAGGAAAGAACTGTTAACATTAATTAATTAGAGTTGATGTTTACACCCTTATTATAACAAAGCCTGGCTGCTTGTGTAAACCAAAGTCTTTTAAGTTTATTACAGCAATCAGAGTAATGTGTTGAGATTTCATGTGTGTATGTGTGTGTGAATAATGCAAATCTTGACATTCCTCAGCCGAGTACTCTTTTTATGCAGTGCTTTCACAAATAGCAATTTTCACAAGAGCAGAGTATTTCTCTTCAATAAAGAATCCCAAACAGAACTCTAATCAATGGCAGAACTAAATCCCTTCTTTATTTGATATTACCCTAAGTTCAGGCCTTAACCTCTAGGCAAATTGCCAACATCCGCTGGATCATGGAAAAAGCAAGAGAGTTCCAGAAAAACATCTATTTCTGCTTTATTGACTATGCCAAAGCCTTGGACTGTGTGGATCACAATAAACTGTGGAAAATTTTGAAAGAGTTGGGAATACCAGACCACCTGACCTGCCTCTTGAGAAATCTGTATGCAGGTCAGGAAGCAACAGTTAGAACGGGACATGGAACAACAGACTGGTTCCAAATAGGAAAAGGAGTACGTCAAGGCTGTATATTATCACCCTGCTTATTTAACTTCTATGCAGAGTACATCATGAGAAACGCTGGACTGGAAGAAACACAAGCTGGAATCAAGATTGCTGGGAGAAATATCAATAACCTCAGATATGGAGATGATACCACTCTTATGGCAGAAAGTGAAGACTAACTAAAAAGCCTCTTGATGAAAGTGAACATGGAGAGTGAAAAAGTTGGCTTAAAGCTCAACATTCAGAAAACGAAGATCATGGCATCCGGTCCCATCACTTCATGGGAAATAGATGGGGAAACAGTGGAAACAGTGTCAGACTTTATTTTTCTGGGCTCCAAAATCACAGCATATGGTGATTGCAGCCATGAAATTAAAAGACGCTTACTCCTTGGAAGGAAAGTTATGACCAACCTAGATAGCATATTCAAAAGCAGAGACATTACTTTGCCAACAAAGGTCTGTCTAGTCAAGGCTATGGTTTTTCCTGTGGTCATGTAAGGATGTGAGAGTTGGACTGTGAAGAAGGCTGAGCGCCGAAGAATTGATGCTTTTGAACTGTGGTGTTGGAGAAGACTCTTGAGAGTCCCTTGGACTGCAAGGAGATCCAACCAGTCCATTCTGAAGGAGATCAGCCCTGGGATTTCTTTGGAAGGAATGATGCTAAAGCTGAAACTCCAGTACTTTGGCCACCTGATGCAAAGAGTTGACTCATTGGAAAAGACTCTGATGCTGGGAGGGATTGGGGGCAGGAGAAGAAGGGGACGACAGAGGATGAGATGGGTGGATGGCATCACTGACTCGATGGATGTGAGTCTGGGTGAACTCCGGGAGTTGGTGATAGACAGGGAGGCCTGGTGTGCTGCGATTCATGGGGTCGCGAAGAGTCGGACACGACTGAGCGACCGAACTGAACTGAACTGAAACCAATATGTAAACTGACATTGTTGCCTCCTATCCATGGCAGATAATGGACCATCAAAAACTGTAAACTAGAGTATGATGTGCTCTCCCTATGCCCCACTTCCATTTTCCACTCTCCTAGTTTCTTGATTTCCTCATGCCTTAAAAAAAAATCCAAATGGAATTAAAGCCATTCTAGAAATATCCTCTTTGGTAGTATGTCCTAATTATGATTTTTTGGGGGGGATATAAATATGTTTTCTCACAATGTATTGTCATCATTAACATATTTATTGATTGTAATGAGAGTAAATTTCTTAAAAAAACAAAAAAGAGAGTAAGATTACATATGTGCTGCTGTCAGAGGAGTTCCTTGCAGCATGGTTTAATTTGTTCATTTATCCCACAGACATGGACTGAATGCTTATTACGTCTCAGGCATTCCAGGAGCTGAACCCTTATTCTCAGAAGTTCACCAAGCAGTAGAAGAGATAAACTTGTAAGTACTATGGCCTGGTGCACTTGTCATGACAAGATCTACATAGCACAGTATGCTCACCCTGAAGCCGGATAAGTATGCCCCTGTAGGACATGTGATTTGAACTGAATTTTGAAGGCTGTTTAGCAAAGCCCTCCTCCTGGTGGGGATTTTGAACTAGAGATCTAGTTCTCAGGTGGTAGGAGAGCTCACCTGAATGCCAGTTCTAGTGGGAAGTGCCAAACTTATTAGAGAAACAGGAACTCAGAATGAGGCAAAAATGGTTAACTTCACATAACATGTGACAATTCAACCATCCAAAAAAGATCATGTCCTCCAATCACTCATTCAACAAAAGTTTGAGTTTCAACTATGTTTACAGAGGTGTAATATTTTCTGGAAATATAGCATTGAACAAAATTGATATAATCTTTGCCCTGGTGGAACTTATAATGAGGAGGAAAATATTAAAGACCTGGAGAGATCTCCTATGAAAAAACTGGTTATGGAATAGTATATATGGTATAATCTCAATTTTGTTATATATTAAAAAGACTGAAGGATTATTTTAATGGTTAGCTTTTGCTACATAACAAACTATAAAACTTGGTGTTTTGTTGTAAATATCAACCATATATTCAGTTGAGAATTTGGTGGGTTTGCACACTGGGCTGGGTTTAGCTGATGGTTCTTATGCTTCTCTCAATTGGATTCACAAACATGTGTGCTCAGCTACCACTCATCTGGGCAGCTCTGCTTCTGGGGATTGACTGAGTGTTGTCTAATATGACAGGACCATGGGGCACATATCTCGTGTCATTCAGAAGGCTAGCATAGACTCATTTACAAGGTAGCAGTATATTCCAAAAGCAGCAGGAGAGGCAAGCACAATGATAAACATTTTCAAAGTCTTTGTTTGTGATCCACTTGCTATTGTCCCATTGGCCAAGCCCAGAGTTAGTGGTAAGAGAGGAATTCCCTAGTGGTGAAGACCGTAAAGAATCTGCCTTCAATGTACAAGATCCAGGTTCAAGCCCTGGGTCAGGAAGATTCCCTGAAGAAGGGAATGGCAACCCACTCCAGTATTCTTGCCTGGAAAATTCCATGGACAGAGGAGCCTGGTGGATCTACAGTCCATGGGATTGCAAAGAGTTGAACAGGACAGAGCAACTCTCTCTCTCTCTCAAACACACACACACACACACACACGCACACACAAACACGGTTATAGGAAAGTATGAGCAAATTTGTGGTCCCTGTTGCAACAAGTTACCTCAGATGCATGTCAAAAAGTTGGGGGTGGTTGTCTGAGTAGTAGGATTATAGTTTATGGTATCTTCTCTACTTCTCCTTTCATTTTTTTTAGGTTTCTTTTGGTAATCACATAGAACTTTTATAATAAGAAATTGGAACAATAAATAAGGAGAGGCTTAAAGCCCAGTGGTATGGCCTAGGGTAGAAAGAAGGAATCAGGAGAAGGAATTCAGGAGCCTATTATCAGATCCTGTGGGTGCTAGTTCAGTTCAGTTACTCAGTCGTGTCCGACTCTTCACGACCCCATGAATCGCAGCATGCCAGGCCTCCCTGTCTATCACCAACTCCCAGAGTTCACTAAGACTCATGTCCATCGAGTCAGTGATGCCATCCACCCATCTCATCCTCTGTCGTCCCCTTCTCCTCCTGCCCCCAATCCCTCCCAGCATCACAGTCTTTTCCAATGAGTCAACTCTTCGCATCAGGTGGCCAAAGTACTGGAGTTTCAGCTTTAGCATCATTCCTTCCAAAGAAATCCCAGGGCTGATCTCCTTCAGAATGGACTGGTTGGATCTCCTTGCAGTCCAAGGGACTCTCTAGAGTCTTCTCCAACACCACAGTTCAAAAGCATCAATTCTTCGGCACTCAGCCTTCTTCACAGTCCAACTCTCACATCCTTACATGACCACAGGAAAAACCATAGCTTTGACTAGATGGACCTTTGTTGGCAAAGTAATGTCTCTGCTTTTGAATATGCTATCTAGGTTGGTCATAACTTTCCTTCCAAGGAGTAAGCGTCTTTTAATTTCATGGCTGCAGTCACCATCTGCTGTGATTTTGGAGCCCCAAAAAATAAAGTCTGACACTGTTTCCACTGTTTCCCCATCTATTTCCCATGAAGTGATGGGACCGGATGCCATGATCTTCGTTTTCTGAATGTTGAGCTCTAAGCCAACTTTTTCACTCTCCACTTTCACTTTCATCAAGAGGCTTTTGAGTTCCTCTTCACTTTCTGCCATAAGGGTGGTATCATCTGTATAGCTGAGGTTATTGATATTTCTCTCAGCAATCTTGATTCCAGCTTGTGTTTTTTCCAGTCCAGCATTTCTCATGATGTACTCTGCATATAAGTTAAATAAGCAGGGGGACAATATACAGCCTTGACGTACTCCTTTTCCTATTTGGAAACAGTCTGTTGTTCCATGTCCAGTTCTAACTGTTGCTTCCTGACCTGCATACAGATTTCTCAAGAGGCAGGTCAGGTGGTCTGGTATTCCCATCTCTGTCAGAATTTTCCACAGTTTATTGTGATCCACACAGTCCAAGGCTTTGGCATAGTCAATAAAGCAGAAATAGATGTTTTTCTGGAACTCTCTTGCTTTTTCCATGATCCAGCAGATGTTGGCAATGTGATCTCTGGTTCCTCTTTTCTAAAACCAGCTTGAACATCAGGAAGTTCATGGTTCACGTATTGCTGAAGCCTGGCTTGGAGAATTTTGAGCATTACTTTACTAGCATGTGAGACGAGTGCAATTGTGCAGTAGTTTGAGCATTCTTTGGCATTGCCTTTCTTTGGGATTGGAATGAAAACTGACCTTTTCCAGTCCTATGGCCACTGCTGAGTTTTCCAAATGTGCTGGCATATTGAGTGCAGCACTTTCACAGCATCATCTTTTAGGATTTGAAATAGCTCAACTGGAGTTCCATCACCTCCACTAGCTTTGTTCGTAGTGATGCTTTCTAAGGTCCACTTGACTTCACATTCCAGGATGTCTGGCTCTAGATGAGTGATCACACGATTGTGATTATCTGGGTCGTGAAGCTCTTTTCTGTACAGTCCTTCTGTGTATTCTTGCCAGCTCTTCTTAATATTTTCTGCTTCTGTTAGGTCCATACCATTTCTGTCCTTTATCAAGCCCATCTTTGCATGAAATGTCCCCTTGGTATCTCTAATTTTCTTGAAGAGATCCCTAGTCTTTCCCATTCTGTTGTTTTCCTCTATTTTTTTGCATTGTTCACCGAGGAAGGCTTTCATATCTCTCCTTGCTATTCTTTGGAACTCTGCATTCAGATGCTTATATCTTTCCTTTTCTCCTTTGCTTTTCGCTTCTCTTCTTTTCACAGCTATTTGTAAGACCTCCCCAGACAGCCATTTTGCTTTTTTGCATTTCTTTTCCATGGGGATGGTCTTGATCCCTGTCTCCTGTAGAACGTCATGAACCTCAGTCCATAGTTCATCAGGCACTCTGTCTATCAGATCTAGGCCTTTAAATCTATTTCTCACTTCCACTGTATAATCATAAGGGATTTGATTTAGGTCATACCTGAATGGTTTAGTGGTTTTCCCTACTTTCTTCAATTTAAGTCTGAATTTGCTAATAAGGAGTTCATGGTCTGAGCCACAGTCCTGCAACTCAGAGCACAGTGAAAGCTCCTAGTGTTAGCCCTGCACTACCGCATCCTGCCTCCTAGAAGTCTATCACACTACACCATGCCTGGCTGAGCTGGGGAAGAGAGGCCTTGCAAGCCCAACTTGCATTTGGGCTCAGAAATAAACTAGGTTATGTACTGTCTGCATATATAAGAAATTAGAAGATCTAGTTTGGGGTGCAGGAGCAAGCCAAGGCAGGAAGAATAATGATGGAGGGAGCCCCCTTAGGCAAATCTGAACCTCTTATTGGAGTGGGATGAACTTGGGAAAGAAAGAAAGAAATTCTAAGTCTCTTTGATAATCCTGGAATTAGATATTAGAGTGTCACATGCTCAAACATCATTATATTCAAATTCTTCATTACTGAACAGTTCCAGAGAAGTGGTAGGATTTGACAGGGCCACTGACATCTTGTGGCAGAGGCAGAACTAGGGCCCAAGCCTTCTGAGAGCAGTCTGGTGTTTTCTGCTTGCTGCACTGCTGCTAGAGGGCAGGCTAGTCCATTTGTGAACAAAGGAATGTTGACTGCCTTCCTCTTCCCCTTCCCTTTCTCTCTCTCTTCCTCCCTCCATCTCTCTCTCTCTCTCTCACACACACACATACACATAGACTTTGGATATTAAGATGATCCCAGTGTTACAATTAATCAAAGTCACCATTTCTCTTGCTATGCCCTTAAACCTGTACCTGGAACTTGTGAGCTAAAATGCACTAAGCAAGTACTTTTTAAAAGACTTACAGTTAATGAGCACTTGAAAAATACAGGCTGATTTGCCAAGTCAACAATGGTCTTGGGCCTGAGGTTTGCCAAGGGGATAATTATCTGCTGCATTGATGGAACTTTCTTGGCTTTTCTTGACTTGAGCCTATTAGTGTGCCCAAGACTGTTACCTTGAAAGGAGCATAAAAGAGAAGGTATCATTGGTGCAATGGATGTCTTGTTATTTATTAAGTCTGATGCTCTTCCTTTTTGTGATGGTCAAAACCAGATATTTTGTCATTAAAAGGATATACACAATTGCTTCACAAACATGAATGTGGGTTATAGCATCTATCTAAATATATACAGGCTAAGGGTATGAGATGAAAGGAATAAGAAAAGGAGGGAGAGATGGAAGAGCTACCCAACAGGTCATACCATGTTCATGATCCCTACATTTCTAGCAACTAATGAATCTTTGATAAGTGAGCCTCTACTCCAAATATAAGGCATTTGGTTGAAATATGTTTGGCTTTCAACTCAATATTGCATGAGGTTTCAAGATCTCTAACCAACCCTCTATTTTTTACATAGTGCAGCTTTGAAAACAGGTGAGGCTGCCCACCCCTAGGATCTTATACACCTGCATGGCCCTGAAAGGAAAGGAAAAGGAAAGGAAAGTGAAGTCGCTCAGTCGTGTCCGACTCTTTGCGACCCCATAGACTGTAGCCTATCAGGCTCCTCCATCCATGGGATTTTCCAGGGAAGAGTGCTGGAGTGGATTGCCATTTCCTTCTCCAGGGGATCTTCCCAACCCAGGAATTGAAGCCGGGTCTCCCGCAGTTCAGGCAGATGCTTTACTGTTTGAGCCACCAGGGAAGCATGACCCTGAACTACATCTAAAGCTCTGGCGAATGGGTAGAACCATGATCTGTAAGCTCCTGCTTTTTTTTTTTAAACTTAGCTCTCCTCTGATTACAAACAGGGCCACAGAGTGAGAGGATCACAGATTTGGGAAACCATCCAAATCCCAACTTCAGCACTTCCTTTGGTATTATGCCTGTTCAGAGTTCTTCTGAATCAGTCCAGAATATTCATTGGAAGGACTGATATTGAAGCTGAAACTCCAATACTTTGGCCACCTTATGGGAAGAACTGACTCATTGGGGAAAAAACCTGATGCTGGGAAAGACTGAAGGAGGAAAAGGGGACAACAGGGGATGAGATGGTTAGATGACATCACCGACTGGAGTTGGTGACGGAAAGGGAAGCCTGGCATGCTACAGTCTAGGGGTGGCAAAGAGTTGGACATGACTGAGCAACTGAACTGACTGGCTGAACTGAGAACTCTTCTGATTCAGACAGACAGATACCTCAGGGGAGAATAATCTACTCTAGGGACACTCCTGAATCCACTCTACACACAAGTAGTTAAAAACATAATTTCAATGATTTATTAACAATACTTATGAAAATCTACTCTAAGCCGAGTTTCTGGGGTTACAGAATTAAGTAAAGTAAGTCTCCCTCCTCTAGGAAGGCCACAGCCTGAAAAGGGAGACACATCTGTAGAGAAACAATTATAGCCTTCTGTCCTAAGCACATTCATCAGACAAACTGAGTGGCGGGTGCCAGTAATGGCACAGAGGGACAGGGATGCACATCCTCTGGGGCAGAGATGCTCAAGGAAGGCTGTTGACTCCTCCTTTCAGGAGTACAGGCCTAGCAGATCTGTCAAGGAGCCATATGAGTTACCAAGGTACATGAGATTGGAGAAGATTTAGGCTGAAACATGTCTTTAGAAACCATACTCATCTATCTTTCTACATTCAGTTGAGACTGCATTTATAACCCATTCTCTGCAAACAAGGAAGGCTACATAATTTGTGGAACCCCTTGTTCAAAAAAAATAGGGAAAAAAAGTGGTGTCATATGTACTAAAATATAAAGGTTTTTTCCTTTCTTCTCTGACCTCTCTCTTGATTTGTGATCATTTTTATTTGCTATTTCATGTTGTTCTAAGTAAAAAAAGAGTTTTTAAAAATTACTAGCATGAATTTTACAACTCTTTATATTCTTCAATGCCAGTTTTAAACATAAGAGCCCTAACTTGTATGTGAAATCACAGAATTCTTATTCCATAGTGTATGTATGCAGATGCAATTAATTCTTACCAGAACACTAGAAAAGCTTCACAAGACAAACTCAACTGTTTTTATTTCACTTCATGATATGGGCATATTCTACCAACATTCCACTCTGGCTTACCTGTGAATGAGGAAGAACAGAAAGGAAAAGTGCCCATCAGTTGTCTTAGCCTTGCCTTGCCTTTGATTTCATCATTTTCAGTGTGAGTGGCTGGGAAGTAATACGAATGAGAAAGAATATGATCAGGCTCCTTGGCTTTCAGGCATTTGAAACAAATTCCAGTTTGAACAGAAAGCATGGCCTCTTGGGTTGTCAGCACCTCCACTTACTCAGTTGAGGATGTAACACTTGCTTGTTTGGAGTCTTGCTGCGGGTTCACCTAAATTCTGTGTCCATGGAGCGTTGGGAACACCCGATGCAAACGGGGTGTGAAGGAACAGTAGATGTATTTGTTGTGCGTATCTTCTCTGCTCGTGTACGTGCTCCATGGTCCTGTCAGACCTCATTTAGAAAACACAAATTCAAAGACAAAATCACTGATACTTTCATGATACCAGCAGACTATCATACCATCTCTGTATACAAAAAAGGCTAAACCTATGTTTAGGATTAAGAAAGCTGTGTTGAATTACTACATTTCATGATTTTATGATTTGCCACCATTGCAGCTTCTAGATAAACTTTCTGTGTTTATCTATCTTGATACATTCATAATCTTGGTTCACAATCATTCCTCAAAAATACTACAGTGTTATTACAGTCATCATTTACACCAGGATATCTTCCTCTACACAGAAAAGGGCAACTTAATCAATGTGGTCTTTCTTCACCTAAGGGTTCACAATCTAACATAGGCCACAAAGACAGGAAGAGATGAAATAAGTACACAGACAATAGTTTAATACTGGACAAAATCTCTCATTAATAAGTTATTTACTTTATGTAATCTCAGAGGGATGAGTTTTTCAGTTGTACAGAAAAGAACATGCCATTAAGACTGCATATTTAGAGGTCAGTGTACATATCTTATTTACACACAAAGGGTTATTCATAAAATTCTGCAGTGAGAGAGTGTTGGTAATAAGTTTTCTGTGCCTGTAACATGAAATGCTTTACTATTCACTTTTTGTTTTTTGTTTTCATTTGTTTTGTTTGGTTTCTTTTTAAGCAGACTTTTTTTTTTAATTGAAGTATAGTTAATTATAATGTATTAATTTCAGGTATATAGCTAAGTGATTCAGTTGCATGTGTATAAAACTGAATATATATGTGTATATATATGTTCTTTTCCATTATGTTATTACAGATAGTGAATGTAAGTCCTTGTGCTATACAGTAGGTCCTTGTTGTTTATTTTATATACAGTAGCTTTGTATCTGTTAATCCCAAGCTCCTAATTTGTCCCATCCCCCCACCTTTCCCCTTTGGTAACCACAAATTTGTTTTCTATGTCTGTGAGTCTATTTCTGTTTTGTAAATAAGGTCGTTTGTATCATACTCCAGATTGGGCTTCCCTCATAGCTCAGTTGGTAAAGAATCTGCCTGCAAAGCAGGAGACCCCAGTTCGATTCCTGGGTTGGAAGATCTGCTGGAGAAGGGATAGGCTACCCTCTACAGTATTATTGGGCTTCCCTTGTGGCTCAGCTGGTAAAGAATCCACCTACAATGCAGGAGACCTGGGTTCGATCCCTGGGTTGGGAAGATCCCCTGGAGAAGGGAAAGGCTACCCACTCCGGTATTCTGGCCTGGATGGTATAGTCCATGGGGTTGCAAAGAGTCGGACATGACTGAGCGACTTGCACTTCACTTTCACTTCAGATTCTACATATAAGTGATATCATATGATATTTACCTTTCTCTGTCTGACTTAACTTCACTCAGTATGATAATCTCTAGGTCCATCCATGTTAATGCAAATGGCATTATTTCATTCTTTTTTATGGCTGAGTAGTATTCTATTGTATATATGTGTGTGTGTGTGTGTGTGTGTGTGTGTATACCACATCTTTTTCATCCATTCATCTGTCAATAGATATTTAGATTGCTTCCATGTCTTGGTGGTTTAGTTGCTAAGTTGTATCTGACGCTTGCAACCCCATGGACTGTAGCCTGCCAGGCTCCTCTGTCCATGGGATTCTCTAGGCAAGAATACTGCAGTGGGTTACCATTTCCTTCTCCAGGGGATCTTCCTGACCCAGGAATCGAACCCAGGTCTCCAGTGCTACTATGAACATTGGGGTGCATATATCTTTATGAATTAGAGATTTTATCTTTTCTGGATATATGCCTAGGAGTAGGATTGTTGAATCATATAGTAACTCTATTTTTAGTTTTTAAGGAAACTCCATACTGTTTTTCATCATGGCTGTACCAACTTACATTCCTACCAACAATGTAGGAGGGTTCCCTTCTCTCCATACCCTCTCCTGCATGTATTAGTTGTAGACTTTTTGATGATGGCCATTCTGACTGGTGACTCATTGTGGTTTTGATTTGCATTTCTCTAATAATTAGTGTTGTTGAGCATCTTTTCCTGTGCCTGTTGGCCATATGTATGCAAATAGACTTCATTCTTAATAGTAGTTTTAGATTTACAGAAAAATTGGACACAAAATACAGACTTCCCATGTCTGTACATGGGAAATACATGGCTTTCCTCCCCCACACGCTATTTTTTAAAAATTATTTTTCACAGCATCCTTAGAAAATAGATGAACCTCTAAATCCCTGTACTATTTTTAGGAAATTATGGCACAGAGTTTTACTGCTTTAGACTGAAGGTACCCTAAAAATCAAGTTGGTATTTCCTAAGCTTCAGCCAATCAAGTTCCACCACACAGATTCAGTGATATTCATATTTCATGCCTACTTTATCAGTGTAGTGTTTTTCTTTAAACCTATTCACATTTTTACTTAAATACATTTGTTTTTTAAAAACTCATTAAAAAAAAAACTCATTGAATTATACACTTTAAATATGTGCAGTTTACTGTATATAACTGTAACACAATAAATTCAACAGTAAAGAGAGAAGATAATATTCCAATCATTTTCTTTCAAAAATTATATTATTAGAGTTATTAATTAGTGATGACTACTTAGTTGTTAAACCTTCAATGTATTTTTTTTAAATTTAAATTTATTTATTTAATTAATTAATTAATTAATTTATTTATTTTTTTAAAGAGTGAGCTACATCTCATGTGACAAGAGAAAAACTCTTCTTTAGTTATCCTCCTCCTTGTCCTTTTTTTTTTTTTTTTTAATCTTTCTTTAATTTACAGGTATACATGTGTTCCCCATGCTGAACCCTCCTCCCTCCTCCCTCCCCATACCATCCCTCTGGGTCGTCCCAGGGCACTAGCCCCAAGCATCCAGTATCGTGCATTGAACCTGGACTGGCATCTCGTTTCATACATGATATTTTACATGTTTCAATGCCATTCTCCCAAATCTTCCCACCCTCTCCCTCTCCCACAGAGTCCATAAGACTGTTCTATACATCAGTGTCTCTTTTGCTGTCTCGTATACAGGGTTATCATTACCATCTTTCTAAATTCCATATATATGCGTTAGTATACTGTATTGGTGTTTTTCCTTCTGGCTTACTTCACTCTGTATAATAGGCTCCAGTTTCATCCACCTCATTAGAACTGATTCAAATCTATTCTTTTTAATGGCTGAGTAATACTCCATTGTGTATATGTACCATAGCTTTCTTATCCATTCATCTGCTGATGGACATCTAGGTTGCTTCCATGTCCTGGCTATTATAAACAGTGCTGCGATGAACATTGGGGTACACGTGTCTCTTTCCCTTCTGGTTTCCTCAGTGTGTATGCCCAGCAGTGGGATTGCTGGATCATAAGGCAGTTCTATTTCCAGTTTTTTAAGGAATCTCCACACTGTTCTCCATAGTGGCTGTACTAGTTTGCATTCCCACCAACAGTGTAAGAATTCTATGTTCTAATTCTTATCTATTAACAACTTTTGTTTGAAAACATAGTCCAGTTCCTCTGGAGAACAGGAGAAAACAGATATTAGTGTGAATCAGGAAATCAAAAGCTATTTTTTAGAAGAATTTAAAAATAATTATCCTCCAAGAAGAAATCTATTCATTTAACTAGAAACTCTGTCTATTCCATAATTATGAAGGCAACTCTAAAAATTGATGTAGAACCATTACAATTAAGAATAAGTCTGCACATGTCTAACATCTCAAATCAATTCACAGAAGTATGCCTGTCTTGGTTAATAATGATTTAGTTCAGCATTCCTAGCAGTTTCCCTTGCTATGATACTACTGATTGATGGTGTCCACAACATCGCTTTTCACCATGGTTATAAGGACCCATTTTAAAGGCTTTGACATAGAAGAGGAAGAGCATGGGTTAGGGCCAATATCCTCAACCACTACCTGTCTTTTCACCTCATTTTCGCCCACTGATGGTAACACCTCATTTATAGACAGAACAACTGAAGCTAGGAAAACCAGCATCTGCCCAATTTCTGCGGTCTGAAGGAGAGCTAGGGTGCCCTCCCTCCTTTCCTAATACTCTTTGAAGTTTACCAGGGGACCTCTCCAACCCTTAAACTGAGATCATCAAGCAGTAGGTCATGGATATTGAGGCAAATAGGAGATTAAAACATAAAGTGGGAATGCTGCTGCTGCTGCTAAGTTGCTTCAGTCATGTCCAACTCTGTGCGACCCCGTAGACGGCAACCCACCAGGCTCCCCAGTCCCTGGGATTCTCCAGGCAAGAACACTGGAGTGGGTTGCCATTTCCTTCTCCGATGCATGAAAGTGAAAAGAGAAAGTCGCTCAGTCGTGTCGGACTCTGTGACCCCATGGACTATACAGTCTATGGAATTCTCCAGGCCAGAATATTGGAATTGGTAGCTCTTTCCTTCTCTAGGGGATCTTCCCAACCCAGGGATTGAACCCAGGTCTCCCACATTGCAGATTCTTTATCAACTGAGACACCAAAGAAGTCCATTTGAGGGCTAGGGCTTCAACAAATGAATGGTAGTGGGGGAAAGGTGACACAAATATTCAATTCATATGTTTTATGGTTTATGGTTATGTTTTATGGTTATTTGCTATTTATAACTGGTGATTTTTAAAGTTCTATTTATTGTAGGTACATACAATTAACCTTTTAAAAAAATCTATTTAACTAAAAAAGTGAAGTGATTTAAAGAAAACTCAAATAAATAATAGTTCTGATGGCATATCTATGTCAAAAATGTGAAAGTTGCATAGGAGTAGCTGCAATTTGAGAACCACTGGCAAAAGTGAACGCAATTGACATTGCATTTGTAATGGTTTCTGCTATGTGTTGAGTATTCTCCCAAGTATTAGACATTTGTGAGGAAGTTATGAAAATCAGACAATTAAAATCCAGACTAACTATAGGTTCTTCTTTCTCGAAAATTTTTTACTGCAAGGGGTATCATAATTTATGTTAGTGAGAAAGCAAATGTCTGTGTTGTTTATTTCCATAAGCACAGACTAGTGAGAAAGAGAAGAAAAGGAAAAGGAGGGAATGTCAATCCTTTGGCAGCATTTCTGTGCTTCTAGAAAGAGGGGCAGGAAGCAAGTCAACCACTGTTGGGCAGAGCGTGCTGGTGGCCCTGGATGTGGAACAGTGGAAAGGAGCCAACTAGGGAAAGGAAGATTAATTGCTTTCTAATTAATGGGAGGACCCTGATGTGAGGAGGGCCAGAACAGAGATGGAGAAAAGAAAAAAGATGTGTTTGCATCTTTCCACTACCCCCAGCATACAAACACTTTAATTTCTTTGCTGTTGTTTCTCAGGGTGGAGGGTAGTTTAGGGAGGGAGAGGAGGTTAGAGAATGACTGGAGAATGCCTGTCATCCTCTGTTTAAGTATTTATCTGGTCAACAAATGTAACAATCATCTTTTATGGACAAAATACAAGTACCAGACCCTGAGACAGCAGAGGGCAGAGAGAAATCGTACTGATATCACAGAACTTGCAGCCAAGTAGAAGAATGGTTGTTAAAAAAATACTGACATATATGAATACATTAAAAAAAAAAAAAACCCTGATGCTATCGGTGAATGAGGGCTTTATCAGGTACTACTTGCTTGCACTTCAAATCCGTCTGTCCTTCCTTCCTAGTCCAGTGACTGCTGTGGTAACCAGTCCCACGTGAGTACAATCTGACTGCCCCTCACCCAGACCCATGCTGCTGGCATCCAGGCTCCAGCCCTGAAGCTTCTTTGACTACTTGGTGTGGCATGACTTTGGGAATCCACTCAGCACTCATAGAGGTGCAACCCAAAGTGTGGCAGAATTAAGATCATGTGGGAGTCACTGCACACATGCCTCTACATTTATGATAGCTTAAAACACGTTTCATAAGGCTCCCCAAAAGCTCCTGTGAGATTGGGCATCCAGTCGTTTGAAACAGTGGCCAACTCCATAACACATTCTTATGTTGTCTCTTCCTCATTCTATGATTCACCTCCCCTCAGTGGTGACCTGTACTGTCTTCTACATTATTATATTTCAGGTATTTTGCCTTTTGGTAGTTAAATAGAGATATTATTTAAAATTAAATTATATAAACATAAATTACATTAAAAACAAAGGTAATAACTACTCAACATTTATCATTGCCTATTTTACTCTATTTTATTCTTATTAATATCTGTGCTCTCAAGGCTATTTACATCATCCTATTTGTTTGATGGAAATACTACAAGGTATGGTATATTGGATTCCTTCCCATGGGTACATCATTCAATGACATTATGTTGTTAATAATAGCTTGATATCAGCCATGAGGAAATATCTATATCACAGAAACAGGCAAAAGCTACAAATTAGGATGTGATTATCCTGTTGATTATTTAGACTTTAGAAAAGTATGGAGAAGATGTTAGTAATGTAGGCTAAACTTAGAAGTGGGTCATGTTTCTATCATGAATGACACACAGAAAATTGTAGTTCTAAATTATGTATCATGCAATTCAGCAAAAAAGTCACTACATAATTTATGAATGAGAAAAGTTGACATACATATTTCTAGTTTTACTTTCATCCTCCTTGTTAGTGTAAATGAATCAGTTTTCATATTGCAATTGTAATTTTTTGTCAGTCTCAAACATAGGTTGGCTATGGTTATAAGATTTTAGCAAAAATCAGTTAAAGCGTTCTGTGAAAATCAGTCCAGTATATGGGATTTTTGCTTCCCAGGTGTCTCAGGAGGTAAAGAATCTGCCTGCAATGTGGGAGACCTGGGTTTGCTCCCTGGGTTGGGAAGATCCCCTGGAGGAGGGCATGGCAACCCACTTCAGGATCTTTAGGGCTTTCCTCATAGCTCAGTTGGTAAAGAATTTGCCTGCAATGCAGGGGACCTGGGTTCAATTCCTGGGTCAGGAAGATCCTCTGGAGAAGGAAATGGCAACCCACTCCAGTGCCTGAAGAATCCCAAGGACAGAGGAGCCTGGCAGGCTGCAGTCCATGGTGTCTCAAGAGTTGGACATGACGTAGTAACTAAACCACCAGCACGCCATTGCTTCTTGTTCATATAGAGGTTTTTATTTTAGACTCTGCTTTGGGAGGAAACAAAAATAAGACCATTGAGATCAAGTATGGCTCTAGAAAGCGTACTCTCAGAATGGAAATTTGAAACTAGATCACTTACCAATAGGATGGCAATTGGCACCCTTTTGCTGGCAGTCTGTTGATGAACTTTGGCATGCAGTAGCATCACAATCACCAAGACTACTTACTACCTGCAGCAATTAGGATGAAATAAAGATGGAAGAAGCAGCATTGGATTATGCGTAACACCTGAGTACTATGTGGCTATGGTAATTAAAAGGATTGTGGAGTTTGAAGTTCTCTTGAGTCTAGCCATTTGCTAGAGCTTTATTAATAGCTTAGAGACCTATAGGTGTAGGAGATTCCAGTGATCAGCGACCTTGCCTGTTTTCAAGATTGCACTATGTTAAAAATAAGAGTATTGTTTGTAGACCTTTAAACCTCATAGCATTGAGCTGCCAGCCAAACCTCTTTCAAGCAAATGCTCTACAGGAGCCAGTGGATACATGGCCAAACTGTTCTTGAGATGCAGTTCCTAAGATTCCCAGAAGGTCCTGGGTGATTCGTCAACTCATTGCCCACAGTGGTGGTCAGCTCAGTCATGCAGCCTGTGTTGGCTCCCCTTCTCTCTTTTACTCCCCTGTCCTCACTCATACAAAGCATTTGTCTCAGGCTCTGAGAATCCCAAGGACAGAGGAACCTGGAAGGCTACAGTCCATGGGGTCACGAAAGAGCTGGACACGACCGAAGCAACTTTGCACACACACACACGCACTGATGCTGGAGGAGAGAAAGCAACGGAGAATACATGAGATGGAGCTGGAGGGTGGGCAGGACCTTGCGTTTCTCTTCACTAGACATTTCTTTGTCACCAGAAAAACTCCAATCCACTAAGCTGCCTCCTTTTTTCTCCTGTATTCCTATACACAATGTCTTGAAAATTAGAATTGCAATGAGAGCCAATCAGTGAAAATGAAGAAATCCTAGTTCATATTTTGGCTCTTTCATTGACTTGAAGTATTATTTTGGACAAATTACAAAAGTTCTAGTAGAAAAGGTATGGAAACAATAAATATCACATGAATAAATGCTCTATGTAAAATACACGGTATTACTATCATCATCACAAGCTATGAAGCACAGGAGGTCAAGTACACAGTCCATGTTTCACAGATAAGTGAAGTAAAAACTGAAAGCATAGTCAACAGCCAAAAAAGACAGTTCCAGGAAGCCTCACCTTCCTCACAGAAAAATCACAGAACTAGTGATAGAATTTGGGAAAAAATATTCACAGAAAAATCACAGAATTAGTGATAGAATTTGGAAAAAAATATTCACCATCCAACATCTTCTCAGAGCTGAAGGAACCCCAGCCCAAGGCTGCTGCTGCTGCTGCTGCTAAGTCGCTTCAGTCGTGTCCGACTCTGCGACCCCCATAGACGGCAGCCCACCAGGCACTGCCATCCCTGTGGTTCTCCAGGCAAGAACACAGGAGTGGGTTGCCATTTCCTTCTCCAATGCATGAAAGTGAAAAGTGCAAGTGAAGTTGCTCAGTCGTGTCTGACTCTTAGTGACCCCATGGACTGCAGCCCACCAGGCTCCTCCATCCATGGGATTTTCCAGGCAAGAGTACTGGAGTGGGGTGCCATTACCTTCTCCGAGCCCAAGGCTAGAAGAAGGGAAAGCCTTTGATGACCTGATATCGATAAAGCCAGAACATGTTACAGGACAAGAATTTACCCCCATGTAATGAAATCTGTCTGTTGCCAGTGATGAATGGGATAAAGGAGAAGATTCAGCATTTGTAATATTCTCTTTAAAGTAGTTCCCACCTACCCAATACATGTTAAGCAATGGGTAATTATGGCCTCCAGCATGGTGGTGTCACTTTATTTTTGAAAACCTGCTTTTCTGGCTCATATTTCAGTAGTAGAAATTCATGTGGCCTGAAATAGGATGACAACAAGTACTATCAGGATGTAGGTCTGTTTCAGAAGCTATTTTGTATCTACTGGGGTATGTAATGCAGTGGATTCAGCCCTGTTCCATAGTCTTTGGTCCCTACCCTGGTAAGCACAGATGATTAGAGAGACTTCAAGAATTTGCCTCATTTTGGGAATTTCCTGGTGGTCCGATGGTTAGAACAGGGTTTTTATTGCCAGGACTTGGGTTTGATCCCTGATTGGGAGAACTAAGATCCTGTAAATCATACACTTCATTTAGACAGCCTTCTACTTCTAAACAAATGCTCACTTATGATGAACAGTTATGAACATAATCTACTTTTGTGATTAACACTGATTAATGATGCTTACTCTTTGGAAGGACAGTTATGACCAACCTAGATAGCATATTCAAAAGCAGAGATATTACTTTGCCAACAAAGGTCCATCTAGTCAAGGCTATGGTTTTTCCTGTGGTCATGTATGGATGTGAGAGTTGGACTGTGAAGAAAGCTGAGTGCCAAAGAATTGATGCTTTTGAACTGTGGTATTGGAGAAGACTCTTGAGAATCCCTTGGACTACAAGGAGGTCCAACTAGTCCATCCTAAAGGAGATCAGTTCTGGGTGTTCATTGGAAGGACTGATGCTAAAGCTGAAACTCCAATACTTTGGCCACCTCATGTGAAGAGTTGTCTCACTGGAAAAGACCCTGATGCTGGGAGGGGTACGGGGCAGGAGGAGAAGGGGACGACAGAGGATGAGATGGCTGGATGGCTTCACCTACTCGATGGACATGAGTTTCAGTAAACTCTGGGAGTTGGTGATGGACAGGGAGGCTTGGCGTGCTGTGATTCATGGGGTCGCAAAGAATCAGACACAACTGAGTGACTGAACTGAACTGAATGTCTATCATATACCTAGAAACCATAGCATAAGCTAGGAAGGAAAATTATGTAAAGGTTTCCAAAGCATTATGCTTTTACATTTTTCCTTCTAGGTTAGAAGAATATAAAAATAGTCCTATACCCCACCAGATACCACAAGATTTTGGACTTTGTTTTCTTTTTAGTTCTCGGCAGTTTGATTCTACTGAGCCTGAGTGTGGATGTCCGTGTCAAATGCTTGTACTATATATACTGAGATGATCTTTTTGGGGTTTGTTAATACAGTGAATAACATATTTTGAATGTTAAATATACATTGCATTCATAATCATGATAATTATTTACTATAACCTTAATAAATTTCTATCTCTATGGTAGAAAAGTGTTTATCACTTTTATGAGATGCCCAAAATGTACTCTTCAAAACATTAGCTCCATGACATGTTAGTGAAAGTTGTGCAAACAGAACAGACTAAATTAGTCTGGCAAATAATAGGCTAAATAGAGGTGACTTATCAGGGGTTTTAGTATCCTAGAGTGAATTTTAAATCTTCAAGAGAAGGGGTATGTTATACATCACTTTCCACGATTTGACCATAGACTATCTTCTCTCGAGATAAGAGTTCCATGAAATACACTCTGGGAAATGCAGCTTTCTATTAGATAGATAGGATTAGATAGATAGATAGGATTTCTATTAGATAGGCAGGATTTTCTATCTGATTTTCTACTTGGACCATGAGCTTGCCAATAGAAACCACCATACTGAACTCATAGTTGTAACATCTATCACCTGCCTGGCATTCTTTTACTTATTCATTCATTTTTTTCAACAAACATTCTTTGAACCCCTTTGTATGCTGGATTCCACGCATGGGGGTAAAGGAGATGAAACATAGTTTCTGCCCTCAAGGAGCTCACATTCAGAAGGAGTCGTTATTAACTGAAAAACTCCAATTAATTGAAGAAACATGCAAGCGAAAGCACACTAGTGGTTTAAACCTAATCACAAGTCAGACACTTCGAGAGGAAAACAGAGACAATTCCTAAAAGGGAACATTTCAAGAATTCCAATTGCTTATGAATTGCCAGACCCCATTTTCCTGCCAGAGTCCGTCACAAAAATACTGAAACTTTCAAAATCCCAAGGAATTAACGAGCAGTACAGTTTTTATACATCATCTATCTGTCTGAATCAGCCCCTTTAATCTGGGCACCCTGCATTCTTTGTCTTGCCCTTTTCCTTCAAGCAATAAAGTGTATAGTCTTGATCTTTTGGCTTTGCCCATGCAGTAATCTTTGCCTTAAATACACTTCTTCTTCCATAATTACTCCTTATCCCTTTGCCTGACCTGTTCATACCAAGCCTTCAAGACTCAGGTCAGGATTGACTAGAAGCCCTTGGTAAGGTGCTCTTCCCATGTTCCTTCTACTATTTCTTCACACTGAACTGAAATTACCTGTCTTTTTGTTTCTCTCAGGCTAGTTTTTGGGCTTCCCCAGTCAAAGACCATTTTACTAGCATGGAGTCCGGTATTCAGGAAGTGGCCAATAAATGCTCGTGGAGTCCAATCAAATTAACTCAGCAGAAGTTCTTATTACTCTCACCAAGTTCCTAAGAAACTTCAGAAAAATAATTACAGAAGCTCAGCATCCTCTGAACACAATATTTACTCAGAATTAAACTGTGTTGTTGGTAGGGTGGCTGGGTACTCCTGAGAGGGGTAATTACTAACATCCTGACTGTGCTGTCCAATATGATAGTTCCTAGTCATATGTGGCTGTTTAAAATGTAAATAAAAATAAATAAATTTAAATAAAAATTAAAATTTAAAGTCACTCCAGGTACAATTTAAAAACTCGATAGTAACTAGTGGCTATTGAATAGACAGCTCAAAATAAACATTTCCATCAATGCAGAATGTTTGGGGGCAACAGTGATCTAATCTATAAGACCCAAAGAAAATAAAGAACACAACTTTCAGTAACTATTTAGGAAACAATTCAAGATTGTTTTGTAGACCTAATGCCCAATGTTGATTTTCAAAGGGTATTTTAGAAATTCATTTGTGGCTTCATGAACAGCCCAGGTGCTGAAGCTAGTTTTAGGACATAATGAAAAGCCTAAGGATTATGTTTATAAAACATTGAACCAAGATGACTGTGGGACAAATTTAAATTGTTCCTAAGGCAATAACTTGGGGACTTGTTTACTTAAGCATACTCTGTAACCAAGTATAATTGACGGCACTCCACATCTTTGTTTCTGGTGTCCAAAATTTGAAATTTCATAAATTCACTTAAGAAGCAATTTACAATTCTTGTGGGCTCCTTAAAGTGCCTGTCATATAGAAGGCACTTAAATACATGTTTGTTGAATGAAGACTTTTGGGGAAACAATCCTGATTCATACATCCAGATGTTCCTTGGAATTAAACACACGGATGTTTGACATGTGATGACTCTTGGATTTTTTTGGAAGCTCTTTCCTGCTCAACTAGTTTGTGGGCCAAAACATTATTGAATTTGGCAACACTAAAACTGAAAGCAGAGTCAAATCCTGGTCTACTTGGAAGCAGTGAGGGGAAGTCTTAGCCACATGTCTCTGTCATGATAACAATAAAAACAAACTTTATAAATACTTTTGTATTCAATGGCTGTAAAAGATTGGGGGAATAATCTTGAAAATCTAGAAAGATTCTGCATTTGAGATGCTTCCAAAATGTGTTGAAGTTCCTGCTGCTCTTTACAGAAACTAAACATGGAAATTGTTGACCATTGATTATGGGTGTTGTTTATAAAAGGCAAACAAACCAAAACAAACAACCCGCCTCCCCAAGAATTTAAGTCAGCAGAGCTATACTAAAAGGAAAGATATTGGCTAAACATCAAAAGATTGGCAGATGAACATAATTTCTATGTTGTAAGTTAAAACAAAATATATGCATCATTTTTTGATGATTTTCCACTTAATCAACTCTTTTTGATTAGTTGATGTACAACCAGTCCCAATTCAACTGTAGTTGAAAAGCTGTCATTCACTTAGATCAACAGCAAGGCAAATTAGAGTCCCTAGATCAGCAAGTGACTGGCATATAATAAAAAAACATCAGCTAGTATTATCACTATCCGCGTTTGGTGGCAACCAGGACTAGTAACTGCTGGGACTTAACTTTGACAAGTAAGTGTCAAGTGACAATCATTAGCAAATTGATTCAAACCAGATGCAGATCTCAGATTCTTGCCAAAATATAATGATGCTAATTAGATCCTTGACTTTTCCTTCATCCAATATTTAAGTCTAGGAAAGCTTTTATTGAGCAGAGGAAGTTTTTTGTTTTTTTTTTTAAGAGATCTGATAAAATCTAATGTGGATGGGTTTACATCAGATCCTGGCAGAGCTATAGGGAGGGAAAAAAACCTTCTGAAATAAGTGACTTCAGTCAGAAGCTTCAGCCCAGGCATGTTTTTGGAAGAAAGCTGTTAGAAGGACAATGTGTCTCATCACTGCTTCTCCCTAAAGTCCATTTTTAATTATTGATGTCACTCTTTCCTTCCCTCTCTGCCCAAACAAATATAGCATTTAAACATTAAAGAGGCTACAGAGTCAATGACTGAATGGAATAAAGAATGAATGGTTTAAAGAAGCAGATCTCTAAACCCGGTTACCACCTAAGCTCTGACTTACTCCATCACTTTCCTCATAGGCAGGATTTGGGGGACTTTGTCATGGCAGAACACTATTCACCCCATTCAAGCCAGCTCCAAGGACCACAGCAGAGAAGAGAAGCAAAAGGAAGTGTATACATTGGTGGGTGTGTCCTGGGTCCTTACCTCACTTATTTCATCTTACCCAACAGTTCTCTGTACATTTTTTATAGTGTTAGAACTGTAGTTTGTGCTCAAATAGATGAAAAAATTATCCATATGTTTCCCTGGGACATATAAGGGGGTAGTCAAGCCTTTGTACATGTGGCTGGTATTGAGGAAAATGGTAAGAACTTGGTATATACCTGATATTGATGAACACTTGAGAGATTACTTTTTGAAGGCAGAAAACTACCTACAAGTGTTTATCAGAAAATTATACCTCTAGATCAAACACTTAAATTTTGTAAATATTCACACCCAAACTCTAAGTCAGAGGCACAGCACTATCATGGAGGAGGCGTTGTCCGGAATCCACCTGTCACACTTGGGCACACACATTCGTGAGCACTCTGGCAGGACTCAGAGAACACAGGGAAATGAATGAACCTATCAACTAACCATGCTAGCTTCTTGGGCGCCTGACTCTCCTGACTGCTTTCTTCTGGAACACTTACTATCCCACAGCCTAACACCTGACTACACATCGTGACCCCAACTTGGAATGCATGTGCTTGAGGGTCTCTTACACAACCAGACTGTAAGCTTTTTGAAGGCAGACCACATCTCACATTTGGCTTATATCCTCTTTTGTGCCCAGCATGAAACTCAGCAAGAAGTTGCTAGGTGCTAGAGGAGGACATATCAGACTCACAGAGATGACTGTCTTATGCTGAATCCAAACAACGATAAAGTACTTCTTGGCTCAGGTTACCAGCTATATCACCTTCGAAGGGTTTTAACTTGCACACTAGAGAAGTCTCTCGGCTCCTCAGACATTGTATTTACATTTATAATATAAACAGCCATAGTGTGAAGTGAAGGTGATTCTATAAATATCCACCACTGCCATAGCAGGGCCAACTGCCTATATCCTTTTCCAAAATCCGAGTCATTTCAGCACACTTTATTATTACTTGGGCCAGCTGCCAGCGGTGCCAACTGAAAGACCCAGGTCTGCTCATGAGGAACTAACTCAGCTCAGATATGGTCAGCAGCCTCTTTAACTGAAAGGTCCATGAATTGGATGAGAGTGACAAAGTTGGCAGTGGAGAACTTAACTAAGCAGAGTCTCAAGATCAAAAACTTAGTGCTGCACGATATTCTAAAAATATTGCAACCAGAATTAGAAAATTGATGTCTCCTTTTAAGCTGGAGAAACTCAAGTAAACCTTTTCGGCCTCACTCTGCTTCCTGAAAATAATAGCTAGTGTTTATTGGACATTTAGCTACATGTGCTAGTGCTTTATCTCTTGGAAACTTTCTAAACTTTACGTGTTAGGTACTACTTTTAGTCTCATTTGCCAAAGAGGAAATAGATGTACAGATTAATTAATAATATCCTCATACCACACAGCTGGTTAATATTGGAACTGGCATTTAAACCCAAGCACTCTAACTTGAAAATTAGCTTTTTTGTCTCCTTGATTGACTGCCTCCAGTGATTACCAAGGATTCTCATTTGGTTCTCTCCTGTCACCCTCACTGTCAATATTCTCTGTACAGAGCACTTTCAAATGGTTTTGGGTCTTCTACAACTGGCTGAACTTCCCAGCCTTTCAGAACTCCTTGCATATCCTGAGGATGGGATGGGGAACTGTTCAAAGACCTTGGCCCCTTTACAGGGCACCGCTCATGTCCTTATGATTATAAAGGATCTAAAAGGGGTCTTGGACAATGGACTCCTTCCATCAAGTGATATACAGCCTTGCAAACACAAGTTCCTCAAATAAATGGAGGACTAACCAATATATAATCACGTGACAGCATGATCTCCTTGTCCAAGAGAATGGGAGAGTAAATGGAATAAGTCAGTTCAGTTCAGTCGCTCAGTCATGTCCAACTCTTTGCGACCCCATGAATCGCAGCATGCCAGGCCTCCCTGTCCATCACCAACTCCCGGAGTTCACTCAGCCTCACATCCATCGAGTCAGTGATGCCATCCAGCCATCTCATCCTCTGTCGTCCCCTTTTCCTCCTGCCTCAGATCCCTCCCAGCATAAGAGTCTTTTCCAATGAGTCAACTCTTCACATGAGGTGGCCAAAGTACTGGAGTTTCAACTTTAGCATCATTCCTTCCAAAGAACACCCAGGACTGATCTCCTTTAGGATGGACTGGTTGGATCTCCTTGCAGTCCAAGGGACTCTCAAGAGTCTTCTCCAGCACCACAGTTCAAAAGCATCAATTCTTCGGCACTCAGCTTTCTTCACAGTCCAACTCTCACATCCATACATGACCACAGGAAAAACCAAAGCCTTGAGTAGACAGACCTTTGTTGGCAAAGTAATGTCTCTGCTTTTGAACATGCTATCTAGGTTGGGCATAATTTTCCTTCCAAGGAGTAAGGGTCTTTTAATTTCATGGTGGCAATCACCATCTGCAGTGATTTTGGAGCACCCAAAAATAGTCTGACACTGTTTGCACTGTTTCCCTATCTATTTCCCATGAAGTGATGGGACCAGATGTCATGATCTTCGTTTTCTGAATGTTGAGCTTTAAGTCAACTTTTTCACTCTCCACTTTCACTTTCATCAAGAGGCTTTTTAGTTCCTCTTCACTTTCTGCCATAAGGGTGGTGTCATCTGCATATCTGAGGTTATTGATATTTCTCCCAGAAATATTGATTCCAGCTTGTGCTTTTTCCAGTCCAGCATTTCTCATGATGTACTCTGCATAGAAATTAAATAAACAGGGTGACAATATACAGCCTTGACATATTCCTTTTCCTATTTGGAACCAGTCTGTTGTTCCATGTCCAGTACTAACTATTGCTTCCTGACCTGCATATAGGTTTCTCAAGAGGCAGGTCAGGTGATCTGGTATTCCCATCTCTGTCAGAATTTTCCACAGTTTATTGTGATCCACACAGTCCAGGGCTTTGGCATAGTCAATAAAGCAAAAATAGATGTTTTACTGGAACTCTCTTGCTTTTTCGATGTCCCAGCGGATGTTGGCAATTTGATCTCTGGTTCCTCTGCCTTTTCTAAAACCAGCTTGAATATCTGGAAGTTCACAGTTCATATATTGGTGAAGCCTGGCTTGGAGAATTTGGAGCATTACTTTACTAGTGTGTGAGATGAGTGCAATTGTGCGGTAGTTTGAGCATTCTTTGGCATTGCCTTTCTTTGGGATTGGAATGAATAGAGGAAAATAAAAGGACTGCCAGGCAGCATCAAGAACTCATTCAAGGTTGTGCTAAGTCGCTTCAGTCGTGCCCGACTTTTTGTGACCCTATGGACAGTAGTCTCCAGGCTCCTGTGTCCAAGGGAACTTCTTGGCAAGAATACTGGAGTGGGATGCTGTGCCCTCCTCTAGGGGATCTTCCCGACCCAGGGATGGAACCCATCTCTCTTTATATCCCCTACACTGGCAGGCAGGTTCTTTACCACTAGCTCCTGGGAAGCCCTCATTCAAGTTAGTATTCATGTATTCAAAATGAGACCAATTCGAATGGTGACGATTTTCTAGCCATGCTCGGCTATGTGAGTGCAGTTGCCCCACAGGCAAAGAGAACTATACCTGGACTGGGGTTTTGCTCAGCAAGTATTGTAAGAGTTGAAATATACTCAAGGGAATGATAATAATGATCGCTCATGGAAGTAACCTATACCAGGTACAGAGGGAAGACATGAGGGATGTGGGGACAGTAAAAAGGTGTCAGTGGACTGTAGATCCCAGTGGTTATGAGGACTGCTGGAGTCAGAGTGTGCAAGGGACAACACGAGTCCTGCAGGCATAAGTGCTGTGGAAAATCAGAAAAGCTACAATTCATATGGGCCAGAATAGTTGAGGGGAGGCTTCTTTGAAGGATAGGATTTAGTCTGAGAATAAAGGACATAGAAGAGCTCAAGTTGATTAAACAAAGGATAGAAGATGGAATATTTCAAATTAGGGGCATATCTAAGCAAGGGCATGAAACCTGCTCTAAAGATAAAAGATTTAGGAAATAGGAAGGAAACCAGTTTTACTAGGATATAAAGTTTGGGGTGCAAAGTTGATAGGGCATGAATTTTTATAGTAAGTACTGCAAGATAAGATTCAGGTACAGAAATACAAGGACTATTTCCGTCTTCTGAATATTCCAAACAAATTTTTATTCCTTTGTTTGCAGTTAGTATGAATAAGGTTTCTGCAATTTAAATGGATAATATTGCCCCTGTTTGAAAACCTTGTCACACTTTATCAGTAACTTTTCCCCTATTTTTAACACCTTTTATTGGCTCCATATGGTGAATTTATGTGTTTGCCTTACAGTGATCTTAGTGCAGATAGAGTTGACTGAAGCAGAGATTCAATACACATTCAAAACTTCTAGAAACTTAACCAAAAATATCCAACTAAATAGATTTACATGATGACCTAGAGCAAGGTCGCTGGTGACTGCCACTGCCAGTTAAAAACAACCAAACACAAATGATTAATATAATTAAAACCAATTCTCCATGAAGGAAAGTTACATGGCTCAAAATAGCCTGGAGTTAAAACTCCCCTCCGGGTCCTCCCCACCATTCTATGCAAAACAAAGAACTCTCTTACCCAAAGAAAAAAATGGACATTAAGGTTGATTACGCCCAGCTCCCAGCCAGTCCAGCCTCTGGCCAATCTCCAGAATTCCTTGCCCCAGCCATTTGAGAGATAACTACTCCAAAAAACCTTGGAGAAGAACAGGCCCCCTTAAGACAATAGATTTCCACATATATGCCTATATATATGCTTACTCTTTTTTTGGGTTAGTGCAGAAGCTTACTAATCTGACTGCTGCCCCTTTTCACCTCATTAAAAGTGATCTGTTCCTGTAAAGTGCCAGTCTCCTTCTTTTTCTGAACCTCGCCTTCTCTAACTCCATACCCTACACTCCATGTTCCACATCATTCATTCATTCAATGTTTTTGAGCACCAACTATAACTAAGAACCATGGTAGGTAATGGAGATATAGGAATTAAAAAATAGACCTTCCCAGGCTAGTGAGCAAGGCAAGTGAAAAAGATACTAAGTGCTGTGATAGCAGCAAAGATAAGAGCAAATAGGAAAAGCTTCCTTACCTGGAAGCAGATGGGAATCCAGGAGAGATGTCTGAGAAGCACGGGCATCTGAGCTAAGTTTCAAAATTCCAGAAGCAATTATTTAACTAGCTACAAAGCAGCAGAATTAATTCCTAGTGGAGGAAGCTGCAAATGCAAAGGCTCAAGTGAGAGAAAAGCTCACTAGACAGCGTGGAGGCCTCTTGAGTAATTCAGTAGCTTGGAGGTTCAAGTAAAGGATAGTGAGAGAGATTAATAAGACCAGATTTAAAAGGTATATGTTCTGCAGCAGAGGCAACTTGCAGCCATTAATCAAATTTAAGCAAAAGAACCTATTTACAAGACATGGAAGCTACCCGTGTCCTTCAACAGATGAGTGGATAAAGAATATGTGGTATATATAAGTATATATACACTGGGGAATATTACTCAGTCATAAAAAGGAATCAAATATTGCCATTCGCAGCAACATGGATGGATCTGGAGATTATCATGCTAACTGAAGTAAGTCAGAAAGACAAAGACAAATATAATACTATATAGTATCATTTATTTGTGGAATCTAAAAAAGTGATAGAAATGAATTTACTTGCAAAACAGAAACAGGCTCACAGACATAGAAAACAAACATACGTAACCAAACAGGAAAGGTACGGAGGGATATATTAGGAGTTTGGGATTAACACAGACTTCAGTAGTACATGAACCGTGAACTTCCAGATGTTCAAGCTGGTTTTAGAAAAGGCAGAGGAACCAGAGATCAAATTGCCAATATCCGCTGGATCATCAAAAAAGCCAGAGAGTTCCAGAAAAACATCTATTTTTGCTTTATTGACTATGCCAAAGCCTTGGACTGTGTGGATCACAATAAAGTGTGGAAAATTCTTAGAGAGATGGGAATACCAGACCACCTGACCTGCCTCTTGAGAAACCTATATGCAGGTCAGGAAGCAACAGTTAGAACTGGACATGGAACAACAGACTGGTTCCAAACAGGGAAAGGAGTACATCAAGGCTGTATATTGTCACCCTGCTTATTTAACTTCTATGCAGTGTACATCATGAGAAATGCTGGGCTGGAAGAAGCACAAGCTGGAATCAATATTTCTGGGAGAAATATCAGTAACCTCAGATATGCAGATGACACCACCCTTATGGCAGAAAGTGAAGAGAAACTAAAAAGCCTCCTGATGAAAGTGAAAGAAGAGAGTGAAAAAGTTGGCTTAAAGCTCAACATTCAGAAAACGAAGATCATGGCATCTGGTCCCATCACTTCATGGGAAATAGATGGGGAAACAGTGGAAACAGTGTCAGACTTTATTTTTGGGGCTTCAAAATGACTGCAGATGGTGATTGCCAACATGAAATTAAAAGACACTTACTCCTTGGAAGGAAAATTATGACCAACCTAGATAGCATATTCAAAAGCAGAGACATTACTTTGCCAGCAAAGGCCCGTCTAGTCAAGGCTATGGTTTTTCCAGAAGTCATGTATGGATGTGAGAGTTGGACTATAAAGAAAGCTGAGTGCCGAAGAATTGATGGTTTTGAACTGTGGTGTTGGAGAAGACTCTTGAGAGTCCCTTGGACTGCAAGGAGATCCAACCAGTCCATTCTAAAGGAGATCAGTCCTGGGTGTTCTTTGGAAGGAATGATGCTAAAGCTGAAACTCCAGTACTTTGGCCACCTCATGCAAAGAGTTGACTCATTGGAAAAGACTGATGCTGGGAGGGATTGGGGGAAGGAGGAGAAAGGGACGACAGAGGATGAGATGGCTGGATGGCATCACCAACTCTATGGATGTGGAGTTTGAGTGAACTCCGGGAGTTGGTGATAGACAGGGAGGCCTGGCGTGCTGCGATTCATGGGGTCACAAAGAGTCGGACATGACTGAGTGACTGAACTGAACTACTATATATAAAACAGATTAAAAAATCAAGGTCCTACTGTATAGCACAGGGAACTCTACTCAATATCCTGTGATAAACCGTAATGGAAAAAAATGTGAAAAAGAATGTATATAGATGTATAACTGAATCACTTTATTGAACACCAGAAATAACACAACATTATAAATCAACTACAAAAATACATAAAAAAATAAATTTTAAGCAAAGGAAGGACATTTTAGAACATGGAATAGAAAGATCATTCTCCTGGCAGGGTGGAAGATTGGGGCAGGAAAATTAGTTAAGACACTTTCGCAGTTACTCAGTTGAGAAATGATAGAGCCTTGAACAAATGGGAATGAAGAGGAGCAAATAAATATGACAATCATATAGGAAGGAAAGTTGATTAGATTTGGTGAATGATTATAGAAGCACTAATGGAGAAAAAGTGAAAGTAAAGTGAAAGTGTTAGTTGTTCAGTCTCGTCTAACTCTTTGGGACCCCATGAACATGGAATTTTCCAGGCAAGAATACAGGAGTGTGTTGCCATTTCCTCATCCAGTGGATCTTCCTGCCTGAGGGATCATACCTGGATCTCCTGCATTATAGGTGGATTCTTTATTGATTGAGCCATCAAGGAATATTTTCTATCTACCAAAGATTTCACTGGGGTATGAAGCCGATTTGTTCCTTAGACATATCACTCTAGAACTGTGAAATTTGAGTAAAAAGTTCAGTCATGAGGTTTCTCTTTTATATGGGAGGTTCAGGGGTGAGCTTCCCTGGGTTCGGGCTTTGGGTTTGTAGTCTCCGAAGGAAGGTTTGGAGAGACTGTCTTTTAAAAAAGGTCTAAATTTGTTAAAGTTTAAGTAAAAATAAACTGCCAGTGATGTTTTAGAGCTTTCTTTGCTTTCTTTCTGTTGGATCTTTAAAATGCCTTGCAGCCAGAACTAGCCCTGAGTCTGTATCACCTGCCTTATCTGATCAGCATGAAGCAGAGTACGAAGTAGCTCAGCTATCTTTGTCACCTTCAGCAGGATGGAAAAATAAGAGTGAGCCAAGCTTTCTAACATATGTTTGATATAATTAAATCACATTTGTCCTCAAAACAGGAATATTGTTGACTTTTTTTATGGCCTGATTTTTTTTTAAACTAAAAATTCATCCAGATGTGCTCAAATTCCAAATGACAAAAGCTATTCATTTCAACCTCTTCAAGTGAAATGGAGTCCTTGTTGGAGGAAAAGATTACAGGATTATGGGTGTGAAGTCTTTTCTGCCAGGAACTGAGTGACAGTTTGGTGGTGACTGAGTGGTTCCACTGTATGGCAGGGTCATGCTGCCACCACCTCAAACTGAGGGCAAAACTGATGCAGACATGGGCCAGGAAACACAGGCGAGACAAAGGAAAAGAGCAGTCTGTCATCTTAAAGAAAGCTTTCCCAATGCCAACTTTGAGGTTTACAGAGACAACATGAGACGCACAGCTGTGGGGGAAGCTGCTCACTTCTCCTGTCATGGTTGGTAGTTGAGTCCTGCTGACTCTGCTCCTCCTTGTCTGGCTTTTCTCTGCAAACCCCAGGCAAGATGCTATGTTGCCTGACTGGAACAGTGACCTCTGTCCCAATGATGAATGGATGACTAAAATAAACACAGAAAACCAAATCATTGTCTTTGGACCAAAACATCCATTTGTTCATTTTAGGCTTCTGGCTTCCCTTTGGAACCACTCTCTTGAGATGCCCAGATGCAGCCTTCTGAGTCGCCTTGTATGAGTTTGTTTTTTAAACTGATATATGCCATATGTTTGAGAGTCTAATAACAGTGTTTGTTATTGGCTGCAGTTAGAGGATGACTAGAAGTCCAGTATAGGAAAAGAAGATAAGGAATCAACTTAGCTGCTCTCTTGAGGAACTGAAGCTGCTTTAAAATACATGCTTATAATTCCTTGCCTGATCTTAAATGTGAAAGTTTTAGTATTGTTGCCAAAATTTTTTACATGTGGAAAGGAAAAAGACTGGTTAAGTAAGTCTGGCATAAAATTTAAAAATATATTAGGACCCATAGAAATTTTTTTAAACCATCCAACTCTTCCACAGAGTTTTCACTTAAAGTCCAAAGTTTTTGTTTTTGCTTCATCCCACTATATTAGGCTAAGAATTATGGTAGTTAATCCTTCCCCAGTTGTTGGGAGAATATAAAAACTATCTAAGCTCCAGCTGTTTTAGTGAGAACACTTTTGGTTGCAAGTGACAGAAACCCATCTCAAATAGGTGTAAGCAAAAAGTAAAATTCATTGGCTCATATAGCAGATAAACTTAGAAGTTATAGCTTCAGGCATGGCTTGATCAAGATGCTTAAACAATGATGTATGGAATCTTTATCTCTCTCCAAGTCATAAATCTGTTTTTCTTTACGTTAACTTCATTTTTCAGATGTGGTGGAAAGATGACTATCGGGAGTCCAAGACTTAGCAACATCAGTAGAAAGAGATTCTATTTCTATATAATACTTTCAGCAATTTTAGGCAAGGCTGTCTATGACCTGACTTAGGTCATGTGCCCATGCTCGAACCAAGCACATTGCTCAAGTGCTTGCCTTGTGGTTAACCTCTCACTGGAGCCAAGGGTGGATCTTGTCCCATTTAAATCACAAGGATAGTTTGAGAAGGTGTATGGTATCCCCAAGGAAAATTATGTTACTAATACCAAGATGGGAATGGGTGCTGTAACAGTGTTGGCTGCCTAAACAAAATCCACTTTCCTGGTTTTCCCTGCTAACTGAGGTATTTACTTGCCTCCATGCAGATGTGGGCTCAGGAAAAGGGCAAAGGGTTGGTGTGCTGGCATATAGTGTCAGAGTCTAGGCAGAATGAGGAAGGCAACCTATTCACAGAACAACACTGACAGCCCAAACATAGTGAGGTCGGCATCCATATAAGGATGGGTGGTGATAACCTATGGGAAATTGGTTACATTCAGAGGAATTGATCAAAGGAGTAATTGGGGCCAGGTGTCTCACTGAAAAGGAGAAAAATGAGTGAACTCTATGCTGTTTTGGATTGGAATTCGAGATAATGTTGTGAATGAATGGTTTTCTATTTATATAGATATATATATATAGAAATATAGATGAAATACACATATGTGTGCATGTGTGTGTGTATGTACAGACACACACACATATATAGCCTAGCTCTGTTCATAGAGAGGCATGAGAACAGTAATACCTCATAGCAAAGAACAAACATCTAATGCTAGATTGGATAACACCTAATGTTCAGATGTTATTTTCTAAATACCATTCTCCACTAAAAGGAAGCAAGGTTCCTTATCAGTGGCTGATATCTGGACAAGGAAAGTACAAGATGAACCTGGGATATTTTGTAGTCCCAAAAGAAAAGGAAGGGCTCCAAAAAGGGATGAGCACATCTTGAAGGGACACATGGACAAACGTTGCTGCTGCTGCTGCTGCTAAGTTGCTTCAGTCGTGTCCGAAACGTTAAGAGGTTCCAAATGGCCAATCTGTGTTAATTTGAGCAACAAAATAAATAACCTTAGCAGTGAGTTATGCATGCATGCTCAGTCACTTCACTCATGTCTAACTCTGCAACCGCATGGACTGTAGCCTGCCAGGCTCCTCTGACCATGGGATTCTCCAGGCAAAAAATACTGAAGTGGGTTGGCATTCCCAACGGAGGGATCACACTGGTGTCTCTCATGTCTTCTGTATTGGCAGATGGGTTCTTTACTACTAGTGCCACCTGGGAAGCCCCAGCAATGAATTATAGCCCATTAAAAATAAGAATTCTAGTGCATACTAATACAAATAAACAAATGAGGAAGAAAGTTCTCCTGAACCACACGCAGAATTCCAACTAATAAATGTAGAAGGAGGGTGAAAATAGAAAGTCACCATTTGGCAAACGCTGCAGTAATAATTGTTTCAGGCAAGAATCATCAATGGATGATAAAAATTAGAGAACAAAACTATAATAAATCTTATGCTTACATAGTGTCAAAGTATCTTGCCATCAGTTAGTAGTTTAGTAAATAGAAATAATTTTACAGCGAAGAAACCTGAAAGACACCACCTGAATCAAATAAAGTTAAAATTATCAAGGCAGAAGATGGGAGTAGGTGAAATGGATAAAAGGAGTGAAAAGGTACAAACTTCCAGTTGGAAGTCCTGGGGATATAATGTGTAGCACAGTGACTACAGATAATAATACTGTATTGTATATTTGAAAATTGCTAAGACAGTAGATGTTAAAGTTCTCATCACAAGAAAAAAATTGTAGGGAGTTCCTTGGTGGTTTACTGGTGAGGATTCTGGGCTTTCACTGCCATGGCCCAGGTTCAGTCCCTGGGTGGGGAACTGAGATCCCACAAGCCACATGTTGAAGGAAAAAAAAAGTATAAGTATCTGTGGTGATGGATGTTGTACACCTGAAACTAATATAATGTTATGTGTCAAGCACATCTCAATTTTTAAAAAGTTAAAATCACCAGTAATGGGGCAAATCAACATCGGATGCCTCTGATAGGATACACCAAGGACACCACAGCCCTTCTGTAGCACTGGGTCCTGAATACACAGCATAGATCTAATCATGGGCAAATATCACACAAACCAAAACAAAGGGATGCTTGCAAAATAACTGGGCAGGACTCCTCAGAAATGTCAAGGTCAGGGAAGCCAAAGATTATGGAGCTATTTCAGATTAAAGGAGACTCTGGACTGAATCTTATACCAGAAAAACTTCAATAGTAAAAAAAACTAGTGAATTTGAATAAAATCTATAGAGGATCTTGGGTATGTTAAGTAAAATCTAGTATTAAAATTCATTTTACCTGTTTCTTTTTACTTTTTTAATATGATATCTAGAAAATTATAAATTATACATGAGGCTCCCATTATATTTCTGCTGACCAGCACTGATCTAGATTTTTAATGTCCTCCTGGTACTCAGGGTCACGCACTCTGAACAGCCTCCTGGTTACCCTACTGACTGCAGTGAGCAGGAATCAGCCCCCGTGAATGCACTCTGGGGGCTTGTAGTGGGCCTAATGGTTGAGTCAGGCCTCAGCAAGGCAGTGGGGTAGAATGCCTCAGCTGTGAAGAACAAGTCTTACTTAGAGGCCCTCACAGCCATCTGTCTACTTTGCTGTTATTCTTGAAGTGCTCATGTAGAGAAAGGATGAAGCATCAGTGGGACTTAACCACCGCACGACTGCAGAAAGATGGCTAGGATTCTTGCTCCTTTGTCTTCTCTGCTTGTCCCAGCCAGCAGTATCATAGTGGGCCAAGACTCCCAACTTCACTATGACTATATCAGAACCTTAGAAACATGAGTTCCAACCAAAATGATAGGAGCAAAGGTGTGGTTCAAGCTGTTTCTTTCCCCTCAAAAAGAAAGGCGCTGCTGGTATACCTCGAATAATGTACCAGCACTTGCAGGGTTAACATTCACTTCTGTGCCTTTGGTGACTACACTCTCCACTATATGTCTGAAAGCCAAATTGTTGTGAGCTTCAGGAGGAATAAAAGCTTTCTTGAGTTTATCATTTTGACAGGTGAAGCTCATCTGCTACAGTCAACAGTTCCTTAGGACGTTAGTCTCACCACACATGTGCTTTAGAAGCAAGCATGTCTCCTTTTTCATTAAATTAATTTATTAGGGTTCTAGTGTCAGTTCGGAGAAGGCAGTGGCAACCCACTCCAGTACTCTTGCCTGGAAAATCCCATGGATGGAGGAGCCTGGTAGACTGCAGTCTGTGGGGTCGCTAAGAGTTGGACATGACTGAACGACTTCACTTTCCCTTTTCACTTTCATGCATTGGAGAAGGAAATGGCAACCCACTCCAGTGTTCTTGCCTGGAGAATCCCAGGGACAGCAGTGCCTGGTGGGCTGCCGTCTATGGGGTTGCACAGAGTCGGACATAACCGAAGTGACTTAGCAGCAGTGTCAGTCTACCAAACAAAGATTCTGGCAATGTCTATGACTGGCTATGAAATTCTTACATTAAAAAAAAATAGTTTTAAAGGAATAAATACTAGTGTAACTGCTTACCTGCCAATACTTCCAGAAAATTCCTTTGTGCTGTTTTTATCCAGGAACTAAAGAGCAGCTGAAGAAGTGTATTCCTTGTAGTGTAATTATGTCACAGTTTACAGACATCAGTACAAGTCAATTAAAAGATAACCAGTGACATACAGTGATTCTATACAACATGGTACAAAAATAAAATACATTTTAGAAGAATCTGAAAGTTGTAACATTCACACAGATCTTAGTTTGCCTGAGTCTTTCTAGTTGAGCAGCAGCAGTGAGTCAACATGTCAGGGCATGAGAAGCTATATGGCACAACTCTTCCTTGAGCTTCTCCGTGATTGTAGGAATTGAGGAAATCTGTATGGGGAAGGGGCTGATAAATTTCAGCCAAGCATCAAGAAAGATGAGCCAGATCAATTACAAAGAAAAAGGAGAATCTAGACCTGGAAAATTAGAGTCTAGGTTTAGGAAAATAAAATTGGCAACTCTTTAGATATTTATATCTTTAACCCTGAAGAATTCCATTCTCATTATCAAAAAGTGGTCATGAATGTTCATTGAGTTTATGGTGCTATCCAAGTTTTCTTTGACATAACACCTAAAGGGCTTTTGAAATATTTTTGTTGCAAGTGTTTGATGAAATTGATTTAAATAACAAAGACTAAAACACTCACTAACTGGAGGGTTTTTGATCATTGACAAGAGATGAGTCTTCAAAGTGTTTACTATTGTCCTTCAACATTACAATTGAGTTGAATAACCCTGTATTCCATTTCATCATTCCATTAAGTCATTTGATGAAAAGCTTTGGACTGTATGGAAGTATTGTGCCAAGGCCTACATATTATACAGCTTGTTACCACCTAGATCTCTTCTGGGCAGAGGAAAAAACCACTTGTAATTTTCACTTGGAATTTTTCAGAAATCAGATTATCTAGATTTTGAAACTAGTGATGACCAGTTAAAGGCATTGTCTTGGAATTCATTAAGTATTTACTTTTCTACTTCTACCTAAATTCACATCATGTGTTCCTATTAGCCAAAAATCTGAGCAGAAATCCCCAGAGAAATTTCTGCCATCTCTGTACTTTAATAAAAACCTATTCATCATAGTTCACTGCTACAGTGAAAGGAAAGTTGTGTATGTTTTCCCCATAGAAGCTGCCGAGAGTCTCTCCTCTGTTTAATTGAATCTGGAGAGTCCTCCTGCTCCTGCCCTTCCTGTCCTTTGGCACCATGGGTACAGAACGCCATAGAACCATGACCGCCAGACCTACCCAGGATCCTGGAGTGAGTCACTGACTGAGTTCAACAATAGTGGAAGCTGCAAGCAGAGCAAAGGGTTCAGAACCCAGAGCAAAGGACCCAGGGCTCCACAGGCGACGTTCATAGCACATTAAGTCATTGTCTTAACGTAATTTTGTTTGGGCCCAGAGGTATAGAACAGATTAGTTTCTTTTTTGTGTGTTTCTCTATAACTAGGATCTATATGATCTGATAAAATCCAAAGAGACATTTCTGCCTTGGCAGATTTCTTTTAAATTGGGGTTGCTGGGAGGTATGCCAGATGAAATCCTTTCTTCCACAGTGGATTCAGGGCAGGCAGCGGGCAGGCTGACCTTTCCCACCCTTTTCGTTCACACAGTTCTAAGGAGAGAACCTACTTTTGTTCCTGGTGCTCATTCAGCCCTCAGCCTCTCTGCTGAGCCTACCAATTAGTGTTAATAACTGTGGCTAGACTTTAAGGTCTGGACACAGGAAACAACTGAGTAGATGGATTCATTTCAGGAGCTAGACTAAGAAGAAGGCATCCGATAGAACATGGAGGAAGCAATTCACAAAGCTAAATAATAGCCTGAGGGACTTAGAGCTTCAAGTTTGGAAACTTATTCTATCAAAGCCTTTTCATGTTGCATTGATCAACTCATTCTGTTTGCCTAAAATATTATTTGCTACAATTAGAATAGCATAAAAAGACAATTTTTCTACAATTGTTACGTTTATCTTAAAATACTCTAAAAGACTCACAGATATTTTAAGTTCTATACTAAATCAGGATAAAAACTTTGAAAAGCTCATAAGTCACTTGTTCTCACTCTACCACTGTGTGTTCATTTGCTCACCAACTCTTTTCAACCCCATGGACTGTAGCCTGACAGGCTCCTCCATCCACAGGATTTTCCAGGCAAGAATACTGGAGTGGGCTGCCATTTCCTCCTCCAGGGAATCTTCCCGATGTGGGGATGGACCCCAGTCTTCTGTGTCTCCTGCATTGCAGGCAGATTCTTTATAGCTGAGCCACTGGGGAAACCCAACAAACGAGAATGTCTAACAGTATCAGACTTTATTTTTCTGGGCTCCAAAATCACTACAGATGGTGACTGCAGCCATGAAATTAAAAGACGCTTACTCCTTGGAAGGAAAGTTATCACCAACCTCGATAGCATATTCAAAAGCAGAGACATTACTTTGCCAACAAAAGTTCGTCTAGTCAAGGCTATGGTTTTTCCTGTGGTCATGTATGGATGTGAGAGTTGGACTATGAAAAAGGCTGAGTGCTGAAGAATTGATGCTTTTGAACTGTGGTGCTGGAGAAGACTCTTGAGAGTCCCTTGGACTGCAAGGAGATCCAACCAGTCCATTCTGAAGGACATCAGCCCTGGGATTTCTTTGGAAGGAATGATGCTAAAGCTGAAACTCCAGTACTTTGGCCACCTCATGGGAAGAGCTGACTCACTGGAAAAGACTCTGATGCTGGGAGGGATTGGGGGCAGGAGGAGAAGGGGATGACAGAGGATGAGATGGCTGGATGGCATCACTGACTCGATGGACGTGAGTCTCAGTGAACTCCGGGGGTTGGTGATAGACAGGGAGGCCTGGCGTGCTGCGATTCATGGGGTCGCAAAGAGTCGGACACAACTGAGCGACTGATCTGATCTGATCTGATAAATCAATCATCTATTCAGCATGAATCATCTATTTAGCATGGTGGCTTTAATGTCTGGCAAGATGAAGTAATTTGCTTTAGTTAGGTGAATAGCATGATGACTAGGACCAGAACACTATCAGGTTCCATGTGCTCAGGCCAGAGGGAGCAAAGTGGAGTGACTGAGTGCATGGGCTTTCACACCATTGTTGACTGGGTTCAAGTTTATCTGGTTGACCTTAGACCTTCTCTCTGCCTCAATTTCCCCTCTCTAAACAGGGCTAATAGGAGTTTCTCACTTACAAGTTTGCAAGGATGACTGGATGAGCTAATGTGTATCAAGTGCCTAGAAAAATACTCAATATGTATTAGTATTTATTCAGCATAAAATACAATGGGATGTTAAAGACTTGTTTTGCTCCTTATATGATCTTTTAAAAAATGTTTCTTAGAAATTAATGCACACAACATTCCTAGAGTGTTGAGTATCTACTGGAGACCCAGAATAGGGTATGGCTGCTTGTCAGGCAGCACTGTGGTTGGTAGAGCTGTGACTTGTAAAGTCCATCGCGTGGTTTCCTGTGCCCACCACCAGAACCCCCTGCTCACCTTAATTACAACAGGCTTTCCTGGCCTGGTATTGATGAGTATCATTGCATCCTTTTATCAGAATTCTTGCCTCCAAAGATGGATTTGTAGTTTTGAATTTTAATTTAAAAGGAAAATAAGCTCTTTGTCTATTGAGCATATATATTATGTAAATGTGACAATTATACAGCTATAAAGAAGCACATATACAGGTTTAATGTGCAAATTAGGTGTGAGTGGGAGTTCAGTGGCAACGCACAAGGGTCCAGATCTCCCATTTCAAAACCTCTAACAGAAACCAATGAAATATTTATGTTAGGGAGGCTTCAGTTCAGTTCAGCTCAGTCGCTCAGTCGTGTCTGACTCTTCTCGACCCCATGAATCGCAGCACGCCAGGCCTCCCTGTCCATCACCAGCTCCCGGAGTTCCCTCAGACTCACGTCCATCGAGTCAGTGATGCCATCCAGCCATCTCATCCTCTGTCGTCCCCTTCTCCTCCTGCCCCCAATCCCTCCCAGCATCACAGTCTTTTCCAATGAGTCAACTCTTCCCATGACGTGGCCAAAGTACTGGAGTTTCAGCTTTAGCATCATTCCTTCCAAAGAAATCCCAGGGCTGATGTCCTTCAGAATGGACTGGTTGGATCTCCTTGCAGTCCAAGGGACTCTCAAGAGTCTTCTCCAGCACCACAGTTCAAAAGCATCAATTCTTCAGCGCTCAGCCTTCTTCATAGTCCAACTCTCACATCCATACATGACCACAGGAAAAACCATAGCCTTGACTAGATGGACCTTTGTTGGCAAAGTAACGTCTCTGCTTTTGAATATGCTATCGAGGTTGGTGATAACTTTCCTTCCAAGGAGTAAGCGTCTTTTAATTTCATGGCTGCAGTCACCATCTGCAGTGCTTTTGGAGCCCCCCAAAATAGTGACACTGTTTCCACTGCTTCCCCATCTATTTCCCATGAAATGATGGGACCAGATGCCATGATCTTCATTTTCTGAATGTTGAGCTTTAAGCCAACTTTTTCACTCTCTTCTTTCACTTTCATCAAGAGGCTTTTTAGTTTCTCTTCACTTTCTGCCATAAGGGTTGTGTCATCTGCATATCTGAGGTTATTGATATTTCTCCCGGCAATCTTGATTTCAGCTTGTGTTTCTTCCAGTCCAGCGTTTCTCATGATGTACTCTGCATATAAGTTAAATAAGCAAGGTGACAATATACAGCCTTGATGTATTCCTTTTCCTATTTGGAACCAGTCTGTTGTTCCATGTCCAGTTCTAATGCTTCCTGACCTGCATACAGATTTCTCAAGAGTCAGGTCAGGTGGTCTGGTATTCCCATCTCTTTCAGAATTTCCCACAGTTTATTGTGATCCACAAAGTCAAAGGCTTTGGCATAGTCAATAAAGCAGAAATAGATGTTTTTCTGGAACTCTCTTGCTTTTTCGATGATCCAGCAGATGTTGGCAATTTGATCTCTGATTCCTCTGCCTTTTCTAAAACCAGCTTGAACATCAGGAAGTTCACGGTAGGGAGGCTTAGACATCACGTATCTACCATGAACAGGCAATTATTCACATTCACACCCACGTATTCATATGTCTATATAGAAAATATACGATACTTATTCCTGCTTCATTTATACTGGACAATGACAGATAGTCCTTCAAACGAAATGTCTCAGGGAAAAATTGTGGAATTACTAGGTTATAGTTAAAAAGTATAGTCAGGCTCTGGATCATAAGCCTAAATTCCAAGTTGTATATATCCTTATCTTCCTACCTCATTTATGTACATGGGTTTTGTTTGGTAACTACAATGGTAATTTTGAAACAGTATAAAAAAGGTGCAGAGGTGGGTGAGGTACTTATATGTATGTCTAATTCAGGAAGTCTGACAAGCCACTACAGGCTACCAGCCACCTCCTTGCAATGAGAAGTGAGAATGTTGGGAATTTCCAAATGCTCTGGGCTTCCTCCCCTACACCGCTGGGGGAGGGAACATGTCCAGGTACCCAATAAGGGAAAGCACACGTTCCCCTGTTCTCACGAACTCCATTAAGAGATGAGTGGAAGTGGGGACTTTCACTCTCTCCCCACCTCCTCACTTACTCTACCTCTGGAAGAAATGACTTGTCTCATTGGTGACTTTTGGCTGCGCTAGGTTCACCCTTTCTGGGATTTATAGAGAAGCCAGCCTGGCCATGTGACTCTCGCATTCTGGTTTGTCTCCATGATGTGATAAGCTTAGCAGGCAGGTTTCTGCAGGGGGGAAAGTTCAACCTCTAGGGAATGTGGGTTGCGGGAAATCACTTTGGCCGTAGATCTAAAGTGGAGTTGCAAATCAGTAATAAAACTGACATTTGGTTATAAAGCTGACATTTTAATCTTCATCTGTTTATCTCTGTGCCTTCATTCTAACATAGTTTGAACTTAGCCATCTCAGTTTGGACTCCTAAAAGGCAAAATGAGGAATTGGGATCATGAAATTTGCACATGTGCTGCCTCCCTCATCCCTCAACCATTCAGTCACACAGCACCTCTAATCTAAGTAAGAGCTGTTGTGCTGAGCAGTGAAGGGAACATAGAACCAACAGAGGAATCCCAGGAAACAGAAAGCCACCGACTCATGGTGAGGACTAGAGATAATTTTGAGTGTGTCTCTGAACGATGCCACCCAAATTCCCTTTGACTTGGAGGAACTTCACCAAAATACATGAAGAAAGGACTCATAAGATTTTGAGGGAACTGAACTACATTTTAAGGAGCCTATTAAAAGAATCCATGTTACAGATGCTAATGAAAAGACTCTACCAAGTAAATCAGAGGTCATCCAATGATCCATGCCTCCCAGAACTCCCACCTGTGTATACAGGCTTCTCTCTCGTGTATACAGGCTTCTGTCCCTTTTAAACATGCTTCTCTTGGATTCTGTTGGTTATCGCAGAATCGGCAGGATGCAGTGAAAGTGACGCTGCATGTCTTCCAAGGCTTAACAAGAAGCCTTACCACCTAGACCTTGATCTCTTGGAATGTTCACTGTAGGGAAAGACTGTTATCGTAAAAGAACTCAGATTTCCCTGAGACCTTCAGACTTTTGTGAAACCCAAGCTAGCCACATGGAGAGGCCATGTGCATTGATATTCTCAGGAAGCCCTCAGCTTCTAGCCATTTCAGTCCAGGCACCAAAGGGGAGGGACTAAAATTCCCTTGGACATCCAGTTGAGTCCTCAGAAAAGTCCAACCTCAGTCAACATCTAACTTTAACTATTTAGAGACCCAAAATTAGAATCACCAGTGGAATCCAGTAAATCCACAGAATTAGGAGAGATAAGAATAAGTTATTTTAAAAGTCACTGGTGATTTGGGTAGTCATCTATAGCAGCAGGTAATTGGAACAGCCTGCACAACATGGGGTGTGAAATTGTTGGTAGTAATATCCCCGAGCTGCTATAGCCAAACAGGATTGTAATAAAGTGGCATCCACATTTTACCCAAAGAGGGGATCTGCTTTCAATTTGGATCCCAAGCATGAAGTTACTCTTCTCTCCAAAAGGAGCAAAAATAAACAAATGAAAAAACCTACACTTACCATCAGAAAACAAAGAGCTATCTTTATGGGCCAGCAAATAGAGCAATTCCTGGGAAAGTATATGACTTGTGAAAAGTATTTTCAGGGAATCTTTGGGAGTTTAAATCTTTAAAAAAATATATATATGTATATATATATGTTTAAATATAATACATAAGATGAATTTGGCACAATTCCACATGGAAACTGAAAGGAACCTGTAAAAGGTAGTATGGCTTTGACATAAGAATGCTCTACCACAGACCACATTGGAATAGAAAGTAAGTAAAGAAAGATGTAGGGCATACCATGGAGTTAAGGAACTTAAAGTTTGGAATCACAGCTCTGGATTTGAATCTTGTTATTGCCACTTATCAATGGTGTGATCTGGTCTAGTAAATTAGTCTCCCTGAGTTTATAATCTTAGTACCTAAATATAAGACCTCCTTGAGTATAAAATTAGATAATAAATGCAAAATGCTTATTATCATGCCTAGAATATCATAGGTTCTTAATATAAAGTAGCAATTATATTACACTCTAATGATTTGAGTTGTTTTGTATATTTTTGCTTGAATAACACAAGAGCCTATTCATATATGTGCTTTCACCAATTTCTTACTGAGGGAGAAACTGGAAATTTGCTTATAGCCTCACTGTATAATACTTGTGGACTGTTACAGGAAATTATGAGTAATATATATTAGTTAATGCTACTGAAATAAGAAATCCCTGAAAGTTCAGTGATTTAATGTGATAGCTTATTTCTTGCTCATTCATGTCCAAAAACTGGTACTTCTTGTTGGTGGGCAACTCTTCTCCAAATGTTGATTCAGGAATTCAGGCTTATTACACTTTATCATTTTGCCATCTTCAATGTAAGACCTCCAAGGATACTATATTCACTTAAATTGAACCAGAAAGGGAAAGATTATAGAATATCATTACACGTGGGAGCCTTCTAGGAGGCAGGCTTGGAAGGGTCTACATCATTTCCAATTACATTCTTGCTAACTAGAATTTAGACACATAGCCAAACCCCAGTACCAGAGAGTTAGTGGTCTAGCTAAGGACCCAAGACACATGATAGTTAGATAGTAGCCTTTGCCTCATATGGGAAGCCCCTTGGCTCAGTGGTAAAAAATTCGCCTGTCTGTGCAGGAGCTGCAGGAGACATGGGTTCAATCTCTGGGTCGGGAAGATCCCCTGGAGAAGGAAATGGCAACCCACTCTAGTATTCTTGCCTGGGAAATCCCAAGGAAAGAGGAGCCTGGTAGGCTGCAGTCCATGGGGTCACAAAGAGATGGACATAACAGAGCAATTTGAGCTACTGCTACTACTCTGCCTCATAAAGTACCAAACCAAAGTGACAAGTGATATGACCAACAAAAAAAGGATAATATATTCTATGGCAAAATGTATATACTTTTTCTCCCTTGATGAGTATTCAACCACTAGTAATCCTAATCTTTTTATTTCCAATATAAAGAACTACATAGATCAAAATGTAGATTTGTAGTTCTGAACTGACATGATTATCAAAATTCTGGTGCCCAGAGCAGAAAAACAGAGAAAAGTGACACTTTTAATACACAGTTGTTTTAACAGGATTTATTTCTGACAGAATGTGGTCAACAGGAGAAGGGAATGGCAAACCACTTCGGTATTCTTGCCTTGAGAACCCCATGAACAGTATGAAAAGGCAAAATGATAGGATACTGAAAGATGAACTTCCCAAGTCTGTAGGTGCCCAATATGCTACTGGAGATCAGTGGAGAAATAACTCCAGAAAGAATGAAGGGATGGAGCCAAAGCAAAAACAACACCCAGTTGTGGATGTGACTGGTGACAGAAGCAAGGTTCAATGCTGTAAAGAGCATTATTGCATAGGAACCTGGAATGTTAGGTCCATGAATCAATGCAAACTGGAAATGGTCAAACAGGAGATGGTAAGAATGAGCATCAACATTCTAGGAATCAGCGAACTAAAATGGACTGCAATGGGTGAATTTAACTCAGATGATCATTATATCTACTACTGTGGGCAGGAATCCCTTAGAAGAAATGGAGTAGCCATCATGGTCAACAAGAGTCTGAGATGCAGCACTTGGATGCATTCTCAAAAACAACAGAATGATCTCTGTTCATTTCCAAGGCAAACCATTCAATATAATGGTAATCCCAGTCTATGCCCCAACCAGTAACCCTGATGAAGATGAAGCTGAATGGTTCTATGAAGATCTTTTAGATCTACAAGATCTTTTAAAACTTTTAAAATCTTTTAAAACAAGATCTTTTAAAAGATCTACAAGATCTTTTAGAACTAATACCCAAAAAAGATGTCCTTTTTATTATAGGGGACTGGAATGCAAAAGTAGGAAGTCAAGAAACACCTGGAATAACAGGCAAATTTGACCTTGGAGTATAGAATAAAGCAGGGCAAAGGCTAATAGAACAAGAAAACGCACTGATCATAGCCAAGAGAATCATTGCCAAGAGAACACACTGGTCATAGCAAACACCCTCTTCCAACAACACAAGAGAAGACTCTATACATGGACATCACCAGATGGCCAACACCAAAATCAGATTGATTATATTCTTTGCAGCCAAAGATGGAGAAGTTCTATGCAGTCAGCAAAAACAAGACTGGGAGCTGACTGTGCCTCAGATCATGAACTCCTTATTGCCAAATTCAGACTTAAATTGAAGAAAGTGAGGAAAACCACTAAACCATTCAGGTATAACCTAAATCAAATCCCTTATGATAATACAGTGAAAGTGACAAACAGATTTCAGAGACTAGATCTGAGAGAGAGAGTGCCTGATGAACTATGGATAGAGGTTCGTGACATTGTGCAGGAGACAGGGATCAAGACCATACTCAAGAAAAAGAAATGCAAAAAGCAAAATGGCTGTCTGAGGATGCCTTACAAATAGCTGTGAAAAGAAGAGTAGCGAAAAGCAAAGGAGAAAAGGAAAGATATAAGCATCTGAATGCAGAGTTCCAAAGAATAGCAAGGAGAGATAAGAAAGCCTTCCTCAGTGATCAGTGCAAAGAAATAGAGGAAAACAACAGAATGGGAAAGACTAGAGATCTCTTCAAGAAAATTAGAGATATTAAGGGAACATTTCATGCAAATATGGGCTCAATAAAGGACAGAAATGGTATGGACCTGACAGAAGCAGAAGATATTAAGAAGAGGTGGCAAGAATACACAGAAGAACTGTACAAAAAAGATCGTCACGACCCAGTTAATCACCATGGTGTGATCACTGACCTAGAGCCAGACATCCTGGAATGTGAAGTCAAGTGGGCCTTAGGAAGCATCACTAGGAACAAAGCTAGTGGAGGTGATGGAATTCCAGTTGAGCTATTTCAAATCCTGAAAGATGATGCTGTGAAAGTGCTGCACTCAATATGTCAGCAAATTTGGAAAACTCAGCAGTGGCCACAGGACTGGAAAAGGTCAGTTTTCATTCCAATCCCAAAGAAAGGCAATGCCAAAGAATGCTCAAACTACTGCACAATTGTACTCATCTCACACACTAATAAAGTAATGCTCAAAATTCTCCAAGCCAGGCTTCAGCAATATGTGAACCATGAACTTCCAGATGTTCAAGCTGGTTTTAAAAAGGCAGAGGAACCAGAGATCAAATTGCCAACATCTGCTGGATCATTGGAAAAGCAAGAGAGTTCCAGAAAAACATCTATTTCTGCTTTTATTGACTATGCCAAAGCCTTGGACTGTGTGGATCACAATAAACTGTGGAAAATTCTGAAAGAGATGGGAATACTAGACCACCTGATCTGCCTCTTGAGAAACCTGTATGCAGGTCAGGAAGCAACAATTAGAACAACAGACTGGTTCCAAATAGGAAAAGGAGTACGTCAAGGCTATATATTGTCACCCTGCTTATTTAACTTATATGCAGAGTACATTATGAGAAACACTGGGCTGGAGGAAGCACAAGCTGGAATCACGATTGCATGGAGAAATATCAATAACCTCAGATATGCAGATGACACAACCCTTATGGCAGAAACCAAAGAAGAACTAAAGAGCCTCTTGATGAAAGTGAAAGAAGAGAGTGAAAAAGTTGGCTTAAAGCTCAACATTCAGAAAACGAAGATCATGGCATCTGGTCCCATCACTTCATGAAAAATAGATGGGCAAACAATGGAAACAGTGCTGACTTTATTCTCGGGGGCTCCAAAATCACTGTAGATGGTGGTTGCAGCCATGAAACTAAAAGGCGCTTGCTCCTTGGAAGGAAATTTATGAGCAACCTAGACAGCATATTCAAAAGCAGAGACATTACTTTGCCAACAAAGGTCCATCTAATCTAGGCTATTGTTTTTCCAGTAGTCATGTATGGATGTGAGAGCTGGACTATAAAGAAAACTGAGTGCCGAAGAATTGATGCTTTTAAACTGTGGTGTTGTAGAAGACTCTTGAGAGTCCCTTGGGCTGCAAGGAGATCCAACCAGTGCATCCTAAAGGAGATCAGTCCTGGGTGTTCATTGGAAGGATTGATGTTGAAGTTGAAACTCCAATACTTTGGCCACCTGATTCAAAGAGCTGACTCATTTGAAAAGACCCTGATGCTGGAAAAGATTGGGGGCAGGAGGAGAAGGGGACGACAGAGGATGAGATGGCTGGATGACATCACTGACTCAATGGACATGAATTTGGGTAGGCTCCAGGAGTTGGTGATGGACAAAGAGGTCTGGCATGCTGCGGTTCATGGGGTTGCAAAGAGTCAGACATGACTGATCGACTGAACTGAACTGATTTCTGTTCTGGTGTCCTGATATGTTATATAAATACCCATATTAAGGGTATTAAGTTTTTATGGAAAAAAAGTCCCAGGTATATTTTTCTTCTTGTTTTATATATTATTATGCCTCCTTAGCAGGTAATGTATTGGAATTTGGATTCCATAGATATCTGAGTAGACCATTCAATAATTCATCCATACTCTTCTATTTTCAGAGATATAGAAGGTATAAGAGAGAGGATAGAGGATATGTAGCTCTTAAATCAGTTGGAAAGTTGAAAGTTACACAACCTAGTATACATGGAGACCAATTCTAGGAAAATATGAGGTAGAATAGCCTAGTCTAAATAGGATGACCACACTCTCTAGGCCAAAAAAAACCAGAACATGTGGTCTAACAAAATATTCTTTTATTGATTTGTGAATTTGCTCATTTGAAGTCTCATAAAGGTGTATTGAATTTGATGTTTCACTGACTACTTTACGCAGTGACTTTCAGTTTAAAACTTCTTGTCTTTTGCCTGAAAACATTCAAGCAAACTTGAGATTCTTGCATTTCATTTCCATCTCCTTGAGGGTGACCTGAAACTTCAAGACACATATTGCATATGTAATATCTTGGCATGGAGGATGAAGATGTGCTTATCTCTGTGGGTCTTTCTTGAGTTGTTCATTTCACACATCTGTTCATTGGCCTCAGTGGCTGAAGAGTTCTAGGGATCCTTCTCTGCTGGCTTTTGGGTACAGCAAGGTCACTCTGTGTCATTGATCTATCACTAAGTCAGCTGACTACCCTCCAGCTGAACCACTTCAACAGTTATTCTGCCATTCATGTGGCACAGGGGTCTCTGCGGTGAGGTTTACCAACTCCCAGGCTGTATTCCAGTGGTCCTTCTGCTCCAAGATTCAAGGCTTGCTCAATTTATTTGAAAGTCCTCTCTTTAGCCAACCACCCCGACTCCATACTTCAGAACCTGGCCCAGGACCTTAGGCCCTTTCTCAAAGACAATCCATGGCAAACCTTAGTCGTGTTCACTCAGCTTCTTTCTCACCACTAGCAGGAAAAAAAATGAAGTTCCTGTTCTATCTGTGAAGAGATTATTCTTGCCATCATGATGCCTTCTTCATTCTAGCCTTTTATATAGAATATTTTCTCTCAGATTTCGCTCTTGTTCTTCAAAATCAAGTCTGTAGAATTAAAAGCACTCCACAAAGACAACACTTCTTTCTAATTCTGTTTCATGAAACTCAAAAGTGCTTTAATTTCAGACTACTGCTTATGTCACAAAATTTTTAAGTCTCCTTAAATGCTTAGAGGCTGGAATTTCACTAATTCCTCTCTCTGTATGTCACCTCAATCTGGAGGAGAGTGCATATAGAATGTTCTTGGTATTGCTTGAATGATGTGCAAAGTGCAGGAGTACATGAGGTTTTTTCCCCAAATAAATGATTTAATATCAAAATATTTTCTCTGCTGCAGAATTATAAAAGATTAATTCATATAGATAGGCTCAGTTCAGTTCAGTTCAGTTCAGTCGCTCAGTCGTGTCCAACTCTTTGCGACCCCATGAATCACAGCACGCCAGGCCTCCCTGTCTATCACCAACTCCCGGAGTTCACTCAGACTCATGTCCATCGAGTCAGTGATGCCATCCAGCCATCTCATCCTCTGTCATCCCCTTCTCCTCCTGCCCCCAGTCCCTCCCAGCATCAGAGTCTTTTCCAACGAGTCAGCTCTTTGCATGAGGTGGCCAAAGTACTGGAGCTTCAGTTTCAGCATCATTCCCACCAAAGAAATCCCAGGGCTGATCTCCTTCAGAATGGACTGGTTGGATCTCCTTGCAGTCCAAGGGACTCTCAAGAGTCTTCTCTAACACCATAGTTCAAAACCATCAATTCTTTGGTGCTCAGCCTTCTTCACAGTCCAGCTCTCACATCCATACATGACCCCAGGAAAAACCATAGCCTTGACTAGACGGACCTTTGTTGGCAAAGTAACGTCTCTGCTTTTGAATATGCTTTCTAGGTTGGTCATAACTTTCCTCCCAAGGAGTAAGCGTCTTTTTATTTCATGGCTGCAGTCACCATCTGCAGTGATTTTGGAGCCCAAAAAAATAAAGTCTGACACTGTTTCCACTGTTTCCCCATCTATTTCCCATACATTTATTGAAAAGAAAAATAGTATGGATCTGTTCATACTGTTAACACTTCCCAGGTGGCTCAGTGGTAAAGAATCTGCCTGCCAGTGCAAGAGATGCAGGAGACTTGAGGGGTCAGGAAGATCCCCTGGAAAAGGAAATGGCAATCTACTCCAGTATTTCTGCCTAAAAAGTCCCACGGACAGAGGCCTGGCGGGCTACAGTCCATGGGGTTGCAAAGAGTGGGACATGACTGAGTGACTGAGCATGCATGCATGTCCATGCTATTGGAACTGCCTTGGAAAATTGCAATTGGATGGTTGCTATAAGTTGCATTGTATGGGTGTGAGTACTGAGGGAATTCCCTGTTTGGAAAAGACCACCAGGGGTTAGAGAAAGCTGTGTGGTTAGCCACTCAGTTACTGCCAGCATGTGGCTGTGCTCATGGACAGATGGGCCTTTGAGCTCTAAATTCCATAAAGCAATATGTTTGCATATGTTAAGTATCATTTCACTAATATTTAATCCATAGTTCTCAAATTTATGGCTCAGAAAAATCACACCCAGGGAGCTTATTTTAAAATATATCTTGTTTAAAAAAATTTAGAGTCCTCAATTCTGTCACTAGAGGTTTACTGAATAAGCCAGGGCTGGGACCCACTAAGCAGTTAAAACAGATACCCAAATGATTCCAATTCAAGAGGTCCTCAGACCACACCTCGAGAAACGTGATCTCAATTCAGGGGAAGAAGACATCCACTCATTCGGCTGCTGTGTTTTCTATCTGAGACTCCCCTAAATCAACATCATCAATCACTACCCACACATGGATGGCAGTGATCCTGTGGCTTGCCAGGGCTAACTTAAGAAGGCCTAACTGCTGGGGAAGGTAGGTGCCCACCCACAATCACCCAGGCAGAATCAGCATCTCAGTACCACCTGTGATTCCAGGATTTGCTCAGCATTTTGGCCATCTGGACACAAACACACACAGCAGGTAGTGATAGGATTGCCAAATAAACTGCCTAGACAGCAGCGAGCTATTGTTCAGCCTTCAACCAGATTTTGTGCCTTGATGATGAGTTATCATTTTTAGGAATTTTTTTTCCCATAGGAAGATATTGTCTCTTAATTCTTTCTTTAAAATCTAGTTGTCATATGTGAGATATTCTTTTTGCTACCAAAATACCCTGAACATTACCCTGGCTTCATTTAAATAGAAGTTATGATGGGAAGATTATATTTATCTTCATGAATAAAAGCAGTACAGTGAAGCAAGCCATTGGTGATTGATTATTGTTCAGGTTTGTTGTTTTTATTGCAAGCATCTTTAAAGGATCAGTAGAACAATCTCATGAACTACAGATTTTTCTCTTCATTTATAGCATCAATAACCCCAAAGATTTTCAAAGGGCTTCTTATCCTATTCTAAAGGTGCTACATTTACAGACATTCATCCAGGTGGAACAGACAGAGTGTGCTCAAGTTCACTGTGCTGACTCAAATCCGGGGTAGTAATTGGAACCAGGAGAGCTTGAAGGTAAAATACTGGGTTGGAACACAATAGAAAATCATACAGAGCTTTGTAAAAACACATTGTTGCTTATTTCAATGTGCCATAATGGGAGAGGAATTATTTACTATCATGAGTTACAAATAATGAGGTGAAACAAAATGGGAAAATGTAGGGAGCCTATCTGACTTCTTAGCGGTGAGACTTATTTAATAGTGAGGTATGTTCTGCTAAGAAAAAAAATCCATATCAAATGAAGCACTGAAAACCAGCCTGGACACTGCACTAGAAAATGAAGGGTTAAATCCTTCCCAAAGGGGAAATACATGGACTAATCCTCAGTGTTCCATCTCATTTCAGCATTTTAGGACACAGTGTTCCTAAAGAAATGTTTCTTCCCATTCATATGTCCCCACAGAAAGCTACTTAATCCAAAATCCTCAGAAATTAGTTATAAATTGCTATGGGACATAATGAAAGTGAAGGAGAGAGAAAACATCTAAGTAATTTAGGCTCAATAGGCAGTCCATAATGAAATTAAAAGACACTTACTCCTGGGAAGGAAAGTTATGACCAACCTATTAGCATATTCAAAAGCAGAGACATTATTTTGCCAACAAAGGTCCATCTAGTCAAGGCTATGGTTTTTCCTGTGGTCATGTATGGATGTGAGAGTTGGACTGTGAAGAAAGCTGAGCACCGAAGAATTGATGCTTTTGAACTGTGGTGTTGGAGAAGACTCTTGAGAGTCCCTTGGACTGCAAGGAGATCCAACCAGTCCCTCCTAAAGGAGATCAGTCCTTTAGGATGACCTGATGCTAAAGCTGAAACTCCAATACTTTGGCCACCTGATGCGAAGAGCTGACTCATTGGAAAAGGTTCTGATGCTGGGAGGGATTTGGGGCAGGAGGAGAAGGGGACGACAGGGGATGAGATGGCTGGATGGCATCACCGACTTGATGGACATGAGTTTGAGTGAACTTCTGGAGTTGGTTACAGACGGGGAGGCCTGGCGTGCTGCGATTCATGGGGTCGCAAAGAGTCGGACACGACTGAGCTACTGAACTGAATGAGTCACTGGGCTTTGCCACTGTTAGATTCCACTTCATTGTCTGTATAATTCCTTTCAGCCTTGTCTCAGTCCCTAGGCTAATTCAAACATTTTGCCCTCTCACTCCTTTCCCTGCCCCCAATCCAATGGAACTTAATATTAAGTCCATTATTAGGCTAGGGCTCTAGGGACTTGGTGACTACTGCTGCATCCTGGTGGCTCAGATGGTAAAGCATCTGCCTGCAATGTGGGAGACCTCCGTTCAATCCCTGGGTTGGGAAGATCCTCTGGAGAAGGAACTGGCAACCCACTCCAATAATCTTGCCTGGAGAATCCCATGGATAGAGGAGCCTGGCGGGCTAGAGTCCATGGGGTCACAAGGAGTCAGATGTGACTGAGCAACTAACACACACACACTCGAGACTCGGGGACTACTGCTGTACCCAGGGGTTTGTTGCCCAGATTCTTGGAGTCTGGCTCACAGTTCCTTATTGCAATAAGTAAGACTACCACAATCATGTGTGCCTTACACCCAAGTGCCAAGAAATGACAGCTACTTTTGCTGGCACTTCCTGCTGTCATCACCCTTAGCTCCAGGCCTTGAACTTATGGGTTATGGTGCTAAACTCTTCCCCTAGTGTCTCGCAGGGCCCTTTTTAAAGATAGTTTAGTTGTTGTTTAACAACAACTGTGTTACTTTTAAACAAATCTGGCTTCTCCTAATTTCTTTTTTTTTTAATGTTTATTTATTTGGCTCATTAGGTCTTAACTGCAGCACACAAGATCTTCATTGTGGTGTGGGCTCAATAGCTGCACACACAGGCTTAGTTGCCCCTCGACATGTGGGATCTTAGTTCCCCAACCAGGGATGGGTCCCGTGTCCTCTGTTTCTTTTTAAGAGCACCACTGTACTAAAAGAGTGAGGGCCTTTTAGGGTGGCTCAGAGGTTAAAGTGTATCCCTGCAATGCGGGAGACCTGGGTTCGATCCCTGGGTTGGGAAGATCCCCTGGAGAAGGAAATGGCAACCCACTCCAGTATTCTTGCCTGGAGAATCCCATGGATGGAGGAGCCTGGTGGGCTACAGTCCACGGGGTCGCAAAGAGTCGGACATGACTGAGCGACTTCACTTTCACGTTCATAAACATCTAGGTCCAACTCTTTAAAGTAGTCTCCGTGTTAAAGTAGTCTCTGTGGTCCTTGGTTTTAGATATATTTTGCCCAAGTCTTTTTCAGATTTACCCTGTTCTGCTTTACTGGGCTTCCCTGGTGGCTCAGTGGTAAAGGATCTGCCTGCCAATGCAGGAGATGCGAGTTTGATCCCTGGGTCAGAAAGATCTCCTGAAGAAGGAAATGGCAAGCCAGTCTATGGCCTTACCACCCTGAATCTGTTGGATCTCATCTGATCTCAGAAGCTAAGCAGGGCCAGACCTGGATGGGAAACAGGCAACCCACCCCAGTATTCTTGCCTGGGAAATCACACGGACAGAGAAGCCTAGTGGGCTACAGTCCATGGGGTTGTAAGAGTCAGACATGACTTAACAACTAAACAACAACTGCTTTGCTTTTAAACAAATATGGCTTCTCTTAATTTCTTTTTTTTTTTTTTTAATGTTTATTTATTTGGCTCATTAGGTCTTAGTAGCAGCACACAAGATCTTCATTGTGGTACAGGTTCAATAGCTGCACACACAGGCTTAGTTGCCCCTCGACATGTGGGATCTTAGTTCCCCAACCAGGGATGGATCCTGTGTCCCCTGCATTGGAGGGCCCACCAGTGAAGTTCTTTCTAATTTCATTTTATGTCTCTAAGCTCAATTGGCCACTGAAGAAATAGTGATTTTACCATGTTCTTAAGGTCCCATCAAGACCTCAGGTACACTTTACCCAGGATCTTTTACACCATCAGACCCTACCCTGTCTCCAGTGTCTTACAAGACTCTGTTCTGTTCTAACTCTTAATCATTTTTTCTCTGATTCTCCTCTTAATTTGTTATCTCTTTCTCACTGGTAGGCCTAGATCCTACCTGTCTTTCACTGGTGCCCAATCTCTCCTGGCTGTGTAGAGTATGACTGCCAAAATAGAATACGTAAGTGCAGAAATTTCCAAATAAGAGTATGAGATATAAGTATGAGATACACAGGCTGGAGAGTTATATTCGAGGACGGCATCTGCCCTGCTCCCCAAATAAATTTAATCCTGAAAAGTTTAGTATGGGCCTGAATTTAACATAATTGGATTTATCTCAAATGTAGGTGCTCGAGAAGAAAAATGCAATGGTCACTTATTAAAATAATGAAATTAAGTGGAATGCTTAATTATGCTAACATATGCTAACATACATGGCTGACGGAGATGAGGGGAAATGAGTTCTTTCATGTAAGATTAATGGAAATGTCAAGCAGTGTGCATTTTGAGGAAAGTAACTTGGCAATATCTATTGAAATTTAAAAGGTGCATCTCTTTAACCCAACAATCTCATTTCAACAAATACTTATTGAGTGCCTCATCTATGTCAGGAGGAAGGAAAACCATATTGAGCAAAACAGACAAGGCCTGACTCTTATGGAGTGAGTACTCATGAAGGAGACAGATAAATTAATCAAATCACCAAGGAGATGAATGTTACTATTAATCAGCCACAACTGTGATGCATGTTACGAAGAAAGTATACATGATGCACACACATGGGGGACCTGATTACGTCTGTAGGGGAAGAAAGGTCTCCCCGAGGAAGGAAGATCAAAGAATGAGTAGAGTATACTCAAGAAAAGAGAGGACAATAGGAGGTAACTGGGTAAAAAGAAGGGAAAATGGTCTACACAGAGAGAACAGAATGTAGAATAATTTCTTCTACAATGTAGAATAATTTCTTCAATCTGTTCATTTTTCATGTGTCCGCTCCTACCACACCGATCCAACTAGCCAAGCTCATTCCCATATTAGTCTTTGCAGTCTGTTCCCTTTGCCTGAAGTGCTATTCCCCATGATCTCTGCATGATTGGCTACCTTTTTATTTCAAATCTGAACCTCAAGAGAGGCCTCTTTAGAGAGATTTTCCCTGTCCACCCAATAAGGAGGATTCAGTTAGTCATTCTTTCTCTCTTTTATTTCCCACTCGCTCTTATATCAGTTTCAATTTATTCTCAGCATCAGATCAGATCAGATCAGTTGCTCAGTCGTGTCCGACTCTTTGCAAATCCATGGATCGCAGCACGCCAGGCCTCCCTGTCTATCACCAACTCCCGGAGTTCACTGAGACTCACGTCCATTGAGTCGGTGATGCCATCCAGCCATCTCATCCTCTGTCGTCCCCTTCTCCTCTTTCCCCCAATCCCTCCCAGCATCGGAATCTTTTCCAACGAGTCAACTCTTCGCATGAGGTGGCTAAAGTACTGGAGTTTCAGCTTCAGCATCATTCCTTCCAAAGAACACCCAGGACTGATCTCCTTCAGAATGGACTGGTTGGATCTCCTTGCAGTCCAAGGGACTCTCAAGAGTCTTCTCCAACACCACAGTTCAAAAGCATCAATTCTTCAGCATTTAGCCTTCTTCACATCCAACTCTCACATCCATACATGACCACAGGAAAAACCATAGCCTTGAATAGACGAACCTTTGTTGGCAAAGTAATGTCTCTGCTTTTCAATATGCTATCTAGGTTGGTCATAACTTTCCTTCCAAGGAGTAAGCATCTTTTAATTTCATGGCTGAAGTCACCATCTGCTGTGATTTTGGAGTCCAGAAAAATAAAGTCTGACACTGTTTCCACTGTTTCCCCATCTATTTTCTATGAAGTGATGGGACCACATGCCATGATCTTCGTTTTCTGAATGTTGAGCTTTAAGCCAACTTTTTCACTCTCCACTTTCACTTTCATCAAGAGGCTTTTTAGTTCCTCTTCACTTTCTGCCATAAGGGTGGTATCATCTGCATATCTGAGGTTATTGATATTTCTCCCGGCAATCTTGATTCCAGCTTGTGTTTCTTCCAGTCCAGCGTTTCTCATGATGTACTCTGCATATAAGTTAAATAAACAGGGTGACAATATACAGCCTTGATGTACTCCTTTTCCTATTTGGAACCAGTCTGTTGTTCCATGTCCAGTTCTAATTGTTGCTTCCTGACCTGCATACAAATTTCTCAAGAGGCAGATCAGGCGGTCTGGTATTCCCATCTCTTTCAGAATTTTGTCTAACTCAATGAAACTAAGCCATGCCCGTGGGGCAACCCAAGATGGGCAGGTCATGGTGGAGAGATCTGACAGAATGTGGTCCACTGGAGAAGGGAATGGCAAACCACTTCAGTATTCTTGCCTTGAGAACCCCATGAACAGTATGAAAAGGCAAAATGATAGGATACTGAAAGAGAAACTCCCCAGGTCAGTAGGTGCCCAATATGCTACTGGAGATCAGTGGAGAAATAACTCCAGAAAGAATGAAGGGATGGAGCCAAAGCAAAAAGAATACCCAGCTGTGGATGTGACTAGTGATAGAAGCAAGGTCCAATGCTGTAAAGAGCAATATTGCATGGGAACCTGCAATGTCAGATCCATGAATCAAGGCAAATTGGAAGTGGTCAAACAAGAGATGGCAAGAGTGAATGTCGACATTCTAGGAATCAGTGAACTGAAATGGACTGGAATGGGTGCATTTAACTCAGATGACCATTATATCTACTACTGCGGGCAGGAATCCCTCAGAAGAAATGGAGTGGCCATCATGGTCAACAAAAGAGTCCGAAATGCAGTACTTGGATGCAATCTCAAAAACGACAGAATAATCTCTGTTCGTTTCCAAGGCAAACCATTCAATATCACAGTAATCCAAGTCTGTGGCCCAACCAATAATGCTGAAGAAGCTGAAGTTGAATGGTTCTATGAAGACCTACAAAACCTTTTAGAACTAACACCCAAAAAAGATGTGCTTTTCATTATAGGGGACTGGAATACAAAAGTAGGAAGTCAAGAAACACCTGGAGTAACAGGCAAATTTGACCTTGGAATACGGAATGAAGCAGGGCAAAGACTAATAGAGTTTTGCCAAGAAAATGCACTGGTCATAACAAACACCCTCTTCCAACAACCCAAGAGAAGACTCTACACATGGACATCACCAGATGGTCAACACTGAAATCAGATTGATTATATTCTTTGCAGCCAAAGATGGAGAAGCTCTATACAGTCAGCAAAAACATGACCAGGAACTGACTGTGGCTCAGACCATGAACTCCTTATTGCCAAATTCAGACTTAAATTGAAGAAAGTAGGGAAAACCACTAGACCATTCAGGTATGACCTAAATCAGACCCCTTATGATTATACAGTGGAAGTGAGAAATAGATTTAAGGGCCTAGATCTGATAGATAGAGTGCCTGATGAACTATGGAATGAGGGTTCATGACATTGTACAGGAGACAGGGATCAAGACCATTCCCATGGAAAAGAAATGCAAAAAAGCAAAATGGCTGTCTGGGGAAGCCTTACAAATAGCTGTGAAAAGAAGAGAAGCGAAAAGCAAAGGAGAAAAGGAAAGATATAAACATCTGAATGCAGAGTTCCAAAGAATAGCAAGAAGAGATAAGAAAGCCTTCTTAAGCGATCAATGCAAAGAAATAGAGGAAAACAACAGAATGGGAAAGACTAGAGATCTCTTCAAGAAAATCAGAGATACCAAAGGAACATTTCATGCAAAGATGGGCTCGATAAAGGACAGAAATGGTATGGACCTAACAGAAGCAGAAGATATTAAGAAGAGGTGGCAAGAATACACAGAAGAACTGTACAAAAAAATCTTTACGACCCAGATAATCATGATGGTGTGATCACTGACCTAGAGCCAGACATCCTGGAATGTGAAGTCAAGTGGGCCTTAGAAAGCATCACTACGAACAAAGCTAGTGGAGGTGATGGAATTCCAGTTGAGCTTTTTCAAATCCTAAAAGATGATGCTGTGAAAGTGCTGCCCTCAATATGCCAGCACATTTGGAAAACTCAGCAGTGGCCACAGGACTGGAAAAGGTCAGTTTTCATTCCAATCCCAAAGAAAGGCAATGCCAAAGAATGCTCAAACTACTGCACAATTGCACTCATCTCACACGCTAGTAAAGTAATGCTCAAAATTCTCCAAGCCAGGCTTCAGCAATATGTGAACCGTGAACTTCCTGTTGTTCAAGCTGGTTTTAGAAAAGGCAGAGGAACCAGAGATCAAATTGCCAACATCTGCTGGATCATGGAAAAAGCAAGAGAGTTCCAGAAAAACATCTATTTCTGCTTTTATTGACTATGCCAAAGCCTTGGACTGTGTGGATCACAATAAACTGTGGAAAATTCTCAGCATAGAAATGAACAATTATCACTATCTTTCCTGTTTATTTTTGTATTTGTGTGTCTGTGCGTCTTCTCCCACTTTCACCCCTAGAATGCTCCATTAGAAGCAGAAAACTTGCCTGACTTTCCTGGAGTCTTAAACAAATAAAGATGTTATGTAGATGGAGGGAATGTAGGAGAACATTGGAGGTATTCAAAGAAGGCTGGTGTGGCCGTAAGGCAGAAAGTGATGAGGCAGTCTGGTTATACGTGGAAACTTGATTAGAGTAGGGCAAGGGTAGGTGATAGAACTCAATTAGGAAGATATTACAATGACAAGAGGAGGTTGTAGCATAAATTAGTTGGGCGGTAGTGGAGATAGGGAGAGACGGATGAATTGAAGGAACATTTAGGGATAAAACCATGGTTGGTGATGAATTGGGCTTCTGTCGTGGCTCAGATGGTAAAGAATCTGCCCACAATACAGGAGATCTGAGTTTGATCCCTGGGTTGGGAAGATCCCCTGGAGGAGTGCATGGCAACCCATTCTAGTATCCTTGCCTGGAGAAGCCCCATGGAGAGAGGAGCCTGGAGGGCTGCAGTCCATGGGGTCACAAGGAGTTGGACACAATTGAGTGACTAAGCAAGCACAGTGATGAACTATATATGGGCAGCTATTTCTATTGTCCAAATTTGTAGATGACAGTAGCATTCAATAAAATAGAAATTACTGGGAAGGACTATAATCCTCTCAGTAATGGAAGGAATCATGAGTTTGGTGTTAGACAAAATGGGTTTGTGGCAGTAGGATTCATGGGTCTAGGGTCATGAATAGAGGTATGGAGTAGAAAAATAAATCAAAAGTAATCTAAAAAGTAATAAACATGTTGCAGTATACATGGTTCTGGGATCCAGAGAGTCAAGGGTGAAGACACAAGTATGGAAGTATACATGGTGTACATGTATATGTTTCTATATACATGGTAATTAAAGCCTTGGTTACTGATGAGGTTGTCTAGAGGTAAAGTACAACATGCAAAGGAAAGTGCCTGGACTAAGCTTGAGGAGGCTGCATTGAGGAAGTGGTGGTGAAGCAGACTGAGAAGGAACAACATACGAGGTAGGAAGAAAGGCAGGTAAGTTTCCAAGGAAAGTTGGTCCTTCCAAGAGAGGATGGTCAAGACTGTGCTAAGGAGCCTATTGGCTCCAACATCACGCTGATTATGGTGACTTTAGCAAGAACTAGTCTATGAAAAAAAAATCTTACATACATGTTACACCATCACATAAAACAAAATGATAGTCCCTGAAAGAGTATGTTCAGTAGTGTAAAAGAAAAACATCTATATTTAAAAATTGACATATCAATGGAAAATACATACATAGATTATGACATACCCCAAATGCAATGGTTATTGAAAGTGAGGAAATCTATGTATGATGATATAGAAAGATATCCAAATATATAAATAAGGGGAAAACCTATGTTACAGATTAATACGGCTACCCTGATCCATTTTGTACAACCTGTGTAGATAAACAGATTGATTAAAATAGCTATGAAAGGGAAAATTGAAAAGAATTTGTAGTACCAAATTGTGAACTGTGTGCTCTTCTTGAACTGCTAATAAACGGTAGGAAGAGGAGAATAGGGATGGGGTGAAACCTAAATGAGGGGATTATGGATACTTTCTTGTCTATCTCAGTTTCTTTTAAAAAATGATGACGTGCTAAACCTCCCTTTCATTTTGTGATGTAAAAAATATTTTATAAAAAACTAAACCAATATAAAAGCTAAACCTCTAAAATAACCACTTCCAGAAGTACATCTGAGAAATGGGTAATGTCACATAAGGCAAGAAAGTTCAGTGGAAACATTCACTAATTGGAACTTTTTTGAAGTACAAAACAATTTATGATTTCAAGTCAAATGCTGGACATACCCAATGTGGTAGCCTTCCTTAATAAACGCTTCTTTATCCAATATGCGGAGAAGGCAATGCCACCCCACTCCAGTACTCTTGCCTGGAAAATCCCATGGACGGAAGAGCCTGGTGGGCTACAGTCCATGGGGTTGCTGAGGGTCGGACACGACTGAGCGACTTCACTTTCACTTTTCACTTTCATACATTGGAGAAGGAAATGGCAACCCACTCCAGTGTTCTTGCCTGGAGAATCCCAGGGACGGGGGAGCCTGGTGGGCTGCCGTCTGTGGGGTCGCACAGAGTCGGACATGACTGAAGTGACTTAGCATTATCCAATATGAATTCCCATCATGTGTACAAACCTATCATAGATCTATGCTCAGTACGTACTTCCTTGGATTAAATAGTTCTGTTCAGTTTATTTTACTTTTTCTTTTTTAATTTTATGTATTTATTTATTTTTGGCTGTTGCTTCAAGGGCTTTTCTCTAGTTTTGGCAAATGGGGGGCTACTCTCTAGCTGCCGTGCATGGACTTCTCATTGCTGTGGCTTCTCTTGTTGAGGAGCACTGGATCCAGTGTGGGCTTCAATAGCTGCGGCACATGGGCTCAGTAGTTGCAGCTCCCAGGCTCCAGAGCACAGGCTCAATAGTTGTGATGCATGGGCTTAGTTGCTCCGAGGCATGTAATCTTCCCAGAGCAGGGATCCAACCCCTTTACCTGCCTCTCCTGCATTAGCAGGCAGATTCTTTACCACTGAGCCACCAAGAAAGCCCTCAATTTATTTCTAAAATTAATGAATAGGGACTTCCCTGGTGGTCCAGTGGTTAAGAATCAGCCTTCCAATACAGGAAATGTGGGTTCAATCCCTGGTTGGGGAATTAAGATCCCACATGCTGTGGGGCAACCACTGAGCCCACATGCCACAACTAGATAGAAGCCTGATGGAGGCAAGGAAGAGCCAACACGCCGCAGTGGAAGATCTCCCATACCGCAACGAAGATTCTACACGCTGCAGCTAAGACCCAATGCAAAGAATAGATAAATAAATATTACAAAAAATAAAATTAATCAATAGATTCAATTTTAAAGGAGGCAATGATGAAGAACGGTCCAAGATTCATGGTCTTATTAATTTTCCTTTTCTTTAGCATATGTATGCTGTGTGTATATCTGTGGGCTTTAGGGGGATGGATATACATACAAATGTACATTATAAATCTATTTATACTGTATATATACAGTTGCCCCTTCAACAACATGGGTCTGAACTACATGGGTCCACTTGGACATGAATTTTTTTTGATAAATGCATACTCTAGTATTATAAAAATAACATTTATTCTTCTCTGTTAAGGGTTGAAATATCATATACAAACTGAAACTGATTTTTAAAAATCCTTATACTGTATACATAGCTATATAGTCGTACATGGAATGAAAAATTGATTTGTTTGTATATTAGTCCCAAACAGAATTCTCCACATTTACTTATTCATTTAAAAATGGAATCATCTCACCCATTTTAATTTTTTAGTCACTAAAATTCATACCATTTTCCAATACATCAAATACATATTACAAAGCTTAGGCAGATGTGACATATAAGATATTTTAGGAAGTTTCTTTTAAAATTGAACACTTAATTTTAGTAAAAAGGACAATATCACTAATAGTATATTGTTATTTACTATTTTAATTAATATAATTTAAAAATCAAGATGAATAAATTTCAGGACATTCTTAAAATGCTATAAAAGCATTCTAAACATATTAAAAATATTTTCCATTAGTTGTGTTTAGTATTAAAAATGGATCATTTACAAAATGTGTATAACAGCCTTGACCAAAGTCCACTAAATTTGCATACTTTGTAATTTAAGAGAAATTTAACTTGAGTCATTCTCCATAGGTAAAGCATCTACAACATGAAACAAAAAGAAAGAAAAGACTTTAATGACAGAGAAGCTAAAACATTTTTTCTCATTTAATAGTTGAGAATAATTCATTTAATAATTGAGATGATTTATTAAGATTTCATCCTTATATATCATATGATGTTTATGCTTTGGATATAAATATAATTTATAATCAACAATGTATATTATATGGAGCACCACAGAAGCACACACAAAGAGTAACTGAATTTTTTTTTAATTATTTAATTAAACTTTAATAAATAGCTCTTATATTCATAGAAAAAACACATAAGGCTTTTATGTTCATACATATAACATATTAAATATATAATCTTCCAACTTCTAATTTATACATTCATTTATCCATATGGGTTTTTTTTGTTTTTTGTTTTTTTAAATTTTATTTTATTTTTAAACTTTACAATATTGTATTAGTTTTGCCAAATATTGAAATGAATCCGCCACAGGTATACCTGTGCTCCCCATCCTGAACCCTCCTCCCTCCTCCCTCCCCACACCCTCTGGGTCATCCCAGTGCACCAGCCCCAAGCATCCAGTATCGTGCATTGAACCAGGACTGGCGACTAATTTCATACATGATATTATACATGTTTCAATGCCATTCTCCCAAATCTCCCCACCCTCTCCCTCTCCCACAGAGTCCATAGACTGATCTATACATCAGTGTCTCTTTTGCTGTCTCGTACACAGGATTATTGTTACCATCTTTCTAAATTCCATATATATGTGTTAGTATACTGTATTGGTGTTTTTCTTTCTGGCTTACTTCACTCTGTATAATAGGCTCCAGTTTCATCCACCTCATTAGAACTGATTCAAATCTATTCTTTTTAATAGCTGAGTAATACTCCATTGTATATATGTACCACAGCTTTCTTATCCATTCATCTGCTGATGGGCATCTAGGTTGCTTCCATGTCCTGGCTATTATAAACAGTGCTGCGATGAACATTGGGGTACATGTGTCTCTTTCCCTTCTGGTTTCCTCAGTGTGTATGCCCAGCAGTGGGATTGCTGGATCATAAGGCAGTTCTATTTCCAGTTTTTTAAGGAATCTCCACACTGTTCTCCATAGTGGCTGTACTAGTCTGCATTCCCACCAACAGTGTAAGAGGGTTCCCTTTTCTCCACACCCTCTCCAGCATTTATTGCTTGTAGACTTTTGGATCGCAGCCATTCTGACTGGTGTGAAATGGTACCTCATAGTGGTTTTGATTTGCATTTCTCTGATAATGAGTGATGTTGAGCATCTTTTCATGTGTTTGTTAGCCCTCTGTATGTCTTCTTTGGAGAAATGTCTATTTAGTTCTTTGGCCCATTTTTTGATTGGGTCATTTATTTTTCTGGAGTTGAGCTGTAGGAGTTGCTTGTATATTTTTGAGATTAGTTGTTTGTCAGTTGCTTCATTTGCTATTATTTTCTCCCATTCTGAAGGCTGCCTTTTCACCTTGCTAGTAGTTTCCTTTGTTGTGCAGAAGCTTTTAAGTTTAATTAGGTCCCATTTGTTTATTTTTGCTTTTATTTCCAATATTCTGGGAGGTGGGTCATAGAGGATCCTGCTGTGATGTATGTCGGAGAGTGTTTTGCCTATGTTCTTGTCTAGGAGTTTTATAGTTTCTGGTCTTACGTTCAGATCTTTAATCCATTTTGAGTTTATTTTTGTGTATGATGTTAGAAAGTGTTCTAGTTTCATTCTTTTACAAGTGGTTGACCAGATTTCCCAGCACCACTTGTTAAAGAGATTGTCTCTAATCCATTGTATATTCTTGCCTCCTTTGTCAAAGATAAGGTGTCCATATGTGCGTGGATTTATCTCTGTGCTTTCTATTTTGTTCCATTGATCAATATTTCTGTCTTTGTGCCAGTACCATACTGTCTTGATAACTGTGGCTTTGTAATAGAGCCTGAAGTCAGGTAGGTTGATTCCTCCAGTTCCCTTCTTCTTTCTCAAGATAGCTTTGGCTATTCGATGTTTTTTGTATTTCCATACAAATTGTGAAATTATTTGTTCTAGCTCTGTGAAGAATACCGTTGGTAGCTTGATGGGGATTGCATTGAATCCAGAAGTTGCTTTGGGTAGTATACTCATTTTCACTATATTGATTCTTCCAATCCATGAACATGGTGTATTTCTCCATCTATTAGTGTCCTCTTTGATTTCTTTCACCAGTGTTTTATAGTTTTCTATATATAGGTCTTTAGTTTCTTTAGGTAGATATATTCCTAAGTATTTTATTCTTTCTGTTGCAATGGTGAATGGAATTGTTTCCTTAATTTCTCTTTCTGTTTTCTCATTATTAGTATATAGGAATGCAAGGGATTTCTGTGTGTTGATTTTATATCCTGCAACTTTACTATAATCATTGATTAGTTCTAGTAATTTTCTGGTGGAGTCTTTAGGGTTTTCTATGTAGAGGAGCATGTCATCTGCAAATAGTGAGAGTTTTACTTCTTCTTTTCCAATTTGGATTCCTTTTATTTCTTTTTCTGCTCTGATTGCTGTGGCCAAAACTTCCAAAACTATGTTGAATAGTAATGGTGAAAGTGGGCACCCTTGTCTTGTTCCTGACTTTAGAGGAAATGCTTTCAATTTTTCACCATTGAGGATAATGTTTGCTGTGGGTTTGTCATATATAGCTTTTATTATGTTGAGGTATGTTCCTTCTATTCCTGCTTTCTGGAGAGTTTCTACCATAAACGGATGTTGAATTTTGTCAAAGGCTTTCTCTGCATCTATTGAGATAATCATATGGTTTTTATTTTTCAATTTGTTAATGTGGTGTATTACATTGATTGATTTGTGGATATTGAAGAATCCTTGCATCCCTGGGATAAAGCCCACTTGGTCATGGTGTATGATCTTTTAAATGTGTTGTTGGATTCTGATTGCTAGAATTTTGTTAAGGATTTTTGCATCTATGTTCATCAGTGATATTGGCCTGTAGTTTTCTTTTTTTGTGGGATCTTTGTCAGGTTTTGGTATTAGGGTGATGGTGGCCTCATAGAATGAGTTTGGAAGTTTACCTTCCTCTGCAATTTTCTGGATTGAGTTTGAGCAGGATTGGTGTTAGCTCTTCTCTAAATTTTTGGTAGAATTCAGCTGTGAAGCCGTCTGGACCTGGGCTTTTGTTTGCTGGAAGATTTTTGATTACAGTTTCAATTTCCGTGCTTGTGATGGGTCTGTTAAGATTTTCTATGTCTTCCTGTTCCAGTTTTGGAAAGTTGTACTTTTCTAAGAATTTGTCCATTTCTTCCACGTTGTCCATTTTATTGGCATATAATTGTTGATAGTAGTCTCTTATGATCCTTTGTATTTCTGTGTTGTCTGTTGTGATCTCTCCATTTTCATTTCTAATTTTATTGATTTGATTTTTCTCCCTTTGTTTCTTGATGAGTCTGGCTAATGGTTTGTCAATTTTATTTATCCTTTCAAAGAACCAGCTTTTGGCTTTGTTGATTTTTGCTATGGTCTCTTTTGTTTCTTTTGCATTTATTTCTGCCCTAATTTTTAAGATTTCCTTCCTTCTACTAACCCTGGGGTTCTTCATTTCTTCCTTTTCTAGTTGCTTTAGGTGTAGATTTAGGTTATTTATTTGACTTTTTTCTTGTTTCTTGAGGTATGCCTGTATTGCTATGAACTTTCCCCTTAGGACTGCTTTTAAAGTGTCCCATAGGTTTTGGGTTGTTGTGTTTTCATTTTCATTCGTTTCTATGCAAATTTTGATTTCTTTTTTGATTTCTTCTGTGATTTGTTGGTTATTCAGCAGCGTGTTGTTCAGCCTGCATATGTTGGAATTTTTAATAGTTTTTCTCCTGTAATTGAGATCTAATCTTACTGCATTGTGGTCAGAAAAGATGCTTGGAATGATTTCTATTTTTTTGAACTTACCAAGGCTAGATTTATGGCCTAGGATGTGATCTATCCTGGAGAAGGTTCCATGTGCACTTGAGAAAAAGGTGAAATTCATTGTTTTGGGATGAAATGTCCTATAGATATCAATTAGGTCTAACTGGTCTATTGTATCATTTAAAGTTTGTTTTTCCTTGTTAATTTTCTGTTTAGTTGATCTATCCATAGGTGTGAGTGGGGTATTAAAGTCTCCCACTATTATTGTGTTATTGTTAATTTCTCCTTTCATACTTGTTAGCATTTGTCTTACATATTGCGGTGCTCCCGTGTTGGGTGCATATATATTTATAATTGTTATATCTTCTTCTTGGATTGATCCTTTGATCATTATGTAGTGACCATCTTTGTCTTTTTTCACAGCCTTTGTTTTAAAGTCTATTTTATCTGATATGAGTATTGCTACTCCTGCTTTCTTTTGGTCCCTATTTGCATGGAAAATCTTTTTCCAGCCCTTCACTTTCAGTCTGTATGTGTCCCCTGTTTTGAGGTGGGTCTCTTGTAGACAACATATGTAGGGGTCTTGTTTTTGTATCCATTCAGCCAGTCTTTGTCTTTTGGTTGGGGCATTCAACCCATTTACGTTTAAGGTAATTACTGATAAGTATGATCCCGTTGCCATTTATTTTATTGTTTTGGGTTCAATTTTATACACTGTTTTTGTGTTTCCTGTCTAGAGAATATCCTTTAGAATTTGTTGGAGAGCTGGTTTGATGGTGCTGAATTCTCTCAGCTTTTGCTTGTCTGAAAAGCTTTTGATTTCTCCCTCATATTTGAATGAGATCCTTGCTGGGTACAATAATCTGGGCTGTAGGTTATTTTCTTTCATCACTTTAAGTATGTCTTGCCATTCCCTCCTGGCTTGAAGAGTTTCTATTGAAAGATCAGCTGTTATCCTTATGGGAATTCCCTTGTGTGTTATTTGTTGTTTTTCCCTTGCTGCTTTTAATATTTGTTCTTTGTGTTTGATCTTTGTTAATTTGATTAATATGCGTCTTGGGGTGTTTCGCCTGGGGTTTATCCTGTTCGGGACTCTCTGGGTTTCTTGGACTTGGGTGATTATTTCCTTCCCCATTTTAGGGAAGTTTTCAACTATTATCTCCTCAAGTATTTTCTCATGGTCTTTCTTTTTGTCTTCTTCTTCTGGGACTCCTATGATTCAAATGTTGTAGCGTTTATTATTGTCCTGGAGGTCTCTGAGATTGTCCTCATTTCTTTTAATTCGTTTTTCTTTTATCCTCTCTGATTCATTTATTTCTACCATTCTATCTTCTAATTCACTAATCCTATCTTCTGCCTCTGTTATTCTACTATTTGTTGCCTCCAGAGTGTTTTTAATTTCATTTATTGCATTATTCATTATATATTTACTTTCTTTTATTTCTTCTAGGTCCTTGTTAAACCTTTCTTGCATCTTCTCAATCCTTGTCTCCAGGCTATTCATCTGTGATTCCATTTTGATTTCAAGATTTTGGATCAATTTCACTATCATTATTTGGAATTCTTTATCAGGTAGATTCCCTATCTCTTCCTCTTTTGTTTGGTTTTGTGGGCATTTATCCTGTTCCTTTATCTGCTGGGTATTCCTCTGTCTCCTCATCTTGTTTAAATTGCTGAGTTTGGGGTGTCCTTTCTGTATTCTGGCAGTTTGTGGAGTTCTCTTTATCGTGGCGTTTCCTCGCTGTGTGTGGGTTTGTACAGGTGGCTTGTCAAGGTTTCTTGGTTAGGGAAGCTTGTGTCGGTGTTCTGGTGGGTGGAGCTGTATTTCTTCTCTCTCCCTTCAAAGACTTGGGTTGCTTTTCTGGGTGCCTGATGTCCTCTGCCAGCATTCAGAAGTTGTTTTGTGGAATTTACTCGGCGTTTAAATATTCTTTTGATGAATTTGTGGGGGAGAAAGTGTTCTCCCCGCCCTACTCCTCTGCCATCTTAGCTCCTCTATCAGTAACTGAATTTTTTAAAAGACACCAAAAAAGACATAATACCTAAACATCACCTTGAATATATGAATATAATTGTTTTATTTGCTATCCTTACATTGTAGCTCTTGCAAGCCAAACTATTATTCCAAGCACAAAATCCAAACATACTTTTGCAAAATTCTGAAATGCTTAGAAACTCTCAACACTAAAGCCTAATTTTAAACACGTCTTGCATATGCCTGTGAGTTGTTGAGTTAAAATACTAAAGAAATTTCTCTTCCATTGTCTTTAGACAGTGTCTAGCTAATCATCCCAAGCCCTTACTGCTATTTTATTTTTAAATGTCTCAGTCATGATGATCTCACAACCTCCCTTGTAATCCATTCCTGTACTTAAAGTTCTTTTTTTCAGGAAGGCCTTCTAGGGTGAACTAGGAGGAAACAGAAAAAGAGAACTGGAAGGACTTTAAAAATATTCATTTTTCTTTTAAAACAAACCAAAACATATTCTCTTAGGGAATTTCACTGTCCTAAGCCAGTTGAGAGTCATCTTGAGCAGGTAGATCAAAGTCTTATAGGATTGCGCCTCCAGGACGGCCCTTTCCTCTCTCAGTGCAAACTTGGCTCAAGCTGCTCAAGAGTCAGGCAGTCATCCCAAAGAGCTCTCCTAGACAGAATTCCAAGGTTGTTCCAAGTTTGCAGCATATCCCTTGGCTGGACTCAAGCATCTGACCTCTCAGGTTTTCCTGCCCCTTTTGTCTCCCCTGTCTTCACTATGAACTCAGAGATCTCATTACCATAAAAAACAAACAAGAGAAAACACCCTGCAAGTGTAAAGCATTACAGAAGTTTAATGTCTTGTTTATACGGTCCCCAGGTTTCCCCCAACCTTTCATCTTTCCACTCTGTGTGACTCCTTCCACTACTGACTAGCTTGTGTACATTTTTAAATTCATGAAATTGGGAGCTATTTTAGAAGGTTCTATTCTATCCCAGTTAATAGACAAACCCCAGCAAACCCAACTACCATTTATTATCATATTAATATATAACCACTTTTTATATTTGCAATTTAAAAAACATTTTCCCGAGATAAGATCTTATAAAAATACTTGGTAAGACAGAGGGGAAGATTATTTTTGTTCAGAAAGGTAGGTTTAATTAATATTTTACTCATGGCAACGAGAAACTAAGGAAAGCAAGCATCTTTATAAAAAGCATTAATCTGTCCATGGAAAGTGCTAATATGTAACATATACTGAAAGCTGTTTGTTAAACTTAGCATGCATTTTATCCCTTTTTAACTTCTGGTTTAATGCTAATTCCTGTCACTTTTATTTGTATGTTAAAGAAAACAAAGTTATATCATTCTCAGTGCTAATAAAACTGATGGTGAAAATCTGACAAAGAAAACAGATGGTTCTCCTAAGACCCATCAAATCTGTCTGCAGCCAGGCCTTGTTTCCTGGATCCTACAATGTTTTATTGTTTGATGTAACTGACAACTTATATCAAGCACACAATAGAAATGCCAGATAAATTTTTACTGGAAAAGCATTTTCTCACACTCATGTTGCTTGTTCATTATAACTTAGAATAGTCAAATGATAAACTTCTAAGCTGCAGACTAGTAGAATATCTGAGTCCTAGCTCTAGATTTAATATCAAAAAACCCAGGGCAAATCACTTAGGATTTCTTAATAATATTGCAATTCAGTAGGTCTAGGATGTGATTCTGCATTTCTAACAAACTCATTTGAAGAAGTTGCTGGGTTCTCAGACCATACTTAGAGCACCAAGACCTTAGGATATCTGACTCACGTGTGTAGGTGAAAGCATTTGTAATTATTACACAGTAGAACTGCATGAGTAAAATAATAGGTGAGAAAATGTTTGCAAAGTAAAGAATTATGAAAATGGGAAGCTTTATTAAGATATTAGCACCTTTCTTTGGAAACAAACTCGATGTGAAAATTTAACTTTGCAAATGTTGTTTAGTCGTTGTGTCCGACTCTTTGCGACCCCATGGACTGTAGCTCACCAGGCTCCTCTGTCCATGTGATTTGCCAGGCAAGAATACTGCAGTGGGTTGCCATTTCCTTTTCCAGGGGACCTTCCTGATCCAGAGACTGAACACACATTTTTTGCTTGGCAGGCCAATTCTTTACCACTGAGCCACCATGGAAGCCTATAATTTTTCAATATAGATCAATAATTAAGAAATAGTATGTTATGGCTTCTCAGGAGCACAAGTATCTCAAAAAGTTGTAGGTCAGTAATTTACCATAAACTTAAGTCATACCTCCAGTCAGATTCTATTTAATACCTAGATTAGATAGAATTCAGTTTCTGTCTATATGATCTAAAGTTTTAACAGAACTCAATTCAAATAACTAACTTGACTATTTTTTCTCTACTGAGTGATAAATGGCAGCTGCAGCATCTTGTGCATGTAAAGAGAGTGTGCATTTATTATAGAACTGAGGAAATTAGCACTGGCCAGAGCAGTTAATGTACCACACTAGAACTAATTCTCTCTATTTCAGAAAAATAAGAGGTTTTAGTGACTCATCAAGGCAAAAATTTCTTAATATAGTCTGCAAAATTTCTTTATATCAATTCTAAGCCTATACATAATGTAAACCATGCCTTACAGAAAGATATTAAAAATAAATAGTTCAAAATTGGTGAACCATATGAACCCGAAATCTAGACTGATGAAGAAAATAAGAAAGAGAACACTGAGTGTGTGTTAATGTTAAGGACTGGTTTTTGCCAAGCATTGTAGGTCCTACAAAGTTACATTGAGCCAATAAATCAATGGAAACATTTTACGGATCACTAAGACTGGTAAGTAGAGAAACTGGAATAAAACTACAAATGTCTTGGATATTGAGGACCAGGAGTTGGCATGAAGTATTTATTAAGCTATAACCAAAAATTATACCACTAGTTTGAGTGATTTTGTGATTTGGCCTCTGGACAGAAAAACAAAAGTAAAAGTAAAAAATAAACCCAGTCCCAGTCCCTATTAAATTATTGTATGGTGAAGAAAATAAATGGTTCCCACAAGTTGTAATTTAAAGAAGAAAAATACATACAGTACAACTTTGCTGTCCTAATTGATCTGAATAGCAACAGCCTGGCACTTTCATCCTGCTCCCTTTCCCAGTAATTGATCAGTTGGAAACATTTTGCAAAACACAGTCTTTTCTTTTTCTGATGTTAATGGCTCCTTGCTTATATGACTATATGTGGCATTGATTATAAGGACATTTGTTAGATTCTAGTTTTATACTTATACATTTATAGGAACACAGCAAGGATTAGGAGATACTCTATAATTTCTCAATTTATTGTGTAGTAAAACTAGAAACAAAGAAATGAGAGAAGTCAGAGATTAGATGACACTGTAGTGGCTTTGATTGAATCCAATTCAGGAAAACAGTTAACTGCTTCCAAAAGTATTTGTGGGAGTCCTGACCATAAACTATATTTGAGCCATGTTTATTAGATATTAAAAACTGCTTGATGTACATGTGTGTTCAATGAATAGCAGTACTAGTCACAATAGCCAAAAGGAGAAACAGCCCAAATGTCCATCATAGGTGAATGAATAAACAAATTGTGGTATGTATATACAGTAGAATATTATTCAGTCAGAAAAAGGAGTGATATATTGGTACATGCTACATAATGTGGATAAACCTCAAAAGTATTATGGTAAATGAAATAAACTAGATGAAAAAGGTCATAATTTATATGAAATGTCCAAAATAGGTAAATTTATATACACAGAAATCAGATTAATGGTTAATAGAAGTAGGGAGAGGAGGTTTCATATTTTATTTTATTTATTTAATTTATTTATTTTAATTGGAGGCTAATTACAATATTGTAGTGGTTTTTGCTGTACATTGACATGAATCAGCCATGGGTGTACATGTGTTCCCCATCCTGAACCTCCCTCCCACCTCCCGGATTTCATATTTTAGAACTAAAGGGTGAACATATTTTAGAACTAAGAGGTAATGGTTGTACAACACCATTTATCTGTTCACTCTAAACTGCTTAATTTTATGTTATGTAAATTTCACCTCTATAAAAACCATTTGAGAACAAACAAAAGTAAGTGTAATTATCACTCAGTGCCTACTCAGCAGAGAGCCTGAATGACAGTAGGTGTTCAATAAACATTCATTGAGCAATGAATGAATAATAAGATTATAATTCTCTTGCTAATGGTCTGTTTTCAGAAAGCCGTCTTTCAGATTTCTAGATTTCTCACCACTCCTATAAACAGTGGAACCAGAAAATAGCATTAAAATCATAGAATTTAGAAGGTGAAATATTAGATGACAGATAGTATAACCTGGTTACTTTATAAGGCCCACAGTTGTGACTCCCTTTAATTAGATACATGGTCAGTTGGTCTCATTAGATCAGAATCTGAGACTCTAGACTTCTAGGTCTCTCTTTGCTATTCTGCACTGCTTCAGCATGACCCAAGATCCCTTAGAAGGGTGGAGCCTGGTGGAAGAGGAGAGAGTTGGCCAGCTGACAGCTGTAATGAAGTTAGAGTACTCTGTGGATCAGGACTCAGGCCATATTTGGGTGTAGATGGAACACAGCTGTACTAAGAAGAGGAAAAACAAAGTGGGTGGTAAATAAATTATGAAAAGCATAAAATGCAAATACCCCAATGGTGGATGCAATTCTATTCCTAGGGGGCAAATATCTAGAACTGTAACTCTTTTTCATAAGGGAGTTTAATATTGCTTAAAAGGAAAAAGAGGGAGGTAGGTCCTATTCAAAGCCAAGGAAAATAATACATGTGCATGTCATACAAATTTATTAGAATTATTTGAAATTTGATAAAATTCTAGAATATAGGACTATTTCAGAGGAAATTTGGCTAAGAATAGTATTTATACTCTCATATTTTGTAACAATGAATTTGCTTGAAAGTGAGTTCTTTTTTGATTCCTACCCTTAAAGAATTTCCACTTTTTAAAAAGCTCTTTAGTTTGTATTGGGGTGGGGTATAGCTGATTAAGGAATGATGCTAAAGCTGAAACTCCAGTGCTTTGGCCACCTCATGCGAAGAGTTGACTCATTGGAAAAGACTCTGATGCTGGGAGGGATTGGGGGCAGGAGCAGAAGGGGACGACAGAGGATGAGATGGTTGGATGGCATCACTGACTCAATGGGCGTGAGTCTGGGTGAACTCTGGGAGTTGGTGATGGACAGGGAGGCCTGGCGTGCTGCGATTCATGGGGTTGCAAAGAGTCGGACACGACTGAGCAACTGAACTGAACTGAACTGATAGCTGATTAACAATGTTGTGATAGTTTCAGATGAACAGCAAAGGGACTCAGCCATACATAATGTATCCATTTTCTTCCAAATTCCCTTTCCATCTAGGCTGCCATATAAGATTGAGCAGAGTTCCACGTGTGATACAGTAGGTCGTTGTTGGTTATCCATTTTAAATATAGCAGTGTGTACATATCCATCCCAAGCTCCTTAAGTATCCCTTCCCCCCAGCAACCATAAGTTCATTCTCTAAATCTGTGAGTCTCTGTTTTATAAGTTCATCTGTATTATATCTTTTTGAATTCCACATGTAGGGGATATTCTAGGATATTTCTCTTTCTCAGTCTGACTTACTTCACTCAATATGACAATGTCTAAGTCCAGCCATGTTGCCTAAATGGCATTACTTCATTCTTTTTAATGGCTGAGTAATAGTCCATTGTATTTAAGTACCACACCTTATTTATCCATTCCTCTGTCAATGGACATTTAGGTTGCTTCCATGTCTTGGCCATTGTGAATAGTGATACATGAACATTGGGGCACATGTACCTGTTCGGATCATGATTTTCTCCAGATATATGTCCAGGGGTGGGATTGCAGGGTCATATGGTAGTTCTACTTTTAGTTTTTTTAAGGAACCTCCTTACTGTCCTCCATAGTGGCTGTACTAATTTACATTCCCACCAACAGTGTAGGAAGGTTCCCTCTCCAACACCCTCTCCAACATTTATTGTTTGTGGATTTTTTTGATGATATCCATTCTGGCTGGTATGAGATGATATTTCATTGTAATTTTGATTTGCACTTCTCTAATAATTAGCAATGTTGAACATCTTTTCATGTACCTCTTGGCCATCTGTATGTCTTCTTTGAAAAAATGTCTATTTTGGTCTTCTGCCCATTTGTCTATTGGGCTGTTTGTTTTGATGCTGTTAAGCATCATGAGCTATATGTAAAATTTGGAGATCCTGTTGGTCACATCGCTTACAAATATTTTCTCCCACTCTGTGGGTTGTCTTTTGTTTTATTTATTGTTTCCTTTGCTGTGCAAAAGCTTTTAAGTTGAAGTAGGTCCAATTTATTTTTTTTATTTCCATTATTCTAGGAGATGGATCAAAAAAGATATTACATTTAATCAGGTCCCACTTGTTTACTTTTGTTTTTATTTCCATTATTCTAGGAAGTGGGTCATAGAGGATCTTGCTTTGATTTATGTCATCAAGTGTTCTGCTTATGCTTTCCTCTAAGAGTTTTATAGTTTCTGGTCTTACATTTAGGTCTTTCATCTATTTTGAGTTTATCTTTGTGTATGGTGTTAGAAAGTGTTCTAATTTCATTCTTTTACATGAATGTCCAGTTTTCCCAGAACCGTTTATTGAGGAGGCTATCTTTGCCCCATCGTATATTCTTGCCTCCTTTGTTAAAATAAGGTACCCACAGGAGCATGGGTTTATTTCTGGGCTTTCTATCTTGTTTCATTGGTCTATGTTTCTGTTTTTGTGCCAGTGCTATACTGTCTTGATGACTGTAGCTTTGTAATATAATCTGAAGTCAGGAAGATTGATTCCTCCAGCTCCATTCTTCTTTCTCAAGACTGCTTTAGCTATTCTTGCTTTTTCACAGCAAAGGAAACTTAAGCAGGGTGAAAAGACAACCCTCAGAATGGGAGAAAATAAGAGCAAATGAAACAACTGAGGAGGATTAATTTCCAAAATATACAAACAGCTCATACAACTCAATACCAGAAAAACAAACAACCCAATCAAAAAGTGGGAAAAAGACCTAAACAGACATTTCTCCAAAGACACACAAATGGCTAACAAACACATGAAAAGATGCTCAACATCACTCATTATTAGAGAAATGCAGATCAAAACTACAATGGGATATCACCTCACACCGGTCAGAATGATCATCATCAGAATGTCTACAAACAATAAATGCTAGAGAGGGTGTGGAGAAAAGGGAACACTCTTGCACTGTTGGTGGGAATGTAAATTGATACAGCCACTATGGAAGACAGTATGGAGATTCCTTAAAAAACTAGGAATAAAACCACTATCAGTTCAGTTCAGTTCAGTTGCTCAGTCGTGTCCGACTCTTTGTGACCCCATAAACCACAGCACACCAGGCCTCTCTATCCATCACCAACTGCCAGGGTCTACCCAAACCCATGGCCCATCAATCCCACTAGGCATATACCCTGAGGAAACCAAAATTGAAAATGACACATGTATCCTATTGTTCATTGCAGCACTATTTACAATAGCTAGAACATGGAAGCAACATAGATGTCCATCAACAGATGAATGGATAAAGAAGTTGTGGTACATATACACAATGAAATATTACTCAGCTATAAAAGAATGCATTTGAGTCAGTTCTAATGAGGTGGATGAACCTAGTACCTTCTATACAGAGTGAAGTAAGTCAGAAAGAGAAAGATAAATATCATATTCTAACGAATATATCAGAGAAGGCAATGGCATCCCACTCCAGTACTCTTGCCTGGAAAATCCCATGGACGGAGGAGCCTGGTAGGCTGCAGTCCATGGGGTTGCTAGGAGTCAGACATGACTGAGTGACTTCACTTTCACTTTTCACTTTCATGCATTGGAGAAGGAAATGGCAACCTACTCCAGTGTTCTTGCCTGGAGAATCCCAGGGACGGGGGAGCCTGGTGGGCTGCCATCTCTGGGGTCACACAGAGTCGGACACGACTGAAGCGACTTAGCAGCAGCAGCAATGCATATATATGGAATCTAGAAAAAAATGATACTGAAGAATTTGTTTACAGGGCAACAGTGGAGAAACAGACATAGAGAATAGACTTATGGACATGGGGAGAGGGGAGGAGAGGGTGAGATGTATAGAAAGAGTAACTTGGAAACCTACATAACCATATGTAAAATAGATAGCCAACAGGAGTTTGCTGTATGACTCAGGAAACTCAAACAGGGGCTCTGCATCAACCTAGAGGGGTGGGATGGGGAGGGAGATGGGAGTAAAAGGGAGCGGAAATATGTATACCTACAGCTGATTCATGTTGAGGTTTGACAAAACAACAAAATTCTGTAAAGCAATTATCCTTCAATAAAAAATAAATTAATTTTAAAAATAAATTAAAAAAAAGATATTACTGTGATTTATGTCAGAGTGTGTTCTATGTTTTCCTCTAGGAGTTTCATAGTATCTGGCCTCACACTTAGATCTTTAATCCATTTTGAGCTTATTTTTGTGTGTGGTGTTAAAGAATGATCTAACTTCTTTTACATGTAGCTGTCCAGTTTTCCCAACACCATTTGTTGAAGAGACTGTCTTTCCAACATTGTGTAGTATTGCTTTCTTTGTCATAGATTAATTGACCATAGGTGCATGAGTTCATTTCTGGGTTTCCTATCCTGTTCCATTGATCTATAGTTCTATTTTTGTGCCAATATCATACTATTTTGATGACTGTAGCTTTGTAATATAGTCCTAAGTCAGGGAGCCTAATTTTTCCAGCTCTGTTTTTCTTTCTTAAGATTGGTTTGGCTATTCAAGGTATTTTGTGTCTCCATACAAATTTTAAGATTTTTTTTTGTTCTAGTTCTGTGAAAAATGCCATTGGTAGTTTGATTGAGATTGCACTGAATCAGTAGATTACCTTGGGGAGTATACTTATTTTGACAATATTGAATCTTCCAATTCACAAACATAATGTACATTTCCATATGTGTCTTCTTCATTTTCTTTCATCTGTGTCTTACACTTATTTCTGAGTATTATCTTTTGTCTTCTTAGGTAGGTTTATTCCTAGATATTGTATTTTATTGTTTTGATGCAATGGTAAATTGAATTGTTTCTTAAATTTCTCTTTCTGATTTTTCATTGTAAAGTGTATAGCATTGCAACAGATTTCTGTGTATTAATTTTGTAACCTGCAACTTTACCAAATTCATTGATGAGTTCTAGTATTTTTCTGGTCACACCTTTAGGATCTTGTATGTATAGTATCATGTCATCTGCAAAAGTGATGGTAGCTTCTTCTTTTCCAATTTGGATTTCCTTTACTTCTTTTTCTTCTCTGACTGCTGTAGCTAGGACTTCCAAAACCATGTTGAATAAAAGTGGCCAGAGTGAACATCTTTGTCTTGTTCTTGATCTTAAGAGGAAATGCTTTCAACTTTTCACCTTTGAGTATGATGTTAACTGTAGGTTTGTCATACATGGCCTTTATTATGTTGAGGTATATTCCCTTTATGTCCACTTTCTGGGAAGTTTTTATCATAAATGGGTGTTGAATTTTGTCAAAAGCTTTTTCTGCATCTATTGAGATGATTATATAGTCTCCATTCTTTAATTTGTTAATGTAGTATATCACATTGATTGATTTGTGGATATTGAAAAATCCTTGCATCCCTGGGATGAATCTCACTTGATCATGGTATATGATCTTTTTAAAGTATTGTTTGATTCAGAGTGCTATTATTTTTTTGAGGATTTTTGCATCTATAATCATCAGTGATATTGGCCTGTAATTAGGAATTTCCATTTTTAAAAAGCCAACATGAGGCTTTTCTTATAAGATAGTTCAGTGACAAGAGACCGAAATTGTCACTAAAAGGAATACTAAAGTTTTTCTTTTTTTTAATGCTAAAAACAGGTAACCAAGCTTGTAAATTATGCTAAGATGAAAGAGAGAGAGATTGTGTGTGTATGAGTGTGTGTTAAAGTTCATTGCTAATGGAAATGTGCCAAGGACTGTAATACTAAGAACTGGCTTACAGCCAAGTGCCTTTGGTTTTACAGAAGGCAAGCACGAGCCAGAGAATGCTTTCAGTACTGGTGGGAGGTTACTTGAAGTTGAGGAGGTCAGCGTATTTGATGCCCAGGAGCATAGAGAAACAATGGTTCTCTGATAATTAGAATAGTAATCCCAGCAGGGAAGCCCCATCATCTTTGAGTCTCTCAGACAGAAGTGTCTCCTGGCTATGGCTTAATCTGGCAAGTACTCTAATTTGGAGAAATCCTTATATCTTTGGTAGCATGCTGCAAGTAGACCCCTGCTTACTTTGCAAACTCCTTCTTCCATAAACAGAAGTTATAGAAGGTGAAATTCTATGACCAGATCCTTGTTCAAAGCATCTTGTAAACCACAGCAGCAATAACACTGCAAAATCATGAAGATGAATGCACATTTCTTGTCAGTATACTTATGTATGTTTAATTCTCAAGTTTTTGTACTTTATTCTTTTTTCTTTTGATATCTCTCTTTTAATATAAAGTTGATTAATTCTATTTTCTGTTTCCTCAAGCCCTCTCTTCCTTTCTACGCTCATTATTACAATACTTTTCCAGGCCTGATCCTGTAACTGTACATACAATATTTCTTATCCTGGTACTATCTAATCTTAAGTATCAAAATCAAAGTTAATGTCCCATTTTCAGGAATTTTTTTTTCATGTCATAAACATTTAGAGAGCACAAATATGATCTTTTCTTAGGCCTAATGCCTCTGTTGGTTTTTTCTTTATTTGTATCATGTATACTCCTGTTTCTATGAGTTTCTCTATTTATCTGACCTTACAATATCCTCTTTTTTCACTGAGAAAAATTCCATTTTTGCTATAAAAAGATTCTTCTGACAGTGCTGTAAAACTCATACTTTAGTGATTTGTATATAATCCTAATTTAGTGATATTATTTGAATTCACCAATTTTTAACATTCAGTTTGCCTACTATTTCTGCAAATAAGTCCTTATATGGAGACAGATCTCTTCATTGCCCAGGGAGCAGTCACCTAAGTCTTTGGTCATAATGGGACAAACACATTGATGCCTCTTAGCAGCTACTCATGTCGAGACTTTGCTCCAGAATCTTCTTAGTACTTCAGCTGAGCCTGGAGTACTAGTGGAATAAGCTAAGTTCTCTATTGCAGATGCATTTCTGACTCACAGTAAACAAGAACGTGTTGGGTGGAAAGATGCCATGACAGCAGAAACAAATGTTAGTGGGGAATAGTGGAAAAGCAGCCTCTTATAAGGCAACAAGTTCAGGAAACAATGAACAATATGATGGCAAACACCACGGACTCACTGTACTCAGAGAGGCTGCTGGGTTCTGCACATGCTTTGTGTTTAGCCTAGATTCATGATGAGGCCCTTAATATGCTCAGAGAAATGAATTTTTTAACCAAAAAATTTATATGTGAGTATTCCAATGAAGGATAATGAGGACACTCTGGATCTGCAGAAATTCTTTTCTACCATGAGATCAAATTACTTCAATACAAATTACAGACTAGGACAGCTTACAAAGAGGAAAACTGAGAAACCTAGAGAAGTACACTGAGTTGACAAAGCAAGTCAGTGGCCAAGATGGAACTACAATTTAGGTCTTTACTTATTTCAGAGAGTTGACAATTATTTGAAGAATGTAAAATTATAAAAGTGGAGTATGAAGTATTAATTGGCTAGACAGAAATTCAGAACAAGTGCATTCAACCAAGCTACTATTTAATGTCTACGATATACGAAAAATAGTATCTGACATATTTCATAAATATTTGGTATTAAGACTTTATTTAAAAGAGTTTATAAAAGCATAATAAATAAAAAGATATAAAAGTTTATAAAGCACAAGAGCCTTTTTATATTTAAAAAATAAATTTATCATGGAGCTTGTCATATCATTTTCTGCAGAGCTTGTTGAAGCCAAGAGAATCTTATGCTTTTTAAAATAATCTCTACATAACTTTATTAAGTCAACATTACAAACCAAAGCCCAAAGTCAAAACATAAAGTTCTCATTTAAATTAGATATACTAACTCAAGAATCTCTGAAAACTTTCAAATTCTCCCATATTCTAAAACAGGAGTTGGCAAATTTCTTCTGAAAAGGACCAGGTAATAAAATATTTTTGAATTTGCAGGCACTCAAAGCAGCCACAGATAATATGTAAAGAGATAAGTACAGCTATGCTTTAATAAAGCTTTATTTATGGACACTGATAGTTGAATTTCATATAATTTTCACAAGCTATAAAACACTGGTCTTTGACTTTTTTCTCCAATCATTTAAAACTGCAGAAACCATTCTTAGCTGCAGGATACATAAAAAACAGAAGCAGGCCAGTTTTGACCCATGTGCCATAGTTTGCCAACACTTCCTCCAAAGTATGTGTTTTTTAGTGCTTATTTAACTTTTAGGCGAAATATTCTCTCAATGACAGTGCCAGCAAAAGTATAATAAAAACGACAATCTTATATGGAATTACTCTAAGAGGCTAATAGTGGGAAGGAACTGAAATTTAAGATAATAATAACATTTACAGAGAAGAGAATGAGACATTTATGTCATTATGTAAGTGTATATAACATAAGATAATCTTTACTTAATTAACATAAATTGCAGACTGTTTGAGCAAATTACTAATTCAGTGTAAATGAGCTGGCTGTATAACTGGTTACTTGACATTCAGTTATTTTGCGCATGTTTAATTCCATTTTATTTTTGTTAAGAATTAAACACAAAATTCAATGTTTTTAAGCAAATCTCTAGAGAAACCATTGGCTTCTTAAAAATTGTAATAAAAAGGTAAAATAACCATAAGTGAAAGACCCCTAAATAAATGCCAGTTATTCAAATTTTAATTACCCAAAATGGGGACATGTCTTCTGAAGTATATATTTCATTAAAATTTATTTTGTTTACCCAAATTTTCAGTTTGTTGTTGTTATTGTTCTGTCACTCAGTCATGTTCGTCTCTTTGCAACCCCATGGACTGCAGCATGCCAGGCTTCCCTGCCTTTCACCATCCCCAGAGTTTGCTCAAACTCATGTCCATTGAATCAGTGATGCCATCCAACCATCTCATCCTCTGTTGTCCCATTCTCTTCCTGCCTTCAGTCTTTCTCAGCATCAGGGTCTTTCCCAATGAGTCAGCTCTTCGCATGATGTACCCAACCTATTGGAGCTTCAGCTTCAGCATCAGTTCTTTCAGTGAATATTCAGGACTGGTTTCCTTTAAGATTGACTACTTTGATCCCCTTGCTGTGCAAGGGACTCTCAATAGTCTTCTCCAGCACCACAGTTTGAAGGCATCAATTCTTCAGTGCTCAACCTTTTTTATTGTCTAGCTCTCACATCCATACATGACTACTAGAAAAACAGTAGCTTTGACTGTACAGACCTTTGTAGGCAAAGTAATGTCTCCACTTTTAATATGCTGTCTAGGTTTGTCACTGATTTTCTTCCAAGGAGCAAAGGTCTTTTAATTTCATGGCTGTAGTCACTGTCCACAGTGATTTTGGAGCCCAATAAAATAAAGTCTGTCACCATTTCCACTGTTTCCCCATCTATTTGCCATGAAGTGATGGGACTGGATGCCATCTTTGTTTTTTGAATTTTGAGTTTTAAGCCAGCTTTTTCATTCTCTTTCACCTTCAAGAGGCTCTTTAGTTCCTCTTCACTTTCTGCCATTAGGGTGATGTCATCTGCATATCTGAGGTTGTTGCTACTTTAATCCTATTTCTAGAAAAAGCTAGAATCATAGAACACTTTATCTCTCCTAATATACTTTTGTCATATATTTTTCTGCATTTTATAAAGACCAGAAGTTTTTATTATGACTGTTTATATAGTAAATACTCATTTATATTTGCCCAAATGTTTAAATCTCATTTCTTTCATCACAATCTACATCTTCAGTTGGGATCATTTTTTTTCTACCCAAAGAATACCTTATACCAGGAGCCCCCAACTTCTGAACCATGGCAGCAGTCCATGGCCTATTACGAACAGCACGGATGAGTGCTGGGCAAGACAGCAAAGCTTCATCTGTATTTATAGCCTCTCTCCATTGCTCACATAACCACCTTCTGTCCAATCAGCGGGGGCATTAGAGTCATAATACAAACCCTTCTGGGAACTGAACATGTGAGGGATCTAGGTTGCATGCTCCTTATGAGAAACTAATGCATGATGATCTGAGGTGGAGCTAAGGTAGTGATGCTAGCACTGGGGAATGGCTGCAAATTCAGATTATCGTTAGCAGAGAAGTTTGACTGCACAGGGACCATAATAAATCAACTGCTTGCAGACTCATTTCAAAACCCTATCAGTGAGTGGTAAATGACAAGCTGCACCTCATTGCAGGTTTTATAGTGGAAAGTGAGTTGATGTGATTCAATTGTACAGCTACAGTACAACAGAACAATTGTACACCTAGTGGCAGGCTTTAAGTTAGAATCCAACACTTACTTCAGTCCATGTGTGACCTGCCCATTATTTTAATTACCACTTCTGTCTGAGCCTCCTTCCTTCACTGTGCACTTGTCTCAGTCACAGTTTTAGAAAGCCCACAAGCTAATCCTAGTCCAAATGAGCAAAAAACAAGTGTCACTGGAGAGCTTCTTTGAAAACAGAGAGAGGCTTGACGATGAGACTCTAAGCAGAAGACTCTAAGACTGCCAACAAAAAGAAAGCTGCATTTAAAAGAAAATATCAACAGTCCTACTTAAATTACAACAGGGTTCACTATATAGGTGATTCACATTCTCCAAGCCTGCTTTGTATAATATATGGTGACCAGCTGCCCAATGAAGCCATGAAACCTTCAAAACTCCTTTGCACATGGAGATCAAGCATCCTGCATTAAAAGACAAACCTTTGGAGTTTTTCAACATAAAAAGTGTAAGCACAAAGAACAGAAGCAATTATTGAAGGCCACCACTTCATCAAAAGTGTCTGCACTGAGAGCATCATTTTTAGTGGTTAACCTCATTGCTAAAACTAAGCCCTTTCCTACCTGAAGAGTTGATCCTGCCTCCTGCTAAGGACGTTTATCTTGAACTTTGAGAGGCTGCAATTCAAAAGGTGGCACATGTTGCTCTTTTAGTTAGCATTATAACTAGATAAATTGATGAAATAGCAGAGGATATTGAGGCACAATTATCAGAGAGGATTAATGAGTCACCATGGCACGTAATCAAGTTGATGAGTCTACTGATGTTGATAAGAAGGCAACAATGCTTGTTTTTGTGTGATATATTTTTTCAGGAGGATGTGCAGGAGGATATATTTTGTTCACTTTTGTTGACAACTATTCAGGAGAAGGCAATGGCACCCCACTCCAGTACTCTTGCCTGGAAAATCCCATGGACAGAGGAGCCTGGTAGGGTGCAGTCCATAGGGTCGCAAGGAGTCGGACATGACTGAGCAACTTCACTTTCACTTTTCACTTTCATGCATTGGAGAAGGAAATGGCAACCTACTCCAGTGTTCTTGCCTGGAGAATCCCAGGGACAGGGAAGCCTGGTGGGCTGCCGTCTATGGGGTCACACAGAGTTGGACACGACTGAAGTGACTTAGCAGCACTATTCAAGTCTTTGAATGATTACATATCAGGAAAATGGAATTGGTCCCTTTGTGTCGGTATATGCAGGGACAGAAAGGCTGCCATGACTGGTTAACTTTCTGGTTTCTCTACTTGGGTCAAAGAGGTCACTTCTGAATGTGAGTCTACACACTGTGTCGTTCATAGAGAAACGCTGGCTAGTCGAAAATGTCACCTGAACTTAACATTTCTCAGGATGTGATTAAAATTATCGACCACATTAAAGTACATGGCCTTAACTAATGTCTGTTCATACAGGTCTGTGAGGAGATGGATGCAGAGCACACATCTCTTATACACAGAAGTGAGGTGGCTTTCTAAAGGTAGACCACTGGCCACAGTTTTAGAGTTATGAGAGCCACCCCAGAGATTTCTTTTATAAAAATATTCACCACTGGCAGCATTTCAAATGGGTCAAAAAACTTGCTTACTTGTGTGACACATTCAACCTGTTCAATGAACTCAATCTGTCACTTCAGGGGAGAACAACTGTGTTCAAGTCAGCAGATAAAGTGGCTGCATTCAGTCAACTAGAATTATGGGGGTGATGAGTGAACGTTGGGATTTTTTTATATGTTTCAAACATCAGCAGAGATTTTGAAAGAGACCGAGCTAGGGCCTTTTTTCTCTCTGATACATGATCATCTATCACAGCTTTCAAAAGAGCCTGGGCATTACTTCCCAACCATGAAAGACCCCTAAACTGAGAAGGAGTGGATCTGCAACCCATATGTGAAAAAGCCAGGTGAATCAACTTTATCCTTGCTAGAAGAGGATCAACTGCTTGAGATCCCAAATGATGGTGGCCTTAAAGTATGTTTGAGACAACTTCAAATCTCCATACGTTCTGGATTAAAGTCAAGGTGGAATATCCTGAGTTGGCCACAAAAGCACTGAAAAGTCCATTTCCAACATCGTATGTTTGTGAAGCAGGGTTTTCTGCAGTGACAGCAACCAAATGAATTTATGGAGTAGACGACATAAGCAACACACTTCAGTGTCACTGTCTCCCATCACCCTCAGATGAGATCAGCTTGTTGCCTGTAAAGAAGCTCAAGGCTCCCACTGATTCTACCTTATGGTGAGTTGTACATTTATTTCATTATATATCTCAATGAAATAATAATAGAAATAAAGTACACAATTAATGTAATGCACTTGAATAGTCCCAAAACCATTCCCCGTATCATCTGTGGAAAAATTGTCTTCTGCAAAGCCAGTCCCTGGTGCCCAAAAGATTGGGGATCACTGCCCTACAATGTCGGAGAAGGCAATGGCACCCCACTCCAGTACTTTTGCCTAGAAAATGCCATAGACAGAGGAGCCTGGTAGGTTGCAGTCCATGGGGTCGCTAGAGTCAGACACGACTGAGCGACTTCACTTTCACTTTTCACTTTCATGCATTGGAGAAGGAAATGGCAACCCACTCCAGTGCTCTTGCCTGGAGAATCCCAGGGACGGGGAAGCCTGGTGGGCTGCCATCGATGGGGTCACACAGAGTCGGACACAACTGAAGCGACTTAGCAGCAGCAGCAGCAGCCCTACAATGTTCCCTTTAGTGTAGATGTGCTTGTGACTAATTCTCTCAGATTTTGTTTGTCCAAAAATGTCTTTATTTCCCGTAGTTATGGAAGCATGTTTTCACTGCATACAAATTTCTAGTTTGGTTGTTTTCTTTCAGTGCCTTGAACTTATTATTCCATTGTCTTTTCTGTTTCTGTTTAAAAGTTAGTTGCTGGCTCGCAGTCTAGTTTTTGCTCCTTTGAAAGCAATCTGTCTTCCTTTGTCTGCTTTCTCCATGTCCCTGGCTAATTTTTACTTTTTTTTCCCCTCTTTATCTTTTGTTTTCATAAATTTTTCTGGACTTGGCTGTGCATTTCTTTTGGTTTATCCTGTTTAGAGTTTGTAAGAAGTTTTGAATTTTAAACTTATCTTTCATCAGTTTTTGGACAATTCTCAGCTATTACCTCTTCCAATATGTCCTTTCTTAGTCTCTTTCCTCTACTTCTGGGATTCAACTATATATTGTTTTTTCCTTCACAAATCAACCCTTATGATTCTTACCCCTTCACCTACAATTTCCATCCTTTTGACTCTGTGCTTTATTCTTAATAGTTTCTTTTGTTCTAATGTGTTTAAATCTGAATTTTAATTCCTGCTATTCATTTTTGATTTCTAGGATTCTATTTGGTAACATTTTCAAGTATTTTTTGTTTTATATCTCCAAAAACTTATAATATTATCTTTTACCTTCTTTTTTAAAGTCTATTTTTGATAAATCTCATGGACTCTAGGGCTTGTTTCTGTTCTCTATTGTTTCTGCTGGTTCTCAATTATGTTGTCATGTTTCCTTGGGTAGCTGGTTATTTTTTGTTGTGTACTACACATTGTCCTTAAAAACATTTATAGAGGGGAGTTGATCAAGATAGTGAAGTAACAGAATGCTGAGTTCACCTCTCCCCATGAACACATCAAAAATACATCTATATGAAACAATTCTTACTGAAAACCAACTGGAGACTGAGAGAAAGACTCTTATACAACCAAGGCTGTAGGAAAGATCCATATAGAGTCAGGCAGATACAGAAGAAAAGTGATCAGGTTAGGACCCACACCCCTGGAAAGAGACACAGAGAAGGAGGATTGCACAGGTGCAGAGATGCTCCCTGGGAAGTGAACATCTCAGCCCTAGGGTTTGACATTGGTAACATGAGTCCCCTTAACTGGTTTGAAACCTGGTGGGCTGTGAGAAACCCAGGCTCTACTTATAAATGATGCATACATGCTTGCTTACTTGCAAGAACAAGAAAGAGAGGGCAGATTGAAATAGCCTGAGATTTCTGCTGATGACCACTCCAGCAAGCCTCCTAGCCCACTATAGCACCTGCTCTGGCCCCTGTAGCTCTGGAGCAGCTCTGCACTAGGGAAAAGGCTGCTGTTGCTAAGGAAGTATGCAGGTGGGGCGACAGAGTTGGCTCAAACTTGGCATGGCATCCAAACAGGACCAAGCAAACCGGTGTTGCAGAGGTGACAAATGCAGAGCAACCTCAAGCTATGACTGGTGTGCTGGGACAGGCAATGCATGCCCTGGCCCACACTGAGTGCCCACTCTGGCCTGTTTTGCTCCAGTGTTGCTTCTGTTTGGGATGAAGTTACCATTGCTGGGGGATGGGAGAGCACACAGTTAGAGGGAACAGAATCAGCTTGGACCTGAACATCAGGGTTTCTGCTTTAGTCCTGGGAACATGACACTACTTTGACAGGGCAGTGACAGTCACTGAACATAGGAGAAGGCTTAGCTCACACCTGGCTCTGGCTCTAACCCCTTCATCTCCAGCATCACCTTCCACCAAGGTGAGAGCTGCCATCACACGAGGGGAAGACATGGCCAGTGCTCACTTCAAATCTAACTCTCCCACCAAGTAACCAGACACACACAGACTGCACAGGGAAGTTCCCACACAAGGACAACCCTTCAAGACCTAGATAGGTAACTGTTTCACTCAATTTCATAGGGACAGAGGAAATCAAGCCAAATGAGAAGACAGATGGACTTGCTTTAATTGAAAAAACAGGAGAAAACTCCTGAAAAAACAACTAAGGGAACAGAGATAAACAGCTTATCAAATAAAGAGTTAAAAATATTCATAATAAAAGGGTTTACTGAACTAGGGAAAAGAATAGATGAACAGCAATAATTTAAACTAGGAATAGAAAACTAAAAAACAAATAGAGCCGAAGAATACAATAACTGAAGTAAAAACACACTAAAATGAATTAAGTAAGACTAGCTGATACAGAACACAAAAGTGATCTGAAGATAGAATAATAGAAATCACCTAATCAGAATAGCAGAAACAAAAATTTTAAAAAAGAGAAGCATTTAAGGGACCCGTGGAATAATCAAGCATATTAACACTCACTTTATAGGGGTCCCAGAAGGGGAAGGGGAAGAGAAAGTGACTACAAATTATTTGATGACTATATAGCTGAAAACTTTCCAAATCTGAGGAAGAAAACAGATATTTAGGTACAGAAAGCACACACAGTTCCAAACAAAATGAATCCAAAGAGGCATACACCAAGACATATCATAATTAAAATGGCAAAAGTTAAAGAGAGGATAGTAAACATCAAGAGAAAACAGACGTCACATACAAGGAATTCCCCCATAAAGCTATCAACTGATTTTTCTGCAGAAGCTTTGAAGGCCAGAACAGAATGACAGGGTATATTTAAAGCGCTGAAAGGGAAAAAGCTACCATCCAGGAAATCCTAACCAGCAAGATTATCATATGGATTTGAAGGAGAAATAAAGAACTTTTTTGGACAGGTGAAAACTAAAATTCATCAACGCTAAATCATCGCTAAGAGAAGTGGTTGACATGTTTTAAGTGGAAAAGAAAAGCTACAACAGAGGTAAGAATTTACAGAGAAGGAAAAATACCGCTAGTACAGGCAAATATATAGTCAAGGCTATGGATCACCCACATAAATAAAAGAGTATAAAGATTAAAAGATAAAACTTATAAAAATCAACTATGACAGTTAAGAGATAAACATGATGACGTGAAATAAGACATCAAAAACACCAAAAGTCAGGAGGGGAGTAAAATATATAGATCATTTAGAATGTGTTTGAACTTAAATGATTTCATTTAAAACAAGTAGAATGATTATAGGTCAACATATATGAACCCCATGGTAACCACAAGTCAAAAACCTACAACATATACATGAAAACTAGAGGAACAAGAATATACCAGCAAAGAAAATCCCCACATCACAAGGGAGGCTTGGTTGCTCTGTAGCATGTGGGATCATAGTTCCCTGACCAGGGATAGAACCCATATCCCCTGCATTGCAAGGCAGATTCTTAATTACTGCCACTCAGGAAGTTCTGGAAAAAGAAATTAAAAAAAAATTCATTTACAATAGCATCAAAAATAAAATACTGAGGGATGAATTTAACACAAGAAGTGAAAATAAAATTCTGAAATATACTCAAATATATGTGAAAGAAATTAAGGATTTGGGAAAATGAAAAGACAAGTCATGTTCATGGATGAGAAAATTAATATTGTTATGATAGCAACAATTTCCTAATTGACTCACAAATTTAATACAATTACTCTCAGAATCCAAAAGTGCTTTCTTTATAGAAATTAACAAGCTGATCCTTAAGTTTAAAAGGAAACTCAAGAGACTCAGAATAACTAAAGCAATACTGAAAAAGAAAAGTGAAGACTCACTTCTCATTTCAAAGCTTATTAAAAACAACAGTAATCAACAGTATGGTGCTGACCTAAAGACCAATATATAGATCAATGGAACAGAATTGAGAATCCGAAAATAAACCCTCACATTTATACTTATTTCCTGCAAGTGTGTCAAAATAATTCAGTCAAGAAAGAAGTCTTTTCAGCAAACGGTGCTAGACAACTGGATAGCCATATGCAAAAGAATTATTTGAACCCCTCCCTCAAATTTACTTAAATTTGAATAAATTAACTCAAAATGGATTAAAGACCAAATGTACAAGCTAAAATAATAAAATATTAGAAAAAATAAGATTAAGTCTTCATGACCTTGGATTTAGCACTGTTGTTTTAGATATGACATCAAAAGCACAAGCAACAACAATAACAAAATATCCAAATTGAACTTCACCAAAATTAAAAAACATTTGTGTTAAATGATACAATCAAGAAAGTGAAAAAACAATTCATAAAATGAGAGGAAAATATTAGTAATTCATATGCTGGATAAAGACTTGTATCTAGAATATACAAAGTATACCTAACTCTCAATAATAAAAGATAAATAACCAAATTTTAAAATGGGCAAAAGATCTGAATAGATATGTCTCCAAAGAAGATATGCAAAAGGCCAATAAGCATACAAAAGGATGCTTAACATCATTAATCACCAAGGAAATGAAACTCGAAACAATAAGATACCAATTCACACCTACTTGAAAGGCTGTAATCAAAGAGATAGCTAATGGAAAATGTTCATAAGGAGATGGAGAAATCAGAACCCTTATAAACCACTGATGGGAATAGAAAATAGTGTGGTTACTTTGGAAAAAATTCCACAAAATTTAAACATGGAGCAATTCCACTTCTGAATACACCCACCAAGAAAAATGAAAACATATATCCACAGAAAAATGTGAATATTTATAGCAGTATTATTTACAATAGCCAAAAGATGGAAATGACCCAAATGTCCATTAAATAATGAATAGATAAACAAAATGTGATATATCTATACCATGGAACATAAAGAATATTCAGTTCAGTTCGGTTCAGTCGCTCAGTCGTGTCTGACTCTTTGCGACCGCATGAATCGCAGCACGCCAGGCCTCCCTGTTCATCACCAACTCCCGGAGTTTACTCAGAATCACGTCCATCGAGTCAGTGATGCCATCCAGCCATCTCATCCTCTGTTGTCCCCTCCTCCTCCTGCCCCCAATCCCTTCCAGCATCAGAGTCTTTTCCAATGAGTCAACTCTTCGCATGAGGTGGCCAAAGTACTGGAGTTTCGGCTTCAGCATCATTCCTTCCAAAGAAATCCCAGGGCTGATCTCCTTCAGGATGGACTGGTTGGACCTCCTTGCAGTCCAAGGGACTCTCAAGAGTCTTCTCCAACACCACAGTTCAAAAGCATCAATTCTTTGGTGCTCAGCTTTCTTCACAGTCCAACCCTCTTGGCCATAAAAAGAATACTAACTAAAAAAAGTCAGTCCTTTACTTATGCTAAGTAAAAGAAGCCAGTTGTAAAGGACTGTATATGATTTCATTTATATGAAATATCCAGTATTGTCAAATCTATAGAGGCAAAAAGTGGATTAGTGGTTGCCTACCACTCCAGTACTCTTGCCTGGCAAATTCCATGGATGGAGGAGCCTGGTAGGCTGTGTTCCATGGGGTCGCTAGGAGTCTGACAGGACTGAGCGACTTCACTTTCCCTTTTCGCTTTCATCCATTGGAGAAGGAAATGGCAACCCACTCCAGTGTTCTTGCCTGGAGAATCCCAGGGATGGCAGAGCCTGGTGGGCTGCTGTCTCTGGAGTCGCACAGAGTCGAACACGACTGAAGCGACTTAGCAACAGCAGCAGCAGCAGCAGGGTAAGGGTATGGGGTGGGAAGATTGAGGGGTAATAGCTAAAGAGGACAAGGTTTCTTTTTGGGGCAGTGAAAATATTCTAAAATTGTTTTTGATAATGATTGTGTATATCTGTGATATATGAAAAAACACTGAATTATGCTTCACTTTAAATTGGTGAACTGTATGTGACTGTATTTTAATAAAACTGTTACCAAAAATTTTAGATGTTCAATGTGGAAAGGTCAGGTCACCACTTTTGTTCAGAAAGTGACAATGGTAATGTCTTGAAAATTAGTCTAACTAAGGCAAAAATCTAGAAAACCAAGGTGAGGAGAATCTGCACTTTCCTGAGATTGCACTTAAGAAGGAAAGGAAATACACAAATATCAGTAAAAATTACTTTATTGCCCATGAACTTAGCAACAGAAAACAGGTCAGTGATTTTGGTGCTTATTTACAGTTAGTTTAGCTGAATGTATATCACATGACTCTTAAGCTAGAAAACAAGATGTTCTCAGAAGTTTGGAAACATGATATCTCTCTCATAACTATGGTCAAAACCAGATTGTCATAGGTGTGAACACTAAGAGACATCTTCTTGGTAATGCATTTAGACTCTTTTCCAACATAGCTAAAAAACTAGCATAAAATACTGAAGCTTATTTTTTTCAGTATTATGACTTGCTGTGGATAGGTCAAATCATAAGCCTTGTATTTTTTTTGAAAGCAATATAAAAATAAACATGAGTTCTGCTTTGAAAATGATAGCATTTTAACTTTGATTCATTGATGTATGTTATGAAATTAATATGAAGTTTTAGGAAGTCTTTTTATAAGATCTTGGTGTGAGTTTTCACATCCAACTGTGTGATGTAGGTTTGCTATTTAAAAATAAATGTGTAAAATGAAAATCAATTTACCTATCATTTGGAGGACCTAAGTAGATATGAAAAAAGCAACTTTTTTTAGGAGCTTGAGGAACTTGAAGTCTATAACAAGATTTCTTGATCTATGAGGAATAGTCTCTTTCAAGGGATCTGAACCAAAAAAAAAAAAATTTAAGGCTCTTAGTGTATCATGTGTATGTGCCCCTAAAATCATTATCCAGTGCCAAAATTGTTTACTGCTTAATACAGAGTGCTTTATGTCAGGAAGAGTTTTTTCCATAGAATAGAATTTGGATAATTTTTGGCTAATGAAGCAAAGAGAGATAAGAAGGCCCTCTTCAATGACAATGCAAAGAAATGTAATGACAATGCAAAGAGGAAAACAATGGAATGGAAAAGACCAGAGATCTCTTCAAGAAAATTGGAGATATCAAAGGAACATTTCATGCAAGGATGGGATGATAAAGGACAGAAACAGTAAGACTTAACAGAGGCAGAAGAGATTAAGAAAAGGTGGTAAGAATACACAGAAGAACTGGTCTTAATGATCTGGATAATCACGATGGTGTGGTCACTCATCTCGAGCCAGACATCCTGGAGTATGAAGTCAAGTGGGCCTTAAGAAGCATTACTACCAATAAAACTAGTGGAAGTGATGGAGTTCCAGCTAAGCTCTTTAAAACACTAAAAGATGATAGTGTTAAAGTGCTATACTTAGTCAGTCAGTTCAGTTGCTCAGTCGTGTCTGACTCTGTGCCACCCAAGGACTGCAGCACACCAGGCTTCTCAAACTCATGTCCATCATATTGGTGATGTCATCCAACCATCTCATCCTCTGTCGTCCCCTTCTCCTCCCACCTTCAATCTATCCCATAATCAGGGTCTTTTCAAATGAGTTAGTTCTTTGCATCAGGTGGCCAAAGTATTGGAGTTTGTTTCAGCATCAGTCCTTCCAATGAATATTCAGGATTGATTTCCTTTAGGATGAACTGGTTGGATCTCCTTGCTGTTCAAGGGACTCTCAAGAGTCTTCTCCAACACTACAGATCAAAAGCATCAATTCTTTGGTGCTCAGCTTTCTTCAAAATCCAACTCTCACATCCTTACATGACCACTGGAAAAACCATAGCTTTTACTAGATGGACCTTTGTTTGTAAAGTAATGTCTCTGCTTTTTAATCTGCTATCTAGGTTGGTCATAGCTTTTCTTCCAAGGAGCATGCATCTTTTAATTTCATGGCTGCAGTCACCATCTGTAGCGATTTTGGAGCCCCCCAAAATAAAGTCTCTCACTGTTTCCACTGTTTGCCCATCTATTTGCCATGAAGTGATGGGACCATATGCCGTGATCTTAGTTTTCTGAATGTTGAGTTAAGCCAACTTTTTCACTCTTCTCTTTCACTTTCATCACGAGGCTCTTTAGTTCTTCTTTGCTTTCTGCCATAAGGGTGGTGTCATCTGCATATCTGAGGTTATTGATATTTCTCCATGCAATCTTGATTCCAGCTTGTGCTTCATCCAGCCCGGCATTTCTCATTATATACTTTGCATATAAGTTAAATAAGCAGGGTGACAATATACAGCCTTGACGTACTTCTCTTCCTATTTGGAACCAGTCTGTTGTTCCATGTCCAGTTCTAACTATTGCTTCTTGACCTGCATATAGATTTCTCCAGAGGCAGGTCAGATGGTCTGGTATTCCCATCTCTTTAAGAATTTTACAGTTTTTTGTTATCACTGTACTCAATATGTCAGCAAATTTGGAAAATCCAGCAGTGGCCACAGGACTGGAAAAGGTGGATTTTCATCCCAATTCCAAAGAAGGGCAATGGTAAAAAATGTTCAAACTACCAGACAATTGTGCTCACCTCCCATGCTAGCAAGTTAATGCTCAAAATCCTTCAAGTTAGGCTTCAGCAGTACCTGAATCAAGAACGTCTAGATGTAAAAGCCATTGCCAACATTCACTGGATCAGAGAGAAGCAAGGGAATTCCAGGAAAACAGTCAACTCAACTTCTGTTTCATTGACTGTTTGAATGCCTTTGTGTAGATCACAACAAACTGGAAAATTCTTAAAGAGACGGGAATACCAGATCATCTTACCTGTCTCCTGAGAAACCTGTACTTGGGTCAAGAAGCAACAGTTAGAAACTTTCATGGAACAACTGACTGGTTCAAAATTGGGAAAGGAGGCGACAAGGCTGATTATTGTCACTTTGCTTATCTAACCTATATGCAGAATACATCATGCAAAATGCCAAGCTGGATGAGTTACAAGCCGGAATCAAGATTGCAGGGGAAAATATCAACAACCTCAGATATGCAGATGATACCACTCTAATGGCAGAAAGGGAAGAGGAACTAAAGAGTTTCTTGATGAGGGTGAAGGAGGAGATTTAAGCTGGCTTAAAACTCAACATTAAAAAAAACTGAAATCATGGCATCCAGTCCCATTACTTTATGGCAAACAAAAGGGGGAAAAGTGGAAGGAACAACAGATTTTCTCTTCTTGGGCTTCAAAATCACTTCGGACAGTGACTGCAGCCATGAAATTACAAGACACTTGCTTCTTGGAAGGAAAGTAAAAGTGAAAGTCACTCAGTCGTATCCAACTCTTTGCTACCCCGTGGACTATAGAGTCCATGGTATTCTCCAGGCTAGAATACTGGAGTGGGTAGCCTTTCCCTTCTCCAGGGGATCTTCCCAACCCAGGGATCGAACCCAGGTCTCCTGCATTTCAGGCAGATTCTTTACCAGCTGAGCCACAAGGGAAGCCCAAGAACACTGGAGTGGGTAGCCTGTCCCTTCTCCAGGGGATCTTCCTGACCCAGGAATTGAACCAGGGTCTCCCGCATTGCAGGCAGATTCTTTACCAATTGACCTATCAAGTCTATGACAAACCTAGACAGCATATTAAAAAGTAAAGACATCACTTTGCCGGCAATGGTCCGTATAGTTAAAACTATGGCTTTTCCAATAGTCATGTATGGATGTGCTAGAGAAGACTCTTGAGAGTTCCTTGGACAGCAAGGCGATCAAGCCAGTCAGTCCTAAAGGAAATCAACCCTGAATAATCATTGAAAGGATTGATGCTGAAACTGAAGCTCCAATACTTTGGCCACCTGATGCAATGAGCCGACTCATTGGAAAAGACCCTGATTCTGGGAAAGATTGAAGGCAAAAAGGGAAGAGGACAGCAGAGGATGAGATGGTTGGATGACATCACCGATTCAATGTATATGAACTTGGGCAAACTCTGGGAAATGGTGAGGGACAGGGAGGCCTCAGTCCATGGGATCGCAAAGAGTCAGACACTACTTAGTGACTGAACAATGACAATGAAGTCCAGGAATTATTTTCATTGAGAACACTGGTGTGATGCATGATTAAACGTAAAATATTATAAAGAATTTTGCAAAAAAAAAGCCTGGAAATTCCTATATCCTGGCAACTCACCTCTATTTTATGAATAAAGTTACTACTTTAATGTCTTTTAACTGACTTCGTACAGAATATGTTCATGGCAATTACTTGGAGAGACAAATTGGTACCTGAAATTAGGATTTGACAGTGCATGTGTGCTGAGTCACTTCAGTCATTTCTGACTCTTTCTGACCCTACCCCGGGCTCCTCTGTCCATGGGATTCTCCAGGCAAGAATACTAGAGTAGGTTGCCATGCCCTCCTGCAGGGGATCTTCCAGACCCACGGATCAAACTCACATCTACTCTGCAGGCAGATTCTTTACTGCTGAGCCAGTTGTGAAGCCCAGATTTAAAAGGAGGGCTGAGCAAACTGTGAAATTTGTGTTCTACTGTAGTATCCACACAGACTTTCTGATTCCCTTTCCCTCCTTTTATTGCTCAGGCTTCCCTGGTGGCTCAGCAGTAAAGAATCCACCTGCCAATGCAGGAAACATGGGTTCAATCCCTGGCTTGGGAAGATCCCCTGGAGAAGTGAATAGCAGCCCACTCTCCAGTATTCTTGCCTGGGAAATCCCACCGACGGAGGAGCCTGAGATCTATAATCCACGGGGTCAAAAAGAGTTTGACACAACTTAGCAACTAAACACCACCACCACCATGGTTCATGGCCTGCACCTCCTTTATCTCACATCCAGTTTAGATTTCGTGCTCTGTTCTGGAGGAGAACTGCTGATAAATGAATTCACATTAAGATGCCAGTGACCTAAAGTTTTCTATCCAGAAATCTTTGTATTTTTTAAAAAGCAGTCCCATGGAAAAAATAAAACTTCAAACTTATATGCGGAACAAATTTCAGGTAAAATCTTGGTACATAAGGTCTGCTTAAGAAGTTAATTAGTTCATTACATAATAAAAGAATCATGATTAAGCAATAAACCTAACTATTAAATGTTTATCTTGACAAAGCTGTTAAGCAATTAAATAAGAAAATACTATCAGCCTAGAAATAAAGATAGCACAGAGATACGGTTAAAAGTAAAAAGATACGGTTAAAAGTAAAAAGAAGTTATCATGGTATATTTCCAACACTTTTTCCGCTTAGCAATCAAGAACAGAGTAAAAACAGGGAACACAGCACTAAGTGATATGAGTTTCTTCCCATTTATTCATTAGGAAGAGAAGAGAAGACAAAGTTGAATTTCTCATGAAAATCAGTTGAATCACAAGGAGTGGATATGAAGAGAATATAAATTAGGTTAGTGACTTGTGTTTTCCAATCTAGTATGTGAAATGCTTTCACATTCTGGTCTTATTTTGAATGTCCACAATTACCAAAATGTTTTAACATCTTTTCACATACTTATGAGTTGATTTAGATTCATCTTGGTGAAATTTCTTGCTCTTTCTCTGGGTCATCTTTCTATTGGAGCATTTTTGCTTCTCCTGTCTAGTCACAGGAATTCTTTACACATTTTGAATTAATCCTTTTTTGGTTATATGTGTTGACATTATCTTCTCCCAGTCTGTCTTTTCACTCTCCTAGTAGTGTCTTTTAACGAATGAAAGTTCTAAATTTGAATGTACTTGGTTCGTTATCTTTTATATATTTCTCTGTTTTAAGAAATCTCTTCCCACTATAATGGTATAAAGATATTATCCAATATTGTCTTCTAAAATTTTTATTGTATTGCTTTTCTATGAGGTCTGTAAACCATCTTTTTTGTGTGTGTGATGAGAGGTAGGGGGTGTAATTTCATCTCCCTCCCTCCTTGATAAAATCAGGCATCAAATGTCCATATTTGGGCTCTCAGTTCTGCCCACTGGCCTTTTTGCCTGTTGCTGTGCAAATACTACACCATTCTAAATACTATAACTTTATAAATCGTTTTATAGCTGGTAGGCTAAAATGCTCCACTTTATTCATCTTCTTCAAGAGGGCTTTGGTTAATACCTATCTTTGCTCTTCCAATTTAAAATTTAGGATTAGTTTGCTCAAATTCAACAAAAAAAAGTGTCCTGGAAATACTGATTGGAATTTTACTAAATCCACAGATCAGTCTTAGGAGAAGAGACATCACTACAATAATGGGTCTTTTATTAATTAGCATAGCTTCTCTCTAATAGTTAAGGGTTTTTTCTAATAAAGTTTATAAATTTATCTTATAGATTTTTTGTGAACTATTTATTTTTTGCTGTGCTGGGTCTCTGTTGCTGTTTGTGGGCTTTCTCTAGTTGAGGCAAACAGGGGCTGCTCTCTAGCTGTGGTGCGTGAGCTACTTCATTGCAATGGTTTCTCTTGTTGCGGCCCTCAGGCTCTAGGGCATGTGGGCTCAGGAGTTGTGGCACACCAGCTTAGTTGCTCCACTGCACGTAGAATCTTCCTGGACCAGGGAGCAAACCTATGTCCCCTGCATTGGCAAGCAGATTCTTAACCACTGGACCACCAGGGAAGTCCTATCTTACAGATTTTTATTAATAACTGTAATATTTATTGCTAGGTACTTAATATTTTTGATGCTGTTATTGTGATTTTTAAAAAAAAATTCTACAAAATATAATCTATTTATATTTTTATTCAGAAACAAAGAGCACATTAATGATCACAACATAAGTAACTCTTTTAAGATTTAACTAGTTCTCTTGTTTTGTTGTTACTATACAGTTGCTAAGTGTCTGACTCTTTTGGGACCCCATGTGTAGTCCACCAGGTTCTTCTGTCCATGGGATTCTCCAGGCAAGAATACTGGAGTGGGTTGCCATTTCCTTATCCAGGGGATCTTCCTGACCCCGGGATCAAACCAATGTCTCCTGTATTGCAGGTGGATTCTTTGCTGCTGAGCCACCTGGGAAGCCCCAGTCACTTAGTTTTAATACAAAGTAAAATCATGTCTATTATTTTTTTTTTTAAAAAAAACTAGTGTTTAAATAATCCTACCAGTGATTCTTTCTCTGAGCAACATTATATATATATGTGGATATATTATACCAAACCTAAGATGTATACATACATAAAATGAACTTTTAAGAATTCATTTTGAACCATTTGTTTATGGTTTATACAAATGCAATGTACTGATATTGATGTATTCAGCTGTGTGCCATATTTTGAAATTATTTTTAGTAATTCATAGATTACTATAAGTTCTATTATTCTGGAACAATCATATTACTTGCAAAATGGACTTTTCGTTTCTTCCTTTTCATCTCTATTCCTTTTCTTTATGCTCTTCTGTGTTGTCTAGGATACTCAGTATACTACTGAATGAAATAGCTATTGTGGATATCCTTGCCTTTGCCTGATATCAAGAGTAAGCTTTCATTGTTCCAGAAATAAAATTTTGATATTTTATTTTATTTACATCCTTTATCAAATTTAGAAAGTCCTTTTTTAGTTTTCTTAGAGTGTGATCACAAATAAATGTTCAATCAAATACAGTTTCTGCATTTATGAAGATAACCATATGATTTTTTTCTCCTTTAAACTGTTAAAGTGGTAAATTAAACCATGTATTCCTGAAGTTAAACCCAATTTTGTGAAGAATCATTATCTTTTTTACCTGGATTTGATTTGCTAATAGCCTTACGAGTTTTGCATTCCAATTCATGAACGATAATGACTAGTAAATTTTCTGCCTTACACTGCCTTTTAAGTTTTCTACATAGATTTGCTCTTTTGGCTTCTTTGGCTAAAGCTTAGGACATTGATTTAAAACTTTTCTTCTTTTCAAATATAAACATTCAACATCACCGATTAGGCCAAGGTGGTTAACAATGTTCATAATCAGTATGTCTTTGCTGATTTTTTTTCCAATTGCCTTATCAGTTTGAGAGATCTCTCTGTGTTAAAATCTCCAGCTATAATTATGGATTTGTCTATTTCTCCCTTTGATTTTTTTCAACTTTTATTTATGAATTACACATGTTATATTTTTTGATATTATTCCTGTTCTTTATATTTTTAACTCTTTTTTTCTTTCTATTCTTCAGATTGAACAATTTCCATTTTCCTGTCTCCTAGTTCTTTAATTCTTTCCCCATCATTTCCATTTTGCTTTAGGTTGACCCAGTGAAATTTTAATCTCACATGTTGAATTCTTCAGTCCAGAATTTCTATTCTATTTATTTTTATAGTTTCTATTTCTCTGCTGAGATTTCTTATCCTTTCATTCCAGTGACATCTTCCTTTACCTCATGAGCATAGTACAATAGCTGCTTCAAAGTCTTTGGAATTTCCAACATGTGGGTCATCTGGGATATCTGATTATCTTTTCTCTTACATTTCTTTGATACTTTGAATGTCAAGAAAATTTGGATTGTATCCTGGGGATTGTCAGTGTTACACCGTGCAATTCAAGACTCTAGATTCTTTCGTATTTCTCCAGAGTGTGCTAAGGTTTTGTTATAGCAGGATACTAATGGGTTAGACTTAAACGACAAGCTCTTTCTTGCATAGAGTGGCTGGAGTCTCAAATCTCAGTTCAGATCTTCTCTTTTAGGGAACTGCTTGCAGTCTGCCGTATGTAGCTGTTGTTCCGAGGTCAGCCTTGAGCAGAGTTTATACACAGGCATTTGGGGTCCCCTCCTTAGGCTCTCTCTTTTATGGGATTTTTGTCTCACTTACTGAGCTGTCTCACTTCAGGGAATAGAACCCGGGGTGACAGTACCCTGGGTTCTGTTCCCTGGCTGCTCAGGACAGAAGGCTGACTTTCTGTGAGAAAGTTCTGTGAAAGCTGCTCAGAGCATGCTTTATCTGCAGTTGCCCCTGGAGCCAAGCTATTAAAAAGCAAAAAATTTACCCCAGGCTAGTCTTGTTTTCCAAATTTTAATTTTTCTCTCAAATTTGCTGCCTTTTGTTCATTCTGCAGAGCTCTCAGTAGCTAGTTTTTATATTCTGTTCTTTGGTTGGAGTTTCAGTCTATTAGGAGTTTATTCCTCAGTGCTGGGAGAGAAACTTTTCCACGTCTTAAGTTACCAAATCATGTTTTAGGAAGAAATGTTAGCCAAAGCGACTCAAAATTTAGTGATGGCTGACATAGTAAAATATGCCCTGGCACCCCACTACAAATTTATTGATGAGGGTTAATAGGGCTTTTGCCCTCCATTGTAGCAATGCCACAGCTGGCCAACCCACCCACTGTCTTTTTAGGGTTGTTCCTAAAGGCAAGGACAACTGTGAATAAACTGGGGCTGGTTTTGTCCTAAGCCTTTCAGATGTCCTTCACAACACAGTTTATTGTAAATCACTGACTTTCAGTATGGAGAACTAATTTCTTAGAGACAGCCCAGAAACTCTGGCTTTTTCATGGTCATCATGGTCACTGGCGGATTTATAATGTTTCAGCAACAATCTCCCAGAGCAGACATCACTTTGTTAGCGCTTTCTAGGTGGCAGAGTTCATTTACCTCAGAGACCCTTCAAAAGCACTCATCGCTGTATTTTTGTTTTGAAGGATGGAAGGGTGAATTGCCTGAAGGCTGTACAAATCACTGTGGTTAATGTGTGGTAGGCTGACCCAGGCCCCTAGGAGGACAAATCGCATGTTCGAAAGCATCTAATGATACACTGTATATAGGATGTTGGACGTATATGTAAATATAAAACTTGTCAAAAATATTATTTTTTTCATTCTTCTCATGTTTACAAATGAAATCATCTCAGTGAAATTTGGCAAGTCTGAAAATGTTCCAAGATCCTTAAACTGGCCTATACATCTTGTAATGACAGCTATGGGAAGAGAGAATGCTCATGACTGTAAGAAAAAGTTGTGTCCTTTAGATCTCAAATGTTGTTTTCTTTTCAACAGGTAGCTTCATGTCATGTTTAAATATTTTAAAGGAGTGTTTCTCAAAATGTGGCCCAATAACCTCTTGCATTAAAATCTCCTATGGTGTTGCTAAAAATGAGAATTCCTAACCTTACTTTAGCTCTAGAGAATGAAAATCATGAGTAAGGAGGGCAGGAGAGATGGGCCCTTCAATTTGCATATTTGTCAAGCTTCCCAGGTGAATCTCATGCATCTGAAAGAGAACAACTACATTAGATTCTTAGAAGGATATTCTTCAGCATAACCATGCCAGTAAAATGACGTAACACATTCTGAGAATTTTTTCTTTTTATCTGGTACATTCACTGTGTATCTCCTAACTACAGGAAGCCATGCTAGGTGCTGGTGGGATGAGAAGATGGATAAAGCATAGTTCCTTTCCTGCTAAGGGAAGAACAGAGAGCCCAGAATAGCTTGATTGGGGAAAAAAGTGCTGAATGTTCTAACTGAAATGTGATTTGTAATGAATATGTCTCATCTTAATGAATTTTTCAAGTTGTCTGGATTATATATAAAATAGAAATCAAATTAATGAGGGACTACACTATAGATCCATCTCAGAGACTGCTATAAAATCTGAGACCCACAAAAAGAATGGAATTCCAAAAGGTATTTCTTCTCGTTCAAAGACTAATGTATTTTAAACTATATTAATATATATATACTTTTTCATATTATTTTACATTAGAGGTTTCAAAAGGTATTTTTAAAAGATTTTGATGTGCATCATTTGTAAAGGCTTTATTGAATATGTTACAATATTGTTTCTGTTTTATGTTTTGGTTTTTTGGTTGCAAGGCATGTGGGGTCTTAGCTCCCTGGCCAGGGATCGAACATACACCCCTTACATTGGAAGGTGAAGTTTTAACCACTGGACTGCCAGGGAAGTCCCATTTAAAAGGTATTTTAAAACAAGTTTCCTCAGTGTCTCAGCCAGGTTCTAAGAAGCAGAGCCTGAGACAGAGATTCATTCAACTGGTTAATTGAGAAAATGCTCTCCTGAGACACTATAAAGCAGTGAGGGTAGTAGAAGAGGACAGGAGAAGAAGTCACACAAACATGTAGCTCGGGAAGAGGTCTAGCCCCAGCCTCTCCTGCCCCTCCATAAAGTACTCGAGCAAAAGTGCGTGTGGGGCACAGCGGCCTTCTGCACACCTGCATAGCTACTGATGACCAGGAGCCACCACAGCAGCCTCCCAGGCCTCCTCATCATCTCCTGTCAGCCAAGGGCAAGCCTTGCCCTAAAGGTGCAGCTGTGAGCTGCTGCTGCTGCTGCTGCTAAGTTGCTTCAGTCTTGTCCCACTCTGTGCGACCCCATAGACGGCAGCCCACCAGGCTCCCCCGTCCCTGAGATTCTCCAGGCAAGAACACTGGAGTGGGTTGCCATTTCCTTCTCCAATGTGTGAAAGTGAAAAGTGAAAGTGAAGTCGTTCAGTCGTGTCCTACTCAGCGACCCCATGGACTGCAGCCTACCAGGCTCCTCCATCCATGGGATTTTCCAGGTAAGAGTACTGGAGTGGGGTGCCATTGCCTTCTCTGCAACTGTGAGCTAGTAGCAGCCAACATTCGAGTTGGCTAGGGATGGGTACACTGCCCAGTAAGGAGATCAGGGAGGATACCAAAAGCATATGTCTTACTCCCTCAATGCCTGAAATGATTCTTCCTCTATGCTACACTGATTCTGCTATTCAGGCTCTGCAGTCAGACTGCCTGGGTTGAAAGCTCATCTTTTATTTTCCATCTTACAGTAGCCTCTTTGTGCCTCAGTATTCTCATCTTCGAGCTTCTCTGATGGCTTGGACGGTAAAGAATCCGTCTTTACCAAGACGGTAAAGAGTCCCGTTACCTGCAGGAGACATTGGTTTAATCCCTGGGTCAGGAAGATCCCTTGGAAAAGGAAATTGCAACCCACTCCAGTATGTCATGCCTGGAGAATGCCATGGACAGAGGTAGCCTGGTGGGCTACAGTCCATAGGGTCGCAAAGAGTCAGACATTACTGGGTGACTAAGCTTGCATGCACGCATTCCCATCTTTAAAATGCAATTTATAAAGTTAACTACTAGAAGACTGAGAGGAGATAATAGATAACCCTCACCAAGTATTCTGCACAGTGCCTGGCATACAGTAAGCACGCAATATATTTTAGCAATACTAGATATTATTTTCATTCCAGGTTCTTAAGACCCTTAAGGTAATTCATGAAAAAATATTTTGTTTTCATGGTCCTGTATGTACAGCTGGGAAGCCATCTTAACCTTTAACTTGGCTGAGTCCTATCTGAAAGATTATTATGAAAAAAATATTAACACCTCATGAATGTCATATAAAAACAATGTCAACTACAAGATTACAGTGGAGTACTTAGGAACTATATTTTCCTTTCTTTGGCTCTAACTCAATATCACAACATGATTTATACTTACAGATAGACTAGGTGTATATAGTCCATAAATTAAAAAATTGGTATCTAGAGACTAGATAATGAAAGAGATGTATTTCTCATTTGTCTTTGTTTAAACCTCTAGATCTCTTTATGAACACAAAAGTCATGAACATTTTAATGGGGGCACAAATAGGGAACACATGTGATGAGTGTTAGAGTGGTAAAATCATTCATTTGTTACACTTAGGGTTTCATTTTGATATTTCTCTAATAAGTGAAATGCCAGGTTCTGCTAATGTGCTAATGAATCTGGGGAAAAAAAGGTTATTTCATATTGAGTGGAATATGGAAGATTTTACTCTTATGACTAAAGGTTAGTCCTAAAATAATAATTTGATAGTAGATTAAGACTACCATACAGGGTATTTAAAAGAATAGATCAATTTATTTGATTTTGTGTGATAATAGTTTCAGCACCTAAGTTTTGACTCTTAGACCATGGGGATGTTTTTGGAAGAACATTGTCCTCTATTTTCTCCTAACAGCTCATTGTGGATAGATTATTTACAACTTGATTTTAATTTTCTTTGGAACCACTTAACTTTGAGCTTGAGGTTTTAAAAAGTATATTGTGAATTCCGTGGTGGTCCAGTGGTTAGAACTCAGCACTTTCTCTAAGAGGGCCTGGGTTCAATGCCTGGATGGGACCAATAAATTAAAAAATAGATAAAAGTATCTCAACTTTATTGTCCACAGTATTAAGTGTATTTTGTCAAATTAGGCCCATTGTCTTAAATGTATCTCTTATAAACTACAAAGAAATCTTACCCACTTGTAATATATAAATATTTAGTTAAGAGGTGTATAATCACTTTGTTGATCTCCTTCATGGTTTTATATGCTATTTATTTTTTAAAATGAAGATTATAATGCTTGATTTTACTGATTTTTTATAGGCAAATGAAATAATGCAAGACTGTTGAAAAATAATTCCAAATACATATGAACTACAGTTTATGACCTCTGATCATATTCCTTCTTAACACCTATCTTCCTTTAGTTTAGTTAGTTTCTTTCTTTAGCCCTACTCATTTGGCTGGTTTTCAGAAAGCAGACCTCTTTTAGTTTATCATTCTATCACTCTGGAGATTGCTTTCTGGATATTTTCAAGTCATTATTTTCATGAAGTACCATATAATTAGAACCATAAAATGTATTTCCACAGCTTTTAGAGTACAGTTTTATTTAAAAAAAAAAAAGTAAGTAAATGTTTTCCACATTCTTTCTTTTTTTTTGGCCTCACTGTGCGGCTTATGAGATATTAGTTCCCTGACCAAGGATCGCACCGGTGCCCCTTGCAGTGGAAGCAGAGTCCTAACCACTAGACAATCATGGAATTCCCTTCTTATTTCTAAATGTATTCTCTATTTAAAAATCTTAAATTCATTAAAAAGTGGAGGGTTATCCACCACTACTAAATTTGCTTGTCATGTAAGCTCAGCAACGTCACTTGCTATTTAGGAAGCTTCTATTTATTATTCAACTTATTAAATAAAGCAATTTAGCCTAGTAGAGCGATAGACAGAAATAGTAAAATTTTTTGAGGAGGGAGCTTCAAAGAATTCCTCAGTCAATTCTTGCCACTGTTCTTTTCCTATAGCGATTGTACTGGTATCTCTCGAATGGAGACCTACGCTTGGATGTGCCCTCCTATGTTATACTGACCCTATGATAATTACAACGTCTTTCCTTATTTTTCTAAGTTGGGCCCATTATCTTTATAGAATTCCCTTTTACTTCTAGTCCAATGACTTCAACTACTGAGATAATATACATTGTTTTAAATGTGCTAGTTCACACCTACATTCATACATTTGCCCTGCATTTCCCTCTCATATTAAGTGGGGGGCTTGATGACCCAGGCTGACTTAATATATGAGGGTAACAGAATTTGATGTCCAGGAAGATCTGAAACACAGAACAGTCAGCAAAGCTGGAGTAAGCCTGGCGGAGAGTTGAACTGGCATGAGTGTTGAATTTGCTTGTTGCTAACTGTAGGGGTAGTTAGACGGGACACAGCAGAGAATGCTGGGAATGAGACATACATAGGAATTAGAGACACTGAGTGCTGCAAGCGAGTTCACAAAAGAAAGTAGGAGGGAGACGCCAAGAAAGATTCCTCAAGGGGCTTAAGGATTGCCACAGGGCTTCTAGCAGGGTATCTGAGGCCCCGTGGGTGGAATCGAGACATTCCGGAGACTGATACTATTCAGGTGCATTTGTTCAGCCAACAGTTGTCTGCACATCTGTGGAGCCAGGCTCAGGTAATTCTGGATTGGCCAAAAAATTCATTTGGGTTGTACCACTGCATCATATACAAAAACCCGAATGAGCTTTTGGGCCAACCCATTATAATGACTACTAAGGTGTCGCTCTTAGCACATTACGGAGGTATTATTTGATATTACTATATCTTTTTTGGTAGCAAAAAAAAGAGTGTTTTTAGGACACCTTGTCTCTATGGTTAATCTAAGATCTATAAAATATCTTTTTAAAAACATGAATATATTTGTGGACAACATGATGAATCCCTGCAACAAATGTGGTTTCTTGTTCTTTATATAAATCTTTGAAATGTCCTTGAATTGACAATTGCCCTTGACTAGAAAGAACAGATTTTGACTAAAGTAAGAACAAGATAAGACTTTTGGGAAAAAGTAACCAAGCTGCATGCACACTGAGTTAGAAGGTATGCATTAATTGTGCCCAAGAAAGGGATAGAATTTTGAGGTTGGTTTTAAGCCATAATTGTGAAGTTGGTTTCCTAAAACTATTGGTTCATGCTCAATATCCTCAAGAATTATTGAAAACCGAAAATGAAAATATAATCCTACCTGATATATCTCTGCTTGGAATATTTCACTTCAAAGACTGCAGTGTTTGTAGAAAGGATAAAAAAAGGGAACCCAAACTTGACAGGAGACAAAGGCAGTTTTATTAAAGAAAAAAATTTCTTCTTTATTTTAGAATAAGAAAGATTTAAAAATATAGGAGCTTAGGAGCATATAATAATAAATTTAGAATAAATTCTGAATACTAAAATTAGGCTGGGCTTTCGAATCTGCCTGCAATGCAGGAGCCACCGGAGATGCAGGTTCAATCCCTAGGTTGGGAAGATCCCGGGAGGAGGGCATGGCAACCCACTGCAGTATTCTTGCCTGGAGAACCCCATGGACACAGGAACCTGGCAGGCGACAGTCCATGGGACTGCAAAGAGTTGGACACTACTGAAATGACTTAGCACGCATGCATTAAAATTAGGTTGCACCCTTTAAAGCTAAAAGAGGTATATCTTAGAATAACTAAAAATGACTACTCCATAGCATGCGTAAACTGTGGCTGTATATTGCCTGAAAAAAATGTTTTAAATTTCAAATGTGTGTTGAGCTTTTATCTGTCTTTTGTGCTCAGTCCAAATAACTGCTCTTCTGACTGTACCTCTGCAGAGATTCATGGAGTTATGGTCATTGTGGGTATAACAAACATGGTTAAATGACTGGCACAAATGAAATTATGTATTAATGAATACTATCTTTACAGTAAAACTAAAATGGGGATAATTTATTGTATTCTCCTGATGAAAAATAAGTAAATAATTTTTAAAAGCATATGCTGGTTTACTGACATTCATTGGCAAAATGAATTCGTCAACAAATACTTTTTATTAAACTCAATGTAGGATGTATACAAATTTGGTTTATTATAATGCGGTATTATTCATATGACTTTTTAAGATAGATAGAAACGGCAATGTTTGATTGGCCAACTGAGTCCCTGAAATTGGTTTCAACATTAGCTTCTGTATTTTGTAGTTAAGGCCAGTCCTGTTGCTAGGAAGTGAAGCAATGCTGCCACCTACTGTGCAGGGCTTGGTAACGACGATGATTAAGGGAAAAATAAATAATTCTCAAAGAGGGGAGACAGAGGAGCCTGGTAGGCTGCAGTCCATGGGGTTGCGAAGAGTCGGACACGACTGAGTGACTTCACTTTCACTTTTCACTTTCATGCATTGGAGAAGGAAATGGCAACCCACTCCAGTGTTCTTGCCTGGAGAATCCCAGGGACGGGGGAGCCTGGTGGACTGCCATCTGTGGGGTCGCACAGAGTCGGACACGACTGAAGCAACTTAGTAGTAGTAGTAGTAGTAGTAGTAGTAGTAGTAGTAGTAAGTGAATTATGAAGTAGAAATTAAGCTAATTTTTGGTGTAATTACATTATGTTGTTGTTTAGTTGCTAAGTCGTGTCTGACTCTTGCGACCTATGGGCTATATCCCACCAGGCTCCTCTGTCTGTGGGATTTCCCAGGCAAGAATGCTGGAGTGGGTTACCATTTCCTTCTTTCCAACCCAGGGATTGAACTGGTGTCTCCTACATTGGCAGGTGGATTATTTACCACTGAGCCACCAGGGAAGCACATAATTACATTATCAGCTCAGTTCAGTTCAGTCTCTCAGTCGTGTCCAACTCTTTGCGACCCCATGAATCGCAGCAGGCCAGGCCTCCCTGTCCATCACAAACTCCCGGAGTTCACTCAGACTCATGTCCATCGAGTCAGTGATGCCATCCAGCCATCTCATCCTCTGTCGTCCCCTTCTCCTCCTGCCCCTAATCCCTCCCAGCATCAGAGTCTTTTCCAATGAATCAACTCTTTGCATGAGGTGGCCAAAGTACTGGAGTTTCAGCTTCAGCATCATTCCCTCCAAAGAAATCCCAGGGCTGATCTCCTTCAGAATGGACTGGTTGGATCTCCTTGCAGTCCAAGGGACTCTCAAGAGTCTTCTCCAACACCACAGTTTAAAAGCATCAATTCTTTGGTGCTCAGCCTTCTTCACAGTCCAACTCTCACATCCATACATGACCACAGGAAAAACCATAGCCTTGACTAGACAGACCTTTGTTGGCAAAGTAATGTCTCTGCTTTTCAATATGCTATCTAGGTTGGTCATAACTTTCCTTCCAAGGAGTAAGCGTCTTTTAATTTCATGGCTGCAACCATCATCTGCAGTGATTTTGGAGCCCCAAAAAATAAAGTCTGACACTGTTTCCACTGTTTCCCCATCTATTTCCCATGAAGTGATGGGACCAGATGCCATGATCTTCGTTTTCTGAATGTTGAGCTTTAAGCCAACTTTTTCACTCTTCACTTTCACTTTCATCAAGAGGCTGTTTAGTTCCTCTTCACTTTCTGCCATAAGGGTGGTATCATCTGTATAGCTGAGGTTATTGATATTTCTCCCGGCAATCTTGATTCCAGCTTGTGTTTCTTCCAGTCCAGCGTTTCTCATGATGTACTCTGCATATAGGTTAAATAAACAGGGTGACAATATACAGCCTTGATGTACTCCTTTTCCTATTTGGAACCAGTCTGTTGTTCCATGTCCAGTTCTAACTGTTGCTTCCTGACCTGCATACAGATTTCTCCTTCAATTGTATTTTCAGTAAACAGGGTTACTGAATAGAATCAACCAATTCTGCTGGGAGTCCTATGAAGCTAGGCCTTGCGGCCATGGGCTTTTAAGATAAACCTCCTCTCAGTATTTTTCTTTAAAAAACATACACATGTGCACACATAGAATTTTGTGAATTCATACATCTTTTTTCCTTCTCCAACCCTTTTAGTTGATCTTTTAAGCATGATCTTTTAGAGTATTCTTTACTTTTTCCATGTTATTTTTTTCTTTTTTTAAGCTTAACAAATTTTTCTGTGACATATTTTTTATTTTTAAATTTATTTATTTATTTATAGTTGAGCCATGTTTTATTTTTCATAAACTGATTTGCAAAATGATTTTTTTCTATACTGTCCATAAATAGTTTCCCGTTTAATTTTGCTAAGGATTCAACCTATCTGATTTGTGAAAGTTTAGCTCAAGATAAAATTTCTCAATTAGAATCAGAAGCATTCCAAACACCAAATTTGTTAGGTTGCTGCTGCTGCTGCTAAGTCACATCAGTCATGTGCGACCCCATAGACGGCAGCCCACCAGGCTCCCCCGTCCCTGGGATTCTCCAGGCAAGAACACTGGAGTGGGTCACCATTTCCTTCTCCAATGCATGAAAGTGAAAAGTGAAAGTGAAAGTGAAGTCCCTGAATCGTGTCCAACCCTCAACGACCCCATGGACTGCAGCCTACCAGGCTCCTCTGTCCATGGGATTTTCCAGGCAAGAGTACTGCAGTGGGGTGCCAGTGCCTTCTATCCTCAAGTAAGCAATTAAAATGTTTTACATAGCCATATACCAAAATACCAATGGTCTATATTCCACCATCACTTGGTATTTCCCTGCTTTTTCCAATGTATTCTCCTCCCTTAATCGATCATTTTCATAAATCACTCTCTCCTTCTGAATATAACTTATTTGAGGGCAGCTTTATATCATTTTCATGCCCCCATCATCAACTCTTGCCTGTGCCACTGGTTTTTGAAAACAGGAGACACCCAACGTTTACTAAATTAAATAGGAAAACTGTAATGTACCTGAAAAAAATGCTTTTAGTCACTGTGCAGGAGTGGGGAGGATAAAGGAACACAAACTTAGAAAAGGTTAAGTATTTTATTGGATATTTGGGCATTTCTTTCAGCCAACTTGGTGGTGGGAACTGGAATGTGAGTGGAATGAGTCCCAGAAGTAAAGGACAAGTAATCAATCAAACACAGAGTTACTCAGCGGCTCAAAGTGTCAGAGAATGCATGGCTTATAAACAACAGAATCTTATTTCTCACAGCTCAGGAGGCTGGAATTCTGACATCAGGGTGCCAGTATGGTCAGGTTCTGGGGAGGGTCTTCTGGGTTTCAGACTTCTGATTTATTATACCCTTGCATGGCACAAAGAGAGTGAGCTAGGCTCTCTGGCCTCCTATTATAATGGCACTAATCTCATTAATGACAGCCACACTCTGTTGATGTAATTACCTGCCAATGGCTCCACCTCCAAATATCATCACATTGGGGGCTAGATTTCAACAGATGAATTTGGAGGAGACATACACAGTTCACAATGCAGTGTTCACATATTTTAAGTAATGGGCATTTAATTGCTGTGAAGGGGCACAGAATCAAAAACCACACAGATCCTTATATTGTGCTCTTATGGAGTTACAACTACTACACAAGCTAGGTGAGGGGAAAATGAAGTGCAGCGTTCGCCATTAGTTCAATAAATGAACCAAGTGAAAGACATGAATTGGGACCAACTAAGGAATGCTTCTTCAGAATGTGGGTGTTGAACTGGGTCTTAAATTTCCAGATATGAAAAATGAAAAGAGGTAAAAGATGAAGATGGGTGAAAGAAAGAAGCATGTATTTTTGGAAAGAGAAGTATCATGAGACATAAATAATACATACAGAAGACACCTCTATTTCCTTCAACTGATTTTCACAATGTTGACTAGTGCTAGCTCTGTCTTAAATACTAGCCACTAGCCACATGTGGCTACTCAGTGTTAATTAGCTAAAATGAAATAAAATTTAAAATTCAGCATCTTTTCAAGAGATCAATAGCCACAGATGCCTAGTGGCTACTGTACTGAACAGTGCAATTATAAAACACATCTATCATTGCAAAAAATTCTTTTGTAAAGGTTGTAAGTGCTACTGACCACATACTATGCAAAAAGCTCTGATGATCCCATTTAATCTTCATAGCAAACTTAAGAAGCATATATTCACAAATAAGAAATCTGAGTTCCTAGAACTTAAGTATTTTCCCAAAGTCACATAGTCAGTGGCAAGGCCATGATTTGAAATTTCCTCTGACTCCAAAAACTGATGCTTTAATCCATGGAAAATAAGGTTTACTGGATAGGGGAAAATTGAGTTATTTACCAGGGACAATGACAGCCCAGAATGAACTTTCTGTGGCAGGTAAAATCCAGAGTTTCTCAAGTAAGGGAACAAAATCATAAAGCTGTTGCTTCTGGAGAATTACATTGGTTTTGGATGCAGGGTTAGGCTAGCCCATGAGATGTCTTGAGAAGAAAAAGGCTCCCACTCTGGGAGAGATGTAGCCTGTGGGTTAAAGACTCAGTTAACAGAGCATGAAGTTCATCCCAGACCCCTCCTCACTCCCCTATAATGGATGCCCTGTCTCAAAGGGAAGAATTAGAAGGCGTGGAGGAAAAGAGAGAGCCTGGGAGAGAACAGAGGTGATGTCAGGGAGAGGGAGCGAGTGGACAGCAACAATTTTTAAGAAAGAAGTGAAACAACTGTGCTTTTAAAAATTGGAAAAATAGAAGCAGAGTTAGAGCTTCTTCAAAGGTTTCTAGTATGTTGGTCCAAAATATCATGCTTGTGACAGAAAAGAGGCAGACAAAAGCCAATTTCCACTTTCTAGTCCAGAATCTAAGGAGCTTAGGAGTTGTCACCCTGGTCCACATAACAGGAAGAAAATCACTGAACTTAAAATCAACAACTCTTCTTAGGTCCATCAGAGAACTGAAGTCACAGGGCAAACTGCTGCCCTAAAGTTGGAAAGACAGGCAGACATAGAGAATCACAACTTAACTAGAGCAGAAGGCCCTGCCACAACCAGTGCTGAGGTAGGAAAACCTGAACTGTAATTGATGAACTGCTGGAGGCTTGCCGCAGACAAGCGTGAGAGTTAAACACTCCAGGAGGACCCAGTAATAGGGAGGCGCCCACATTTTTGTAACCTTTAGCCCTAGGAGCCCTATCAGATTCCCATAATGAAAATCAGAGAAAATCCCCTTTTGCTTCTGACAGAGGGAGGGGAAAAGTAACCATATTGAAGTAAGCTCAAAGCATTCTGTTCTTCTTAAGGAAGTCTGACCTCAAAAGAAACTATTTTACCAGATTCTAACCAACTAAGGGTTTATCAGAGCCTAAGAAAGCTATGACAAACCTAGACAGTGTATTAAAAAGCAGAGACATCATTTTGTCAACAAAGGTCTGTATAATGAAAGCTACAGCTTTTCCAGTAGTCATGTATGGATGTGAGAGTTGGACCATAAAGAAGGCTGAGTGCCGAAGGATTGATGCTTTTGAACTGTAGTCCTGGAGAAGACTCTTGAGAGTCCCTTGGACAACAAGGAAATCAAACCAATCAATCCTAAAGGAAATCAACGCTGAATATTCATTAGAAGGACTGATACTGAAGCTCCAATACTTTGGCCACCTGATGTGAAAAGCTGACTCATTGGAAAAGACCCTGATGCTGGGAAAGATTGAGGACACGAGGAGAACAGGGTGACAGAATGAGATGGTGGATGGCATCGCTGACTCAATGGACATGAGTTTGAGCAAACTCTGGGAGATAGTGAAAGACAGGGAAGCCTGGGATGCTGCAGTCCATGGGGTCGCAAGAGTCGGATATGATTTAGTGACTGAACAACCACCACCACCCACTTGGCAGAAGGGAACCCCCCAGCTCCAGCCCTGCCCCTAGCCTTCCTGTCTCACCTAAGAGAAGAGGTAAACCTGAGAAGCACTCTTTACCTAGTCCCAGCCCAGACACACAAGCTCAGTGAAGACTGAGACTCAATTATAGCACCTTAGAATACATCCCCTCCCCCAACACCTCACCACATCAACAGGGCTCCTGTGATGAGGACTACAAGTGAAAGCTACATATCTCAGATTGTGTTTAAGTCTCTCAGGAACCCAAAGACAACAGGACAGACAAAAACAAGAACACCAGAGGAAATTAAGTCTCTGACACCTACAGCTACAGCAAATGGTAAACACAGCCTAACATTTAGCTAGATAAACAATTGTCAGAACTAGACTCAGATCTGTCAGGGATGTCAGAATTATCACATCAGTAATTTGGATGAACTATGATTAACATGCTAAGGCACTAATGGGAAAAGTGGACAGCATACAAGAACAGGTGAGTAATTTAGGCAGAGAAATGGAAATTCTAAGAAGGAATGAAAAGGAAACACAGAAATCAAATAAAAATGTGAGTGCGTGCTCAGTCATATCTGACTCTCTGCAACTTCATGGACTGTAGCCCATCAGGCTCCTCTATCCATGGGACTGTTCAGGCAAGAATAGCCCACCAACCTTCTCTATCCATGGGATTGTTCAGGCAAGAATACTGGAGCATGTTGCCATTTTCTCCTCCAGAAGACCTTCCCAACCCAGGGAACAAGGCCCCGTCTCCTGCATTGGCAGGATTCTTTACCAGTGAGCCACCTGGGAAGCCCAGAAATCAGACATACTATAATGGAAATGAAGAATGTCTTTAATGTGCTTATAAGTAGACTGGACATGGTCAAAGAATCTGTGAGTTTGAGGAAATGTTTAACATCCGTGCCATGTCTAAGTCTAGTTCTGATGTTGTTCTTCAAACTGTTTTGTTTTGGCTTTTTGTCTTCTAATATGCCTTGTGAATTTTGGTCAAAAGCCAGACATGACATACTGGGTAAAATAAACTGAGAACAGGGCTTTTTCGTGAGGTTTTATGTTTACCTGGCTAGGGGTTAGGTTGTGCTCCACACAAGACTTACTGTATCAGAAACTCTGCAGGAGGCTCCAGAAATCTGTGTTTTTAACAAGCTCTCCAAGTAGTTCTGATGCCAAATGTTGAGAACTACTTCTGTAACTTCACAATTACGAAGATCATGGTAAACTGGATTTGGGTACAGGTAGAAGGGCATGCACTGGCTTCTAACATTTGAAAGAGGTGAAAAGTATGGAAGAAGCTCTAACATTTGAAAGAGGTGAAAAGTATGAAAGAAGCTCTAACATTTGAAAGAGATGAAAAGTATGAAAGTGTCAGTTGCTCAGTCATGTCTGAGGGTTCATGACCCTGTGGAGTGTAGTCCCTGTCCTTGGAATTCTCTAGGAAAGAATTCTCTAGGAATGGGCAGCCATTCCCTTCTCCAGGGGATCTTCCCAACTCATGATTGAACTTGGGTCTCCCACACAGCAGGCAGGTTCTTTATCATCTGAGCCAACAGGGAAGCCCTTGAGAGAGGTGAAGAGAATTATAAAAACTGTGGAACTAGCTGGCTGTTGTTAATTATTGTTACAGTGCTACAGGGAGGAAATGACAAGCTCAGGTTAGGCAGCTCTCTACTCAAGGCACATCATGAAAGCTAGGAATCTTCTATGGAAGCCTTTAGAGAGAGTGTCAGAACCAGCTTGTCTTTGAGAAATATTTGATTCTAAGACTACCGCAGAGAACATACAAGATTAGCCTAGAGCATCTTGTAGCACCAGAAAGTAAAGAAATGCTCAAAAAAAAAAAAAAAAATAGTGACACATCAGAGGGACATAGAAGTCAGCTGAAGGAGCTCCCAACGACCAAAGCTGGAACACTTTAAGCAAAAACAAACACAACGGCAACAAAACGTATTGCTGGATTATAACCCAAAGTATAAGATAAATATACATGAGTTCATATTGATAGAAACAATTTAATAAATAGGTAAATATGAGAGAGATGAATTTTCCTTATAGGAGAATTCCAATAATGTGCTTATTACAAGTACTCCCCTCTACAGAAGGTGAAGTTTATGGCCTTCACTTTCCCTTGAGGGTGGACTAGACTCTGTGACCTGCTTCCTAAGAACAGAGTAGGGAAAGGGAAAAATATTAACTTTGAAGTGGAGAAACTTGGCAAATGCTGCATTTACCAAGTGCTAAAAGTTGCCATCACCAGACATCATGTACTCATTACAGTAATGTGATGAGGACACTCCGCCTTTGTGATTTTCTTTCCAAAATCCCACAACACTCATCTAAGCATGAGAAAGACATTAGACAAACTTAGATTCAGGGATAGTTTACAGGATATCCGGTCAGCACTTCTCAAGACTGCTAAGGTTGTGAAAAGCAGGGAAAGACCGAGAGACTGTCAAAAATCTGAGGAGACTAGGGGAGGTATGACAACTTACATGAATTGTGAAACTCCTGTTTGCAGAAAAGGGTTAGCCTAGCAGGTCTGAGACTGCAATCCTTAGAAAGGCCTGCTTGTCAGGCCATTATATAAAGTAAATCAACAATAAGGATTTATTGTATAGTGCAAGTAACCATAATCAATATCTTGTCATAAACTATACTAACGGAAAAGAGTCTGAAGCTGTACAACCAAGACTAACACAGTATTGTAAGTCAATTAGAGTTACATTTTTAAAAAGCAACTAGAGATGATCATATTAAGTGAAATAAATCAGAAAAGAAAGGCAAATATTGATATCACTTACACGTGGAGTCTAAAATATGACATAAATGAATCTATGAAACAGAAACAGAATCAGGGACATAGAGAATAGACTGGTAGTTGCCACAGGGGAATAGAGTGGAAGTGGGTTGAATTGAGAGTTTGGGGGTAGCAGATGCAAACTGGTACATATAGAATGGATAAATAGCAAGGTCTATTGTATAGCCAGGGAACTATATTCAATATCCTGTGATAAACCACAAAGAAAAAGACTATGAAAAAGAATGTATGTGTGTGTGTATAAAACTGAGTCACTTTGCTGTACAGCAGTAACCAACATGACATTGTAATTCAACTGTAGTTCAATAAAAAATAAATTTAAAAAAGGGAAAATCCTGCTTGCAAGGTTGACCCTTGATTGGTATCTGGGAACTTAGATTTGGGGAAAGTTGCCACAATATCCCTGATAAGGATGACTCCTGGTGCCTGAAGTGTTTGTACAAACAATATGGTTTATGCTGAACATCTGCTTTCCTTCTGAGAGTCTGGAAGTATGGGTGGGTGTTAAGTAGAAGGTGACTGTGTGACTAGCCCCCAATAAAAAAACCCTGGGCATTGAATTTGCAATGAGCTTACCTGGCAGATGACATTTCACACAAGTTTTGGCTTGATTTAGGCAAGTCCTGTGTGCCGCCCCTGAGAGAGGACTCTTGGAAGCCCATACTCCAGACTTTACCCTATGTACCTTTACCCTTTGCTTATTCTGTTTTATATCCTCTAGTTGTAAAAAAAAAAAAAAAATACAGTCATGAAGGTGACTATATGCTGAATCCTATGAGTCCCAATGAATCATTAAACCTGGTGGTGATGTTGGGGACATCTGGCACACCAGAATTGGATTCTGGAAAAAAAAAAAAAAGAGGCCATTAATGTAAACGTTGGTAAAATCCCAACAAATCTGGGGTTCAGTTAATAGTAATGAGCTAATGTTAGTTTCTTAGTTTTGACAGATTTACTATGGAAATGTAAGATGTTAACCACAGGAGAAAGGAGCGAGGAATAATGAAACCTCTCTGTACTATCTTTGTAACTTTCTTGTAAATCTAAAATTATTTGAAAATAAAAATTTTATTTCAAAAATACTCAAACCCACAGATTGAACCCGCATCTCCTGCATTGGCAGGCAGGATCTTTATCACTGAGCCACCTGGGATGCAATTGTGAGAGTGTGTTTAGTTGCTCAATTTTGTCCAACTCTGCGACACCATGGGCTGTAGCCTGCCAGGTTTCTCTGTCCATGGGGATGCTCCAGGCAAGAATACTGGAATGGATTGCCATGCTCTCCATCAGCAGATCTTCCCAACCCAGGGATCAAACTGTGGTCTTCCACATTGCAGGCGGATTCTTTTCCAACTGAGCCACCAGGGAGGCCCAATTGTGAGAGTAGCAGAACTTAAAAGAAGGTTGAATTCACGACCCATAGCAGAGTGTAGACTAAAGTCAGGGCCCTGCAGGGGAAAGGATGAGACCCCGAGATCTAGGATGATGGGGATATCTAGGATGAGACCCTGAGATCTAGGATGATGGGGATATCTGGGTGGATACTCTGTAAACTCTGAGCTGATAGATTACCTCAGTATCCTGGACCCACACAAGTGGTGTGCTTGACCCTTCTAGAGTACAGTGGCTTCCGTAGCCTGAAGACCATGGAGAAGCTCCATCTGAGGAAGATGCCTTCCAAGATGTGAGCTTCCCTTCTCAAGATTTCCCTTTTTGATCCAGAACCAATCAAATCCCTGCTTTCTTTGGTTACCTCAATCCTTATTTTCTGAAGTACTGAAAAGAGGTCATGTTCCTTACTCTTTTGCAAGGGAGGGGGAAAAAAAAAAAAAAGATTTCCCACAACCCCTTTTAGTGTTTCTAGACCAATAACTAGCATCAAGTTTCAAGTGCCTCTCTTCTTCATGGCCTGACTGGGGAAGCACTGACTCTTTTGTAAAATAAAAAGAGTTATTCACCAAATTTGTACTGGCGGAGTTGGAACATACCTGGGGATAGATTTTGTTATGTTCAGAGAAAGTGGTGTGAATTAAAAATATAGATTTGTAGAGTGTAAACCTAAAATAACAGCAACAGTTAACAAAAAACCCTAGACTGAATTCATCTGAAATTGATGAGATTATTTTGTTATCAGGGAGACTAGGGCTCAAAAGAGGTTGTACTACAGAAATTTTGCACACCTGTACTTGTGGACTGCCAATGACATATCTTTTAATTCTTCATTAACTTCATTAGGTGAAGTAACAATGAGCTATCTTTGTATCTCCCTGTTTCTAATACAGGGTCTGGATCTTAGTGACTATTAGGTATTTTTTAAATTGGATTCACCAAGAGACTGGAGTTACTTGGCACAGAAAAGTAAATACCTAGAGATTCTTGAGCATATTTGCTATTAAGATGTGGAAGAGTTAAGGAATCTCTTTAAAATGTGAATACTTTCCAAAGGTGAATTCTCAGCCCTTTGCTCTTATCTCAATACAATCTCCTCTACAACATCTCTTCTTCAAGTACCTCCTAAACTAGCTGTCTGGCCTGCTTCTTAACGTATATCATGCACACTGCAGTCAGGTTAGTATCTGGAAACTTTTTGTGTACTCCTCTGCTGCTCAAAATCTTTAAACAATCGATGATCCAGTGCCTTCAGTGATAAAATTAAAAATTCTTAACTTGCTCCTTAAGGCTCTTTCCTGTTTCCTCTTATGTCTGTCTAGCCTCATTTTCCATTCCAACACTGTCTTAATCCCAAATTCACCTAGAAAATCTCCAGATATACTTTGAACATCCTAGGTTCAATGTTTTTTGAAAATCAGCTTCTCTTCACCTGAAAATGTTTCCTCCTTGTTAACCTCTTTATGATACAAAATGCAACCACTTTTCTGAACTATGCCATGTATAAAGGTTCTCTCATCTTTGTTTCAAATCTTTATACCAGAGGTTGTAAAATGGTTTTGTTTGGCCCGTTGTTAAAATGCTGAAGTCATTTTTAGGATTAAAAAAAATAATCATTGATAAATTGGAAGCTCTGGTAGGGTTCACACTTCAACTAATGGTTTAAGTTTACTGGTAGTTGCCAAGTACTGTTTAGTTGCATTTGAAAGGTATTTATTGAGCTTTATTTGAAAGGTATTTATTAGGTGCTGGACACTGTTTTAAATGCTGGGGATACAGCAGGGAACAAAATCATGGAGTTTATATTCTAAAGAGAGAGAAAACATAGTAAGTAAATTATATATTGTTATTATTGTTTAGTTTCTTGGTCCTTTCCAACTCTGAGACCCCATGGACTATAGCTTGTTAGGCTCCTCTGTTCATATCTCCCAGGATACTGAAGTGAATTGCCATTTCCTCCTCCAGAGGATTTTCCCAACCCAGGGATGGAACCCACATTTCTCCCGTATTCCAGGCGGGTTCTTAACTGCTGAGCCACTGGGGAAGTCCCAAGACATACTAGGGATTTTTTTTATATATTAAGAATTTATTGGCCCTAATATATTATGATATATATTATTTTGAACTGTGGTGTTGGAGAAGACGCTTGAGAGTCCCTTGAACTGCAAGGAGTTCCACCCAGTCCATCCTAAAGGAAATCAGTCCTGAATATTCACTGGAAGGACTGATGCTGAAGTTGAAACTCCAATACTTGACTACCTGACGCCAAGAACTGACTCATTGGAAAAGACCTTGACGCTGGGAAAGACTGAAGGCAGGAGGAGAAAGGGACGACAGAGCAAGAGATGACTGGATGGCATCACCGACTCCAAGGACATGAGTTTGAGTAAACTCCGGGAGTTGGTGATTAAGGGAAGCCTGGAGTGCTGCAGTTCATGGGGTCGCAAAGAGTCGGACACGACTGAGCGACTGATCTAAATTGAGTCCAGCAGTATTCTCATGGCGAGACCACGATGGAAAGCGAAAAGACAGGAGTCGGCACAGAGCCATTGTTACTTCGGCCGCTGCTTCTAGGGTGGTTATTCCCGCGGAGTTTAGGCGCCGGAGGAGAGTGCCACCCTGCAAGCGCCATGGGCGGAACCAAACCCTTCGCCGACTCTCTGCGCTACCAAGGCTCCTTCCGTTTCCAAGGCAACGGGACTGTGACGCGAATGCAGCCGCGGCCCCAAGGTCGTGTGGCACCACAGCTTAGAAAGGAACCAATTTGGAGAGAGCTTGGTCGTCTGAACCCGCAGCCCTAGGCGGAGAAACCCGGACGACTATACCCTCAGAAAAGCGGCCACCTGCAGTGCAACTTCCGGGCCTCTGGCTTCGCCCAGTCCCAGGCGCTACGACTTCCGGCCCCGAAGGTCCCCAGCTCCGTGGCTTGCCCGGGTCCTAGCCATGGACAGGTGGCCGCGGCAGCTGCCTGACCCTTATTGGAACTTCGGACCAGGGCTGCCGCCTCCTCCCCGCGGGCGGCGGACACAGGGGCGCTGAGAAGATGCCAGCGACTGGCGGGACCTCTCCCCGGGAGGAGAGTTGAGGGCGGAGCGCGGACCGGGAGCTGGCCCATCAGGCGGGAGCCGGGCAGATGCGGTGGCGGAAGTGCTGGGACGTGGTCGGGGCCGAGCTAGACGTCTAGAAAGCCGCGGCCGCGGGTCCTCCAACCCCGAGCAACTGCCGAGCCTCTGCGGGATCGCAGCGAGGAAGGCTCGGGCACCGGCGAGATGCCTCTGTTCACCGCCAACCCTTTCGAGCAAGATGTGGGTAAGTGCTGGGCCCGGCCCTGGGCCGCTGTTTGTTGTGCTAGAAAGTGGGCGGTGGCGACTCTGGGAACTGGAAAGCCTAGGAAAGGGGGCGGCGCCGCCGCTCCGAGGCAGCCAGGATTTTTTTGAGAGGGTGGGCAACCTCGGCGCGTCCCCAGCGGCTTGGGGCGTGTCTCTAGCCCACCTGAGGTTGGGGACCTCGAAAAAGAACCATTCCCCTCGCCAAACTCAGGAATAGGGAGGAGCCTGGGGCTCTCTGGAGACTGCACTAATTGACCGGTGGAGGAGTTGATGACACAAACTTTCAGCTCCCACTAGAGCTGGTTGAGTCTTGTGTCCCCCGGCCCTCCAGTCCCCTGCCTCGTGCTTAGGAAATGGTGCAGCAGACGCTGTTGTGTAGGGCACTCAACACTTAGAGACTTAAACTTGTTCCTGGTCAGTAGAAGGAAGGTGTTTTACCTCGCTTATATCCAGATGCGTCCGAGCCGTGATAGCAACTATTTACGGTAGTTGGAAGTGTTACTCTACCCATGGATGGCGCAAGTGCTATAAGGTGTCTGTCTTACGTTATGAAAAGGAAAACCCCAAGATTTCAAAATAGTCCAAAACAGCTGATATTTTACTTGTTGAGGAGTCTTCAGTGATTATGGAGTGAGAAAAAGATGGACTGGGTATGAGAACTTACTTGTGGCATTAGAAAAGCAGTAACTGAAGCTGACTAAAGTAAATATTGATATTTTTGTAGCAGCAGTTAACTGTAGGTAGAGTTTTAGGATTTACTGTAATGAAATGTATGGCTGAAAATTGCCAGTCATACTGAATATTGCACATCACACAGTATTGCACCTGTTTCATAGTTACAATTTTCTCATTATGGGGAAGGTCTAGAAAGTGCCCTATTTTGGTTTGTGATTCCAAAAGTGCTTGTTCAAAAGTCTAATAAGTATTTTCTATTTCCAGAGAGCTAGACGGTTTTATATATTTTGACCCTTGTAGTTTTCAAGTATATATTTCCATAATTTCATTCAGCTTTTTTTCTTGGTAGTTGAACATTGGTGACTGGTCTAAATCTCGGAAGCATCACATTGAGGCTCACAGCCTCTGCCTTTGGAACACCTAATGATGTCTTCTTCCTTGCAGTTAGACCTACACTTTTTATTGTTGTTGTGAAGACTTTTGTTTTGTCACAGTTTTAAAAAAGAAAAAAGCAAACTAGGATAAGACAAATGATTTTCAAACTTAAAAACTGTGGAACTCTTTAAGGGAGATTTTTCCTGGAAGCCTATTGTTTTCTGATTGAAAACTTCTCTAGTGAAAGTAAGCCTAGTTGCTTTTCTAAACCTCCCCCTCAGTGGCTCCTGAGGTTCCAACATGGTTTAGTAGATCACAGTTCAGTACTGCTGTAGTAAAAGAAGCACTGCTCTTCAGACAAAAAAACAAAACAGAACAAAACCATGTATAGATTATTTAATGGGCAGTGCCATCAGCCAAAGCTTCAGGCACTTATTTGTTAACTTAAGTATGACTGACTGGAAGTCAGTATCCAAAAGACAGTTTAAAAATAAAATAGAAAGCTTGATTGTAAACTTCTTTTAGGCAAGTGGTTGGAATTAATAGAGAAAATGGTATGATTTAGGATTTCAAATTGACTTTATATCTCTATCATAGAAGGAAAATTATATATTGCTCTTTGAAAGCTTAAAGCCTTCTTTAATTTGAAATTAAATTAATATGACACGCAAGTCATTATTTAACTTGAGATGTCCACAGGAATGTTCCTTTGCAATGTCATTGTCCTTTTCACCTGTGCTGTCTTTGATTCAGTCAGATTTTTATTACCATTGTTTCTTTTTTGTCACTGCCTTGTTTACCTTTCATTTAACAAATAGGCATGAGTGGTTACTGTGCACCAGAAATTGTGTTAAGTTCTGGGGACACAAATTTAATAAACAGACTGTGTTCCCTCAAGCAACTCTCTCTCTAATGGTGGATTCATACACATATAAAAAGATAATTGTCAGGACTTCCCTGGTGGATAAGAATCTGCCTGCAATGCAGGAGACACAGGTTTGATCTCTGGTCCAGGAAGGTTCCACATGTGATGGAGAAGCTAATCCTGTGTGCCACAGCTACTGAGCCTGTGCTCTAGAGCCTGCGAGCTGCAACTACTGCAACAAGAGAAGCCAGCACAAATGAGAAGCCCGTGCACCACCAGGAAGCGCAGCCCCCACTCTCCACAGAAAGCCCACAGACAGCAACGAGAGACCAGAGCAGCGAAAAAGAAGTAAAAATTAAAAAATTGTAATACAATGTGAGAAATACAATCCTAGAAATACAGGCAATGCTTTATATTTTCCCTCTATTTACAACAGTTATTTTCCCTGAAAAGAAGACAAGGACCTTCAGGTGTACATTTTATCTGTACAGGCGTTGACAACTAGCCTCTCTCTCTCCCTGCTTTCCTGCTGCTGCTACTGCTGCTAAGTCGCTTCAGTCGTGTCTGACTCTGTGCGATCCCATAGACGGCAGCCCACCAGGCTCCCCCTGTCCCTGGGATTCTCCAGGCAAGAACACTGGAGTGGGTTGCCATTTCCTTCTCCAATGCATGAAGGTGAAAAGTGAAAGTGAAGTCGCTCAGTCGTGCCCGACTCTTAGCGACCCCATGGACTGCAGCCTACCAGGCTCCTCCATCCATGGGATTTTCCAGGCAAGAGTACTGGAGTGGGGTGCCATTGCCTTCTGCCTTCCCCTGCTTTCCTGACAGTACTTAAACCTGCAGGGAGTAACCACCTCTTACCATGTGTATGATATGGTCATTTTATTTTATTTATTTATTTTTTCTTTTTTCTTTTTTTTTTTTTTAATTTAATAATTTTAAAACATGTGTTCCCCATGGTCATTTTATAATTAACTGAAAGTTGAAACTACCTTCCTTTGGTTGGTGCAGTCTCATCAGAGGGTGCACAGTCTTTCTGATATCATTCATGTGGAGAAGAAATCCTTTGCTTGAGGCAAAAGGCTGTAGTAAGTCACGATGTCCAAGAAGGCAATCGTGAGTTGATGGTATTTGACTTGTCAGATGGAAGCAGGTCAAAGTCTAGGAGGTAAAAAGCTCTGGCAAGTTCCCATTTTTATCTTGAAGTCAAAACCTATGAATCCTGAAGGATATGCTAGGTATACCATACCTAGCATTAGAGCTCTTTAAATACTTACTGGAATTCTTCTAATCTGGATTTACTGTTTGTTTTGTTGAATAAGATTTCTCTGAAGCTGTGCTGAGAAAATATCCACATGTATCCCTCCGCTGACCCCCACCCTTGAGTCTTCTCTTGAAGGGGGAGTGTAGGTTTCCTGAGGTGGAGCCTGGTTAGGGCAACCTTTTTAGGGGATTCCAAAGAGAAAGTAAAACATGAGGGACACACAGTCAACAATAGCAAGATTTAGTGATAGTGTTAAAAGGACTGATGTCATTTCCTTATATTCTTTATCAATTTTTTCCAGTCTCATGACATTGGTTCCCGAATCATGACTGTTCTGCTCCCTAACTCCAGTTCTTATTTGCATATCTTTTTTTCTCCTTACCCAAGTCAGGCAGTCTTTCTTACCAGTCTCCAACTCTATGCCTTTTACTGTTCACTGATAGATTTTTGCTTTTTCAACAACTCTTGGTATCTCCTTCCTTAAGAGATATACTTAATTGTGTTCCACAAAGCTGAGCTTAAACTCTGCCTCTATAAAAACTTTTCAGACACAGTGGATTGAAGTATGAACTGTATCTATAAGGAGACTTTTTCAAATAAAATTTGAATGTGTGTATTGCTGTCTTTGGCTTGTGTTGTGTTCAAATAACTTGACAGTGAGGTGGCTTACGATTTTCTGCATGGAATTTTTTTCTCCAATGAAATTTTATAAGAAACCCTAATATAAAAATAGATGTTGATAGCTCTCTGATAATACAAATTTACTTTATATGTTTAAATTCATTACATTTATGTAGTTAAGGCAATTCTTCAACACATGGAGTGGTTATAATCTTTGTAAAAAGTTAAAATTAAAAAAATTTTCGATTATAGGTGAGAATGGTAGCCTTAACCATCAGTTTTTTTTTCCCCTATACTTTCTTTTGCTCACGTGGTACCAAAAATCTAGTTATAAATTATAATTGATATATTTTGTAATTTTTTAAACAATAAGATATTTTTAGCATAAAGCATAGAATATAATGTAAACTTCTATTCCTGTCTATCACCTCTGTCGAATCCTAACATTTGTCACACTTTATTGTTTTCTTTGGAGAAGGCAATGGCGACCCACTCCACTACTCTTGCCTTGAAAATCCCATGGACGGAGGAGCCTGGTAGGCTGCAGTCCAGGGGGTCGTAAAGAGTCGGACACGACTGAGCGACTTCACTTTCACTTTTCACTTTCATGCATTGGAGAAGGAAATGGCAACCCCCTCCAGTGTTCTTGTCTGGAGAATCCCAGGGACGGCAGAGCCTGGTGGGCTGCCGTCTATGGGGTCGCACAGAGTCAGACACAACTGAAACGACTTAGCAGCATTGTTTTCTTAGGAAAACATTCAAGATACAATGGGAATTATTACCTGTATTTAATAACTACTTGACACTATTCTTTTTCCTGTCTTCTTACAGTAAACACTCTCTAAAAAGATTAAAAAAAACTATGTTATATACTAAACATGTAAATATATGTATTGTTTTACATGTTTTTAAACTTCATAAAAAAATACTCTTTGTAGTCATTTTCAACTTGTCATTTAGCACTTTTGGGAGAGTTATGCATATTGATGTTTGTAGCACTAGTTCATTAATTTTAAAAGCTGTGTAATAGTCCACGTTTTTTAACTCATTATCCTATTAATGAACATGAAGTTTTTTGCAGTTTTTTTTGCTGTTACAGACAACACTGCAGTGAGAATTCTTATCCATGTTTTCTTGTTCATAAGAGTGAGAGATTCTACATGGATTGTATCTTGAAGAGGAATCCTTTATTAAAAATGTATATAGTGCAAAGTTGCAAAATTTTAAATAATACTGGATTGTTCTTTCATGTATTTTGTGGAACATTTTACTCCCACCAGCAGTGGAAGTCAAGCCTCTGTTCCATATTCTCGATTAACACTGGGTATTGTCATAATTTAAAATTTATGCCAATTTGATGGGTATGAAATAGGGCATTGTTTTCATTTCAGTTACATTGCAATTGAACATCTTTTCATGTTTTTTGGTGAGTCGGTTTTCTGTTTGTAAAAATTGGGCTTCCCCGGTGACTCAGCAGTAAAGAATCCACCTGCAATGCAGGAGCCACAGAAGATAGGGTTCGATCCCTGGGTCAGGAAGATCCCTGGAGGAGGGCAGTATTCTTGTCTGGAGAATTCCATGGACAGAGAAGCCTGGCAGGCTACCGTCCATAGGATCTCAAAGAATTGGACATGACTGAAGTGACTTAGCTCACATACATGTCTGCTCATTACTTTCATATACTTATTCTGTTAGATTATTTTCTTACTGAGTTTTAGCATTCCACATGCATCCTCTACTAATCTTTCATTGTTTACATGAATTGCAAATATATATCCCAGTCTGGCGCTTCTTTTTGTTTCTGATACCCTTTACTGTTAAAAAAAAAAAAAGAAGTTTTTATTTAGTAATACTGTCTTTCTCCCTTGGTTTTATTTTTTTGTTGTTGTTCTAGAAAGGCTTTCTCTCTTCTCTTGAGTCTATAAGAATGTTGTCATGTTTTCTTCTGGAAGTTTTATTGGAGTTTTGATTTTTGTACTTAGGTCTTTAATCCATCTGGACTTGGTCTTTATGTAAGCTCTAAGGAGGGATCTGATGGGATAGTCAATTCACAATAGACAGTAATCAATTGTTTAATCACCATTGTTGAACAGTCTATCCTTCCCCTATTAGTTTGGTGCACTTTCTCCTACATAGTAAATCCCTTCCCCTGCATGAGGCCTGCATCTGTGCTTTCTGTTCACTGTTCTCTTTATCCTGTACCAATACCACATTCTATTCCTATGTCAGTGGCTTTTATAGGTGTGGGTCAGGGTCAGGCCTGTGTCTTGTTTTTCTTCATTTTGCTAGTCATATCTGTTTTGGGCCTTTTTTTCTTCCGTTTGGGTTTATTAGATTAGTAAAATCATAAAAGGAAATTTATGTTCTTTTAAGATTTGAGAAGACATTGTAGTTTATAGTTTACTTATTTATAGTTTAAGTGGCCAAAGGACTGGAAAAGGTCACTTTTGATTCCAGTCCCAAAGAAAGGCAATGCCAAAGAATGCTCAAACTACCGCACAATTGCACTCATCTCACACGCTAGTAAAGTAGTGTTCAGAATTCTCCAAGCCAGGCTTCAGCAATACGTGAACCGTGAACTTCCAGATGTTCAAGCTGGTTTTAGAAAGGGCAGAGGAACCAGAGATCAAATTGTCAACATCTGCTGGATCATTGAAAAAGCAAGAGAATTCTAGAAAAACGTCTATTTCTGCTTTATTGACTATGCCAAAGCCTTTGACTGCACGGATCACAATAAACTGGAAAATTCTGAAAGAGATGGGAATACCGGGCTACCTGACCAGCTCTTGAGAAACCTGTATACAGGTCAGGAAGCAGCAGTTAGAACTGGACATGGAACAACAGACAGGTTCCAAACAGGAAAAGGAGTACATCAAGGCTGTATATTGTCCCCCTGCTTATTTAACTTATATGCAGAGTACATCAGGAGAGACGCTGGGCTGGATGAAGCACAAGCTGGGATCAAGATTGCTGGGAGAAATATCAATAACCTCAGATATGCAGATGACACCACCCTTATGGCAGAAAGTGAAGAAGAACTAAAGAGCCTCTTGATGAAAGTGAAAGAAGAGAGTGAAAAAGTTGGCTTAAAGCTCAACATTCAGAAAACGAAGATCATGGTGTTCGGTCCCATCACTTCATGGCAAATAGATGGGAAACAGTGGAAACAGTGGCTGACTTTATTTTTCTGGGCTCCAGGATCACTGCGGATGGTGATTGCAGCCAGGAAATTAAATGACACTTGCTCCTTGGAAGGAAAGTTATGACCAACCTAGACAGCATATTAAAAAGCAGAGACATTACTTTGCCATCGAAGGTCCGTCTAGTCAAGGCTATGATTTTTCCAGTAGTCATGTATGAATGTGAGAGTTGAACTATAAAGAAAGCTGAGCACCGAAGAATTAATGGTTTTGAACTGTGGTGTTGGAGAAGACTCTTGAGAGTCCCTTGGACTGCAAGGAGATCCAACCAGTCCATCCTAAAGGAGATTAGTCCTGGGTGTTCATTGGAGGGACTGATGTTGAAGCTGAAACTCCAATACTTTGGCCACCTGATACGAAGAGCTGACTCATTTGAAAAGACCCTGATGCTGGGAAAGCTTGAGGGCAGGCAGAGACAGGGACGGCAGAGGATGAGATGGTTGGATGGCATCACCGACACAATGGACATGGGTTTGGATGGACTCTGGGAGTTGGTGATGGACAGGGAGGCCTGATGTGCTGCGGTTCATGGGGTTCCAAAGAGTTGGACACGACTGAACAACTGAACTAAACTGTAGTTTATTCTTGGTTTATATGAACTGATGATATTAATAGCTAATAATACACTTTTTTGTTTCCTGATACTAATAGTTAGTTCTAAGCTTACTTAGATTTATAGTTGACCCTTGAACGACTCAGGGGGTTAGGGTTGTCGACCCCCTTGCACAGTTAAAACTCCATGTATTAACTTTTGACTCCCCCCGAAAACTTAACTACTAATAACCTACTGTTGACAGGAAGCCTTACTGATAACACAGTCTATTAATATATTTTTGATGTTATACGTATATCTACATATATCTTACGCATTCGTGACACACCTTTTTCTTAATCTTTAAAATATTTCTAGGCTTCCCAATTTGTCTTCAATTTTTTTCACATTGTTATAAATGTCTAAAAATTTTTTATAGTTATTAGAAAAGTTACATGGATATGTGCAGTTCAAACCCATGTTATTCAGTGGTCAATTTTAAAGTTAAGAGGGCAAGAGGAGGATTTTTCTACAGGTAAATATACAACATACTACAACTTAACACAGAGGGTTGAGAGGAAAGAATTTTTTTAACATTATTGCCTTATTTGTCTGTAACTTGTTAGTGACTGTTTGCATTTAGTATAGGGATTGAACCTAAGAAGGTCAGTGTGACAGATATCAAGACTTTGCCCCCTGAAAACTATTGACATTTTGAAGCTGCCACCTACTTAGTTTTAGCTCATATTGCTTCATTTTCATGTCAAAATTTTGCCAGTACATAGTGGTGTAGTTTTGAGAATTTTAGCCATTCTAATGGCATCTCATTGTGGCTTTAATATGTATTTATGTGCTTGATCTTTAGTACAGTCACTAAATTAATATTCTCTTTTTTGAAATACCTATTTAAGTTTTTCATCCATTTTTCTTTTCACTTAATTTTCACAACTCCTCTTTTAAACATGGCTGCTGCTGCTGCCGTCGCTTCAGTCATGTCCGACTTTGTGCGACCCCATAGACGGCAGCCCACCAGGCTCCCCCGTCCCTGGGATTCTCCAGGCAAGAACACTGGAGTGGGTTGCCATTTCCTTCTCCAATGCATGAAAGTGAAAGTGAAGTCGCTCATTTGTGTCCGACTCTAGTGACCCCATGGACTGCAGCCTACCAGGGAGCCATTCTAATTTCCATTTTACAGATGAGAACATGGTTTCAGATTTCAGTCAGAGCTGAGGGGAACTACCTAGAAGCCTTAAGCTAGTGTATAAGTTTCAGAGCTGGGAATAGAGAAGGTGAATCTTCAGTGTTTAATGGGTGATGTGTGTGCTCCACATGTGCCCAGTGATTTCCTCAGTCTGCAGAGGACAAGTAATCATCAGCCCAACCTAACTGCTTTTCATTCTCCATCGCTGGTGTTTTGGCAAGTTAGTGGCTACTTTTGGAGATTCATTTTTCCTTTTCCCCATCTATTAGTGTCTTCCACATGAAACTTTCTAGTAAGTCTGTTGAAATGGAAATTATACTTACTACATTTATACTTCTGCCCTGTTGCCTAATGTCAGAGTGTTTGTAGAAATGAGCATAACTGTTCTGTGGAGTTGGGAGTGAGGTATGAGAAAATATGGTCCACTGGAGAAGGGAATGGCAAACCACTTCAGTATTACTGCCTTGAGAACCCCATGAATGGTATAAAAAGGCAAAAAGATAGGACAGTGTAGATGAACTCTCCAGGTGGGTAGATGCCCAGTATGCTACTGGAGATCAGTGGAGAAATAACTCCAGAAAGAATGAAGGGACGGAGCCAAAGCAAAAACAACACCCAGTTGTGGATATGACTGGTGATAGATGCAAGGTCCGATGCTGTAAAAAACAATAGTGCATAAGAACCTAGAATGTTAGGTCCATGAATCAAGGCAAATTCAGTTCAGTTCAGTTCAGTTGGTCAGTCGTGTCCGACTCTTTGCAACCCCATGAATCGCAGCACGCCAGGCCTCCCTGTCCATCACCAACTCCCAGAGTTCACTCAAACTCACGTCCATTGAGTTGGTGATGCCATCCAGCCATCTCATCCTCTGTCCCCTTTTCCTCCTGCCCCCAATCCCTCCCAGCATCAGAGTCTTTTCCAATGAGTCAACTCTTCGCATGAGGTGGCCAAAGTACTGGAGTTTCAGCTTTAGCATCATTCCTTCCAAAGAACACCCGGGGCTGATCTCATTTAGAATGGACTCGTTGGATCTCCTTGCAGTCCAAGGGACTCTCAAGAGTCTTCTCCAACACCACAGTTCAAAAGCATCAATTCTTCGGCGCTCAGCTTTATTCACAGTCCAACTCTCACATCCATACGTGACCACTGGAAAAACCAAAGCCTTGACTAGATGGACGTTTGTTGGCAAAGTAATGTCTCTGCTTTTGAATATGCTCTCTAGGTTGGTCATAACTTTCCTTCAAGGAGTAAGCGTCTTTTAATTTCATGGCTGCAGTCACCATCTGCAGTGATTTTGGAGCCCCCAAAAATAAAGTCTGACGCTGTTTCCACTGTTTCCTCATCTATTTCCCATGAAGTGATGGGACCAGATGCCATGATCTTAGTTTTCTGAATGTTGACCTTTAAGCCAACTTTTTCACTCTCCTCTTTCACTTTCATCAAGAGGCTTTTTAGTTCCTCTTCACTTTCTGCCATAAGGGTGGTGTCATCTGCATATCTGAGGTTATTGATATTTCTCCCAGCAATCTTGATTCCAGCTTGTGCTTCTTCCAGCCCAGTGTTTCTCGTGATGTACTCTGCATATAAGTTAAATAAGCAGGGTGACAGTATACAGCCTTGACTTACTCCTTTTCCTATTTGGAACCAGTCTGTTGTTCCATGTCCAGTTCTAACTGTTGCTTCCTGACCTGCATATAAGTTTCTCAAGAGGCAGGTCAGGTGGTCTAGTATTCCCACCTCTTTCAGAATTTTCCACAGTTTCTTGTGATCCACACAGTCCAAGGCTTTGGCATAGTCGATAAAGCAGAAATAGATGTTCTTCTGGAACTCTCTTGCTCTTTCGATGATCCAGCACATGTTGGCAATTTGGAAGTGGTCAAACAGGAGATGGCAAGAGTGAACATCAACATTCTAGGAATCAGCGAGCTAAAATGGACTGCAATGGGTGAATTTAACTCAGATGATCGTTATATCTACTACTGTGGGCAGGAATCCCTTAGAAGAAATGGAGTAGCCATCATAGTCAACAAGAGTCCAAAATGCAATACTTGGATACAATCTCAAAAATGACAGAATGATCTCTGTTCATTTTCCAAGGGAAACCATTCAGTATCACGATAATCCACGTCTGTGCCCCAATGAGTAACGCTGATGAAGCTGAAGTTGAACAGTTCTATGAAGACCTACAAAACCTTTTAGAACTAACACCCAAAAAAGATGTCCTTTTCATTATAGGAGACTGGAATGCAAAAGTAGGAAGTCAGAAAACACCTGGTGTAACAGGCAAATTTGGCCTTGGAGTACAGAATGAAGTAGGGCAAAGGCTAATAGAACAAGAGAACGCACTGGTCATAGCCAAGAGAACTACTGCCAAGAGAACGCACTGGTCATAGCAAACACCCTCTTCCAACAACACAAGAGAAGACTCTACACATGGATGTCACCAGATGGCCAACACCGAAATCAGACTGATTATATTCTTTGCAGCCAAAGATGGAAAAGCTCTGTATAGTCAGCAAAAACAAGACCAGGAGCGGACTGTGGCTCAGATCATGAACTCCTTATTGCCAAATTCAGACTTAAATTGAAGAAAGTGGGGAAAACCACTAGACCATTCAGGTGTGACCTACATCAAATCCCTTATGATTAGACAGTGGAAGTGACAAATAGATTTAAGGGACTAGATCTGATAGAGTGCCTGATGAACTATGGATAGAGGTTTGTGACATTGTACAGGAGACAGGGATCAAGACCATCCCCAGGAAAAAGCAATGCAAAAAAGCAAAATGGCTGTCTGAGGGGGCCTTACAAATAACTGTGAAAAGAAGAGAAGTGAAAAGCAAAGGAGAGAAGGAAAGTACACCCATTTGAATACAGAGTTCAAAAACTAACAAGGAGAGATAAGAAAGCCTTTCTCAGTGATCAATGCAAAGAAATAGAGGAAAACAATAGAATGGGAAAGTCTAGACCTCTCTTCAAGATAGTTAGAAATACTAAGGGGACGTTTCATGCAAAGTTGCACTCTATAAAGGACAGATGGTATGGACCTAACAAAAGCAGAAGATATTAAGAAGAGCTGGCAAGAATACACAGATGAACTGTCCAAAAAAGATCTTCACGACCCAGATCATCACGATGGTGTGATCACTCACCTAGAGCCAGACATGCTGGAATGTGAAGTCAAGTGGGCCTTAGGAAGCATCACTACGAATAAAGCTATTGGAGGTGATGGAATTCCAGTTGAGCTATTTCAAATCCTAAAAGATGATGCTGTGAAAGTGCTGCACTCAATATGCCAGCAAATTTGGAAAACTCAGCAGTGGCCACAGGACTGGAAAAAGTCAGTTTTCATTCCAGTTTCAAAGAAAGTCAATGCCAAAGAATGCTCAAACTACCGCAGAATTGCACTCATCTCACACGCTAGTAAGGTAATGCTCAAAATTCTTCAAGCCAGGCTTCAACAGTACGTGAACTGTGAACTTACATATGTTCAAGCTCGTTTTAGAAAAGGCAGAGGAACCAGAGATCAAATTGCCAACATCTGCTGGATCATTGAAAAAGCAAGAGAGTACCAGAAAAATATCTATTTCTACTTTATTGACTATGCCAAAACCTTTGACTGTGTGGATCACAAGAAACTTTGGAAAATTCTGAAAGAGATGGGAATATCAGACCACCTGACCTGCCTCTTGAGAAATCTATGTGCAGGTCAGGAAGCAACAGTTAGAACTGGACATGGAACAACAGACTGGTTCCAAATTGAGAAAGGAATACATCAAGGCTGTATATTGTCATCCTGCTATTTAACTTATATGCAGAGTACATCATGAGAAACACTGGGCTGCATGAAGCACAAGCTGGAATCATGATTGCTGGGAGAAATGTCAATAACTTCAGATATGCAGATGACACCACCTTCATGGCAGAAAGCAAAGAACTAAAAAGCCTCTTGATGAAAGTGAAAGAGGAGAGTGAAAAAGTTGGCTTAAAGCTCAGCATTCAGAAAACTAAGATCATGGTGTTCGGCCCCATCACTTCATGGCAAATAGATGGGGAAACAGTGGCAGACTTTTTTTTCTGGGCTCCAAAATCACTGCAGATGATGACTGCAGCCATGAAGTTAAATGACACTTGTTCCTTGGAAGGAAAGTTATGCCTGGCATGCTTGTTCCCTGGGGTCGCAAAGAGTTGGACACAACTGCGCGGCTGAACTGAACTGATGGTTTTCAGCAAACCGTATAACAGAGGGTATCTTGGGAGTGTCACATAAGAAGAAAGTGAACTTGTAGGGAGGTAAAGCCTGCCCTATACCTTTTACCTTTTTAATAAATTACAATATTAGAAGGCAGTATATGATTTTTTTTATTTTTTTTCTTTCTTCCTGTCTCCCCAACTCGCTAAACTTTTCCTAGTCTCCCCACAAATGTTGGCATGACACGTGAAATGAGAAAAGAGTAGCAGTCACTCTTCTGTATTCCACCAGAGCAAGAATTTCAAATGTATATATTGTTTTACTAGATGATGTAGTAAATGAAGTTAAGCATGATATTCTATCTGATCCTTTGCTTATAAAGCAGAGTTGATCTAGCATTTTTATTATTCAGTATGTTTAAAATGTTCCTACATAGAGAAACTGACAACTGACTTGTTAAAAGAGTTAATTTAGCCATTTTGAACAAAAATTGCTGCCAAGAGGCAGTTTAATAGAAAATATACCCTGAGCCACATTGCCTTGATTGGAATCTTTTTACTGTTTACTAGCTGTATGATCTTTGCTAGTTACTTTTCTGTATCTCAGTTTCCTTATGTATTAAATGGGAAATCTTCTTTGGTTTCAACGTAAATAGTTGAGCATATGTAAAATGCTCTGGAACTGTCACTTGTGGTTGTTTTTTAATTATTGCCTGTCATTCATTACTCAGAGCTGTAAGTAGGTTTTTCTTTTAGGAGATAAGTAGTGTATTAAAGTAGAATTTATATTACAGCTTTCCCCATAGTAAACTGTATCAACAAAAATTTTCCCCAAACAAATCAAAACATTAAATGACGAGAATTAAAAGATAAAAATGTATGCTAAACCCAAGCACTCCAAAATGCTGAGTTTATGGTGGTTGTCATTGGAGTCAGAAAAGCAGGTGAAATATTTATCATCTTATCAGTGTGATGTATTTGGCATTTAAATATTTTAATCTAAATTTAACTTAACTAGAATTCTAGAGCAAACTAGAATCTAGTGTGGTCTACTAATGTAATAGCAAGTATATTTTATTTTAATAGTGTAAATATGTAGGATTTGCAAGCTAGAAAAAATTGGCTGTCCTGTATTTTCAAATAGTTATTTAGTATGTAATGAATTGGTGTAAAGAGAGAACATTTTTATGTCTTTAGTAAAAGCCTCAGCTGTGGTTTCCTGTTAGATACCAAAAAGAATTCTACTTATTCATTGGCTTTCCATTTTCTAGTTATTTCTGCTTTTGGAAAACAAATTTTTTTTCAATTTTTCACAGTTCTCCTCCTGTAATTTTAAGGTATAAAAATAATTGTTTTTTAAAATAAATACATAAAAAGCAACTTTTCCATTAAGGCCTAATAAGCATTGCTTTAGTCATGTCCTGAGATACATGCAGTATCCTAATTATAATAGTGTTTTATATTTCCTTCATTATAGTCTTAATTGTCTGTATATTGTGATTGTTAATGTCCATGTGATGGGGTGTAGTGTTGGTCTAATACAAACATATTGCCTTCAGAGAGCACACTGAGTATATTGTCCTAGATTATCCTAGGTGTTGGTAGTTTTGTGCACATTTGAAGGAGTATTGAAACTGTGCTTTAATGTACAAGTAGTCTTCATTTGACATGATTCCAGTGTGCATGCATTTAGTTACCGTGTGTTGGTTAACTAGTTTTCTTTGTGAGATAGGTCTGTTTTGATATTACTATATTCTAGGATGCCTTTACTCCTAAGGTGTGATAGCCTTTTTGGAGGTTTCAATTGATAGCCTAAAATATGGTCCTCTCTACTCTAGTTGGCTGGGGTACTAGTCTGCTTGGGCTGCCATAGCCAAATAACGTAGACCACGTAGCTAAGCAACAGAAATCTGTCTTCTCACATTTCTGGTGACTGGAAGTCCAAAATCAAGCTCCCAGCAGGGTTGGTGTCTAATGAGGGCTCGCCCCTGGGGTTGCAGATGGTTGTCTTCTCACTGTGTCCTCACCTGACCTCATTTTTGTGCATGTGAGAAAAGACAGGGAGCTCTCTGGTGTCTCTTCTTTTGAGGACACTAATCCTCTTGGGTCAGGGCTTCAACCTTATGACCTTATTTCACCTTAATTACTTCTTTAGAGTCTGGTCTCCAGCTCCAGCAGTGCTGGGTAGGGCTTCATGGTATGAATTTTGTGGGGACACAGACACTCAGTCCATAGCAGGTAGGAACTTGTAAAGACTCCTTGCATTGTGCAGCCTTCCAGTCTAATAGCAGGTGATCTGTGCTAGACCTCATAGAACCTCACCCAGAGTGTGTGGGAGTGTGGGTGTATACAGCATAGCCCTTGACCAACAAGGACCCACGATTAAATCCCTATGCTCAGAAATCTGGCCTCTGTCTCCTAGGTGCCTTATTTGGGCTGTTTCTACTTGTGTTTTGGGCTTCCCTGATAGCTCAGTTGGTAAAGAATCCACCTGCAATGCAGGAGACCCTGGTTCGATTCCTGGGTCAGGAAGATCTGCTGGAGAAGAATACCCACTCCAGTATTCTTGGGCTTCCCTTGTGGCTTGGCTGGTAAAGAAGCCACATGCAATGCGGGAGACCTGGGTTTAATCCCTGGGTTGGGAAGATCCCCTGGAGAAGAGAAAGACTACCCACTCCAGTATTCTGACCTAGAGAATTCCATGTATAGTCCATGGGGTCGAAAAGAGTCAGACACGACTGAGCGGCTTTCACTACTTGTGTTGGGACAAGAAAGTATGCCCAGGTAGAACACTAGGGCCATGGTGAGGCTTACTTCATATTTCCCTTCTTTCAGAAACCTCAGATGTGCACTGCTTGTTGTTCACTTCCTGACCACAGTTGCCTCATATATTTTGGCCTGTTTTATTCTTGTTTTCAGCCCCATGGTGGCTCAGATGGTAAAAAATCTACCTGCAATGCAAGAGACCAGGTTCCACCCCTGGGTCGGGAAGATCCCCTAGAGAAGGGAATGGCAACCCACTCCAGTCTTCTTGCCTGGAGAATCCCGTGGACAGAGGAGCCTAGTGGACTACAGTCTCCCTGGTTGCAGAGAGTTGGACGGAGTGACTAATAACATGCTTGTTTTCAATAGAGTAGCAAGTCTGGTACCAGATGTTCTGCCATGGTTGAAAGCAGACCAGTCGTGAGTTTTTATTTTCAAACATAGTAGGAAGAGCTTTAAAGATCTCTTTGAGGCATGCTTATTTTATATAATTTTTTTTTTTTTATTACTGATGGAACCTATTTTCTTAAAAGTTTTACGGGTTAGACTTGAATCCTTTTTAATGCTGTGTGTTGAACATTATGGGCTGTGTAGAGGGTGAGTCTTTTGTTCCTTATAGGTATTGATGGACTGATTCTTTATGATATTCTTAGAATCTTTCTGAAGTATTTCACGGTGTATTTGAAGCTCTCCATATACAATCATAACCTGGTGATGGAATGTTATGACTTACACCCACCAAACCCTGGAAATTTAGAATTTAGGCCCCAGGAGGGCTCTTTTAACTCTCCCCCGCTCTATGTATTTGACATAGGATAATGTGAGATAGGGCCCCAACACTGGGCATGGTGACATGCTATAAAAGAATGGTTCCTTAATTATAATATTTAAGATTTTTCCTGGAGTTTAAAATACTTTTAAGCGCATAATTTAACTGTTATTTCCTTCACTTGAAAAATGAAATACTTTTTGGCAGGCCATTATAAAGTCTTTAGATTTTATACTTTTTAAAAAGGGTAATTGTGAGTCCTATATTTGTAGAAAGTAAACTATGCTGGATAGAGTATTTAAATTAGGATTTTTCCATTTTCTATAAAAGATCAAGTAAAAAAAATTCTGTTGAGATATTTTTGAAATTGTTGGAAGGGTTTTGAGGGGATATCAAAGAGGCTTCACACACAATTATGTATCACATAGCCAGAAGTGAAAAAACAGTCATTAAAAATTGAGTTCTAGCAGGAATAGGTAGGTTATTGGATGATCTAAAAATCAGTTGTGGAGGAGCGGGGCGTGAGTGGATGTTGAGTGTATTGGTACTGATATACATGTATGCTGACAAAATTTGGTAATTGATGGTGCTGGCTTCTCAGATCAAAGAAGAAAGGATAGATTCTTAGATCCCCACTTCACCCCATGTGCCAGATGAAATTCCAGAAAGACTAAGAATTTACCTGTAAAAGATAAATAATATATATATTTATATATAAAGAAAAATATATTGGGGGAATATTTAATCTCAGGTAGTTGTAACACTGCCAAATGACATTAAAAAAAAAAAAATAACCTATCTGTGCAGCAAGAACAAAACCCCATCCATTATAGGCAGAGAGAAAATTTGACCATGAAGCTGGCAAGTTGTAATATATGTGATTTGCTCTTCAGACTCAAGATAAATATATATCACTGTACTAGAAGTCCTTTGCCTCCTTCTGGAGGCATTCCTTTCCCCATTCACCCTGGCTGTGTTTTTAGATGGACTCCTAGAGGTATTGGTATTGTCATTCCTCTTTAGTAAACAAGCGGAGAAGGGAACCTCCCTTTAAAGCTCCCTGGTGCTGTTGCCTTTTGTTGCCACTTGGTGTTGCTATTGAAGCTTGATTCTGTGGAGCCCCTAGTATTGCTCAGCTATGAGGCTCTTAATGGTCCAGAAGCTTGCACAGACTTCACTGGGGCCACATGGGGCTTCTTAAGGCTATTAGAGTTCATTTACTCAGAAGCTCTGCTGTTGTTTCCCCCTTTAGAGTCATTGTACCAGGGTTATAGGGTATGAAGGAGCAACCAGCACCATTCATTCATTCATTCAACAAATAATTACTTAGCACCCGCTGTGTGCACTGGATACTGTTTTATTTATTTTAAGTAATAATAGTGAACAAAACAAAGCAAAAACTTCCTGCCACTTGGAGTCTACATTCTTTCTGAGGGTTGGGTGGAGGGAGAAGAGTGGTGGCAGAGAGAGATGATGGGGTTAAGTGTTAATGCTGTGACACATCTGCAGAAACTTCTCTGCACACAGTTCTGATCTCTTTTAATTATTTTGCTATTTATTCTATGTGGGACATCAATATGAGTGATTCCAGTAAGTGTAATAAAGAAGAGAGGCTGAGTACTTGATGGATTTAAATTTACAGTTCACTGATGACTTCTCGCTAGCTTATATAGGCACTTTGTGGCCACGCTGTATGTAGTGGTGCATCATGCAGCTATTAAAAACGGTGGTGGTGGTTGTTCAGTTGCCAAGTTGCGTCTGACTCTTTGCAACCCCCTGGACTACAGCACATCAAGCTTCTCTGTCCCTCACCATCTCCTGGAGTTTGCCCAAATTCATGTCCTTTGAATCCATGATGCCATCCAACCATCTCATCCTCTGTCATCCTCTTTTCCTTCTGCCTTCAATCTTTCCCAGCATCCGGGTCTTTTCAAATGAGTTGGCTCTTCGCATCTGGTGGCCAAAGTATTGGAGTTTAAACATCAGTCCTTCCAATGAATATTCAGGGTTGATTTCCTTTAGGATGACTGGTTTGATCTCCTTGCAGTCCAAGGGACTCTCAAGAGTCTTTTCCAGCACTACAGTTCGGAAAGCATCAATTCTTCAGTGCTCAACTTTCTTTATGGTCCAACTCTCACATCCATACATGACTACTGGGAAGACCATAGCCTTTACTATATGGTATAGACATGTATTTATGAACATGAAGAGATGATTATGTTAAGTGGAAAGGCACCTTAGGAAGTAATATATTTAGGATGATCACATTGTTGAAAAGTACTTTTTCTCTACCCCTGAGGTCTCCTTCCTGAGCAGGGAGTTCTGTTAGTTTCACCCAAGTCTGCCTCCACTTCGTTATTTACTCCATCCCTGGTATAATGACTTGAGTACACGTGCATGCTGAGTCACTTCAGTCATGCGACCCTATAGATTATAGCTTACCCGATTCCTCTGTCCATGGGATTCTCCAGGCAAGAATACTGGAGTGGGATACCATACCCTCCTCGGATCTTCCCGACCTAGGGATCAAACCCACATCTCTTATGTCTTTGGTATAATGACTTATCTGATTGTAAATTTGAGAGTAATTGACCCTCCTGGTGCCTGTTGTCAATGTAAGAGCTGTCTGGTCTTTTTACAGCCATGAATTGATTTCTTCTTGGAATAATTGTGCAGGTGCTCAACCCTGCAGGGAGAGGTCTGCTCTGTCTTTTGCTAACACGTCCATCTCTGGGGCTCACTGCTACCAAGCCCATTTGTCCAACACACCTAAAGCTTCTATTAGGAAAGACAGTGATATTTTATTTTTTGTTTTGTTTCTTGTTCATAACTTTGGCAGGGAAGTGGTTATCAGTTTTTGGATGCTCTCTTTTATTTAGTTTTATACATATTTTCCCCCATATACATGCTAGAAAAAGGTCTGGGTAAATATGCATCATAGTTTTCCAAGAGGTTCGTAGAACTAGGAGATTTCCCCCCCCCCCTTTTTTTTTTCTGTCTGTACTTTTGAATTAACTGGGATTATTAGATGTGTTTGAGAAATAGTTAAACATTTTCAACCTCTGAAAAATACAGCCTGGCCTGACTTTCCCTGTAAAAGAACTAGTCATCTTTCTACCAGGGAAGAAGCTAGACTTGAGTGATAAGTTTCTACCTGTAGAGCTTGATGCTTGAGTCTACAACTTATGATAGGCAAAAATATATTACTAAAATCTCTAACTTAACATTTCACCATCAGAATAATTGCCTTTATCCTTAAATTTACAAGTTTTCAGTTTTTTGTATCCCTTAACTACTCTTCTGGATATAGATGAATTTACTTCTTTTGTCTTTTAACCTTCCTACTACCTTTGTAAGTACTTAATCTACTATCTTCACTGTACATTTGCCTTTGCCAGTGAGATTTTTCATTTCAAAATGTTTGTATTTCTAGTTTTGATGTTTGCTGCTTAAAGCTTTAACATTTCTCGTAAAGACAGTTTCAGTTCAGTTCAGTCACTCAGTCGTGTCCGGCTCTTTGCGACCCCATGGACTGCAGCACGCCAGGCCTCCCTATCCATCACCAACTCCCAGAGTCTACCCAAACTCATGTCCATTGAGTTGGTGATGCCATCCAACCATCTCATCCTTTGTCGTCCCCTTCTCCGCCTGCCCTCAATCTTTCCCAGCATCAGGGTCTTTTCAAATGAGTCAGCTCTTTGAATCAGGTGGCCAAAGTATTGGAGTTTCAGCTTCAACACTAGTCCTTCCAATGAACACCGAGGACTGATCTCCTTTAGGATGGACTGGTTGGATCTCCTTGCAGTCCAACGGACTCTCAAGAGTCTTCTCCAACACCACAGTTCAAAAGCATCAGTTCTTCAGCACTCAGCTCTCTTTACAGTCCAACTCACATCCATACATGGCTACTGGAAAAACCATAGCCTTGACTAGATGGACCTTTATGGGCAAAGTAATGTCTCTGCTGGACTGGAAGAAACATAAGCTGGAATCGAGATTGCTGGGAGAAATATCAATAACCTCAGATATGCAGATGACACCACCCTCATGGCAGACAGTGAAGAGGAACTAAAAAGCCTCTTGATGAAAGTGAAAGTGGACAGTGAAAAAGTTGGCTTAAAGCTCAACATTCAGAAAACTAAGATCATGGCATCTGGCCCCATCACTTCATGGGAAATAGATGGGGAAACAGTGTCAGACTTTATTTTTCTGCACTCCAAAATCACTGCAGATGGTGACTGCAGCCATGAAATTAAAAGACGCTTACTCCTTGGAAGGAAAGTTATGACCAACCTAGATAGCATATTCAGAAGCAGAGACATTACTTTGCCAACAAAGGTTCATCTAGTCAAGGCTGTGGTTTTTTCTGTGGTCATGTATGGATATGAAAGTTGGACTGGGAAGAAGGCTGAGTGCTGAAGAATTGATGCTTTTGAACTGTGGTGTTGGAGAAGACTCTTGAGAGTCCCTTGGACTGCAAGGAGATCCAACCAGTCCATTCTGAAGGAGATCAGCCCTGGGATTTCTTTGGAAGGAATGATGCTAAAGCTGAAACTCCAGTACTTTGGCCACCTCATGCGAAGAGTTGACTCATTGGAAAAGATTCTGATGCTGGGAGGGACTGGGGGCAAGAGGAGAATGGGACAACAGAGGATGAGATGGCTGGATGGCATCACTGACTCGATGGACGTGAGTCTGAGTGAACTCCGGGAGTTGGTGATGGACAGGGAGGCCTGGCGTGCTGCGATTCATGGGGTCGCGAAGAGTCGGACATGACTGAGCGACTGATCTGATCTGATCTGATCTGAATGTCTCTGCTTTTTAATAGGTTGGCCTTAACTTTCCTTCCAAGGAACAAGCATCTTTTAATTTCATGACTGAAGTCACCATCTGTAGTGATTTTGGAGCCCCCAAAAATAAAAGTCTGCCACTGTTTCCCCATCTATTTCCCATGAGGTGATGGGACCGAACACCATGATCTTCGTTTTCTGAATGTTGAGCTTTAAGCCAACTTTTTCACTCTCCTCTTTCACTTTCATCAAGAAGCTCTTTAGTTCTTTGCTTTCTGCCATGAGGGTGGTGTCATCTGCATATCTGAAGTTATTGATATTTCTCCCGGCAATCTTGATTCCATCTTGTGCTTCATCCTGTCCAGCGTTTCTCATGATGTACTCTGCATATAAGTTAAATAAGGGTGAGAATGTACAGCCTTGATGTACTCCTTTTCCTATTTGGAAGCAGTCTGTTGTTCCATGTCCAGTTCTAACTGTTGCTTCTTGACCTGCATACAGATTTCTCAAGAGGCAGGTCAGGTGGTCTGATATTCCCATCTCTTTCAGAATTTTCCCCAGTTTCTTGTGATCCACACAGTCCAAGGCTTTGGCATGGTCAATAAAGCAGAAATAGATGTTTTTCTGGTACTCGCTTGCTTTTTCAATGATCCAGCAGATGTTGGCAATTGGATCTCTGGTTCCTCTGCCCTTTCTAAAACCAGCTTGAACATCTGGAAGTTCACGGTTCATGTATTAATGATGCTAAACTCTTTTAGCTTTTGCTTGTTTATGAAACTCTATCTCCTTCAAATCTGAGTGATATCTTTGCTGGGTAGAGTGTTTGTTTTTGTGTTTTTTCAGGTGGGTGGAGTATTCTTGTTTGTAGCTTTTTCTCCTTTCATCAGTTTGAAAATATTACGCCATATTCTTCTGGTCTGCAGAGTTTCTGCCAAAATATCAGCTAATGGTCTTATAGGAGTTCCCTTGTGTGTAATTGGTTTCTTTTCTCTGGATACTTTTATGTCTTTCCTGGCATGTAAGACATCCTAATTTTTTGTATGTTTATCTCTTATAGAAAAGGCTACAAATGAGTACAACACTACAGAAGATTGGAGTCTTATTATGGACATATGTGACAAAGTTGGAAGCACTCCTAACGGGTAAGATGGCCAGTCATGCCCAGTGAATGTCTAGGAGCTTAATAATCTGTATCTCTTTTCCTGATATAATTCTGGAAGGAAATGGGATTTTTACTGTTTCCTTTTGGGAGTAAAAGTAAAGACATGCTACTGGCTGAATTTATGTGGTTAATCTTATTCTGAAAGAACAAACAGAAAAGAATTAACTGAAAACTTGAAATATTGAAGTGTATAATTAAAGCCTTGATACAGGGAATTCCCTGGTGGTCCAGTGCTTAGGACACTGTGCTTTCACTGCTGGGGGTCCAGGTTCAATCCCTGGTCGGGGAACTAAGATAGAAGACTCAAGGTACAGCTCAAAAAAAATATATATATATATATATAATGCCTTGATTCAATAGGGACAGATGTTAACAATGAATAGACTTAATTATTTAGGGCATTCTCCTGTGACTTAGACATGTTATTAATGAAGTAGATAAATATAACAATATATAATATATTGAAAAGATCTTTCAGTAATGAATAGATAAATGCAATAAATCATGATGAAAAAGTGAATATAAATAATAGTGCTTTGAGGATGGAATGGGGCCATTAACCTGATTATACATTAGAGGTTTAGAAGACTGATGAAAGCATTTGTTTTAATGTTCCAGCTTTTTGAAGTTTATTCATGCATGGTTATACTTAAATCATATGAGACTATGTATCTTGCTAGTTTTTTTCCCCACAAGATAAGAATTTGCTGTCTGAAAGCTGTCTTAAATGTAAAGATAATTTTTATGATACTGTTCTCTTGTGTTGACTGACCTTTTTGAAATGATTTGACTTTTGATTTTGGGATACACAACCTTTGCAGTAAGCATTTTTTCCCCTCTACAAGTCTATGAGCAAAAGGTGTAAGATCATTTGATAGATTTATTCCCTTAATGAAGTAAAGTTTGCAGGTGTACATATAAGGTATTGTATGACCAAATAGCTTTTAAAGTTACTTGGTTGTAGAATACCTTATGTATTTAATGCTTGAATTGAAATTCTGAATACTTAACTTTCTTCATTTTTTTAGAGCAAAAGATTGCCTAAAAGCCATAATGAAAAGGGTAAATCATAAAGTTCCTCATGTTGCTCTGCAGGCATTAACTGTAAGTGAAAGTCATGTTATTATTTGGCCCAAATTTTAAATGTGTTTGTTTCAGTAAGTTAAGTAAAATTACATCTCAACATTTGTATATTGATTTTTATTTTAATTAATAGCTTCTTGGGGCTTGTGTGGCAAACTGTGGAAAGATATTTCATTTAGAAGTGTGTTCCCGTGATTTTGCAACAGAAGTACGTGCTGTGATAAAAAATAAGGTAAATTTTAAAAAGAAAAGAAGTTTGAGTCATTAAAAAATACATATGCTGTGTTATTTTAACTGTGTTATAGCATTAGTAGAGTTGTAAGTGAAATCCTTTTAGATAAATTTGAAACGAAACAAACTTTCTGTTCTAAAATTTGTTGTTTGCATTTGTAGCACCAAAAACTGTTTTCCTCCCTAAAGCATATATATAAGTGATAAAGCTGATCTTTATTGAGGATTAGCAGCCACTGCTTTAAGCATTTTATGTATGCTATCTTGTTTAATGCTCTTAGCAACTCTTGGAAGTTAGATTCCCAGGTAATTCTTATTTTATAGATGGGGAAACTAAGACTTAAGAGTAACTTGTCTAAGATTATGCAGCTAATAAGTGGCATAGCTGAAGTTCAGATGTAAGTGTCTGTGATACCAGCATCCAAACTAACCATCATTCTATCCTGATTCCCATTAGAGATGGTGAGCAAAGGAGGCCTTTGTTTTAGAGAACAGGGTGGAGAGGGCCTTTGTGATGGGGTTGTTATTGGTTTATTTGTAATAGAAACTCTGATTCACTATGTTCATGCTATTAGTGACAGAAATCTCAGAATTTTACTTTAGTTGATATAAAAAGTTTAATCTAATATTGAGAATATTAGGAAAACATGAAATAATCTATGAATATGACAGATTCATTGTCATTGTATAAGACATAAACATTAATGTTCAAAACAGGTGATTTTCCAAGAGACAAGTATATATTAAAATAGGTATTTATCAAGTGCTCATCTAAACTAAGATATGCTGGACTTTTGTGGATATTCATAAAACTAGAGAATTTTGGTGGTAATTCTCTTTGTTAAATAATTCAAGTGCTTATTTTAACTATTTTATTCTTTTCCTTTTCTTTAAAAGGCTCATCCTAAAGTATGTGAAAAACTGAAATCTTTAATGGTAGAATGGTCAGAAGAATTTCAGAAGGACCCTCAGTTTAGTCTAATATCTGCAACTATTAAATCTATGAAAGAAGAAGGAATTACTTTTCCTCCATCAGGTTCTCAGGTAAGAGATTCATTCAGACTCATGGATGACCCTATACTATAGTATTTTGAAGGTATATACCTTATTTCAAAGCTGGCAAGGTCTATCTTAGTCATTACTCACCTCCACTCTATATGAGTTTGTCTAGTGTAGTGACTGTAATTGTCGAGTGAATTCTACACATGAGAACTTTGAGAAGTGAGTCATCCATAAATAATCTGTTTAATGTGACTCTGAATCTAGAGTCATGCAAAAGGCATAGATGTGTGAGAGAGCCCTTATGTTCAAGGTATTTATAGTCAATTGAAAGGGTAGCTTTATATATGTGAAAAATAACTGATTATAAGTGACAAAGATGGATGAGGGGTGCAAAAGTTAGATGCCAAGAAGAGGTAACTGTAGACTGGGATGGTGAAGAAGTTGAAGAGTAGAATTTTTAGGCTGGAATGTAATTCAGTATGTAAGGGGAGTAAAGAGGTTGTCAAGGGAGGAATGACATGAATCATTTCATGGACTTGAGAAAGCTCGAGGCCTGTCTGCTGAAGAGGGAACATGCCTGGAGTATGCTGTAGTTTACGTATAAAATGGGTTGTCCTGTAAGGCTAGAAGTTTATTTGAGGACACAGGGACAGCGTTTGCAGGACCAGGGTGGAGGCAGGGATAATGATTCCCAGAGTCTGTGGTGTATTTTGGGTCTGTGGGGGAAAAACACTGTATCTTGGGTTCTGCTCTCAGTGTCTCTTGTTTTCTCAGGATATGGGCTAGGCAAAGAAACTAAGAGAACTGTGTATTTTTTCAATTTTAGACCATAGACTGAAGACACAAAAAGAACCTTTTCAGTTGATCAGATCTATGGGTTCAAAGTAGAATGTAGTGAGGTGGATGAGCTAGAATGTGTTACAGAGAGTGAAATAAATCAGAAAGAGAAAAACAAGTGTCATGTATTAGCCCATATAAATGGAATCGAGAAAAATGGTACTGATGAACGTATGTGAAGGGCAGGAATAGAGTTGCAGACATGGAGAATGGACTGGTGGGCACTGGGGCAACACAGGGTGGTACAAATTGAGAGAGTAACATTGACATATATGTACTGTTATGTGTAACATAAGTAGCTGGCAGGAAGCAGCTGTATGTAGCACAGGGAGCTCAGCTTCAGTGCTCTGTGATGAAGCAGATGGGTGGGATGGGGGATGGGGTAGGAAGGAGGCTTAAGAGGGAGGGGATATATGTATACTTATAGCTGATTCACATTGTCATAAACAGCAGAAGCTAACACAACATTGTAAAGCAGTTATCCTCCAATTAAAAATAAATTTAAAAATAAAAGTCTTAAAAGTAATAAAAAGCCAGCTTTTCCTTGCTCTGTCCTTTCTGCAAGTCATTCTCAAAAATCTGTGTTGATGATTCGGAAAAAACTGGTTGATGGTTCGGAACCCTGGACATCTCTGTCTTCCATGCCCTTAAGTTTAAGCATGACTTTCCTTAGTCCTCTGCTATGTCTGAAGAGTCACCACCATTCAAACACAATGAGTAGTGAAGGGGGTTAACAGGAGCTGCCCCTGTTGTTTGTGTCCCGCCTCTGCTCTTCTTCTTTATCCTGGCTTCTTGGTACTTCTGTGCAGCGTATCACCTCTCACTGAATTGGAGGCTTTGGACCACCGAGATCAGGAAGTGCAGTCAGGAAAGATGTATATTTAAGTACTTTTCTTTATGCCAGGTTCTGTGTCAGATACTAAGATTGATGCAAAATGTAAACCAGTTCATGCCCTTTGTGATTTTTTTCATGTTTTCTTGAAAATTCTGATGTTCTGTTTTAGTATTTGAAAACAACTACTTAAAATTATCATAAAGACCTTCACTTTTAAGTCAAACTCATTAGTTACATTAGTTGTTTTTTTTAATTAGCATGTGCAAGTAATTATAGAGCTTGTGTTTTCTTTGAAAAGGTAGTTGTGTTCATTTTACTTATACATTACAGACTGTCTCAGCTGCTGCCAAAAACGGTACATCATCGAACAAAAACAAAGAAGATGAAGATATAGCTAAAGGTAAAGAATCAAGCACATGTAGTTTAGTATTGCTGATCTTTGCAGAATGATTTATTGGAATAAAAATTAAAATAAAACTGAGTTTACTTGTAGTATTTTACCTCAAATCTAAAAATCAGTGGAGTCTGAAAACGTAAGAGAAACAACTGACATGATATAAGGTTAATTGAATTCATAATCCTTGCAAGTATTGGTTTTTAGTGTCCTACCTTTGAAGAGATTACATTTCACCTTTTCTTTAATGCCAAAGTTATGAGTCAAGCACAGAAATATGTTCATGACTTGTTCTATATGGAAAGCTACCCATATTATAATGTCACAATCTGTTTGCTGTAAAAATAATAGCTGCTGTATATGACAGACTGTGATATTAAGGAATGAGCAAAAACTTTATTTTCAAAAATGTCATAGTTGTCTGCCCTGTCCCCTTTTGCCCCCACCCCCAGCCTACAAAAGCTAATTGTTTAGTATTTAACTGGACAAATAACATTCACTTGATTTATTCTTATTAAATAGTATATTATGTAATATTTCTTTTTAAACTCTTAAAAAATCAGAGTTAATACTGTCTGTCTTGTTTTTTGCATTTTAATTTTTCAAACTAGCTATTGAATTATCATTGCAAGAGCAGAAGCAGCAGCACACAGAAACAAAATCCTTATATCCATCTGCAGAAATTCAGTCAAATAATAAAGTTGCAAGGAAAGTGAGAGCTTTATATGATTTTGAAGCTGTTGAGGACAATGAACTCACTTTTAAACATGGTGAAATTATTATTGTTTTGGATGACAGGTATGTTTTAAATGTTTCTGGAATATTTTGAAGTTATTCAGTATCATATCCTTAATTTAGAATGCTGAATATTCAGCTTTTGACTTTGGTGTATTTAAATCATACTAGAACCTTTTCTGCCTTAATTATTTCTTTCTAAAATTAGGGTAGTTTGAGTTTCTTACTCTTTCATTAAATTTGGTAATAAAGTGTTCTTTGTATCTTGGGTTAAAAATGTATTGAATAATATTGTTTATTATCACAATTGAGACGCAGAAATATTCAGTCATTTGGATGTATTTACATTGAGAATTGTATATACCAAAATTACTGGCAAAAAAAAAAAAACAACTTTAGGAAGAAATATAGCAGTAATACCTTTGATCAGCTCAGCTAAAAACTATGCTCAGCTCCTCCCCAGTTGTTAATCTGCTACTGCCTCTCCCTCACAATTTCTCTATCACTTATACTTGTAATAAAGAATAGATTTGTCTTTACTGAGACTAATTCTACTTTAGTTTGCTTTTAAAAGAAATTGATGAAATTTAGCAAGAGTGAGACCTAACAACTCGTTACTAACAGATTGCAAATGTATTTGGTATCCATTATAAATAACTTAGTAAGGATACATTAGTGTATTTTTAAATGGGTAGAAACCCAAAATGGTTTTACTTTGCTGCAGTAAATATTTATTGGGAAAATACTATATGAATATGCTGTGTTTATTTATAATAAAGAATGAGGAAATAGTTCTTTTCTTCATAAAACCTAGAATAAAGGAAGGGAGTTAAGATTACTTTACAAGTAAATATGTGGTATGGAGATTGTGAATGCCATAAAAGGTAATGTTGGGGTCCAGAAAAAAGCGGAGTCACACCTGGTACACACCTCTAGGAAAAAAGGCTTATCCAGTGGGTTCACTTTGGGTGAACTTTGATCTTACAGAACAGGAAAATGAAGGTCTCTTACACAGTCAAGATAACATTATGTTTACTTAGAAAATAATCATTTTTTTTTTCTTAAAGAGTCTTTTTTGTTTTTCTTTTTTAAATAATCATGTGGACCAGAGCACATGATCCCTGAAGGAGAATAAATAGATGTGAAGGTGAAGGGTTAATATGGGGTCTGAATGCTGACAGTCTGAAATGTCAGGCTTCTGGGTGTAAAATGTTTATAGAAGAACTTAAGTTTACACTTCTGATACTTTTATACAAGCATAAAATGAAGGACATTTATAAAATAAATGTAAGAAAAACTACAAAATGAGCATTATTTTTATGTAATGAGAAAATTTTCCAGTGTAAGTTACTGCTCACAAGGTAAATAACAGTACTGATCAGTGGCACAGCTGCTTCCTCATTTTCTTCAGCAAGTCTGTTCTGCTCACTGCTCTGATAACTCAGTTTTCTTCCGATTGTTTCTTATGTGGTTGTCGTGACTCCTGCATACATACCATATCCCTTGATGTCATTTGATGTTCATGTGGCATTATGTTATCTGTATGGTCTGCAGGCTTGCAGTATGTAAAGGGTTACGTCATTGTGAAGCCATGTGTCTTTTCGTTGATGTCTAGTTAAAGCACAAATCCATTAAATAACTTAGACTCATATGAAACTATTTTCAGTTAAGGCTTATCCTTGCAAAAGAGAATGTTTTTTTCTGTTGTAAACTACTAAGAGAATTCAACATGAATATGATGGAATATGTAGGTTGATTAAATGTCATTTTGATGTTGCTGCTGCTGCTGCTGCTGCTGCTAAGTCACTTCAGTCGTGTCCGACTCTGTGCGACCCCATAGACGGCAGCCCACCAGGCTCCCCCGTCCCTGGGATTCTCCAGGCAAGAACACTGGAGTGGGTTGCCATTTCCTTCTCCACATTTTGATGTTAGGAAACCCCAATCTTAAAACTGCCATAGATGTGCTCATCAACACACATAAGTAAAATGATCTCATTCTAGGAGATTGGTTATTACTGGCAAGATTTTAAACACAAATGCACACTTGGGTACTAAAGTTAAATGGCCGTCTTGCATTAAAAAAGAGGTCATCTGGATGATCCAGAATATGACTATATCCATTGTTTTTATATTCTGTTGAAATTAAAAGTACAAAATTTAAAACTTCACATATAGAACTTTAAGTCCCTTGAAAATATATCATTCTCAGACTTCAGTTTAAGAAATACTCAGCTGATAGACAGGTGCAGATTCCTTATTAACAGAGTATACCAAAAAATGTCATTCTTAGTGCTCCCAAATATTATAAAGGATCTAGAAATAAATAGGAGAAGGCAATGGCAGCCCACTCCAGTACTCTTGCCTGGAAAATCCCATGGATGGAGTCGGACACGACTGAGCGACTTCACTTTCACTTTTCACTTTCATGCACTGGAGAAGGAAATGGCAACCCACTCGTGTTCTTGCTTGGAGAATCCCAGGGACGGCGGAGCCTGGTAGGCTGCCATCTCTGGGGTCGTGCAGAGTCGGACACGACTGACGTGACTTAGCAGCAGCAGGAATAAATAAACCTAACAAAGACACTTAAGGACTTCATGGAAAAAAATTATAAATCCTTTGAAAGATATAAAATAATATATATATTTATATATCTATAAATGGAGTGAGATGTCATTTATGCTGAAGAAACCTTAATATTGTAAAGATTACTTTTTCTAATATTAATACATAAACAGTTCATTCTGTCATTAACAGCTCAATAAGACTTTTTTCCAGAGAACTTGGAAACATTTTTATTTTGACATTAATATGGAAATATGAAGGTCTACAATAACACAGAGAAGGTACTTTTCCTGTCATGTATCAAGGCATATTAAGAGGTTATAATAAATATAGTCTATTGCAACAGGATGGAATCCAGAAATAAGCTTATGAACAGATAGCAGCTTGCTGTTTGAAAGATAGACTATCATAAATCAGTAGGAAAAATGATGTACTATTAAATAGATTTTGCTGGGATGAATTGACTTTCTATGCAGTATAAATAAAATTTGATTCAGCTTCACACAGTACATAAAATTTCATTCCAAATAAAGACCTAAATGTGGAAGAGTGCTGTAAAGGAAAATGTGAAACTATTAGGCAAATATAAAGGAGAATAGATTGAGGAATTCAAGGTATTTGCATAATACAGACAAACAAATGCTCTTCAGATATGTACAGAACTCCTACATATTCATGAAAAGAGACGAATGACCCAGTGGAAAAAGAAAAATGGACAGAAGATATGAACAAGCAGTCTAGGGAAGAGCCAGTCTGGATGCTCAGAAGTGCAAATGGGCACAGCAGTAAGAGATGATTTCTCCTGTGCAATCCAAGTGCTGCCTGGACAGTTAATACATGGGAGCAAAAATGACATTCTCACATGCTGCTGAGGGAAAGGAGGTTGGTGAATTGCCACAGCCACTTCAGGGAACATTTGACAGCATTAGTGAAATGGAAAATGCTTAGGTTCTGTGGCCCAGCAAGCCTGTCTCTGTGCACATGCCTAGAGAATTGTTGCATGTGTGCCCTAAAATCTAGAATCATTATTACCCCAGCCTTTATAAGGGTGAGAGAAAAGACTGGAAATAACCTAAATGTCTGCCTGCATGGGGATGAGTACATCAGATATGCCATATCTGTGTGATGGATCTTTAAAAGGGATTAATAAAATCTGAAAGAATTAACCTATAAAATTTAAAAGATATATAATGATTAACATTTATGTTAGGTTGGCGCGAACGTAATTGTGGTTTTGGACCATCAATTTTAAATCATTATAGCTAAGCTCGAACATATCTTCATTAATCAAAATAGGAACCTTTTCAATCAACACATTTTTGCCAACAAGAAATAAGTTTACTTATTCCTGTAGTATAAAAATCTGTGCTCCAGATCAATCCTAAAGGGTTCTACTCTACAGCATTGTGTCTAGGATTATGGTCTGTACTGTGCACTTAAAATTTGCTGTGAAGGGAGATCTTACATTGTGTTATCACCAAAAATGAATAAATAGAGATGGGTGGAGAAAGTTTTAGGAGGTAATGGATATATTTATTGTATAACCTGTGGTGATGATGTTCAGATGCATACTAATTTGCAAATCCATCAAGTTGTACGGTAAATAGGTACAGCTCTTTGTATGTAAAAACTTTAAGAAAGTGGTTTCGAAAAATTAAAAAAAAAAAAATCCGTTCTTCGGGATTTGACTCTTGGAAAGCATTTTCTGCCTCAGGCTGGTTTGTGGAATCATTTTCCCTGCAAAAAGTTGTTGAGATGCTCAAAGAAGTAGTCAGTTGGTGAGAGGTCAGGTGAATATGGCGAATGAGGTAAAATTTTGTAGCCTAATTTGTTCAACTTCTGAAGCATTGGTTGTGCAATATGTGGTCAGGCATTGTCGTGGAGAAGATTTGGGCCCTTTCTGTTGACCAAAGATGGCTGTAAACATTGCAGTTTTCAGTGCATCTCATCGATTTGCTTAGCATACTTCTCAGATCAATGGTTTCACCAGGGTTCAGAAAGCTGTAGTGGATCACAGTGGCAGCAGACTACCAAACAGTGACTGTGACCTTTCTTGGTGCAAGTCTGGCTTTGGGAAGTGCTTTGGACCTTCTTAGCAGTCCAACCACTGAGCTAGTCGTCACCAGTGGTCTTATAAAATCTACTTTTCATTGCATGTCACGATGTGATCAAGAAATGGTTTGTTGTTGTGGCGTAGAATAAGAGAAGATGATACTTCATAATGACGATTTATTTGATTTGTGGTCGGCTCATGAGGCACCCATTTACCGAGGTTTTTCACCTTTCCAATTGGCTTCAAATGCCAAATGACCGACCATAGCACGATCGACGTTGAGTTCTTTGGTGACTTCTAGTGGTTGTAAGAGGATCAGCTTTGATGATGTTGTTACCTTCCGATGGCTGGCCACTGTGCTCCTCCTCTTCAAAGCTCTTGTCTCCTTTGCAGAACTTGAACCACTTGAACCACTGCACTGTCCATTCATTAGCAGTTCCTGGGCCAAATGTGTTGTTGATGTTGTGAGTTGTCCTTGCTGCTTTACTTTTGAACTCAAATAAGAAAACCACTCCAATTTGCTTTTTTGTCTAACATCATTTCCCTAGTCTAAAATAAATATAAACAAGTAATAAGTCATTAGCAAAAAAATATAAAGCAAGAAATGTGCATTAAAATGGTGTATAACATAACCATATTTATTTAAGAACACTCCAATATCAAATGGCAAAGTTCAACAACGCAAAACTGCAATTACTTTTGTACCAACTTAATATCTATAGAGTTGGCTATACATATCTATATATATCTATATCTGTAAGCTCTATAGATAAATATAGAGTTTATAGATATAGTGAATGAATAACAAATATATCTGAAGGGAGGTGACGTATCAACTTGGTGGTGGTATGAAGGATGGATGTGAGTTTGGGATTTGGAGGTGTTGATAAAGGAAACTTCAGTGTTATCTGTAATGTTTTGTTTTGTTTTTTTTAAAGTACAGAATCAAATATGACCAGTTGTTGATAGGTTCTGAATTTAAGTATGAGAATATAGATGTTTATTTTATTTGTACTTTTTTATATCTCTTATTAAGTTTACTTCCCTGGTGGCTCAGATGGTAAAGAATCTGCCTGCAATGCAGGAGACCCAGGTTCTTTCCCTAGGTTGGGAAGATCCTCTGGAGAAGTCATGGCTACCCACTTCAGTACTCTTGCCTGGAGAATTCCATGGACAGAGGAGCCTGAAGGGCTATAGTCCATGGGGCCACAAAGAGTAGGACATGACTGAGCAACTAACACACAAGTTTAAGAAGAACTACTTTTAAATATAGTGGGATTTGAACTAGTATTTTCAAAGTAGACTAAATTTAATTTTTATTTTAATTACTCTTGACACTAATGAAATATAGAGTAACAAATGGCATTTTTGTACTGTATTTTCAGTGATGCTAATTGGTGGAAAGGAGAAAATCACAGAGGAATTGGACTCTTCCCATCTAATTTTGTAACATGTAATTTAAACATAGAATCAGAGGCAGGTAAGTTAAATCTATGGAAAGGTTAAATCTATTGAAGTTTTCTGTTTGAATTTTATGATTTGGTTTGAAGTATAAAGTAGATTGGCATTTAATTCTTATTTTCAATAATTTATTCATGGATAATACAGTTTAACCTACTTCTTCCCAAATTAAGGGGTTAACTTATCCCAGGTCAATTCCAAATTAGAGTTATTTCCTTATCATTATATTTTAAATCCTTTGAGAGTTAATGTGCATAGGTACATATAAGGCATAAAGTAAGCTATGCTTGACCATGTAAATATTTACATCAGTTTAATTATGGTTTAAGAGGCTATTTGCATTTGTCTAGTACAAAAAATGTTTTATTCATCATTGAAGCGCAGTATCAAAGCAGGCAGGTTGGGGGATCCATTGACAAGTGCTGAGTGTGATTACAGGGGTTAGGAGTACTCCTAAATTGTAGATTTTTCCTTACATTGATTTGGTCCCGGGGAACTCAGAACAATAACAAAGTAATGTAATCAAGACAGTAGGTTCCTAGTTCACATCTTCTGAACTTCCCTCAGTTTTGCAGCCACAGACAGTTCTACACAGCTGCTGCCAACCATGCCAAGAAAGCGTCCATTTGTTAGGCAGGCAGGGAGTTGGGGGGTAGGGTGGTGGTGCTGAGTGTGCAGAACAACTGGTAATAATACTAATGATGGTGAGGGTCAAAAATAAAATTGCTCAGTGGTATTTAAGCACTCGTTTATCAGCTGTTGTGCAAAGTCCTTTGCTTGCACTATTTCATTTAATCTTCTTAAGTCTGTGAAATAGGTACTTTTGCTATCCCATTTTATAGATAAGAAAACTGAGGCTGAGGTTATTTGGCTAGTAGGTGGTAGAGCCAGGATTCTAAAGTCGGGTACTCTGCCATTAGAATGTACTTGTACTGACATAGCTGCTGAACATACTGCTTCTAATCTTTATCGTTCTAGAGAACTTAAATTGAAAGCTGTACAGCGTGTGTAGCATCATCTTTGTGTAGACTGAATGATGCATTCAGTTAAAATTGAGAGAGATGAATACTGAGTACTCTGCCACTCAATACTTCTTTTGCCTCCATTCTGACTCTTAAGTTGATATGAACATTGGAGACACTAGGTTTAATAGCTTGATAGACCATGCTCAGGGAATGCCGTAGAATTCACTATAGGCTGGAGAAATTGAGCTTCTATTTTTACAAGTAAAAAATACCCTGGATTTTCAGTAAATCCTCGTGTTATGCTAAGCTCTGCTTCTTAGGGCATACTTGAAAGTTAACTAAATATTTGAAATAACTGTTGGGACTTAAAACTTCTTTGGTTATATAGTTTTTGATTATAATTTTTTTTAAATTTTATTTTATTTTTAAACTTTACATAATTGTATTAGTTTTGCCAAATATCAAAATGAATCCGCCACAGGTATACATGTGTTCCCCATCCTGAACCCTCTTCCCTCCTCCCTCCCCATACCATCCCTCTGGGTCGTCCCAGTGCACTAGCCCCAAGTATCCAGTATCGTGCATCGAACCTGGACTGGCAACTCGTTTCTAATTCAAATTTACTTATTAAAATATAGTACATTGTGGCAGTTCTCCAGTGAGCAGTTAAATAATTTTCTATATATATGTATATATATTTTTTTAAGTTATTTTTCAACCTTCTCTTTTCTAAGAAAAGTTTTTGTTTTGTGTTACTGTAACTATTATCAGGTTGAAATCAGGTCTCTTTAAATTTTTTTACATGTAGAAAATAATTTTTTATAGCAGGAAAGAGTGTAGTTCATAGATTTAACTCTGAAATTAGCTAATTAGATAATACTCTACTCTCATATATATATTTTCACCTTAGCAATAACACTCAGTTTTAGAAAGGTGCCTGTAATGACAGCTCCCGTTAATATTGCTTACTTGTTCCACTAGAATGTAAGTTATATCAGGGTAAGGATTCCTGTTTGTTTTATTCACTAGTGTATTTTCAATGCCTCGAACAATGCTTATCATATAGTAAGGGCTAAATAGATAGTTGTGGCATGAATCAATGACCATATGTAATAACGTATATTGATTACAAAATGTTATGATTATATTGATTATGAAATGTTGTTATTTAGAGTTTCCTTTTTTTTTTCTTATGAATAATCACAGGCTATTTATAAATTAATGACTAAACTACCAAGGTGAATACTGAGGAACTTAAAGTTTACTTTGTTTCCATAGCAGCTGTGGACAAATTGAATATAATTGATGATGAGGAGGAGGAAATTAAGAAATCAGAGCCTGAGCCTGTTTATATAGATGAGGTAGAGTCATTCTTTTGTTTAATGGTTAAACTGTCAAGACTTTTAAAATGTGTTATTCTTGAGAATGCTTGAAAATAAATTTTTATAATCATTGAAATTAAAACTCTTCGTAAGGTGTCCTGTTACTTTTTTAGGATAAGATGGATAGAGCCCTGCAGGTACTGCAGAGTATAGATCCAACAGATTCAAAACCAGATTCTCAAGACCTCTTGGACTTAGAAGGTACTAAGTGAATATTAGGGATTACCTTAATGTCATTTAATGTTTTAGCAATTTATAATGTCTTAAATTTTTTCTGCCTTGGGTTGCTTCCAGAGATTAGAAATCTTTGGTAGGAGGTAGACTAGTGTAGTAAAATAGTAAACATATGACTTGGAAGATGTTACAACCTTCCTATCCTGTTCATTGGGGAAGTCTTTACTTTTCTGTAAGCCCACTCATGAAATTTGCAGTTCAGAAAAGGACAGAATTAGAAATAGCATCATAAAGTAACTGAGCAAAATGTTGGAAATTCTTATTCCTCTTCTAATTCTCTTGTATCAGAATTTTAAAGGTCAAAATTATACATGATCTATGTTTACTTTGTAATGTAGGGGTATTTGATACATGCTGATTTGTCTTTTTACTCTCTAAGAAATTTGAAGCAATTAAAATAGATGTTTTTGTGCCTTTTTAAAAAATCCATTGGGAGAAAAATCTCTGGGATAAATGTTTTAGTTCAGTTCAGTCGCTCAGTTGTGTCTGACTCTTTGCCACCCCATGAACTGCAGCACACCAGGCTTCCCTGTCAATCACCAACTCCTGGAGCTTACTCAGACTCATGTCCATCGAGTCGGTGATGCCATCCAACCATCTCATCCTCTGTTGTCCCCTTCTCCCACCTTCAATCTTGCCCAGCATCAGGGTCTTTCAAATGAGTCAGTTCTTCTCATCAGGTGGCCAAAGTATTGGAGTTGCAGCTTCAAAATCAATCCTTCCAATGAATATTCAGGACTGATTTCCTTTTGGATGGACTGGTTAGATCTCCTTGCAGTCCAAGAGACTCTCAAGAGTCTTCTCCAACACTACAGTTCAAAAGCATCAGTTCTTTGGTGCTCAGCTCTCTTTATAGTCCAACTCTCACATCCATACATGACCACTGGAAAAACCACAGCTTTGACTAGATGGACCTTTGTTGGCAAAGTAATGTCTCTGCTTTTTAATATACTGTCTAGGTTGGTCATAGCTTTTCTTCCAAGGAGCAACCATCTTTTAATTTAATGGCTGCTGTCACCATCTGAAGTGATTTTGGAGTTCCCCAAAATAGTCTTTCACTGTTTCCATTGTTTCACCATCTATTTGCCATGATGTGATTGGACTGGATGCCATGATCTTAGTTTTCTGAATGTTGAGTTTTAAGCCAACTTTTTCACTCTCTTTCATTTTCGTCAAGAGGCTTTTTAGTTCTTCTTTGCTTTCTGCCATGAGGGTGGTGTCATCTGCATATCTGAGGTTATTGATATTTCTCCCAGAAGTCTTGTATAAATGTTATTAAATTTTTCATAGAAGAAAATCTGGTTATGAATATAGAATATTGTGCTACTGTATCAATGTTTACATTTGGAGATATAAAACTGTTATTTTGAAATGGTTTAAATAAATGAAAAATTTTCATATCTAATCTGTATATAATTATTTTATATATTGTGACAAGTTCATTTTATTGTAACTAATAATAGTATTCTAAGTATTTTTAAGGTTTTTGAGATAACTCCAAATTTCAGTCTATAAAGTAGTACTTTGGAAGAACATGGTGGGATTTCTGTTCTGATTTTTACTTTGCCTTGGTCACATGATATTAATATTAGTGCTGAATAGTATTACTGTTGGGTCTATTGCAGTCCTTTCTCTAGCATAACTTAATTCTCTTTATATTTTACATGGTGTTACATATTGGTGCTCTGTTGTTAAAAATTGTTGAAATTGACTTAAACTGGTTTTTTAGTTTCAAGATTTTTAAATATTTTTGTGTTTACAGATATCTGCCAACAGATGGGTCCAATGATAGATGAAAAACTTGAAGAGATTGATAGGTGAGATTCTTCATGCAGGAAATGACAAGTATAGTTTTCTTACATTGACTTGTTTTGGCAGAACTTTAAGCTAGAAAGTTTTTGTGGAACTGTTCAGTCTTTTGAAATTGTTTCTATTTCTAAAAACCCTTACAGACTAATAGAATGGTACTTCTGATTTCGGTAATAGCTTTTTTCATGGCAGTGTATTATATGTAGAATGATGGACTCCTATTTTCATTTTTGTACTTGGGCTGGAGTTGAGGGATAATGAATAATGAAGAGTAAATTTGAACAGAGCACAAAATAGAACAGGAATCATAGGCAAGCACTGTTTTATTATATAATGCAAAGTAGTATTTTTTGAAGTAGTATATAATGAAAAGTATTAAAACTTTACAGTGAAATTTCTTTTTTTACTCTAAATCCGATTTACACACCTTCTCTTCTCATATTTCTTCCTTGTATTTCTGTATTTCTATTGTCCTTTTGATTTCATTATCCCATCGAGTCTTACTCTTCCTTAGAGATAGCAGCCCTGAAGGTCAGACTGTCAGGGTTTTGAGCTTTTAACTTAGTTTTGCCCCTTCTCTTATTCCTCAGAGCTTTATATCTTAAGTCAGAGGGGGCATCCATGGTGAATGGCAGACAAGGAAGAAGGCTTTAGTGTCCCACCATCATCCCTTTCTAATATCTGTTTACTGAACTTGGGTATAAAACAGCATAGGAAGAACAGGAGCTACTTTGCTTCTTATCTGCCTTTACCAGAGAAAAGTAGTAGCAAGGTTTTTTCTAGTCACTGAGGATTATAATCTTTGTTCCCTAGGACTTTTTTTTTTTTTTTTTAAATAAAGTTGTTGTATTTTCTATAGAAATGAAAAGTAAATCCCTGTCTCAGTGAATGAAATTATGGTGTCAATTTCATCATATTTTTTGGTCTTATTTTGGAGAAAGCATGGAGTATCTACTGTTAATTTGTTATTTTGGTTTCAGTGCAGGTATGTTAATGGTTAGTGAATAATCAAATGGAAAAGATTAAAAAGAGGGCTTCCCTGGTCGCTCAGTGCTAAAGAACCTGCTTGTTAATGCGCAAGACACAGTTTGATTCCAGGTCTGGGAAGATCCCATGTGCCACGGCACAACTGAGCCTGTGCACCACAACTCCTGAGCCTGTGCTCTAAAGCTAGGGAACTGTAACTGCTGAGCCCACATGCTGCAGCTGCTGAAGCCTGAACCCTCTTGAGCCTGTGCTCAGAAACGAGAGAAGCCGCCATAATGAGGAGCTGGCGCACCGCAGCTAGCCCCCATTCACCACAACTAGAGAAAAGCCTGCCCACATAGTAGCGAGGACCCAGCGCAGCCAATTAAATACATAAATAAAATAATTTTTTTTAAAAGATTAAAAAGAAAATAGTATTATCTTAGGTGTGGCTAGGGCTGCAATTATTATAAACCTTTCTAAAGACTAAAAATAGTTCGTATCTTTTAACTCAGCAATTAAGCAACTCAGTTTAAGTCTGTATCTTAAACTCAGTAAAAAAACCTTTACCATCAGAATATTAAATTTTAGCTTTCATTTCTGTCATTGTACAGAATGAAATTTTGTAGCATTTATCCTACTAGGAAATTATATTGGGTAAACATGTAAATTGACTTCAAAGAAAGGTGTAGATAGAGTTATTGAAGAAATATCCATAGCCTGAGCTTAACTGTGTTTCAGGCTGTATTAATGTTCTTTCCTACTGCCTTCCAAAAACCATTTTTTACCACCTATGTCAAAGTGCCTTTTCTACCACCTTTTCACTCTTCCCTTGTGTACCCTTCTTGTTTCTTTCAATTGCCTTGATTTACACTGTCCCACTGACCTGACTTGGTCTTCCTTTTTTGCTTGACCTTTCCATCTTTCCTGGGATACCAGCTTAAGTCCCGGCTTCTCCATAAAGCCTTGATAATCACATTAATTCCCTCCTCTAAACTCTTCGGTCCCCTGCCTATTTCACTGAACTTTGCATTCCGTTATGTGCTATCTTATATCATTTGCTATTTTTCAGGCCTTGTCTTCCTAACAGACTACAGTCTTTCTGAAGGAGAGAATGATACTTTTGCCTAATTTCTCTATCCCAGGATAGTGTCAGGCACAGTTTAGTAAAAATTTGTTAACTGCTTTGGGATTGTGTCTCAAATCCTTGAAGATGATCTCAAGTGTGCATTCAACCTGCCCTTCAGTGTTCTTCTGGTGTTTCATTAGTATAATACTGGCTTATATGGACTCTGGTTCTTAGAGCCTATGGTTCTTAGAGCCTGTGGTTCCTAGTGACACATCTGTTAGCATGGACGCTCATTTCTGAAACTTCCAGTGCAATTTACAACCAATATTTCTGAAGTAGAGTTCAGCCTTCTTGTTACAGTCACACATGCAAGAGAGCAAACAGCACTTTTTGTTTCAGACATAACAGTCTCTGATAGAGGAAAGGTGATAAGTCCTGGTAGGACTCAGTCCAGGTCATATATTGGGTAGACCTATGTCTGGCTGCTTGCTTTGCTTCTTGTCTCTTGAGTCTCTCTGTGTATATATTTTAAAAGCTACATTAATAAACAGATTTGTGGGTGCTTTAGGCCAGATTAAGTGGCCATTTCACTTTTATGAACTTTACAACAACTCCCTTGTTGTACAGGGAGTTCTTTATTACCCCAGAATGATAGCAGAACTGTACCAAGTTGAAAGGACTGGCTTTGCAATTTCCTGGGCAGATTTGAAGATGCAAACTTGAAAATATTATTTTGACCTATATTCACTCACTTTCAAAATAAACCAATGAACAAGCTGTAGAGACTAGTTTATGTATACATTTTTAAAATTTGCATTTTCAAAGATAATTATTAATTTTTTTTAGTTGAGCCTTTCATGGTATAAGCAAATAAAAATGTGTCATTTTGTTTGTGAATGTGCTTATATCTCAGTCATATCGTATCTCACACCTGGCTCTGGGCCTTGCCTGAGTACTTTCTTTTTCTACTAAGATTTTTAATTAAGACTTGGACTCTTCCTAAATTCAAAAATTACTTGTTTGAAATTGAATTTTTAACAGAAACCTGTAACATAAGAAAAAAAATTCTCCTAGCACCAAAATTATAAATTGGTTGCATTTTATGAGTTGTGGAAAGGAATTGCCCTAGTATTATGAAGTTATATCAGCCTAGTCATTACATGAAATAAATAATTCCTCCTCCTGTTTTCCCTGTTTGAATATTCTTTCATAGTAGAATTTTTAAAATATGAATAGAAAATGTAAATTTTAAAAAATAATTTATGTTGCCAAGTGAAAAATGAAGTTGCTCAGTCATGTCCGACTCTGCAACTCCAGGACTGTTGCTTACCAGGCTCCTCAGGTGACAGTCCATGGAGTTTTTCAGGCAAGAGTACTGGAGTGGGTTGCCATTTCTTTCTCCAGGGGATCTTCCCGACCCAGGGATTGAACCCGGGTCTCCCGCATTGTAGGCAGACGCTTTACCATCTGAGCCACAGGGAAGCCCTTCTTTTTAGTAGTCTCGTATGCTGCTAAAAATATGCTTAAATGCTTAAAAACTTTGAAAAGTATTAAAGAGCTTTTCTTCTATATCAGGAAGCATTCAGAATTGTCTGAATTGAATGTAAAAGTCTTAGAAGCTCTGGAACTTTATAATAAGTTGATGAATGAAGCGCCAGTATATGCAGTCTATTCAAAGATCCACCATCCAGCACATTACCCAACTTCATCAGCTGGAGTTCCAATTCAGGTGAGCATATCTTTTGAGAACATTTTTCAAAATTTAGAAAAAGTTTTAAATTAAAAACAAGCATAGTATTAAAATTTCTATGGTGCATGAATAACATTATAAAATCCATCTTCATCAGAAAAATGTTGGATAAACAGTTAAGTGTTCACCAGGACAATTAGACACTCATATTTCACAGATATATTTTAGTTCATTTATAACATAATTAAGAGACCATTAAATATATGAGTGGAGTTCTGTTCTTCATAAGGTTTTGTAAGTATAAATCCTTTAATTTAGGACATTCCTGGCATGTCAGGAGTCTTCCAGATGTGGTACTGATGCTGTTCCTGTTGCTCAGCAAGCAAAATCTAACATTTATTTTAAATTTCTGTTAAGATTTCTTTAACTTCTATGATGATTAAAAAGGCCTAAAGAACGTATTTTGTTCTCAGATCATGCTTTGTATTTTCTCAGATGTATGGCTTACACTGTTAAAAATCCACACATGATGAGAATATGATGCAGATCTATACATACAGGTTCCATGAGCCTTTCATGAACATCTTTTCCAGGGCTTTTTACACCTTTTCTGTGCTTCCCAGCTGAAGTGAATATTTATATTTGTCAGTATCCGGTATTCTAAAGCCTTTTTCAAATTTCAGCCAGTTAGCAGTTGAATTCAGAATGAGCTTGGATGAACAAATTTCATGTTAATGTATGAAAACTGGTATGTAAAGGAGTGTGTGAAGGAGACACCAAGGAGAAACAGAATGTGGATGCATAATCTAGGTACTTGACACAACATACTTGTTAAGTAAAAAAAGAATAGTTACTATGGTAACTGTCACATCAGACAAGATGCATTTATCAAATATGCTGTTCCCTGAACTTCTGAAAATGATGAGAGTCATTACATGTGAGGGTAGAAAGGACTTCTAGGTGCAAAAGACAGCTGGAGTTTATTCAATATTGCTTCTGTTTATCTGCTGCTGCTGTGGACATGAAACAAAACAAAATGCGCCATTGTGTTATAGGACTAGATGTTGGATTTACTGCTTTGTGTGTCTGAAAAGGGTCCTTCCTGTGTCCTTCCTGTGTCAGTTTATGTTTAGTTGCATACTGTTTACAATCCGTGTTTCACTAAGCACAACTTATTTCCTTTAAAAAGTTAGCATTCTGTCTAGTTTGATTCGTCATAGGATGTTATCTGTATTATTCGTGCATAATAACATTTGAAATATTTAAAGTTCCTATTCTAATTTGAAAAAGAAAAGTTCATACTAGAAAAAGTTAGAGTAACACACCATTAGCTGCATCTGTGAAGGCCATTCAGGAATCCTAACGTGCAGAAGAGGTCCACTCCCACCATCTAAGCCTGTTGTCAATGGGCTGTGTGTGTCTGCTAAGGAGGTAGTATGATTTTTTTTTTCCTTTTTAAAGTTTTGGCTGCACTGCACATCTTAGTTCCCAACCAAGGATCAGACCCATGCCTTCAGCAATGAAAATATGGAGTCCTAACCACTGGAAAGAAAGTGAAAGTCGCTCAGTCATGTCCAACTCTTTACAACCCCATGGACTATACAGTCCATGGAATTCTTCAGGCCAGAATACTGGAGTGGGTAACTTTTCCCTTCTCCAGGGGATCTTCCCAACCCAGGGATCGAACCCAGGTCTCCCACGCTGCAGGTGGATTCTTTACCAGCTGAGCCACCAGGGAAGCCCAAGAATACTGGAGTGGGTAGTCTATCCCATCTCCAGAAGATCTTCCTGACCCAGGAATTGGACTGGGGTCTCCTGCATTGCAGGCAGATTCTTTACTAACTGGGCTCTCAGGGAAGCCCCCTAACCATTGGACTGCCAGGGAATTCCCATGATTATAGTTGTCAATGTAGTAGTTGATTTGGCATTTCCAGAATTCTGTATTTTCATGTTATTGGTCTTTGCTTTAAAAATAGCTTAGTTTAAAATTGGAGTGATGATAGTTACTAAATGATACTTGTTAAACATGCAGTTATTTTGAATGTTGTATTTTGTAAGCAGGTTGTAGAGCCTGTCCTGAAAGAGATGTTACCCTGGAAATTAAGTAGGGCACACATACATATAAATATCCAAAGAGACATAGACCATGTTGCTAGTTCTTGAGGGCACATCTCCTTTACCCAGAATTCTTCTCTCCTTTTGTCCTATCTGTCCTGCAGGAAGGATGAAGGAGGCATTGCCAGAGAGGGCCTGCACCCTGCCTTGATACCACTTATCCTTCAACTTATTCTTTTAAGTTTCATTCTTAAGAAGTTGAATAAGGCACCCTGAGATAGGGGTGAAGGTCATCTCTCTCACGGTGACTTGAAGTGATACTGTGCTGACTTCAAGGGAGTATATAGTCTTCTGTGGCTTGACAGCAAGACATGTTACCTAGTAATAGACAGCCTAGGTGAATTCCAACCTGTTGCTTAAAAATACACCACCTCCCTTCCTTTCATCCCACTGCAAAATAAAAGAATGAGCAAGTAAATCATAAACTTCCATGGATTTGGCACTGTGATGTGGAAGCGCTCCACATTTTATACCAGTGTGGACAGATTGGTGAAATCAGATTGCTCTCCAAAGAACTATAACATTTTATTTCATTTAAGTCTTTTAAAGTTTTAATGTATTGCTAGGCAGTAGTTTGGGAAATCTGAGTCAACCTTTTCTCCTTGGTTAACAGACATACCCAGTTCAACCACATGGTGGAAACTATATGGGTCAAAGTATTCACCAAGTCACTGTTGCCCAAAGCTACAGCCTAGGACCAGATCAGATTGGTCCACTGAGATCTCTGCCTCCAACTGTGAATTCCTCAGTGACAACACAGCCTGCTCAAACTCCGTACTTAAGGTAAGTTTTGGGGAGCTATGTTAATTTTGTAATTACATACATTAAATTTTCACAGATGTTCAGAATGAGAGTAATTAGACCCTTTTCTTTATAATAATAGTGCCCTCTTTTGCTGTTGAGATGAAGTTATAGAAGTGCTCATTCAAGATCCCATGAAATAGGAATGCTGCTGTCTTAGCTTTGCTACCCATACTGAGATGGTGCCCAGACCTGGATTATAGTCTGGGTCCCTGGGAAAAAAATACAGCTAACTTGGAGAAGAAAATGGCAAGCCACTCCAGTACTCTTGCCTGGAAAATCCCACGGACAGAGGAGGCTGGTAATCTACAGTCCATGGGGCCACAAAGAGTCAGACATGACTGAGTGACTTCACTTTCACTTTCACTTCCCTTATAGAAGCCAAGCCAATGATATACTTAGCACGGTGCTATAATTAGTAGTCTCAGTGAAGACGGAAGTGGCAACCCACTCCAGTATTCCTGCCTGGGAAATCCCATGGACAGAGGAGCCTGGCGGGCCCATAGGGTCGCAAAAGAGGCGACATGACTGAGTGACTGAACGACAACAACAAAGTAGTCTCAGACATATTTTAGGAGTGTGTATTCCTAAAAAGCAAAAACCTTTGCCGCTTGACTCTTAAAAGAAGTATGTTTCAGCTGTGGAATTTGTCGTCTGATTTTTTTATATTCTTCACTTCTATTCTGAAAACCATGTTTGAATCTTGCCTTCTGTTAACTTTGCTTAACACAAAATGTCTGTTTAGTAGTCATATGTAATGATCTCGAAAATCTCTTCCCACTCTTAAATTCCATGAGTATAAATTTTAGATATTATCTGGTCATTAAATAAATCTGTTCATACTGGTATTTAACTCAGTTAAAATGTAAAAATTTTGTTATCCTGGGTGACATTAGGAATTACAGAGAGAAAAACTATAGAGGAGTATAGACATTAATCCTCCTGTATTGAAGCAGTATATTTGGTGCAATTAAAAATTATAGCCACTGGGGAAGCCCCCTTTAAAAGTTACATTATGTTGGGACTTCATTGTGGTCCAGTGGTTGAGAATCCACCTTCCAATGCAGGTGACATGAGTTCGATTCCTGGTTGCGGAACTAAGATCCCACATGCCGCGGGGCAGCTTAGCCCGTGTGCCACAACTAAGGCTTGATGCAGCCAAAAAAGTAAATAAATAATAAATAAAATAAAAGCTACACTATAGTAATTATAGGAACAAATAGGTGTACCTGCAGTTTGGTGTGATTTTCAACTTAGTAGGAATTTGGGATTTTTTTGTTTTGTTTTTGCAGAGTGTTAATATAGTCTGTTGAGGGTAGATTCAGGTCCTGTGTGGATTCCACATTCTCCCTGCTTGTGTTATTTTTATGTAGGCATTCAGGTTAAGCTACCAGGGGCAGCTTGGAAAGGGCGCTACCAGAGGACAGTGTGAAGAGTGGGTAAGGAAACACGGTCTCCGCTGTGCTGACTGAGAGAAGGGGACAGTGGAAGACGGGCCAAAGGGTACTTGGGCTGGGGTTCTGCTCTCAGCACAGCTGGTCAAGAACACCAGGGGCAGAAACAACCTGCATCTCTCAGAAGATTTCCAAATGTTTTCCATGAGAGATTTTGGGGAAAACAAAATTAGATAGGCCTTACAATCCTATATTTTATTTTACTTGGAGTACTTCCTTCTTCCCAAATATGAAAATTACATTAACAGTGTTGGATAGCTGGAGTGGTTAAATCATAATCAGAATAGTAGAGCTATATAAACTTAGAAATATGGAAAAGACATTTTTATTTTGTCACAGCGATTGATCTCCAACCGTAACCCAGACAATGCAAAGTAAATATGGTTTTCTTTTTAAAATTTTGTTTGCAGCACTGGACAAGACACTATTTCCAGTCCTACTTACATGAACCAGAACTCTAACCTTCAATCAGCTCCTGGTGCAGCTGCTTACACACAGCAGATGGGGATGTCTGTGGATATGTCATCTTACCAGAACGCTACTTCCAACTTGCCGCAGTTGGCAGGCTTTCCGGTGGCAGTTCCAGCTCATTCAGTTGCACAGCAGCAAACAAATTACCATCAACAGCAGCCTCTCCTTTAAAATCAAACCAAACATTTTCTTGAAAGCCTTCATAAGTGTACTACTCAACCCTTGTGATTATAATCTGAAAATACTAAAAGAAGGAAAAAAAAATTTTCTCAACTGAAAAGACCCATGAATAAATAAAGCACAAAAACCTGTCTTTCTTTTTATGCTATAAAAAGTTCTTTTCAAGTTCCAGCTTGTTTGAAGTCAGACTTTTGATCAGAGGCCGCTTCAAGTTGCTTCCCGTTAGTTTTTTCTTACTTTCAAATCTCTCTACACAAATCTGGACAAACAAACAAATAGCCTTATGACACTAAACAACAAGAGATAGGAGTGTAGGAGTGTATAAGGAAAGCAGCATTTACCCCTAAATTGTCATGGTAATTGGGAAAGCACTGAAACCTTTAAGTACTTTCTGTCTGCTCTTTTTTTGCAGTTTCCCACATACCATTGTTTAAAAAGGCGAACATGTTTTTGTGCAAGCATTTAGCTTCCCTGCGTATTTCCTTTGTTTCCTTAAATTGCAGTTGTGTTTGCAGTACTGTCAGTTTTGCTCTCGGTGATGTGCTGAGTAATAATTAGCATAGAATTGTCTACGGAAGGAAGAGCACTTTGGGAGGAACAGAAATGTTTTCTGTTATTATTAGTGAAGACCATGTAAATGCAGGTGTGTGTTAAAGTGTTTAGCCAGTTCTCCAGTCATGCCAACAGTGGGTTGAGGGATGCCCCATGAAACATTTCCATTCCCTGGGGAAAAAATAGAAAACATTTTTTCCTACAAGGGTCCTTAGCATTTAGAATTGTCACTTAACAACCTTTTCAAGTGGTTTTGGCCAGCATCTAATGAAGATATAAGGTCCATTTGGTTTTGTTTTTTTTTTTTTGGTTGGTCGGTTGGTTTTGTTTTTCTGCAGCATGGTGTGCAGAGACACTGCATTTCCTTTTTACAGACTGTGTGAATTTGAGCTATGAGACATTCCTAATAACTTGATGCAGTGTATACCAGGCGTGAATAATGTGTGTTTTTACTGATGTGTTGTTTTTTTAAAAGGTGATTTGAGTACCAATGGTATGCCAGACTGTTGACAATTTTGGCCATTGCTTTCAGAAGTAATCTTGAGCTTGTGGAATAATAACAGGCAGTGGATTTATAGGGAAGCCATCAAGACAGTTTTCCTGAAGCCTATGTTCTAGGTGAGTGTGAGGTGCTAATATATTCCACGTACTTTGGGAGTTAGGTAGTAAACCAATAGGGATTGTTTTCTCTCCTAAGAATTTGCACCACTACTGCATCATCTACCAACCTTTTAGATAGCACAAAATGTGAATACATATGCTTACAGATTCATGGTATTTCAACTGGGAGAAACAATGGATGTAAAATTAAGTTTTTAAAAATTTAACTAGCAGGAATTCCCTGGCTCTCCAGTGGTTATGACTTGGCCCTGTTACCACTGGGGTCCATATTCAAACTAAGATGCAGCAAGCTGCAAAAATAAATAAACTTGCATGGAAGCAAGATTTCTATATTGTTTTTTAAAGAAAGCCCTTAATCTTTCTACTAAGAATCCATTTGAAGATAGTGCTCTGGAAATATTTGTCATTTCTGTATTTATAGAAATTCCATTATAAATATGTTCCTTTTTCAAAGAAACTATATTCTGGGAAAAAACAGTCTTCTATATACTACTTGGTCTACATTTAAAGGGAAAAACAAGCAGAATTTGAAAAACCCAGTTTCTGTCATTGTTTTATTTCAGATATAAGTAACTGGAAAGAAACTTTTAACCTTTGATGTCTGTTTTCTGTTTTTTATCCAGTATTTTCCTTCCATGTGAATTCAGTTATATACTTGTAAGAAATTCTAAAATAGCACCTTACTTTTTTGGAAATGAATCTTCTATAAAGAAAACAAAACAGAAAAAACATTTTCAAAACCTCTTGATAATAATTAACATTTGCATAATATATGAAAAATCTTACATTTTCCTCCCAAACAATATTTAATAGTTATTTTAATGTTTGTGTAAATAATTTATGTATAATTGTGATCTGAGTTGTAAAAGCTTGATTCTGTGTAAGTCTTTGAATTACAATAAATACTGCACACCCACTAATCTGGGTTCTGCCATTTTTAAGTTCAACTAATGTAGTTTTGAAATGATATAACATGAAACATGTATATAGTGTATATTGGCATTTATCTGTGAAATTTTATATATATGGAAGTTTCTTCTCCCTTTTAAATTAAAAATAATTTTATTTTTGCCATACTGTAGCGAATTTTGTGTTACAGGTTGTTGATAGTATAAAAATGTTATTAAATCTGTGTACTGAGATGATATTTTTGGTGTTAATAAGAAAAACAGGGTTATTTTTCTTTCTTTTTCATGATCTTATGGATGTGTTTAAGACCTGTTTATAATTAAATGTTTTCTGCCAAAAGAATTGTCTAACATCAGATTTCTACATTAGTTTCATACTTACTATTTTATATAAAAAATAAAAATAACTTCTACTTTTTCATATGGAAATCTTGGTACATTAGAAAGAATTCCTGACAATTTATAATACAATTTTCACAAATGTAGGAAAAAATCTACCCTAGATCTTAAACTATATTGAGTGAGATATGTTCTTACACTTTGAAAAATACATGCTGTACCAACATTGTCTTGTAATTAGGTAACTTGTTTATAAAATTACTTAAACATTAAATAATTATAATACTTATCAATTAACAATTGATACCTGACTACATAACAGATATCACTGTATATTTTGAAGACAGTTACAAAGTTTCACCGTCCAAATTTTTTTAAAATTGATTTTAGATGTTAAAAATTATGGTTTAGGAATTTTAAAAGAAGGTTCTTAGTAAAAATTGTGCCGAGGCCCCTGACTTCTGGGAGAGGATTTATTGTCATTTTGATGAGAAAGCTGAAGTTATTTTTGTAAGTAATAAATTATAAATACTATAGCACCAATCTGTCATACTTTGTTTCTGTCAAAAGGCATTTTTCTTATTTACTTACATCAGTTTTAGTAAGTAGAGGACTCAGTTCTAGGGATTTGATTTAGTTTCTTTTGAAGATTAAAGATTTATTTTTTAAATAAAGTTCTCCACAGAAGATTGGTTCTAATCTTACCAAGCAAATTAAAATTTGCATTTTGAAAAAACCTTACTGTGTCAAAAAGAGAAATTAGGTTGCTTACATAGAGTAGTGGGATGAATGAAAGTGAAGTCGCTCAGTCGTGTCTGACTCTTTGTGAACCCGTGAATTGTAGCCTACCAGGCTCCTCCATCCGTGGGATTTTCCAGGCAAGAATACTGGAGTGGTTTGCCATTTCTTTCTCCAGGGGATCTTCCCAACCCAGGGATCGAACCTAGGTCTCCCACATTGTAGGCAGACGCTTTACTGTCTGATCCACCACAGAAATTCCCACATGGCTCAGTCGGTAAAGTATCTGCCTGCAATGTGGGAGACCTGGGTTCAGTTTCTGGGTCAGGAAGTTCCTTTTGGGATAAACAGTGTCCTCCCAAAATTCATGCTCCTCTAGAATGTCAGAATGTGAACTCAACTGGAAAAAATCAGCAGATATAATTAGTTAAGGATGTCAAGGTGAGATCACTCTGGATTTAGCATGGGCTCTAAATCCCATGACAGTGCCCTTATGAGAAGAGAAGACACAGAGACACAGCCAGCAAGTTATGAAGATGGAGGCAGAGATGGGAATTAATCTACCACAAGTCAAGGACTGCCTGAGGCCACCAGAACAGGAGGAAGCAAGGACAGATTCTTCCCTAAGAGACTTCAGAAGGAACATGGCCCTTGATTTCAAATTTCTAGCCTCTAAAACTCACAAGAAATCAATACTTTAAGCCACTCTGTTTGAGGTACTTTGTTATGGCAGCACTAGGAAACAAATGAACTTGGATAAAAGTCTATGGTGAAATCTGAATACCGGGCATTCCAGACTTTTACAAGACCGGTTAAAATTGTCACAAGAGTTCTGAGACAAGTAAGTCCAGCTGCTAGACTTTTATTATCTTTTTCAAACTATAATGAAATTGTATGGATAAATGAAGCTACTGCTACTGCTAAGTCGCTTCAGTTGTGTCCGACTCTGTGCGACCCCATAGACGGCAGCCACCAGGCTCCCCTGTGTCTGGGATTCTCCAGGCAAGAACACTGGAGTGGGTTGCCATTTCCTTCTCCAATGCATGAAAGTGAAAAGTGAAAGTGAAGTTGCTCAGTCATGTCCGACTCTTAGCACCCCCATGGACTGCAGCCTACCAGGCTCCTCTGTCCATGGGATTTTCTAGGCAAAAGTACTGGAGTGGGGTGCCATCGCTTTCTCCGAAATGAAGCTAAGACCCCTGATAATCCCATTTTTAGTGATTAAAAAAATCTGCATTTCAATAACTGATTTCTTCCTGCCAGAGCTTATGCAATTACTATTCGCTCTTCTAGTGGGTATTGAACAAAAGGAGAAATGTTCAAGGCAAGCAGAGGGACAGAAGAAGAAACCAGAAAACTGGGTATTCTCCAGAAAGGCTACTGAAGAATGGAATTATGTTTTTATTTTATACCATAAAATAAAGGAAAAGACTTTCCAATACTTTTACAGCAGGTCAACGACCTCTACTAATTATATGTAGTCTAGGGAGCCATCTTTAAAAAAAATGAAGTGAAATCATGTAACATAAAATTAGCCATTTTGAAATGAACAGTGGCATTTTAGTACCATTTACCATGTCCCCAAATTAGTCTTTTTGTTGTCTTGTTTTTCCACTTAGCATAAAGTTGTTGAGGTACATCTCCACATATAACATAGTAAATGAGGTTCATATACCACAGGTTTATTTATCCATTCATCTGTTGATGGGTACTTGGGCTGTTTCCACCTCTTTGCTATTGTGAATAGTGCTGCTATGAATGTGTGTGTACATATTATTTGAATACCAATTTCCAGTTCTTTTGTATCTATATATTAGGGTGTAACTACTGGGTCATATGTAATTTTATATTTAATATTCTCAGGAACTGTCAAACTTTCATGCTGCCACCAACAATGCTTGAGGGTTCTGATTTCTCTACATTCTCACCAATGCTTATTTCCTATTTTAAAAAATTGTAGTCATTCTGATGGATGTGAAGTGGTGCCTCATTGTGGTTTCTATTTGTGTTTCCCTAATGGGTATTGAGCATCTTTTCATGTGCTTGGCCACTGTGTATCTTTTTTGGAAAAATATCTGTGAGCCTTCTGCTCATTTTTTAAATTGGATTGTTTGTCATTGAGTTGTAAGAGTGCTTGATATATTATGGATACTAGACACATGGATCTAGTTTCTTCCATTCTGTAGGTTGTCTTTTTATTTTCTTGATGATGTTCTTTGATGCATGAAGGTTTTTAATTTTGATGGAGTCCATTTATTTACAATTTCTTTTGTTGCTTGTGCTTTTGATGTCATATCTAAGAGTTCATTACTAAATCCAAGGTCATGAAGATTTTCTCCTGTTCTCAGAGTTTTATGGTTTTAGCTCTTGAAAGTAGGTCATTGATCCATTTTGATTTAATTTTTGTGCATAGTGTGAGGTAGGACTCCAACTTCTTTCTTTTGCATATGGGCATCCAGTTGTCCCAACACCATTTGTTGAAGAGACGGTTCTTTCACCACCTACTTTTTGACACTGCTATAGCATACGCTAATGGTAGTCAGTTCTAGAACCTAAGTCCTCTAGCTTCAGTGCATCAACTGCATAGCTGTATAGTTTGCAGTTCTAAAAGGTGATAGCCTTGTCCTCATCTGGTGACTTCTGTCACATACCTAAAAGGGGAGTCAGTGCTAGCTTGTCAGGATATCATTCCTGGTGGTCAACAGATTAGCCCATGAACAGACAGGTATGTTGGGTGGCAATGTAGAGATTTGCCTTTAGCTATCATGTAAGTTTTTTTTCTTCCAAGTAACTTCAGACAAGCGTTGTGAAAAGTACATTGTCTAAATTTAAAAAATGGGACCTAGAACCCAAGACAAAAGTAGGTTTTAGCGTTTCTTTCCTAGGAAACCGTTCCCCAGAGATTTTCACCTACATGTCTGGTCAGTACTGTGTCAAGAGGCTACCCTTAACAGCAAGTAAGTCTGGGAAAGTGAGTATTTTGCTTTCAGCCTCTATATAGAGAAGCCAGGGGAGGAGATGATTGGGAATAAATGTAGGAGTGAGCCATTCTATAGTACCTGACACAGAGACAGACCTGTGCACATATGTTTACAACCTGGTATTACTATTTGCCTGGTAAATAGACTCAGACTCGGATCACTCTGTTCCTGCCCAATGACAGCTTATTTGCTGTCAAATAAGCTCTTGTTAAGATTCTCTAAGTATACCATAGTTTTTAGTCAATAAAGGCTAGAATTAGCATAGTGACCGGAGAAGGCGATGGCACTCCACTCCAGTACTCTTGCCTGGAAAATCCCGTGGACTGAGGAGCCTGGTAGGCTGCAGTCCATGGGGTCGCTGAGAGTCGGACACGACTGAGCGACTTATCTTTCACTTTTCACTTTCATGCACTGGAGAAGGAAATGGCAACCCACTCCAGTGTTCTTGCCTGGAGAATCCCAGGGACGGGGGCCTGGTGGGCTGCCGTCTATGGGGTCACACAGAGTCGGACACGACTGAAGTGACTTAGCAGCAGCAGCAGCAGCAGCAGTATAGTTACATCTGACTTGATCATTAAAACTGGGACTTTTTTTTAACCTCAGGAGAGACCAAGAAGGTCCTGGAAGTCTATAGAGATGGGGATTAAAGTTTTAAGTTGCTCCTGTCATTTCTATTTTGAAACAGATGAAGAAATTAAAGGTTTATTAACATTCATTAACTAATTCATATAATAACATAGGTACTACATGCTGCGGATGCTAAGAACTGAACTTCCAAGGTTGCGTTGTGCTTGTGGCTTTGCCGTGCACTAACTGGTTGTATAACATCAGATGTTGCACTTGGACTTGACGAAAAACTTCTTGTATACATTGTCATTGAATTCGCATAACACTTGTTAGGTAGGCAAAGAGGTGACATAATCCTCACAAGGTCACACAGTTACGTGGCCAAAGTTGCGATTATGACCTGGTCTGTCTGAGGCCCATGCCTGTGCCTTTTCCCACTACACTGGTGTGACGGTTACCTAGGAATGATTTGTATATTCAGGCTGTTAGCTAGTATCTTATAACAGCTTCCTTTCCCACAAGTCACTGAGACAGGTCCCAGAGGGCTCACATGGGGTAAAATGCCTTCAGATGTGAGTGTGCTCATGTAAGGAACAGCATGCAAGTGGCTGGATCTGTTTAACATGTATATTCTGGTACAGTTAGCTCAGTCACACGGGGGATGATGAGACCAGATCTTGATGCAAATAGCCTGGCTCTGAGATCCTGACAGTGCTCTGTGTTTTCTGAATAGAAAAGAGTGAAATTCAAGGAATTGCTCTGAGGAAGACAGCAGGTGACAGCTAATTGAGATTGATTTGAAGTAGGAGAACTAGTTCTGAGTTGAAATCTGGGGCCCAGCATCCACATATACAGGTTAGTTTCTCCAAGGACCAAAGCTGCTGAGAAAAAATCATCCAACCTGAGCTTGGAGTCCTGTCACATACTCAGTGAGGGACCAACTTAGGAGTCATGTACTAGTTACGGTCTTTATGACCTCACCCTTGGCAGCCCTTCTAACGTCTTCCACTTTCTCATATACATGCTAGATTTCTACATTAGCTCAAAATTCCTCAGGTGCTAATATTGCTTTGCGTGTGTGTGTGTGTGTGTGTGTGTGTGTGTGTGTGTGTGTGCCTGCCTGTGTTTGGCCCTGTTGTTTTTCTCTGCCTGAAACGCTTTTGATCACCTAATAAATTGTCTTTGTGTCAGCCCAAATTCTTATTCTGATTCTGGCTCCTAGACCCTGCTGCACGTCTGCGGGGAGCATCTTGTAACTCCGTAATAGTTGACACATTGCATTGGAATGATCTGTGTGTGATACGGATCTGTCTTTAGGTCAGATACTACAGCTTGACTCATTCAACATCCAATTTCCAACCATCTCATTAATATTCCTCCATATGGAAATCAGCAAACAAGGTAATGATGTTTGCCTTCCCAAATTCCTTTGGGAATCAGCCATGGGTGACCCAATGACATAGGCTTCAGTCAATGAAATATAGGTCAGAGTTCCTTGGATGGGCTTTCTAAGATGAAAGACAATTTTAAAAGAAAGGGCTTTTGGCTCTTCCCCCTTCTGGCTTAGAAGGCAAATGCAATGTCAAGAGATAAAGCAACCATATTGTGACCATGAGGAATAAAGTTATGAGGGCTCAGAAAAGTTTAAAGATGCCTGATTCTTTGTTTGCACCTTTGAGAGATACACCAGTTCTAAACTATCTTCCTCTGGAATTCTTGTGTTGGAAAAAAAATCTGTCATTACCCCTATTTGTCTAGGTTTCTGTTGGTAGGGCTTTGCTATTTGTATCTGAAAATATTCTTACCTTCACTAGATCTACAAAATCTTTCAGAACTTGGAGTTCTGTTTTACTCAGTGGTGTATTCTCAGGACCTAGCAGAGGCATATAAAATATTTTTGGAATGAAGAATAAAAATTGATTTAGCAGAGAGCTGCATAGCACCTCACAGTGCCTGGCATTCAAAAAATATGTGTTTTCTTCATCTTTTTTTTTTACTCTTGTACTTGTTTATTGTAATCATTCCACTTTAACATGTGTGAAATCAGGATGTATTTTATTTTCCAGTGGATGAGCATGTATATTGTAGGACTTAATTTTCTTCCCTTAAAGCTATTCTACCAGTGATGTATCTTAAACTCCAAGTTATCTTAGAATCCAGGGACTATTCCATTTTAACTATCAAGAGACAAAAGGCCCTGTCATTGTCAATATGGTCAGTAGCTCTTGAAAAAATCGTAGTGTCTCCAGTGCTTAGCAAATAATACTCATGGATGCCTTCCAGGACAGCATGTTCATTTCTCTACTTTGAGCCCAGGGGTTGCAGCAGAGCAGAAGCCCAGTGAATATTTCCTTATGACTCATGGCAGATGACAGTACATCACAGACCTTGCTACGGACTGGAGAAGGAGTGAGTGGTTATGCAGAACAATAAACAAAGGAGTCACCTAGAAGATGGAAAGGTCATGGTCGGGATTTCCCTGGTGGTCGAATGGTTACTCATCCACCTTCCAATTCAGGGGAGGCGAATTCAACCCCTAGCCTGGGAACTAAGATCTCACGTGCTGTGAGGCAACTAAGCCCACGTGCTGCAACCACTGAGCCCGTGTGCCACAACTAGAGAGGAGTCTGCACTCCACAGCTAGAAAAGGCAAGGAGTGTGCGTGGGGCAACTAACACCTGACGCGGCCAAATATTTCTAAAAAGAAAGGTTACGGGTAATTTGAGCAGGTGATATTAACAAGAGACGCAGCACGAGGATATGGAGATTAAGGAAAAAGAAAATTCTACGTAACGGGCCTGACAATACTGGATATTCCACTTCCAAGTTATCCTTCAGGTGGAGGGTTGTATTGTTTGTAGGTTTTTGCTTTCCCCCTTTCCTGGAAGAGGCTTGTACGTATCTGCCCATGCTCTTGACTTCTGGATTAGTATGTTTCCATGCAGTGAAATGGTTGCATGTTGTGTATTAGCCAATGGGATGTAAGCAGGTGCAACAAATGCCCACATCTAAGCAGAAGCTTAAAGAGGCATCTCAAAATTCCTGTAGCCCTCTGGTTTCTACTCTTTTCAGAGCTAGTACATCTCAGATTGGGGCTGCTTCTTTAGCCTGGACCTGGGAATAGGAAGACAAGCAGAGACAAGCCATCTGCTGGACCAGAAACGTGGGATCCATGGTATTGTGTTCCACTAAGATTTGGGTCTTCCCTGTTGGTCCAGTGGTTAGGAATCCGCCAGTCAATGCAGGAGACACACGTTCAATCCCTGGTCTGGGAGGATCCCACACACCTTTGGAGCAACTAAGCCCAGGCACCACAACTACTGAGCCTGCGGTCTAGAGCCAATGAGCCACAACTACTGAAACCCCTGCACCTAGAGCCCGAGCTCCACAACAAAGATCAGCCCCCACTCGCAACTAGAGAAAGGCCACGCACAGCAACAAAGACCCAGCGCAGCTAAAGATGAATAGATAAATGTGTTACTAAAGCAAAGATGACAAATAGGACTGGTAAAAAAAAATAAAAAATTAAATCAGCTAATAGTTAGCATCTCAATGACTTCCCTGGTGGCTCAGACGGTAAAAGTGTCTGTCTACAATGAGGGAGACCCAGGTTCTATGCCTGGGTCGGGAAGATCCCCTGGAGAAGGAAATGGCAACCCACTCCAGTACTCTTGCCTGGAAAATCCCATGGACAGAGGAGCATGGTAAGCTACAGTCCATGTGGTCGCAAAGGGTCCGACATGACTGAGCAACTTCACTACACTACACTACTAGCATCTCAATATAATTCCCCACTTTATCTTCCCAGGTGGCACAGTGGTAAAGAATCCACCTTCCAAGCAGGAAATGCAGAGACACACAGGTTTGATCCCTGGATCAAGAAGCTCCCCTGGAGAAGGAAATGGCAACGTACTCCAGTATTCTTGCCTGGAAAATTCCATGGTCAGAAGAGCCAGGTGGGCTCCAGTCCATGAGATGGCAAAGAGTCGGACACAACTGAGCAACTGTGCACATACAAGATATGTGAGTCATCTTCACAGTAATTATACTTCAAACTTGAACCTAAAAATTTACTTCCATTACTATCTGCATCATTTGTACTCTTTAAAATTGTATCCAGAAAACAATATTTTCACTGGTTTTTATAGCATATAAGCTTTTTAGGGTTAAGAAAGTAGACTTTTTCCAATTTTTGAATCTATAACAATCTTGAATATCCTGAAGGTCCATGGCCTTATGTGACTTTGGAACAGATTTTCAAAGTTTGAACCAGAGTATTAGGGGAGAGGGGGAGGAGAAGAGGTAATTCTGGATAAATTTTTTAGAACAAGACAAAGTAGATCCTCCTGAGACAAAAACTCAGAAAATTTACAGTGGGATTGTCATGAGATAAAGGTGAAAGGTTAATTACACAAACCTGTGAATGCAGTTGAGTACATGTGATACTGTTATGATTTTTGTATACTCTGAGCTTAAAAATACAAATAATATTTTCCTAGATGCATGGACCCTAGACAAAATTTTTTGTGACTTTATTTTTAAATATGAAATTACTGCCATCTTATGATTCTGAGCTCTGTAAATCATGTCTTTTTTCAACAGTACTTCAGACAGAATTTTGACTGTAGGAAACACTTTTCAAAATGTATTTAAGTGACAGAATAAAGTTTTAAGAGTATTTGCAGCTGACAAACTGATTTAGCAGCATTCAACGTTTTAGGAAGGAAGACAGAATATCTGTCAGTTCAGTTCAGTTCAGTTCAGTCGCTCAGTCTTGTCTGACTCTTTGCGACCCCATAAATCGCAGCACACCAGGCCTCCCTGTCCATCACCAACTCCCGGAGTTCACTCAGACTCACGTCCATCGAGTCAGTGATGCCATCCAGCCATCTCATCCTCTGTCGTCCCCTTCTCCTCCTGCCCCCAATCCCTCCCAGCATCAGAGTCTTTTCCAATGAGTCAACTCTTCGCAGTGGTCAATTGCTCTTGAGTAAGTCATTCTCTTGAGATCAGATTCCTAATTTGCTAAAAGTGGGGTTTGTTCTAAATGGTTACTAAGTTCCCTTCCAGCTATAAAATTTTAGACTTAAAAAAATTTTTTTAAATCTTGGGATCATTTTAGATTTACAGAAAAGTTGTGAAGATAATACAGAGAGTTCTAAATGTTGTTTCCCCTATTAAAAACATCTTACCTTACTGAAGTACATCGGTTACCACTAAAACCAGTACTGATACATTATTATTAACTTAAGTCCATACTTGATTCTGGCTTCCTTAGCTTTTGCCTCATGTCCTTTTTCTGTCCTAGGATCCCATCCAGGATACAACATGCCATTTAGTCATCACATCCCCTCAGGCTTCTTTTGGCTGTGACAGTTTCTTGGACTTTCCTTGGCAGTTTTGAGAAGTTCTAAGTCATGAGTTTTATAGAACCTCCCTCAATCGAGATTTGCACGGTGTCTTTCTCATGATTAGACAGGGGCTGTGGGTTTGAGAGAAGACCCTCTCTCAAACCTTTGCCCTCCTGTGATATCAAGGGTGTGTATCGTCATCCTGGTCAGGTGATGCTGATCCTGAACACCTGGCTGAGGTGGTGCTGGTCGCCTTTCTCCACTGCTCCTGGCCAGGTTGCCCTCTTTGGAAGATCACTGCGCAGTGCACACGGAGGGAGTGGTAGCTATGGCGTTTCTAATAGATTATTTGGAATTCTTCCTCATGGGAGATTTGTCTCTTCTCTTCCGTTTATTTATTCAGTCATTTATTTTTATCACTATGAGCTCATAGATATTTATTTTCTACATTAGGATATATTCCAATACTACTTTATTTTATTGCTCAAATTGTTCCAACTTTGGCCATTGAGAGCTCTATCAGTTTGCTCCTGTGCTCCTTTGATGTATATACCCAGTCACTTTTTTTTTTTTTTAGCACTTCTTTACTTTCTGACATGATAATGCTCCAGGCTTATCTTATATACTTCCTGCCCCGCTCCTGGAGTCAGCCGTTTCTTCAAGGTGCCCTCTTATTAGAGGACAGTATTAGAAACCAAGACCTGAATTCTAGATGCATTTGTTGCTACTGAGATGCAGTTATTTCTAGACCCTCAACTGAGGACAGGAAAACAAGTGTGTATATGCTAACCCATGCATATCTTTGCATATTTCTATATAGAACCATCTGAGTCTCACACTGAGCTACACTTGAGTTCACACCTGTGTCTCTGACCCTAATCCATTACCACACGGATCATCCTAGACATCTCCCCTTGCCCATCTGTAACCTTCCACTCCAACAGTAGAAAAACCTGGCTCCCAACACCTGCCATCCATTTACCTAATTATTCCATTCCAGTATGTATGTATAGGGACTTCAGAATTGTTAACCCATCCTCCTCAGGGAACAATTTTGTCAACTGCAGTGCAGTCCTGCTTCTGCACAGCTCCTTTTGCCTTAGTCTCATAGACCCCACTCATTTCAAACATTACTTAGACTAGCACCTTCCCCCTCTCCCATGTCCTTCATTGAAGTTGTTTCATGGTTTGCTGTCATAATAATAATATTCTTTTGTCACATTCTGCCTCCCACCTTGGGAATGTCCAGAATTTCTAAATGATTTTTTTAATTTGCACACATTAAGGTTCACTCTTTGTGCTGTTAAGTTCTCTAGGTTTTGACACATGCTTAGAGTCAAATATCCAGCATTACAGTATCCTACAGAGTAGTTTCAGCATCCTAAAAAAATCCTGTGCTTCACCTGTTCAACCCTCCTCCTTTCTACTGATCTGTTTACTGTTATAGCTTGACTTTTTCTAAAATTGCATATAAATATAATAATTTGTGTGGGCTTCCCAGGTGGCACTAGTGGTAAAGAACCCACTTGCCAATGTAGAATATGGAAGAGACGCAGGTTCGATCCCTCGGTTGGGAAGATCCCCTGGAGGTGGGCATGGCAACCTACTCCAGTATTCTTTGCCTGGAGAATCCCATGGACAGAACAGCCTGGTGGACTATAGTCCCTAGGGGCGCAAAGAGTTGGACCTGACTAAAGCAACTTAGCACTCACATAATCATTTATGTAGTTACAAATGTAGCCTCAGATTGGCTTCTTTCATTAAACAAGATGCATTTAAGGTTTATCCATGTCTTTTAATGGCTTGTTAGATCATTTTTTATTAAAATCACCAAATAATATTCCATTGTACCATTGACTATATTTTAAAAGATACATTTGCCTATTGAAGGACATCTTGGTTGCTTCCAGCTTGGGGTAATTATGAATAAAACTGCTACCTACATTTGCATGCTGGTTTTTTGTGTGCACCTAAGGTTTCAAGTCAATTGTGTAAATACTTAGGACCACAACTGCTGGACTGTTGGTGTGTTTAACTTATTAACAAACTGACAAACTATCTTCCATAGTGGCTGTGCCATTTAGCATTCCCATCATCAACGAATAAGAATTCCTGTTGCTTCTAATCCTCGATAAAAAGTGCTATTGTCAATTAAAATTGTTTTTAAGCCTGATAGGTGTGTGTTGGTACTGTATTGTCATTTTAATTTGTATTTTCCTGTTGACAACTGATGTTGGGTATCTTTTCATATGCTTATTTGCTACTATATTTGGTAAAGTGTCCATTCAAATCTTTTGTCCATTTATTGAGTTGTTAGTTTTCTTATTGTTGAGTTTTGAGAGTTGTTTGTATATTTTATTTACAGGTTCCTTATCGGATTTGTGTCTTGCAAATGTATTCTGCCAGAAATGTATTCTGTCATTTCATTCTCTTAACAGAGTCTTTCACAGAGCCTACAGTAGTTTTTAATTTTAATAAAGCCAAACATGTCAATTTTTACTTTCTTGTATACATTTTTGGTAGTAGTGTATCCAGAACCTCATCACCAAACCCAAAGTCATGTAGATCTTCTCCTATTTTTTCTCTTAGAAGTTTTAAAGTTTTGTACTTAGATCTATGATCTGTTTTGAGTTCACTTTTTATAAAGTCTGAAGATTTTTTCAAAGTAGAGGCTTTGAGTTAGTTCACATACCACACCATTCATCTATTTAAAATGTACAGTTCAGGGACTTCCCGGGTGGTCCAGTGGTTAAGAATCCACCTGCCAGTGCACAGCACATGGGTTTGATCCCTGGTCTGGGAAGATCCCACATTGTGTGGAGCAGCGGAGCCCTGTACCCCACGACTGCTAAGCCAGTGCTCTAGAGCCCATGCTCCACCACAAGAGAAGCTACCGCAATGAGAAGCCCACATACCGCAACTAGAGAGCAGCCTCCTGCACTCACCACAACTGGAGAAAGCCTGAGTGCAGCAACGAAGACCCAGTGCAAAAATAAATAGGTAAAACATGAAAAAGTGTGCAATTCAGTGCTTTTTAGTATTTTTAGTAACATTTTCTTTGCCTCAAAAAGAAGCCCTGTAGACTTAACTATCACTTCAATATCCCCCCAACCTCCCCTGCCCTAAGCAACCACTAATCTGTTTTTAGTCCCTATAGATTTATTTATTTGGGATATTTCATGTAAACAGAACAATATAATATATGACCTTCTGTGACTTATTTCTTTCACTTAGCTTAATATTTTCAAGGCTCACCCATACTGTAGCATGTATCAATCCTTCGTTCCTTCTTACTGCTGAATAATATTCCATTGTATACAGATACCACAGTTTCTTTTGTTTATTCATCAGTTGGTGGACATTTGGGTATTTCCACTTTTTTGGCTATTATGAATAATGCTTCTTTGAGCTTTCTTGTACAAGTTTTTGTACAAACATATGCTTCTGTTTATCTTGGGTATATACTCAGGAGTGGAATTGCTGGCTCATTTTATAACTTTATGTTTAAACACTTGAGTAGATGCCAGACTGGTTTTCAAAGGAGCTGCACCATTTTACATTCCCACCAGCAGTGGGAATTTCTGATTTCCAATTTCTCTATATCTTTGCCAATAATTATTATCTGAGGTTTATCTAGTGGATAGTATAGTGGTATTTCATGGTTTCAATTTGCATTCTCCTGATGACTAAAAATATCAATCATTTTTTCATGAGCTTATTGGCCATTTGTATATCTTCTTTGGAGAAAGGTCTATTCAGATTCTTTTCCTATGTTAAAATAGGGTCATCTGTCTCTTTATTACTGAGCTGTAAGAATTTTATATATATATATATATTTTATATATATATATATATATACACACACATATATATGATACAAGTCCCTTATTAGATATATGATTTGCAAATATTTTCCTGCATTCTGTTGTCTTTTCACTTTCTTGATAGTGCCCTTTACACTTTCTTGACAGTACCACAAAATTTAAAAAGTTCAGACATTTTTAATTTTGAAGTTCAAATTTACTTTCTTTCTTTTGTTGCTCGTGCTCCTGTTGACATATCTAAAAATCCATTGCCAAATCCAAGATCGTGAAGATTTACCCTTATGTTTCCTTCTGATAGTTTTACACTTTTATTTAAGACCTCTTCATTTAGATCTTTGGTCCATTTTGAGTTAATTTTTGTATGTGGTGCAAAGTGGGGCCCAATTTCATTCTCTGAGTTCCAGTCCTGGGGGCAAGGACAATGGCATTCTCTGTGTGACATTTTCACTTTAGGAGCTGAGCACTTGGTAGTGAGGGGCAGCAAGCCTGGGTCTCCTGGCTTCTCTCGAGGAGCAGTTGGGGCCTCAGTATTCTCTGTGGCAGTGTGTCCCAGGCAGAGCCCCATCCCACAAGTGGGGGCTGGGCTAAAGAAAGGAGCCCCCACCTCTGCTGCATTTGGGGAACTTAGCCTCGGCAACAGGTGGCTGCTGCAGGATGATTAATGGCCTGTCCCTCCCAGGAAAATAACCCTCCAGCTGGAGCTGAAGGGAGAGGGAGCCCTGTATTCCCAGCTGCATCAGGTAGCCAGAGTTTCCCTCTTGCTGAATCAGATGAAGGTGGGGGTGGTGAGGGTGGGGAGAACAAGTCTTGGTTCAAATACCACAAGCTCACTTTTCTTATTGAGTTTTAGTAAATTTTCCTGAATGAATGTTTTTTCAGTGGCTGCATACCCTTCTCTGGACCATTTCCACAGATTAAAGAATTTTTTAGAAACTATTTTCACCAGTTTTGCTGAGGGGTAGGTAAAGAGAACTCTTCAATGTCATGCCACTGTAGATTCTTTTTTGATAACTCAAAGTCATAAGACTGTAGGCAGTAGAAAGCCAGAAAACTCAAATCCCAGTGCCCACGTCATAATTCACTCTGTAAGTATTGATTAAGTTTCAACTATGAAAATGGCTGAGAACTAAAAATGGATTGAGTTGACGGTAACTAAAGCAAGGGGTTCTGCACTGGCAGACATACCATTATCCACATACTTTATGGAATATCTATTAATATAACATGTGAGATATAAGAATGGAAGATAAAAAGCTAAAAATCTATTTTAGGAATTAGATTTTCACAAAAAGAGAACACGTAAACCAAGGCAGCCTGCACTAAGTGCCCAGAGAATAAATGCTCCAGTTTCTCAGGGCATGGTCAGGGAAGATTTCTGTGGAAGGAGAGTGTGGTGAACCAGGCTTGGAAGAAGGGTAGGATTCAGGCGGGTGGGATTGGGGGCAGGACACATTTCAGGCAGAGGTGCTGAAGAGGGATTGTATTTGGTGTGTTTGAGCAATGAGTAGGCTTTTCTGCTTGCTGTTCAGTGATCAAGTTGGAGAAAAGTGGTAGTGACCAAAGCAGGAGATTGGTTGTTGGACCAAGGAGTTTGGACTCTGTCTTGTGGGCTGCTGAGAGCAATGAGTGCCGTCAACTACAAACTGACACTTGCCATCTACCTCTATAAGGGTTAAAGCATGTGCTCTGACCTTCAACAGCCTCTGAAAGGAGTTCAGGGTGGAGCGCAGAAATGAGGCACTCTGTGCTTGGGATGGGATGGGAGAACTGGCAGGACAGATCTTCAGATAGGTATTTTGAGGATCTCATTTTATAGGTCCAATTCTTATGTCTCTTCATATCTAGAAAAGCACTAAAATCCTTCATGGTGATGATTGTTTCTCATCACTGGCAAAAAGCTTCATGAGACTAGCAGAAACCTTCTGTACATGTGCTTGACTGTATGTATTTCCTCCTTTGCCAGAATCAGTGTATACTGACCTTCACCCCTGCCTCTTTGGAGCAGTCTCTCAGAGGTACTTGAGGCACCATTTCCCAGGCTGCAGTCCTCATTTTGCCCCAAATAAAACGGCACGTAACTCACATTGCACATTTTTTTTTAAGTCAACAGTGCTTTTTAGAAAAGAGTGAGTTGAGTAAAGAGATTTTAGGAAAATGGTTTTGCCTGTAGTGTGTAGATAGAATGAAGTGTGTGGGTATGTGTGTGTGTGCAGGTGTATGCTCAGAGGAAGGCTGGAGGCAAGGAGATTAGTTATTATACTCTTAAAAAGAATTGAAGGTCTGGATTAAGTGAAGGGGGTGGGAATGGAAAGAAAGTGTCTGGTGTATGGTAAAACATTATCAGGACCTCAATAAGGCCAACCAATTGTTAAAAGAGACATGCAGTTTCGCTCATAAAATACTAGAACCCAAGGTGATAGGGGCTGATGTAGTAATTTAAGATATCACGCAAATTTTATTCATGGATTTCTCTTGCGGTAACTATTTACAATTAAACAGGGTCTCTTTATTTTTGAATTCGCATGTTTCTCTTCCTGCTTGTTACATCAAGTCCTCCTCCCCACAATTCGCTTTTATTTGTTCTCCAGTTAATCTCTACTATGTTTTTGCAGGAGGAAATTTAGGGTTGCAAAACGCCAAAGACGTATGATTTCAAAGATGAGTTTTCTCCCTTGAAAACAGATATCCGCCTAGAAAGGGGAGGCACGTGGCCAACTCTTGCCTTTCAGCACGTCTATGTGACCTTCAAAACTCCTTAGGACACGCCGGTTTGCGGCGGGGCTGCATCCCCGTCAGACTCAGGTTGGCAGAATCTCCCGGGGCTGCCGGGTGTGCACGGCTTGCGGTTCTGAAGCTAGAGTTCACAGAACAATACAAAGACACGGACAAAAGCCAAACCACAGAACCCCATGCCTTACCACAATGGGCTGATGGGTGAAGTCGCGGAAGAAAGGTTCTGCTCTTGCCCTTTTAAAATTCCAGTGCAGCAAACACACACCCGCGCGCTCGCGCGCGCACACACACACACACGCATACACGCCGGATCGGGTTTTCCCACTCCCTGCTACTCTGCACCAGTGTCCTTCCCCGAGTCCTGATTCATGAACCGTGCCACCTTTGTCTCATTTTAAACTGTGCAGACTATTTTCATCCTCCCACCCCCCTCCCCGGTTCCCCCTCTCCCTTCCTCCACTGGAAAGCTCTGATGTAAGGCGCTCGCTAGGTGGGAGAGAGCTTCTTTCCATCGGCTCGGGTCGGCGAGATCCCGAGAGCCCCCCTCCGCGGGACCTCCGCCGGAGGGGGCCGCTGCCCGGAGGTCCGCTGCGGGCGCGGGGTGAGCGCCTCGATCCCTTTAAGGTGTCGCCGCGCTCGCAGGAGCCGGCGCGGGTCCCGAAGCGGGTGGGGAAGTCCTGCCGCCCTCCCCCGCCTCCAGCTTGCAAGCGTCCGGGGGGCCCAGCCGTCCTCCGCCCGCCGCGCACGGGCGGGCCATGCGGCTGTGAACCATGTCCTCCTCCTCCTATGCCAAGAACGGGAGCGCGGACCGGCCGCACTCCCCAACCTCACAGGTACCGCCCCCTCCTCCCCCTCCTCGCCCCGCCTTCGCGCCCGGCGAGCGGGGCCCCGGGTCCTGGGAGTCAGCGGCCCCGCTCCCCCACCCCTGCGAGGCGTCCCTCTCTCCTCCCGCCCCTCTTCTTTCTCCTCCTTCTCCTGCTCCTTCTCACCTCGTCCGGTCTCTGCGCTCCGGCTCCGGAGTCCGCAGCCTTCCCCAGCCCATGCCGCCGGGGACTCGGACCCCGCACCCTGAGAGTCTTTGTTAATGGATGTGGTGGGTGCTCGCGGGCGGCTCTTCCCTGGCGTCTTTCAGCCGTCGAGGCTTGAGTGGGTGGGTGGGGTGGAGGCTGTATGTGGGGACCGTGGAGGAGACTTGGGTGCGGGCTCTGGGGAACCCCCGGGGAGCTGGTCCCGAGGCGGACTCTAGCCTGGGGTGGTCGCCCGGCTCCCCACTGCCGCGCCCTCATGCGCTTCTCTCCGACCCCCTGTGTCGAGTGCAGGTGGCCCGAGGCACCACGACCCGGAGGAGCAGGTTGAAAAGATCCGATGGCAGCACCACTTCGACCAGCTTCATCCTCAGACAGGTAGGAGGCGGGCGCGGGGGTAGGTGGGGGTGGTGTTCCGGAGCTGAGCGCAGCCCCCTCGTGAGGGCGCGGCGGGCGGGGTCCCCGCGCGCCCCTTCCCTCCCCCGGCCTTCCCTGCGGCTGGTCCTTCTCCCTCCGTCCCGGCTCCCAAGTCTTAGGGTCCCGGGAAGTTAGTACGTGTGGACGCGAGCCAGCTGGGACCTGGTTGAATTTAAGACTGGAAGTATTTCTTTTTACACCTTCGATGCGCGAGGAAACCTTTTTTAGTCGTGTGACTTGACCAGAACCCCGGGCGCCGGACAACTGCTTTGATTCGCTGTTAGAAGCTTTTCTGTTTTGCCCTATTTTGAATACTCTCCTTTGTCATCTCCGAGCTCTGGTCAAAAGGAAAGACACTTTGAGCAGAAAGTTTGGTCTCGCTTTGGGACCTATTCTTTGGTTCGCTCGGTTAGGGAAAGACTGCCGGATCTGTTTAAATCCAAGTAAGCGAAGCCCTGCACTCGGTTTCTGGGGCCTGGGTGCTGCTACACTTAGTGTTCGTTTCCTTAGGGATTGTTCTCTTCTACGTGGTTCTAGCACGCGTTGAGTGTGATAAAGATCACTGGTTCCACCGAATGCTGAAGTGCCTTTTACCTTGACACAGGAAATTGGTCCTTAATTTCGTACTGTCTATGGGCTACAGAGAAACCACTCCTTCATAGCTACTGGGTGCTACAGAGATCATGCGAAAAGGAATCACCTTGATTTCTCTTTGGAGGAGAAGCTATCGAGGTGTGTGAGTTCAGGGTACCCTGGGAGGGCAGTGGTCATCGCACCAAGGCTGCGCTGTGGGCTGCTGGAATGACCTTGGGAAGTTCTTTTCCCTCTAGGTAACTCAGATCATCGTGTACTGTGTTTTTAACCTATGATGGCAGCTGCATTATATTTCTTTAGTGATTATCCTCACTTTAAACAGATTACCCCCAAGGAATGGGCATTAAACTCAAAATTGGACTCAGACCTCTCCTAAAAAGTCCATAAAGCGTATTTACATAATATTTATTACACAGGCATTCATTTTCTTCAGGAACAGAAATTACTGCAACTACTCTTTCATTCAGTGAGTATTAAGTGTGTGCATTATTAAAATAAATATATTTTGGATTCTGAATTCAAAAAGTGTATTCTATCCTTTTTGCAGTGTTTAGATTATTTACATATTTAATAAAGCAACACATTCTTCATCTTTTACAAAAATTGACTTATGTGACTGAGATCTTGTTTATGTTTATTTTGTAGATGCCTATTTTTTGTAGTGTTTTATTACTATAGATTCTTAGAAATACTAATTATACAGCAGTGTATTCCATGAGGCGTTTGACTGACACTTTTATCTATACCATCACTTCAGTAATGTTTTATTCTTCCAAGCACAATCAATATTCTTTATAATATGTTAATCTTATTCTTTCCTCAAGTTAAATAATAAGTGAGATAAGGCATGTATAAGTTCTCGTTAAATGTGCTGGTGTGTGTCGGCTTAAAAATGTAAAAAGTATTCATGCTGAATAATTTTGAGAGTAATTTAAACTGTCGCAGATTATGGGAACAAATATATTTCATAAGTCTTTCTGAAACTAGGCTAGGATATGTTGGTTTAATAAGATGATCTAATTTAAATTTGGACATTTTGTTGTAATGATATTATTAACATATACACAATCTTACTAATTTTTCTGCACAGAAATAATACATAATTTTTATGAGGACTTACAGCTCAGTAAGCATCCTGTATATGATCTTCTTTAAATGTCATAATACAGACTTCTATAATGACTATGATAAAATAACTGAGTTTTTATTTATTTGACAAGAGATGAAAAATGATTCCCAATGGAACTTTAACACTATATTTTGAAATTAAATTTAACAGTTTTCATCCAAATGCCAAAAAAAAATTTTGTTTAAAAAAAGACCAGCAGCTGTTTAATGTTACTGGAGAGTTGTTATTCATAGAATGACCAGTGATTTACTGTTTTTGAATTCATGATGTATTTCACAATCTGTGTGATGCCTTTGCACAAGAAGAAGATAGTGAAGATATCAGTAAAAACAGTGCTGCTCATTTCTCTGCCATATAACCTATAAAGATATGGGGGTAAAGCTTTCACTTATTTAAAAAAAAAAAAAGAATCAGAGAGGAACATCCCGGCTGGTGGTGAAGAATAGAGGACAGCTGGCAAACTTATCAAATAGAACAGTGTTTATTGTTTGAGCTGGTAAAAAAAACTCAGTGTTCATGTGTATATGTGCACAGATGTATGTATGTGCACACGCATACACATGCACACATGTGAGTTGGCCTGAAAATGAACAGACTAAGACAGCCTGTCTCTCCCCATGAGGACTGCTCACAAAACCCCTCAGGCATCTCTGACCTTATTTGCTGATCTGCTAGATTGCTGCTCTCCACAGTTTAGGAGGGATGGAGGTTTTGGAATGAATCCAGGGAGCAACTAAATGATTTCTTTGAGGAAAGGTGAGAAGGTTAAGTATTTCGTTAAAAAAGAGAGAGAACTAGGGGTGACCCAGTAGTGAACCCAAAGGGCACAGGAAGACTGTCCTTTGGAAATGTGGTAGGCTGTTCTGTCTTCATGGAGGCTGAACTCAACAGTTGGCTACAATTAGAAAGGAATGATACTTTATAGCAAGACTTTCCAAAGAGTGTTGATATCATTGAAATGGCTTTCCAAGAAAGGCTGTAGAATTTTCTCTCCGGAGATCACTTTTGACAGGCTATTTATAAATGGATTGTTTATTCATGCTTTAAAGTTTTAGGAAGCACTTACCAAACATTTGATACGTACCTTTCCCTGCAGTAGATACTGTGGAATAGGAATGAAAAGATGAATGAGACACAGCCCCTGTACCTAAAGGATTTTCTGATATAGTTACAGAGACATAGATGTATACAATTAATATGGTGAAGTGGAGCAAGGAATTAGGGTGTCTGCAGAATGCCCATGTGTGCTGAGTATATGAGATACCGTGGGTGTCACAGCACATACAGTTTGTGTGGCAGAGTGCTCCAGGTTACTCTCACTGGGGTTACTCCCAGTTTTTTCCTCCTCTGGGGTTCAAAGGAAAATCTGATCAGAGTGGCTTGTTGACTTCTCCTTAAGACTGCCCTTATTATTGACTTCTCCTTAAAACTGCAGAGTCTTACAAGACCTGGATCCTACCAGCTTCCAGCCTCATCCTAGGCCATGATCTTAGTTCTGGAAACAGATCTTGAACATACCACTCTCCCACCTGCCACAGGCCCTATGCACATGTGAACTTCTCTGTGTGGGGGCTCTCCCCTCTGCCTAGCTGATTTTTTAATCTTCCTTGAAACCTAACTTTAGTTTCCACTTCTTTTTCTAATCTCCTTAATAAGGGCAGTTTCTTAACCAAGTACCAGAGTGCACTGTGCTAGTTCTCAATAGTACCCTCGCTGTTTATTTAACATTTAACTATTAAACATGTCATTACATGTTTTATTAATGTCTATTTCCCCATCCAGATGACAGATTCCACTGGGGCAGGGACATGTCTGCATTCTGTCTCCATTTTCTCCTAGCATTTAGCATAGTAGGTGTTCAATAAATATTTGAAAGAAGCCCTGGTTATAGACACATTTCTCTGATTTGAAAGAATGAAGGGGTAGATGGAATGAAGAAAGACTATCTTGATATATTTTAGGCATGAGGTTCTGCTCCAATATTAAACTATTTAATGGGGGAGAAATTGCCTCCTAACTGCTATCCCAAATTTAGTAACTTAAAAAAACAACATAAATTTTTTTTTCCTGTGTACTGAGCAGACACACTTCTTCTTTGTGTGATGTTATCTGGGTACTGAGAAAACTGAAAGGTCTGAAGTACCCTTATATGTGTGGTTGGTGGTTGGTGCTGGCTGCTGGCATTTTTGGCAGAGGTTCACTTTCCATCCACCTGAACCTGTCAGTGAGGTTGCTTGAGTTTCTTCACAACATGGTATCTGGGTTCCAAGCAGGAGCATCCCAAGAAGTAAAGCCTGAAGCTATAGACTTCACAGTGTTAGTTTAGACACTCAGTTGTGTCCAACTCTTGCAACCACATGGACTGTAGACCGCCAGGCTCCTCTGTCCATAGGATTCTCCAGGGAAGAATACTGGAGTGGGTTGCCATTTCCTTCTCCAGAGGATTTTCCCAACCCAGGGACCAAACCCGGGTCTCCTGCATTGCAGGTGGATTCTTTACTGACTGAGTTAGTAGGGAAGCCCATGTAGCTATGTAGCCTGTAGACTTTGTAGTAGCTATGTAACCCTGTAGCCATAGTTCCTGGAGAAGGCAATGGCACCCCACTCCAGGACTCTTGCTGGAAAATCCCATGGATGGAGGAGCCTGGTGGGCTACAGTTCATGGGGTCACTAAGAGTTGGACACGACTGAGCGACTTTACTTTCACTTTTCACTTTCATGCATTGAGGAAGGAAATGGCAACCCACTCCAGTGTTCTTGCCTTGAGAATCCCAGGAATGGGGGAGCCTAGTGGGCTGCCGTCTATGGGGTCGCACAGAGTTGGACACGACTGAAGTGACTTAGCAGCAGCAGCAGCAGCCATGTAGCTATATTGCTATGTAGCCATATAGACTTCATCAGATCAGATCAGTTGTGTCCGACTCTTTGCGACCCCATGAATCGCAGCGCGCCAGGCCTCCCTGTCCATCACCAACTCCCGGAGTTCACTCAGACTCACGTCCATCGAGTTGGTGATGCCATCCAGCCATCTCATCCTCTGTCGTCCCCTTCTCCTCCTGCCCCCAATCCCTCCCAGCATCAGAGTCTTTTCCAATGAGTCAACTCTTCGCATGAGGTGGCCAAAGTACTGGAGTTTCAGCTTTAGCATCATTCCTTCCAAAGAAATCCCAGGGCTGATCTCCTTCAAAATGGACTGGTTGGATCTCCTTGCAGTCCAAGGGACTCTCAAGAGTCTTCTCCAACACCACAGTTCAAAAGCATCAATTCTTCGTAGCTGATATCAAAAGCTACATGACTTCACTTCTGTTACAGTTGCTAGGTAAAAACAAATCAAAGGGACAGCCAGTTACAAAGGGACGGAAAATAAACTCTCTTTTGATGGGGTGCAGCAAGGTCACCTTACAAAGGAGCAGATAGAACAGAAGATATTGTTGCATCCGTCTTTGGGACAATCTACTTTCAAGCAAGGTTCCTTCTGTGTTTTTTTTAGATATGCTAATCAGATGATCATTACAATGATTCAGTGAACCCACATTATATGTAGAGATCTAAAACACATTCAGATACTAAGTTGATACTGTAATAAAGCAAGTTGGCAAAAATATTCTTTGGGTTCTAATTTGAGCACCGGTTATAGACACATTTCTCTGATGAAATGCAAATTCATCAACAGAAGGTATATGCTTTGTGCATAGCTCTAAGAATAATCATATGCTTGAAGTCATGCATATGTGCAAAATTTATCCATAAGCTAGAATCACAGAATTTTAGAACAGGAAGAGATTGTGGAGGGAAAGTACTTTGATTCCCCATTTTCAGATGAATGAAATACAGACCCGAGGAGGTAAGGCCTTACCAAGGTCACACCAATAGATAGTAGCAGAACTAAGACAGGAGACCCCAGCTCAGATTCTATAGTTTCCCCACCACAGTACACTTCATCCCTGAATCATCAAGCCAGGCACACAAACACACGTGGATATGGACACATGGAAAAACTTACTCCTCTTAGATCCTAGAAATATTCCTAGTTTATATGGTTACTATGAAGACCAAAGCAACCCCTGGAGATTCTGGAGACTCTCGTTTTTCTTGGTTTTATCATGGGATGGAATTTTTGTTTGCATGGTTTATGGTTCACGGAGGTTTGTTAGTTTCTTTACTTACTAACGTTCTAGTCACTTTAGTAGACAGTCTAACCAGAAAACAAAACAAAACTCAAAGGACTTGAAAGTTAGAGACAGGATTGAACAGGTGAGGCAAGAGCTTAGAAGCTAAACATAGAGGTTAGCAACATCGGGAAGCCACTATCATCTCCAGACTAGAAGGACAAGGGGAGGACATTGCCCTGGAACCCAGGGGCCAGAATCACCTGGTGGATGCTGGAACTGCTGGGGTACTGTTCATACAAGCAAGAGACACAGAGGGCATACAGCCAGAGAAGCCATTTGAGGTGGAGAAAATGGGGAGAAACACTCTGGGTTCTTCATTTCTTCTGCTCCCCGCTCCACCCCTGCCCAGTCTGTCACTGGCTGGGCTGGACACCAGCTGACATAAGAGACCGGGAAACTGCCTGCAGGCCGTGGCCCCCCTGAGACAGAAAGCGGAGCAGAAAAAGGAGAGGATGACTCTGAGGAAAACAGGCCAGGACTGGCACAGCCATTATTATATTTTAACTGCATGGAAGATATTAGTGAATCATTTTCACCAGCCAAATCAGAAATTTTTCCTTGCACTGTAAGTAGACCGTCCTTGCTAAATGGTATAATCCAGTGACACGGAACTTTAAGGAAAAGTTTATACCTCTTTCCTTTGTGAATTTTATTTGGAATACACCTTCCAAAATTGAGACCTGATAGAGCAAAAAAGAACTCTGCCTCTGGTGGCAAATGGTGCTTCATTCTGGCTCTTGGGCTTGAATAAATGGAACTGAATTTATGACGCTTCTGATTGAGAAATCTAATTACTGGACAGCTAACCAGTTAAGCAGTCATTTTTGCTTTTCTCCAAATTTCTGTTCTTGACACACTGAGTTCCCTAAATCTCATTTTTATAAAATAAAGAACTATTTACCCTTCAGTTTAGGTTGATAAGATTTTATTGAAGCTTACATAAATTCTGATTCACATTTTAATCCTTCTAGAAAATTATAGGATGCTGCGTGGAAACTTAAACTGAAAATGACCTTGGCTTCACTGTGACCCTCTCCCTGTAATTACTCCACATGCTGTCCTAGACAATGTCGTCCCTGGGAATCAGGGGGCAGAGACGGTTCCTTCATCAAGAGAAAAGGCAAGGGTAGGGTGGAAAAGAATGTAGTTTTGTTCAACCATGCTGTAGAGCTGGTTGCAGAAATCAGTTTCTTGGCCCCTGATGAGTCTGCCAACTCAGTAGGCTCAGCTGGGCCCAGCACATAGAGCTCTGACCCATCTTTTCTGGTTTGGGCTGTGACCTTGTCCAAGGTCATCATTGTCCTTCAAGTTTGGCCCTTTCTTGGTCTCCTTTCTGCGGCTTAGACTCAGAAGGAAGCATAAGCCCGAACCAGGGTGACTGGGCTTGTACCTCACTCAGATTCGCTGAACCCCAAGAAATGGCCTCAGACTTGTGGGAACCAGACAGGCAGCCCCATCCCATGCTCGGTCACTGCAGAGCGCTTCCTAAAACAGCACCACCCTCACTGCCTGCTCGCCCTTCTCAGCAGGAGTGTGTGTGTGAGAGAGAGAATCTTCTGAGTCCCTGTCTGTGTAGGCAGAGCCCCTGGACGGCGTTTACTTCCTTTGAGCCCAGGTGTGGCACTAGTATTTCTTTTGCGAGCTGTGCAGAGCACTTTCTTACCGTCCGCAATCACGCATCACTCATTCTCTAGATAACACCTCTGCAGATTTGAACCCATCAAGTTGATAGGACGAGCTAGGCTGTTATCCCCCAAGCACCCCCATAAAACCTCATCCTCGTGTAAGAGGTGGGTATGGTCCTGCGTTCACACAGTTTCATGCCCTCTTTCTTCCTGAGCCAGGAAAACGTAGAAGAAGCACTCTTCATTCTTGAAGAGTCTAAGTTATGAACTTGACTACAGACTACGCATCAGGAATTTTACATGGATTTAACTATGTGAACTCGGGCAGGAAGAGGGGGAGGGCTAGAACTAGAAGCCTGAATTCATGAAGAGGCTAAATTATAGATTCAATTTTAAGGGAATGGTTTTACTGCTTTCAAGTAACAGTAATGACAAGCTGTGTGCTTCCGCAGCCTGCATTCAGAAAGCGAGAAGGCTGATGAATTACCAACACCTGGCTTGAACATAGACGGTGCTTTGAAATTCCTTGAAGATGGTTTTCATTTTAACTAGAAAAACATGTGCCTCTGTTAACTTTCCTACTTTCTTTACTCTGTCCTTATGACACCCATAAACAGAACAGAGGTAATTACTTGAATCAGTAGGGATGGTGTAAAGCGTGTTGCTTTATGTACTGAAAGTGTTAGGTGGGGCTGTAAAAATGAGGGACACTCACTGAATCTTTCTGATCATTTCCCTGTAATCACTTGGAAGACAAAGTGTGCCTATTTTATTTCTCATTTTATGTTCTTTTCTGCTGGTGGAGGTATCTTTCTCTGGGGCTTCAATTTAAATTGCTGGAGCAGTAGTTTTGTTTTGAGAGGAAATATTTTGTAAACAAACTTAAAAAGAATCTGCATTTTTTTCCCTAGGTTGTCAGAATTACTAGAAATGGTAAGCTTTTGTTCACTGTGTCTGAATATTATGATATTCTTTTTTAACTCCTTGGGAAAATTTGTTTTGCAATTTCTTCTTTAATGCAGGAAGGACCAGCAGTAATGGAAATGCATAATAACTCACGTAGATGAGTTTATCATCCTGTCCCACTTCGTTCTCCAGTGGCCCAGTGCTAGGATAACCCAAAGGCTGATTATAAAACCCTCACTGTTAAGGTTGGCGTGCTTTGTGGTCATGGCTTAATTATTTGGCCTCTGTGTGTGTTTGTGTGTAGAACAGAAAGAAGGAAGTCATCTTTCAAGAATTCAAAGGCTATATTCTGTTATCACCATAATCTAATTTTAGAACATTTTCATCACCCTGGAATCAAATCTTGCACCCATTAGCTATCATTCTCCAACCTCCTTCCTACCCCCAGCCCCCGCTCTTTGTGGTGGTGTTTAGTTGATAAGTCATGTCTGACTCTTTAGTGACCCCATGGACTGTAACCCTCTAGGCTTCTCTGTCCATGGGGGTTCTCCAGGTGAGAATACTGGAGTGGGTTGCCATTTCCTCCTCCAGGGGATCTTGCTGACCCAGGGCTCAAGCCCATGTCTCCTGCATTGGCAGGCAGATTGTTTACCACTGAGCCACCAAGGAAGCCCACCTCCAGCCCTGGGCAGTCACTAATCTACTCTCTGTGTCTATAGATTTGCCTGTTTTGAACATTTCATTCCAGGTTATATTCATGTAACTGGAATCATACAGTAATATGTGATCTTTTGGGATTGGTTTTGGATTATTTCATTAAAATATTCTCAACACCAGCCTGAAGGTTTTCCAGTCATAGCTGCTGGTCTAAATGTGCAAACATTTGCTTGCCTGTGGAAAGGGACTTGCCTTTTCTTAATCGTAGATCCAGACAGCATTTTAAGTTGTGGTGGTAAATAGGATGGGTGATTTGATACATTTTAGGGCTGCAGTGTCAGGTTATAAAGCTGAATTTGTTTGACCTGCATGAAAATCATATCCCTGACCTTGGCCTTCTTGTCATCAGGATTAAACAAAACTGAGTAACTCCCATCTATAGAAGGGATTTATGTAATAGAATGAGATCGACAGGACTAAAGAAAAGTGTCTGAGCAATGTAAGTGGGCATTGCCATCATTTTCAGTAATTTTTAGTAATAGAAATGCCTTATATCTTATAATTCAAAATACTTCTTTTATTTTACCTACGTGTTCATAATAACTCAGCTCTGGTAAATTCTATTTCTTCCGTGAGAGACGCAATTAATGAGAAAGCAGAGTGCTTGAGTCCCAAGCTAAGTACAATATTTATGGGAATTATTGGGTGTATAAAACTGTACTTTCTGTGTGGCAGGTGCTGCTCAATTATATTTGAGCACTTCCCTGGGGGACAAAAGTCAATTATCAACACAGTCGTGTGGGAGAGAAATAGGTCAGCTGCAAACATTCTCTGCTAATTTCAGAAAGCTTGAGGGGTGATTTCGATTGGGGGATTTTTTTTTTTTTAATCCTTTGGTCTCAGTATTGTAGGAAGACCTTCTGGTTGGGAAAGACTCAGTTTTTCATTTGGGTGTCTTATGCAGTTACTTTACTATGAATACTTCTTTTGATCATGTAAAATGAAGATTAAATAAAATATCTTTTAGAAAATTGTCAAATTTACATTGTAAGAGTAATGTGTACCATGGATATTATTATTATTATTAGTGTTTTTTGTACATTAGTAGAAATGCTCAGGGTTTAAACTCACCGGATAAAATGCAAATTTCATATTTCCAAGTATTTTGTTTACTATTTCTACATAGAATAAAAAGGGTTAATTGTAAAAAAAAAAACGGCATTGGTTTTTTAAAAAAATTATGTTTATATTTTTATTGTGGAAAAATACACATAACAAACTTTACCATTGTAACCACTTTTAAAGGCGCAATTCAGTGACGTTAAGTCCATTCACTAAGAGCTGTTTTTTAAATGAATGTGGCAGGTTATTTTAAAAGTGCAGACCAGGTAAAACTTAATATAACCTACTTTGAAATACACTAAAAATGTCCACCATTGTCCAGGTCTCCAAATACAACTGTGGCCTTATTTGAAGCAACAGCAGCAGCAGGAAACATGCCCTAGAGTGCATCACCATGCAGTGGGGACCCCAGTTGAGCAGAACCAGGGGGCGCTGTGGACCCCAGGCGGGGCGTGGGAAGGTGGGTGGGAATAGATTGGGGCTCTGGCCCAGGGCACCTGTTTTCTTCTTCTTCCGCTGTCTGAGATCCGATCAGTTTCTAGATAATTTGGGTTAACGAGCAGTCTATTTTAAAATTGTGAACCTTCCCAGGAGTCTTCAGGGGTTGTCATCGCTCGTCCGGTGCTCGTGATCATGGTTTGACTTACTGCCTGCAGGTAAGCGCGTTTCATCCTGTTACCCAGCAAGGCAGACAGCTCCCCACAAAGATCGCAGTCTCCCTGGAGCTGTTCCTCCCTTTACTACAAGCACACCTGCCCAGACTCAGCGCAGTCTCTGCTCTCGTCCCCTCACCCCCTCAGTCGTGCCATCCTTCTCCTGGAGGGAGGTCTCACTGTTTGCACTTGATGATGATCTTGCCATCTGTCAAACCCCTCTAGAACCTTCTCCCCCATGAAGCTCTGCGATATGGCTCCAGGTCTCCTTCTCAGGCACTCCCTGATCCTCTGTTTTGACTGTTCTGTATTAAATTCTTTTCTGTGTAAACTGGAGGTCCCCATACCCCACCAGCCTGTGGGTCTACGTGGACATCATTGCTAACTAATCGCGTGGGGCAAGAAGAAGGAGAGCAGCTGGGAGAGGAAGTCTTGATGTAGAGACATTAGTCATTTCCCTTTTGCTTTTTCACCTTGCTACCTGTAGACAGAGGACTGCAACGCCTTGCCTCCTAATAGCCTGCCCATTATTTCTGAGACCAGGGGGTGCGCACAGGTCTACCCTTATTGACCTTGGCTGCCACAAGCCTTTGACGGAGATTCGTCCTGCTGCAGGTTGCTTATCTGTGAGGACCCTGCCTCCTTCTTACTAAGATGCTGCTTCTCGGGCAAAATCTCAAAGGTGACAGATAGCACTATACTCTTCAGCTTCTCTGGACAAGCTGTGTTCCAGACTTCCTCATCCCTGGGTCCTGCTCTGAACCCTGAGCCCTGGAGTGACACTTGCTGTGTCCTGCATCTCATGTGTCCAGCTCTGTGCTTTCAGCCAGCATCTCTCCTTTTGTAGGTTACACTGGGAAACAGGTGTCAATCTGCCTCTGCCCCAGGGCTGCACACAAAACTTGCTCCTAACAGTGACACTCCCACCCAGGCATACATAGTGACCTGCACATACTGATGTAAACAGAGACAAACTTTGAATCTCCTATTCGTCTTATCAACACATGCATATTTGATATATGCATAATGATCTTTGTATTTTTTTTATGTTTGTCTTATGAATTTGAATGGGGGCATGGAATAGGAAAAATAAGAGGAAAGAGGAAGGTTATACTGGCATCTAAAGCACTTTGGTAGTTAGAGCAGGCCTGGATTGGGTATCAGAAGAGACCTTGGGACAGAAGGAGGGCATTTGGTGCCTAGAGAGAAAAACAGTGGCTGGTGGAAGATGGTTTCAGAAAGTGAAGTGAATGAAGATCACACTTTGTCTGTTTCAAACTTTGTTCTGGAACTGTATCTGTTAGGAATCTTTCAGTTGCAAAGAAACAGAAACTCAATGCAATTGGCTAAGGTGAAATATAGAATTATTGGCTTATGCCAGTGAAAGGGTCAGGGGTAGGTCGTCCTAGCTTCAGGTATGGCTTGTTCCAGGAGTTCATGACTTCATCAGGCCTTCTGTTCCCTCTCTCTGAAGTTCTTTCAACACTGTGTGCTTTGCTGTGCTCAGTTCTGTGTGCTGGCTCAAGCCTTGGTTTGACATTTGTCACAGTGGCAGCAGTGGCTACAGTGGTTCAGGGTTTCCCATTCACCCCTGTTTAGAGGACGAGCTGGCCTCTCTTATGGTAGCTCCAGCAGAGAGGCAAAAGCTTTGTTTGCCTGTTTTTGGAGATACCACCCACCCTCTGAAACATAATACAGTATGCACGCACACTTCTTGGATCTTCTTGGCCTAAAATGGCTCGTAACCAGCACTGTGGCCAGGGGACTAGCCAGTCAGTGGTTGACCACTGCTGGAGATGAGATTGGGGTCAGCCCCACTAAGGCTGAGAATGGGGAGGAGCAGGTCCCTAAGGGAATTTGGGAGCTAGTGGTAGATGACGGGGAAAATGGGCAGTGCAGATGTGATTAATCAGACCTACTCGAGGAGGCACTCTCAGGTGGACCCAGGGAAGGTGGTGGGATTTCTTTCTTCTCTGCCTTCTTCTCTTTGTACCACATTTCATCCACTTAGTGGGTTAAATAAGAATCTTTTAAAAAATTGTGTTTAATACATTAACAAAAGTTACCATCATAACCATTTTTCAGTGTACAGTTCAGTGATATTAAGCACATTCACATGATTGTATTATCATCATCTCCATCCATCCTAATTGTAATTTTGTAGAGAGTCAAATGTTCTGTTGTAACATTGTTTCTTAATGAAAAAATATGTACCAAATTTCAAATAACTGACTAAACAGTGAATTTATGGGACACCATCCGGCAGTGGCACCCCACTCCAGTACTCTTGCCTGGAAAATCCCATGGACAGAGGAGCCTGGTGGGCTGCAGTCCATGGGGTCGCGAAGAGTCGGACACGACTGAGCGACTTCACTTTCACTTTTCACTCTCATGAACTGGAGAAGGAAACGGCAACCTACTCCAATGTTCTTGCCTGGAGAATCCCAGGGACAGGGGAGCCTGGTGGGCTGCCGTCTATGGGGTTGCACAGAGTCGGACATGACTGAAGTGACTTAGCAGCAGCAGCAGCAGCGTCCAAGTATTAATGCAGAGTGACTACCTGAATTAATATTTCTCAAGGCCTCAGTTTTCCTGTCTGTAAAATGAAGGTTGAGTAAGGTGAACTAGGGGATCTCAAGCTCTAGTATTACAGAGCTTTGTGCCTGGGTCTGCACATGTGTGTTGTCATTTCATGCATCTTGAGAGAAAACACTATATTCTGTAGTTTTTATGGAAGTCCAATGACACTTTGCTGCTGAGACGAACTTGTGAAACATGGGGTCATTCAATATCATATATTATTTGAAAGTATTGGATGAAGACATCTTTGTAGAATGTAGCAAAGAGATGATGTGGAGAGACAAGAGGAAAGATAATTTTGGATGGAGTTGGAATTTATAACTCTTTGAGGCATATGCATCCAGCCTGAAAGGATCTTCAGCAAATAGAGTGGGTTGTCAAGAATGAGACATTTGTGAAATGTGATGAGATGGTTTGAAGATATGCATCCTGGAAACTATTAAGAGGAAGTCCACGGAGGAGTAGTGTAGCTCCTGTTATTACGATGATTACAGCCATCAGGAAGAGCACGGCTCACTAATGGGGCTTTAAATCTATAATAAAGAATAACAGAAGCTGTCATATGGAAATTTTGCTGAAGGTGAGTGGAACCGCAAGATTGATTCTTAGCATTTGAAAACACTGCATTAGGAGCTTTCAATACCCATCTTCCTGCTTATCCCTACTTTCACAGAGGAAGAGTATTGAGCATCTGTAGTTCAGCTGCTGCTGCTACTAAGTCGCTTCAGTCGTGTCCGACTCTGTGCGACCCCATAGACGGCAGCCCACCAGGCTCTGCCCTCCCTGGAATTCTCCAGGCAAGAACACTGGAGTGGGTTGCCATTTCCTTCTCCAATGCAGGAAAGTGAAAAGTGAAAGTGAAGTCGCTCAGTCACGTCCGACTGGTATCGACCGAATGGACTGCAGCCTACCAGGCTCCTCCATCCATGGGATTTTCTAGGCAAGAATACTGGAGTGGCTTGCCATTGCCTTCAGCATGGCTCCCCATATTCCAATACACAAGGCAGGAATTTCTGTGTTGAAGTAACTCTATTTAATAAATAGACTTTGCTGGATATTTTTATAGAACTTCATGTAATTGAGTCAGGTAAGCTGGTGCACTTGATTGTTTTCGTCCCTTTTCTAGTCAGTGGAACACGCTCCTTATTTATTATTTGAAAAATATATTTATATCCTGGCTTGTTCTGGAAGTGACTTAAGTTAGCTTGTATGATATCACAAGTGAAAAAAATGAACTGAAGCAAAGATCAAGGCTAAAACAGTATGCCAGTGAAATCTGAGTCACTTGTTAGTTGGGGGCCTCCTGTTTGAACTTTCTAGGACCTACTCAGAGAGGAAAGCAAGGCCATTTACAGGATTTACAATGTCCAATGGCAAAAGCAAATTTGTTGTTTAGGAGAAGCACAAATACTTCCCACTCTGAGACTAGGAGAAATTGCTCATGGAGTTGAGACTGTGTAAGACAGTAAATTAAACCCTGCTGTGATGACACCTTATCATGATTCTAGAGTCTTTTTTTAAAAATAATATCCTTCACTATATAATGTCCCTCATCATGCTGGAGTCCAGTTGAGGAAAAGCATTTATGTGGAGCCATTGCTGTATCATTCATAAGATGTCTGTAATTCTCAACCTTGGCTGCATATTAGAATCACCAGGGAAGTTTATAAAAATCCCCATGCTAGGCTGCACTCCAGCCTCATTAAATCAAGATTTCTGGGTAGAGGACTCAGGCATCAGTATTTTTCAAATCTCCTCAGCTGATGGATATGGTTTTCTGACTCATGTAATCCAGGTAAGATTTTAGAGTGGTTGTTTTCAACCAGAATGTATTAGTAAGAATAGGTTAGATGATACTGCTGTAATAAAACTTTCCCCAAACAACAACAGCTACAACAGCAAAGGCTTATTCTTCACTTACCTTCCGTCTGTCTCCTGGGTTATCTGAGGGCTTGCTCACAGTTGTTCTCACACCAGTGAAGCAGCCACTATCTGGAATGTTTCTATTTACTGCAGTAGAGGGAAAGAGATACATGGTGGATCATATACTGGCTGTCAAAACTGCCTGGGTATACGCTGAACTGCTGTAACTCTGAAGTCAAAAGATGTCATGTGTATTTGTTTGTCACTTATGAGTCCAGAGGTTGGGGGGCCATTCAGACGGATAGAGGGCTCTCTTCCAAGAGATCAGGGTCCAAGGACCCAGGCTGGTGGGTCAGCTCTGCCAGTCTCAGCATGCAGATTCCATCTTTGGGTCCATGGTGGCTGCTACCTTTGTCACCATTTCCTAGGCAGATCAAAAGGGAAATAAGAGAATAAGGAGCTTCGTTCTTAAGGGAGTGACCTAGAAGTTAAACATACTTCTTTTGCTCACAACTCATTGGCCTGAACTTTGTCTTGAGGCCACACCTAGCTTCAAAGGATGCTGAGAAATGTGATCTCTAGCTGAGTAGCTGTGTGAGGGCTAAAAATTGTGACAGCTCTATTTCTGGAAAAATAGAAAAGATATTGGGGACAGTTAGGCGGACTCTGTCTTATCACAATAGTGGTTTTCCAAGTTTGGTTTTACCATAAAAAAATCTTTTTTTCCTAAGGAAATTGCAGTTGTCATTCTTGGCAGTCAGCATATTTGGAGATGCTTTGATTGACGGGGGCGCTTGTATCTGGACCACTCTCTCCTCATGCCCCTGCAGCAGTTCTAGAGGCATCTAAGAGGATTCATAAAAATCACTGATGCATATTCTGAAGACGATCGTCCCAAAATATTCTTCTAGTCACTTCTATCTCAAAAGCCCTCTCAAGGCCATCCACGTCTCTCTGCATCTCTCCTGCCATCACTCTAGTTCCTAGTTTGAGCCAGCATCCTTTCATCTGGTCTACTTAGTTCCCCTACTTCCATTCATCACCAGATCCATTCTCCACACAACTTCCGGAGGTTGTTTAAATCTTTCTTTTTAAAAAAGGAAATCAGATCATGCCATTCCCCTGTTTTAAACCCTCCAATGGATTCCAATTGTGTTAAAGTATAATCTGAATTCCTTATTGTGGTCTACAAGGCTCTTTAATGATCTGACTCCTGACACACTCTCTTATTTCATCTTCAACTCTCCTGCTTGCTAGTCTGCCCTCCCGCCCCTTCCCCCATTCCTGGCTGGCTTTGTGTACTTTGATAAGGCCGAATTAATCCTGTTTCTGGGCCTTTGCACTTCTGCTTCCTTGTCCAGGAGTGTGCTCCTCCCCCGACTCTTTACATGGCTGGCTCCTTCTCATTCTTCCCATCTCAGCCCGAACATCATCGTTTTCTTAGAGAGACCTCCTCTGGGAGCCTGTATGAAACAGCTCCCCTCACCCCTCCTTCCATGCTTACCTGCTGTCACTTCCTGTTACTATCAGAAATCACCTTTTAAGTGCCGTTTTCTTTCACCTTATTCATTCCTGTCAATCTTTGCTGGAATAGAAGCTCCGAAAAAGGCAGGGAACTGGCATATCCTTGTCATTGCACATTCCCATGAACAGAGGAAGCATCTGGCATGTAATAAGTGCTTCATAAAACTGAGTGGTGAGTGAGTAGAATGACAGTGACTCGGAGGTTCAGTAGCTGGGTAAGAATCTGAGTAGCACTGAGTCCCTGTTGTCGGTTAAGGGAGAAATAGTGCTAAGGATAGACTTGATGTTTTCTTTTAAGAGCTGAGGTCTCTGAGAGAACATATTTCCAAAAAGAAGGCTTAGGGGGTGGTCCAGGGATCAGTCTACTCAGAGAAAGTAGTTTGGGATTTACTAAACAACGCACAGCTGGGATTTCCCTAGTGGTCCAGTGGTTAAGAATTGCCTTGCAATGCAGGGGACACTGGTTTGATCCCTGGTCCGGGAAGATCCTGCATGCCGTGGAGCCACGAAGCCCGTGTGTCACAACTACTGAGCCAGAGCTCTAGAGCCCCAGAGCCGCAACTAGTGAGCCCACAAGCTGCGACTACTGAAGCCAATGGGCAGAGAGCCCGCGCTCTGCAATAAGAGGAGCCACCGCAGTGAGAAGCCTGTGCACTGCAATTAGAGCATAGCCCTCTCTCACTGCAGCTAGAGAAAAGCCCATGTGCAGCAACGAAGACACAGCTCAGCTAAATAAATAAATCTTAAAAAAAAAAAAAAACAGACACACACAGACAGATAGATGTGTGGACCCATAGTTTCAAGTCCAGAGACACAACTACAATGTATTTGGCTTGGAAAAAAATTAAAGCAATTGTGGTCACATCCAACCTTGGTGTCTACCATGGCACGCCTAGCTCTGAGCAATTCCCTTCCTAATCCGCTTTCCCCAAAAGACCTCGTGACAGAATGTATACCCTGAGCACTGAGTTGTGTGGCCTGGTATCAGGTACGCCAGCTGCAGCTTGGTGACCTGCAGATAAGCAGTTGCTTTGCTGTCATACTTGTTTCATCAGGACACTCCATCGGGGATTTACTTCAGGACGGTGTCTGCGCAAAGAGAGGGCATCTAAAGAAGCCTCTTGGTCAGTCCCGACTGACCAGCACAGGGCCTCAGCTTTCAGTCTCCTTGTGGCTGATGCTTCGGTCCCATGCCTGGTGCCCTGTCCTGGACGCTTGAGTTCCTGCCCACCAGATCCTTTCATCCCAGGCTCTCTTGGGAGGCGGCTGGATATGTTGGACTCTGGGTTTTGAGCCAGAGTGAGGACAGGCTGAGACAGGGGTCTCTGTGTGTGGCTGGGTGGGTGTGAAGAGACAAGGTTGGCAGTAGGACTAGACCTGAGACGAGGCTCTCTGTCCGGCCAGAGGTCAGACATGGGAACATCAGCAGAGCCTGCGGAGTAAGTCAGCATGGCGTGCGTCCCTTGCATGTGCTGGGTCTCCACCTGGAATGCTCTCCCCTGGTCAACTCCCACTCCTTTTCTCCCTGCTTGCATAAATGTCACATCCTCCGGAAAGCCTTCTCCCTCACCCCTGGGAAGAATTAGCTTCTTCCTCCCTTAGTGCAGTCAGAGCATCTCTTACCTTGTTTTAAAATATGTTGTTTGTAGGCCTCTCCTGCTGCTAGAGAGCCCCTTGAGGACTCGGCTGTGTCTTCATTTTCTTTGGAGAGGTGCCCCAGCGGCACTGCTCATAGAAGCAGTAGGTGGAAGTGTGACCCAGGCTCTGTCACTTTCTACCTGTGTAACCTAGGGCAAGTACTACTGTCCTCGAGGTTCATCTCCCTCACTCATAAAATGGGGGTAGCCATGCCTGCTTCCTAGGGTGTTGTGAGAATTTGAAGAAGTGACCTAATATACATGTATTGTTGTTCAGTCCCTAAGTTGTGTCCAACTCGTTGTGACCCCATGGACTGCGACACACCAGGCCTCCCTGTCCCTCACTGTCTCCTGAAATTTGCCCAAGTCCATGTTGCATTGAGTCAGTGATGCTATCCAAGCCATCTCATCCTCTGCTGCCCTCGTCTCCTTTTACCTTCAATCTTTCCCAGTATCAGGGTCTTTTCCAATGAGTTGGCCGTTCACATCAGGATATGTGTATATCCTGGATGAAAATTATTTTATTTAAAACCACAACCTACTGTAGCTATTCTGCTTTGTACGTTGGGTAGTGGCTATCGTTTGTATCCAGTGTTGCTGCCTTCCATGTTCAGAGACTGGTGCAGAAGGCTGACACTTGAAGCCTCTGCCAGTCCCTCTGTGCTTGTGGAGGGGACGTCCTAAAGGGATGACGGCATGCGATGATGGTCATATTGATGGCATGGCCGGTGGTAGTGATGCTGGTGGTGAGGATGGTGTGGGTGGTGACGTTAGTGGTGACGGTGGTGTGTTGGGAGTGAGGGTCAGGATGATGGTGGTGAAGGTGGTTGGTCGTGTGGTGGTGGTGACTGTAGGATGGTGATGGTGCTGATCGCGTTGGGTGGAGGTGATGGTAGAGACGCTGATGGTGATGGAGGTAGAGGCACTCGTGGGGGTGATGTTGGTAATGGCAGCAGTTATGATGGTGCTGAGGGTGGAGCCGATGATGGTAGTATCAGTGGCTCTGAAGGATTTGGGAACAAGCTAGTTTCTTTTTTTTAATTTAGTTTTTATTGACGTATAGTTGATTTACAATTTGTGTTCATTTTTGCTGTGCAGCAAAATGATTCAGTTATGCATATGTATTGTTTGTTGTTGTTTAGTTGCTAACTCATGGCTGACTCTTTGCAACCATATGGACTATAGCCTGCCAGGCTCCTCTGTCCATGGGATTTCCCAGGCGAGAATATTGCAGTGGGTTGCCATTTCCTTCTCCTATACATATGTAGCATATATATATATATACTGAAGCTGAAGTTCCAGGATGTTGGTCATCTGATGCAAACAGCCGACTCATTGGAAAATTCCCTGATGCTGGGAAAGATTGAGGGTAGAAGGAGAACAGGGCGTCAGAGGATGAGATGGCTGGATGGCATCACCGATGAAATAGACATGAACATGGGAAAACTTCGGAAATGGTGGGGGACAGGGAGGCCTGGCATGCTGCAGTCCATAGGGTTGCAAAGAGTCGGACACGACTGGGCAATTGAACAACAACAACAGCAACAATATATATATATACAACCTTTTTCATTTTCTTTTCCATTATGATTTATTACAAGGTATTGAATATAGTTCTTTGTGCTATACAGTAGGACTTGTTTATCCATTTTATATAGCAGTTTCCATCTGCTAACCATCCCAAAGCCCCAGTCCTTCCCTCCTTAATGCTTCTCTCCCTTGGGAAGCTAGTTTCTGGCACTTACTCTAGGATCCTCACTTCTGTTGCTCAGCCTCCTAGTTGATATTCACGGCCTCCAACTCCTGGGATGAGAACACATCTTTGTTTTCTCTTGTCCTCTGCCTGCCTCCCTGCCTTATTCTGAACTCAATCCCCTCCATGTGGGCTTACCTGGGACGCTCCACCTGGCTTCCAGCCCTGGACTCTATTTGGACACCAGCTTTGGTGGCAGATTCCTGGATCTGGCAGAGAATCCTGGCCCACATGCCCCCTTCTCTCTGCAGCCTTGCCTCTTTTGTTCCCAGATCCCTGCTCTTCAGCTTGGAGCCAGAGACACGGCTCCAATACGCTAGTCCTTTGAGTTGCTTGTCAAGTGAGAGATTTTAGTGCTAGAGGGCCACGTTTCCTACTGAAGGGGTGTCTCAAGTTCTGAGAGCCCCCTTTAAGAACACAGCTGGCAATGGAGAATGGACTTTGTTTTAAGCAGTGACAGCAGATTTACCAGTATGTTCACAGTTTTCTCTTTTATTCTGTTCTCAAATTTTATCTCTAATTATCTTCACAGTTTTTATTATCCTGTGCTATGTTCCAATCTCTTAACATTCTTTAACCTGTTTCTAAAATTTATTTATTTAGCTGTTTACCTTTCTGTCTCCACTTGTTCAAAATTTATAATAATTCCATTCTTCTGCTACCTTATGCCAGCCATGGTGATGCTGCTAGGATCTGGAGGCAGTGGTTGAATTCTTGTGTAAACATAGTGACAGCATGATTACACAGCATTGAGCTAGAGCAGCCATTTCAGTGGGGAGGACGCTTCCAGGTGTGTTTAGGGGTAAAAGGTGGGACTGCAAGGAGATCCAACCAGTCCATCCTAAAGGAGATCAGTCCTGGGTGTTCATTGGTAGGACTGATTTTGAAGCTGAAACTCCAATACTTTGGCCACCTGATGTGAAGAGCTGACTCATTTGAAAAGACCCTGATGCTGGGAAAGATTGAGGAGGAGAAGGGGACAACAGAGGATGAGATGGTTGGATGGCATCACCAACTCAATGGACATGGGTTTGGGTGGACTCCAGGAGTTGGTGATGGACAGGGAGGCCTGGGGTGCTGCGGTTCATGGGGTTGCAGAGTCGGACACGACTGAGCAACTGAACTGAACTGAAAGGGTGGGATGGGTGAGTTTTTGGACCTTTGATGACCAGGGGGAAGGCCACTTTGTTAAGGAAATCATTATGCTGACGTTGTGACTTTGTGTGTTTGCTGATTGCTGACTACCCTATTCCCCTGGCCCTTTCTCTTTTTCTGCTAAGTGCACACAGTAGATATGTATAGATTTCTCCCAAAGACCAATAGCCAATGTGATATATTGCTCTGTGAGAGCACTTCCCTGTTATCTTGTAAAAACTCTTAAATTGGCACTAAATTCCGGTCTAGTAAAAAGAGGACAGTATTTACAGTAAAAGCCCAAGTTTAAGGTCTAGCTTAGCCATTTACTAAGCAGGGAGTACGTAAGTGACTTAACTTATTTGAGCTTTAGTTTCCATATCTGTAAAATGGAGATAACTGCTGTGCTTCATCAGAAGGTTTTGTTAGCCTTGACTGAGATATTATCTGTGAAAAAGACTTAAACCTTAAAAAATTTCTATTGCTGTTTTTGTATTTGGATTATGATACTTACCTTGAGGCATGAATGATCTGTAACTAGTAATTTTGCCTTTAAGAAAACTAATACAGACCTCACAGATATTTGTGAAAACAATTATACTTTTAAATCGCTTAGCATGCAAAAATTTTCTTGTGATTTAATCTTCATTAAGCCACTCTAGCCATGTTGAGTTTCTCAAGTTGTCTTGGAGCTGGGATGTAAACGCTGCTTAGGAACAGACTTTCTGCACCTCTCTGTTCCACCCTGTGCTCTCCGGTCTGCAGTGACTGTCCCCACTTCTGCCTGGTGGGCTCCTCCTCATCTCGGAGGCCCAAGCTCAGAAGTCACCCCTTCTAAGTCTTCCTAGCAGAAGAGTTATTTCTGTTTTTCTACAGTTCCTTGTTCACTTATCTCTAAACAGCCCCACAGTTCTCATCTACTTGTAAATGACACCTGAACACAAGCTCCAGGAGGGCAGGGATTGCTGTTGCTTTTGATCACTGTGTGATTCACAAGGCCTTGAGACATGCCTGGTACATAGTGGGTGCTCAGTGAACCTTTACAGAATGAGTGAATGGATGAATGAATGAAGATAAGTCACCTCCTTCAATTTCTTAAGTGCGTGAACTGGTGTGCATTGATGTGCTTTCATCTTGGTCAGGGCTTGGCACCTACTAGGTTTACATGTTTGCTGAATGAATACATTTCTGGATTAAGGATTCTTATGTCTGAAAAACAGAATAGAAAGGCTAAGTATTATAAAGTCTTAATGATGTCATTGTACTTTCTTGCTATAATTGTTTAAAATGCATGTTTTTTATTTTGTTTTTAGGTTAGTATAGGCCCATTTGCTATTTTTATAAAAAGCCTTGATCAACATCTGGAGATGTTTTATTTTTGTATTTTATTATTATTTTTTTTTAAAGTCAGAGTCATACTTTAACTCACATTGAACATGTTAAATGTGAAGACCACAGAGGGAATTTTAAGAATTTAAAAGTATTAGAGGAGAGCTAATGCCTATCCTTCTAAAACTCTTTCCAAAGGTTGCACAGGAAGGAACACTTCCAAACTCATTCTATGAGACCACCATTACCCTGATACCAAAACCAGACAAAGACAACAAAAATAAAACTACAGGCCAATATCACTGATGAACATAGATGCAAAATCCTCAACAAAATTTTAGCAAACAGAATTCAGCAACACATCAAAAAGCTCATACACCATGATCAAGTTGAGTTTATTCCAGGGATGCAAGGATGCTTCAATATATGCAAATCAATCAATGTGATACACCATATTAGCAAATTGAAAGATAAAAACCATATGATAATCTCAATAGGTGCAGAAAAAGCCCTTGACAAAATTCAGCACCCATTTATGATTAAAACTCTTTTCAAAAAATGGACATAGAAGAAACCTACCTCAACATAGTAAAGGCTATATATGATAAACCTACAGCAAACATTACTCTCAATGGTGAAAAACTGAAAGCATTCCCCTTAAGATCAGGAACAAGACAAGGGTGTCTACTTTCACTATTATTATTCCCCATAGTTATGGAAGTCCTAGCTACAACAATTAGAGAAGAAAAAGAAATAAAAGGAATCTAGATCAGAAAAGAAGAAGTAAAGCTCTCACTATTTGCAGATGACATGATACTGTACATAGAAAACCCTAAAGATAGTATCAGAAAATTACTAGAGCTAATCAGTGAATTTAGCAAAGTTGCAGGATCCAAAATCAATACACAGAAATCACTTGCATTTTATAGACTTAACAATGAAAAATCAGAAAGAGAAATTAAAGAATCAATCCCATTCACCATTGCAACAAAAAGAATTAAATATCTAGGAATAAAGTTACCTAAGGAGACAAAAGATCTGTACACAGAAAATAATAAGACACTAGTGAAAGAAAGACGACATAAACAGGTGGAGAGATATTCCATGTTCCCAGGTAGGAAGAATCAATACTGTGAAAATGACTACAGTGGAAGGACTGATGCTGAAGCTGAAACTCCAATACTTTGGCCACGTGATGCAAAGAACTGACTCATTTGAAAAGACCCTGATGCTAGGAAAGATTGAGGGCAGGAGGAAAAGGGGACAACAGAGGATGAGATAGTTGGATGGCATCACCAAGTCAATGGACATGAGTTTGAGTAAACTCCGGGAGTTGGTGATGGACAGGGAGGCCTGGCATTCTGCAGTCCGTGGGGTCACAAAGAGTTGGACATGACTGCAACTGAACTGAACTGAACCAAATGCAATCTACAGGTTCAAAGTGATCCCTATCAAATTACCAATGGCATTTTTCACAGAACTAGAACCAAAAATTTCACAACTCATAAGGAAACACAAAAGACCCCAAATAGCCAAAGCAGTCTTAAGAATGGAGCTGGAGGAATCAAGTTTCCTGACTTCAGATTATACTACAAAGCTACAGCTGTCAAGGCAGTATGGCACTGGCACAAAAACAGAAATATAGACCAATGGAACAAGATAGAAAGTCGCACCTATGGGTACCTTATTCTTGACAAAGGAGGCAAGAATATACAGTGGGGCAAAGACAGCCTCTTCAATAAATAGTGCTGGGAAAACTGGACAGCTACATGTAAAAGAATGAAATTAGAACATTTCCTAACACCATACACAAAGATAAACTCAAAATGGATTAAAGACCTAAATGTAAGACCAGAAACTATAAAACTCTTAGAGAAAAACATAGGCAAACACTCGATGACATAAATCAAAGCAAGATCCTCTATGACCCACCTCCTAGAGTAATGGAAATAAAACAAAAGTAAATAAGTGGGACCTGATTAACTTAAAAGCTTTTGCACAGCAAAGGAAACTGTAAACAAGGTGAAAAGACAGCCCTCAGAATGGGAGAAAATAATAGCAAATGAAACAACTGAAAAAGGATTAATTTCCAAAATATACAAGCAGCTCATACAACTCAGTGCCAGAAGAACAAATAGCCCAATCAAAAAGTGGGAAAAAGACCTAATAGACATGTATCCAGAGAAGACATACAGATGGCTAACAAACACATGAAAACATGCTCAACATCACTCATTATTAGAGAAATGCAAATCAAAACTACAATGAGCTATCACCTCGAACTGGTCAGAATGACCATCATCAAATAGTCTACAAGCAATAAATGCTGGAGAGGGTGTGGAGAAAAGGGAACACTTGTGCCGTTGGTGGGAATGTAAATTGATAACAGCCACTATGGAAGACAGTATGGAGATTCTTTAAAATACCAGAAATAAAGCTACCTTGCTGCTGCTGCTGCTAAGTCACTTCAATCGTGTCCAACTCTGTGCGACCCCATAGACAGCAGCCCACCAGCCTCCCCCGTCCCTGGGATTCTCCAGTCAAGAACACTGGAGTGGGTTGCCATTTCCTTCTCCAATGCATGAAAGTGAAAAGTGAAATCGAAGTCACTCAGTCGTGTCCGACTCTTAGTGACCCCATGGACTGCAGCCTACCAGGCTCCTCTACCCATGGGATTTTCCAGGCAAGAGTACTGGAGTGGGTTGCCATTGCCTTCTCCGTAAAACTACCTTTTATGGCCCAGCAATCCCACTCTTAGGCATATACCCTGAGGAAACCAAAATTGAAAAAGACACATGCATCCCATGGTTCATTGCAGTACCATTTGCAATTGCTAGAACATGGAAGCAACCTTGATGTCCATCGACAGATGAATGGATAAAGAAGTTGTGGTACATATACACAATGGAACATTACTCAGCCATAAAAGGAACACCTTTGAGTCAGTTCTAATGATGTGGATGAACCTAAAACCTATTATACAGAATCAGAAAGGGAAAGATAAGTATTGTAAACAAATTAAAAATAATAAATGAAAAAAAACAGAAAAAAAGGAATTTAAAAGTAAAAGTCATTAAAAAACATACACAATTAAAAATTACTTCCTACTTAAATACCTACTTAAATAAATGAATTTAAAAACTTCTTCCTAAAGACATCATTTTTTCCTTTTTTTAAAAAAATTTTTTATTGGATTTACAATGTTGTATTGGTCTCAGGTATATAGCAAGGTAAATCAGTTGTATGTATACATATGTATTTTTGTTTTAGATTCTTTTCCCATATAAGCCATTGCAGAGTATTGGGTAGAGTTCTTTGTGCTATACAGTAGGTTCTTATTCGTTACCTGTTTTATATATAGTAGTGTGTATATGTTCATCCCAGCCTCCCAGTTTATCTCTCCACCTCTTCCCCCTGGTAACCGTAAGTTTGTTTTCTATATCTGTAACTCTGTCTGTTTTGTAGATAAGTTCATTTGTACCAATTTTTTTTTTTTAGATTCCACATAGAAGTGATATAAAATGATGTTTGTCTTTCTCTGTATGACTTCACTCAGTGTGACAATCTCTAGGTCCGTCCATGTTGCTGCTGCTGCTGCTGCTAAGTCACTTCAGTCGTGTCCGACTCTGTGCGACCCCATAGACGGCAGCCCACCAGGCTCCCCCGTCCCTGGGATTCTCCAGGCAAGAACACCGGAGTGGGTTGCCATTTCCTTCTCCAATGCATGAAAGTGAAAAGTGAAAGTGAAGTCGCTCAGTCGTATCCGACTCGTAGCGACCTCACGGACAGCAGCCCAGGCTCCTCTGCCCATGGGATTTTCCAGGCAGGAGTACTGGAGTGGGGTGCCATTGCCTTCTCTGGCAGATGGCATTATTTCATTCTTTTTTATGGCTGAGTAATACTCTGTTGTATATATATACCACATCTTCTTTATCCGTTCCTCTGTCTATGGGCATTTAGGTTGCTGCCATGTCCTATTGTGAATAGTGCTGAAGTAAACAATTGGGGTGCCATGTATCTTTTAGAATTATGGTTTTCTCTGGATGTATGCTCCGGAGTGGGATTGCTGGATCATATGGTAGCTCTATTTTTAATTTTTAAGGAACCTCCACACTGTTCTCCACACTGGCTGCACCAATTTACATTCCCATCACCAGCGTGGGAGGGTTCCCTTTTCTCCACACCCTTTCCAGCATTTATTGTCTGTAGATTTTTTTGATGATGGCCACTCTGACTGTTGTGAGTTGATACTCATTGTAGTTTTGATTTGCATTCGTCTAGTAATTACTGATGTTGAATGTCTTTTCATGTGCTTTATAGCCGTCTGCATGTCTTCTTTGGAGAAATGTCTGTTTCGATCTTCTGCCCATTTTTTTGGATTGGGTTATTTGTTGGAGTAGTTTTTAAAGCCAAACAAACCAAATCATAGATTTCTCTGGACCAGTTTTTAATATAAATTGCTAATTTTTTTCTAAAAATGATATAAACATCATTAGTATAGAATACCAAAATATGTTCTACATTTTTAGTATCAAATGCACAGATATTAATAGCTTCCTCTTAATAAGAGTTACTGAAAATTCATGGTTTGTATCAAAATAATGATAGCCCGCAGTTTTGCAAATGGCCATTTGCCAGACTTTCTGCAGCTCCCTCCCCGCTACAGTGTTTGAGGAAGTCTTTCTCATAGTAAGGTTTTTAAAATTCTACTTACAGAATTTTATATCCTCTTCAGCAGATGGGCTGACCGGCTTACAGTCTCCATGGCAACAAGGTTTCTGTATTTTCCCCCCTTTTTAAAATAGCCTAAAGTCACAGAAGGGAACTTAGATATTAATAGCATAAGAAATTTCAATGTGAACAAGTTATTAAATATGCTGCTTTTGATTATTTGTTTCTTGATCTAGGATCATTTATGATATATAGCAACTGTGATTAAGCATATAATTTTAATAGCCATACAGATTAGGAGGTAGTAGTTTGGTTTGCTGAAATTAACTGTTGGATAACCTGTTTAAATTAGCCCCTACTTTCCAACTTCCTTTTTGCCAGCCAAATCAGATTATGCCCTGTCCCTCACTTAGAAGTCAATAGCAGAGTAATAACACATTACATTATTTTTAACATCTGTGTGGAAGACAAAACTAAGACTCCTTTGTGACTGTGCAGTTTCTATGGACACCCATTTTTGTGTTAGACTTAAGTGTGATGTTTGTGCTAAATATAGGACAGGCATGGATGATTTCTTGGAGCCACAGCTCGCCCATACTGACTTGATTGGACTCTGGTGTCTTTGATTGACATGTATAAAGCATCACAACTCCAAGCCCAGCTAGTGCACAAATGATTCTCTAAAACTAGTACACTAGCAAAGCATGAAAAGCTATTTTTAAAAGGGGGGTGTATTTGGTTTGCTAAAATTCTGGCTTTTCCCCAAGAAGTGCCCTATTTTTGATACAGCAGGGTTGAGCCTTGCACAGAAAAATTGATTCTTGTTTTTGGATCTTCTTATAAGTGTTTATTTTTGAGAAGTCATGACATATTCTTGCTTGTTTAGCTGTAAATATTGACATAGATTGTTATTCTATCAAACTATCTAGAATAAAGGATACATTTTTCTTTAAAACAGCAAGAGTTTATTAAACATATCTGGAGTGCTTGGTCCTGTGATGGACTCTTTTTAATATATTGTGAGAGCTATAATCTTATCACAAGATCGTCTGAGAGGTTCATTTAAATATCTACTAAAATTTTTTCCTCCTTGTTTTCTAGTGTTATGTCTCTATATTTATCTTCAGTGCTGTCAACTAATTAGGTTGAGCTGTAAAAGACCCAGTGTGGAGGGTGTGTGTGAATGTAGTGTTTGATTCCACTGGAAAAGAAAAGAAGGGGTGTTGTCTATATGCTTGTGATGGAGATGTAGTGGGAGGTTGGTTCGGAGTGGGTATCTGTCATCCCTGTAACTTCTGCTGTGGGACCATTTTTCTAGGAGGCTGAGGTCTTGACCCACATTAAAGCACTCCTGCCCCCATTATCCCTAACTACTGGACTTTGTTTCATCCAAAGTTCCTCTGAAAGCTTTAGTGCAGGTGGCTTATTTGGGAAGTGATTCTAAGCAGCGGGGAGTGGAGAGTGAGAGCTAACACCAGAATGTGTTAACAGGTTGGCCAGTACTGGGAGCCACTAGTGATCGATGATGACACGAGGTCTCCCGAAGGAGCCTTATGAGATGCATGCGGAGCTGTCCACCCTGGGCAACAGGAGGGGGAAGCCTTTCTCCACTGGCTTCTGAGCCTCACTGACCATGGGTAGCTCTTCAGAGGCTGGTTCCCTCTCACAACCAGGCTGCACATGTTTGAGTGCCAAGTACCTTGCACCGACTGCTCTGTGAGAGAGGTCCAGGGCCAGGGAGCCAAAGGGCCATGAAAGGGGGGGGGCCAGGTCACACCAGTGCAGAGCTGGTCACTGCCTGTGTGAAGCTGATGCTGCATAAGGGATGGGAGTAAGAGGTCGGTCCTAGAAGCTGGGAAGTGGCTCCTGAAAGGTAAAAACGTGTATCCAAAGACACCCCTGTCTCCCTTTGCAGTCTGCTCCTTATGGTCTTGGCGAAGGGAGGATTCTTCTCCGTGACCTTCCAAGAAGCATAGGTGATGAGTTCTTCAGTCTCAAATGATAAATTCATATTTACAGCCTCACCTGCCTGCTCCTTGGATCCCTTCCTCAGTCTGGCATCTCTACCTCATTAACAGGGAGCTGATATCCAGTCCAAGCTTTGTGGAGCCATCCCAGCTGGATGTCAGGACCAATGTTAGTGTCCTTGCCAGGACTTTGAAGCCAGAGTCATAGGTGAGAGCTCTCATGTCAATAAGTTATTCTTCATCCAGCTTTATATTTTGTACCCCCTGGTCTAAAACCCCCAGGACCCACTCTAAATAATATTCCTTTGGTTCCTGCTGATATATATCCCTTTGATGAATATATTCTGCAGCAGGAACTCTGTTTCCCTGCTTGGACTGTGCTGATATTTGACCCTAGTTACTGGTTCACAGACAATGAAATGAGGGGGCAGCAGATCTTAAAAAGGACAACAGTCACCTTGTCAGGCACCTGCCTACCTGTGAGGTCTCTGGGAAAGGGAAGGAAGGCTGCTCTCCATTAGCAAGAAGGAGCGAGCTGCTGTTGATGGTCTGGAAGATTCAGGAATTTAAGGTTCTTAGGCTCATCAACCCAAATGTCCAGATTCCTGGCCATAGAGCTACCAGTTTTCCTATAGAGGCCAGATACTGACTTAGAAGATACACTGAGACTGCTTTTGGTCTTTTTGGATCTTCCAGCTCTACAGTTAGTTCCTGAGCCTGATTTCTGGCACTGTCTGCCTGGTGGCTGCAGGAGACGAACAAAGCTCAATCAAATGCTCTCAAAGAAGCATTTCACAGTGTGCCTGTGTTAATTGTTGGCTGACTTGGATACACAATTTTCTTTTTACCTCTTCCCAACTTCCAAAGAAGTTGACAAAAACCAGACAACTCTCTTGATTCTTATCATTACCATTGACCCTATATTATTCAAGTACCACAACTTCCAGTTCACTCAGTACCTCACATTCCATGTGTACCTCATCCTCATCCACCACAGATAAGAATAACAGTAAATGGGCTGATGCTACTTTCAGAGGTTGTCACCATCTTGCTGACCACCAGCTCCATGACCCAGAGAATCTGCTTTCCAAGTCCACTTCCTTATCAGCATTCTTAGCTTGGGTCCCCAGGAAAGCAGAGCCTGAGATAACTGCTTGGATGCAAGTAGTTTATTTGGGATGTGGCCCCAGTTGGAGTAGAGGACCTAGGAAAAGAAAAGGGAAGGAGAGAAAGCTGAAATCAAATCAGCCGAGGGCAATGGATGTTTGATTCCCCAGCACTTTTTAGGAGCCATGTAAGATAATCTCAGAACTATCTGCTTGGGGGCTGAAATGAAGAAAGATGTGTCCATTGGCTTCTGTCCCTAATGGTCAAGAGTGGCCCATAAAGGATGACTCCCCTGCACTCCTGGGTTGCAAATGCATATCTGTGGGTTCTAAAGCCTTGGTTGGCACTAGAAAACTTTGGAGCAGGAGGTGAAGGGTATGTGGACAGGGAGAGGAAGGCAGAGGCTGAGTGTTGTCAAATTGTACCTGCTTGAATCTGGTTGAAGCCTGTATGGACTTGGTCACTTCAGCAGGGGCTGGAGTAAGATGTGGGGCTGAGAGGTTGTGAAGTGGTGAGGGAAGGATGTCTGATACAGGCTTCATCCCACCTGATCCGTTGGTTAAGTGGATTCATGTTTTATGCTCCTTAGGAATACCCATTTTTCTTTGTTATTTCTAATATGAATATATTTAACTTTTGTAATCAAGAATATTATCCCCTTTATTAAAAAAATAAATATTAGAGTCTTAAAATGAGGATATATAGGACTGCCTGAGGAGAAAGGACAAGTGAAATGTGTAGAGAGGAGAATAAATTATGTAATTAACTTGCTGCCTGCTGATACTTTCTAAGTGGAGAGTAGGGAAGCTCAGCATGGCATCACAGAGCCTGAACTTGCACTGTGTGAGGTCCTTGAAGACCTGGTCAGAACAGCTCATTGCCAAGAACTCCTCTTTCTAGCACTTTCCATTTCCTTGTACTTAGGAGGATTGTCTGTGTGTTTTAACAGATCTAACCAAGCCTTCAAAACAGATATTGTTACCAGTCAAGGAACTGGCCGGAAGTGAAACTCCATGGAAAAAAAAGTGTATTGCTCTGCCTAAAACTGGCACTGTCTTGTAGATGAGGGTTGGATGACAGATATGCAAGTAGGTAACATGTATTTTATAAGCAAAAATGTACATCAAAATTCAAAAATCAAAAACTCTGTGTTGAGTATCTGGCCCAGAAAGGTAAATAAGGACCAGCCCTCAAGGGCAATTCCTTCTGCTGGTCCTGATTTCATAGGAGTGCAGCTATGTAGCAGCTGGCTGGGGACTGAAGGGTCAAGCTTTTTTATTTAATACTGAGTTTGTTGGTGAATTCCCTTTGATTTCTGGACAGAAAGATACAGATAGAATTTTTTATGTTTGATGGTCTAGTTTCTTTGTCTGAGAATGTGATATCAGTGTTGGTGTAACCATCACAGCCATTATTATATTTTACTGTATATCTATTATTTGGAAAATATGTATATGTACTACTTTAAAGTGTATATGAACACTGTAATGCAAATGTAAAAAATGAAATTTTAAAATAAAAGAAGTAGAAATACAAAGTGGAATGTTTTCTTCTGGCACCTCAGTGGATGCCCTTGCATGCCTCCCAGAGTGCCTGAAGTCCACTCTGGAGACCTTTGACTCAGATGCCCCTGGCTGCATTCATATACTCTGCTGCTAAGTCGCTTCAGTCGTGTCCAACTCTGTGCAACCCCATGGACGGTAGCCTACCAGGCTCCCCCATCCCTGGGATTCTCCAGGCAAGAACACTGGAGGGGGTTGCCATTTCCTTCTCCAGTGCATGAAAGTGAAAAGTGAAAGTGAAGTCGCTCAGTTGTGTCTGACCCTCAGCGACCCCATGGACTGCAGCCTACCAGGCTCCTCCATCCATGGGATTTTCCAGGCAAGAGTACTGGAGTAGGGTGCCATTGCCTTCTCCGTCATATACTCTAACAGGGGGGAATCTTGAGAGATGTTTGGCTTCACGTTCTTGCCATGGTATAACCAGACCAAAACCAACCTGTTTGTATATAGATATTCTTTGATTTACGATGGAGTTATGACCAGATTAACCCATCATAAGTTGAAAATTTTCTAAGTCAAAAATGCATTTATGGAGAAGGGCATGGAAACCCACTCCCGTATTCTTGCCTGGAGAATCCCATGGATGGAGGAGCCTGGTGGGCTACAGTCCATGGGGTCGCAAAGTCGGATGCCACTGAGTGACTAAGCACACACGCAGTGGAGAGACAGACATGGTGAATAGACTTACAGACATGGAGAGAGGGGAGGAGAGGGTGAGATGTATGGAAAGAGTAACATGGAAACTTACATTACCATATGTAAAATAGATAGCCAATGGGAAGTTGCCGTGTGGCTCAGGAAACTCAAACAGGGGCTCTGTATCAACTTAGAATGGTGGGATGGGGAGGGAGACGGGAGGGAGGTTCAAAAGGGAGGGGATAAATGTATATCTATGGCTGATTCGTGTTGAAATGGACAGAAAACAAAATTCTGTAATTATCTTTCAATACATAAATAAATTAATTTAAAAATGCATTTAATATATCCAACCTATCTAATTTTATAGATGTTCCCAGGCTACCTAAAATGTGTTCAGAACGCTTGATTTGCCTCACAGTTGGCTAAAATCATCTAACACAAGCCTATTTTATAAAAAGTGTTGACTGGCTCATGTACTGAATACTGCACTGAAAATGGAAAATAAAATGCTCCTGTGGCTACAAAATGGTTCTAAGTCTATTAATTGTTTACCCCTGTGATCAAGTGCTGACTGGAACTGTGGCTTGCTGTAGAATTTTGTACTGCATTTTGTTAGCCCAGGGAAAGATCAAAATTCAAAGAACAGTTTCTGTTGGACATGTATTTACTTTCTCACCATTGTAAAGTCAGAAAATTGTAAGTTGAACCATCGTAAGTCAAGGACCATCTGCAGTTACATATTGATCCCTGTCTTCTTAACATTTCAGAATCTCTACTAATTTCCAGTACTCTGCCATTTAGAAGGCCATTATTGCATCGCCTGCTGAGAACTTCGATGAATCCAGAACAGAGGTGGCAGCCGATGTTTGCAGATAGGTTTTGTTTGGCTCATCGTTCAAAGAAAATAAGCTGGAATGAGTGCCAGGATTTGAAAATTGTGGAGATTTTGCACAAGGATCCGAATTTTAAACCTTTTAAAAAAATGTGAGAATTGGCAAACCTAGTTCTATATCTTCTAGGGAGATAGTTGTCTGGGGAGACTTAGGTAGGCATTTGCTTTCTTGGTCTTCACTGACTCCCACCCCTCCTACTTCCCTCGACCCACACTCAGCAGGCTCCATCTGGTTATCCTGTCTTCTGTGGAATTTGTTTTCTTTGATATAAATTTTGTGGATGGTTGTTAACAAAGAAGGTCTCTTGAAAGTATATAATCTGCAGAAAAGCTCTTCAGGGCTCATTCAAGGAATGCTATTTATCTGATTTACTCACTCAGAACCCCAGAGTAATCTAGGTTACATGCCCTGGTTAGAGTTAACTTGGTTCAGTGTGGTTTATTGTAGTCTAGTGGAACCTTTGGAATGAGATTGCCTCAGCTCAAGTTCTGGCTCTGGCTCTGGCTCTGCCATTTCTTAACTGGAGCCTCAGGCACATTAATCACTTCCTGCCTCATTTCCTCATCTGTAAAATAGAGATGATAACAAGTGGGTAGACATAAAATTGGAAAAGACCCTGATGCTGAGAAATATTGAAGGCTGGACAAGAAGTGGATGACAGAGAATGAGATGGTTGGATGGCATCACCGACTCAGTGGACTTTGAGCAAGCTCTGGGAAATGGTGACGGACAGGGAAGCCTGGAGTGCTGCAGTCCATAGGGTTGCAGAGCCAGGCATGACTGAATTAACTGAACAACAAGATAAAATAACAACAAGTAAAATAACTGGCTAATATTAATAACATTGCCTAGCATGTAGTAAGTACGTGTTGGCTTTTATATTATCTTTATGGATTTTTTAAAATTGGTGTTTGATAATGATTATGAGGAGGTTTGTATCTGTTTGACAATGTCGAAACAGGTTGAGACTAACTAAATTCACAATGTGGAATGATCTGTGTGCAGTTTACTTAACAGTTAGCTAGCCTTAAGTGTGTGTACAGGGAATTCCCAAAAGCATTCTGGTGTGTCTGGTGCTAAATCCAATCCGTCTCACCAAGGGACTAGAGAATCCTCTAGTGTGGAACAGCTGTGGCCGCGCTCTCTGTCCTGGTGCATTTGGACGCTTCTCAGCTCCTCTCCTGCGTGGCAGGCTGGCCCACACCCTCAGGCTGATATGAGTCCAAAGGGGCATCTCCTGTCCCAAAGCAGATATGCTAATTTCAGAGAAGTGCCAGCCTTCCTGTCTAAAATTGCTCACAGTTCACACCTCATGGTCCTGCCTTCTGCTCTGCTTCCTTCCCAGTTTGTCATTACACAGGTCTGGGCAGAGCCAGACTTGAAGGAAGTTCCCTCTCCACCCCTGTGTCCGCCGCCTCGTGCCTGCAATCTGTCTGGCCAGGGTGCTCCAACTGATGTGCTCCCCAAAGAGCCTCCTTTACTGTTCAGAGATGAGATGACTGATTTTACGGTGTTTCCAGTCTGGCTGGGCCACGAGGGGGCTTACTGTTTAAATTTCATGCCCATTCTCTGTGTGTTCCATCTTTGCTTGTTTTGGGAATGCGTGTGTCTGGTGGAAATGCCATTTTTCTGAGCATTTCTTTGTTGTGGTTGGTTTAATGCCAACTCCTCTATACAGTTGACACAGACATATAGAGACTGGATCAAGATGAAAGTAAAATGACTTATAAGAGTGTTGGTCAGTGTGGGTCTCACCTCCACTTGTTGTCAAAACCTCTGGTTCTGGGGAAGGGGGCTTATGTGCTCTCTGCAGGATCTCAGCTGCCTGAATACTGTTTTTCTTAAACTCTCTGCGTGTTTTTTTTTTCTTTCTATGTGCCTTGATGCATTAGAAATTTCATATGTTGTCGGGCTTAGTCGCTCAATCATGTCCGACTCTTTGCAACTTCATGGACCGTAGCCCACCAGTTTCCTCTGTCCATGGGATTTCCCAGGCTGGAATGGCATTTTTTCCTTCAGGGGATTTTTCCAACCCAGAGGTTGAACTTACATCTCCTGTGTCTCCTGCATTACAGGTGGCTTCTTTACCTGCTGAGTTGGCCTGTGCTTAATATGTAGGGCCAATGAAAATAATAGTTAATTGACATTTTTGGAAAAAATTTACAAGTAAGATGACATGGAAAATGAATTTATCCGATGATCTTTGGCATTTGCTATATAAAAAGAGTTACTCAGGGTATCAGAATATCCACAAAACATTCTTAATCATTTAGTGATCATTTCTTATTTTGCTATTTAAGATGAGCAGCTTCCCTGATTTAGGACTCAAATAGCACATCCTCTGGGACTTCTCAGGGTGCAGTAGTGGTAAAGAACCCACCTGCCGGTGCAGGAGATGTAAGAGACACTGGTTCGATCCCTGGGTTGAAAAGATTCCCTGGAGGGGGGCATGGCAACCCACTCCAGTATTCTTGCCTGAAGAATTCTATGGACAGAGGAGCCTGGCAGGCTATAATCCATAGGGTTGCAAAGAGTTGGACGCAACTGAAACGACTTAGCACACACACACCATATACTCTACATTGGCTTTTTTTTACTTCCCCAGTATGTGACTTACACAAGTCATTTGATATCTGTACAATGTATTTAATAAGCATTTCCTATGTCACAAAGTTTTGGGAGGCTCAAACAAGTCTACTTATTTAAAATTGCTTTTACAACTAAAATGTAATCAGTTTTGTTAGCTGCTTTTACATTCCAGAATATTAATTTAGTAAATATTCATTTGGGAGTCCATGTTTGCCAAATTAGGATAATACTAATTAATTCTTTTCTCTATTTTTAAATAAAATTAAATATTTTTGATTAAAAAGAAATACATGCTTATTGCAAGACATCTGCAAAATATAGAAAAATAAAAAGACCGACTATACTGTGATGACTGGTATCTATTAACATTTTGGTATGTATCCTTTCATGTTTTTTTATTAATGCATAGGTACACAGAGCCTTAGGCAAAATCTATTTATACAAACATTTATATATCATTTGTTCCTTGCTCTCTTTATAGAAGACTCTATTGCAGGGACCTCCCTGGTGGCCCAGTGACTAAGACTCCACTCTCCTCATGCAGGAGGCCCAGGTTCCATCCCTGGTCAAGGAACTAGAATCTACATGCTGCAACTAAGAGTTTGCAGGCCTCAAATAAAGATCCTGTGTACTGCAACTGAGGCCTGGGGCAGCCCAAATAAATGAGTAAATACATTTAAAAAAGATTCTATTGTAGACATCTTTCTTTGTTAATCAATAAGATCTAATTCATCACCTTTAATCCAAAGTGTGGCTATAATAAGACTTGCTTGCCCCTATTGCTGGATATTTGGCTTCCCAATTTTTTACTTTTAAAAATAGTGCTGATGTTTTATTCTTTTAAGATAAATTCCTACTCTCTGGAATTTCTGAGCATTTGTTCTTGAAACTAAAAAATCTAACACATTTCTACCATGAGTTATAGAATAGCTAGTAATATAGAACATATGCTTTTTAAAAGAGTATTTAATTAATATATTTTGAATGTTATAGTATTAGGTTTATCAGAGCAATAATTTTTCTTGAACCTTTTTAAAGGAGTTACAGTTATTTGAAATATCTGAGGAACTTGTTATAGTATAGTTTTACTTGTACCCCAGCACAGTGGTTTTCTTGTGCATTAATAAGCATTAATAATTAATTTTAAATGTAGATCTTCTAATGTAATGGTATTTAATTAATATACATTCAGCAAACATTTACTGAGTCTTTGTTTAATCATATTTGTACCATGTACTGGGGATATAAAGATGAATAAAAAATCTGTCACTTTTATTGAAAAACTCAGTGTAGTGGGGGAGATGACATGTAAGCAGATAATTAGAAAACAGCATGGTAAATTATATTTATTATGTTGTACTATGTCCTCAGAAAAACAAAAGTCCCTTTCCCCACAGCCTGCCCTAGGCAGAAATTAGGGAGAAGGATAGGGCTTTGTTAGTGTACCTTGTTAGGATCGATCAAGGGTCAGATAATTTCAAAATCAATCTTCCTGTCTCTGTCTCTGTGTCTCTCTCTACATATATGAAAAACAGATTTTAGCCTGAGATATAAAATGTCATAGTAGAAGAGGGAAAGAAGAGGGAGAGACATGCTGAATAACCCATTAAAGTGGCCATAGGATTCTTAGAAACTAAGTGTCCAAGATGGAGCTTTATGTTTTTAGCATTTCTGTGGTGTAAAGCTCCTAAGCTCTGGCTCCTAAGCCATGAATAAAGTCTTCTGTATACACAACTGTCCCAAGTAATGGGGATGCTTATTTGTTGCATTTTGCATTGTTACCTATTGTTGTGGAAACAGCACACATTTATTATTTCATGGCTTCCATGGTCAGGAATCTGAGCATTGCTTAGCTGGGGTTTCTGCTTTACTCATGATCACAAGGCTGCAGTCAAGGTATCAGCCAGGGCTGGAGTTTCATCTGAAGACTTCGTGTGGGCAAGGATCTGCTTTTATGCTTACTTACGTGGATGGCAGCACATTCAGTTCTCTATGGTCTGTTGGGCTGAGGGTCTCAGTGCTTTGCTGGCTGTTGACCAGAGACTACCCTTAGTTCTGTGCAGCATGGGTCTCTCTGGTCAATGAAAGGGAGTCTGATAGCAAGTCAAATCATTATCTTTTGTCATCTGATCAGAAAAGTAACATCCCTCAATATTGCCAGATTCTCTGTTGGTTAGAAGCAAGTTACTCAGAGGGAGGAAATTGTATAAGACCAGGAATATCAGGAGGCAGGGATTGTTCAAACCATCTTAGGAGCTGCTTCCTGTAGTTTTCAGTGGAAACCAGTATAGTGAGTTGAGGTCCACGTTTGTGGAGTCAAAGATTCAGAGCAGAGAATAGGAACTCAGTGAAGGTGAAAAGTCAGACATAGTAGTATCCACCAGAATGGAACACCACTCTCTCCTCATCCTCTAGGAATTTCAGAAATCTTGGTTGGATATTGAATTTTCCACAGCATAGAATTCTGTTGTGAGCCAGTGGTGACTATAGTATAAAGGGCAGGGTGATTCTAGTTGCCATCTGGGTTATAATAATAATAGAACTATGAAGAAGATACTAAGGATGTCATAAAAGTAGAATCTATAAATTGCCTGGTGAAATTGAGAAGACTTCACCAGGGAGGCAGCATTGTCTGGGTCTTCATGCGTCAGTAGGAATCTGCTCTGTGTAGAATAAGCAAAGTACATTTGAGGGCATAGGAAATTTTAGGGGTCCAGTGGTTTTGATAAACTGGGAAAAATTTAATAAGCCCTGAGTTTGGGAAAGGTGGGAGGTAATTATAGTAAATGAGCTGAAGAAGCATTGGGGGACCTAAAATTTCTGATTTCTAAATATTTCTAAAAAACCTTTCAGGTATTTGTGAATCAATTGATATAACCAGAATTTTGAATTAAGATCCCCCTGGCTGTGGTGTGAGAGGTGGTCAAAGAGGATAGTGGTAAGGGCGAGTGATGAAATAAGAATATTAAACGTTGGTAGTCCCAATTTGCTGTGTATATTTTATCACACTTTGCCCAGTTTCTATTTCCTTCCTCCTTCCTAGTCAGAGAATTTCAGAGGCTAGAGTTCCTCTGACGAAAGTTATTTGTCTTTATAACAATTTTTTAACTGTCTTCACATCTGAGAATGGTGGTGGTGGGGCATCACTTTCCTTCCTATCCTTCACAGCTATTTTAAGTATTAATTAATAATTCTGAAAGCCTCCAGAAGCTTAAAAGCTATCCTTAGCCATGTGAGTGTTCAAGAATAATCATAGTCATAATCAGAGACCAGCAGGACTCTGTGGGGAGTGAAAATCCATTCATGTCTCATTACCTGTGGGCTGTGTGGTCGCTGTGTCTGCATATATGAGTGAGTCAGGCCAAGGAGAGGCCCTGCTGCTAAAATGGAAAAGAACTAAATGCCTGAGACTGAGAAACACAGGCTGGAAAAAAACTTGTTTTAAAAAGGATTTGATCTTTAAATATGACACGAGAGCACAGGCAATCAAAGGAAAAACAAATAATTTGGACCTCATCAAAGTTAAAAACTTTTATGTTTCAGAAGACACTACCAAGAAAGTGAGAAGACAGCCTGCATGAAGAGGGAAAATATTTGCAAATCATAAATCTAATAAGAGACTTATATCTGAATATATAAATAGCTCTTACAACTCAATAATAAAAAGATGAACAATCCAATGAGAAATTAGGCAAAGGATCTGAATTGACATTTCTCCAAAGAAAACATATCAGTGGTCAATAGCTACATGAAAAGATGCTCAGTGTCACTAGTCATCAGGGAAACACAAAACCACAATGAGATACCACTTTATACCCACTAGGATGGCTATAATAAAAAAGATAATTTTTGGCAAAAATATGTTTAGTGTAATATGGACAACTGGGTAGAAATGTAAAATGATTCAACCGTCTTGGAAAATAATGTGGTAGTTCTTCAAAAGGTTAAGTATAGTTACCTTATAACCTACCAATTCCATGCCTAGGTATATACCCAAAAGAAAGGAAAGCATATGCCCACATAAAAACTATACATATAAGACGTTATTGGGGGCTTCCAGGTAGCTCAGCTGGTAGAGAATCCACCTGTAATACAGGAGACCCTGATTCAATTCCTGGGTCACAAAGTTCCCCTGGAGAAGGGATAGGCTACCCACTCAAGTATTCTTGCCTGGAGAATCCCAAGGACAGAGGAGCCTGGTGGACTTACAGTCCATGGGGTGGCAAAGAGTGGGACACGGCTGAGTGACTGACTAAACACAGCACAGTACAAGACTGTTTATTGCAGCATTATTTGTTAATAGCCAAAGAAAGGAAACAACCCCAAAATGTCCACCAGCTGATAAATGGATAAACAAAATGTGATAGGTATCTCTATGCAGTGGAATATTGTTCAGCAATAAAAAGGTGATGCTTTCAAACTGTGGTGCTGGAGAAGACCCTTGAGAGTCCTTTAGATTGCAGGAAATCAAACCAGTCAATCCTGAAGGAAATCAACACTGAATATTCATTGAAAGGACTGATGCTGAAGCTCCAGTACTTTGGCCACCTGATGTGAAGAACCGACTCATTGGAAAAGACCCTGATGCTGGGAAAGATTGAGGACAGGAGGAGAAGGGGGCAACAGAGGATGAGAGGGTAGGATGGCATCATGACTCAGTGGAGATGAGTTTGAGCAAACTCTAGGCTATAGTGAAGGACAAGGAAGCCTGGCATGCTGCAGTCCATGGTGCCGAAGAGAGTTGGATACAACTGAGCGACTTAAAAACTTGTAACAAAGCAAAAGAAACTAAGTATTAATACATGATACAATATGAATGAGCCTTGGAAACATTATGGTAAGTGAAAGAAATCAGAAACTTCCCACATATTGTATGATTCCATTTATATGAAAAGTCCAGGTTAGGCAAATATACAGAAACAGAAAGTGGTTGCCCAGGGAGAGGAGGGGTTGGATCCTGGAGTAACTACTGAAGGGAACAAGGTATCTTTCTGTGGTGATGAAAATATTCTTAAATTGTAGTGATGGTTGCACAACTCTGTCAAGTCTGTGACTGTTCTAAACCACTGTGATTGTTCTACTCTTTAAAGGATGACTTAATAGTTATGTGAATTATATCTCAATAAAGCTGTTACCAAAAAAAAAAAAAAAGAAGTTGATAGTAGAAAGCAGGATGATGGTCCGGGAAAAGGACTTTATTAAGTAAACGGCATCAGCAGTCACTTGTCTTTACATTATGTCATTCTGTGTATTGCTTTCAGAAAAAGCGGATGCGCCTACATTTTTCTTTCCTCCTCGCTCTACTAGACCTGGCCCTATTTGCTTAAAAAAAAAAAAAAAAACAGTGAGCATTGGTGGAATGTTAATGGTCTGAACTATATTAGCTTCCCATCTGTCTGTTACTCTCCAGGAAGTCTCTTTTTATTTGATTGTGACGATTAGAGGTTTTGTTCATGTTCCATTTGTGCTGATTTGGCTCATTGAGAATAAATCTAGTTTGTGATTCGCCCTCCTCCCGTCATGGAGCATTCTAAACAGCCTCCTTCAGAGCTGTGTTCTCTTCATAAATAGCAAGTGAGCCTTCTGATCTACTCGAGTGGGATGGAGATTGAGGGGAGTGCGAGGGTTAGAACTAGGGGTGGTAGAGCCCTGCAGCTTTCGCTCCTGGTCTCTGAATGACAGGCGGCAGGCTCAGCAAAGGGCATTACTTTGGGAAGTCATTTTCCTTTGGGAAGTCAGCTGTCATCAGCTGCATTTCACCAGGGCACTCACAGCCCTCTCCCAACCTGCTGTGTCCCACAGCAGTGCCAGCTGCGTGGAGATACGTCCACACAGCACAGGAGGGCTCCTGCTGGGGGTTCTGTGGGCCAAATTAAGGCATCTGGGCGCCCCACCACTGCATTGTGTCCTGGTTGCTTCAGACACAGCTGTCTTGCAAACATGTCAATACGTTTGGCCTTTCTTAGGAGCTCCTTACCTGAGGTTAGTGTGCATCATGTGCAAACAGCCCTGACACGTGACGGAGTATGTCCTATAAAAGGAATCATTCTTTCATATGATAAAGCAGCAACCTAGCATATGGAGGTTTCATTCTTCAGGACACAGTTTGACTTTCTACAGAGCTGAATCTTTGGAGGAGGTGGAATCTAAGGCTGTGGCTGGTAACCTACTTCCTTCTTCTGATGAAGAAGGTCAGGGAGAGAGAGAGGGAAAGAAAGCATCAACCAGCAAGGGAGCCACAGAAAAAGAATTGTCGCATAGAGAATGAAAGGAAGTGAAGGGATCTGAGTGCATAACAGGGAGAAGGAAGGGGGAAACTGGTTTATAACATAAGAGGGTAAGAGAATGGTTGTAGAGAGGAATATTAGTATTAGGGTTTGAACAGGACAAGTTAGGATGGATAAAGATGGTGGGGATGCTGGACAATATGTAAAGCTGCTGCTGCTGCTGCTAAGTCGCTTCAGTCGTGTCCAACTCTGTGCGACCCCATAGAGGGGAGCCCACCAGGCTCCCCTGTCCCTGGGATTCTCCAGGCAAGAACACTGGAGTTGGTTGCCATTTCCTTCTCCAATGCATGAAAGTGAAAAGTGCAAGCGAAGTCGCTTAGTTGTGTCCAACCCTCAGTGACCCCATGGACTGCAGCCTTCCAGGCTCCTCCATCCATGGGATTTTCCAGGCAAGAGTACTGGAGTGGGGTGCCTTTGCCTTCTCCGATGTAAAGCTACTTCTGATTAAATTTTTCCTTCTTGATGTCCTCTAAATTGCATTTGATTGTTGCTGACCTTAAGCCTCCTTGTATTTTCTTAAGAACCCAGTTCGTGCCCGCTGATGGGCCCTCCTGGATCTAACACAGAGTCTCTCAAGAGTGGGGGTGGGGTGGGGTAGGGTTGGGTGGGGGAAGAGGGTTCAAACTGAAGTTTCTGGTGATGGTGCGAGGTGGGGTGAAATCTCATTTTACCCCAGTGGTTCTCAGCAGGGACGATTTTGCCCCCCACTCCCCCTCCCCCTCCCCCAAGGACTTGCAGCAGTTCCTGGAGACGCTATGTGTTGTTGCATCTAGGGGGCTACTGAGAAGGAAATGACAACCCACTCCAGTATTCCTGCCTGGGAAATCCCATGGACAGAGGACCCTGAGGACACAGAGTCAGAGATGACTTAGCAACTAAACAACAACCACTACTGGCGTATAGTGGGTAGAGGCCAGGAATGTTGCTAATCATTCAGCAGGGCACAGATAGCCCCCCACAACAAGGAGTTCTCTGACCCAAGGTCATAGTGCTGAGGCTGAGAAACCCTGATTGACCAGTCCCTGAGGCCCAGGGCAGACAGAGACACTTTCTCCTAACTGATGAAAGCATCGGGAGACAGGTTAGTCCAGGTACCCAGGGCTTGGGCAGGCTGCCTGAGATGATATAAACTGATGAGAATTTCTGGGTTAATTAACTTAATTAAAAAAGAAGAGGTTTGATGAAAAGCAGGCAGAATTCTCATCTCCTTTTGAGATGCCTGCTGCCCAACATGTGTATCTTAACCCCCCTCATCAGAGGTCTCTGCCCAGGCTGACATCTTTTTTAGGGTGGAAATAAGGGCTCTCTGAATAGGCTTCCAGTGTTCAGCCTGTGGTGCTGAATAGATGGCACTACTAATTGAGGAGAATTAAACAGAAAGGAAGTGAGCCTGAGTCCGAAGGGTGATGGGCATATGCTCAAAAGGGCAAAATAGATTGTTCTGTTTGCCACAGTCAAGTTGAAACCAGTGACAGCTGTAAGGAAGAAATTATGGAAGGAAGATAATCATCTTAACGACTGTTCTATAAAGTTGCTCTAGGCCAGAAGTGTTTGCTTTAACATTTTTATAATTTAACGTCTTTTTACCTAGTTGAGCCACAGAGCGCATTTGTGTTTGTGTTAATAATATACCTGTTTTCTCCACGAAGGGGTTGTTTCTGTCTGTGGTCACATCTGAAAAAATGGAAGCTTGTGTTCTCTCGTTTTCTCTGAACACATAGTTCAGGAGATATAAAAATCCACTCTTATGTAATCAGTTTCCAGGTAAAATGTTTGCCATGCCCCTCTTGATCACTTATTTTCTTTTCTCCTTTATTCAAAGCTTTAACTCAAATTGATCTTACTTATATATGATGATTCGTTTTCCTTGTTATAACTGAAGTTGCTGTTAAAGAAAAATTTTCCATCCTTTCATTGATTCTCAGTTACTCTAAAGATCAAGATGTGTTAATCTCTAATATGCCTACTTTTTGGCCAATTTATCAGAACTTTTTACCCCCTCTTCCAACCTCTGTTCCAAAAAAGGGGGAAAATATCCTTCCAGCTGTTTATTACCTGTGTTTTTTTTTCCTTTTCAATGAATCTGCAAATATTTAATGAACCCCTGCTAGCTGCAGGGTGCTGCACATGGAGCTGTGGGATCTACTGTTATGGATAAGGCACCATCTTGGCTCCCTTGGAACCAGGAGAGGGAATGCACAGGACTGTGAGCTCTCAAAACTGTGTGTTCCAAGTGGGATATTTGAGGGACAGGGTTGTGAGGTAACTTATATCTGTGAGTCTGCACTCCAGACCCTCTCTCCTAATCCTTTATCTTTTTAAAAATCATGATAAAATTTACCACCTCCACCATTTTCAGAGTGCAGTAATGTGTGTTAAGTATATTCACATTGCAGGGTGCTAAGTTGCTTCTGCTGCTGCTAAGTCACTTCAGTCGTGTCCGACTCTGTATGACCCCATAGACAGCAGCCCACCGGGCTTCCCCGTCCCTGGGATTCTCCAGGCAAGAACACTTGCCTGGAGTGGGTTGCCATTTCCTTCTCCAATGCATGAAATTGAAAAGTGAAAGTAAGTCGCTTCAGTTGTGTCCAACTCTTTGCAACCCTTTGGTCTGTAGCCCACCAGTCCCCTCTGTCCATGGGGGTTCTCTAGGCAAGAATACTGGAGTGGATAGCCATTTCCTCATCAAGGGGATCTTCCCAGGGATTGAACCTGCATCTCTTATGTCTCCTGCTTTGGCAGGGAGGTTATTTACCACTAGTGCCACCTGGGAATCCCACCACCATTCACCTCCAGGACTCATTCATCCTCCTGGACTGAAACTTCCTCCTTCCTGCCTCTGGTGGCAACTAGTTACTCTGTTTTTGTGAATTTGACTACTAGGTACTTCTTGTAAGTGGAGTCATACAACAGCTGTTCTTTGGTGTGTGGCTTCTCTCACTTAGCATAATGTTTTCCAGTTTCATATTGTGGCAGCATCAGAATTTCATTCCTTTTCAAGGCTGAGTAATATCCCACTGTGAGTATGCATCAAATGCTGTTTATTCATTCATCTGTGGATGGACATTTGGGTTGCTTTCACCTTTGGCTGTTGTGAATAATTGTGTACTGTCGATCTCTTTTCTTTTAAAGCATATTAAAAACCTCATCTGCTTGTTAAAGCACCAAAACGAACTTAACAGGTGATACCTCTCCATAACAATGCATATATGCATTATGATGCATTATTATACAAAGTTATGTATGTGATACCTCTCCATAACAATGCATATATGCATTATTATGCAAAGTTATATGTGCATATATTGTCATGCATTATATGTATATATGCATAACATATGCATTAAAATGCATAACAATATATGCATACATAACTTTACGTGTTTATCTAGTTCTATGCTCTGGAAATAGTTACATGGTGGAAAATGACCTTTCTAATCTGAAATTCTGATCCATAACAGTATCATGTCATACACTTGTTTCATATTCTCCCTTCTCTGCACCCAATCTCTCCCCCAACTCTCTCATCTCTGATTCTGTATCTCTATCTATCTCTCCATCTCTCTCATACCACCACCATTCTTTCCAATCTTCTTTCTCCTTCGTGCATGCGTGCTACATCAGTCGTGTCCAACTCTTTGCGACCCCATGGACTTTAGCCCACCAGGCTCCTCTGTCCATGGGATTCTCCAGGCAAGAATGCTGGAGTGGGTTGCCATGCCTTCTTCCAGGGGATCTTCCCTACCCATGGATGGAACCTGCATCTTTTATGTCTCCTGTATTGGCAGTGAAATCTTTACCACTAGTGCCACCTGGGAAGCCCCTTCTTTCTCTTAATTCAGTTCAATTTAACACATTTTTATTACTAAGAACTTTTTGGGTGCAAGGCACTCTGGAAATTTTGAAAAATAAAACTGCCTTTGGGATGTTCACGGTCTCTCATTGGAGACAAGCCCCTTTTACACCAGATGAGTGGGCGAGGCCAGATACCTGCTGTGGTGACCAGGCTTTTCAAGAAGGGGCAGAGTTGAGGGCAGATGTGTTTCAGACAGAGAAAGCCAGCCGGCAAAGGACCTGGAATGAGAAAGGTTAGGGATGTTTCATCTTAAGCTGATTTTGTTTGAATGTGGCCTTTAAATGTTCTCTTTTATTATTATAGGCTTGATAAGCCGTCTGTGTAGGAGCAAAAGTGATTTCTTTTCTAACCCCTATATTGTAGTTGTATTTAGGAAGTTTCTCTTTAATTGTTTAAAAAGAGGTGTTTGAGCTGATCTTAGCAGACATTCTCCATGGTTCAAAGAAAGGAGCAAGGTTTTTTTTTTGAAGTTATTTTACATCAGTAATTTATTTTGATTTTTTCCATGTAATTTTATTTTTTATTAAATAAATATGATTGAATCAAATCTCTGTGAACCCTGGACAAGAAGATCTCTCAGTTTAACTGTTGACTATTTGAAGAATGAAGATGTTTCTATGTATTTATTTTACAAAAGAAACAAGTGAATTATATATGTTTTCCCCACAAGTATGTAAAAACCAAGTATGTGTATATATGTATCTGTATGAATGTATGTATATATGTGCCTGTGTACACACACTCTCACACACACGCACCCTTTAATTCCAAGTGTGAAGGTAAAAAATCAACAACACTTTCAGCCAGAAGGAACACCCTAAGATGGAAAATACTATTTTTCTTCCTCTTGATCATCTTCTAATGATTATTTGCTTTCAACAGATGGCCACACAGTATGAGCAGTAAGTGATGTAGTAAATTTAGCTGGTATTTCTGGTCAATGGTACTGCCTGTCTAGCTCCTTGGACCTCAGCCTGACTTCAAAGAATGAATCTCCTGGTTTGCAGGACTCACTTAGGAAATCTTGGAGGCCTGAGAGCTCTAGGATTTTTCTTCTGAAGAATCCTGAGAAATACAGCTCAACACCCTGCTGCTGCTGCTGCTAAGTTGCTTCACAACAAAGATATGAGGACAGGGCCTGGGAAGGGGACAGATGGGGGAATGGAAATGGGATTGGACAGCATTCCCGGGTCAGAAGGAAGCAGGAGCAGGATGTTGCTTTAGGCCTTGCTGTTGACACCAGGCTTAACAAACAACTTGTTTAATGCAACTTGTTAAGTTGCTTCCAACTCTTTTGTGACCCCCTGGACTGTAGCCCACCAGGCTCCCTCCAGGCAAGAATACTGGAATAGGTTGCCATTTCCTTCTCCAGGGCATCTTCCCAGCCCAGGGATTGAACCCATGTCTCCTGTATTGGCAGGTGGATTCTTTACCACTGAGCCACCGGGGGACCCTAAAAGACTTTCTAGCCTTCTCACTGTCCAGGCCTCTGGGAGCTCTTCCCCTAGGGAGTCATTGATGTGTTTTGACCTTGGATGTTGGGGAGATAGAGTGTTGCAACTGAAGCTCGAATTAGTCCATTCCAGACCTGCATTTATGGTGAGGTTTGGCTAGAAGAGTGGTGAACTGAATGGGCCACGCAGTTGATTCATTCATTCCCACATGCAACTAAAATTTATTGAGCACCAACTATGTGCCAGGCACTAGTCCAAGTATTGGCAGTGACTGGGTGAGCATGACAAAGGCCCCACATGGGGCTTATATTCTGATGGATTTTTACATTTTGATATGTGTATCTGTTGTGAAGCAGTTACCACAATAAGGTTGGTTAACACATCTATCACTTCGCATACATACAGTTTTTTTTTTTTTTTTTTTGATGAGAGCGTTTAAGTTTTACTCATGCTGTGCAGTATTGTTAGTTCAATTATATACACCATGTTTTATGTTAGATCCCTAGAACTTACTCATCTTTCTGTTGGAATTGATAGAATTAGTGCTAACATTTGGTCTTCTGACTCCCAGGCATGTATCCTTCCAATAATGTTAGACCAAACACTAGCTTTTAATTACTTGCAAAGTATTTCCCTTTTTGATGGATTTGGAGGAACAAAGAGAAGCCATACACAGAGCTGTTTTTGGAAAGGCTCAGTCTTCTTTAGAAAATCAGAGGATTAATGAAAGGAAGTGTTTCCAGTAATGTATCTCCTAGGCTATAGATATATCTCCTAGGCTATAGATATATCTATATATAGATATCAAGATGTATCTTCTTGACCATGGACTAATTTTCCCAGATTCTTCTTTCTTCCTGCAAGGTGTCCATGCTGCAGCCCCCTATCAAAATTTAGACTTTTCATGTAGTGATTTTAGTAAACTCTCTCATAATCAGCAATTGCAATCTTCCAGCCAGTTGCCTTTCTTTGTTACTTCCCATGGTTATTTTAATTTCATTTTAAAAAAATTGGATTTAATCACTCATGGCACATTTAAACAGAAGTATATAATCCCCATTACAGACTGCCCTTTTCTTTATTCCAGAAATGTTTCCCTTGAGTACTCAGTTCATGCAGCTATTCAACGATGATGCCTTGTAAATTCATGGTTTGTTGAACAGATTCTTGAGCCTCAAATCACAGATCTGTCTATGCACAGAGGATTCTTCAGTGAAAAAGTTCAAAGGGAGGAAAAGAATAGTTTGGGACTGGCTAATGGGAATGGGAAAAGTCATCTGTATTTCTTAATGTCTCAGAATAATTATATTAAAGTCTAAGGGTCTGTTGAGAGAAATCAGGAGGGCTTTATTTGAAGTTGAGATCCTTGTTATGTTCTTTCCATGTAATTCACCGATTCTGTTCTCCTGAACCTAAAAGACCAAGACTGGGGCTCACAATCATTGCTCTACTGCCTTGAGCATTTAGGGCTTTGCAGATGACCAGCGTAGAGATTTGATCACAATACAGCTTTGTTTTTGTGGACATTTTCCCATTAGGAAATTGTCCTGAAAATACCAATTTGTTTTACAGAAAATATCACCCGGGGGTTAATTACTGTCATCTGGCACTGGCAGCGTGCACATTTGGGTTCGAACAAAGGGCCAGATTTTTAGGTAAGGTCTAATAAATATTTCTTTGATCTTGAAGAATTTTTACTGAATTTAATTCACAGAAGGAAATATAACATCAGTGACTGACGACATGGTTCAGTTCTCATCTGAGCTACATTTGATAAAAGAGATATAAAAATTGAAGGTTCTATTTTGAATATTTTGAAATTTATTGAATTCTTTTTAAAATGTAGGAGTTAAATACCATGAAGTAAGAGAATCACAAATTTTCTGATACAGCAGATATATAAAATTCTGCTTTTTAACTAGTATATGGGTTAGACCTCTTGGTATTTTTAATACTTAAAAAAAAATCTCCCAGCTAATTTATTCAGCATAACCCATAAATGAGACATTTCCATTTAGCTGTAATGAAAACAGGGGCCATCATTTATCAGCCAGTGTAATTTTTTGTAGAAATAGAATGTGGAATTAGAGTTCATATTCTCCTTGGATATAAAGTACATTCATTTCCTTAATACAATTCAGAGGATTTAATCTTTGTCAGCAAATTATGCCCAAAGTGTGTGCAAGATCAGTGTTGTAAATATCTTGATTTTGTTTCCTAGTCTGTATTTTAAAACTCCTTTGAAAAACAGATGTTATCTCGTATGTGTTCAGGTTCAGTGCTTCCTTCACGCTTCAGGAACGACTGTTTCTGAGGACTTGTTTTGTTTTCTCAGAGCTTTGCTCTGCTTGTCCAGTGTCATAAAGGAAATTCTAGTTCTGTGAGCAACACTGGTCCCATGCCGTTCCCTTGTCCTGTGTGACTGCCCTGGGTAGAGTGATTGGTCAGATATTTTCAGTAGGAGATAGAAAGAAGCAAAGAAAGAAGCAATCAACAAGGCTTTAGCCTCCAGGAGCAAACAACGTAGCTGGAAGGGTAAGGTTGAGAGCTATGTGAAAACAATGAAGACTGTTTCAGGGCTTCACAAGCTGCTGGCGTATGAGTAGAGTAGGAAGGTGTAGGCTTTCCACAAAAGGCCAGCCTGGGTTCAACAATGGGGGATAATAAGATTTTTAAATAGAGAGATTGGAAATGTATTTTTCTTGATTTTTTTTTAAATACAAGGAAATATTAGCATATAAAGCTAAACCTTTTAAATATGTTTAATTACCACTATATAAACCAACTCATTGGAAAAGACCCTGATGCTGGGAAAGATTGAGGGCAGGAGGAGAAGGGGGCAACAGAGAATGAGTTGGTTGGATGGCACCACTGACTCAATGGACATGAGTTTAAGCAAACTCTGGGAGATAGTGAAGGACAGGGAAGCCTGGTGTGCTGTCGTCTGTGGGGTGGCAAAGAGTCGGACTTAGCGACTGAACAACAAAAGTAAACGAGGCACCTGAGTTCTAGATTACAGTTGACTCTTGAACAGCGTGGGGGTTAGGCTCTGCCAACTCTCTTGTGCAGTATTTATAGTCTGCCCTTTCCATTCCATGTCCGCGGTTTCTCCGTGTCCGTGGTTGTTCATACACAGATTCAACTGACCCTGCATCATGAAATACTGCGGTATTTACTATTGAAAAGAATCCTTATGTAAGTGGACACAAGCAGTTCAAACCTGTGTTGTTCAAGGGTCAACCGTAGTTTCTTTCCTCTGTACTGTTCCAGGGCTCTGATAAGGGACTAACAGAGAGGCATCTCTGGGGAGATATCCTCTTGGGGTAGGCATGCACCAGCCTGGGAAGAGAGGAGGAGTTTCTTTTCTGCCCAGAGAGTGTCCTGGGCCTGGAGGTAGGAGGCCTGGGCTCCTGTCCCTCCTCACCACCATTTACACCACCATGCTGTGTGACCTCTTCCAAGTAACAGCACCTCTCGGGGCCTCTGTGCCCATCTATGTGACAGCGCCCCTACCTCCCGCCTCACAGTCCCTGAATCTTTGAAAATGACTTGCAGCTGGTCCTGCCTTCTGTGTTTTTCGCTGAGAGATATGACCTAGAAGGGTGGGATTGAGAGGGTGGGGTGGGAGGGAGACTGACTAGGGAGGGGATATATGTTTACATATAGCTGATTCGGGCTTCCTTGGTGGCTCAGAAGGTAAAGAATCCGCCTGCAGTGCAGGAGAGTAAGAGTAATCTTCCTGGGTTGGGAAGATCCCCTGGAGGAGGAAATGGCAACCCACTCCAGTATTCTTGCCTGGAGAATCCCATGGACAGAGGAGCCTGGCGGGCTGCAGGCCATGGGGTCTCAAAGAGTCGGACACAACTGTGCAACTAACACACACACACACACGCACTTACACAGTTGATTCGTGTTGTTGTACAGCAGAAACTAACACTGTAAAACAATTATATTCCTATAAGAAATAAAAAAACAAAGAAATGGATCTTTAGCCTCTGCTTTAAAGACCTGAAGCAGAGAGAGACTGGGCTGCAATAAAGGGCCAGTCTGAGGCCAGGACAGCCTTTCCTCAGTGCCCTCCCCCCTGCTCCCTCACACCATCCACATTCATCTCTGAGTCAGACTCGGCCTGGTGGCAGTCCTGAGTGCTCATCACCTGTTTTGAGCACGCTGGCTATCTGCAATCAGGCCGCACTCCAGCTCGCGCCCCCCTCACCAAACCCCTGTTGTCTTTAGTAGAAGCCGAATCGGGGGTGCATGGTCTGAAGTGGGCCCATGAGGCCAAAGGCAGACAGCAGAACCGAAAAGGGCCCGGGGAGGACTGTCCTGCTGTGCCCACTCAGCATTGTATGCCTAGGTTAAGAATTAGCAAACCCTGGAATCACAAGCTCACTCCCCTCTTGCCTTAGAAGGCTGTTCTGTGTTCCCATCACAGGCAAGCATCCTTGATGCTTTACAGAATTCAGGAACTCTGCCACTGGCAGGATTTATGGAAGCAACCAGCGCTCCCACTCTTGCCCCCAAACCCAGCTTGGGAAATCACAGTAGGTTCCTGACGTGCCTTTCTTTGGGGACCCTTCTGATCCTCCCCAGTTTTCCCTGCCAGCTTGAACACTGAACAGGTCCCCAGGCCCTGCATTTTGTCACCGCCTCTTTGAGGGCCATTGCCTTTGGCATCCAGCTGCCAAAGCCTGGTGCCATGCTCCCTGCAGGTTGGGGCGCTGCCAGCTCCCTGCTGTAGAATTTGGCAGGCAGCTCCAAGGACGCGGGGCATGCAGCAGTACTGCCAGCCCGCTGATGGCATGGCTACAGGATGGGCGCCCTGGCTGACTTTCAACCAACCGGGAAATAAAAAATCTCTCCGGCAAAGTACTTCCTCCCTTCAGATCATCCAGGGAAACTCTGGCTGCCTCACATCAATTCTTTCTCTTCCTCTCACCCCTAGGAAGAGAAGAATGTCATCTTAAGTGCTGTGCCCTCACTTGGGAGGGGTTAGGTGCTTTTGGTCAAAGCAAGAAGAATGAGAAAAATATAGATCCGCCAGGAGTCAGATCACGTTGAGTTGTTATGGAATACTTCAAATGTGTTAGTCGGTGTTTCTTGCCTCAGCATGTTTTTTAGCTTTGAGATTCCTAAAACCAGAAGTCAGATAAATAAGCATGTGTGGAGGTAGTTTATACTGACTCGAGAACACCACGATTCTTCCGTACTGTGTGCAGACGTATTTCTTTTAGGAAAAATTGAAGTTTGGGTCTAAGCAGGATTCATTTTTCGTGGAATGACTGATTTTGTAAATCAGTAGGATGCAGAATACTACACAAATGCCTTCTCAGATTCATACTCAAAGGCGAGAACCTCATGACATCATGAATATAGCGGGTTATTGCAATATCTACCCTATTAGAGCACTCATCAAACCATGAGTAGAATAATATTATTATTTCTATCCAAACCAAGATTCTCAGATATGACTAATTTAGAACGTAATGAAACAGAAGTCCACAGTGAAGACCTGTAAGTAAGCTCTTGGGAAGCTATTTGCCCTCCTAGATAAACTGTGACGGGGTCAGTAGGTGTGCAGTGTGGTCTATGAGCGCCATCTTGTGGCAAATCCATTATAACCGTTTTGAGATAGAAACACCCAAATAAGGATTTGGCCAAGTTCACTGCCTTTTTGAAGCTGGAGTTCATGACAACTGCTTCCTAGCCTCTGGTGCAGTTCTTGGCATACTTAGCCAACCTGTGTCAAATGAGGGGCTCTCATGCTGGAGCAGAAGACCCTTGTCATATGTTAGGCTAGAAGGCATAGCCAAAATCTGATACTAAGTCTTTCAGCCATGTTCCATAGGCCCTGGGATCCATAGTGAGAACAAATAGTATTCTATTAATAGAAACTAGTCTGAGCACTCTAAAGTATCTTGACAATATCACTTCCCATGTGCTGGAACCTCTGCTTCTGGAGGTTGTCATTCTCATCAAAATCTATTCTTCATCCTGTTTAACACTTTTATTCTCATTGTTATGGTGGGCTTTAAAAGTCTTATGGAGAATTTAATTTATTCTTGAAGTTTTAAAACTCAGAAATGCTTAAGAGAACAAACTTGAGGGAGATTTTTAATTGATTAATCTGAGATAAAGTAACCTTGTGGTTCGCCAGCAAGGACAGCCTTAATCCATATTGGGTACATTCCAAAATCCTAATATTTTTGAAAATTGTCCTGAATAATTTGGGGAGCAAGGAAGGGAATAAATATACAAAATAAAAGAGTCCATTTAAGACGGTTCTTGCCTCCCACTAGGCCTATAATTGTTGCTGATAATGTGGAGGAGACAATGTCAGACGTTTCTCTCTCACACGAATATCACCCTTTCCTTCTCCTTCCCAGAGATCTGAGATTTTGAAGGGCCTGGAATTGTAAAGTTGCCTAGCCAACAGACGATTGGATGAGGACATTGGAAATGTGTTCACTTAGCGTTGGGGGGGGGCCACTTATCAACCACTGACAATGCTTTTGTCTTTGCATTCCCTCACTTCTGCTGCTGGAGTGGTTGGTTCCCTTAGTCGGCTTCTCTGCCTCAACCCTGCCGCTCATCCCACCAAGGAAAAAAGGCAAAACCACCTAGTTCCCTTTAAGCAGCACCACTGGGTTTCCCAGGTGTGCTAGTGGGAAAGAACGCGCCTGCTAATGCAGAAGAGACGTGGGTTCGATCCCTGGGTCACGAAGATCCCCTGGAGGAGGGCATGGCAACTGACTCTAGTATTCTTGCCTGGAGAATCCCATGGGCAGAGGAGCCTGGCAGGCTACAGTCCATGGGATCCTAAGAGTGGGATATGACAGAAGCGACTTAGCATTCACTCGAGCAGCACAGCACAGTGCTTAGGAAAGAATAAAAGGCCCAGGGCAACTCTTTGCCCTGTAATTTATTTTTCAGACCTCAGAGGTTAGTTGCAATTGGAAGAGTATTTTTGTGATGGCGCCTTTGCCAAAAGCAGCAACTCTGTATATGATGCTGTCCTCCGGTTTTTTAAAGCCAGACAACAAGCACCTAGACAGCAAAAAAGCCACCTCCTCCTCCTCCTTTGTATGCAAAGCATTAAGTAAAAATCGGCATTTGTGGATGCTTTTCATACCCATTTTGCGGTAACAGGGCTTAAAATAAAGATGAGAGAAGGCCAGAGCAGGCAGCGAAGCCAGCCTGCCCTCCGAGTGTGGTACGGATTGTCTTTGCTCTTAATTCCCCTGCAGGGTGGTCTTGCCCCTGCCTTGTCACCGCCTGGCACTGGAATCCTGGGTGACCCGCCTAGTGGAGACCCCAGGAGCACTCAGCCCATAAAGCCTTGCCATCTACACCCTAGTCCCCGCTCCTACTTTTCCTACAGAACTCCTGCCAGCAAGGAAGAGTTCAGACCTGCTTGCGAGATATAACTTCTGGTGGGATTTTTAATATGAAATGAAGTTTAAATGCACTAACCCTGTGCACTCTGAGACTTTAACAGCCTGAGGACAAAGTTGCTCGGAGTCCATCTTGCTCTTAAGCCTGACAGGCTTTATTTGGAAGAGCTGGCTGTGAGTGAGGGAGAGATGTTCATTTATTTTCCTGCCTGAGAAGCTGTTGAACTGTATTTTTCCTCCAGGTGTTAAGAAACAGGAATTAAAGATAGTATGCGACACAGACACACTGCGCGATAAAAAAAGTTCTTGCTTTTATCCCGTTGCTGATTACCCGAATCTTGTTAATAAGAAAGAGACCTGTTCTCAAAAAAAAAAAAAGCTGAAGAGTGAGTCATCCTATTCAGGGAAAGTTGAAATACCAGAGGAATTAGCAGAGTTCTTGAAAAAGAGCAAAGCCTTACGTTTTTCATTTTTCTCTTGATTTCATGTGACTTTTGCCCTCCTCCCCACTTCCTCCCACCCCCACTAGCTAACTGTTGTGTCAAATTATTTAGAACTTTCTAAATAGGGGAGGAAAAGAACTCTTGCAAGTGTGGCTGCTCTGTCTTTTGAGAAGATACCATCTGGGGAGGAGAGTTTATAAAAAGCTGGGAGGTTTGAGTTCCTGTTACTTTTGGAAATGGTATTTACCCAGACCACACTAAATCTGCCTCTCCCCCTAACTGGCAGATGCTGAAAGAGTGGCATCTTCACGTGCGGCAAAGGCTGCTGGAGACTCTGCAAAGACCTCAGGTGACCTCAGCTACAGGGATATCCAAACAATCACGGCGAGAAAATGCTGGCTTATTAGCCCCTCACTTCCCTCTGTGTTTTTTGCAGTAACCTTAAAGGAGTGGCAGTCCCTTCACAGCACTCAGGGGGACTTAACCAAAGACTTTCATTTGCATCAGCAAGTAGGAATCTGCCCTCTTGCCAAAACACTTGTCAGCATAGCTCTTCATCCTCATTTCACACCATTTTTCTTGGTGGCTATTTTACCAGCTACAAGAGCCTTCTTTGTGGCCCTCAAATATGCCAAGGTTATCCCCATCTTATCTTGTCACCCTGCTTATTTAACTTAAATGCAGAGTACATCATATGAAATGCTGGGCTGGATGAAGTGCAAGCTAGAATCAAGATTGCCAGAAGAAATATCAATAACCTCAGATATGCAGATGACACCACCCTTATGGCAGAAAGTGAAGAGGAACTAAAAAGCCTCTTGATGAAGGTGGAAGAGAAGAATGAAAAAGCTGGCTTAAAACTCAACATTCAAAAAACTAAGATCATGGCATCTGGTCCCATCACTTCATGGCAAATAGATGGAGAAACAGTGACAGACTTTATTTTCTTAGGCTCCAAAATCACCATGGGCGGTGACTGCACTCATGAAATTAAAAGACACTTGCTTCATGGAAGAAAAGCTATGATAAACATAGACAGTGTATTAAAAAGCAGAGACACCACTTTGCCGATAAAGGTCTGTCTAGTCAAAGTTATGGAGAAGGAAATGGCAACCTACTCCAGTGTTCTTGCCTGGAGAATCCCAGGGACGGGGGAGCCTGGTGGGCTGCCGTCTATGGGGTCGCACAGACTCGGACACGACTGAGGCAACTTAGCAGCAGCAGCAGCAGCAGTCAAAATTATGGTTTTTCCAGTAGTCATGTATGGATATGACAGTTAGACCATAAAGAAGGCTAAGCACTGAAGAATTGATGTTTGAATTGTGGCACTGGAGAAGACTCTTGACAGTCCCTTGGATAGCCAGGGGGTTAAACCAGTAAATACTAAAGGAAATCAGTCCTGAATATTCACTGGAAGGACTGATGCTGAAGTTCCAATCCTTTGGCCACCAGATGCGAACAGCCAACTCGTTGGAAAAGACTCTGATGCTGGGAAAGATTGAAGGCAGGGGGAGAAGGGGATGACAGAGAATGAGGTGGTTGGTTGGCATCACCAACTCAATGGACATGAGTTTGAGGAAGCTCCAGGAGATGGTGATGGGCAGGGAATCCTGGCGTGCTGCAGTCCATGGGGTCGCAAAGAGAGACACGACTGAGCGACAAACAGCAACAATAGCATTCCTATCTGGCTGCCCAGGTGACGCAGTGGTAAAGAATCCACCTGCCAATGCAGGAGATGCAAAAGACACAGGTTTGATCCCTGGGTCGGAAAGATCCCCTGGAGGAGGACATGGCAACCCACGCCAGTATTCTTGTCTGGAGAATCTTATGCACAGAGGAGCCTGGGGTGCTACAGTTCATGAGGCCGAAAAGAGTTGGACACGACTGAGCACACACGCACACACAAACACACCACACACACCCATCTAGGCTGGGGAATCTCTAGGTCTTTGTGCCTGGCTCTTCCTCCTCACTCAGGCCTTAACAGAAATGGGACCATTGCAGGCTGCGAGGGGGCTTTCCCACCAAGCTGGTCAGCCATTTTCCTGTTTTCTATCTTCAGAGCATTTTCAGTTCCAGAAGTGTCGGATGCCCTTTAAAGGCACGGGCTGAGACGTCAGATCCCTGTAGGTGTGTCTCAGTTCTACCACTTAGGTGATGTTGGCCCTTCGGTTTGCCCATCTACATCCAAGTCCTCTCTTCCTTGTTCTGTGCTCGAGGGACCATGGCAAAGAGAAACCTGGGCATGTGTTTAGCTGGACAAGTTTCTTTTGGGGACTTAGCGTCAACCTTGTTGTCTGAGAGGAAATACAAATTTGCTTGTAACATTAGGAGCACATATTCTTGCTGAGGGGATGTAAAATTTCATAATAGACTTACTGAATGTATCTCTTTTTAAACTGAAATCAATGTTTCAAAGTACATTTTACAGCCTGATAAATGCATCATGCAGTGTAAACTTCCAGGCCTTTTTTTTTTCTTTTAAAATTAGCCAGATTATATGTTTTCAGAGGATCATTGGTTTTTGTGTCTTTTGACTGTCTCTTGATATCACTTACTTAATGGCAGGGGCAATTGGATTTCTTGGTAAATGTATTGGGTCATTCCTTCAAGTGTTTTTTGGAAGAAAGCTCCTCTTGATATTTCCCTGGAGTAATAGGGCTTTATGTGGCTACAGTTCTGGTCTGTGGTATTTACTGAACCTTAGATGGTGCTATGGGCTGGGAGCGGGGGTGGGTATGGGAGAGAGAGGGGTGAGGAAGACCAAGCACAAAGGAAATAGGAGACACAGTGCTTCCTGCAAGCAGCTCACAGTTGTGTTGTGTATGTAGGAAATGAAAAAGCGTGAGGCCATTTAGAGATTATGTGTGTGTGCTCGGTGATCAGTTGTGTCTGACCCTTTTGCGACCCCCGTGGACTGTAGCCTGCCAGGCTCCTTTGTCCATGGCATTCTCCAGGCAACAGTATTGGAGTGGACAACAGTACTGCTCCAGGGGATCTTCCTGACCCGAATCTTTGCATCTCTTACGTTCCTAAGTTGGCAGGCAAACTCTTTACTACTAGCACCGCCTGGGAAGCCTTTTAGAGATAATTAGATGAATATATTGGAGAAGGCAATGGCACCCCACTCCAGTACTCTTGCCTGGAAAATCCCATGGACAGAGGAGCCTGGTAGGCTGCAGTCCATGGGGTCTCGGAGAGTCGGACACGACTGAGCGACTTCACTTTCACTTTTCTCTTTCATGCATTGGAGAAGAAAATGGCAACCCACTCCAGTATTCTTGCCTGGAGAATCCCAGGGACGGCGGAGCCTGGTGAGCTGCCGTCTATGGGGCTGCACAGAGTCAGACATGACTGAAGCAACTTAGCATAGCATAGATGAATATATATTTGTATATAAATTAAGTCAGTGTATACAAAGGGACCATTAAAAAAGTACATTAAATGTATTTACTTTCCTAGGGAGATTGTTAACAAAGATCACGCAAGTCATTTTAGCAACACTAATATTTACTCACGATCATCAGTGTGCCCTTACTGGTGGCGCTTATGGTAAAGAACTCACCTGCCAACGCAGGAGACTAAAGAGATGTGAATTCTATCCCTGGGTTGGGAAGATCCCCTGGAGGAGGGTATGGCAACCCACTCCAGTATTCTTGCCTGGAGTATCCCAAGGACAGAAGAGCCTGGTGGGCTATCGTCCATGGGGTTGCAAAGAGTTGGACCGGACTGAAGCAGCTTAGCACTCGGCACTCACTGTACAAAGGAAATGAAACTGTGGGACTCATTCCAGGGAATGAAATTGACAAATATCTAGAAGATGTCTAAACATATTCTTTCCAAAGAGTGCTTTATTTAGGAGGATTTCACTATGACAAAAGGGGGTAGACTAGGGCCCACGTGCTTGTCGTAATAGGATTTAGAGAAGTTGTCTCATGTAACAGCTCCAGCATCAGACTTCTGGTGTTCGTATCCTGGCACTATCAACTGGCTGTGGATCTTTGTCAAATTTGCTGCCTCAGTTTTCTCATCTGTAGAGGGGGATAATAGTGGCCCTCCACAGTGTTGTGAGGATTAAAGGGGTCAATCCAAATTAACCCATGAGTTCAGTGCTAGCTATTATTATTTGACCTGCTTGTTAATCTCCCAGCAGAAATACCAAAATCTTTTTTAAGGTAGAAGGTATGTTGAGATCTTCTTTGGCAATAGGACATGCATTAAAGTGAAAAAGCATTTTGATTTCTGAATTTACCTATTTTTTAGAGAGGTTTCTTTGTTTTGTTTATGGCTGTGCTGGGTCTTCGTTGCTGTTCTCCGGCTCTCTCTAGTTCCGGTGAGCTCTCTCATTTCGGTGCATGGGCTCCAGGGCATGTGGGCTTCAGTGGTTGTAGTTCTGTGGCACTAGAGCTTGGGCTCAGTAGTTGTGGCGCAGGCTACTGGCACAGGCTTAGTTGCTCTGTGGCATGTGGGATATTCCCCGACCAGGGATGGAACCCATGTCCCCTGCATTGGCAGGTGGATTCTTAACCACTGGATCACCAGGGAAGCCCCTAAAAATTGTTTTATTAAAGCGTCTCAGTAATACAGTAGCCCACTAGGCTCCTCTGTCCATTGGATTTCCCAGACTAGAATACAGGAGTGGGTAGCCATTCCCTTCTCCAGGGGATTTTCTCCACCCAGGGATTAAACCCGTGTCTCCTGTACTGCAGGCAGATTCTTTACCATCTGAGCCACCAGGGGAGCCCAATAGATGGTTAAACCATAGTGTTTATTTTCTGTGCTTAAGGAATTTGTAGTGCATTACAGCATCCTTAAAATGATATCCATGGAGTTAGATATGCCAGCTTCAATAGTTGATGGATTGAATTAGTTGCAAATTAGCAAGTCAGATTGTTGACTTCTGTGAGTGCAAGATATGTTTGGTCCAATGTGCCTTACAAGCAAGAAGGTTAAACTGAAGATGTGACCTCTGGGTTCCATCTCGTACTGGCTGTCTGGCCTGGGTTTGTCTGCTCCCCCTTCTGAACCATTCCTTCTCTGTGGAACAAAGATGCTGGACCAGGGAAGAGGACTTCTTCCAGCTTTGACAGTCTTGGATCTATATTTGAAACCATCTGCTGGGCAGTTTTAACAGAAGGTCTGCAAAATCAGACTTGGTCGTGTGCCTCTGTTTCTTCCTTCTTTTCCCTTCTTGGCCACATTTACCCCACCTTGAATATCCAGACGCTTGAATCATCAAGGCTAGGCTGCACTCTGTTCTTGCCTGAATGTGAAATGAGAACGCTCGCCTTCCCCTAAATGAATCTTAATTAAAGCAAAGCCTTAAGGCCCTGGCTTTGTAAGGCCACAGTGCTTACATTTTAGGGAGCCAGATGCTGACAGAAAATGGTAGACTGTTAGTAATGGAGGAAATACCCATTTTCAAAAGCATGAAATGACAACATTAAAGCCTTCTCCTCTTTTTCATGCCTGTGACCTAGTTCTCTGTCATTAACCATGGATCTTCCTTCATGGTTTCCCAGAGTTTGCACTGACTTTCCTCCAGCTCCCTGGAAGCTCCCAGGGCTCAAACCTGAGCCTGAGGTGCTGCCAGGAGGGGCACATGGGGAGGTGAGAAAGCAGGTAAGGATGAAGAGATGATACCTGTCAATAGTGAAGGTCCAGAGGAAAAGCACCCAGTCTCCTTCCTGCTCTCGAATCCTTGGTGTCCCATGTTTCCAGTTTCTGGAGTGTCTTCCTTCCGAGCCGAACTGTACGTCCCATGTAACACGTGACTGCGATTCGAGTCATGATTCATCCTCAGACTTTCATGCCGTCCTTGCTTCATTATCATAATACCATACACTTGCTTGGATTTACTACCTTGTGAAGTGGGGTGACCAGCAGTTCTGGGAGCTGACGGGTTTCCCAGGGTGAGGGTAGCATGTTAGGTGCTAAATCCAAGACTGTTGTAGGCAAACCAGGAGGGCTGGTCATCCTTCCTTGAGGTCCTCTTTCTGTCCTGCAGTTTCTCAATTCAGTGTTACTTCTTCAAGTATCTTGTTGGCCCACAGCCTTATCTTTTGTCCATCCTAACACTTTTTCCCTGAAACTGAGACCCCTCGTCTGCCCTGCTTACTACCCTGTCCTCCACTTAGACCCAAGGATATGTGGTGAATGAACTTTCCCCCCCGGCCTTGTTTTGTTGTTTCTTTGCTTTTTAAGGTCTTAAAAATTTTTTTTTCATTGGGATATAGTTTATTTACAATGTTGTGTTCGTTTCAGCTGTTTCACAAAATGTTATACATATATCCTCTCTTTTTTCAATTCTTTTCCCACGTAGGCCATTACAAAGTTTTGAGTAGAGTTTCCTGGGCTATATAATAGGTCCTTATTCGTTATTTAGTTGTATGTCAGTCCCAATCTCCCAGTTTATCCTTCCCTCAGATCCTTTGACATCAGCCTCAATCTCAGCAGTGAGAGTGTGTGTAAAATGGAAGAAAATGAGATACCTTTCTCTACTCCGTGTAGCCTTTTCTGTGGTCTCCTCTTATCAGGATATTGCCTTTGCTTCCATGTGACCAGTATGGGCCATCTCCTTAGCTCTGGCCTGTTTCCCTTTGATGTGATGTCCTCTCCCTAACAACCTAAATTTTTCTCCTTAAAGCGATATAACGCCATCTTCTACAAAGCCTTCTGAAACAAACCGCTCCTTTGTTTTCCATTCCCAGCGTTCGCTGGTGCTTGTTCGTGTCTCTGTCCTTTCCTTGCTGCTGTCCACGTGTGTGAGTTCCCTGGTGTTCATTAGAATTTAAGCGCTAAAGGTGCGGATCCACTGCTCCTTTCCCCTTGACTCCCCCAAAGCTCACTGCAAGCTGTTCACCACATAGTTACACATGAAATATTTTTGACCAACAGACTGCTCATTTGGTCTCAGGCTTGGTCAGATGCCAAGAAGAAGACATTAGAATAATACAATCTCTTCTGCTTCTTTCCCAGAAAGACAGATACAAATGATACAGTTATACATATTGCATGATGATGATGAAATGACTGCATCATTATCTGGGAATTTGAATAATTAAATATTCAAAGGTGCAGTTAAAGAGTGGTTTGTCTGAAGGAGAACTGGTTATGTGAATGAGAGCAGCGATGGGGCTTGGGCTGGTCTGTGCTGTAAAACAGGAGACGCAGCTGGAGTCAGGAGAATGTGTATCAACCCGTGCAGGGCACGTGTGAATCCGGGCCATGGTGAAGTGCCTGTTCGTGTTGCACTGATGCATTTTGGGTAGCTTTAATTTTGTAACACAACTTCTCTCCATTGTGCCCTTTGTTGGTCTGGAGGTTCCAGTATATGTGTGTGTGTGTGCGTGCTCAGTCGTGTCTTATTCTTTTGTGACCCTATGGACTATAGCCTGCCAGGCTCTTCTGTCCATGGAGTTTTCCAGGCAAGAATACTGGGTTGCATCTTCCTGACCCAGGGATCGAGCCGGAGTCTCCTGCACTGGCAGATGGATTCTTTACCACTGCACCACCTGGGGAGCCCCAGCAGTAGCCAACAAGCGAGCAACCCTTTGGTTTAGCATCCACCATGGGAATCCCTGGAATTCTCAGTCCTGATTGGTTTCTTTCCATTTGAAGGGGATTACAGGCTACACCCTCTCTGCTCTTCCTTCATTCCTTTACTTCACTGAGGCCTTTGCTCAGATGACCCAGGTCTAGGGCTTGTCTGGTGGAGAGGATCCAAAATTTGGTTCTAGTGTGGAGACTGATGATACCACACATGGGAGGAGGGTATGAGGAGATGTGTTAACTACAATGAGCATGTGTGAGAGAGCAGGACAGGATTTTGGGTAGGTCTGAAATGGCTTGGAGAGCAGGGAGGGGCTATTGGCTGTGACTTTGATGGTGGGTGGACTTTGAGCTGGGGTAGCCCTTGCATAGTTTGAGCTTCCTACCAGATCCCAGGACGGCAGCACTTGGGTTTCCTCCCAGAATCCCCTGACATGTGTCAGAAGGGGAGCAAGGAGAGATGGGGCTTCAAAGCCATCAGGAGTCTAACATCAACAATGGAGGCTGCCCTTTATTATAGCCCTTCTCTCTGACCACCACTTTGCACTACCAGATTTTATATTCAAAGTTTATTCATCTGATTATTGTTTCTCCGACTAGGTTATAAGGTCTGCTTTGTTTGCCATCCGATTTCCAGGGCTGAGAACTCTGCTGAGCAGCAGAAGGCTCTCAACAGTTATTTGCTGAAAGGATGCTGGGGTGTGGATGGGTTCTTCCTCCTGATGACTGGTGTGTCTCTGACCCTCCCACTTGTGGTGTTCTTCTCACCTTTGGCTCTCAAGTCACTGATTAGACTCTCTTTTCTGACTGTGAATTCATCTACCCTGGCATCATTGTCAGAGCAGCATTGGTTCCCTAAAAATTTGGAGAAATGATTCATCTTGAATATTAGCAATTAGCCTCAGTATTTTCTAATGATTAAGAGTTTATGCTTTGGATGAGATATGCTTGGGTTTATATCTGGTTTATATCTGTTTAATAATTGTATAACTTTGTAATTTAGTCAGCAATTTGCATGCATGTGTTCATGCTAAGTCACTTCAGTTGCGTGACCCTGTGGACTGTAGCCCACCAGGCTCTTCTGTCCATGGCATTCTCCAGGCAAAAATACTGGAGTGGGTTGCCATGCTCCCCTACAGGGGATCTTACCTACCCAGGGATTGAACTCGCATCTCATATGTCTCCTGCATTGGCAGGCCGGTTCTTTACCACTAGCACCTCCAGGGAAGCCCAACAGTTTGCATAATGGAGATATAATAATAATAATAATAATAATAATAATAATATAATAATAAAAACTTAGCTCTTAATCTGGGTGTGAGGCTTAAATGAGTTAATACATGAAAATGCACATTATAGTGCCTTGCATATGAACAATACTCAAGAAATATTAATAATGGTTGTAATTATTGATACTGTCATTCATGCATTAAACTTCTGTTTATTGGGCTTACGATCAGATCAGATCAGTCGCTCAGTCGTGTCCGACTCTTTGCGACTCCATGAATCGCAGCACGCCAGGCCTCCCTGTCCATCACCAACTCCCGGAGTTCCCTCAGACTCACGTCCATCGAGTCAGTGATGCCATCCAGCCATCTCATCCTCTGTCATCCCCTTCTCCTCCTGCCCCCAATCCCTCCCAGCATGAGAGTCTTTTCCAATGAGTCAACTCTTCGCGTGAGGTGGCCAAAGTACTGGAGTTTCAGCTTTAGCATCATTCCTTCCAAAGAAATCCCAGGGCTGATTTCCTTCAGAATGGGCTGGTTGGATCTCCTTGCAGTCCAAGGGACTCTCAAGAGTCTTCTCCAACACCACAGTCCAAAAACATCAATTCTTCGGCACTCAGCCTTCTTCACAGTCCAACTCTCACATCCATACATGACCACAGGAAAAACCATAGCCTCGACTAGACAAACCTTTGTTGGCCAAGTAATGTCTCTGCTTTTGAATATGCTCTCTAGGTTGGTCATAACTTTCCTTCCAAGGAGTAAGCGTCTTTTAATTTCATGGCTGCAGTCACCATCTGTAGTGATTTTGGAGCCCGAAAAATAAAGTCTGACACTGTTTCCACTGTTTCCCCATCTATTTCCCATGAAGTGGTGGGACTGGATGCCATGATCTTCGTTTTCTGAATGTTGAGCTTTAAGCGAACTTTTTCACTCTCCACTTTCACTTTCATCAAGAGGCTTTTTAGTTCCTCTTCACTTTCTGCCATAAGGGTGGTGTCATCTGCATATCTGAGGTTATTGATATTTCTCCCGGCAATCTTGATTCCAGTTTGTGTTTCTTCCAGTCCAGCGTTTCTCATGATGTACTCTGCATACGGTAAGCCAGTACTATTCTAGATGCTGGGGATCAGCAGTAAGTGAGCAAAATGGACCAAAATCCCTATCTTCGTGGAGTTTACATTCCAGCAGAAAAGACTGAAAATAAGTAAGATAAATAGAAAAACACATACCATGTTAGAGTGCGATAAGTGTCAAAAAGAAAAATTAAGTAAGGTCAGGAAAGAGTTGCAATTTTAAAGAGGGTTGGGTAGAAAAGACCTCAATAAGAAGATGACATTTAAGTAGAGACCTGAAGAAGAAGTAGAAAGGGAGGGAAGTGTTTAAGCTTACAGCAAGTGCAAAGGCCCTGAGGCAGAATCATGCCTGGAATGTTTCAAAGGCAAAAGGGTCAGTAGCAGATGTGATCTAGAGGCCACAGGGGGCTGGTCCTGTTGCACCTTGACTTTTAGTCCAGGTGAGAAGGGAAGCGCTTGAGTAGGTTGGAGCAGGGGAATTGCATTTTCTTTTTTTAAAAACATTTTTCTAATTTATTTATATTGATTTTTGGCTGCATTGGGTCTTTGTTGCTGTGTGCAGGCTTTCTCTAGTTGTAGGTGCGCAGGGGCTACTCTTCCTTGCCATGCAAGGGCTTCTCATGTGGTGGCTTCTCGTTGCAGAGCACAGAGGCTCTAGGCACGTGGGCTTCAGCAGTTGCAGCACACGGGCTCAGGAGCTGTGGCACTCGGGCTTTGAAGCACTTGGGCTTCAGCAGTTGTGGTGCACGGGCTTAGTTGCTCTGTGGCCCGTGGGATCCCCAGACCAGGGATTGAGCCCATGTCCCCTGCATTGGCAGGTGGATTCTTAACTACTGGACCACCAGGGAATTCCTGTAATTGTAACTTCCAATCGTGAAAGTTACATATACTTATGTTTTAGTAGAATCTTTGGCTGCTGAGTTGAGAGTAGATTTAAAGGGGAAAGGAAGGGTGGAAGCAGAGACACCAGTCAGGAGGTTACAGAGATACATTTCAGGCAAGGGATGAGGACATCTTGGACCTGGGAAGTGGAGATGGTGAGAAATAGTTATAGTCTGGCTATATTTGGAAGGGAGAGTCAATAGAATTTGCTGATGGATTGAATGTGGGGAGTGACCAAAAAAGGACCAAGGATTACTTTGAAGATTTTGGGCCTAACCAACTGAAAGAAGTTTGAGCATTCTTTAGCATTGGCTTTCTTTGGGATTGGAACGAAAACTGACCTTTTCCAGTTCTGTGGCCACTGCTGAGTTTTCCAAATTTGCTGGTATATTGAGTGTAGCACTTTCACAGCATCATCTTTCAGGATTTGAAATAGCTCAACTGGGATTCCATCACCTCCACTAGCTTTGTTTGTAGTGATGCTTCCTAAGGCCCACCTGACTTCACATTCCAGGATGTCTGGCTATAGGTCAGTGATCACACCATCATGATTATCTGGGTCATGAAATCTTTTTTGTACAGTTCTTCTGTGTATTCTTGCCATCTCTTCTTAATGTCTTCTGCTTCTGTTAGGTCCATACCATTTCTGTCCTTTATCAAGCCCATCTTTGCATGAAATGTCCCCTTGGTATCTCTGATTTTCTTGAAGAGATCTCTAGTCTTTCCCATTCTGTTGTTTTCCTCTATTTCTTTGCATTGATCACTGAGGAAGGCTTTCTTATTTCTCCCTGCTAGTCTTTGGAACCCTGCATTCAAATGGGTATATCTTTCCTTTTCTCCTTTGCTTTTCGCTTCTCTTCTTTTCACAGCTATTTGTAAGGCCTCCTCAGACAGCCATTTTGCTTTTTTGCATTTCATTTTCTTGGGGATGGTCTTGATCCTTGTCTCCTGTACAATGTCACGAACCTATGTCCATAGTTCATCAGGCACTCTGTCTATCAGATCTAGTCCCTTAAATCTATTTGTCACTTCCACTGTATAATCATAAGGGATTGATTTAGCTCATACCTGAATGGTTTAGTGGTTTCCCCCACTTTCTTCAATTTAAGTCTGAATTTGGCAATAAGGAGTTCATGATCTGAGCCACAGTCCACTCCCAGTCTTGTTTTTGCTGACTGTATAGAGCTTCTCCATCTTTGGCTGGAAAGAATATAATCAGTCTGATTTTGGTGTTGACCATCTGGTGATGTCCATGTGTAGTCTTCTCTTGTGTTGTTGGAAGAAGATGTTTGCTATGACCACTGCGTTCTCTTGGCAGTGGTTCTCTTGCCTATGACCAGTGTGTTCTCAAGTTCAATTAGTCTTTGCCCTGCTTCATTCTGTGCTCCAAGGCCAAATTTGCCTGTTAGTCCAGGTGTTTCTTGACTTTGTACTTTTGCATTCTAGTCCCCTATAATGAAAAGGACATCTTTTTTGGGTGTTAATTCTAAAAGGTCTTGTAGACTTCATAGAACCATTCAACTTCAGCTTCTTTAGCATTACTGGTTGGGGGCATAGACTTGGATTACTGTGATATTGAATGGTTTGCCTCAGAAATGAACAGAGATCATTCTGTCGTTTTTGAGATTGCATCCAAGTACTGCATTTCGGACTCTTTTGTTGACTATGATGGCTACTCCATTTCCTCTAAGGGATTCCTGCCCACAGGAGTAGATATAATGGTCATCTGAATTAAATTCACCCATTCCAGTCCATTTTAGTCCAAAGCAAGAGAGTTCCAGAAAAACATCTATTTCTGCTTTATTGACTATGCCAAAGCCTTTGACTATGTGGATCACAATAAACTGTGGAAAATTCTGAAAGAGATGGGAATTCCAGACCACCTGACCTGTGTCTTGAGAAACCTATATGCAGGTCAGGAAGCAACAGTTAAAACTGGACATGGAACAACAGACTGGTTCCAAATAGGAAAAGGAGTACGTCAAGGCTGTATATTGTCACCCTGCTTATTTAACTTATACGCAGAGTACATCATGAGAAATGCTGGGCTGGAGGAAGCACAAGCTGGAATCAAGATTGCTGGGAGAAATATCAATAACGTCAGATATGCAAATGTCACCACCGTTGTGGCAGAAAGTGAAGAACTAAAGAGCTTCTTGATGAAAGTGAAAGAGGAGAGTGAAAAAGTTGGCTTAAAGCTCAGCATTCAGAAACGTAAGATCATGGCATCCATCCCATCACTTCATGGGAAATAGGTGGGGAAACAGTGTCAGACTTTATTTTTTCGGGCTCCAAAATCACTGAGGATGGTGATTGCAGCCATGAAATTAAAAGACACTTACTTCTTGGAAGAAAAGTTGTGACCAACCTAGACAGCATATTAAAAAGCAGAGTTATTACCTTGTCAACAAATGTCCATCTAGTCAAGGCTATGGTTTTTCCAGTGGTCATGTATGGGTGTGAGAGTTGGACTGTAAAGAAAGCTGAGTGCTGAAGAATTGATGCTTTTGAACTGTGGTGTTGGAGAAGACTCTTGAGAGTCCCTTGGACTGCAAGGAGATCCAACCAGTCCATCTTAAAGGAGACCAGTCCTGGGTGTTCATTGGAAGGACTGATGTTGAAGCTGAAACTCCAATCCTTTGGCCACCTGATGCGAAGAGTTGACTCATTTGAAAAGACCCTGATGCTGGGAAAGATTGAGGGCAGGAGGAGAAGGGGTCGACAGAGGATGACATGGTGGATGGTATCACCAACTCAGTGGACACGAGTTTGGATAAACTCCGGGAGTTGGTGATGGACAGGGAGGCCTGGCGTGCTGCAGTTCATGGAGTCTCGGAGAGTCAGACACGACTGAATGACTGAAGTAAACTGAACTGAAAGAATGATAGGGGAAGGGAGTAGATCAGGAAGTTGGTTTTGAATGTGCTACATTTTGTGATACCTGTTAAAAATCCAAATCAGTACATGAGTCTGGAGTTCAGGGGGAAAGTTAAGTCTAGATGTATACAGTCTGGAGGCATCAGATGTAATGTCTGCCATGAGTACTAGTTGGTCCGCTTTTGATATCTACCACCGCTGCCCTAGGCAGATTGCTCTGAGCTCAGATTCACCTCAAGTACAAACTCTTATCTCACTTTCTGTATCTGGCCTTCTCTGAAGCTCCTTGTAGCTTAGAAGTGCAGAGCAACTAATACCTCCAGGGATGCAAGTGACTAAATTCATTAGCATCCTGGTGGGGGGGGGGATGCTCTACACTTTTCAGTAGGGCCAGCAGAATCTACTCCCTGTTGCCCGACAATGACCCTGAAAATATACATTTCCTTTTTCTTCATCCTCTCTCTTATTCTCTCCACTCCCTCCCTCCTGATTAATGGAATCACTTTCCAAATAAACTCACTGCACCCAAGTCCTTGACTCAGACCCTGCTTTCAGATGAACCCAAACTAAGACATCCACTTGTAAAAAGTATTAAAAACCATGAGACAGGATGATGAGATCTCTGAGAGAATGATTGTAGACAGAAAGAAAAGAAGGCTGGGAACTGAGCTGTGGTGCCTTCCTCGATCCTGGATGAACTTCACACTCTCCTGGGCAATCTAATAACCCATTTGTGCCTGGGACTCACTCCTGCTGGATTAAGTCAGTCATTGTCCTGGGTGAATCTGGGGTTGAGAACTACTGGTTTAGAGGTTGAGGAGATGAGATCAACAAAGGAGTGGCCAGGGAAAGGTGCCTGAAAGCCAATGAAAGAAAGAGTTTCTTAGGAAGGAGAAATGATAATTGTGTCAAGTGCTGTCAGTGGTCAAGTTAGATGCATCTGACGTTCACTGAAGGATTTAACCACATGGAGGCCATTGGTGATCTCAATAAGACCAATTCTGGTGGATCACTGGGCAGAAAAAGTTTTATTGGAATGGATTCAAGAGAGAGCAGGAAGATTGGGGACTTCTCTGGCGGTATAGTGAATTAAAATCTGCCTACCAACGCAGGGAACACGAGTTGGATCTCTGGTCCGGGAAGATTCCACATGCCAAGGAGCAACTAAGCCCCGAGCCACAACTACTGAGCCGGAGTGCTGCACCTACTGAAGCCTGGACACTAGAGTCTGTGCTCCACAGTGAGAGAAGCCACTGCAATGAGAAGCCTGCACATTGCAGCTAAAGAGTAGCCTCTGCTCGCTGCAACTAGACAAAGCACATGCACAGCAGCAAAGACCCACAACAGTAAAAAAAAACCACAGAGAGAGATCAGAAAGACTGAGATTGAAGCCACTTAACTCTGACAACCCTTTCAAGGAGTGTGGCAGTAACAGGGAGTGGAGAAACGGGGAGCTAATTGGAGGGAGAAGAGGCCAAGAGAGGGTGTTTTTTAATGATAGTGTGTTTATATGTTGAAGCTGGTGGGGAAAAAAGGAAAGGAGAAGCTAGAAAAGGGAAAAGGATGATGAAGGAGAGAAGAACGGGAATTGCTGAGCTCAGTCCTTGAGTCCTCTCGAGGGCATGGTCTTGCAGGGAGCTTCTTTTCTGAGAGTTCCCAGGAGTCTCTCCTGGGCACCCATAGAGAGGCAAGGGCGGCCCTGACCCTGTGCCCTCTGGAGGCACCTGCTGGATCAGCAACTCAACATCTGCATCACCACCTGTGCTCTTTGCCTGTGCTGCCCTCCCATCCTCTTTACTAAACACGGAGACGGATGGAGCAACACGTGCTGGAAGAGCAACACAGCATTTCACATGCACTGATGTTTTTCTTCAATGCTCTAGGCACAGCTACAGTCTAATTTAAAAGCAAATGTAAACAAAAAATGAACAGAGAAAAAACGGACGGTTTTATGGTAGCATTGACTTGTGAGATACTGAACAGTGTCTGCAATCCTTTTAGAAACCACACGGGGGCACCATTCCTTTAAAACTACAGAAAATCCCATGGTGATGTTGGAAGCAGTGATTTCTTTGAAGTAGTTTCCTGAAGTTTATTTTCCTATGAAATGAGCAGCTCTTGTATCATAATAACAAGTATTTTCACCTCATGGAGCATTTGAAATGTGCCAGAGATTTTAATTTAATCTTGCCCACTTGAGACACAATGCATATTTTTCTTATTTCTTCTTTTTCATATGCTCACAGTACAGGCTGAGGGCTAGCAATGATCTAGTTTGTGCTTGTATCTGGAATAAGAGAGACTGAAGTGGACAATTTGGAGAATTGGGAGGAAATGTCCTTGTCTTTCCTGGTTGCCACCTTACCGTTCCGGGCTGTAGCTCTGAAGCTTGCAAATTTTTTATGATGTGAAAGAGAAATTCTTTTAAACCATTTCCTGTTTTCAGTAAAATTATACCTAATTTATGCAAGCAAAAGTAAAGATTTGGGAGATAGGGTAGGATTGAGAAGAAGAAAGGTGAAATTCAGAATTGTCTTGGTACTCCCTGGCAGTCCAGTGTTTAAAATTCTGAGCTTCCAATGCAAGGGGTACAGGTTCGATCCCTGGTAGGGGAAAAGATCCCCCAGATGCTGTGTGGTGCAGCAAAAAAAAAAAAAAAAAATTCTCTTACTTGTCTGGCAGTGTAGAAGCTAGTGCCAAAATGGCAAATTGGTTTAAAGTTAATATTCGATTTTAGATTTCTGATTTTGCAATTTTTAAATGAGTGCCGCCTTCCATATTGGTACAGTGACAGGTCACTAAAGATGCAGCTCTCTTTCAATTGTACAATGATATGCTGATGGGGATTGATGAGCTAATGCCTGTCATAGTTGATATGCTAAGTTAATAAGCAACTGTTGAGGCAGCTGGAGCTTCCCCTGATGGCTCACCAAGTAAAGAATCTGCCTGCAATTCAAGAGACAGAGGAAATGAGGATTCGATCCCGGGGTTGGGAGGATCCCCTGGAGGAGGAAACAGCAACCCACTCCAGTATTCTGGCCTTAAAAAAATCCCATGAACAGAGAGGCCTGGTGGGCTACAGTCCATGGGGTTACAAAGAGTCAGACAGGACTGAGCACGCACTTGTACACAAGGCAGGTGTTTATCAACTCTTTATTTCATCGTTCAAAGCTAAAATACCATATAATCTTCCAAAGCCATTTTTAAGGTTTTCCAATAAGAAAACTACAATGTTCCTTATGTAAAGGCTTTATGGAAACTGCTTAAATAGACAAGCAAAAATGGTGAAAAATAGCCATCATAGCTAAAAAAATGACAAAACTAGTGTCTACAAATATTTATTTTTAGCCACTTTGTATTTTTCTGAATTCATCTTGAAGTGGTAAACAGTTGGTCCCTGGACAGGTTAGGGTGTTCCTGCCATTTGCTGTCTCCCTGTCATGACCCTTTCACGGTGCTTCTTCATCTCACGTATCAGTTGTCATCGTGGTGAACAGCGTGTGTGTCCCTAAAGCACAGTTCTACCTTACTTGTGCCTTTAGAGGCTGTCTTCTTGGCTTTGTGATAACAGAAATGCTTTTACTTCTTTGAGTTTTACACTTCAGTTGTTTTTTGAAACAGATAGCCAGTTACTCTGGAGGGGGAAAGCTATTTAAAAGTTAATCCCAAGAGTTAGTGTTAAATGTCAGTCAGTACTATACCCATCCCATCCCCATAGTGGCCTTTATCCAGAGTTCGTTCTCTTTTCATTTTTTTTCTCACCTTATTTCAGTTTTGCTTTTCTTGGACCTCCTCAACTTTTCCAAGTGTGAACATTGTCAAGAAATAGAAATTCAGGCAACCTCCAGACAGCCCTGAACACCTTTGCTCTCATCACCTGGGCCCTAATGATTGCAGTTATGAGGCCTGTACATGGTCTTATAGCTTAGTTGTGGCGACATCATCATAGGTCCTGATGTCCAGAGGATTCTCCCATTAAACTTTCCATAATTCTTTGGCTTCCTGTTATTTCATTAAGGAAAAATCACAACAAATAGCTAATTATCTGATTCCCTAAGGTGGGCTGAAACAAACGTAGTGATTGCATGTTGTTAATAATGTCCATGCTTTCATATCCACAAGTCAGTCATATTGAAGAAATGGAGATCTATGACATGCTGGCCTTTCCTTGGAAAGAAAGATTGTGCTTTTTGTCCAACTTAATAAACAAGGAGGTGTTAGAAAAATCGTAGCAATAGGTATAATTCTTAATTACTGTTCATGGTTTTATATTGTACTTGGAGTGAATTAATTACTTCTTGCAAAGCACGCTGAAGCACTGTGCTTTTGTATGATTTGAGCCATTGGTTGTGTTCTTTGTAAAATAATTACTAGCTTCCCATTTCCAACACTGCTTTTCTTTGACAGCTGTCGACTGTGTGATTCATCTCTGCCCTTCGCTCAGAGCATAATGAATGGTGAAATGAAACACATGGGGTTTATTTGGAGAAGCTAAAATAAGAGTAGTGGTTTGAGTGGTGTCTGGATGAAGGTGATGCAGAGGTGGTTGGCAGGGAGAGGTGCAAGTACTAAGCAGGTTGCTGAAGGGATGAACTGAGAGGCCCTTCGTCTCTCTTGAGTTTATCTATTTTATTTTTATTTATGTTTGGTTGTTCTGGTCTTCATTGCTGTGTGCAGGCTCTCTCTAATTGCAGAGAGCAGGGGCTTCTCTCTACTTGTGGGTGCCTGGACTTCTCATTCAATGGCTTCTCTGGTTGTGGAGCGTGGGCTTTAGGGGCAGGGTCCTCAGTAGTCAGGGCTCACAGGCTTAGTTGCTCCATGGCATGTGGGAATCTTCCTGGACCAGGGATTGAACCCGTGTCCCCTGCATTGGCAGGTGGATTCTTATCCAGTGTACCACCAGAGAAGTCCTCCCTTGAGTTTTTGTGATGGACTAATTGCAGTCATAACAGTGGTGAGGGAACTTGTCTGTAATTTTTGACACGTTTGAAAATTAGAGAGTGTTATTTTTGATTGTATGTAGCCTTAACTTTAAATTCATATTCTCATA